>NC_090440.1:597399395-598833972 GCF_031143425.1 Pleurodeles waltl | reverse complement strand
TGACCAGGAACTGTTATCCAGAACCCTGTGCAAACCTCAAAATGTGGCTACAAAAACACATTTTCCTCACATTTTGGTGACAGAAAGTTCTGGAATCTGAGAGGAGCCACAAATTTCCTCCCACCCAGCATTCCCCCAAGTCTCCCGATAAAAATGATACCTCACTTGTGTGGGTAGGCCTAGCACCCGCGACACGAAATTCCCCAAAACACAACGTGGACACATCCCATTTTTTGACAGAAAACAGAGGTGTTTTTTGCAAAGTGCCTACCTGTAGATTTTGTCCTCTAGCTCAGCCGGCACCTAGGAAAACCTACCAAACCTGTACAGTTTTTAAAACTAGAGACCTAGGGGAATCCAAGATGTGGTGACTTGTGGGGCTCTGACCAGGTTCTGTTACCCAGAATCCTTTGCAAACCTCAAAATTTGGCGAAAAAAACACATTTTCCTCACATTTCGGTGACAGAAAGTTCTGGAATCTGAGAGGAGCCACAAATTTCTTCCCACCCAGCGTTCCCCCAAGTCTCCTGATACAAATGTTACCTCACCTGTGTAGGTAGGCCTAGCACCAGCGACAGGAAATGCCCCAAAACACAGCGTGGACACATCCCATTTTTTGACAGAAAAAATAGTTTTTTTTTGCAAAGTGCCTACCTGTAGATTTTGGCCTCTAGCTCAGCCGGCACCTAGGGAAACCTACCAAACCTGTGCATTTTTGAAAACTAGAGACCTAGGGGAATCCAAGATGGGGTGACTTGTGGGGCTCTGACCAGGTTCTGTTACCCAGAATCCTTTGCAAACCTCAAAATTTGGCTAAAAAAACACATTTTCTTCACATTTCGGTGACAGAAAGTTCTGGAATCTGAGACGAGCCACAAATTTCCTCCCTCCCAGCGTTCCCCCATGTCGCCCAATAAAAATGATACCTCACTTGTGTGGATAGGCCTAGCTCCCGCAAAAGGAAATGCCCCAAAACACAATGTGGACACATCCCATTTTTTTTACAGAAAACAGAGGTGTTTTTTGCAAAGTGCCTACCTGTAGGTGTTGGCCTATAGCTCAGCCGGTACCCAGGGAAACCTACCAACCCTGCTCATTTCTGAAAACTCGAGACCTAGGGGAATCCAAGATGGGGTGACTTGTGGGGCTCTGACCAGGTTCTGTTACCCAGAATCCTGTGCAAACCTCAAAATTTGGCTAAAAAAACACATTTTCCTCACATTTTGGTGACAGAAAGTTCTGGAACCTGAGAGGAGCCACAAATCTCTTCCCACCCAGCATTCCCCCATGTCTCCCAATAAAAATGATACCTCACTTGTGTGGGTAGGCCTAGCTCCCGCGAAAGGAAAAGCCCCAAAACAATGTGGACATATCCCATTTTTTGACAGAAAACAGAGGTGTTTTTTGCAAAGTGCCTACCTGTAGATTTTGTCCTCTAGCTCAGCCGGCACCTAGGAAAACCTACCAAACCTGTGCATTTTTGAAAACTAGAGACCTAGGGGAATCCAAGATGGGGTGACTTGTGGGGCTCTGACCAGGTTCTGTTACCCAGAATCCTGTGCAAACCTCAAAATTTGGCTAAAAAAACACATTTTCCTCACATTTTGGTGACAGAAAGTTCGGGAACCTGAGAGGAGCCACAAATCTCTTCCCACCCAGCATTCCCCCAAGTCTCCCGATAAAAATGATACCTCACTTGTGTGGGTAGGCCTAGCGCCTGCGACAGGAAATGCCCCAAAACACAACGTGGACACATCCCATTTTTTGACAGAAAACACAGGTTTTTTTTGCAAAGTGCCTACCTGTAGATTTTGGCCTCTAGCTCAGCCGGCACCTAGGGAAACCTAGCCAACCAGTGCATTTTTTAAAACTAGAGACCTAGGGGAATCCACAATGGGGTGACGTGTGGGGCTCTGACTAGGTTCTGTTACCCAGAATCCTGTGCAAACCTCAAAATTTGGCTAAAAAAAAAACATTTTCCTCACATTTTGGTGACAGAAAGTTCTGGAATCTGAGAAGAGCCAGAAATGTCCTCCCTCCCAGCGTTCCCCCTCATCTCCTGATAAAAATGATACCTCACTTGTGTGGGTAGGCCTAGCGCCCGCGACAGGAAATGCCCCAAAACACAACGTTGACACATCCCATTTTTTTTACAGAAAACAGAGGTGTTTTTTGCAAAGTGCCTACCTGTAGGTGTAGGCCTCTAGCTCAGTCGGCACCTAGGGACACCTACCAAACCTGTGCATTTCTGAAAACTCGAGACCTAGGGGAATCCAAGATGGGGTGACTTGTGGGGCTCTGACCAGGTTCTGTTACCCAGAATCCTTTGCAAACCTCACAATTTGGCTAAAAAAACACATTTTCCTCACATTTTGGTGACAGAAAGTTCTGGAACCTGAGAGGAGCCACAAATCTCTTCCCACCCAGCATTCCCCCATGTCTCCCAATAAAAATGATACCTCACTTGTGTGGGTAGGCCTAGCTCCCGCGAAAGGAAATGCCCCAAAACACAAATTGGACATATCCCATTTTTTGACAGAAAACATAGTTTTTTTTTGCAAAGTGCCTACCTGTAGATTTTGTCCTCTAGCTCAGCCGGCGCCTAGGAAAACCTACCAAGCCTGTGCATTTTTGAAAACTAGAGACCTAGGGGAATCCAAGATGGGGTGACTTGTGGGGCTCTGACCAGGTACTGTTACCCAGAATCCTGTGCAAACCTCAAAATTTGGCTAAAAGAACACATTTTCCTCACATTTTGGTGACAGAAAGTTCTGGAACCTGAGAGGAGCCACAAATCTCTTCCCACCCAGCATTCCCCCAAGTCTCCCGATACAAATGATACCTCACTTGTGTGGGTAGGCCTAGCGCCCATGACACGAAAAGCCCCAAAACACAACGTGGACACATCCCATTTTTTGACAGAAAACAGAGGTGTTTTTTGCAAAGTGCCTACCTGTAGATTTTGGCCTCTAGCTCAGCCGGCACCTAGGGAAACCTACCAAACCTGTGCATTTTTTTAAACTAGAGACCTAGGGGAATCCAAGATGTGGTGACATGTGGGGCTCTGACCAGGTTCTGTTACCCAGAATCCTTTGCAAACCTCAATATTTGGCTAAAAAAACACATTTTCTTCACATTTCGGTGACAGAAAGTTCTGGAATCTGAGACGAGCCACAAATTTCCTCCCTCCCAGCGTTCCCCCATGTCTCCCAATAAAAATGATACCTCACTTGTGTGGATAGGCCTAGCTCCCGCGAAAGGAAATGCCCCAAAACACAATGTGGACACATCCCATTTTTTGACAGAAAACAGAGGTGTTTTTTGCAAAGTGCCTACCTGTAGATTTTGTCCTCTAGCTCTGCCGGAACCTAGGAAAACCTACCAAACCTGTGCATTTTTTAAAACTAGAGACCTAGGGGAATCCAGGATGGGGTGACTTGTGGGGCACTGATCAGGTACTGTTACCCAGAATCCTGTGCAAACCTCAAAATGTGGCTAAAAAACACATTTTCCTCACATTTTGGTGACAGAAAGTTCTGGAATCTGAGAGGAGTCACAAATTTCTTCCCACCCAGCATTCCCCCATGTCTCCCGATAAAAATGATACCTCACTTGTGTGGGTAGGCTTAGCGCCCGCGACAGGCTATGCCCCAAAACACAACGTGGACACATCCCATTTTTTGACAGAAAACAGAGGTGTTTTTTGCAAAGTGCCTACCTGTAGATTTTGGGTCTAGCTCAGCCGGCACCTAGGGAAACCTACCAAACCTGTGCATTTTTGAAAACTAGAGACCTAGGGGAATCCAAGATGGGGTGACTTGTGGGGCTCTGACCAGGTTCTGTTACCCAGAATCCTGTGCAAACCTCAACATTTGGCTAAAAAAACACATTTTCCTCACATTTTGGTGACAGAAAGTTCGGGAACCTGAGAGGAGCCACAAATCTCTTCCCACACAGCATTCCCCCAAGTCTCCCGATAAAAATGATACCTCACTTGTGTGGGTAGGCCTAGCGCCTGCGACACGAAATGCCCCAAAACACAACGTGGACACATCCCATTTTTTGACAGAAAACACAGGTTTTTTTACAAAGTGCCTACCTGTAGATTTTGGCCTCTAGCTCAGCCGGCACCTAGGGAAACCTAGCCAACCAGTGCATTTTTTAAAACTAGAGACCTAGGGGAATCCACAATGGGGTGACGTGTGGGGCTCTGACCAGGTTCTGTTACCCAGAATCCTGTGCAAACCTCAAAATTTGGCTAAAAAAAAAACATTTTCCTCACATTTTGGTGACAGAAAGTTCTGGAATCTGAGAAGAGCCAGAAATGTCCTCCCTCCCAGCGTTCCCCCATATCTCCTGATAAAAATGATACCTCACTTGTGTGGGTAGGCCTAGCGCCCGCGACAGGAAATGCCCCAAAACACAACGTTGACACATCCCATTTTTTTTACAGAAAACAGAGGTGTTTTTTGCAAAGTGCCCACCTGTAGGTGTTGGCCTCTAGCTCAGCCGGCACCTAGGGACACCTACCAAACCTGTGCATTTCTGAAAACTCGAGACCTTGGGGAATCCAAGATGGGGTGACTTGTGGGGCTCTGACCAGGTTCTGTTACCCAGAATCCTTTGCAAACCTCACAATTTGGCTAAAAAAACACATTTTCCTCACATTTTGGTGACAGAAAGTTCTGGAATCTGAGACGAGCCACAAATTTCCTCCCTCCCAGCGTTCCCCCATGTCTCCCAATAAAAATGATACCTCACTTGTGTGGATAGGCCTAGCTCCCGCGAAAGGAAATGCCCCAAACAACAATGTGGACACATCCCATTTTTTGACAGAAAACAGAGGTGTTTTTTGCAAAGTGCCTACCTGTAGATTTTGTCCTCTAGCTCAGCCGGAACCTTTGAAAACCTACCAAACCTGTGCATTTTTGAAAACTAGAGACCTAGGGGAATCCATGATGGGATGACTTGTGGGGCACTGACCAGGTACTAATACCCAGAATCCTGTGCAAACCTCAAAATGTGGCTAAAAAAACACATTTTCCTCACATTTTGGTGACAGAAAGTTCTGGAATCTGAGAGGAGTCACAAATTTCTTCCCACCCAGCATTCCCCCAAGTCTCCCGATAAAAATGATACCTCACTTGTGTGGGTAGGCCTAGCGCCCGCGACAGGTTATGCCCCAAAACACAACGTGGACACCTCCCATTTTTTGACAGAAAACAGAGGTGTTTTTTGCAAAGTGCCTACCTGTAGATTTTGGGTCTAGCTCAGCCGGCACCTAGGGAAACCTACCAAACCTGTGAATTTTTGAAAACTAGAGACCTAGGGGAATCCAAGATGGGGTGACTTGTGGGGCTCTGACCAGGTTCTGTTACCTAGAATCCTGTGCAAACCTCAACATTTGTCTAAAAAAACACATTTTCCTCACATTTTGGTGACAGAAAGTTCTGGAACCTGAGAGGAGCCACAAATCTCTTCCCACCCAGCATTCCCCCAAGTCTCCCGATAAAAATGATACCTCACTTTTGTGCGTAGGCCTAGCGCCCGCGACACGAAATGCCCCAAAACACAACGTGGACACATCCCATTTTTTGACAGAAAACACAGGTTTTTTTTGCAAAGTGCCTACCTGTAGATTTTGGCCTCTAGCTCAGCCGACACCTAGGGAAACCTACCAAACCAGTGCATTTTTTAAAATTAGAGACCTAGGGGAATCCACGATGGGGTGACTTGTGGGGCTCTGACCAGGTTCTGTTACCCAGAATCCTGTGCAAACCTCAAAATTTGGCTAAAAAAAAAACATTTTCCTCACATTTTGGTGACAGAAAGTTTTGGAATCTGAGAATGGCCAGCAATGTCCTCCCTCCCAGCGTTCCCCCACGTCACCCGATAAAAATGATACCTCACTTGTGTGGGTAGGCCTAGCGCCCGCGACAGGAAATGCCCCAAAACACAATGTGGACACATCCCATTTTTTTTACAGAAAACAGAGGTGTTTTTTGCAAAGTGCCTACCTGTAGGTGTTGGCCTATGGCTCAGCCGGTACCCAGGGAAACCTACCAAACCTGCTCATTTCTGAAAACTCGAGACCTAGGGGAATCCAAGATGGGGTGACTTGTGGGGCTCTGACCAGGTTCTGTTACCCAGAATCCTGTGCAAACCTCAAAATTTGGATAAAAAAACACATTTTCCTCACATTTTGGTGACAGAAAGTTCTGGAACCTGAGAGGAGCCACAAATCTCTTCCCACCCAGCATTCCCCCATGTCTCCCAATAAAAATGATACCTCACTTGTGTGGGTAGGCCTAGCTCCCGCGAAAGGAAATGCCCCAAAACAATGTGGACATATCCCATTTTTTGACAGAAAACAGAGGTGTTTTTTGCAAAGTGCCTACCTGTAGATTTTGTCCTCTAGCTCAGCCGGCACCTAGGAAAACCTACCAAACCTGTGCATTTTTGAAAACTAGAGACCTAGGGGAATCCAAGATGGGGTGACTTGTGGGGCTCTGACCAGGTTCTGTTACCCAGAATCCTGTGCAAACCTCAAAATTTGGCTAAAAAAACACATTTTCCTCACATTTTGGTGACAGAAAGATCTGGAACCTGAGAGAAGCCACGAATCTCTTCCCACCCAGCATTCCCCCAAGTCTCCCGATAAAAATGGTACCTCACTTGTGTGGGTAGGCCTAGCGCCCGCAACACGAAATGCCCCAAAACACAAAGTGGACACATCCCATTTTTTGACAGAAAACAGAGGTGTTATTTGCAAAGTGCCTACCTGCTGATTTTGTCCTCTAGCTCAGCCGGCACCTAGGGAAACCTACCAAACCTGTGCATTTTTGAAAACTAGAGACCTAGGGGAATCCAAGATGGGGTGACTTGTGGGGCTCTGACCAGGTTCTGTTACCCAGAATCCTGTGCAAACCTCAAAATTTGGCTAACAAAACACATTTTCCTCACATTTTGGTGACAGAAAGTTCTGGAACCTGAGAGGAGCCACAAATCTCTTCCCACCCAGCATTCCCCCAAGTCTCCCGATAAAAATGATACCTCACTTGTGTGGGTAGGCCTAACGCCCGCGACACGAAATGCCCCAAAACACAACGTGGACACATCCCATTTTTTGACAGAAAACACAGGTTTTTTTTGCAAATTGCCTACCTGTAGGTGTTGGCCTCTAGCTCAGCCGGCACCTAGGGAAACCTACCAAACCTGTGCAATTCTGAAAACTAGAGACCTAGGGGAATCCAAGATGGGGTGACTTGTGGGGCTCTGACCAGGTTCTGTTACCCAGAATCCTGTGCAAACCTCAACATTTGGCTAAAAAAATAAATTTTCCTCACATTTTGGTGACAGAAAGTTCTGGAACCTGAGAGGAGCCACAAATCTCTTCCCACCCAGCATTCCCCCATGTCTCCCAATAAAAATGATACCTCACTTGTGTGGGTAGGCCTAGCTCCCGCGACAGGAAATGCCCCAAAACACAATGTGGACACATCCCATTTTTTGACAGAAAACAGAGGTGTTTTTTGCAAAGTGCCTACCTGTAGATTTTGTCCTCTAGCTCAGCCGGCACCTAGGAAAACCTACCAAACCTGTGCATTTTTGAAAACTAGAGACCTAGGGGAATCCAACATGGGGTGACTTGTGGGGCTCTGACCAGGTTCTGTTACCCAGAATCCTGTGCAAACCTCAAAATTTGGCTAAAAAAACACATTTTCCTCACATTTTGGTGACAGAAAGTTCTGGAACCTGAGAGATGACACAAATCTCTTCCCACCCAGCATTCCCACAAGTCTCCCGATAAAAATGATACCTCACTTGTGTGGGTAGACCTAGCGCCCACGACACGAAATGCCCCAAAACGCAACGTGGACACATCCCATTTTTTGACAGAAAACACAGGTTTTTTTTGCAAAGTGCCTACCTGTAGATTTTGGCCTCTAGCTCAGCCGGCACCTAGGGAAACCTACCAAACCAGTGCATTTCTGAAAACTAGAGACCTAGGGGACTCCACGATGGGGTGACTTGTGGGGCTCTGACCAGGTTCTGTTACCCAGAATCCTGTGCAAACCTCAAAATTTGGCTAAAAAAAAAACATTTTCCTCACATTTTGGTGACAGAAAGTTCTGGAATCTGAGAAGAGCCAGAAATGTCCTCCCTCCCAACGTTCCCCCACGTCTCCCGATAAAAATGAAATCTCACTTCTGTGGGTAGGCCTAGTGCCCGTGACAGGAAATGCCCCAAAACACAACGTGGACACATTCAATTTTTTTACAGAAAACAGAGGTGTTTTTTGCAAAGTGCCTACCTGTAGGTGTTGGCCTCTAGCTCAGCCGGGACCTAGGGAAACCTACCAAACCTGTGCATTTTTTAAAACTAGAGACCTAGGGGAATCCAAGATGTGGTGACTTGTGGGGCTCTGACCAGGTTCTGTTACCCAGAATCCTTTGCAAACCTCAAAATTTGGCTAAAAAAACACATTTTCCTCACATTTCGGTGACAGAAAGTTCTGGAATCTGAGAGGAGCCACAAATTTGTTCCCACTCAGCATTCCCCAAAGTCTACCGATACAAATGATACCTCTCTTGTGTGGGTAGGCCTAGCGCCCGCGACAGGAAATGCCCCAAAACACAACGTGGACACATCCCATTATTTGACAGAAAAAATAGGTTTTTTTTGCAAAGTGCCTACCTGTAGATTTTGGCCTCTAGCTCAGCCGGCACCTAGGGAAACCTACCAAACCTGTGCATTTTTTTAAACTAGAGACCTAGGGGAATCCAAGATGTGGTGACATGTGGGGCTCTGACCAGGTTCTGTTACCCAGAATCCTTTGCAAACCTCAAAATTTGGCTAAAAAAACACATTTTCTTCACATTTCGGTGACAGAAAGTTCTGGAATATGAGACAAGCCACAAATTTCCTCCCTCCCAGCGTTTCCCCATGTCTCCCAATAAAAATGATACCTCACTTGTGTGGGTAGGCCTAGCGCCCGCGACAGGAAATGCCCCAAAACACAACGTTGACACATCCCATTTTTTTTACAGAAAACAGATGTGTTTTTTGCAAAGTGCCTACCTGTAGTTGTTGGCCTCTAGCTCAGCCGGCACCCAGGGAAACCTACCAAACCTGTGCATTTCTGAAAACTCGAGACCTAGGGGAATCCAAGATGGGGTGACTTGTGGGGCTCTGACCAGGTTCTGTTACCCAGAATCCTGTGCAAACCTCACAATTTGGCTAAAAAATCACATTTTCCTCACATTTTGGTGACAGAAAGTTCTGGAACCTGAGAGGAGCCACAAATCTCTTCCCACCCAGCATTCCCCCATGTCTCCCAATAAAAATGATACCTCACTTGTGTGGGTAGGCCTAGCTCCTGCGAAAGGAAATGCCACAAAACACAATGTGGACATATCCCATTTTTTGACAGAAAACAGAGTTGTTTCTTGCAAAGTGCCTACCTGTAGATTTTGTCCTCTAGCTCAGCCGGCACCTAGGAAAACCTACCAAATCTGTGCATTTTTTAAAACTATAGACCTAGGGGAATCCAAGATGGGGTGACTTGTGGGGCTCTGACCAGGTTCTGTTACCCAGAATCCTGTGCAAACCTCAAAATTTGGCTAAAAAAAAAACATTTTCCTCACATTTTGGTGACAAAAAGTTCTGGAATCTGAGAAGAGCCAGAAATGTCCTCCCTCCCAACGTTCCCCCACGTCTCCCGATAAAAATGAAATCTCACTTCTGTGGGTAGGCCTAGCGCCCGTGACAGGAAATGCCCCAAAACACAACGTGGACACATTCAATTTTTTTACAGAAAACAGAGGTGTTTTTTGCAAAGTGCCTACCTGTAGGTGTTGGCCTCTAGCTCAGCCGGGACCTAGGGAAACCTACCAAACCTGTGCATTTTTTAAAACTAGAGACCTAGGGGAATCCAAGATGTGGTGACTTGTGGGGCTCTGACCAGGTTCTGTTACCCAGAATCCTTTGCAAACCTCAAAATTTGGCTAAAAAAACACATTTTCCTCACATTTCGGTGACAGAAAGTTCTGGAATCTGAGAGGAGCCAGAAATTTGTTCCCACTCAGCATTCCCCAAAGTCTACCGATACAAATGATACCTCACTTGTGTGGGTAGGCCTAGCGCCCGCGACAGGAAATGCCCCAAAACACAACGTGGACACATCCCATTATTTGACAGAAAAAATAGGTTTTTTTTGCAAAGTGCCTAACTGTAGATTTTGGCCTCTAGCTCAGCCGGCACCTAGGGAAACCTACCAAACCTGTGCATTTTTTTAAACTAGAGACCTAGGGGAATCCAAGATGTGGTGACATGTGGGGCTCTGACCAGGTTCTGTTACCCAGAATCCTTTGCAAACCTCAAAATTTGGCTAAAAAAACACATTTTCTTCACATTTCGGTGACAGAAAGTTCTGGAATATGAGACAAGCCACAAATTTCCTCCCTCCCAGCGTTTCCCCATGTCTCCCAATAAAAATGATACCTCACTTGTGTGGGTAGGCCTAGCGCCCGCGACAGGAAATGCCCCAAAACACAACGTTGACACTTCCCATTTTTTTTACAGAAAACAGAGGTGTTTTTTGCAAAGTGCCTACCTGTAGTTGTTGGCCTCTAGCTCAGCCGGCACCCAGGGAAACCTACCAAACCTGTGCATTTCTGAAAACTCGAGACCTAGGGGAATCCAAGATGGGGTGACTTGTGGGGCTCTGACCAGGTTCTGTTACCCAGAATCCTGTGCAAACCTCAACATTTGTCTAAAAAAATCACATTTTCCTCACATTTTGGTGACTGAAAGTTCTGGAACCTGAGAGGAGCCACAAATCTCTTCCCACCCAGCATTCCCCTATGTCTCCCAATAAAAATGATACCTCACTTGTGTGGGTAGGCCTAGCTCCCGCGAAAGGAAATGCCCCAAAACACAATGTGGACACATCCCATTTTTTGACAGAAAACAGAGGTGTTTTTTGCAAAGTGCCTACCTGTAGATTTTGTCCTCTAGCTCAGCCGGCACCTAGGAAAACCTACCAAACCTGTGCATTTTTGAAAACTAGAGACCTAGGCGAATCCAACATGGGGTGACTTGTGGGGCTCTGACCAGGTTCTGTTACCCAGAATCCTGTGCAAACCTCAAAATGTGGCTAAAAAAACACATTTTCCTCACATTTTGGAGACAGAAAGTTCTGGAACCTGAGAGATGACACAAATCTCTTCCCACCCAGCATTCCCACAAGTCTCCCGATAAAAATGATACCTCACTTGTGTGGGTAGACCTAGCGCCCACGACACGAAATGCCCCAAAACGCAACGTGGACACATCCCATTTTTTGACAGAAAACACAGGTTTTTTGTGCAAAGTGCCTACCTGTAGATTTTGACCTCTAGCTCAGCCGGCACCTAGGGAAACCTACCAAACCAGTGCATTTCTGAAAACTAGAGACCTAGGGGACTCCACGATGGGGTGACTTGTGGGGCTCTGACTAGGTTCTGTTACCCAGAATCCTGAGCAAACCTCAAAATTTGGCTAAAAAAAAAACATTTTCCTCACATTTTGGTGACAGAAAGTTCTGGAATCTGAGAAGAGCCAGAAATGTCCTCCCTCCAAACGTTCCCCCACGTCTCCCGATAAAAATGAAATCTCACTTCTGTGGGTAGGCCTAGCGCCCGTGACAGGAAATGCCCCAAAACACAACGTGGACACATTCCATTTTTTTACAGAAAACAGAGGTGTTTTTTGCAAACTGCCTACCTGTAGGTGTTGGCCTCTAGCTCAGCCTGCACCCAGGGAAACCTACCAAACCTGTGCATTTCTGAAAACTCGACACCTAGGGCAATCCAAGATGGGGTGACTTGTGGGGCTCTGACCAGGTTCTGTTACCCAGAATCCTGTGCAAACCTCACAATTTGGCTAAAAAAACACATTTTCCTCACATTTTGGTGACAGAAAGTTCTGGAACCTGAGAGGAGCCACAAATCTCTTCCCACCCAGCATTCCCCCATGTCTCCCAATAAAAATGATACCTCACTTGTGTGGGTAGGCCTAGCTCCTGCGAAAGGAAATGCCCCAAAACACAATGTGGAAATATCCCATTTTTTGACAGAAAACAGAGGTGTTTCTTGCAAAGTGCCTACCTGTAGATTTTGTCCTCTAGCTCAGCCGGCACCTAGGAAAACCTACCAAATCCGTGCATTTTTGAAAACTATAGACCTCGGGGAATCCAAGATGGGGTGACTTGTGGGGCTCTGACCAGGTTCTGTTACCCAGAATCCAGTGCAAACCTCAAAATTTGGCTAAAAAAACACATTTTCCTCACATTTTGGTGACAGAAAGATCTGGAACCTGAGAGAAGCCACAAATCTCTTCCCACCGAGCATTCCCCCAAGTCTCCCGATAAAAATGATAGCTCACTTGTGTGGGTAGGCCTAGCGCCCGCAACACGAAATGCCCCAAAACACAACGTGGACACATCCCATTTTTTGACAGAAAACAGAGGTGTTATTTGCAAAGTGCCTACCTGCTGATTTTGTCCTCTAGCTCAGCCGGCACCTAGGGAAACCTACCAAACCTGTGCATTTTTATAAACTAGAGACCAAGGGGAATCCAAGATGGGGTGACTTGTGGGGCTCTGACCAGGTTCTGTTACCCAGAATCCTGTGCAAACCTCAAAACTTGGCTAACAAAACACATTTTCCTCACATTTTGGTGACAGAAAGTTCTGGAACCTGAGAGGAGCCACAAATCTCTTCCCACCCAGCATTCCCCCAAGTCTCCCGATAAAAATGATACCTCACTTGTGTGGGTAGGCCTAACGCCCGCGACACAAAATGCCCCAAAACACAACGTGGACACATCCCATTTTTTGACAGAAAACACAGGTTTTTTTTGCAAATTGCCTACCTGTAGGTGTTGGCCTCTAGCTCAGCCGGCACCTAGGGAAACCTACCAAACCTGTGCAATTCTGAAAACTAGAGACCTAGGGGAATCCAAGATGGGGTGACTTGTGGGGCTCTGACCAGGTTCTGTTACCCAGAATCCTGTGCAAACCTCAACATTTGGCTAAAAAAATAAATTTTCCTCACATTTTGGTGACAGAAAGTTCTGGAACCTGAGAGGAGCCACAAATCTCTTCCCACCCAGCATTCCCCCATGTCTCCCAATAAAAATTATACCTCACTTGTGTGGGTAGGCCTAGCTCCCGCGACAGGAAATGCCCCAAAACACAATGTGGACACATCCCATTTTTTGACAGAAAACAGAGGTGTTTTTTGCAAAGTGCCTACCTGTAGATTTTGTCCTCTAGCTCAGCCGGTACCTAGGGAAACCTAGCCAACCAGTGCATTTTTTAAAACTAGAGACCTAGGGGAATCCACAATGGGGTGACGTGTGGGGCTCTGACCAGGTTCTGTTACCCAGAATCCTGTGCAAACCTCAAAATTTGGCTAAAAAAAAACATTTTCCTCACATTTTGGTGACAGAAAGTTCTGGAATCTGAGAAGAGCCAGAAATGTTCTCCCTCCCAGCGTTCCCCCATATCTCCTGATAAAAATGATACCTCACTTGTGTGGGTAGGCCTAGCTCCCGCGAAAGGAAATGCCCCAAACAACAATGTGGACACATCCCATTTTTTGACAGAAAACAGAGGTGTTTTTTGCAAAGTGCCTACCTGTAGATTTTGTCCTCTAGCTCAGCCGGCACCTAGTTAAACCTACCAAACCTGTACAGTTTTTAAAACTAGAGACCTAGGGGAATCCAAGATGTGGTGACTTGTGGGGCTCTGACCAGGTTCTGTTACCCAGAATCCTTTGCAAACCTCAAAATTTGGCGAAAAAAACACATTTTCCTCACATTTCGGTGACAGAAAGTTCTGGAATCTGAGAGGAGCCACAAATTTCTTCCCACCCAGCGTTCCCCCAAGTCTCCTGATACAAATGTTACCTCACCTGTGTAGGTAGGCCTAGCACCAGCGACAAGAAATGCCCCAAAACACAACGTGGACACTTCCCATTTTTTGACAGAAAACAGAGGTGTTTTTTGCAAAGTGCCTACCTGTAGATTTTGTCCTCTAGCTCAGCCGGCACCTAGGAAAACCTACCAAACCTGTACATTTTTTAAAACTAGAGACCTAGGGGAATCCAAGATGTGGTGAGTCGTGGGGCTCTGACCAGGTTCTGTTACCCAGAATCCTTTGCAAACCTCAAAATTTGGCTAAAAAAACACATTTTCCTCACATTTCGGTGACAGAAAGTTCTGGAATCTGAGAGGAGCCACAAATTTCTTCCCACCCAGCGTTCCCCCACGTGTCCCGATACAAATGTTACCTCACTTGTGTAGGTAGGCCTAGCACCAGTGACAGGAAATGCCCCAAAACACAGCGTGGACACATCCCATTTTTTGACAGAAAAAATAGGGTTTTTTTGCAAAGTGCCTACCTGTAGATTTTGGCCTCTAGCTCAGCCGGCACCTAGGGAAACCTACCAAACCTGTGCATTTTTGAAAACTAGAGACCTAGGGGAATCCAAGATGTGGTGACATGTGGGGCTCTGACCAGGTTCTGTTACCCAGAATCATTTGCAAACCTCAAAATTTGGCTAAAAAAACACATTTTCCACACATTTTGGTGACAGAAAGTTCTGGAATCTGAGACGAGCCACAATTTCCTCCCTCCCAGCGTTCCCCCATGTCTCCCAATAAAAGTGATACCTCACTTGTGTGGGTAGGCCTAGCTCCCGCGAAAGGAAATTCCCCAAAACACAATGTGGACACATCCCATTTTTTGACAGAAAACAGAGGTGTTTTTTGCAAAGTGCCTACCTGTAGATTTTGTCCTCTAGCTCAGCCGGCACCCAGGAAAACCTACCAAACCTGTGCATTTTTGAAAACTAGAGACCTAGGGGAATCCAAGATGGGGTGACTTGTGGGGCTCTGACCAGGAACTGTTATCCAGAACCCTGTGCAAACCTCAAAATGTGGCTACAAAAACACATTTTCCTCACATTTTGGTGACAGAAAGTTCTGGAATCTGAGAGGAGCCACAAATTTCCTCCCACCCAGCGTTCCCCCAAGTCTCCCGATAAAAATGATACCTCATTCGTGTGGGTAGGCCTAGCGCCCGCGACAGGTTATGCCCCAAAACACAACGTGGACACATCCCATTTTTTGACAGAAAACAGAGGTGTTTTTTGCAAAGTGCCTACCTGCAGATTTTGGCCTCTAGCTCAGCCGGCACCTAGGGAAACCTACCAAACCTGTGCATTTTTGAAAACTAGAGACCTAGGGGAATCCAAGATGGGGTGACTTGTGGGGCTCTGACCAGGTTCTGTTACCCAGAATCCTTTGCAAACCTCAAAATTTGGCTAAAAAAACACATTTTCTTCACATTTCGGTGACAGAAAGTTCTGGAATCTGAGACGAGCCACAAATTTCCTCCCTCCCAGCGTTCCCCCATGTCGCCCAATAAAAATGATACCTCACTTGTGTGGATAGGCCTAGCTCCCGCGAAAGGAAATGCCCCAAAACACAATGTGGACACATCTAATTTTTTGACAGAAAACAGAGGTGTTTTTTGCAAAGTGCCTACCTGTAGATTTTGTCCTCTAGCTCAGCCGACACCTAGGAAAACCTACCAAACCTGTGCATTTTTGAAAACTAGAGACCTAGGGGAATCCAAGATGGGGTGTCTTTTGGGGCTCTGACCAGGTTCTGTTACCCAGAATCCTGTGCAAACCTCAAAATTTGGCTAAAAAAACACATTTTCCTCACATTTTGGTGACAGAAAGATCTGGAAACTGAGAGGAGCGACAAATCTCTTCCCACCCAGCGTTCCCCCACGTGTCCCGATACAAATGTTACCTCACTTGTGTAGGTAGGCCTAGCACCAGCGACGGGAAATGCCCCAAAACACAGCGTGGACACATCCCATTTTTTGACAGAAAAAATAGTTTTTTTTTGCAAAGTGCCTACCTGTAGATTTTGGCCTCTAGCTCAGCCGGCACCTAGGGAAACCTACCAAACCTGTGCATTTTTGAAAACTAGAGACCTAGGGGAATCCAAGATGTGGTGACATGTGGGGCTCTGACCAGGTTCTGTTACCCAGAATACTTTGCAAACCTCAAAATTTGGCTAAAAAAACAAATTTTCCACACATTTTGGTGACAGAAAGTTCTGGAATCTGAGACGAGCCACAAATTTCCTCCCTCCCAGCGTTCCCCCATGTCTCCCAATAAAAGTGATACCTCACTTGTGTGGGTAGGCCTAGCTCCCGCGAAAGGAAATTCCCCAAAACACAATGTGGACACATCCCATTTTTTGACAGAAAAGAGAGGTGTTTTTTGCAAAGTGCCTACCTGTAGATTTTGTCCTCTAGCTCAGTCGGCACCCAGGAAAACCTACCAAACCTGTGCATTTTTGAAAACTAGAGACCTAGGGGAATCCAAGATGGGGTGACTTGTGGGGCTCTGACCAGGAACTGTTATCCAGAACCCTGTGCAAACCTCAAAATGTGGCTACAAAAACACATTTTCCTCACATTTTGGTGACAGAAAGTTCTGGAATCTGAGAGGAGCCACAAATTTCCTCCCACCCAGCGTTCCCCCAAGTCTCCCGATAAAAATGATACCTCATTCGTGTGGGTAGGCCTAGCGCCCGCGACAGGTTATGCCCCAAAACACAACGTGGACACATCCCATTTTTTGACAGAAAACAAAGGTGTTTTTTGCAAAGTGCCTACCTGCAGATTTTGGCCTCTAGCTCAGCCGGCACCTAGGGAAACCTACCAAACCTGTGCATTTTTGAAAACTAGAGACCTAGGGGAATCCAAGATGGGGTGACTTGTGGGGCTCTGACCAGGTTCTGTTACCCAGAATCCTTTGCAAACCTCAAAATTTGGCTAAAAAAACACATTTTCTTCACATTTCGGTGACAGAAAGTTCTGGAATCTGAGACGAGCCACAAATTTCCTCCCTCCCAGCGTTCCCCCATGTCGCCCAATAAAAATGATACCTCACTTGTGTGGATAGGCCTAGCTCCCGCGAAAGGAAATGCCCCAAAACACAATGTGGACACATCTAATTTTTTGACAGAAAACAGAGGTGTTTTTTGCAAAGTGCCTACCTGTAGATTTTGTCCTCTAGCTCAGCCGACACCTAGGAAAACCTACCAAACCTGTGCATTTTTGAAAACTAGAGACCTAGGGGAATCCAAGATGTGGTGACTTGTGGGGCTCTGACCAGGTTCTGTTACCCAGAATCCTGTGCAAACCTCAAAATTTGGCTAAAAAAACACATTTTCCTCACATTTTGGTGACAGAAAGATCTGGAACCTGAGAGGAGCGACAAATCTCTTCCCACCCAGCATTCCCCCAAGTCTCCCGATAAAAATGATACCTCACTTGTGTGGGTAGGCCTTGCACCCGCGACACGAAATTCCCCAAAACACAACGTGGACACATCCCATTTTTTGACAGAAAACAGAGGTGTTTTTTGCAAAGTGCCTACCTGTAGATTTTGTCCTCTAGCTCAGCCGGCACCTAGGAAAACCTACCAAACCTGTACAGTTTTTAAACTAGAGACCTAGGGGAATCCAAGATGTGGTGACTTGTGGGGCTCTGACCAGGTTCTGTTACCCAGAATCCTTTGCAAACCTCAAAATGTGGCTAAAAAACACATTTTCCTCACATTTCGGTGACAGAAAGTTCTGGAATCTGAGAGGAGCCACAAATTTCTTCCCACCCAGCGTTCCCCCAAGTCTCCTGATACAAATGTTACCTCACCTGTGTAGGTAGGCCTAGCACCAGCGACAGGAAATGCCCCAAAACACAGCGTGGACACATCCCATTTTTCGACAGAAAAAATAGTTTTTTTTTGCAAAGTGCCTACCTGTAGATTTTGGCCTCTAGCTCAGCAGGCACCTAGGGAAACCTACCAAACCTGTGCATTTTTGAAAACTAGAGACCTAGGGGAATCCAAGATGGGGTGACTTGTGGGGCTCTGACCAGGTTCTGTTACCCAGAATCCTTTGCAAACTTCAAAATTTGGCTAAAAAAACACATTTTCTTCACATTTCGGTGACAGAAAGTTCTGGAATCTGAGACGAGCCACAAATGTACTCCCTCCCAGCGTTCCCCCATGTCGCCCAATAAAAATGATACCTCACTTGTGCGGATAGGCCTAGCTCCCGCGAAAGGAAATGCCCCAAAACACAATGTGGACACATCTAATTTTTTGACAGAAAACAGAGGTGTTTTTTGCAAAGTGCCTACCTGTAGATTTTCTCCTCTAGCTCAGCCGACACCTAGGAAAACCTACCAAACCTGTGCATTTTTGAAAACTAGAGACCTAGGGGAATCCAAGATGTGGTGACTTGTGGGGCTCTGACCAGGTTCTGTTACCCAGAATCCTGTGCAAACCTCAAAATTTGGCTAAAAAAACACATTTTCCTCACATTTTGGTGACAGAAAGATCTGGAACCTGAGAGGAGCGACAAATCTCTTCCCACCCAGCATTCCCCCAAGTCTCCCGATAAAAATGATACCTCACTTGTGTGGGTAGGCCTAGCACCCGCGACACGAAATTCCCCAAAACACAACGTGGACACATCCCATTTTTTGACAGAAAACAGAGGTGTTTTTTGCAAAGTGCCTACCTGTAGATTTTGTCCTCTAGCTCAGCCGGCACCTAGTTAAACCTACCAAACCTGTACAGTTTTTAAAACTAGAGACCTAGGGGAATCCAAGATGTGGTGACTTGTGGGGCTCTGACCAGGTTCTGTTACCCAGAATCCTTTGCAAACCTCAAAATTTGGCGAAAAAAACACATTTTCCTCACATTTCGGTGACAGAAAGTTCTGGAATCTGAGAGGAGCCACAAATTTCTTCCCACCCAGCGTTCCCCCAAGTCTCCTGATACAAATGTTACCTCACCTGTGTAGGTAGGCCTAGCACCAGCGACAGGAAATGCCCCAAAACACAGCGTGGACACATCCCATTTTTTGACAGAAAAAATAGTTTTTTTTTGCAAAGTGCCTACCTGTAGATTTTGGCCTCTAGCTCAGCCGGCACCTAGGGAAACCTACCAAACCTGTGCATTTTTTAAAACTAGAGACCTAGGGGAATCCAAGATGTGGTGACATGTGGGGCTCTGACCAGGTTCTGTTACCCAGAATCCTTTGCAAACCTCAAAATTTGGCTAAAAAAACACATTTTCCACACATTTTGGTGACAGAAAGTTCTGGAATCTGAGACGAGACACAAATTTCCTCCCTCTCAGCGTTCCCCCATGCCTCCCAATAAAAGTGATACCTCACTTGTGTGGGTAGGCCTAGCTCCCGCGAAAGGAAATTCCCCAAAACACAATGTGGACACTTCCCATTTTTTGACAGAAAACAGAGGTGTTTTTTGCAAAGTGCCTACCTGTAGATTTTGTCCTCTAGCTCAGCCGGCACCTAGGAAAACCTACCAAACCTGTAAATTTTTTAAAACTAGAGACCTAGGGGAATCCAAGATGTGGTGAGTCGTGGGGCTCTGACCAGGTTCTGTTACCCAGAATCCTTTGCAAACCTCAAAATTTGGCTAAAAAAACACATTTTCCTCACATTTCGGTGACAGAAAGTTCTGGAATCTGAGAGGAGCCACAAATTTCTTCCCACCCAGCGTTCCCCCACGTGTCCCGATACAAATGTTACCTCACTTGTGTAGGTAGGCCTAGCACCAGCGACAGGAAATGCCCCAAAACACAGCGTGGACACATCCCATTTTTTGACAGAAAAAATAGGGTTTTTTTGCAAAGTGCCTACCTGTAGATTTTGGCCTCTAGCTCAGCCGGCACCTAGGGAAACCTACCAAAACTGTGCATTTTTGAAAACTAGAGACCTAGGGGAATCCAAGATGTGGTGACATGTGGGGCTCTGACCAGGTTCTGTTACCCAGAATCATTTGCAAACCTCAAAATTTGGCTAAAAAAACACATTTTCCACACATTTTGGTGACAGAAAGTTCTGGAATCTGAGACGAGCCACAAATTTCCTCCCTCCCAGCATTCCCCCATGTCTCCCAATAAAAGTGATACCTCACTTGTGTGGGTAGGCCTAGCTCCCGCGAAAGGAAATTCCCCAAAACACAATGTGGACACTTCCCATTTTTTGACAGAAAACAGAGGTGTTTTTTGCAAAGTGCCTACCTGTAGATTTTGTCCTCTAGCTCAGCCGGCACCCAGGAAAACCTACCAAACCTGTGCATTTTTGAAAACTAGAGACCTAGGGGAATCCAAGATGGGGTGACTTGTGGGGCTCTGACCAGGAACTGTTATCCAGAACCCTGTGCAAACCTCAAAATGTGGCTACAAAAACACATTTTCCTCACATTTTGGTGACAGAAAGTTCTGGAATCTGAGAGGAGCCACAAATTTCCTCCCACCCAGCGTTCCCCCAAGTCTCCCGATAAAAATGATACCTCATTCGTGTGGGTAGGCCTAGCGCCCACGACAGGTTATGCCCCAAAACACAACGTGGACACATCCCATTTTTTGACAGAAAACAGAGGTGTTTTTTGCAAAGTGCCTACCTGCAGATTTTGGCCTCTAGCTCAGCCGGCACCTAGGGAAACCTACCAAACCTGTGCATTTTTGAAAACTAGAGACCTAGGGGAATCCAAGATGGGGTGACTTGTGGGGCTCTGACCAGGTTCTGTTACCCAGAATCCTTTGCAAACCTCAAAATTTGGCAAAAAAAACACATTTTCTTCACATTTCGGTGACAGAAAGTTCTGGAATCTGAGACGAGCCACACATTTCCTCCCTCCCAGCGTTCCCCCATGTCTCCCAATAAAAATGATACCTCACTTGTGTGGATAGGCCTAGCTCCCGCGAAAGGAAATGCCCCAAAACACAATGTGGACACATCTAATTTTTTGACAGAAAACAGAGGTGTTTTTTGCAAAGTGCCTACCTGTAGATTTTGTCCTCTAGCTCAGCCGACACCTAGGAAAACCTACCAAACCTGTGCATTTTTGAAAACTAGAGACCTAGGGGAATCCAAGATGGGGTGTCTTTTGGGGCTCTGACCAGGTTCTGTTACCCAGAATCCTGTGCAAACCTCAAAATTTGGCTAAAAAAACACATTTTCCTCACATTTTGGTGACAGAAAGATCTGGAAACTGAGAGGAGCGACAAATCTCTTCCCACCCAGCGTTCCCCCACGTGTCCCGATACAAATGTTACCTCACTTGTGTAGGTAGGCCTAGCACCAGCGACGGGAAATGCCCCAAAACACAGCGTGGACACATCCCATTTTTTGACAGAAAAAATAGTTTTTTTTTGCAAAGTGCCTACCTGTAGATTTTGGCCTCTAGCTCAGCCGGCACCTAGGGAAACCTACCAAACCTGTGCATTTTTGAAAACTAGAGACCTAGGGGAATCCAAGATGTGGTGACATGTGGGGCTCTGACCAGGTTCTGTTACCCAGAATCCTTTGCAAACCTCAAAATTTGGCTAAAAAAACACATTTTCCACACATTTCGGTGACAGAAAGTTCTGGAATCTGAGACGAGCCACAAATTTCCTCCCTCCCAGTGTTCCCCCATGTCTCCCAATAAAAGTGATACCTCACTTGTGTGGGTAGGCCTAGCTCCCGCGAAAGGAAATTCCCCAAAACACAATGTGGACACATGCCATTTTTTGACAGAAAAGAGAGGTGTTTTTTGCAAAGTGCCTACCTGTAGATTTTGTCCTCTAGCTCAGCCGGCACCCAGGAAAACCTACCAAACCTGTGCATTTTTGAAAACTAGAGACCTAGGGGAATCCAAGATGGGGTGACTTGTGTGGCTCTGACCAGGAACTGTTATCCAGAACCCTGTGCAAACCTCAAAATGTGGCTACAAAAACACATTTTCCTCACATTTTGGTGACAGAAAGTTCTGGAATCTGAGAGGAGCCACAAATTTCCTCCCACCCAGCATTCCCCCAAGTCTCCCGATAAAAATGATACCTCACTTGTGTGGGTAGGCCTAGCACCCGCGACACGAAATTCCCCAAAACACAACGTGGACACATCCCATTTTTTGACAGAAAACAGAGGTGTTTTTTGCAAAGTGCCTACCTGTAGATTTTGTCCTCTAGCTCAGCCGGCACCTAGGAAAACCTACCAAACCTGTACAGTTTTTAAAACTAGAGACCTAGGGGAATCCAAGATGTGGTGACTTGTGGGGCTCTGACCAGGTTCTGTTACCCAGAATCCTTTGCAAACCTCAAAATTTGGCGAAAAAAACACATTTTCCTCACATTTCGGTGACAGAAAGTTCTGGAATCTGAGAGGAGCCACAAATTTCTTCCCACCCAGCGTTCCCCCAAGTCTCCTGATACAAATGTTACCTCACCTGTGTAGGTAGGCCTAGCACCAGCGACAGGAAATGCCCCAAAACACAGCGTGGACACATCCCATTTTTTGACAGAAAAAATAGTTTTTTTTTGCAAAGTGCCTACCTGTAGATTTTGGCCTCTAGCTCAGCCGGCACCTAGGGAAACCTACCAAACCTGTGCATTTTTGAAAACTAGAGACCTAGGGGAATCCAAGATGGGGTGACTTGTGGGGCTCTGACCAGGTTCTGTTACCCAGAATCCTTTGCAAACCTCAAAATTTGGCTAAAAAAACACATTTTCTTCACATTTCGGTGACAGAAAGTTCTGGAATCTGAGACGAGCCACAAATTTCCTCCCTCCCAGCGTTCCCCCATGTCGCCCAATAAAAATGATACCTCACTTGTGTGGATAGGCCTAGCTCCCGCAAAAGGAAATGCCCCAAAACACAATGTGGACACATCCCATTTTTTTTACAGAAAACAGAGGTGTTTTTTGCAAAGTGCCTACCTGTAGGTGTTGGCCTATAGCTCAGCCGGTACCCAGGGAAACCTACCAACCCTGCTCATTTCTGAAAACTCGAGACCTAGGGGAATCCAAGATGGGGTGACTTGTGGGGCTCTGACCAGGTTCTGTTACCCAGAATCCTGTGCAAACCTCAAAATTTGGCTAAAAAAACACATTTTCCTCACATTTTGGTGACAGAAAGTTCTGGAACCTGAGAGGAGCCACAAATCT
Organism: Pleurodeles waltl; assembly: GCF_031143425.1. NCBI lineage: Eukaryota > Metazoa > Chordata > Amphibia > Caudata > Salamandridae > Pleurodeles > Pleurodeles waltl. The sequence goes on along the minus strand of NC_090440.1, from coordinate 598,810,873 downwards.
CTTCCCACCCAGCATTCCCCCATGTCTCCCAATAAAAATGATACCTCACTTGTGTGGGTAGGCCTAGCTCCCGCGAAAGGAAAAGCCCCAAAACAATGTGGACATATCCCATTTTTTGACAGAAAACAGAGGTGTTTTTTGCAAAGTGCCTACCTGTAGATTTTGTCCTCTAGCTCAGCCGGCACCTAGGAAAACCTACCAAACCTGTGCATTTTTGAAAACTAGAGACCTAGGGGAATCCAAGATGGGGTGACTTGTGGGGCTCTGACCAGGTTCTGTTACCCAGAATCCTGTGCAAACCTCAAAATTTGGCTAAAAAAACACATTTTCCTCACATTTTGGTGACAGAAAGTTCGGGAACCTGAGAGGAGCCACAAATCTCTTCCCACCCAGCATTCCCCCAAGTCTCCCGATAAAAATGATACCTCACTTGTGTGGGTAGGCCTAGCGCCTGCGACAGGAAATGCCCCAAAACACAACGTGGACACATCCCATTTTTTGACAGAAAACACAGGTTTTTTTTTGCAAAGTGCCTACCTGTAGATTTTGGCCTCTAGCTCAGCCGGCACCTAGGGAAACCTAGCCAACCAGTGCATTTTTTAAAACTAGAGACCTAGGGGAATCCACAATGGGGTGACGTGTGGGGCTCTGACTAGGTTCTGTTACCCAGAATCCTGTGCAAACCTCAAAATTTGGCTAAAAAAAAAACATTTTCCTCACATTTTGGTGACAGAAAGTTCTGGAATCTGAGAAGAGCCAGAAATGTCCTCCCTCCCAGCGTTCCCCCTCATCTCCTGATAAAAATGATACCTCACTTGTGTGGGTAGGCCTAGCGCCCGCGACAGGAAATGCCCCAAAACACAACGTTGACACATCCCATTTTTTTTACAGAAAACAGAGGTGTTTTTTGCAAAGTGCCTACCTGTAGGTGTAGGCCTCTAGCTCAGTCGGCACCTAGGGACACCTACCAAACCTGTGCATTTCTGAAAACTCGAGACCTAGGGGAATCCAAGATGGGGTGACTTGTGGGGCTCTGACCAGGTTCTGTTACCCAGAATCCTTTGCAAACCTCACAATTTGGCTAAAAAAACACATTTTCCTCACATTTTGGTGACAGAAAGTTCTGGAACCTGAGAGGAGCCACAAATCTCTTCCCACCCAGCATTCCCCCATGTCTCCCAATAAAAATGATACCTCACTTGTGTGGGTAGGCCTAGCTCCCGCGAAAGGAAATGCCCCAAAACACAAATTGGACATATCCCATTTTTTGACAGAAAACATAGTTTTTTTTTGCAAAGTGCCTACCTGTAGATTTTGTCCTCTAGCTCAGCCGGCGCCTAGGAAAACCTACCAAGCCTGTGCATTTTTGAAAACTAGAGACCTAGGGGAATCCAAGATGGGGTGACTTGTGGGGCTCTGACCAGGTACTGTTACCCAGAATCCTGTGCAAACCTCAAAATTTGGCTAAAAGAACACATTTTCCTCACATTTTGGTGACAGAAAGTTCTGGAACCTGAGAGGAGCCACAAATCTCTTCCCACCCAGCATTCCCCCAAGTCTCCCGATACAAATGATACCTCACTTGTGTGGGTAGGCCTAGCGCCCATGACACGAAAAGCCCCAAAACACAACGTGGACACATCCCATTTTTTGACAGAAAACAGAGGTGTTTTTTGCAAAGTGCCTACCTGTAGATTTTGGCCTCTAGCTCAGCCGGCACCTAGGGAAACCTACCAAACCTGTGCATTTTTTTAAACTAGAGACCTAGGGGAATCCAAGATGTGGTGACATGTGGGGCTCTGACCAGGTTCTGTTACCCAGAATCCTTTGCAAACCTCAATATTTGGCTAAAAAAAACACATTTTCTTCACATTTCGGTGACAGAAAGTTCTGGAATCTGAGACGAGCCACAAATTTCCTCCCTCCCAGCGTTCCCCCATGTCTCCCAATAAAAATGATACCTCACTTGTGTGGATAGGCCTAGCTCCCGCGAAAGGAAATGCCCCAAAACACAATGTGGACACATCCCATTTTTTGACAGAAAACAGAGGTGTTTTTTGCAAAGTGCCTACCTGTAGATTTTGTCCTCTAGCTCTGCCGGAACCTAGGAAAACCTACCAAACCTGTGCATTTTTTAAAACTAGAGACCTAGGGGAATCCAGGATGGGGTGACTTGTGGGGCACTGATCAGGTACTGTTACCCAGAATCCTGTGCAAACCTCAAAATGTGGCTAAAAAACACATTTTCCTCACATTTTGGTGACAGAAAGTTCTGGAATCTGAGAGGAGTCACAAATTTCTTCCCACCCAGCATTCCCCCATGTCTCCCGATAAAAATGATACCTCACTTGTGTGGGTAGGCTTAGCGCCCGCGACAGGCTATGCCCCAAAACACAACGTGGACACATCCCATTTTTTGACAGAAAACAGAGGTGTTTTTTGCAAAGTGCCTACCTGTAGATTTTGGGTCTAGCTCAGCCGGCACCTAGGGAAACCTACCAAACCTGTGCATTTTTGAAAACTAGAGACCTAGGGGAATCCAAGATGGGGTGACTTGTGGGGCTCTGACCAGGTTCTGTTACCCAGAATCCTGTGCAAACCTCAACATTTGGCTAAAAAAACACATTTTCCTCACATTTTGGTGACAGAAAGTTCGGGAACCTGAGAGGAGCCACAAATCTCTTCCCACACAGCATTCCCCCAAGTCTCCCGATAAAAATGATACCTCACTTGTGTGGGTAGGCCTAGCGCCTGCGACACGAAATGCCCCAAAACACAACGTGGACACATCCCATTTTTTGACAGAAAACACAGGTTTTTTTACAAAGTGCCTACCTGTAGATTTTGGCCTCTAGCTCAGCCGGCACCTAGGGAAACCTAGCCAACCAGTGCATTTTTTAAAACTAGAGACCTAGGGGAATCCACAATGGGGTGACGTGTGGGGCTCTGACCAGGTTCTGTTACCCAGAATCCTGTGCAAACCTCAAAATTTGGCTAAAAAAAAAACATTTTCCTCACATTTTGGTGACAGAAAGTTCTGGAATCTGAGAAGAGCCAGAAATGTCCTCCCTCCCAGCGTTCCCCCATATCTCCTGATAAAAATGATACCTCACTTGTGTGGGTAGGCCTAGCGCCCGCGACAGGAAATGCCCCAAAACACAACGTTGACACATCCCATTTTTTTTACAGAAAACAGAGGTGTTTTTTGCAAAGTGCCCACCTGTAGGTGTTGGCCTCTAGCTCAGCCGGCACCTAGGGACACCTACCAAACCTGTGCATTTCTGAAAACTCGAGACCTTGGGGAATCCAAGATGGGGTGACTTGTGGGGCTCTGACCAGGTTCTGTTACCCAGAATCCTTTGCAAACCTCACAATTTGGCTAAAAAAACACATTTTCCTCACATTTTGGTGACAGAAAGTTCTGGAATCTGAGACGAGCCACAAATTTCCTCCCTCCCAGCGTTCCCCCATGTCTCCCAATAAAAATGATACCTCACTTGTGTGGATAGGCCTAGCTCCCGCGAAAGGAAATGCCCCAAACAACAATGTGGACACATCCCATTTTTTGACAGAAAACAGAGGTGTTTTTTGCAAAGTGCCTACCTGTAGATTTTGTCCTCTAGCTCAGCCGGAACCTTTGAAAACCTACCAAACCTGTGCATTTTTGAAAACTAGAGACCTAGGGGAATCCATGATGGGATGACTTGTGGGGCACTGACCAGGTACTAATACCCAGAATCCTGTGCAAACCTCAAAATGTGGCTAAAAAAACACATTTTCCTCACATTTTGGTGACAGAAAGTTCTGGAATCTGAGAGGAGTCACAAATTTCTTCCCACCCAGCATTCCCCCAAGTCTCCCGATAAAAATGATACCTCACTTGTGTGGGTAGGCCTAGCGCCCGCGACAGGTTATGCCCCAAAACACAACGTGGACACCTCCCATTTTTTGACAGAAAACAGAGGTGTTTTTTGCAAAGTGCCTACCTGTAGATTTTGGGTCTAGCTCAGCCGGCACCTAGGGAAACCTACCAAACCTGTGAATTTTTGAAAACTAGAGACCTAGGGGAATCCAAGATGGGGTGACTTGTGGGGCTCTGACCAGGTTCTGTTACCTAGAATCCTGTGCAAACCTCAACATTTGTCTAAAAAAACACATTTTCCTCACATTTTGGTGACAGAAAGTTCTGGAACCTGAGAGGAGCCACAAATCTCTTCCCACCCAGCATTCCCCCAAGTCTCCCGATAAAAATGATACCTCACTTTTGTGCGTAGGCCTAGCGCCCGCGACACGAAATGCCCCAAAACACAACGTGGACACATCCCATTTTTTGACAGAAAACACAGGTTTTTTTTGCAAAGTGCCTACCTGTAGATTTTGGCCTCTAGCTCAGCCGACACCTAGGGAAACCTACCAAACCAGTGCATTTTTTAAAATTAGAGACCTAGGGGAATCCACGATGGGGTGACTTGTGGGGCTCTGACCAGGTTCTGTTACCCAGAATCCTGTGCAAACCTCAAAATTTGGCTAAAAAAAAAACATTTTCCTCACATTTTGGTGACAGAAAGTTTTGGAATCTGAGAATGGCCAGCAATGTCCTCCCTCCCAGCGTTCCCCCACGTCACCCGATAAAAATGATACCTCACTTGTGTGGGTAGGCCTAGCGCCCGCGACAGGAAATGCCCCAAAACACAATGTGGACACATCCCATTTTTTTTACAGAAAACAGAGGTGTTTTTTGCAAAGTGCCTACCTGTAGGTGTTGGCCTATGGCTCAGCCGGTACCCAGGGAAACCTACCAAACCTGCTCATTTCTGAAAACTCGAGACCTAGGGGAATCCAAGATGGGGTGACTTGTGGGGCTCTGACCAGGTTCTGTTACCCAGAATCCTGTGCAAACCTCAAAATTTGGATAAAAAAACACATTTTCCTCACATTTTGGTGACAGAAAGTTCTGGAACCTGAGAGGAGCCACAAATCTCTTCCCACCCAGCATTCCCCCATGTCTCCCAATAAAAATGATACCTCACTTGTGTGGGTAGGCCTAGCTCCCGCGAAAGGAAATGCCCCAAAACAATGTGGACATATCCCATTTTTTGACAGAAAACAGAGGTGTTTTTTGCAAAGTGCCTACCTGTAGATTTTGTCCTCTAGCTCAGCCGGCACCTAGGAAAACCTACCAAACCTGTGCATTTTTGAAAACTAGAGACCTAGGGGAATCCAAGATGGGGTGACTTGTGGGGCTCTGACCAGGTTCTGTTACCCAGAATCCTGTGCAAACCTCAAAATTTGGCTAAAAAAACACATTTTCCTCACATTTTGGTGACAGAAAGATCTGGAACCTGAGAGAAGCCACGAATCTCTTCCCACCCAGCATTCCCCCAAGTCTCCCGATAAAAATGGTACCTCACTTGTGTGGGTAGGCCTAGCGCCCGCAACACGAAATGCCCCAAAACACAAAGTGGACACATCCCATTTTTTGACAGAAAACAGAGGTGTTATTTGCAAAGTGCCTACCTGCTGATTTTGTCCTCTAGCTCAGCCGGCACCTAGGGAAACCTACCAAACCTGTGCATTTTTGAAAACTAGAGACCTAGGGGAATCCAAGATGGGGTGACTTGTGGGGCTCTGACCAGGTTCTGTTACCCAGAATCCTGTGCAAACCTCAAAATTTGGCTAACAAAACACATTTTCCTCACATTTTGGTGACAGAAAGTTCTGGAACCTGAGAGGAGCCACAAATCTCTTCCCACCCAGCATTCCCCCAAGTCTCCCGATAAAAATGATACCTCACTTGTGTGGGTAGGCCTAACGCCCGCGACACGAAATGCCCCAAAACACAACGTGGACACATCCCATTTTTTGACAGAAAACACAGGTTTTTTTTGCAAATTGCCTACCTGTAGGTGTTGGCCTCTAGCTCAGCCGGCACCTAGGGAAACCTACCAAACCTGTGCAATTCTGAAAACTAGAGACCTAGGGGAATCCAAGATGGGGTGACTTGTGGGGCTCTGACCAGGTTCTGTTACCCAGAATCCTGTGCAAACCTCAACATTTGGCTAAAAAAATAAATTTTCCTCACATTTTGGTGACAGAAAGTTCTGGAACCTGAGAGGAGCCACAAATCTCTTCCCACCCAGCATTCCCCCATGTCTCCCAATAAAAATGATACCTCACTTGTGTGGGTAGGCCTAGCTCCCGCGACAGGAAATGCCCCAAAACACAATGTGGACACATCCCATTTTTTGACAGAAAACAGAGGTGTTTTTTGCAAAGTGCCTACCTGTAGATTTTGTCCTCTAGCTCAGCCGGCACCTAGGAAAACCTACCAAACCTGTGCATTTTTGAAAACTAGAGACCTAGGGGAATCCAACATGGGGTGACTTGTGGGGCTCTGACCAGGTTCTGTTACCCAGAATCCTGTGCAAACCTCAAAATTTGGCTAAAAAAACACATTTTCCTCACATTTTGGTGACAGAAAGTTCTGGAACCTGAGAGATGACACAAATCTCTTCCCACCCAGCATTCCCACAAGTCTCCCGATAAAAATGATACCTCACTTGTGTGGGTAGACCTAGCGCCCACGACACGAAATGCCCCAAAACGCAACGTGGACACATCCCATTTTTTGACAGAAAACACAGGTTTTTTTTGCAAAGTGCCTACCTGTAGATTTTGGCCTCTAGCTCAGCCGGCACCTAGGGAAACCTACCAAACCAGTGCATTTCTGAAAACTAGAGACCTAGGGGACTCCACGATGGGGTGACTTGTGGGGCTCTGACCAGGTTCTGTTACCCAGAATCCTGTGCAAACCTCAAAATTTGGCTAAAAAAAAAACATTTTCCTCACATTTTGGTGACAGAAAGTTCTGGAATCTGAGAAGAGCCAGAAATGTCCTCCCTCCCAACGTTCCCCCACGTCTCCCGATAAAAATGAAATCTCACTTCTGTGGGTAGGCCTAGTGCCCGTGACAGGAAATGCCCCAAAACACAACGTGGACACATTCAATTTTTTTACAGAAAACAGAGGTGTTTTTTGCAAAGTGCCTACCTGTAGGTGTTGGCCTCTAGCTCAGCCGGGACCTAGGGAAACCTACCAAACCTGTGCATTTTTTAAAACTAGAGACCTAGGGGAATCCAAGATGTGGTGACTTGTGGGGCTCTGACCAGGTTCTGTTACCCAGAATCCTTTGCAAACCTCAAAATTTGGCTAAAAAAACACATTTTCCTCACATTTCGGTGACAGAAAGTTCTGGAATCTGAGAGGAGCCACAAATTTGTTCCCACTCAGCATTCCCCAAAGTCTACCGATACAAATGATACCTCTCTTGTGTGGGTAGGCCTAGCGCCCGCGACAGGAAATGCCCCAAAACACAACGTGGACACATCCCATTATTTGACAGAAAAAATAGGTTTTTTTTGCAAAGTGCCTACCTGTAGATTTTGGCCTCTAGCTCAGCCGGCACCTAGGGAAACCTACCAAACCTGTGCATTTTTTTAAACTAGAGACCTAGGGGAATCCAAGATGTGGTGACATGTGGGGCTCTGACCAGGTTCTGTTACCCAGAATCCTTTGCAAACCTCAAAATTTGGCTAAAAAAACACATTTTCTTCACATTTCGGTGACAGAAAGTTCTGGAATATGAGACAAGCCACAAATTTCCTCCCTCCCAGCGTTTCCCCATGTCTCCCAATAAAAATGATACCTCACTTGTGTGGGTAGGCCTAGCGCCCGCGACAGGAAATGCCCCAAAACACAACGTTGACACATCCCATTTTTTTTACAGAAAACAGATGTGTTTTTTGCAAAGTGCCTACCTGTAGTTGTTGGCCTCTAGCTCAGCCGGCACCCAGGGAAACCTACCAAACCTGTGCATTTCTGAAAACTCGAGACCTAGGGGAATCCAAGATGGGGTGACTTGTGGGGCTCTGACCAGGTTCTGTTACCCAGAATCCTGTGCAAACCTCACAATTTGGCTAAAAAATCACATTTTCCTCACATTTTGGTGACAGAAAGTTCTGGAACCTGAGAGGAGCCACAAATCTCTTCCCACCCAGCATTCCCCCATGTCTCCCAATAAAAATGATACCTCACTTGTGTGGGTAGGCCTAGCTCCTGCGAAAGGAAATGCCACAAAACACAATGTGGACATATCCCATTTTTTGACAGAAAACAGAGTTGTTTCTTGCAAAGTGCCTACCTGTAGATTTTGTCCTCTAGCTCAGCCGGCACCTAGGAAAACCTACCAAATCTGTGCATTTTTTAAAACTATAGACCTAGGGGAATCCAAGATGGGGTGACTTGTGGGGCTCTGACCAGGTTCTGTTACCCAGAATCCTGTGCAAACCTCAAAATTTGGCTAAAAAAAAAACATTTTCCTCACATTTTGGTGACAAAAAGTTCTGGAATCTGAGAAGAGCCAGAAATGTCCTCCCTCCCAACGTTCCCCCACGTCTCCCGATAAAAATGAAATCTCACTTCTGTGGGTAGGCCTAGCGCCCGTGACAGGAAATGCCCCAAAACACAACGTGGACACATTCAATTTTTTTACAGAAAACAGAGGTGTTTTTTGCAAAGTGCCTACCTGTAGGTGTTGGCCTCTAGCTCAGCCGGGACCTAGGGAAACCTACCAAACCTGTGCATTTTTTAAAACTAGAGACCTAGGGGAATCCAAGATGTGGTGACTTGTGGGGCTCTGACCAGGTTCTGTTACCCAGAATCCTTTGCAAACCTCAAAATTTGGCTAAAAAAACACATTTTCCTCACATTTCGGTGACAGAAAGTTCTGGAATCTGAGAGGAGCCAGAAATTTGTTCCCACTCAGCATTCCCCAAAGTCTACCGATACAAATGATACCTCACTTGTGTGGGTAGGCCTAGCGCCCGCGACAGGAAATGCCCCAAAACACAACGTGGACACATCCCATTATTTGACAGAAAAAATAGGTTTTTTTTGCAAAGTGCCTAACTGTAGATTTTGGCCTCTAGCTCAGCCGGCACCTAGGGAAACCTACCAAACCTGTGCATTTTTTTAAACTAGAGACCTAGGGGAATCCAAGATGTGGTGACATGTGGGGCTCTGACCAGGTTCTGTTACCCAGAATCCTTTGCAAACCTCAAAATTTGGCTAAAAAAACACATTTTCTTCACATTTCGGTGACAGAAAGTTCTGGAATATGAGACAAGCCACAAATTTCCTCCCTCCCAGCGTTTCCCCATGTCTCCCAATAAAAATGATACCTCACTTGTGTGGGTAGGCCTAGCGCCCGCGACAGGAAATGCCCCAAAACACAACGTTGACACTTCCCATTTTTTTTACAGAAAACAGAGGTGTTTTTTGCAAAGTGCCTACCTGTAGTTGTTGGCCTCTAGCTCAGCCGGCACCCAGGGAAACCTACCAAACCTGTGCATTTCTGAAAACTCGAGACCTAGGGGAATCCAAGATGGGGTGACTTGTGGGGCTCTGACCAGGTTCTGTTACCCAGAATCCTGTGCAAACCTCAACATTTGTCTAAAAAAATCACATTTTCCTCACATTTTGGTGACTGAAAGTTCTGGAACCTGAGAGGAGCCACAAATCTCTTCCCACCCAGCATTCCCCTATGTCTCCCAATAAAAATGATACCTCACTTGTGTGGGTAGGCCTAGCTCCCGCGAAAGGAAATGCCCCAAAACACAATGTGGACACATCCCATTTTTTGACAGAAAACAGAGGTGTTTTTTGCAAAGTGCCTACCTGTAGATTTTGTCCTCTAGCTCAGCCGGCACCTAGGAAAACCTACCAAACCTGTGCATTTTTGAAAACTAGAGACCTAGGCGAATCCAACATGGGGTGACTTGTGGGGCTCTGACCAGGTTCTGTTACCCAGAATCCTGTGCAAACCTCAAAATGTGGCTAAAAAAACACATTTTCCTCACATTTTGGAGACAGAAAGTTCTGGAACCTGAGAGATGACACAAATCTCTTCCCACCCAGCATTCCCACAAGTCTCCCGATAAAAATGATACCTCACTTGTGTGGGTAGACCTAGCGCCCACGACACGAAATGCCCCAAAACGCAACGTGGACACATCCCATTTTTTGACAGAAAACACAGGTTTTTTGTGCAAAGTGCCTACCTGTAGATTTTGACCTCTAGCTCAGCCGGCACCTAGGGAAACCTACCAAACCAGTGCATTTCTGAAAACTAGAGACCTAGGGGACTCCACGATGGGGTGACTTGTGGGGCTCTGACTAGGTTCTGTTACCCAGAATCCTGAGCAAACCTCAAAATTTGGCTAAAAAAAAAACATTTTCCTCACATTTTGGTGACAGAAAGTTCTGGAATCTGAGAAGAGCCAGAAATGTCCTCCCTCCAAACGTTCCCCCACGTCTCCCGATAAAAATGAAATCTCACTTCTGTGGGTAGGCCTAGCGCCCGTGACAGGAAATGCCCCAAAACACAACGTGGACACATTCCATTTTTTTACAGAAAACAGAGGTGTTTTTTGCAAACTGCCTACCTGTAGGTGTTGGCCTCTAGCTCAGCCTGCACCCAGGGAAACCTACCAAACCTGTGCATTTCTGAAAACTCGACACCTAGGGCAATCCAAGATGGGGTGACTTGTGGGGCTCTGACCAGGTTCTGTTACCCAGAATCCTGTGCAAACCTCACAATTTGGCTAAAAAAACACATTTTCCTCACATTTTGGTGACAGAAAGTTCTGGAACCTGAGAGGAGCCACAAATCTCTTCCCACCCAGCATTCCCCCATGTCTCCCAATAAAAATGATACCTCACTTGTGTGGGTAGGCCTAGCTCCTGCGAAAGGAAATGCCCCAAAACACAATGTGGAAATATCCCATTTTTTGACAGAAAACAGAGGTGTTTCTTGCAAAGTGCCTACCTGTAGATTTTGTCCTCTAGCTCAGCCGGCACCTAGGAAAACCTACCAAATCCGTGCATTTTTGAAAACTATAGACCTCGGGGAATCCAAGATGGGGTGACTTGTGGGGCTCTGACCAGGTTCTGTTACCCAGAATCCAGTGCAAACCTCAAAATTTGGCTAAAAAAACACATTTTCCTCACATTTTGGTGACAGAAAGATCTGGAACCTGAGAGAAGCCACAAATCTCTTCCCACCGAGCATTCCCCCAAGTCTCCCGATAAAAATGATAGCTCACTTGTGTGGGTAGGCCTAGCGCCCGCAACACGAAATGCCCCAAAACACAACGTGGACACATCCCATTTTTTGACAGAAAACAGAGGTGTTATTTGCAAAGTGCCTACCTGCTGATTTTGTCCTCTAGCTCAGCCGGCACCTAGGGAAACCTACCAAACCTGTGCATTTTTATAAACTAGAGACCAAGGGGAATCCAAGATGGGGTGACTTGTGGGGCTCTGACCAGGTTCTGTTACCCAGAATCCTGTGCAAACCTCAAAACTTGGCTAACAAAACACATTTTCCTCACATTTTGGTGACAGAAAGTTCTGGAACCTGAGAGGAGCCACAAATCTCTTCCCACCCAGCATTCCCCCAAGTCTCCCGATAAAAATGATACCTCACTTGTGTGGGTAGGCCTAACGCCCGCGACACAAAATGCCCCAAAACACAACGTGGACACATCCCATTTTTTGACAGAAAACACAGGTTTTTTTTGCAAATTGCCTACCTGTAGGTGTTGGCCTCTAGCTCAGCCGGCACCTAGGGAAACCTACCAAACCTGTGCAATTCTGAAAACTAGAGACCTAGGGGAATCCAAGATGGGGTGACTTGTGGGGCTCTGACCAGGTTCTGTTACCCAGAATCCTGTGCAAACCTCAACATTTGGCTAAAAAAATAAATTTTCCTCACATTTTGGTGACAGAAAGTTCTGGAACCTGAGAGGAGCCACAAATCTCTTCCCACCCAGCATTCCCCCATGTCTCCCAATAAAAATTATACCTCACTTGTGTGGGTAGGCCTAGCTCCCGCGACAGGAAATGCCCCAAAACACAATGTGGACACATCCCATTTTTTGACAGAAAACAGAGGTGTTTTTTGCAAAGTGCCTACCTGTAGATTTTGTCCTCTAGCTCAGCCGGTACCTAGGGAAACCTAGCCAACCAGTGCATTTTTTAAAACTAGAGACCTAGGGGAATCCACAATGGGGTGACGTGTGGGGCTCTGACCAGGTTCTGTTACCCAGAATCCTGTGCAAACCTCAAAATTTGGCTAAAAAAAAACATTTTCCTCACATTTTGGTGACAGAAAGTTCTGGAATCTGAGAAGAGCCAGAAATGTTCTCCCTCCCAGCGTTCCCCCATATCTCCTGATAAAAATGATACCTCACTTGTGTGGGTAGGCCTAGCTCCCGCGAAAGGAAATGCCCCAAACAACAATGTGGACACATCCCATTTTTTGACAGAAAACAGAGGTGTTTTTTGCAAAGTGCCTACCTGTAGATTTTGTCCTCTAGCTCAGCCGGAACCTTTGAAAACCTACCAAACCTGTGCATTTTTGAAAACTAGAGACCTAGGGGAATCCAAGATGGGGTGACTTGTGGGGCTCTGACCAGGTACTGTTAACCAGAATCCTGTGCAAACCTCAAAATGTGGCTAAAAAAACACATTTTCCTCACATTTTGGTGACAGAAAGTTCTGGAACCTGAGAGATGACACAAATCTCTTCCCACCCAGCATTCCCACAAGTCTCCCGATAAAAATGATACCTCACTTGTGTGGGTAGGCCTAGCTCCCGCGACACGAAATGCCCCAAAACACAACGTGGACACTTCCCATTTTTTGACAGAAAACAGAGGTGTTTTTTGCAAAGTGCCTATCTGTAGGTTTTGGCCTCTAGCCCAGCCGGCACATAGAGAAACCTACCAAACCTGTGCATTTCTGAAAACTAGAGACCGAGGGTAATCCAAGATGGGGTAACTTGTGGGGCTCTGACCAGGTTCTGTTACCCAGAATCCTTTGCAAAACTCCAAATTTGTCTCAAAAAACACATTTTCCTCACATTTCGGTGACAGAAAGTTCTGCAATCTGAGAGGAGCCTCAAATTTCCTCCCACCCAGCGTTCCCCCATGTCACCCGATAAAAATCATACCTCACTTGTGTGGGTAGGCCTAGCGCCCGCGACAGGAAATGCCCCAAAACACAACGTGGACACATCCCATTTTTTGACAAAAAACAGAGGTGTTATTTGCAAAGTGTCTACCTGTAGATTTTGGCCTCTAGCTCAGCCGGCACCTAAGGAAACCTACCAAACCTGTGCATTTTTTAAAACTAGAGACGTAGGGGAATCCAAGATGTGGTGGCATGTGGGGCTCTGACCAGGTTCTGTTACCCAGAATCCTTTGCAAACCTCAAAGTTTGGCTCAAAAAACACATTTTACTCACATTTTGGTAACAGAAAGATCTGGAACCTGAGAGGAGCCACAAATCTCTACCCACCCAGCATTCCCCCAAGTCTCCCGATAAAAGTGATACCTCACTTGTGTGGGTAGGCCTAGCGCCCGCGACACGAAATGCCCCAAAACACAACGTGGACACATCCCATTTTTTGACAGAAAAAACAGGTTTTTTTTGCAAAGTGCCTACCTGTAGATTTTGGCCTCTAGCTCAGCCGGCACCTACGGAAACCTACCAAACCAGTGCATTTTTTAAAACTAGAGACCTAGGGGAATCCATGATGGGGTGACTTGTGGGGCTCTGACCAGGTTCTGTTACCCAGAATCCTGTGCAAACCTCAAAATTTGGCTAAAAAAAAAACATTTTCCTCACATTTTGATGACAGAAAGTTCTGGAATCTGAGAAGAGCTAGAAATGTCCTCCCTCCCAGCGTTCCCCCACGTCTCCCGATAAAAATGATACCTCACTTGTGTGGGTAGGCCTAGCGCCCGCGACAGGAAATGCCCCAAAACACAACGTGGACACATGTCATTTTTTTACAGAAAACACAGGTGTTTTTTGCAAATTGCCTACCTGTAGGTGTTGGCCAGCAGCTCAGCCGGCACCTAGGGAAACCTACCAAACCTGTGCAATTCTGAAAACTAGAGACCTAGGGGAATCCAAGATGGGGTGACTTGTGGGGCTCTGACCAGGTTCTGTTACCCAGAATCCTGTGCAAACCTCAAAATTTGGCTAAAAAAACACATTTTCCTCACATTTTGGTGACAGAAAGTTCTGGAACCTGAGAGGAGCCACAAATCTCTTCTCACCCAGCATTCCCCCAAGTCTCCCGATAAAAATGATACCTCACTTGTGTGGGCAGGCCTAGCGCCCACGACATTTAAATGCCCCAAAACACAACGTGGACTCATCCCATTTTTTGACAGAAAAAAGAGTTTTTTTTTGCAAAGTGCCTACCTGTAGATTTTGGCCTCTAGCTCAGCCGGCACATAGGGGAACCTACCAAACCAGTGCATTTTTGAAAACTAGAGACCTAGGGGAATCCACAATGAGGTGACTAGTGGGGCTCTGACCAGGTTCTGTTACCCAGAATATTGTGCAAACCTCAAAATTTGGCTAAAACAAAACCATTTTCCTCACATTTTGGTGACAGAAAGTTCTGGAATCTGAGAAGAGCCAGAAATGTCCTCCCTCCCAACGTTCCCCCACGTCTCCCGATAAAAATGAAACCTGACTTGTGTGGGTAGGCTTAGCGCCCGCGACAGGAAATGCCCCAAGACACAACATTGACACATCCCATTTTTTGACAGAAAACAGAGGTGTTTTTTGCAAAGTGCCTACCTGTAGATTTTGGCCTCTAGCTCAGCCGGGACCTAGGGAAACCTACCAAACCTGTGCATTTTTTGAAACTAGAGACCTAGGGGAATCCAAGATGTGGTGACATGTGGGGCTCTGACCAGGTTCTGTTACCCAGAATCCTTTGCAAACCTCACAATTTGGCTAAAAAAACACATTTTCTTCACATTTCGGTGACAGAAAGTTCTGGAATCTGAGACGAGCCACAAATTTCCTCCCTCCCAGCGTTTCTCTATGTCTCCCAATAAAAATGATACCTCACTTGTGTGGATAGGCCTAGCTCCTGCGAAAGGAAATACTCCAAAACTCAATGTGGACACATCCCATTTTTTGACAGAAAACAGAGGTGTTTTTTGCAAAGTGCCTACCTGTAGATTTTGTCCTCTAGCTCAGCCGGCACCTAGGAAAACCTACCAAACCTGTGCATTTTTGAAAACTAGAGACCTAGGGGAATCCAAGATGGGGTGACTTGTGGGGCTCTGACCAGGTTCTATTACCCAGAATCCTGTGCAAACCTCAACATTTGGCTAAAAAAACACATTTTCCTCACATTTTGGTGACAGAAAGATCTGGAACCTGAGAGGAGCCACAAAACTCTTCCCACCCAGCATTCCCCCAAGTCTCCCGATAAAAATGATACCTCACTTGTGTGGGTAGGCCTAGCGCCCGCGACACGAAATGCCCCAAAATACAACGTGGACACATCCCATTTTTTGACAGAAAACAGAGGTGTTTTTTGCAAAGTGCCTACCTGCTGATTTTGTCCTCTAGCTCAGCCGGCACCTAGGGAAACCTACCAAACCTGTGCATTTTTGAAAACTAGAGACCTAGGGGAATCCAAGATAGGGTGACTTGTGGGGCTCTGACCAGGTTCTGTTACCCAGAATCCTGTGCAAACCTCAAAATTTGGCTAAAAAAACAAATTTTCCTGACATTTTGGTGACAGAAAGTTCTGGAATCTGAGAGGAGCCACAAATCTCTTCCCACCCAGCTTTCCCCCAAGTCTCCCGATAAAAATGATACCTCACTTGTGTGGATAGGCCTAGCGCCCACGACACGAAATGCCCCAAAACACAACGTGGACACATCCCATTTTTTGACAGAAAACACAGTTTTTTTTTGCAAAGTGCCTACCTGTAGATTTTGGCCTCTAGCTCAGCCGGCACCTAGGGAAACCTACCAAACCTGTGCATTTTTTAAAACTAGAGACCTAGGGGAATCCAAGATGTGGTGACAAGTGGGGCTCTGACCAGGTTCTGTTACCCAGAATCCTTTGCAAACCTCAAAATTTGGCTAAAAAAACAAATTTTCTTCACATTTCGGTGACAGAAAGTTCTGGAATCTGAGACGAGCCACAAATTTCCTCCGTCCCAGCGTTTCTCCATGTCTCCCAATAAAAATGATACCTCACTTGTGTGGATAGGCCTAGCTCCTGCGAAAGGAAATACTCCAAAACACAATGTGTACACATCCCATTTTTTGACAGAAAACAGAGGTGTTTTTTGCAAAGTGCCTACCTGTAGATTTTGTCCTCTAGCTCAGCCGGCACCTAGGAAAACCTACCAAACCTGTCCATTTTTGAAAACTAGAGACCTAGGGGAATCCAAGATGGGGTGACTTGTGGAGTCTGACCAGGTACTGTTACCCAGAATCCTGTGCAAACCTCAAAATGTGGCTAAAAAAACAAATTTTCCTCACATTTTGGTGACAGAAAGTTCTGGAATCTGAGAGGAGCCACGAATTTTCTCCCACCCAGCGTTCCCCCAAATCTCCCGATAAAAATGGTACCTCACTTGTGTGGGTAGGCCTAGCGCCCGCAACAGGAAATGCCCCAAAACACAACGTGGACACATCCCATTTTTTGACAGAAAACAGGTGCTTTTTGCAAAGTGCCTACCTGCAGATTTTGTCTTCTAGCTCAGCCGGCACCTAGGCAAACCTACCAAACCTGTGCATTTTTGAAAACTAGAGACCTAGGGGAATCCAAGATGGGGTGACTTGTGGGGCTCTGACCAGGTTCTGTTACCCAGAATCCTGTGCAAACCTCAAAATTTGGCTAAAAAAACAAATTTTCCTCACATTTTGGTGACAGAAAGTTCGGGAACCTGAGAGGAGCCACAAATCTCTTCCCACCCAGCATTCCCCCAAGTCTCCCGATAAAAATGATACCTCACTTGTGTGGGTAGGCCTAGCGCCTGCGACAGGAAATGCCCCAAAACACAACGTGGACACATCCCATTTTTTGACAGAAAACACAGGTTTTTTTTGCAAAGTGACTACCTGTAGATTTTGGCCTCTAGCTCAGCCGGCACCTAGGGAAACCTAGCCAACCAGTGCATTTTTTAAAACTAGAGACCTAGGGGAATCCACAATGGGGTGACGTGTGGGGCTCTGACCAGGTTCTGTTACCCAGAATCCTGTGCAAACCTCAAAATTTGGCTAAAAAAAAAACATTTTCCTCACATTTTGGTGACAGAAAGTTCTGGAATCTAAGAAGAGCCAGAAATGTCCTCCCTCCCAGCGTTCCCCCTCATCTCCTGATAAAAATGATACCTCACTTGTGTGGGTAGGCCTAGCGCCCGCGACAGGAAATGCCCCAAAACACAACGTTGACACATCCCATTTTTTTTACAGAAAACAGAGGTGTTTTTTGCAAAGTGCCTACCTGTAGATTTTGTCCTCTAGCTCAGCCGGCGCCTAGGAAAACCTACCAAACCTGTGCATTTTTGAAAACTAGAGACCTAGGGGAATCCAAGATGGGGTGACTTGTGGGGCTCTGACCAGGTACTGTTACCCAGAATCCTGTGCAAACCTCAAAATTTGGCTAAAAGAACACATTTTCCTCACATTTTGGTGACAGAAAGTTCTGGAACCTGAGAGGAGCCACAAATCTCTTCCCACCCAGCATTCCCCCAAGTCTCCCGATAAAAATGATACCTCACTTGTGTGGGTTGGCCTAGCGCCCACGACACGAAAAGCCCCAAAACACAACGTGGACACATCCCATTTTTTGACAGAAAACAGAGGTGTTTTTTGCAAAGTGCCTACCTGTAGATTTTGGCCTCTAGCTCAGCCGGCACCTAGGGAAACCTACCAAACCTGTGCATTTTTTTAAACTAGAGACCTAGGGGAATCCAAGATGTGGTGACATGTGGGGCTCTGACCAGGTTCTGTTACCCAGAATCCTTTGCAAACCTCAATATTTGGCTAAAAAAACACATTTTCTTCACATTTCGGTGACAGAAAGTTCTGGAATCTGAGACGAGCCACAAATTTCCTCCCTCCCAGCGTTCCCCCATGTCTCCCAATAAAAATTATACCTCACTTGTGTGGATAGGCCTAGCTCCCGCGAAAGGAAATGCCCCAAAACACAATGTGGACACATCCCATTTTTTGACAGAAAACAGAGGTGTTTTTTGCAAAGTGCCTACCTGTAGATTTTGTCCTCTAGCTCAGCCGGAACCTAGGAAAACCTACCAAACCTGTGCATTTTTTAAAACTAGAGACCTAGGGGAATCCAGGATGGGGTGACTTGTGGGGCACTGACCAGGTACTGTTACCCAGAATCCTGTGCAAACCTCAAAATTTGGCTAAAAGAACACATTTTCCTCACATTTTGGTGACAGAAAGTTCTGGAATCTGAGAGGAGTCACAAATTTCTTCCCACCCAGCATTCCCCCAAGTCTCCCGATAAAAATGATACCTCACTTGTGTGGGTAGGCCTAGCGCCTGCGACAGGCTATGCCCCAAAACACAACGTGGACATATCCCATTTTTTGACAGAAAACAGAGGTGTTTTTTGCAAAGTGCCTACCTGTAGATTTTGGGTCTAGCTCAGCCGGCACCTAGGGAAACCTACCAAACCTGTGCATTTTTAAAAACTAGAGACCTAGGGGAATCCAAGATGGGGTGACTTGTGGGGCTCTGACCAGCTTCTGTTACCCAGAATCCTGTACAAACCTCAACATTTGGCTAAAAAAACACATTTTCCTCACATTTTGGTGACAGAAAGTTCGGGAACCTGAGAGGAGCCACAAATATCTTCCCACCCAGCATTCCCCCAAGTCTCCCGATAAAAATGATACCTTACTTGTGTGGGTAGGCCTAGCGCCTGCGACACGAAATGCCCCAAAACACAACGTGGACACATCCCATTTTTTGTCTGAAAACACAGGTTTTTTTTGCAAAGAGCCTACCTGTAGATTTTGGCCTCTAGCTCAGCCGGCACCTAGGGAAACCTAGCCAACCAGTGCATTTTTTAAAACTAGAGACCTAGGGGAATCCACAATGGGGTGACGTGTGGGGCTCTGACCAGGTTCTGTTACCCAGAATCCTTTGCAAACCTCAATATTTGGCTAAAAAAACACATTTTCTTCACATTTCGGTGACAGAAAGTTCTGGAATCTGAGACGAGCCACAAATTTCCTCCCTCCCAGCGTTCCCCTATGTCTCCCAATAAAAATGATACCTCACTTGTGTGGATAGGCCTAGCTCCCGCGAAAGGAAATGCCCCAAAACACAATGTGGACACATCCCATTTTTTGACAGAAAACAGAGGTGTTTTTTGCAAAGTGCCTACCTGTAGATTTTGTCCTCTAGCTCAGCCGGAACCTAGGAAAACCTACCAAACCTGTGCATTTTTTAAAACTAGAGACCTAGGGGAATCCAGGATGGGGTGACTTGTGGGGCACTGACCAGGTACTGTTACCCAGAATCCTGTGCAAACCTCAAAATGTGGCTAAAAAAACACATTTTCCTCACATTTTGGTGACAGAATGTTCTGGAATCTGAGAGGAGTCACAAATTTCTTCCCACCCAGCATTCCCCCAAGTCTCCCGATAAAAATGATACCTCACTTGTGTGGGTAGGCCTAGCGCCCGCGACAGGCTATGCCCCAAAACACAACATGGACACATCCCATTTTTTGACAGAAAACAGAGGTGTTTTCTGCAAAGTGCCTACCTGTAGATTTTGGGTCTAGCTCAGCCGGCACCTAGGGAAACCTACCAAACCTGTGCATTTTTGAAAACTAGAGACCTAGGGGAATCCAAAATGGGGTGACTTGTGGGGCTCTGACCAGGTTCTGTTACCCAGAATCCTGTGCAAACCTCAACATTTGGCTAAAAAAACAAATTTTTCCTCACATTTTGGTGACAGAAAGTTCGGGAACCTGAGAGGAGCCACAAATCTCTTCCCACCCAGCATTCCCTCAAGTCTCCCGATAAAAATGATACCTCACTTGTGTGGGTAGGCCTAGCGCCTGCGACACGAAATGCCCCAAAACACAACGTGGACACATCCCATTTTTTGACAGAAAACACAGGTTTTTTTTGCAAAGTGCCTACCTGTAGATTTTGGCCTCTAACTCAGCCGGTACCTAGGGAAACCTAGCCAACCAGTGCATTTTTTAAAACTAGAGACCTAGGGGAATCCACAATGGGGTGACGTGTGGGGCTCTGACCAGGTTCTGTTACCCAGAATCCTGTGCAAACCTCAAAATTTGGCTAAAAAAAAACATTTTCCTCACATTTTGGTGACAGAAAGTTCTGGAATCTGAGAAGAGCCAGAAATGTCCTCCCTCCCAGCGTTCCCCCCATATCTCCTGATAAAAATGATACCTCACTTGAGTGGGTAGGCCTAGCTCCCGCGAAAGGAAATGCCCCAAACAACAATGTGGACACATCCCATTTTTTGACAGAAAACAGAGGTGTTTTTTGCAAAGTGCCTACCTGTAGATTTTGTCCTCTAGCTCAGCCGGAACCTTTGAAAACCTACCAAACCTGTGCATTTTTGAAAACTAGAGACCTAGGGGAATCCAAGATGGGGTGACTTGTGGGGCTCTGACCAGGTACTGTTAACCAGAATCCTGTGCAAACCTCAAAATGTGGCTAAAAAAACACATTTTCCTCACATTTTGGTGACAGAAAGTTCTGGAATCTGAGAGGAGTCACAAATTTCTTCCCACCCAGCATTCCCCCAAGTCTCCTGATACAAATGATACCTCACTTGTGTGGGTAGGCCTAGCGCCCGCGACAGGTTATGCCCCAAAACACAACGTGGACACCTCCCATTTTTTGACAGAAAACAGAGGTGTTTTTTGCAAAGTGCCTACCTGTAGATTTTGGGTCTAGCTCAGCCGGCACCTAGGGAAACCTACCAAACCTGTGCATTTTTTAAAACTAGAGACCTAGGGGAATCCAAGATGGGGTGACTTGTGGGGCTCTGACCAGGTTCTGTTACCCAGAATCCTGTGCAAACCTCAACATTTGTCTAAAAAAACACATTTTCCTCACATTTTGGTGACAGAAAGTTCTCGAACCTGAGAGGAGCCACAAATCTCTTCCCACCCAGCATTCCCCCAAGTCTCCCGATAAAAATGATACCTCACTTTTGTGCGTAGGCCTAGCGCCCGCGACACGAAATGCCCCAAAACACAACGTGGACACATCCCATTTTTTGACAGAAAACACAGGTTTTTTTTGCAAAGTGCCTACCTGTAGATTTTGGCCTCTAGCTCAGCCGGCACCTAGGGAAACCTACCAAACCAGTGCATTTTTTAAAATTAGAGACCTAGGGGAATCCACGATGGGGTGACTTGTGGGGCTCTGACCAGGTTCTGTTACCCAGAATCCTCTGCAAACCTCAAAATTTGGCTAAAAAAAAAAACATTTTCCTCACATTTTGGTGACAGAAAGTTCTGGAATCTAAGAAGAGCCAGAAATGTCCTCCCTCCCAGCGTTCCCCCTCATCTCCTGATAAAAATGATACCTCACTTGTGTGGGTAGGCCTAGCGCCCGCGACAGGAAATGCCCCAAAACACAACGTTGACACATCCCATTTTTTTTACAGAAAACAGAGGTGTTTTTTGCAAAGTGCCTACCTGTAGATTTTGTCCTCTAGCTCAGCCGGCGCCTAGGAAAACCTACCAAACCTGTGCATTTTTGAAAACTAGAGACCTAGGGGAATCCAAGATGGGGTGACTTGTGGGGCTCTGACCAGGTACTGTTACCCAGAATCCTGTGCAAACCTCAAAATTTGGCTAAAAGAACACATTTTCCTCACATTTTGGTGACAGAAAGTTCTGGAACCTGAGAGGAGCCACAAATCTCTTCCCACCCAGCATTCCCCCAAGTCTCCCGATAAAAATGATACCTCACTTGTGTGGGTTGGCCTAGCGCCCACGACACGAAAAGCCCCAAAACACAACGTGGACACATCCCATTTTTTGACAGAAAACAGAGGTGTTTTTTGCAAAGTGCCTACCTGTAGATTTTGGCCTCTAGCTCAGCCGGCACCTAGGGAAACCTACCAAACCTGTGCATTTTTTTAAACTAGAGACCTAGGGGAATCCAAGATGTGGTGACATGTGGGGCTCTGACCAGGTTCTGTTACCCAGAATCCTTTGCAAACCTCAATATTTGGCTAAAAAAACACATTTTCTTCACATTTCGGTGACAGAAAGTTCTGGAATCTGAGACGAGCCACAAATTTCCTCCCTCCCAGCGTTCCCCCATGTCTCCCAATAAAAATTATACCTCACTTGTGTGGATAGGCCTAGCTCCCGCGAAAGGAAATGCCCCAAAACACAATGTGGACACATCCCATTTTTTGACAGAAAACAGAGGTGTTTTTTGCAAAGTGCCTACCTGTAGATTTTGTCCTCTAGCTCAGCCGGAACCTAGGAAAACCTACCAAACCTGTGCATTTTTTAAAACTAGAGACCTAGGGGAATCCAGGATGGGGTGACTTGTGGGGCACTGACCAGGTACTGTTACCCAGAATCCTGTGCAAACCTCAAAATTTGGCTAAAAGAACACATTTTCCTCACATTTTGGTGACAGAAAGTTCTGGAATCTGAGAGGAGTCACAAATTTCTTCCCACCCAGCATTCCCCCAAGTCTCCCGATAAAAATGATACCTCACTTGTGTGGGTAGGCCTAGCGCCCGCGACAGGCTATGCCCCAAAACACAACGTGGACATATCCCATTTTTTGACAGAAAACAGAGGTGTTTTTTGCAAAGTGCCTACCTGTAGATTTTGGGTCTAGCTCAGCCGGCACCTAGGGAAACCTACCAAACCTGTGCATTTTTAAAAACTAGAGACCTAGGGGAATCCAAGATGGGGTGACTTGTGGGGCTCTGACCAGCTTCTGTTACCCAGAATCCTGTACAAACCTCAACATTTGGCTAAAAAAACACATTTTCCTCACATTTTGGTGACAGAAAGTTCGGGAACCTGAGAGGAGCCACAAATATCTTCCCACCCAGCATTCCCCCAAGTCTCCCGATAAAAATGATACCTTACTTGTGTGGGTAGGCCTAGCGCCTGCGACACGAAATGCCCCAAAACACAACGTGGACACATCCCATTTTTTGTCTGAAAACACAGGTTTTTTTTGCAAAGAGCCTACCTGTAGATTTTGGCCTCTAGCTCAGCCGGCACCTAGGGAAACCTAGCCAACCAGTGCATTTTTTAAAACTAGAGACCTAGGGGAATCCACAATGGGGTGACGTGTGGGGCTCTGACCAGGTTCTGTTACCCAGAATCCTTTGCAAACCTCAATATTTGGCTAAAAAAACACATTTTCTTCACATTTCGGTGACAGAAAGTTCTGGAATCTGAGACGAGCCACAAATTTCCTCCCTCCCAGCGTTCCCCTATGTCTCCCAATAAAAATGATACCTCACTTGTGTGGATAGGCCTAGCTCCCGCGAAAGGAAATGCCCCAAAACACAATGTGGACACATCCCATTTTTTGACAGAAAACAGAGGTGTTTTTTGCAAAGTGCCTACCTGTAGATTTTGTCCTCTAGCTCAGCCGGAACCTAGGA
This sequence comes from Pleurodeles waltl, assembly GCF_031143425.1. Classification (NCBI taxonomy): domain Eukaryota; kingdom Metazoa; phylum Chordata; class Amphibia; order Caudata; family Salamandridae; genus Pleurodeles; species Pleurodeles waltl. Next base: position 598,787,308 of record NC_090440.1, on the reverse strand, counting down.
AAACCTACCAAACCTGTGCATTTTTTAAAACTAGAGACCTAGGGGAATCCAGGATGGGGTGACTTGTGGGGCACTGACCAGGTACTGTTACCCAGAATCCTGTGCAAACCTCAAAATGTGGCTAAAAAAACACATTTTCCTCACATTTTGGTGACAGAATGTTCTGGAATCTGAGAGGAGTCACAAATTTCTTCCCACCCAGCATTCCCCCAAGTCTCCCGATAAAAATGATACCTCACTTGTGTGGGTAGGCCTAGCGCCCGCGACAGGCTATGCCCCAAAACACAACATGGACACATCCCATTTTTTGACAGAAAACAGAGGTGTTTTCTGCAAAGTGCCTACCTGTAGATTTTGGGTCTAGCTCAGCCGGCACCTAGGGAAACCTACCAAACCTGTGCATTTTTGAAAACTAGAGACCTAGGGGAATCCAAAATGGGGTGACTTGTGGGGCTCTGACCAGGTTCTGTTACCCAGAATCCTGTGCAAACCTCAACATTTGGCTAAAAAAACAAATTTTCCTCACATTTTGGTGACAGAAAGTTCGGGAACCTGAGAGGAGCCACAAATCTCTTCCCACCCAGCATTCCCTCAAGTCTCCCGATAAAAATGATACCTCACTTGTGTGGGTAGGCCTAGCGCCTGCGACACGAAATGCCCCAAAACACAACGTGGACACATCCCATTTTTTGACAGAAAACACAGGTTTTTTTTGCAAAGTGCCTACCTGTAGATTTTGGCCTCTAACTCAGCCGGTACCTAGGGAAACCTAGCCAACCAGTGCATTTTTTAAAACTAGAGACCTAGGGGAATCCACAATGGGGTGACGTGTGGGGCTCTGACCAGGTTCTGTTACCCAGAATCCTGTGCAAACCTCAAAATTTGGCTAAAAAAAAACATTTTCCTCACATTTTGGTGACAGAAAGTTCTGGAATCTGAGAAGAGCCAGAAATGTCCTCCCTCCCAGCGTTCCCCCATATCTCCTGATAAAAATGATACCTCACTTGAGTGGGTAGGCCTAGCTCCCGCGAAAGGAAATGCCCCAAACAACAATGTGGACACATCCCATTTTTTGACAGAAAACAGAGGTGTTTTTTGCAAAGTGCCTACCTGTAGATTTTGTCCTCTAGCTCAGCCGGAACCTTTGAAAACCTACCAAACCTGTGCATTTTTGAAAACTAGAGACCTAGGGGAATCCAAGATGGGGTGACTTGTGGGGCTCTGACCAGGTACTGTTAACCAGAATCCTGTGCAAACCTCAAAATGTGGCTAAAAAAACACATTTTCCTCACATTTTGGTGACAGAAAGTTCTGGAATCTGAGAGGAGTCACAAATTTCTTCCCACCCAGCATTCCCCCAAGTCTCCTGATACAAATGATACCTCACTTGTGTGGGTAGGCCTAGCGCCCGCGACAGGTTATGCCCCAAAACACAACGTGGACACCTCCCATTTTTTGACAGAAAACAGAGGTGTTTTTTGCAAAGTGCCTACCTGTAGATTTTGGGTCTAGCTCAGCCGGCACCTAGGGAAACCTACCAAACCTGTGCATTTTTTAAAACTAGAGACCTAGGGGAATCCAAGATGGGGTGACTTGTGGGGCTCTGACCAGGTTCTGTTACCCAGAATCCTGTGCAAACCTCAACATTTGTCTAAAAAAACACATTTTCCTCACATTTTGGTGACAGAAAGTTCTCGAACCTGAGAGGAGCCACAAATCTCTTCCCACCCAGCATTCCCCCAAGTCTCCCGATAAAAATGATACCTCACTTTTGTGCGTAGGCCTAGCGCCCGCGACACGAAATGCCCCAAAACACAACGTGGACACATCCCATTTTTTGACAGAAAACACAGGTTTTTTTTGCAAAGTGCCTACCTGTAGATTTTGGCCTCTAGCTCAGCCGGCACCTAGGGAAACCTACCAAACCAGTGCATTTTTTAAAATTAGAGACCTAGGGGAATCCACGATGGGGTGACTTGTGGGGCTCTGACCAGGTTCTGTTACCCAGAATCCTCTGCAAACCTCAAAATTTGGCTAAAAAAAAAACATTTTCCTCACATTTTGGTGACAGAAAGTTTTGGAATCTGAGAATGGCCAGCAATGTCCTCCCTCCCAGCGTTCCCCCACGTCTCCCGATAAAAATGATACCTCACTTGTGTGGGTAGGCCTAGCGCCCGCGACAGGAAATGCCCCAAAACACAATGTGGACACATCCCATTTTTTTTACAGAAAACAGAGGTGTTTTTTGCAAAGTGCCTACCTGTAGGTGTTGGCCTATAGCTCAGCCGGTACCCAGGGAAACCTACCAAACCTGCTCATTTCTGAAAACTCGAGACCTAGGGGAATCCAAGATGGGGTGACTTGTGGGGCTCTGACCAGGTTCTGTTACCCAGAATCCTGTGCAAACCTCAAAATTTGGCTAAAAAAACACATTTTCCTCACATTTTGGTGACAGAAAGTTCTGGAACCTGAGAGGAGCCACAAATCTCTTCCCACCCAGCATTCCCCCATGTCTCCCAATAAAAATGATACCTCACTTGTGTGGGTAGGCCTAGCTCCCGCGAAAGGAAAAGCCCCAAAACAATGTGGACATATCCCATTTTTTGACAGAAAACAGAGGTGTTTTTTGTCCTCTAGCTCAGCCGGCACCTAGGAAAACCTACCAAACCTGTGCATTTTTGAAAACTAGAGACCTAGGGGAATCCAAGATGGGGTGACTTGTGGGGCTCTGACCAGGTTCTGTTACCCAGAATCCTGTGCAAACCTCAAAATTTGGCTAAAAAAACACATTTTCCTCACATTTTGGTGACAGAAAGTTCGGGAACCTGAGAGGAGCCACAAATCTCTTCCCACCCAGCATTCCCCCAAGTCTCCCGATAAAAATGATACCTCACTTGTGTGGGTAGGCCTAGCGCCTGCGACAGGAAATGCCCCAAAACACAACGTGGACACATCCCATTTTTTGACAGAAAACACAGGTTTTTTTTGCAAAGTGCCTACCTGTAGATTTTGGCCTCTAGCTCAGCCGGCACCTAGGGAAACCTAGCCAACCAGTGCATTTTTTAAAACTAGAGACCTAGGGGAATCCACAATGGGGTGACGTGTGGGGCTCTGACTAGGTTCTGTTACCCAGAATCCTGTGCAAACCTCAAAATTTGGCTAAAAAAAAAACATTTTCCTCACATTTTGGTGACAGAAAGTTCTGGAATCTGAGAAGAGCCAGAAATGTCCTTCCTCCCAGCGTTCCCCCTCATCTCCTGATAAAAATGATACCTCACTTGTGTGGGTAGGCCTAGCGCCCGCGACAGGAAATGCCCCAAAACACAACGTTGACACATCCCATTTTTTTTACAGAAAACAGAGGTGTTTTTTGCAAAGTGCCTACCTGTAGGTGTAGGCCTCTAGCTCAGCCGGCACCTAGGGACACCTACCAAACCTGTGCATTTCTGAAAACTCGAGACCTAGGGGAATCCAAGATGGGGTGACTTGTGGGGCTCTGACCAGGTTCTGTTACCCAGAATCCTTTGCAAACCTCACAATTTGGCTAAAAAAACACATTTTCCTCACATTTTGGTGATAGAAAGTTCTGGAACCTGAGAGGAGCCACAAATCTCTTCCCACCCAGCATTCCCCCATGTCTCCCAATAAAAATGATACCTCACTTGTGTGGGTAGGCCTAGCTCCCGCGAAAGGAAATGCCCCAAAACACAAATTGGACATATCCCATTTTTTGACAGAAAACATAGTTTTTTTTTGCAAAGTGCCTACCTGTAGATTTTGTCCTCTAGCTCAGCCGGCGCCTAGGAAAACCTACCAAGCCTGTGCATTTTTGAAAACTAGAGACCTAGGGGAATCCAAGATGGGGTGACTTGTGGGGCTCTGACCAGGTACTGTCACCCAGAATCCTGTGCAAACCTCAAAATTTGGCTAAAAGAACACATTTTCCTCACATTTTGGTGACAGAAAGTTCTGGAACCTGAGAGGAGCCACAAATCTCTTCCCACCCAGCATTCCCCCAAGTCTCCCGATACAAATGATACCTCACTTGTGTGGGTAGGCCTAGCGCCCATGACACGAAAAGCCCCAAAACACAACGTGGACACATCCCATTTTTTGACAGAAAACAGAGGTGTTTTTTGCAAAGTGCCTACCTGTAGATTTTGGCCTCTAGCTCAGCCGGCACCTAGGGAAACCTACCAAACCTGTGCATTTTTTAAAACTAGAGACCTAGGGGAATCCAAGATGTGGTGACATGTGGGGCTCTGACCAGGTTCTGTTACCCAGAATCCATTGCAAACCTCAATATTTGGCTAAAAAAACAAATTTTCTTCACATTTCGGTGACAGAAAGTTCTGGAATCTGAGACGAGCCACAAATTTCCTCCCTCCCAGCGTTCCCCCATGTCTCCCAATAAAAATGATACCTCACTTGTGTGGATAGGCCTAGCTCCCGCGAAAGGAAATGCCCCAAAACACAATGTGGACACATCCCATTTTTTGACAGAAAACAGGTGTTTTTTGCAAAGTGCCTACCTGTAGATTTTGTCCTCTAGCTCAGCCGGAACCTAGGAAAACCTACCAAACCTGTGCATTTTTTAAAACTAGAGACCTAGGGGAATCCAGGATGGGGTGACTTGTGGGGCACTGACCAGGTACTGTTACCCAGAATCCTGTGCAAACCTCAAAATGTGGCTAAAAAAACACATTTTCCTCACATTTTGGTGACAGAAAGTTCTGGAATCTGAGAGGAGTCACAAATTTCTTCCCACCCAGCATTCCCCCAAGTCTCCCGATAAAAATGATACCTCACTTGTGTGGGTAGGCTTAGCGCCCGCGACAGGCTATGCCCCAAAACACAACGTGGACACATCCCATTTTTTGACAGAAAACAGAGGTGTTTTTTGCAAAGTGCCTACCTGTAGATTTTGGGTCTAGCCCAGCCGGCACCTAGGGAAACCTACCAAACCTGTGCATTTTTGAAAACTAGAGACCTAGGGGAATCCAAGATGGGGTGACTTGTGGGGCTCTGACCAGGTTCTGTTACCCAGAATCCTGTGCAAACCTCAACATTTGGCTAAAAAAACACATTTTCCTCACATTTTGGTGACAGAAAGTTCGGGAACCTGAGAGGAGCCACAAATCTCTTCCCACACAGCATTCCCCCAAGTCTCCCGATAAAAATGATACCTCACTTGTGTGGGTAGGCCTAGCGCCTGCGACACGAAATGCCCCAAAACACAACGTGGACACATCCCATTTTTTGACAGAAAACACAGTTTTTTTTTGCAAAGTGCCTACCTGTAGATTTTGGCCTCTAGCTCAGCCAGCACCTAGGGAAACCTAGCCAACCAGTGCATTTTTTAAAACTAGAGACCTAGGGGAATCCACAATGGGGTGACGTGTGGGGCTCTGACCAGGTTCTGTTACCCAGAATCCTGTGCAAACCTCAAAATTTGGCTAAAAAAAAAACATTTTCCTCACATTTTGGTGACAGAAAGTTCTGGAATCTGAGAAGAGCCAGAAATGTCCTCCCTCCCAGCGTTCCCCCATATCTCCTGATAAAAATGATACCTCACTTGTGTGGGTAGGCCTAGCGCCCGCGACAGGAAATGCCCCAAAACACAACGTTGACACATCCCATTTGTTTTACAGAAAACAGAGGTGTTTTTTGCAAAGTGCCCACCTGTAGGTGTTGGCCTCTAGCTCAGCCGGCACCTAGGGACACCTACCAAACCTGTGCATTTCTGAAAACTCGAGACCTTGGGGAATCCAAGATGGGTTGACTTGTGGGGCTCTGACCAGGTTCTGTTACCCAGAATCCTTTGCAAACCTCACAATTTGGCTAAAAAAACACATTTTCCTCACATTTTGGTGACAGAAAGTTCTGGAATCTGAGACGAGCCACAAATTTCCTCCCTCCCAGCGTTCCCCCATGTCTCCCAATAAAAATGATACCTCACTTGTGTGGATAGGCCTAGCTCCCGCGAAAGGAAATGCCCCAAACAACAATGTGGACACATCCCATTTTTTGACAGAAAACAGAGGTGTTTTTTGCAAAGTGCCTACCTGTAGATTTTGTCCTCTAGCTCAGCCGGAATCTTTGAAAACCTACCAAACCTGTGCATTTTTGAAAACTAGAGACCTAGGGGAATCCAGGATGGGATGACTTGTGGGGCACTGACCAGGTACTGATACCCAGAATCCTGTGCAAACCTCAAAATGTGGCTAAAAAAACACATTTTCCTCACATTTTGGTGACAGAAAGTTCTGGAATCTGAGAGGAGTCACAAATTTCTTCCCACCCAGCATTCCCCCAAGTCTCCCGATAAAAATGATACCTCACTTGTGTGGGTAGGCCTAGCGCCCGCGACAGGTTATGCCCCAAAACACAACGTGGACACCTCCCATTTTTTGACAGAAAACAGAGGTGTTTTTTGCAAAGTGCCTACCTGTAGATTTTGGGTCTAGCTCAGCCGGCACCTAGGGAAACCTACCAAACCTGTGAATTTTTGAAAACTAGAGACCTAGGGGAATCCAAGATGGGGTGACTTGTGGGGCTCTGACCAGGTTCTGTTACCTAGAATCCTGTGCAAACCTCAACATTAGTCTAAAAAAACACATTTTCCTCACATTTTGGTGACAGAAAGTTCTGGAACCTGAGAGGAGCCACAAATCTCTTCCCACCCAGCATTCCCCCAAGTCTCCCGATAAAAATGATACCTCACTTTTGTGCGTAGGCCTAGCGCCCGCGACACGAAATGCCCCAAAACACAACGTGGACACATCCCATTTTTTGACAGAAAACACAGGTTTTTTTTGCAAAGTGCCTACCTGTAGATTTTGGCCTCTAGCTCAGCCGACACCTAGGGAAACCTACCAAACCAGTGCATTTTTTAAAATTAGAGACCTAGGGGAATCCACGATGGGGTGACTTGTGGGGCTCTGACCAGGTTCTGTTACCCAGAATCCTGTGCAAACCTCAAAATTTGGCTAAAAAAAAAACATTTTCCTCACATTTTGGTGACAGAAAGTTTTGGAATCTGAGAATGGCCAGCAATGTCCTCCCTCCCAGCGTTCCCCCACGTCACCCGATAAAAATGATACCTCACTTGTGTGGGTAGGCCTAGCGCCCGCGACAGGAAATGCCCCAAAACACAATGTGGACACATCCCATTTTTTTTTACAGAAAACAGAGGTGTTTTTTGCAAAGTGCCTACCTGTAGGTGTTGGCCTATGGCTCAGCCGGTACCCAGGGAAACCTACCAAACCTGCTCATTTCTGAAAACTCTAGACCTAGGGGAATCCAAGATGGGGTGACTTGTGGGGCTCTGACCAGGTTCTGTTACCCAGAATCCTGTGCAAACCTCAAAATTTGGATAAAAAAACACATTTTCCTCACATTTTGATGACAGAAAGTTCTGGAACCTGAGAGGAGCCACAAATCTCTTCCCACCCAGCATTCCCCCATGTCTCCCAATAAAAATGATACCTCACTTGTGTGGGTAGGCCTAGCTCCCGCGAAAGGAAATGCCCCAAAACAATGTGGACATATCCCATTTTTTGACAGAAAACAGAGGTGTTTTTTGCAAAGTGCCTACCTGTAGATTTTGTCCTCTAGCTCAGCCGGCACCTAGGAAAACCTACCAAACCTGTGCATTTTTGAAAACTAGAGACCTAGGGGAATCCAAGATGGGGTGACTTGTGGGGCTCTGACCAGGTTCTGTTACCCAGAATCCTGTGCAAACCTCAAAATTTGGCTAAAAAAACACATTTTCCTCACATTTTGGTGACAGAAAGATCTGGAACCTGAGAGAAGCCACAAATCTCTTCCCACCCAGCATTCCCCCAAGTCTCCCGATAAAAATGATACCTCACTTGTGTGGGTAGGCCTAGCGCCCGCAACACGAAATGCCCCAAAACACAAAGTGGACACATCCCATTTTTTGACAGAAAACAGAGGTGTTATTTGCAAAGTGCCTACCTGCTGATTTTGTCCTCTAGCTCAGCCGGCACCTAGGGAAACCTACCAAACCTGTGCATTTTTTAAAACTAGAGACCTAGGGGAATCCAAGATGGGGTGACTTGTGGGGCTCTGACCAGGTTCTGTTACCCAGAATCCTGTGCAAACCTCAAAACTTGGCTAACAAAACACATTTTCCTCACATTTTGGTGACAGAAAGTTCTGGAACCTGAGAGGAGCCACAAATCTCTTCCCACCCAGCATTCCCCCAAGTCTCCCGATAAAAATGATACCTCACTTGTGTGGGTAGGCCTAACGCCCGCGACACGAAATGCCCCAAAACACAACGTGGACACATCCCATTTTTTGACAGAAAACACAAGTTTTTTTTGCAAATTGCCTACCTGTAGGTGTTGGCCTCTAGCTCAGCCGGCACCTAGGGAAACCTACCAAACCTGTGCAATTCTGAAAACTAGAGACCTAGGGGAATCCAAGATGGGGTGACTTGTGGGGCTCTGACCAGGTTCTGTTACCCAGAATCCTGTGCAAACCTCAACATTTGGCTAAAAAAATAAATTTTCCTCACATTTTGGTGACAGAAAGTTCTGGAACCTGAGAGGAGCCACAAATCTCTTCCCACCCAGCATTCCCCCATGTCTCCCAATAAAAATGATACCTCACTTGTGTGGGTAGGCCTAGCTCCCGCGACAGGAAATGCCCCAAAACACAATGTGGACACATCCCATTTTTTGACAGAAAACAGAGGTGTTTTTTGCAAAGTGCCTACCTGTAGATTTTGTCCTCTAGCTCAGCCGGCACCTAGGAAAACCTACCAAACCTGCGCATTTTTGAAAACTAGAGACCTAGGGGAATCCAACATGGGGTGACTTGTGGGGCTCTGACCAGGTTCTGTTACCCAGAATCCTGTGCAAACCTCAAAATGTGGCTAAAAAAACACATTTTCCTCACATTTTGGTGACAGAAAGTTCTGGAACCTGAGAGATGACACAAATCTCTTCCCACCCAGCATTCCCACAAGTCTCCCGATAAAAATGATACCTCACTTGTGTGGGTAGACCTAGCGCCCACGACACGAAATGCCCCAAAACGCAACGTGGACACATCCCATTTTTTGACAGAAAACACAGTTTTTTTTTGCAAAGTGCCTACCTGTAGATTTTGGCCTCTAGCTCAGCCGGCACCTAGGGAAACCTACCAAACCAGTGCATTTCTGAAAACTAGAGACCTAGGGGACTCCACGATGGGGTGACTTGTGGGGCTCTGACCAGGTTCTGTTACCCAGAATCCTGTGCAAACCTCAAAATTTGGCTAAAAAAAAAACATTTTCCTCACATTTTGGTGACAGAAAGTTCTGGAATCTGAGAAGAGCCAGAAATGTCCTCCCTCCCAACGTTCCCCCACGTCTCCCGATAAAAATGAAATCTCACTTCTGTGGGTAGGCCTAGCGCCCGTGACAGGAAATGCCCCAAAACACAACGTGGACACATTCAATTTTTTTACAGAAAACAGAGGTGTTTTTTGCAAAGTGCCTACCTGTAGGTGTTGGCCTCTAGCTCAGCCGGGACCTAGGGAAACCTACCAAACCTGTGCATTTTTTAAAACTAGAGACCTAGGGGAATCCAAGATGTGGTGACTTGTGGGGCTCTGACCAGGTTCTGTTACCCAGAATCCTTTGCAAACCTCAAAATTTGGCTAAAAAAAACACATTTTCCTCACATTTCGGTGACAGAAAGTTCTGGAATCTGAGAGGAGCCACAAATTTGTTCCCACTCAGCATTCCCCAAAGTCTACCGATACAAATGATACCTCACTTGTGTGGGTAGGCCTAGCGCCCGCGACAGGAAATGCCCCAAAACACAACGTGGACACATCCCATTATTTGACAGAAAAAATAGGTTTTTTTTGCAAAGTGCCTACCTGTAGATTTTGGCCTCTAGCTCAGCCGGCACCTAGGGAAACCTACCAAACCTGTGCATTTTTTTAAACTAGAGACCTAGGGGAATCCAAGATGTGGTGACATGTGGGGCTCTGACCAGGTTCTGTTACCCAGAATCCTTTGCAAACCTCAATATTTGGCTAAAAAAACACATTTTCTTCACATTTCGGTGACAGAAAGTTCTGGAATATGAGACAAGCCACAAATTTCCTCCCTCCCAGCGTTTCCCCATGTCTCCCAATAAAAATGATACCTCACTTGTGTGGGTAGGCCTAGCGCCCGCGACAGGAAATGCCCCAAAACACAACGTTGACACATCCCATTTTTTTTACAGAAAACAGAGGTGTTTTTTGCAAAGTGCCTACCTGTAGTTGTTGGCCTCTAGCTCAGCCGGCACCCAGGGAAACCTACCAAACCTGTGCATTTCTGAAAACTCGAGACCTAGGGGAATCCAAGATGGGGTGACTTGTGGGGCTCTGACCAGGTTCTGTTACCCAGAATCCTGTGCAAACCTCACAATTTGGCTAAAAAATCACATTTTCCTCACATTTTGGTGACAGAAAGTTCAGGAACCTGAGAGGAGCCACAAATCTCTTCCCACCCAGCATTCCCAAATGTCTCCCAATAAAAATGATACCTCACTTGTGTGGGTAGGCCTAGCTCCTGCGAAAGGAAATGCCACAAAACACAATGTGGACATATCCCATTTTTTGACAGAAAACAGAGTTGTTTCTTGCAAAGTGCCTACCTGTAGATTTTGTCCTCTAGCTCAGCCGGCACCTAGGAAAACCTACCAAATCTGTGCATTTTTGAAAACTATAGACCTAGGGGAATCCAAGATGGGGTGACTTGTGGGGCTCTGACCAGGTTCTGTTACCCAGAATCCTGTGCAAACCTCAAAATTTGGCTAAAAAAAAAACATTTTCCTCACATTTTGGTGACAGAAAGTTCTGGAATCTGAGAAGAGCCAGAAATGTCCTCCCTCTCAACGTTCCCCCACGTCTCCCGATAAAAATGAAATCTCACTTCTGTGGGTAGGCCTAGCGCCCGTGAGAGGAAATGCCCCAAAACACAACGTGGACACATTCAATTTTTTTACAGAAAACATAGGTGTTTTTTGCAAAGTGCCTACCTGTAGGTGTTGGCCTCTAGCTCAGCCGGGACCTAGGGAAACCTACCAAACCTGTGCATTTTTTAAAACTAGAGACCTAGGGGAATCCAAGATGTGGTGACTTGTGGGGCTCTGACCAGGTTCTGTTACCCAGAATCCTTTGCAAACCTCAAAATTTGGCTAAAAAAACACATTTTCCTCACATTTCGGTGACAGAAAGTTCTGGAATCTGAGAGGAGCCACAAATTTGTTCCCACTCAGAATTTCCCAAAGTCTACCGATACAAATGATACCTCACTTGTGTGGGTAGGCCTAGCGCCCGCGACAGGAAATGCCCCAAAACACAACGTGGACACATCCCATTATTTGACAGAAAAAATAGGTTTTTTTTGCAAAGTCCCTACCTGTAGATTTTGGCCTCTAGCTCAGCCGGCACCTAGGGAAACCTACCAAACCTGTGCATTTTTTTAAACTAGAGACCTAGGGGAATCCAAGATGTGGTGACATGTGGGGCTCTGACCAGGTTCTGTTACCCAGAATCCTTTGCAAACCTCAACATTTGGCTAAAAAAACACATTTTCTTCACATTTCGGTGACAGAAAGTTCTGGAATATGAGACAAGCCACAAATTTCCTCCCTCCCAGCGTTTCCCCATGTCTCCCAATAAAAATGATACCTCACTTGTGTGGGTAGGCCTAGCGCCCGCGACAGGAAATGCCCCAAAACACAACGTTGACACATCCCATTTTTTTTACAGAAAACAGAGGTGTTTTTTGCAAAGTGCCTACCTGTAGTTGTTGGCCTCTAGCTCAGCCGGCACCCAGGGAAACCTACCAAACCTGTGCATTTCTGAAAACTCGAGACCTAGGGGAATCCAAGATGGGGTGACTTGTGGGGCTCTGACCAGGTTCTGTTACCCAGAATCCTGTGCAAACCTCACAATTTGGCTAAAAAATCACATTTTCCTCACATTTTGGTGACAGAAAGTTCTGGAACCTGAGAGGAGCCACAAATCTCTTCCCACCCAGCATTCCCCCATGTCTCCCAATAAAAATGATACCTCACTTGTGTGGGTAGGCCTAGCTCCTGCGAAAGGAAATGCCACAAAACACAATGTGGACATATCCCATTTTTTGACAGAAAACAGAGTTGTTTCTTGCAAAGTGCCTACCTGTAGATTTTGTCCTCTAGCTCAGCCGGCACCTAGGAAAACCTACCAAATCTGTGCATTTTTGAAAACTATAGACCTAGGGGAATCCAAGATGGGGTGACTTGTGGGGCTCTGACCAGGTTCTGTTACCCAGAATCCAGTGCAAACCTCAAAATTTGGCTAAAAAAACACATTTTCCTCACATTTTGGTGACAGAAAGATCTGGAACCTGAGAGAAGCCACAAATCTCTTCCCACCCAGCATTCCCCCAAGTCTCCCGATAAAAATGATACCTCACTTGTGTGGGTAGGCCTAGCGCCCGCAACACGAAATGCCCCAAAACACAACGTGGACACATCCCATTTTTTGACAGAAAACAGAGGTGTTATTTGCAAAGTGCCTACCTGCTGATTTTGTCCTCTAGCTCAGCCGGCACCTAGGGAAACCTACCAAACCTGTGAATTTTTATAAACTAGAGACCAAGGGGAATCCAAGATGGGGTGACTTGTGGGGCTCTGACCAGGTTCTGTTACCCAGAATCCTGTGCAAACCTCAAAACTTGGCTAACAAAACACATTTTCCTCACATTTTGGTGACAGAAAGTTCTGGAACCTGAGAGGAGCCACAAATCTCTTCCCACCCAGCATTCCCCCAAGTCTCCCGATAAAAATGATACCTCACTTGTGTTGGTAGGCCTAACGCCCGCGACACAAAATGCCCCAAAACACAACGTGGACACATCCCATTTTTTGACAGAAAACACAGGTTTTTTTTGCAAATTGCCTACCTGTAGGTGTTGGCCTCTAGCTCGGCCGACACCTAGGGAAACCTACCAAACCTGTGCAATTCTGAAAACTAGAGACCTAGGGGAATCCAAGATGGGGTGACTTGTGGGGCTCTGACCAGGTTCTGTTACCCAGAATCCTGTGCAAACCTCAACATTTGGCTAAAAAAATAAATTTTCCTCACATTTTGGTGACAGAAAGTTCTGGAACCTGAGAGGAGCCACAAATCTCTTCCCACCCAGCATTCCCCCATGTCTCCCAATAAAAATGATACCTCACTTGTGTGGGTAGGCCTAGCTCCTGCGAAAGGAAATGCCACAAAACACAATGTGGACATATCCCATTTTTTGACAGAAAACAGAGTTGTTTCTTGCAAAGTGCCTACCTGTAGATTTTGTCCTCTAGCTCAGCCGGCACCTAGGAAAACCTACCAAATCTGTGCATTTTTGAAAACTATAGACCTAGGGGAATCCAAGATGGGGTGACTTGTGGGGCTCTGACCAGGTTCTGTTACCCAGAATCCAGTGCAAACCTCAAAATTTGGCTAAAAAAACACATTTTCCTCACATTTTGGTGACAGAAAGATCTGGAACCTGAGAAAAGCCACAAATCTCTTCCCACCCAGCATTCCCCCAAGTCTCCCGATAAAAATGATACCTCACTTGTGTGGGTAGGCCTAGCGCCCGCAACACGAAATGCCCCAAAACACAACGTGGACACATCCCATTTTTTGACAGAAAACAGAGGTGTTATTTGCAAAGTGCCTACCTGCTGATTTTGTCCTCTAGCTCAGCCGGCACCTAGGGAAACCTACCAAACCTGTGAATTTTTATAAACTAGAGACCAAGGGGAATCCAAGATGGGGTGACTTGTGGGGCTCTGACCAGGTTCTGTTACCCAGAATCCTGTGCAAACCTCAAAACTTGGCTAACAAAACACATTTTCCTCACATTTTGGTGACAGAAAGTTCTGGAACCTGAGAGGAGCCACAAATCTCTTCCCACCCAGCATTCCCCCAAGTCTCCCGATAAAAATGATACCTCACTTGTGTTGGTAGGCCTAACGCCCGCGACACAAAATGCCCCAAAACACAACGTGGACACATCCCATTTTTTGACAGAAAACACAGGTTTTTTTTGCAAATTGCCTACCTGTAGGTGTTGGCCTCTAGCTCGGCCGACACCTAGGGAAACCTACCAAACCTGTGCAATTCTGAAAACTAGAGACCTAGGGGAATCCAAGATGGGGTGACTTGTGGGGCTCTGACCAGGTTCTGTTACCCAGAATCCTGTGCAAACCTCAACATTTGGCTAAAAAAATAAATTTTCCTCACATTTTGGTGACAGAAAGTTCTGGAACCTGAGAGGAGCCACAAATCTCTTCCCACCCAGCATTCCCCCATGTCTCCCAATAAAAATGATACCTCACTTGTGTGGGTAGGCCTAGCTCCCGCGACAGGAAATGCCCCAAAACACAATGTGGACACATCCCATTTTTTGACAGAAAACAGAGGTGTTTTTTGCAAAGTGCCTACCTGTAGATTTTGTCCTCTAGCTCAGCCGGCACCTAGGAAAACCTACCAAACCTGTGCATTTTTGAAAACTAGAGACCTAGGGGAATCCAACATGGGGTGACTTGTGGGGCTCTGACCAGGTTCTGTTACCCAGAATCCTGTGCAAACCTCAAAATGTGGCTAAAAAAACACATTTTCCTCACATTTTGGTGACAGAAAGTTCTGGAACCTGAGAGATGACACAAATCTCTTCCCACCCAGCATTCCCACAAGTCTCCCGATAAAAATGATACCTCACTTGTGTGGGTAGACCTAGCGCCCACGACACGAAATGCCCCAAAACGCAACGTGGACACATCCCATTTTTTGACAGAAAACACAGGTTTTTTGTGCAAAGTGCCTACCTGTAGATTTTGGCCTCTAGCTCAGCCGGCACCTAGGGAAACCTACCAAACCAGTGCATTTCTGAAAACTAGAGACCTAGGGGACTCCACGATGGGGTGACTTGTGGGGCTCTGACCAGGTTCTGTTACCCAGAATCCTGTGCAAACCTCAAAATTTGGCTAAAAAAAAAACATTTTCCTCACATTTTGGTGACAGAAAGTTCTGGAATCTGAGAAGAGCCAGAAATGTCCTCCCTCCCAACGTTCCCCCACGTCTCCCGATAAAAATGAAATCTCACTTCTGTGGGTAGGCCTAGCGCCCGTGACAGGAAATGCCCCAAAACACAACGTGGACACATTCCATTTTTTTACAGAAAACAGAGGTGTTTTTTGCAAAGTGCCTACCTGTAGGTGTTGGCCTCTAGCTCAGCCGGGACCTAGGGAAACCTACCAAACCTGTGCATTTTTTAAAACTAGAGACCTAGGGGAATCCAAGATGTGGTGACTTGTGGGGCTCTGACCAGGTTCTGTTACCCAGAATCCTTTGCAAACCTCAAAATTTGGCTAAAAAAACACATTTTCCTCACATTTCGGTGACAGAAAGTTCTGGAATCTGAGAGGAGCCACAAATTTGTTCCCACCCAGCATTCCCCAAAGTCTACCGATACAAATGATACCTCACTTGTGTGGGTAGGCCTAGCGCCCGCGACAGGAAATGCCCCAAAACACAACGTGGACACATCCTATTATTTGACAGAAAAAATAGGTTTTTTTTGCAAAGTGTCTACCTGTAGATTTTGGCCTCTAGCTCAGCCGGCACCTAGGGAACCCTACCAAACCTGTGCATTTTTTTAAACTAGAGACCTAGGGGAATCCAAGATGTGGTGACATGTGGGGCTCTGACCAGGTTCTGTTACCCAGAATCCTTTGCAAACCTCAAAATTAGGCTAAAAAAACACATTTTCTTCACATTTCGGTGACAGAAAGTTCTGGAATATGAGAGAAGCCACAAATCTCTTCCCACCCAGCATTCCCCCAAGTCTCCCGATAAAAATGATACCTCACTTGTGGGGTAGGCCTAGCGCCCGCGACACGAAATGCCCCAAAACACAACGTGGACACATCCCATTTTTTGACAGAAAACAGAGGTGTTATTTGCAAAGTGCCTACCTGCTGATTTTGTCCTCTAGCTCAGCCGGCACCTAGGGAAACCTACCAAACCTGTGCAATTCTGAAAACTAGAGACCTAGAGGAATCCAAGATGGGGTGACTTGTGGGGCTCTGACCAGGTTCTGTTACCCAGAATCCTGTGCAAACCTCAAAATTTGGCTAAAAAAATAAATGTTCCTCATATTTTGGTGACAGAAAGTTCTGGAACCTGAGAGGAGCCACAAATCTCTTCCCACCCAGCATTCCCCCATGTCTCCCAATAAAAATGATACCTCACTTGTGTGGGTAGGCCTAGCTCCCGCGACAGGAAATGCCCCAAAACACAATGTGGACACATCCCATTTTTTGACAGAAAACAGAGGTGTCTTTTGCAAAGTGCCTACCTGTAGATTTTGTCCTCTAGCTCAGCCGGCACCTAGGAAAACCTACCAAACCTGTGCATTTTTGAAAACTAGAGACCTAGGGGAATCCAACATGGGGTGACTTGTGGGGCTCTGACCAGGTTCTGTTACCCAGAATCCTGTGCAAACCTCAAAATTTGGCTAAAAAAACACATTTTCCTCACATTTTGGTGACAGAAAGTTCTGGAACCTGAGAGGTGACACAAATCTCTTCCCACCCAGCATTCCCACAAGTCTCCCGATAAAAATGATACCTCACTTGTGTGGGTAGACCTAGCGCCCACGACACGAAATGCCCCAAAACGCAACGTGGACACATCCCATTTTTTGACAGAAAACACAGGTTTTTTTTTGCAAAGTGCCTACCTGTAGATTTTGGCCTCTAGCTCAGCCGGCACCTAGGGAAACCTACCAAACCAGTGCATTTCTGAAAACTAGAGACCTAGGGGACTCCACGATGGGGTGACTTGTGGGGCTCTGACCAGGTTCTGTTACCCAGAATCCTGTGCAAACCTCAAAATTTGGCTAAAAAAAAACCATTTTCCTCACATTTTGGTGACAGAAAGTTCTGGAATCTGAGAAGAGCCAGAAATGTCCTCCCTCCCAACGTTCCCCCACGTCTCCCGATAAAAATGAAATCTCAATTGTGTGGGTAGGCCTAGCGCCCGTGACAGGAAATGCCCCAAAACACAACGTGGACACATTCCATTTTTTTACAGAAAACAGAGGTGTTTTTTGCAAAGTGCCTACCTGTAGGTGTTGGCCTCTAGCTCAGCCGGGACCTAGGGAAACCTACCAAACCTGTGCATTTTTTAAAACTAGAGACCTAGGGGAATCCAAGATGTGGTGACTTGTGGGGCTCTGACCAGGTTCTGTTACCCAGAATCCTTTGCAAACCTCAAAATTTGGCTAAAAAAACACATTTTCCTCACATTTCGGTGACAGAAAGTTCTGGAATCTGAGAGGAGCCACAAATTTGTTCCCACCCAGCATTCCCCAAAGTCTACCGATACAAATGATACCTCACTTGTGTGGGTAGGCCTAGCGCCCGCGACAGGAAATGCCCCAAAACACAACGTGGACACATCCTATTATTTGACAGAAAAAATAGGTTTTTTTTGAAAAGTGTCTACCTGTAGATTTTGGCCTCTAGCTCAGCCGGCACCTAGGGAACCCTACCAAACCTGTGCATTTTTTTAAACTAGAGACCTAGGGGAATCCAAGATGTGGTGACATGTGGGGCTCTGACCAGGTTCTGTTACCCAGAATCCTTTGCAAACCTCAAAATTTGGCTAAAAAAACACATTTTCTTCACATTTCGGTGACAGAAAGTTCTGGAATATGAGAGAAGCCACAAATCTCTTCCCACCCAGCATTCCCCCAAGTCTCCCGATAAAAATGATACCTCAATTGTGGGGTAGGCCTAGCGCCCGCGACACGAAATGCCCCAAAACACAACGTGGACACATTCCATTTTTTTACAGAAAACAGAGGTGTTTTTTGCAAAGTGCCTACCTGTAGGTGTTGGCCTCTAGCTCAGCCGGGACCTAGGGAAACCTACTAAACCTGTGCATTTTTTAAAACTAGAGACCTAGGGGAATCCAAGATGTGGTGACTTGTGGGGCTCTGACCAGGTTCTGTTACCCAGAATCCTTTGCAAACCTCAAAATTTGGCTAAAAAAACACATTTTCCTCACATTTCGGTGACAGAAAGTTCTGGAATCTGAGGGGAGCCACAAATTTGTTCCCACCCAGCATTCAACCAAAGTCTACCGATACAAATGATACCTCACTTGTGTGGGTAGGCCTAGCGCCGGCGACAGGAAATGCCCCAAAACACAATGTGGACACATCCCATTATTTGACAGAAAAAAGAGGTTTTTTTTGCAAAGTGCCTACCTGTAGATTTTGGCCTCTAGCTCAGCCGGCACCTAGGGAAACCTACCAAACCTGTGCATTTTTTAAAACTAGAGACCTAGGGGAATCCAAGGTGTGGTGACATGTGGGGCTCTGACCAGGTTCTGTTACCCAGAATCCTTTGCAAACCTCATAATTTGGCTAAAAAAACACATTTTCTTCACATTTCGGTGACAGAAAGTTCTGGAATATGAGACGAGCCACAAATTTCCTCCCTCCCAGCGTTTCCCCATGTCTCCCAATAAAAATGATACCTCACTTATGTGGGTAGGCCTAGCGCCCGCGACAGGAAATGCCCCAAAACACAACGTTGACACATCCCATTTTTTTTACAGAAAACAGAGGTGTTTTTTGCAAAGTGCCTACCTGTAGGTGTTGGCCTCTAGCTCAGCCTGCACCCAGGGAAACCTACCAAACCTGTGCATTTCTGAAAACTCGAGACCTAGGGGAATCCAAGATGGGGTGACTTGTGGGGCTCTGACCAGGTTCTGTTACCCAGAATCCTGTGCAAACCTCACAATTTGGCTAAAAAAACACATTTTCCTCACATTTTGGTGACAGAAAGTTCTGGAACCTGAGAGGAGCCACAAATCTCTTCCCACCCAGCATTCCCCCATGTCTCCCAATAAAAATGATACCTCACTTGTGTGGGTAGGCCTATCTCCCGCGAAAGGAAATGCCCCAAAACACAATGTGTACATATCCCATTTTTTGACAGAAAACAGAGGTGTTTTTTGCAAAGTGCCTACCTGTAGATTTTGTCTTCTAGCTCAGCCGGCACCTATGGAAACCTACCAAACCTGTGCATTTTTTAAAACTAGAGACCTAGGGGAATCCAAGATGTGGTGACATGTGGGGCTCTGACCAGGTTCTGTTACCCAGAATCCTTTGCAAACCTCAATATTTGGCAAAAAAAACACATTTTCTTCACATTTCGGTGACAGAAAGTTCTGGAATCTGAGACGAGCCACAAATTTCCGCCCTCCCAGCGTTCCCCCACGTCTCCAGATAAAAATGATACCTCACTTGTGTGGGTAGACCTAGCGCCCGCGACAGGAAATGCCCCAAAACACAACGTGGACACATCCCATTTTTTTACAGAAAACAGAGGTGTTTTTTGCAAAGTGCCTACCTGTAGGTGTTCGCCTCTAGCTCAGCCGGCACCTAGGGAAACCTACCAAACCTGTGCATTTTTGAAAACTAGAGACCTAGGGGAATCCAACATGGGGTGACTTGTGGGGCTCTGACCAGGTTCTGTTACCCAGAATCCTGTGCAAACCTCAAAATTTGGCTAAAAAAACACATTTTCCTCACATTTTGGTGACAGAAAGTTCTGGAACCTGAGAGGTGACACAAATCTCTTCCCACCCAGCATTCCCACAAGTCTCCCGATAAAAATGATACCTCACTTGTGTGGGTAGACCTAGCGCCCACGACACGAAATGCCCCAAAACGCAACGTGGACACATCCCATTTTTTGACAGAAAACACAGGTTTTTTTTTTGCAAAGTGCCTACCTGTAGATTTTGGCCTCTAGCTCAGCCGGCACCTAGGGAAACCTACCAAACCAGTGCATTTCTGAAAACTAGAGACCTAGGGGACTCCACGATGGGGTGACTTGTGGGGCTCTGACCAGGTTCTGTTACCCAGAATCCTGTGCAAACCTCAAAATTTGGCTAAAAAAAAACCATTTTCCTCACATTTTGGTGACAGAAAGTTCTGGAATCTGAGAAGAGCCAGAAATGTCCTCCCTCCCAACGTTCCCCCACGTCTCCCGATAAAAATGAAATCTCAATTGTGTGGGTAGGCCTAGCGCCCGTGACAGGAAATGCCCCAAAACACAACGTGGACACATTCCATTTTTTTACAGAAAACAGAGGTGTTTTTTGCAAAGTGCCTACCTGTAGGTGTTGGCCTCTAGCTCAGCCGGGACCTAGGGAAACCTACCAAACCTGTGCATTTTTTAAAACTAGAGACCTAGGGGAATCCAAGATGTGGTGACTTGTGGGGCTCTGACCAGGTTCTGTTACCCAGAATCCTTTGCAAACCTCAAAATTTGGCTAAAAAAACACATTTTCCTCACATTTCGGTGACAGAAAGTTCTGGAATCTGAGAGGAGCCACAAATTTGTTCCCACCCAGCATTCCCCAAAGTCTACCGATACAAATGATACCTCACTTGTGTGGGTAGGCCTAGCGCCCGCGACAGGAAATGCCCCAAAACACAACGTGGACACATCCTATTATTTGACAGAAAAAATAGGTTTTTTTTGAAAAGTGTCTACCTGTAGATTTTGGCCTCTAGCTCAGCCGGCACCTAGGGAACCCTACCAAACCTGTGCATTTTTTTAAACTAGAGACCTAGGGGAATCCAAGATGTGGTGACATGTGGGGCTCTGACCAGGTTCTGTTACCCAGAATCCTTTGCAAACCTCAAAATTTGGCTAAAAAAACACATTTTCTTCACATTTCGGTGACAGAAAGTTCTGGAATATGAGAGAAGCCACAAATCTCTTCCCACCCAGCATTCCCCCAAGTCTCCCGATAAAAATGATACCTCAATTGTGGGGTAGGCCTAGCGCCCGCGACACGAAATGCCCCAAAACACAACGTGGACACATTCCATTTTTTTACAGAAAACAGAGGTGTTTTTTGCAAAGTGCCTACCTGTAGGTGTTGGCCTCTAGCTCAGCCGGGACCTAGGGAAACCTACTAAACCTGTGCATTTTTTAAAACTAGAGACCTAGGGGAATCCAAGATGTGGTGACTTGTGGGGCTCTGACCAGGTTCTGTTACCCAGAATCCTTTGCAAACCTCAAAATTTGGCTAAAAAAACACATTTTCCTCACATTTCGGTGACAGAAAGTTCTGGAATCTGAGGGGAGCCACAAATTTGTTCCCACCCAGCATTCAACCAAAGTCTACCGATACAAATGATACCTCACTTGTGTGGGTAGGCCTAGCGCCGGCGACAGGAAATGCCCCAAAACACAATGTGGACACATCCCATTATTTGACAGAAAAAAGAGGTTTTTTTTGCAAAGTGCCTACCTGTAGATTTTGGCCTCTAGCTCAGCCGGCACCTAGGGAAACCTACCAAACCTGTGCATTTTTTAAAACTAGAGACCTAGGGGAATCCAAGGTGTGGTGACATGTGGGGCTCTGACCAGGTTCTGTTACCCAGAATCCTTTGCAAACCTCATAATTTGGCTAAAAAAACACATTTTCTTCACATTTCGGTGACAGAAAGTTCTGGAATATGAGACGAGCCACAAATTTCCTCCCTCCCAGCGTTTCCCCATGTCTCCCAATAAAAATGATACCTCACTTATGTGGGTAGGCCTAGCGCCCGCGACAGGAAATGCCCCAAAACACAACGTTGACACATCCCATTTTTTTTACAGAAAACAGAGGTGTTTTTTGCAAAGTGCCTACCTGTAGGTGTTGGCCTCTAGCTCAGCCTGCACCCAGGGAAACCTACCAAACCTGTGCATTTCTGAAAACTCGAGACCTAGGGGAATCCAAGATGGGGTGACTTGTGGGGCTCTGACCAGGTTCTGTTACCCAGAATCCTGTGCAAACCTCACAATTTGGCTAAAAAAACACATTTTCCTCACATTTTGGTGACAGAAAGTTCTGGAACCTGAGAGGAGCCACAAATCTCTTCCCACCCAGCATTCCCCCATGTCTCCCAATAAAAATGATACCTCACTTGTGTGGGTAGGCCTATCTCCCGCGAAAGGAAATGCCCCAAAACACAATGTGTACATATCCCATTTTTTGACAGAAAACAGAGGTGTTTTTTGCAAAGTGCCTACCTGTAGATTTTGTCTTCTAGCTCAGCCGGCACCTATGGAAACCTACCAAACCTGTGCATTTTTTAAAACTAGAGACCTAGGGGAATCCAAGATGTGGTGACATGTGGGGCTCTGACCAGGTTCTGTTACCCAGAATCCTTTGCAAACCTCAATATTTGGCAAAAAAAACACATTTTCTTCACATTTCGGTGACAGAAAGTTCTGGAATCTGAGACGAGCCACAAATTTCCGCCCTCCCAGCGTTCCCCCACGTCTCCAGATAAAAATGATACCTCACTTGTGTGGGTAGACCTAGCGCCCGCGACAGGAAATGCCCCAAAACACAACGTGGACACATCCCATTTTTTTACAGAAAACAGAGGTGTTTTTTGCAAAGTGCCTACCTGTAGGTGTTCGCCTCTAGCTCAGCCGGCACCTAGGGAAACCTACCAAACCTGTGCATTTCTGAAAACTAGAGACCAAGGGGAATCCAAGATGGGGTGACTTGTGGGGCTCTGGACAGGTTCTGTTACCCAGAATCCTGTGCAAACCTCAAAATGTGGCTAAAAAAACACATTTACCTCACATTTTGGTGACAGAAAGTTCTGGAATCTGAGAGGAGCCACAAATGTCCTCCCACCCAGCGTTCCCCCAAGTCTCCTGATAAAAATGATACCTCACTTGTGTGGGTAGGCCTAGCGCCCGCCACAGGTAATGCCCCAAAACACAACGTGGACACATTCCATCTTTTGGCAGCAAACAGAGGTGTTTTTTGCAAAGTGCCTACCTGCAGATTTTGTCCTCTAGCTCAGCCGGCTCCTAGGGAAACCTACCAAACCTGTGCATTTTTTAAAACTAGAGACCTAGGGCAGTGGTTCCCAACCTGTGGGTCGGGGACCCTGGGGGTCCGCGATGCCTCGTCAGGGGGTCCGCTACTGCTTAAAAAATATAATAATATTAGCTCCCAGCTATCAGTAATGACTCAGTGGGGGTCCCCGTGTTCCAATAATGATTCAGTGGGGGTCCCCGGGCTCTAGTATTGATAAAATGGGGATCCACAGAAGCCAAAAGGTTGGGAACCACTGACCTAGGGGAATCCAAGATGGGGTGATTTGTGGGGCTCTGAGAAGATTTTGCTACCCAGAATCCTGTGCAAACCTCAAAATTTGGCTACAAAAACACATTTACCTCACATTTTGGTGACAGAAAGTTCTGGAACCTGAGAGGAGCCACAAATCTCTTCCCACCAAGCATTCCCCCAAGTCTCCCGATAAAAATTATACCTCACTTGTGTGGGTAGGCCTAGCGCCCGCAACAGGTAATGCCCCAAAGCACAACATGGATACATCCCATTTTTTGACAGAAAACAGAGGTGTTTTTTGCAAAGTGCCTACCTGCAGATTTTGTCCTCTAGCTCAGCCGGCTCCTAGGGAAACCTACCAAACCAGTGCATTTTTTAAAACTAGAGACCTTGGGGTATCCAAGATGGGGTGACTTGTGGGGCTCTGAGAAGGTTCTTTTACCCAGACTCCTGTGCAAACCTCAAGATTTGTCTAAAAAAACACATTTTCCTCACATTTTGGTGACAGGAAGTTCTGGAATCTGAGAGGAGCCACAAATTTCCTCCCACCCAGCGTTCCCCCAAGTCTCCCGATAAAAATGATACCTCACTTGGGTGGGTAGGCCTTGCGCCCGCGACAGATAATGCCACAAAATACAACGTGGATACATCCCATTTTTTTACAGAAAACAGAGGTGTTTTTTGAAAAGTGCCTACCTGTAGATTTTGTCCTCTAGCTCAGCCGGCTCCTAGGGAAACCTACCAAACCAGTGCATTTTTTTAAACAAGAGACCTAGGGGAATCCAAGATGGGGTGACTCGTGGGGCTCTGAGAAGGTTCTGTTACCCAGACTCCTGTGTAAACCTCAAGATTTGGCTAAAAAAACACATTTTCCTCACATTTTGGTGACAGAAAGTTCTGGAATCTGAGAGGAGTCACAAATCTCTTCCCACCCAGCGTTCCCCCAAGTCTCCCGATAAAAATGATACCTCACTTGTGTGGGTAGGCCTAGCGCCCGCGACATTAAATGCCCCAAAACACAACGTGGACACATCCCATTTTTTGACAGAAAACGGAGGGGTTTTTTGCAAAGTGCCTACCAGTAGATTTTGGCCTCTAGCTCAGCCGGCACCTAGTGAAACCTACCAAACCTGTGCATTTTTTAAAACTAGAGACCTAGGGGAATCCACGATGGGGTGACTTGTGGGGCCCTGACCAGGTTCTGTTACCCAGAATCCTGTGCAAACCTCAAAATTTGGCTAAAACAAAAATATTTTCCTCACATTTTGGTGACAGAAAGTTCTGGAATCTGAGAAGAGCCACATATTTCCTCCCTCCAAGCGTTCCCCCACGTCTCCCGATACAAATTATACCTCACTTGTGTGGGTAGGCCTAGCGCCCGTGACAGGAAATGCCCCAAAACACAACGTGGACACATCCCATTTTTTGACAGAAAACAGAGGTGTTTTTTGCAAAGTGCCTACCTGTAGATTTTGTCCTCTAGCTCAGCCGGCACCTAGGGAAACCTACCAAACCTGTGCATTTCTGAAAACTAGAGACCTAGGGGAATCCAAGATGGGGTGACTTGTGGGGCTCTGACCAGGTTCTGTTACCCAGAATCCTTTGCAAACCTCAAAATTTGGCTCAAAAAACAAATTTTCCTCACATTTCGGTGACAGAAAGTTCTGGAATCTGAGAGGAGCCACAAATTTCTTCCCACCCAGAGTTCCCCCAAGTCTCCAGATAAAAATGATACCTCACTTGTGTGGGTAGGCCTAGCGCCCGCTACAGGAAATGCCCCAAAACACAACGTGGACGCATCCCATTTTTTGACAGAAAACAGAGGTGTTTTTTGCAAAGTGCCTACCTGTAGGTTTTGGCCTCTAGCTCAGCCGGCACCTTGGGAAACCTACCAAACCTGTGCATTTCTGAAAACTAGACACCTAGGGGAATCCAAGATGGGGTGACTTGTGGGGCTCTGACCAGGTTCTGTTACCCAGAATCCTTTGCAAACCTCACAGTTTGTCTCAAAAAACACATTTTCCTCAAATTTCGGTGACAGAAAGTTTTGGAATCTGAGAGGAGCCACAAATTTCTTCCTACCCAGCGTTTCCCCAAGTCTCCCGATAAAAATGATACCTCACTTGTGTGGGTAGGCCTAGGGCCCACAACAGGAAATGCCCCAAAACACAACGTGTACACATCCCATTTTTTGACAGAAAACAGAGGTGTTTTTTGCAAAGTGCCTACCTGTAGATTGTGGCCTCTAGCTCAGCCGGCACCAAGGGAAACCTGCCAAACCTGTGAATTTGAGAAAACTAGAGACCTAGGGGAATCCAAGATGGGGTGACATGTGGGGCTCTGACCAGGTTCTGTTACCCAGAATCCTGTGCAAACCTCAAAATTTGGCTAAAAAAACACATTTTCCTCACATTTTAGTGACAGAAAGTTCTGGAATCAGAGAGGAGCCACAAATTTCCTCCCACCCAGGGTTCCCCCAAGTCTCCCGATAAAAATTATACCTCACTTGTGTGGGTAGGCCTAGGGCCCACAACAGTAAATGCCCCAAAATACAACGTGGACACATCCCATTTTTTGACAGAAAACAGAAGTGTTTTTTACAAAGGTTTCTACCTGTAGATTTTGGCCTCTAGCTCAGCTGGCACCTAGGGAAACCTACCAAACCTGTGCATTTGTGAAAACTAGAAACCTAGGGGAATCCAAGATGGGGTGACATGTGGCGCTATGACCATGTTCTGTTACCCAGAATCCTTTGCAAAGCTCAAAATATGGCTCAAAAAACAAATTTCCCTCACATTTCGGTGACAGAAAGTTCTGGAATCTGAGAGGAGCCACATATTTCTTCCCACCCAGCGTTCCCCCAAGTCTAACAATAAAAATTATACCTCACTTGTGTGGGTAGGCCTAGCGCCCGCAACAGGAAATGCCCCAAAACACAACGTGGACACATACCATTTTTTGACAGAAAACAGAGGAGTTTTTTGCAAAGTGCCTACCTGCAGATTTTGTTCTCTAGCTCAGCCGGCACCTAGGGAAACCTAACAAACCTGTGCATGTTTTAAAACTAGAGACCTCGGGGAATCCTAGATGGGATGACTTGTGGGGCTCTGACCAGGTTCTTTTACCCAGAATCGTTTGCAGACCTCAAACTTTGGCTAAAAAAACACATTTTCCTTTCATATTGTTGACAGAAAGTTCTGGAATCTGAGAGGAGCAACATATTTCCTCCCACCGAGCGTTCCCCCAAGTCTCCCGATAAAAATGATACCTCACTTGTGTGGGTAGGCCTAGCGCCCGCGACAGGAAAGGCCCCAAAACACAACGTGGACACATCCCATTTTTTGACAGAAAACTGAGGTGTTTTTTACACAGTGCCTACCTGTAGATGTTGGCCTCTAGCTCAGCCGACACCTAGGGAAACGTACCAAACCTGTGCATTTTTGAAAACTTGAGACCTAGGGAAACCCAGATGGGGTGACTTGTGGGGCTCTGACCAGGTTCTGTTACCCAGAATCCTTTGCAAACCTCAAAATTTGGCTCAAAAAACACATTTTCCTCACATTTCGGTGACAGAAAGTTCTGGAATCTGAGAGGAGCCACAAATTTCCTCCCACCCAGCGTTCCCCCAAGTCTCGCGATAAAAATGATACCTCACTTGTGTGGGTAGGCCTAGCGCCCGCAACAGGAAATGCCCCAAAACACAACGTGGACACATACCATTTTTTGACAGAAAACAGATGAGTTTTTTGTAAAGTGCCTACCTGCAGATTTTGGTCTCTAGCTCAGCCGGCACCTAGGAAACCTACCAAACGAACGAGTTACTTACCTTCGGTAACGACTTTTCTGGTGGATACATTAGCTACCTGTGGATTCCTCACCTCATGAATACTCCCATGGCGCCAGCATTCTACGGAAATCTTCTTACTAGTCTCTGCACGTCGACGAGGACGTCACTGTCTCGCACGCGACGCCGTCTGACGTCATACAGGCAATAAGAGGTCCTCGACGACGTGCGGACGTCAGTACCAATCATTTTTTACGTGCATGAGAACAACCAGGCAATGCAATGAAAGAACAAAGCAACATCCATTATAATGTAAAAATACACCACATTGTATGAATAACTGTAAATCTTTTTATGTACATATATATATATATATATATATAAAACTCTCTCTTTTAAAATATATACACACACCAAGTATATACATAAAGATATATAGACATATACCTACATATATATAAATATATTATATATATACATCTATTGCACCCTCAAAGACCAAGAGGAGCACACTCAAGGATTACTTGGCAAGACCATAAAGGCAACGGGGAGGCGGGTGGGACCGTGAGGAATCCACAGGTAGCTAATGTATCCACCAGAAAAGTCGTTACCGAAGGTAAGTAACTCGTTCTTCTGATGGATACAACTACCTGTGGATTCCTCACCTCATGAATAGAGTCCCAAAGCAGTACCACGCCCGGCGGTGGGTGCCTAAATGGTCAAACCAAGAAATCCTGCAGCACTGACCGTGCAAAATGGCCGTCCCTTCTAACCTCAGAATCTAAACAGTAATGTTTTGCAAAAGTGTGAAGGGACGACCAAGTTGCGGCCTTGCAGATGTCGACCACAGGAACACCTCTGGCTAAGGCCGAAGTGGCCGACTTAGCTCTGGTGGAATGAGCTCTAATGCCCTCAGGAGGATCCTTCTTTGCCAAAGAGTAACATATTTTAATGCAAAGAACAACCCACCTGGATAGTGTTCTCTTGTGGACTGCCTTTCCTCTCCTCTTGCCCACGTATCCAATAAACAGCTGATCCTCCAGCCTGAAATCCTTTGTTCTATCGATAAAGAAGCTCAACGCTCTCTTTGGGTCCAGACGGTGCAGTCTTTCTTCCTCTTTGGAAGGATGAGGCGGAGGATAGAACGTGGACAAAGTAATTGCCTGAGCCAAATGGAAGGGTGAAACAACCTTCGGGAGGAAAGCAGCCTTGGTCCTCAACACCACCTTATCCCCATAAAAAGTTGTATAAGGGGGTTTTACTGATAAGGCCTGCAACTCACTCACTCTCCTTGCTGATGTTATAGCTATCAGGAAGACTGTTTTTAAAAACCAAATACCTCAAGGGGCAAGAATGCATAGGTTCAAAAGGGGACCCCATAAGGAAAGTCAGGACTAAGGACAAATCCCATTGCGGCATAACGAATGGCTTTGGAGGATATTGATTTAGAAGACCTTTCAAGAATCTGATAACAATAGGGGATTTAAATAAAGATGGTTGGTCTGGAAGACATATGAAGGCTGACAAGGCCGATAAATAACCTTTAATGGTAGCCACTGCACAGCCTTTCTGCGCCAGAGATAGAGCAAAAGACAAAACGTCCGATAGATGAGCATGTAAAGGATCAATCTGCCTCTCTCCACACCACGCAACAAATTTAGACCACCTATTAGCGTAGATAGATTTAGTGGAGTGTCGCCTGGCCGCTAATATAACATCCACTACCTCAGGCGGGAGAGAGAAGGAACTCAGGTTGCCCCGTTCAATCTCCAGGCATGTAGGTGCAGACTCTGGAGGTTGGGGTGTAGAACCTGCCCCTGCGACTGTGAGAGGAGGTCTGCCCTGAAAGGGAGACGGAGCGGCGGGCACGTTGAGAGTTGGAGAAGGTCGGAGTACCACACCCTCCTTGGCCAATCCGGAGCTATTAAGATTACTAGAGCCCGGTCTTGGCGAATCTTCCTCAATACTCGAGGAATCAAGGGTATGGGAGGAAACGCGTAAAGCAACTGGCCGCACCAGGTCATTTGAAACGCGTCCCCCAACGCTTCCTGCATCGGATACTGAAGGCTGCAGAACAACGGACAATGCGCGTTCTCTCGAGTGGCGAACAGATCTACCCGAGGAAACCCCCACTTGTGGAAGATTAAACGGACTTGATCTGGATGGAGACGCCACTCGTGGTCTGCCGAGAAGTGGCGACTGAGACTGTCCGCACGCACGTTCAAGACTCCGGCCAGATGGTTTGCTATCAAGCAAATCCGATGGTCCTTTGCCCAGGACCATAGTCGAAGAGCTTCTCTGCAGAGAAGGTACGACCCCACTCCTCCCTGCTTGTTTATGTACCACATCGTGGTAGTATTGTCCGTTAGGACCTGTACCGACTGACCACGAAGGGAAGGGAGGAAGGCCTTGAGAGCCAGACGTACAGCCCGTAACTCTAACAGATTGATGTGAAAAATCTGTTCCTCTGGAGACCA
The DNA here is from genome assembly GCF_031143425.1 of Pleurodeles waltl. Classification (NCBI taxonomy): domain Eukaryota; kingdom Metazoa; phylum Chordata; class Amphibia; order Caudata; family Salamandridae; genus Pleurodeles; species Pleurodeles waltl. The sequence continues at coordinate 598,757,824 of NC_090440.1, read as the reverse complement.
AAGACCTTTGATCTCCAGATCCCCCAGATGAGCTCCCCACCCTAGAGTGGAAGCATCCGTTATGACTGTGGCCACTGGTGGCGACTGCTGGAACGGCTTTCCTTGTGAAAGATTGTTGCTTGCAATCCACCACTTCAAATCCACAGCAGCATCTCTGGAGATCTTGACAGTACCCTCTAGATCCCCTCTGTGTTGAGACCACTGCCTTCGGAGGCACCACTGAAGAGCCCTCATGTGCCAGCGAGCATGCATGACCAACAGAATGCAGGAGGCAAAAAGACCGAGCAGACGAAGGACCTTGAGGACTGGAACTACCGCTCCATTTCGAAACATTGGAACCAAATCCTGAATATCTTGAATCCGCTGAGGCGGAGGAAAGGCCCGACCCAATGTTGTATCCAGTACTGCCCCTATGAACAGGAGGCGCTGAGAGGGCTCCAGGTGAGATTTGGGCTCGTTCACCGAAAAGCCCAGGTCGAACAACAACTGGGTTGTTGACTGCAGATGACGCAACACAAGCTCCGGGGACTTGGCTTTGATCAACCAATCGTCCAAGTAAGGGAATACTGCTATCCCCTTCCTTCTGAGCTCTGCCGCAACCACCGACATCACCTTCGTGAAGACTCGAGGTGCTGAAGTAAGACCAAACGGAAGGACCGCAAACTGGTAGTGTTGCGATCCCACCACAAACCGGAGATACTTCCTGTGTGACTTGAGTATCGGGATATGAAAGTAAGCATCCTGCAAGTCGACAGACACCATCCAGTCTTCCATGTTCAACGCCAAAAGCACCTGTGCTAGGGTCAGCATCTTGAACTTTTCCTGCTTGAGGAACCAATTCAAGATCCTCAGGTCCAGAATTGGTCTCAAACGACCATCCTTCTTGGGAATCAGGAAATACCTTGAGTAAACTCCTTGACCCCTTTCCTGCTCCGGGACCAACTCCACCGCGCCCTTTAAAAGGAGGACTTCTACCTCCTGTTCTAGCAACAGGAGGTGTTCTTGTGAACAATACGAAGGGCGGGGCGGGATGAGGGGCGGAAACTCCCGAAAGGGAAGGGTGTAGCCTTTTCCCACAACACTGAGAACCCAAGTGTCCGACGTAACAGTCTCCCATTTGGTGAGAAAATGCTGTAATCTTCCCCCTACAGGAGAGGAGTGAGTGGGAAATGGTGGAAGCCTAAGGCTGCTTCCCCTGCTGCACCCCGCCAGAGGATGAGGAAGAGGCAGAGTGCTGCTGAGAGGCTCCCCTGGTGCGGACCCTACCCCTCCCCCTAAAAGATCTATAGGGGTGGGAAGAGGCAGGTTGCTGATATCTTCCCCGAAAGGAAGAGGAGGAAGAGCCACGCCCAAATCCACGAAACCTCCTGAAGAATCTGGAAGAGGCCGTGGAAGAAGGAGCTTGGAGTCCCAACGACTTAGCCGTGGCCCTGCTCTCCTTAAACCGTTCCAAGGCCGAATCAGCCTTAGCCCCAAACAGTTTGTCCCCATCAAACGGGAGATCCAACAATGTGGACTGTACATCTGGCGAAAAGCCCGAGTTACGGAGCCAGGCCTGTCTCCTTTCCACCACAGTTGTGCCCATTGCTCTGGCTACCGAGTCGGTGGTATCCAGTCCCGTCTGGATAATTTGGGTCGCAGCAGCCTGGGCATCAGAGACAAGATCCAAAAGACCCTGGGGAAGCTCTGTAAACGAAGAGGAGATGTCATCCATCAGAGCATGAATATACCTCCCCAGGATACAGGTCGCATTAGTGGCCTTTAACGCCAGACTGCAGGACGAAAAAATCTTCTTCGACTGCGCCTCTAGCTTTTTTGAGTCTCTGTCCCCAGGCACCGTCGGGAAAGAACCAGGCGCTGACTTGGACGAACAGGAGGCCTGCACTACCAAGCTCTCCGGCGTAGGGTGCCTAGATAGGAAACCAGGATCAGTTGGAGCCGTCCGATACCTCCTGGCCACGGCTCTGTGAACTGCTGGGGAAGATGCCGGCCTCTTCCACACCTCTAAAACCGGATCCAGCAGAGCGTCATTAAAAGGTAACAGAGGCTCCGCCGCGGCTGAGGCCGGATGCAACACCTCCGTCAAAAGGTTTTGTTTTGCCTCCACCACCGGCAAAGGCAGGTCCAAAAAACTAGCTGCCTTCCGTACCACTGTATGAAAGGAAGCAGCTTCCTCAGTATATTCCCCCGGGGACGAAAGGTCCCACTCAGGGGAAGTGTCCAGCCCACTGGCCGACTCCAGTCCACGCAGCCCATCACCCGAGTCCTCTAGCTCTCCTTCCTCTAGGGCTCGTTGGTACTCCTGCTCTTCTAGTACCCGGAGAGCACGTCTCCTCGAATGAAGTCGTTGTTCAATACGCGGAGTCGACAATGCCTCCGCCGAAGTCGAAGATCGGCGCCGATCTTCGGAAGCCACCGACGCCGCGTCCGGCGCCACATGTAACTTCGGCGCCGACGAAAGAGCAGCTGAAGCAGATGGACCCACCGGAGTCACAGGCCGAAATCCCGACGTCGACGGGATGGAAATCCCCGGGGCCAATCCTTCTGAAGCCACCGGAGCGGCCACCGGCGCCGACACTGGCGCCGAGCCCACGTTCCCAAACGGGAGAAAGGGCATAAAGGGTGCCGGCCGAAGAGGCGCAGGATCACCCAAAGAAAAGGCCAAAGGCCCAGCCGGAGCACCCCCTGGAGCCATCTGTTGGAAGATGGCATACATCGCATTCAAGAATGCGGAACTATCGGCTCCAGGGGTGGGAAAAGCCGGATACTGGGGTGCCTGTCTCGGAGGCGACCCCGACTCCGGCCTCGGCGTCTGCGCCGGAGAAAACACTTGAGGCTCCAATACCTCAATCACCGACGCCTGTCCAGGCGAAGTTGGTGACGCCGGAGAGGGCAACGGCGTCGAAGGATGCGGCGTCACCGTGGGGCTGACCTCCCATGTCTTTCGGCGCCGATCCGGAGACCTGGAACGAGCCTCCCTTGAATGACGCCGAGATTCTCTACGGCGCCGGGAGTCTCGATGACGCCGATGTTTTGGAGAAGACTTCTTGTGATGCTTCTCCTTTGACTTGGCCATAAACAGCTTCGCCTCACGTTCTTTAAGGGCCTTCGGATTCATGTGCTGACATGAATCACAAGTCGAGACGTCGTGGTCGGAGCTCAAACACCAAAGGCAATCGGAATGAGGATCCGTCACCGACATCTTGCCTCCACACTCACGACAAGGCTTAAATCCAGACTTTCTCTGCGACATTATTTCCACGGAGAAAGAGTACGCAGCAAGATATACACTGTAACCGCAAGAGTAACAGTTGCTCCCTCGAAGATAACCGTTTCGAATGCACGGAAAAAAGGGAACTGACGTCCGCACGTCGTCGAGGACCTCTTATTGCCTGTATGACGTCAGACGGCGTCGCGTGCGAGACAGTGACGTCCTCGTCGACGTGCAGAGACTAGTAAGAAGATTTCCGTAGAATGCTGGCGCCATGGGAGTATTCATGAGGTGAGGAATCCACAGGTAGTTGTATCCATCAGAACTGTGCATTTCTGAAAACTAGAGACCTAGGGGAATCCAAGATGGGGGGACTTGTGGGGCTCTGACCAGGTTCTGTTACCCAGAATCCTTTGCAAACCTCAAAATTTGGCTCAAAAAACAAATTTTCCTCACATTTCGGTGACAGAAAGTTCTGGAATCTGAGAGGAGCCACAAATTTCTTCCCACCCAGTGTTCCCCCAAGTCTCCACATAAAAATGATACCTCACTTGTGTGGGTAGGCCTAGCGCCCGCTACAGGAAATGCCCCAAAAGACAACATGGACACATCCCATTTTTTGACAGAAAACAGAGGTGTTTTTTGCAAAGTGCCTACCTGTAGGTTTTGGCCTCAAGCTCAGCCGGCACCTAGGGAAACCTACCAAACCTGTGCATTTCTGAAAACTAGACACCTAGGGGAATCCAAGATGGGGTGACTTGTGGGGCTCTGACCAGGTTCTGTTACCCAGAATCCTTTGCAAACCTCACAGTTTGGCTCAAAAAACACATTTTCCTCAAATTTCGGTGACAGAAAGTTCTGGAATCTGAGAGGAGCCACAAATTTCTTCCTACCCAGCGTTTCCCCAAGTCTCCCGATAAAAATGATACCTCACTTGTGTGGGTAGGCCTAGTGCCCACAACAGGAAATGCCCCAAAACACAACGTGGACACATCCCATTTTGTGACAGAAAACAGAGGTGTTTTTTGCAAAGTGCCTACCTGTAGATTGTGGCCTCTAGCTCAACCGGCACCAAGGGAAACCTGCCAAACCTGTGAATTTGAGAAAACTAGAGACCTAGGGGAATCCAAGATGGGGTGACATGTGGGGCTCTGACCAGGTTCTGTTACCCAGAATCCTGTGCAAACCTCAAAATTTGGCTAAAAAAACCACATTTTCCTCACATTTTAGTGACAGAAAGTTCTGGAATCTGAGAGGAGCCACAAATTTCCTCCCACCCAGCGTTCCCCCAAGTCTCCCGAAAAAAATTATACCTCACTTGTGTGGGTAGGCCTAGGGCCCACAACAGTAAATGCCCCAAAATACAACGTGGACACATCCCATTTTTTGACAGAAAACAGAAGTGTTTTTTACAAAGTGCCTACCTGTAGATTTTGGCCTCTACCTCAGCTGGCACCTAGGGAAACCTACCAAACCTGTGCATTTGTGAAAACTAGAAACCTAGGGGAATCCAAGATGGGGTGACATGTGGCGCTATGACCATGTTCTGTTACCCAGAATCCTTTGCAAAGCTCAAAATTAGGCTCAAAAAACAAATTTTCCTCACATTTCGGTGACAGAAAGTTCTGGAATCTGAGAGGAGCCACATATTTCTTCCCACCCAGCGTTCCCCCAAGTCTAACAATAAAAATTATACCTCACTTGTGTGGGTAGGCCTAGCGCCCGCAACAGGAAATGCCCCAAAACACAACGTGGACACATACCATTTTTTGACAGAAAACAGAGGAGTTTTTTGCAAAGTGCCTACCTGCAGATTTTGGTCTCTAGCTCAGCCGGCACTTAGGGAAACCTAACAAACCTGTGCATGTTTTAAAACTAGAGACCTCGGGGAATCCAAGATTTGATGACTTGTGGGGCTCTGACCAGGTTCTATTACCCAGAATCCTTTGCAGACCTCAAACTTTGGCTAAAAAAACACATTTTCCTTTCATTTTGTTGACAGAAAGTTCTGGAATCTGAGAGGAGCCACAAATTTCCTCCCACCCAGCGTTCCCCCAAGTCTCCCGATAAAAATGATACCTCACTTGTGTGGGTAGGCCTAGCGCCCGCGACAGGAAATGCCCCAAAACACAACGTGGACACATCCCATTTTTTGACAGAAAACTGAGGTGTTTTTTACACAGTGCCTACCTGTAGATGTTGGCCTCTAGCTCAGCCGACACCTAGGGAAACCTACCAAACCTGTGCATTTTTGAAAACTAGAGACCTAGGGGAAACCCAGATGGGGTGACTTGTGGGGCTCTGACCAGGTTCTGTTACCCAGAATCCTTTGCAAACCTCAAAATTTGGCTAAAAAAACACATTTTCCTCACATTTCGGTGACAGAAAGTTCTGGAATCTGAGAGGAGCCACAAATTTCCTCCCACCCAGCGTTCCCCCAAGTCTCCCGATAAAAATTATACCTCACTTGTGTGGGTAGGCCTAGCGCCCGCAACAGGAAATGCCCCAAAACACAACGTGGACACATACCATTTTTTGACAGAAAACAGAGGAGTTTTTTGCAAAGTGCCTACCTGCAGATTTTGGTCTCTAGCTCAGCCGGCACCTAGGGAAACCTAACAAACCTGTGCATGATTTAAAACTAGAGACCTCGGGGAATCCAAGATGGGATGACTTGTGGGGCTCTGACCAGGTTCTGTTACCCAGAATCCTTTGCAGACCTCAAACTTTGGCTAAAAAAACACATTTTCCTTTCATTTTGTTGACAGAAAGTTCTGGAATCTGAGAGGAGCCACAAATTTCCTCCCACGCAGCGCTCCCCCAAGTCTCCTGATAAAAATGATACTTCACTTGTGTGGGTAGGCCTAGAGCCCGTGACAGGAAATTTCCCAAAACACAATGTGGACACATCCCATTTTTTGACAGAAAACAGAGGTGTTTTTTGCAAAGTGCCTACCTGTAGATTTTGGCCTCTAGCTCAGTCGGCACCTAAGGAAACCTACCAAACCTGTACATTTTTTAAAACTAGAGACCTAGGGGAATCCAAGGGAGTGTGACTTGTGGGGCTCTGACCAGGTTCTGTTACCCAGAATCCTTTGCAAACCTCAAAATTTGGCTAAAAAAACACATGTTCCTCACATTTTGGTGACAGAAAGTTCTGGAATCTGAGAGGAGCCACAAATTTCCTCCCTCCCAGCGTTCCACATGTGTCCCGATAAAAATGATACCTCACTTGTGTGGGGAGGCCTAGTGCCCGCGACAGGAAATGCCCCAAAACACAACGTGGACACATCCCATTTTTTGACAGAAAACAGAGGAGTTTTTTGCAACGTGCCCACCTGCAGATTTTGGCCTCTAGCTCAGCCGGCTCCTAGGGAAATCTAACAAACCTGTGCATGTTTTAAAACTAGAGACCTCGGGAATCCAAGATGGGATGACTTGTGGGGCTCTGACCAGGTTCTGTTACCCAGAATCCTTTGCAGACCTCAAACTTTGGCTAAAAAAACACATTTTCCTCATATTTTGGAGACAGAAAGTTCTGGAATCTGAGAGGAGCCACAAATTTCCTCCCTCCCAGCTTTCCCCCAACTGTCCCGATAAAAATGATTCCTCACTTGTGTGGGTAGGCCTAGCGCCGGCGACAGGAAATGCCCCAATTCACAACATGGAGACATCCCATTTTTTGACAGAAAACAGAGGTGTTTTTTGCACATTGCCTACCTGTAGATTTTGGCCTCTAGCTCAGCCGGCACCTAGGGAAACCTACCAAACCTATGCATTTCTGAAAACTAGAGACCTAGGGGAAACCAAGATGGGGTGACTTGTGGGGCTCTGACCAGGTTCTGTTATCCAGTATCCTGTGCAAACCTCAAAATTTGGCTAAAAAAACACATTTTCCTCAAATTTCGGTGACAGAAAGTTCTGGAATCTGAGAGAAGCCACAAATTTCCTCCCACCCAGCGTTCCCCCAAGTCTCCCGATACAAATGATACCTCACTTGTGTGGGTAGGCCTAGCGCCCGCGACAGGAAATGCCCCAAAACACAATGTGGACACATCCCATTTTTTGACAGAAAACTGAGGTGTTTTTTGCAAAGTGCCTACCTGTAGGTTTTGGCCTCTAGCTCAGCCGGCACCTAGGGAAACGTACCAATCCTGTGCATTTTTAAAAACTAGAGACCTAGGGGAATCCAAGATGGGGTGACTTGTGGGGCTGTGACCAGGTTCTGTTACCCAGAATCCTTTGCAAACCTCAAAATTTGGCTAAAAAAACACATTTTTCTCACATTTCGGTGATAGAAAGTTCTGGAATCTGAGAGGAGCCACAAATTTCCTCACACCCAGCGTTCCCTCAAGTCTCCCGATAAAAATGATACCTCACTTGTGTGGGTGGGCCAGGTGCTTGCAACAGAATAAAGCCAAAGACTTGTAGAGATAGAGGGGATAGCACAGCGAGTTGATAAGGACATATTCTTCTTTTGTACATCTTTAGGCTGACTCTGCTTTGGGGACCCACAAAAGTGAGGTTTCATTTTACTTGGGAGACGGAGGGGAACGCTGGGGAGTAGGAATTTTGTGCTGGAGCGGTTATCGTACAAACAAAAGTCAGGAAAATATGCTTTTTTAAGCAACGTTTGAGGTTTGCAGAGGAGTCTGGGTAAGAAAATGTTGGGGGATCCACGCAAGCCATACCTCCATGGACTCCTTGGGGTGTTTAGTTTAAAAAAATGTCTGGGTTTGGTAGGTTTCCCTAGATGAAGGCCGCACCCAGGACCAAAAACATAGGTGCCCAATCCCCCCCAAACACAGGTAGTTTTGTAATATATCATTTTGATGTGTCCACGTACGTCTGTGATGTGCCAAACACTAAAATTGTGAAAAGAAACGCACTTAGGTTATGTGAAAAAGACCCCTCACCCACCAACCAAGTTGGCATGCTTCATCATCGGGGTCCCACCTGAGACACCTAGCGTGTCTCAAGTGTGCTGCGATGCCTGATTACAGCGGAGCATGTTTTGTCATTTGTACCACACATACTGGTCGGATTAGGCACGAGGGTGAGTGATGGTTCAGTAGATAAAATGTTATTAACAAGAGATTTCACAAAAGTGAAATGCACTGGTAATAACTCAAAGGCCAAAAAACTGAACCAATGACTCACAGCTCATGAGCTTTAAAGCCACGGCAAGGCACCAACCGCTTTACAGTCCATTCACACACCTTTTATACATGACATGCACAAGACCATTCACGCCGCCAGCCACGGGCCTAGCACATTACAATACTCGCATCGACAGACAGCGCCAGTCAAGGGTCCATCACTTTTATACGCCCACGTGCCTGATACAGCAATCACACCAGCTGATGAGTGCGTGGACTGGCGTTTGGCTGGCACCGCTAGCCAAGCGCCACCTCACCCATACCGCCAGCCAAGCGCCACCCCAAGCACACCGCCAGCCAAGCGCCAACCCAAGCACACTGCCAGCCAAGCGCCACCCCACCCATACCACCAGCCAAGCGCCACCCCACCCATACCACCAGTCAAGCGCCACCCCAAGCACACCGCCAGCCAAGCGCCACCCCAAGCACACCGCCAGCCAAGTGCCACCCCACCCATACCGCCAGTCAAGCGCCACCCCAAGCACACCGCCAGCCAAGCGCCACCCCAAGCACACCGCCAGCCAAGCGCCACCCCAACCATACCGCCAGCCAAGCACCACCCCACCCATACCCCCAGCCAAGCACCACCCCAAGCACACCGCCAGCCAAGCGCCACCCCAAGCACACCGCCAGCCAAGTGCCACCCCAAGCACACCGCCAGCCAAGCGCCACCCCACCCATACCGCCAGCCAAGCGCCACCCCACACACACCACCATCACTTTGTTTTTGTTTATAAACAACAAAGAAACCACTAACTACTCATAAAATAAGTACAAAACTACAACACAAAAGCTCTAACTAAATACATGACAGTAATGCCAACCGTGAAACTGAACATATGAAAATATAAAATAGGCAATTTACGCTCACGGTATTTCTCAAAAGTTTTTCCTTGTGTGGTAACTTCTAAAACAGCCGGGCACACACAGCCCAGGTTTTGAAGGGCATTCGGGGCAGTACATCCGGCTCTCCCTCCGGATTGATCTCCGGGCACATACTCTACATTTCTTTGTGGGCAAGTCTTTTTTGGGAGTGGGAGGAATGTGATCTGGAAAGTGGCGATCTTTCAATCTAGCCACATCCTCCACTACTTCTACGCTAGGAACTGTTGCCCGTTCCACCACAATAAGGCTCTCTATCACTGACTCCTGAAATTTAACAAATGTCATCCTTGACTCTGGTGAACAATCCTTGAACACAATAAAAGCAGTAAAAGTTGCCAAATGAAATAAATGTAGGGCCAACTTTTTATACCACACGTAAGACTTATGAAGAGCAGTGTAAGGCTCCAACCGCTGATCTACTCTATCAACACCACCCATGTGCCTATTGTAGTCCAAAATGCACGCAGGTTTGCGCACTTCCACAACCTGACCCCAAACAGTCACAGGGGAAGTACTCTCATCATGGATGGTAGATAGCATGTACACATCCCTCCTGTCTGAAAATTTCAGAGCTAGCAGCTCATTATTCCGCAAGGCACTGTACTGTCCCCTCTCAAGTTTTTTACAGACAAGCTCCCTTGGATAGCCTTTCCGGTTAGAACGGATTGTGCAACAAGAAACAGTGTCCACTCTAAACAACTCCTTGAACAACTGCACTCCAGTGTAGAAATTATCTACGTACAAATGGTGACCTTTGTTAAACAGTCGTCTACCAAGTTCCCACACAATTTGTTCGCTAACTCAAAAAGTGGCCGGAAAACCAGGAGGGTCAATACTGGAATCCCTACCAGTGTAGACCCGGAAATTATACACATATCCTGTACTGCTTTCTGACAGCATATACAATTTAATCCCATACCGTGCCCTCTTACTAGGAATGTACTGCTTAAAAACTAAACGCCCCTTGAAAAGGACCAAAGACTCGTCCACACTTATCTCTTTGCCTGGAACATAGACCTCTGAAAACCGATCTACAAAATGATCAAGGACAGGGCTAATCTTAAAAAGATGGTCACAATCAGGGTGATCTTGTGGCAAGGCTAAAGCACTGTCTACAAAATGCAGCATACGAAGAAGAAGCAAATACCGATTACGTGTCATAGTTGCAGGAAATATAGCCGTTGCCATCAAGGGACTAGTAGACCAATAAGAAGCCAGTGACGGCTTCCTGATCAACCCCATCAAAAAAGTCAAACCTAAAAACTTTTTCATCTCTTCCAGATATGTGGGAACCCACTGAGTAGCTTTAGACTTAAGTCTGGCAGCGTTGTCCCGCAAATATTGCTCAGCATACAAATTAGTCTGCTCCACAATCTCTTCCAAAAATACATCGTCCATAAACAAGTGAAAGAAATGGACTGCCAAAACGTTTTCCGTATTGACTCTACACCCTGGGAGACCAGTAAATGCAGGTAACTGTGGCGGCTGCTCCATGTTTGGGGCAATCCAGGTGTCAGGTTTTCTAATGGGAAACCCTTCAGCCCCAGGCTGCTGCACTCTTGGCACATCAATGTCCTCCTCTGCAACAGGCCCTTCATCTGCGCTGAGAGTAGCTTCCCCATCAGAAAAATACTCTCGGACAGAAAACTCACTGCCAGAATCTCTCACTTCCTCCTCTGCCTCAGATGCAGAGTCAGTCTCGTAATCATGGTCTGAAGATGACTCAAAGACCATGTCAACAACCTGCTGAGCGGTCACTCTGCGGCAAGCCATGATCCTCACTAACAGCAAATGGATTGCCAACAACAACTAGCACTAAAATAAGTAATAAACAAAGTGTAGCTTTAACACAAAGAGTTATGTACTAAAAAACTATACCACTCACTTGCCTGAAAAAGCTACTCACCAGCAACTACTCTGCACAGAGACAGCAATCACCAATGATATCCCATTAAAAAGCAAAAAGCAAAAAGCAAATTAGACATATGACAACACAAATAACATTGTGCTGAAATCTAAGGACAATTTCACACACAATACTGCATTTAGTACACCACCTACAAACATGTCATTCATGCATGTCAACAATACTCCTTTGGAGTAAATTGCTTTCACTTACCTAAAACATGCAACTATGCAAACCGCAGGACAACTACTGCCAAAACCGCAAGGATCCACAGCAAAGGAAGCAAAAGTTTTGAACTAGAACAAAAAGAATAAATAAACTGTTATAATCACAAATACTTCGCCAGTTGACAAACACCCCACCACCAAGAACTTAGAAATTGTCCCTGGTGCCTAAGTGGCTTCTGCCCCACTAGGAGGCAGATGGGCCTAAAAAAACAAATAGCCTGATCTGCCTCCAAGGTGGGCAGAAATGGCCATCACTAACGTGCCCCCTTTGGGGGGCGACCCTTGCCAAAGATGCTGCTGCCCCCCCCCACACAAAACACACACACGCACACACAGGATCCCTGGTGCCTAAGTGGATTCTGCCCCCCTTGGGGGCAGATGGGTGTAAAAAAATTGGCCGATCTGCCCCCAAGGAGGGCAGAAATGGCCAAGAGCTCTGTGCCCACTTTAGGGGGTGACCCTTGCCAAAGGGGCAAATGGGGGGCACCCCCAACACTAAACAAAAAAAGGGGAACCAAAAAAAAAAAATCCCTGTCGTATTGGTGGTTTCTGCCCTCCTTGGGGGCAGATGGGCCTACAAAAATAGGCCCCTCTGCCCCCAAGGGGGGAAGAGATAGCCAATACGAAATTTCCCCCCTTTGGTGGGGCGACCCTTGCCCAAGGGGTGCCCCCAAACATACAAAACACACACACACCTCACAATCCCTGGTGCCTAGTGGGTTTCGACCCCCCCTGGGGGCCAGATTGGCCAAAAACATGGCCTATCTAACCCCAGGGGGGGCGAAACATATAAAAAAATTATTGCCCCCGGGGCAGCGACCCTTGCCTAAGGGGTCCCTGCCCTATAACAAAGAAAATAATTTCCCTGGTGTCTAGTGCCCGATCTGCCCCCGGGGGGGGGGTGTTGAAAAAGGAAAAAAATACCCCAATGGGAGTGACACTAGCCCAAGGGGTCGCTCCCAAACAATATGCATACAAAACAACATCCCTGGTGTCTAGTGGTTTTTCGACACCCCCCCACCCGGGGGCAGATCGGCCGAAAAATCGGCTGATCTGCCCCCAGGGGGGGCCGAAAAAGGAAAAAAATGCCCCCCAATGGGAGCAACAAAAGGTAATCCCTGGTGACTAGTGGGGATTCCTGCTCCAGAATCGCGAGCAGGAATCCACAGAAAACAGGCACCGGGGGAAAGGAAAAACCCTTTCCTTTCCCCGGTGTCTGTTTTCTCACCACCCCCCACCCCCAAAGAAGAAAGGACTCACCTTTTTGTTCCTTTCTACTGGACGCGCTGGAAGCAAATGGCTTCCAGCGCGTCCCTCGACAATATTTGATGACGGATTGCCGAGGGGGGGTCGGGGGTGGAAGGGGAAGGGCTTCCCCTTCCATCCACGACTGTTGGGGTGTGGGTGGGGGGCTCATGGGTGTAGCGCTAGCGCTCCCCCCAGTTCCCGGGTGCAGGACAAGGTGATCTCGTCCAAGGCACCCGTAGGGGTTAAACCATTTTCTATCATGTTTACTGTAGAGGCTCCTTCCAAGGTTGTTCAGGCAACTTATGAAAGTTTAAACTACAAAAGTTTGGGGGGGTCTCTGCCTAGATAGAGGTTTGAATATAGGTAATAATCCAACTAAGGCGTTTCTCTTTAATATGCTCTTACAGGATGACCAGAACCAGTCTGGCCCATCTCAGGAGAGGGTAGAAAAAAGGGAGGCTTCCCAGTCAGACTCAGAGGAGTTCCCTGAAGATGCTGGGGAGGGTTCTTACAAAGTCCTGCCCCCCAGCAGGCCATTTAGTGACACTGGTAGTATTAGAGAGTCACACATTAGTAGGCCATCTTTCACTCCTAGAGGCCAGGTTACTAGAGTCCAGCCAGTTAGGGACAGGTCTCTCTCTGAAAATTCCCACATTTCCTCTGTGTCCAAACATTCCCAACCCACCCAACCTGAGGATAACTTAAAGGAAAGGGAACTCGGAAAGCTGAGGGTAGAAGAGACCAGAATGAAGCTTAAACAGCAGCAGCTGGCATTAGACAGGGAATCCCTAGACATAGAGAGGGAAAGACAGAGATTGGGGTTAGTTCCCCATGGTGGCAGCAGCAGTATTTCTGATAGCAATCCTGTTAGAGAGCAAGATTCCAGGAATCTGCATAAGATAGTCCCCCCTTACAAGGAGAGGGATGACATTATTAAGTGGTTTGCTGCACTTGAGAGGGCATGTATGGTGCAGTTGGTCCCTCAAAGGCAGAGGGCTGCTATCTTGTGGCCATCTTTTCACTGGAAAGGGTATGGATAGGCTCCTTACTGTCAGAGAAAGTGATGCCAATAATTACAAACTTTTGAAAGATGCACTCTTGGATGGATTTGGCTTCACCACTGAACAATACAGGATTAAGTTCAGAGACACCAGAAAAGAGGTCTCTCAAGACTGGACAGATTTTGTGGACTGTTCAGGGAAGGCCTTGGAAGGTTGGTTGCATGGCAGTAGAGTTTCTGACTATGAAAGCCTGTATAATCTTATTCTGAGAGAGCATATTCTTAACAATTGTGTGTCTGACTTGTTGCACCAATACCTAGTAGACTCTGATCTGACCTCCCCCCAAGAATTGGGAAAGAAGGCAGACAAATGGGTCAGAACTAGGGTGAACAGAAAAGTCCATACACGTGGTGACAAGAATGGCAAGAAGAAGGATGGTAAGTCTTCTGAGAAGGGTGGGGACAAAAGTAAACATTCTGAGTCTTCATCAGGCCCACAAAAGTCCTCTGGGGGTGGTGGGTCCAAATCCTCTTCAAACAATCAGAAAAAGCCTTGGTGTTATTTGTATAAAGTCAAAGGCCATTGGGCAAGTGATTCCACTTGTCCAAAGAAAAACTCCAAACCTCCTACCACCACAACCCCTGCTGCAACCTCTAGTGCCCCTAGTAATAGCAGTGATGGTGGGAAATCTACTACAAATAGCCAATCCAAGGGTGTAGTTGGGCTCACTTTTGGCAATGTAGTTAGGGTTGGTCTTGTTAGGGAGACCACAGAGGCTGTCTCTGATGGTGGCATTGACTTTGCCACCCTGGTTGCCTGTCCCCTTAATATCGGTAAGTACAAGCAACTCCCCTAATCAATGGTGTTGAGGTTGAGGCCTACAGGGACAGAGGAGCCCACCCTGATCAACACCTACTTGGTCAGTAGTACCAAGTGACTGATGCTCATAACAACACTCTTAGCCACCCCATGGCTGTTGTGAATCTCAACTTGGTGGGGGGGGGGGTTACTGGTCCAAAGAAAGTTGTGGTAGCCACTGATTTACCTGTAGATTGCCTACTAAGGAACGATTTGGAAACATTAGCTTGGACAGAAGTGGAGTTGGAGGGTGATGCAGCAATGCTGGGCATTCCTGGGCATATTTCCGCTTTGACAAGGGCTCAGGCCAAGAAGCAAAAAGGACAGGGAAACTTGGATCCTGGAACAATGGACCAAGTGCTCCCAAAAACTATGGGTAGAAAGGGTAAATCCCTGCCCTCTATCCCTCTCTCTATAGATTATTCCCCTTTTGAGGAAGAGGAATCCTCTCCCTGTGCAGAACCTACACCAGAGGAGCTGGCAGCAGACACTGCTGAGCTTTTGGGTGCGGGGGCCTGCCAGGGAAGAGCTGAGTGTGGCACAGCAAACCTGTCCCACATTAGAGGGTTTAAGACAGCAAGCTGTCAAACAGCAGAATGGGGATGTCAGTAATAGCCATAGGGTGTACTGGGAAGACAACCTCTTGTACACAGAGTCAAGGGACCCCAAACCTGGAGCTGCCAGGGGATTGGTCATTCCTTTGCAGTACAGAGAGTTTCTTCTCATCCTGGCTCATGACATTCCTTTGGCTGGGCATTTGGGCCAGACGAAAACTTGGGAAAGACTTGTCCCCTTGTTTCACTGGCCTCATATGTCAGACGACACAAAAGACTTTTGTAAATCTTGTGTGATCTGCCAAGCCAGTGGCAAAACTGGTAGCTCTCCAAAGGCCCCTCTAATTCCACTTCCAGTGGTTGGGGTGCCCTTTGAAAGGGTGGGGGTTGACATAGGTGGCCCCCTTGACCCTCCAACAGCTTCAGGCAATAGATTTATCTTGGTGGTAGTGGACCATGCCACAAGATATCCTGAAGCCACCCCCTTAAGGACCACTACAGCTCCTGCAGTGGCAAAGGCCCTCCTGGGAATCTTTTCCAGGGTGGGTTTTCCTAAGGAAGTTTTGTCAGACAGAGGTAGCAACTTCATGTCTGCATACCTAAAAGCAATGTGGAAGGAGTGTGGAGTTACCTACAAGTTCACCACCCCGTACCATCCACAAACAAATGGTCTGGTTGAGAGGTTTAATAAAACTTTCAAAGGTATGATAATGGGACTCCCTGAAAAACTCAGAAGGAGATGGGATGTCCCGTTACCTTGCCTCCTTTTTGCTTACAGAGAGGTACCCCAAAAAGGAGTGGGCTTCAGCCCCTTTGAACTCCTCTTTGGGCACCCTGTAAGAGGTCCACCTGCTCTTGTGAAAGGAGGGTTGGGAACAACCTTTAAAAGCTCCTAAACAGGACATAGTAGACTATGTACTTGGCCTAAGATCCAGAATGGCTGAGTATGTTAAAAAGGCCAGTAAAAAACTTCAGGCCAGCCAGGAGCTGCAAAAGCAATGGCATGACCAGAAGGCTGTCCTGACTCAGTACCACGCAGGACAGAAGGTGTGGGTATTGGAGCCTGTGGCCCCAAGAGCACTCCATGACAAATGGAGTGGACCCCATCTAATTGTTGAAAAGAAGGGTGAGGTTATCTATTTGGTAGACCTGGGCACTGCCAGGATTCCCCTTAGGGTGGTTCATGTCAACCGCCTGAAACCCTACTATGACAGGGCTGATCTCACCCTGCTCATGGCAACAGATGAGGAACAGGAAGAAGAGAGTGACCCTCTCCTTGATCTCTTCTCCACCACTGAAGCAGATGCCTTAGTGGAGGGAGTAGTCTTAGCAGATTGTCTGACTGCAGAACATAAAGACAACTGCATCAATCTCTTAAGCCAATTTTCAGACTTCTTTTACTTATACCAGGTACAACATCCTGGTGTGAACATACAGTTGACACTGGAGACAGCTGCCTATCAAAAGTAAAATTTATAAGCAGCCTGACTATGTCAGGGACTGCATTAAACAAGAGGTGCAGAAAATGTTGGACTTCTGGGTGATTGAACCTTCTGAAAGCCCCTGGGCTAGCCCAGTTGTGCTTGTACCAAAACCTCATACCAAAGATGGAAAGAGGGAGATGAGGTTTTGTGTAGATTACAGAGGGCTCAATCAGGTAATCAAAACTGATGCTCACCCTATACCCAGGGCAGATGAGCTCATTGATACATTGGCTTGTGCCAAGTATCTTAGCACTTTTGATCTAACTGCAGGGTATTGGCAGATTAGATTATCAGCAGTTGCTAAACCCAAGACTGCATTTACTACCATTGGAGGGCACTACCAATTCACAGTAATGCCCTTTGGATTGAAAAATGCACCTACCACTTTTCAGATGGTTGGTGAACACAGTCTTGCAAGGGTTAGAAGCTTTCATTGCAGCATATCTAGATGATTTTGCTGTCTTTAGCTCAACCTGGGATGATCACCTGGCAAACCTATGTAAAGTTTTGGAGGCCCTGCAAAAGGCAGGCATCTCTATCAAGGCCTCAAAGTGCCAAATAGGGCAGGGGAAAGTGGTTTATATGGGCCATCTGGTTGGTGGAGAACAGATTGCACCACTACAGGGGAAAATCCAAACTATCATAGATTGGGTTCCCCCTACAACTCAGACCCAGGTGAGAGCCTTTTTTGGCCTCACAGGGCACTATAGGAGATTCATAAAGAATTATGGCTCCATAGCAGCCCCTCTTAATGATCTCACTAGCAAGAAAATGCCTAAGAAGGTATTGTGGACAGTCAGCTGTCAGAAAGCTCTTGAGGAGCTCAAACAGGCCATGTGCTCTGCACCTGTTCTAAAAAGCCCTTGTTACTCCAAGAAATTCATTATTCAAACTGATGCATCTGAATTAGAGGTAGGGGCAGTACTATCACAACTGAATTCTGAGGGCCAGTATCAACCAGGTGCTTTTATCAGCAGAAGGTTGACCCCTAGAGAAAAGCGTTGGTCGCCAGGGCACTGAAAAAGTTGAGACCATACCTGTTTGGTACTCGCTGTATTGTTCAGACAGACCACAAACCTCTGCTTTGGCTAAAACAAATGAAAGGTGAAAACCCTAAATTGTTGAGGTGGCCCATATCCCTACAGGGAATGGGCTATACAGTGGAACATATACCTGGAAGTACCCACTCCAATGCAGATGGACTCTCCAGATATTTCCACTTAGACAATGAAGGCTCATCTGGGCAAGTTTAGCCTTATTGTCCTTCGTTTGGGGGGGGGGGTTGTGTAGGAAAGTACTATCTTGCCTGGCATGTTACCCTCATTTTCACTATATGTATTTTGCCCTTGTGTCACTGGGATCCTGCTAGTCAGGACCCCGGTGCTCATAGTGTATGCCCTGTATGTGTTCCCTGTGTGGTGCCTAACTGTATCACTGAGGCTCTGCTAATCAGAACATCAGTGTTTATGCTCTCTCTGCTTCATAACATTGTCACTGCAGGCTAGTGACTAATTTTACCAATTCTGATTGGCACACTGGTACACCCATATAATTCCCTAGTATATGGTACTGAGGTACCCAGGGTATTGTGGTTCCAGGAGATCCCTATGGGCTGCAGCATTTCTTTTGCCACCCATAGGGAGCTCAGACAATTCTTACACAGGACTGCCACTGCAGCCTGAGTGAAATAACGCCCACTTTATTTCACAGCCATTTTTCACTGCACATAAGTAACTTATAAGTCACCTATATGTCTAACCCTCTCTTGGTGAAGGTTAGGTGCCAAGTTACGTAGTGTGTGGGCACCCTGGCACTAGCCAAGGTGCCCCCACATCGTTCAGGACAAATTCCCCAAACTTTGTGAGTGCGGGGACACCATTACACGTGTGCACTGCACATAGGTCACTACCTATGTGTAGTGACACAAAGATAACACCGAACATGGCCATGTAACATGTCAAAGATCATGGAATTGTCACCATTCCATGATCCCCCAGGTCTCTAGCACAGAACCCGGGTACTGACAGACTGCCTTTCTGGGGTTTCCACTGTTTCCCCAGCCCTGCTCTGGCTCGAAACTAGACAAAGGAAAGGGGAGTGACCACTCCCCTGACCTGCACCTCCCAGGGGAGGTGCCCAGAGCTCCTCCAGTGTGTCCCAGACCTCTGCCATCTTGGATTCAGAGGTGTTGGGGCACAAAGGACTGCTCTGAGTGGCCAGTGCCAGCAGGTGACGTCAGAGACCCCTTCTGATAGGTGACTACCTCTCTTGGTAGCCAAACCTCCTTTCTTGGTAGCCATACCTCCTTTTCTGTCTATTTAGGGTCTCTCCTCTGGGCTATTCCTCAGATAATGAATGCAAGAGCTCAACAGAGTTTGTCTGCACTTCCCTCTTCGACTTCTGCCAAGGATCGACCGCTGACTGCTCCAGGACGCCTGCAAAACCACAACAAAGTAGCAAGACGACTACCAGCAACATTGTAACGCCTCATCCTGCCGGCTTTCTCGACTGTTTCCTGGTGGTGCATGCTCTGAGTGCTGTCTGCCTTCACCTTGCACTGGAAGACAAGAAGAAATCTCCTGTGGGTCAATGGAATCTTCCCCCTGCTAACGCAGGCACCAAAAGACTGCATCACCGGTCCTTTGGGTCCCTCTCATCCTGACGAGCGTGGTCCCTGGAACACAGGAGCTGGGTCCAAGTGTCTCCCACAGTCCAGTGGCCCTTCTGTCCAAATTTGGTGGCAGTAAGTCCTTGCCTCTCCACGCCAGACAGCAAACCTGTGTACTGCGTGATTTGCAGCTGCTGCGGCTTCTGTGCACTTCTCCAAGGACTCCTTTGTGCACAGCCTAGCCTGGGCCCCCAGCACTCCGTCCTGCAGTGCTCAACCCGCTGAGTTGGACTCCGACGTCGTGGGACCCTCCTTTTGTGACTCTGAGTTCACAGAACTTCTAAATGCCTGCTCCGGTACTTCTGCGGGTGCTGCCTCCTTCTGCGGGAGCTCTCTGAGTTGCTGAGCACCCTCTCTGTCTCCTCCTCTAAGGGGCCACATCCTGGTCTTCCATGGTCCCCAGCAGCACCCAAAAACCTCCACTGCGACCCTTGCAGCTAGCAAGGCTTGTTTGTGGTATTTCTGCGTGGAAACACTTCTTCAACATCAAGCATGCCGCAAGACATCTTCCATCCAAAGGAGAAGTTCCTAGTCCTTTTCGTTGTTGCAGAATCTTTGGCTTCTTCCACCCGGAGGCAACCCTTTTGCACCTTCATCCGGGGTTTCCTGGGCTCCTGCACCCCCCTGGACACTATCGCAACTCTTGGACTTGGTCCCCTTCATTTATAGGTCCTCAGGTACAGGAATCCGTCTTCAGTGTTTTGCTGGTGCTTGTGGTTCCTGCAGAATCCCCTATCATGACTATTGTGTCTTTCTGTGGTAGTAGGGTAACTTTACTCCTACTTTTCAGGGTCTTGGGGTGGGGTATTTTGGACACCCTTATGGTTTTCTCACAGTCCAAGTGCCCATCTACAATCTCCCATAGGTCTGGGGTCCATTCGTGATTCGCATTCCACTTTTGGAGTATATGGTTTGTGTTGCCCCTACACCTATGTTTACCTTTTGCATCCTATTGTGATTTTAGATTGTTTGCACTACTTTTCTTACTGTTACTTACCTGTTTTGGGTTTCTGTACATATAAATTGTGTATATTACTTACCTCCTAAGTGGGAGTATTGTCTGAGATTCTTTTGGCATATTGTCACTAAAATAAAGTACCTTTTTTTTTAGTAACTCTGAGTATTGTGTTTTCTTATGATTTTGTGCTATATGACATAAGTGGTATAGTAGGAGCTTTGCATGTCTCCTAGTTCAGCCTAAGCTGCTTTACCATAGCTACCTTCTATCGGCCTAAGCTGCTAGAAACACCTCTATTCTACTAATAAGGGATAACTGGACCTGGCACAGGGTGTAAGTACCACAAGGTACCCACTAAAAGCCAGGCCAGCCTCCTACAGTGAGCATCTGTCTTTGTTACTGTGAGAAAGTAGCCTCTTTCTTGCCTTGTTACCCCCACTTTTGGCCTGTTTGTGAGTATATGTCAGGGTGTTTTCACTGTCTCACTGGGATCCTGATAGCCAGGGCCCAGTGCTCATAGTGAAAACCCAATGTTTTCAGTATGTTTGTTATGTGTCACTGGGACCCTGCTAGCCAGGACCCCAGTGCTCATAAGTTTGTGACCTATATGTATGTGTTCCCTGTGTGATGCCTAACTGTCTCACTGAGGCTCTGCTAACCAGAACCTCAGTGGTTATGCTCTCTCTTTGCTTTCCAAATTGTCACTAACAGGCTAGTGACCAATTTCACCAATTCACATTGGCATACTGGAACACCCTTATAATTCCCTAGTATATGGTACTGAGGTACCCAGGGTATTGGGGTTCCAGGAGATCCCTATGGGCTGCAGCATTTCTTTTGCCACCCATAGGGAGCTCTGACAATTCTTACACAGGCCTGCCACTGCAGCCTGAGTGAAATAACGTCCACGTTATTTCACAGCCATTTACCACTGCACTTAAGTAACTTATAAGTCACCTATATGTCTAACCTTTACCTGGTAAAGGTTGGGTGCTAAGTTACTTAGTGTGTGGGCACCCTGGCACTAGCCAAGGTGCCCCCACATCGTTCAGGGCAAATTCCCCGGACTTTGTGAGTGTCTAAGGTAAGGAATCTGCAACTAGAATATGTCTCTACCAGATATTCCGTCACCAAAGGTAAGTAACTTGTACTTCTTGCTTTCTATTTGCTGGCGTTATTTATTTTAGGCTGTCTAGCGTGTCTGTATCGAGCTCAGCTTGCTCACCATCGCTCCTTGTATTCTTCCACAAGGTACTGCATTCTGTAAACAGGCCTTTACATTTAGTTCTTGTCATATTTGCTGTGCGTTCAGACAGAAGTAAAATGTCAGGCACTGTCTTCCAAGGGAGCCTGGTGTTTACTTTTTGTTCCCTGACTTCAAAGTGAGAAGATTTATGTGAAAAGGTTTTTTTCCTAGCACACAACAACATTTAAATGACAGTAAATTAACTGTACAAATATTTCAGAATATAACAGAAATTAGGAAAGCACCAAGAAAGCCCTTTTTTGTAATTTGGATGTGTGATGGAAACAAATATTTGAGTATGATCAAAACAAATCAGTACATTAGGTGATGGCATTTCCACACATTATCATTTGTGCGCTGTAGAGTTTTATCAATATAACTATATGTTCCAATGTAATGGCCATTTCAATTAAAAATTTGCTGTCTACAATGGCAGTTTGATAACACATCATGCTCTCCACTCTACGCCCCTTTACTCTATTCTACACCCCTTTATTCCACTGTATGCCCCTCCATTGTACGCCACTCCACAACACTACACTTTACTTCACTCTTGGTCACTTTACTTGAGTTCACCTCTCTACTCCACTTTTTGCCACTCCACAACTTTACTCCACTCTGACACTCCACCCTATGACACTTTATTACACTTTGTGCAAATCCAGGTTACTCCACTCCACTTTACTCCACTCTGCTCCACCCTACTTCACTCAACTCCACTCTTCGCCACTCCACTCTAAGACACTCCATAACACTCTCCTATATGCCACTAAGTTTTAGCCATGATGAACAGCAGCCACACTTGTCTACAACATGCAACAAACTGCAGCTACACAAACTTAACAGGATATACAAATCATCAATAAAAAAAGCTAAAAAAAGATACTACTCAGACAGAATTCAAAATGCTCAATCTACAACCAAGGAATTTTATAAAATTCTCAATGAATTTCGAAAACCTATATGCATGGAAGGAAGTCATCCCGCCACTCAAGATTTTACAAACAAATTGGCAACTCACTACACAACCAAGGCAGACACATTGGACTCCTATTTAAAACAACAGAAGAAAATCTTCAGCAGCAACCCCTTTACTAAAATACCCTTTAAGAATAAACCATCCCAACCTCTACAGTCCTTCAAACAAATATCCCAGGATGAATTTATGGATTTGGTCAAAGCAAGCAGACCTTCTGGTTGCCCTTCTGACCCTTGCCCACCCCAAATCTTCAAGAACATCCTGCTATCTACTTCTTCTGCCACACCTGTAAGAAGAATCATCAACAAATCTTTAACTTCAGGAACTTTTCCTGCAGACCTGAAAAAGGCATTCATATGACCATTATTAAAGAAAACAAACCTAGACCCGCAAGACCCCAACAACTACAGACCAATCACAAATGGACCTTTTTTCTGGGCAAATTGAGAGAAAGAGCAGCATTCGCCCAGATGTCACAATTCATTGAAGACAATTCTATACTTTCAGACTTCCAAACTGGATTCTGCCCAGGAAGAAGCACTGAATCGGCACTCATGGCAATCTGGGACGATCTTAAAAACACAGTCGACCGAAATGGAGTTGCTGCACTACTTCTCTTGGACCTCTCAGCTGCCTTTGATACGGTTGACCAGGACACCCTAACTCAAAGACTCCACGAAGCAGGCATACAAGGGATTGCTCTCGACTGGATTACTTCCTATCTTCAAAAAAGAGCAAATATCATCCACTCACCCCCCTTCTCGTCCGAACCCTACTTCACAAAAGCAGGGGTCCCCCAAGGGTCAATCATCTCACCTTTGCTTTTCAACATCTACATGATATCTTTACCAGAACTGATCAATGATTTCCATCTCACATGCTACAACTATGCAGATGACACACAGATACTACTTAAATTAGAAGACCCCAAAAACATTGAAAACTCACAAATCTTCAGGTGCCTCAGAGCCGTTGATCAGTGGATGACCTGGAGTCATCTCAAACTAAATACCTCCAAAACAGAAATACTCATATGTGGTGACTGGAAAAATTATGACCCTCTGTGCGTCTGGCCTGACGATCTCGGACTACCTCCTCAATTATCCAAGGAATTTAAAAACCTAGTAATCACCATGGATTCCAAGTTAACTATGAATGCCCAAGTAGACAAATTAGCACGCACAAGCTTCATCACCTTAAAGACTTTACGATGCATCTTCCCCCACCTCGGATTTCCACACAAGGTGCAAGCTACTATCTCGCTTGTACTATCCAAACTGGATTATGCCAATAGCCTCTACCATGGATCATCTCTATCTGTTATGAAAAAACTACAACGTATCCAGAATTCCGCAGCCAGGCTACTACTACATATAAAACCGCAAGCCCATATCTCCCCTGCCTTGAGAGCACTACACTGGTTACCCGTTGCCAGAAGATGCACTTTCAAGCTGCTTTGTATCACCCACAAAGCTATACAGGGAACAGGACCGCTTTTTATCAGAAAGAAAATTACCAAATACATCCAACAAAGAACCCTCCACTCAAGATTGGCACCCCGCCTTAGAACACCACCATACAAGAAAAAGACTATAGGTGGTACATCCTTCTCCGTCCAAGCAGCCAAACTATGGAATTCATTACCCCCAACTATAAGAGCCACAGATAACTTTCTTGTCTTCAGAAAACTACTCAAGAGTTGGCTCTTTCCTTCATAACCACCTTTTTCAAACAACTATGAACTGCATATGCCTATGTGGATAAATATTTTTTTCAGATTATATGTATATTTCTATTTATTTATAGTTTCTTTGGAAAATATGTATTGCTACTATGTCATAACAATAAAATACACACACACTCTTTAAACATGTCTGACTAAGTATTTTTTACCCATGGTTCTAATTATGTATTGTATGTGCATATGTGTGTGTATTCATATGTGTGTGTGTGTGTGTGTGTGTGTGTGTGTATATATATATATGTATGTGTATATGTTGTTTCTGTGCTTGGCATGTTCGTGGATCATTGCATGGCTCCTGGTTCTTTGGGTTGTTATACTAGATATCTATGAATTCCTGCTCTCATCTTATCACACTTTTCTACTCATCACTCTTATGTCATGTCTCTATCAAACTATCCTCCATTCTCACTCTGACTCTTCCCAAATCCCTTCTACCACTTTCATCTCCTAAATATCTCTGCCTAAGCTCTTCCCTCCACCTATACATCTAACTCACCAAACCTCACTCTACCTCTGTGACCTCCCACACAACCCTGCTAAATTCTCCTGCATTCATCTCACCCTGCTACTATGCTCTCCCTAACCCTTCCACATACTCTTCCCCCTCTGCCCCCACTTTACTCATCCCAAGCCTTTGGGTTGAGTAAATGAAGGATATACTCCCAATTAACACTTCTGGATTTATTTCCTCCTCCACCCCTCCATTACTCCAGTCAATCTAACTAACAAACTCTCATATCCGCGGCTCAAATTAACTCATAATAATACTAAAACTGTACTCATTATTTAACTATACTAATCCATCACTAATTCTTGTTGGGTTCCAGAGTAGCGTGCTACTCATCGAAAAGCGTTTCGACGCCTCGTCAGGGGTAGTAAGCGCTATATAAATACGATTACAATACAATACAATACAATAAGTTACTTAAGTGCAGTGGTAAATGGCTGTGAAATAATGTGGACGTTATTTCACTCAGGCTGCAGTGGCAGGCCTGTGTAAGAATTGTCAGAGCTCCCTATGGGTGGCAAAAGAAATGCTGCAGCCCATAGGGATCTCCTAGAACCCCAATACCCTGGGTACCTCAGTACCATATACTAGGGAATTATAAGGGTGTTCCAGTATGCCAATGTGAATTGGTGAAATTGGTCACTAGCCTGTTAGTGACAATTTGGAAAGAAATGAGAGAGCATGACCACTGAGGTTCTGGATAGCAGAGCCTCAGTGATACAGTTAGTCATCACACAGGTAACACATTCAGGGCACACTTATGAGCACTGGGGCCCTGGCTGGCAGGGTCCCAGTGACACATACAACTAAAACAACATATATACAGTGAAAAATGGGGGTAACATGCCAGGCAAGATGGTACTTTCCTACATTGTGTACATATATCTTGTGTATATTTGCTATCCTCATACTGAGGGTACTCACTGAGATACGTCTGGCATATTGTCATAAAAATAAAGGGGGTTATTCCAACTTTGGAGTAGGTGTTAATCCGTCCCAAAAGTGACGGAAAAGTGACGGATTTACCACCAGCCGTATTACGAGTCCATTATATCCTATGGAACTCGTAATACGGCTGGTGGTATATCCGTCACTTTACCGTCACTTTTGGGACGGATTAACACCTCCTCCAAAGTTGGAATAACCCCCAAAGTACCTTTATTTTTAGTATATCTGTGTATTGTGTTTTCTTATGATATTGTGCATATGACACCAGTGGTATAGTGGGAGCTTTGCATGTCTCCTAGTTCAGTCTAATCTGCTCTGCTATACCTACCTTCTACTAGCCTAAGCTGCTAGAAACACCTCTTCTACACTAATAAGGGATAACTGGACCTGGTACAGAGAGTAAGTACCCCATGGTACCCACTACAAGCCAGGCCAGCCTCCTACATTGGTCGTGCAGCGGTGGGATAAGTACTTGCAACTACTTACCACTTTGTCATTTTGTACTTTTCATAAGAGAAAAATATACAAAACAAGTTCAGTGTATGTACACCTAACCAAAAAGTTTTGCTTTTCTTCTCTTACTCTATTGCTAAGTGCTGAAAAGTACCTCTAAAACTTTCAAAAAGTTTCTAAAACATTGAAAAAGTTTTCTCTGTTTCCCTAAAAAGTCCTGAAACTTTTTCTTTCTTTTATCTGTCCCTAAACCTTTTTCTATCATGTCTGGTACAGGTCCTACTCTTGATCTGGCCAGCACTGCTTATGATAACCTTAGCTGGAAAGGGTTGAGGAGTCTCTGCATTGATAGAGGTTTAGGGGTAGGGAAGAATCCCTCTAGAGAATTGTTGAATAACATGCTCATTGAAAATGATAAAGCCTTAGCTGGCACATCTGTTGAGAAGTTAGGAGATGGTTCACACTCTGATTCTGGGTCACCCCCAGTAAGAATGTTAGATGGTATCCTTCCCAACTTGCCCCTTAGCAGACCACCTAGCATAATTGGTACTAATGTGAGCTCTCAACACAGTAGGGATGTCATTCCTGTGTCATTCCTGTAGGCCAAGTTGTTAGAGTGCCAGCTGTTAGGGACAATTCTCCCTCTGTTCATTCACACCATTCTTCTGTGTCAAAGCATGCCCAACCCACCCACCCTGATGACAGAATGTTAGAAAGGGAGCTCAATAGATTGAGAGTGGTAGAGTCCAGGCTGAAGCTTAAACAGCAACAGCTGGCTCTAGACAGGGAATATTTAGACTTAAAAAAAGAAAGACAGAGGTTGGGGTTAGGACCCCATGGTGGCAGCAGCAGTATTCCAGATAGTAATCCTGTGAAAGAGCATGATTCTAGGAATCTGCATAAGATAGTTCCCCCTTACAAGGAGGGGGATGACATTAACAAGTGGTTTGCTGCACTTGAGAGGGCCTGTGTTGTACAGGGGGTCCCTCAAAGGCAGTGGGCTGCTATCCTATGGCTATCTTTCAGTGGAAAGGGTAGGGATAGTGTGAGAAAGTAGCCTCTTTCTAGACTTGTTACCCCCACTTTTGGCCTGTTTGTGAGTGTATGTCAGGGTGTTTTCACTGTCTCACTGGGATCCTGCTAGCCAGGGCCCAGTGCTCATAGTGAAAACCCTATGTTTTCAGTATGTTTGTTATGTGTCACTGGGACCCTGCTAGCCAGGACCCCAGTGCTCATAAGTTTGTGGCCTATATGTATGTGTTCCCTGTGTGATGCCTAACTGTCTCACTGAGGCTCTGCTAACCAGAACCTCAGAGGTTATGCTCTCTCATTTCTTTCCAAATTGTCACTAACAGGCTAGTGACCAATTTCACCAATTTACATTGGCATTCTGGAACACCCTTATAATTCCCTAGTATATGGTACTGAGATACCCAGGGTATTGAGGTTCCAGGAGATCCCTATGGGCTGCAGCATTTCTTTTGCCACCCATAGGGAGCTCTGACAATTCTTACACAGGCCTGCCACTGCAGCCTGAGTGAATTAACGTCCACGTTATTTCACAGCCATTTACCACTGCACTTAAGTAACTTATAAGTCACCTATATGTCTAACCTTTACCTGGTAAAGGTTAGGTGCAAAGTTACTTAGTGTGTGGGCACCCTGGCACTAGCCAAAGTGCCCCCACATTGTTCAGGGCAAATTCCCCGGACTCTGTGAGTGCGGGGACACCATTACACGCGTGCACTACACATAGGTCACTACCTATGTGTAGCTTCACAATGGTAACTCCGAATATGGCCATGTAACATGTCTATGATCATGGAATTGCCCCCTCTATGCCATCCTGGCATAGTTGGCACAATCCCATGATCCCACGGGTCTGTAGCACAGACCCTGGTACTGCCAAACTGCCTTTTCAGGGGTTTCACTGCAGCTGCTGCTGCTGCCAACCCCTCAGACAGGTTTCGGCCCTCCTGGGGTCCAGCCAGGCTTGGCCCAGGATGGCAGAACAAAGGACTTCCTCAGAGAGTGGGTGTTACACCCTCTCCCTTTGGAAAAAGGTGTCAGGGCTGGGGAGGAGTAGCCTCCCCCAGCCTCTGGAAATGCTTTCATGGGCACAGATGGTGCCCATTTCTGCATAAGCCAGTCTACACCGGTTCAGAGACCCCTCAGCCCTGCTCTGGCGCGAAACTGGACAAAGGAAAGGGGAGTGACCACTCCCCTGACTTGCACCTCCCTTAGGAGGTGCCCAGAGCTCCTCCAGTGTGCTCCAGACCTCTGCCATCTTGGAAACAGAGGTGCTGCTGGCACACTGGACTGCTCTGAGTGGCCAGGGCCAGCAGGTGACGTCAGAGACTCCTTCTGATAGGCTCCTTCAGGTGTTGCTAGCCTATCGTCTCTCCTAAGTAGCCAAACCCTCTTTTCTGGCTATTTAGGGTCTCTGCTTTGGGGAATTCCTTAGATAACGAATGCAAGAGCTCATCAGAGTTCCTCTGCATCTCTCTCTTCACCTTCTGCCAAGGAATCGACTGCTGACCGCGCTGGAAGCCTGCAAAACTGCAACAAAGTAGCGAAGACGACTACTGCAACTCTGTAACGCTGATCCTGCCGCCTTCTCGACTGTTTTCCTGGTGGTGCATGCTGTGGGGGTAGTCTGCCTCCTCTCTGCACTAGAAGCTCTGAAGAAATCTCCAGTGGGTCGACGGAATCTTCCCCCTGCTACCGCAGGCACCAAAGAACTGCATCACCGGTCCCCTGGGTCTCCTCTCAGCACGACGAGCGAGGTCCCTTTAAATCCAGCAACTCTGTCCTAGTGACTCCCACAGTCCAGTGACTCTTCAGTCCAAGTTTGGTGGAGGTAAGTCCTTGCCTTCCCACGCCAGACTGTATTGCTGGGAACTGCGTCTTTTGCAGCTACTCCGGCCTCTGTGCACTTCCGGCAGAAATCCTTTGTGCACAGCCAAGCCTGGGTCTACGGCACTCTAACCTGCATTGCACGACTTTCTAAGTTGTCCTCCGGCGGCGTGGGACTCCTTTGTGCAACTTCGGGTGAGCACCATTTCACTCCTCTTCGTAGTGCCTGTTCAGGCACTTCTGCGGGTGCTGCCTGCTTCTGAGAGGGCTCTTTCCTTGCTGGGCACCCCCTCTGTCCCCTGACGCAATTGACGACATCCTGGTCCCTCCTGGGCCACAGCAGCATCCAAAAACCCTAACCGCACAATTTGCAGCTAGCAAGGCTTGTTGGCGGTCATTCGGCGGGAAAATACTTTTGCACGACTCTTCACGACGTGGGACATCTATCCTCCAAAGGGGAAATTTCTAGCCCTTGTCGTTCCTGCAGAATCCTCAGCTTCTACTGCCTAGTAGCAGCTTCTTTGCACCCACAGCTGGCATTTCCTGGGCATCTGCCCATCTCCGAATTGCTTGTGACTTTTGGACTTGGTCCCCTTGTTCCACAGGTACCCTAGTTTGGAAATCCATCGTTGTTGCATTGCTGGTTTGTGTCTTTCCTGCAGAATTCCCCTATCACAACTTCTATGTCCTTTGGGGAACTTTAGTGCACTTTGCACTCACTTTTCAGGGTCTTGGGGTGGGCTATTTTTCTAACCCTCACTGTTTTCTTACAGTCCCAGCGACCCTCTACAAGGTCACATAGGTTTGGGGTCCATTCGTGGTTCACATTCCACTTTTGAAGTATATGGTTTGTGTTGCCCCTATCCCTATGTGTCCCCATTGCATCCTATTGTAACTATACATTGTTTGCACTGTTTTCTAAGACTATACTGCATATGTTTGGTATTGTGTACATATATCTTGTGTATATTTGCTATCCTCATACTGAGGGTACTCACTGAGATACTTTTGGCATATTGTCATCAATATAAAGTACCTTTATTTTTAGTATATCTGTGTATTGTGTTTTCTTATGATATTGTGCATATGACACTAGTGGTACAGTAGGAGCTTCACTCGTCTCCTAGTTCAGCCTAAGCTGCTCTGCTAAGCTACCATTATCTATCAGCCTAAGCTGCTAGACACCCTATACACTAATAAGGGATACCTGGGCCTGGTGCAAGGTGTAAGTACCCCTTGGTACTCACTACAAGCCAGTCCAGCCTCCTACAGATAGGCTCCTTACTGTGAAGGAAAGTGATGCCAATAATTTTACAGTTTTAAAGAATGCACTCTTGGATGGATTTGGCTTAACCACTGAACAATACAGGATTAAGTTCAGAGAAACCAGAAAAGAGTCTTCACAAGACTGGGTAGACTTTGTTGACCATTCAGTGAAGGCCTTGGAGGGGTGGTTACATGGCAGTAACGTTTCTGACTATGAAAGCCTATATAATCTGATCCTGGGAGAGCATATTCTGAATAACTGTGTGTCTGATTTGTTACACCAATATCTAGTGGACTCAGATCTGACCTCTCCCCAAGAATTGGGAAAGAAGGCAGACAAATGGGTCAGAACAAGAGTGAACAGAAAAGTTCATACAGGTGGTGACAAGGTTGGCAAGAAGAAAGATGGTGAGAAATCTCAGGATAAGCATGGGGATAAGGGTAAAACCAAAGATCCTTCTTCAAATCCTAAACACTCTTCAGGGGGTGGGGATAAAACAAATTCTTCCTCTTCTTCTTCACAACCTGCACACATTAAAAAGCCTTGGTGCTTTGTGTGTAAAAACAGAGGCCACAGGCCAGGGGATGAGTCCTGTCCAGGTAAACCCCCTGAGCCTACCACCACTAATACATCAAGCTCTAGCGCCCCTTGCAGTAGTGGTACTAGTGGTGGGACTGCTTGCAACAGTCAAGCTAAGGGTGTAGTTGGGTTCACTTAAGGGTCCATCATAGAAATTGGGGTAGTCAGTCCCAAGACAGTTTCTGTCACACCTAGTGGCATTGGCCTTGCCACACCAGCTGCTTGTCCCCTTACAATGGATAAGTACAGGCAGACAGTTTCAATAAATGGTGTTGAGGCCCAGGCTTACAGGGACACAGGTGCCAGTATCACTTTGGTGACTGAAAACCTAGTGGCCCCTGAAAAGCACATACATCATTGGACAACAATATAAGATTATTGATGTCCATAACTCCACTAAGTTTCTTCCCTTAGCTATAATTCAGCTTAGTTGGGGTGGAGTTACTGGCCCTAAGCAGGTGGTAGTGTCACCTAGCTTACCTGTAGACTGTCTCTTAGGTAATGACCTAGAGGCCTCAGGTTGGGCTGATGTAGAGTTTTATACCCATGCAGCCATGCTGGGCATCCCTGAGGAATTGTTCCCTCTCATTTCTACTGAAATGAAAAAGCAAAGGAGAGAAGGCCTGAAAACTCAGGATTCCTCTCCCACAACAGGTAAAAAGGGTATCACGGTATCCCCTAACCACCCTGCCATTCAGGATACCATTCCTGTGGTGGGAGAAATCTCTCCTGCGGTGGCACCTGTTCCAATGGAATCATCAGTTAGCATAGCTGTACTCCCTGAGGTGGAAGTACCTCTCTGTGGGATAACTCATATTGGTGAGAAAAAGAGCACTATTTTAGTTAACATGGAGCATCCCTCCAACCCTCCCAGGGAAACTTTAGTGCAGAAACCCTGCACTGCCTCACAACACTTAGGGCAGCAGCCCTGCCCTAGTGTGGAGCTCATAGGACAGCATCCCTACCCTGCTCCAAATCAAGAGAAACAGCATCCCTGTTCTCCTTTCCAGCCACATGGCCAAAGTTTTTGCCCAGCTATGGCTTTACTGAGACAGCATCCCTGTCTGGCATTCTCATCACTAGAAATAGGTCCAGTGGACAATTCCCACTGCTCTAAACTAAAACTTACTGATAGAAACTATAAAAATATATCTTCACATTGCTGCTTAGCTAAAAAACTTCAAACAGGATGGTTTACATCCCCACAGGGAAGTAACCATATAGTGGATGATAAAGGGAGTAACCAGTCTATTGCAGAGCTACTCTCTACTTTTCACCACTTAGACAATAAAGTCTCAGCTGGCCAAGGTTAGCCTTATTGTCCATCGTTTGGGGGGGGGAGGTTGTGTGAGAAGAACGAGTTACTTACCTTCAGTAACGACTTTTCTGGTGGATACATTAGCTACCTGTGGATTCCTCACCTCATGAATACTCCCATGGCGCCAGCATTCGACGGAAATCTTCTTCCTAGTCTCTGCACGTCGACGAGGACGTCTCTCTAGCCCACGCGACGCCGTCTGACGTCATACAGGCAATAAGAGGTCCTCGACGACGTGCCGACGTCAGTACCAACATTTTTTACGTGCATGAGAACAACAACCCAATGCAATAAAAGAGCAAGGCAACATCCCATAACCTTGTAAAATACACAATATTGCAATGAATAGCTGTAAATTTAATATAACTCTCTCTTTTTTTTTTTTTTTTTTTTAAATGAACAAATATATGCAAATCATGTATATACACCAGAATATATACATATATATATACAGATAAATATACACAAGTATCCATATATACAACATCTATTGCAACCTTGAAGACCAAGAGGAGCGCACTCAAGGATTACTTGGTAAGACCAGAAAGGCAACGGGGAGGCGGGTGGGACCGTGAGGAATCCACAGGTAGCTAATGTATCCACCAGAAAAGTCGTTACCGAAGGTAAGTAACTCGTTCTTCTGATGGATACAACTACCTGTGGATTCCTCACCTCATGAATAGAGTCCCAAAGCAGTACCACGCCCGGTGGCGGGTGCCTAAATGGTCAAACCAAGAAATCCTGCAGCACTGACCGTGCAAAATGGCCGTCCCTTCTGACCTCAGAGTCCAAACTAATGTTTCGCAAAAGTGTGAAGGGACGACCAAGTTGCGGCCTTGCAGATGTCGACCACAGGAACACCTCTGGCCAAGGCCGAAGTGGCCGACTTAGCTCTGGTGGAATGAGCTCTAATGCCCTCAGGAGGATCCTTCTTTGCCAAAGAGTAACAGATTTTAATGCAAAGAACAACCCACCTGGAGAGTGTTCTCTTGTGGACTGCCTTTCCTCTCCTCTTGCCCACGTACCCGATGAACAGCTGATCCTCCAGCCTGAAATCCTTTGTTCTATCAATAAAGAAGCTCAACGCCCTCTTTGGGTCCAGACGGTGCAGTCTTTCTTCCTCTTTAGAAGGATGAGGCGGAGGATAGAACGTGGACAAAGTAATTGTCTGAGCCAAATGGAACGGTGAAACAACCTTCGGAAGGAAAGCAGCCTTGGTCCTCAACACCACCTTATCCCCATAAAAAGTTGTATAAGGGGGCTTTACTGATAAGGCCTGCAACTCACTCACTCTCCTTGCAGATGTTATAGCTACCAGGAAAACTGTTTTTATAACCAAATACCTTAAGGGGCAAGAATGCATAGGCTCAAAAGGGGACCCCATAAGGAAAGTCAGGACCAAGGACAAATCCCATTGCGGCATAACGAATGGTTTTGGAGGATATTTATTTAGAAGACCTTTCAAGAATCTGATAACAATAGGGGATTTAAATAACGATGGTTGGTCTGGAAGACAAATGAAGGCTGACAAGGCCGACAAATAACCCTTAATGGTAGCCACTGCACAACCTTTCTGCGCTAGAGACAGAGCAAAAGACAAAACGTCCGATAGATGAGCATGTAAGGGATCAATCTGCCTCTCTCCACACCACGCAACAAATTTAGACCACCTATTAGCGTAGATAGATTTAGTGGAGTGTCGCCTGGCCGCTAATATAACATCCACTACATCAGGCGGAAGAGAGAAGGAACTCAGGTTGCCCCGTTCAATCTCCAGGCATGTAGGTGCAGACTCTGGAGGTTGGGGTGTAAAACCTGCCCCTGCGACTGCGAGAGGAGGTCTGCCCTGAAAGGGAGACGGAGCGGAGGGCACATTGAGAGTTGGAGAAGGTCGGAGTACCACACCCTCCTTGGCCAATCCGGAGCTATTAAGATGACTAGCGCCCGGTCTTGGCGAATCTTCCTCAATACTCGAGGAATCAAGGGTATGGGCGGAAACGCGTAAAGCAACTGGCCGCACCAGGTTATTTGAAACGCGTCCCCCAACGCTCCCTGCATCGGATACTGGAGGCTGCAGAATAACGGACAATGCGCGTTCTCCAGAGTGGCAAACAGATCTACCCGAGGAAACCCCCACCTTTGGAAGATCAAACGGGCTTGATCTGGATGGAGACGCCACTCGTGGTCTGCCGAGAATTGGCGACTGAGACCGTCCGCACGTACATTCAAGACCCCGGCCAG
This sequence comes from Pleurodeles waltl, assembly GCF_031143425.1. Classification (NCBI taxonomy): domain Eukaryota; kingdom Metazoa; phylum Chordata; class Amphibia; order Caudata; family Salamandridae; genus Pleurodeles; species Pleurodeles waltl. The sequence goes on along the minus strand of NC_090440.1, from coordinate 598,723,526 downwards.
ATGATTTGCTACCAAGCAAATCTGATGGTCCTTTGCCCAGGACCATAGTCGAAGAGCTTCTCTGCAGAGAAGGTACGACCCTACTCCTCCCTGTTTGTTTATGTACCACATCGTGGTAGTATTGTCCGTCAGGACCTGTACCGACTGACCACGAAGGGAAGGGAGGAAGGCCTTGAGAGCCAGACGTACAGCCCGTAACTCTAACAGATTGATATGAAACATCTGTTCCTCTGGAGACCAAAGGCCTTTGATCTCCAGATCCCCCAGATGAGCTCCCCACCCTAGAGTGGAAGCATCCGTTATGACCGTGGCCACTGGTGGCGACTGCGCGAACTGCTTTCCTTGTGAAAGATTGTTGCTCGCAATCCACCACTTCAAGTCCACAGCAGCATCTCTGGAGATCTTGACAGCACCTTCTAGATCTCCTTTGTGTTGAGACCACTGCCTTCGGAGGCACCACTGAAGAGCCCTCATGTGCCAGCGAGCATGCGTGACCAACAGAATGCAGGAGGCAAACAGACCGAGCAGACGAAGGACCTTGAGGACTGGAACTACCGCTCCACTTCGAAACATTGGAACCAATTCCTGAATATCTTGAATCCGCTGAGGCGGAGGAAAGGCTCGACTCAATGTTGTATCCAGTACTGCCCCTATGAACAGGAGGCGCTGAGAGGGCTCCAGGTGAGATTTGGGCTCGTTCACCGAAAAGCCCAGGTCGAACAACAACTGAGTCGTTGACTGCAGATGATGCAACACAAGCTCCGGAGACTTGGCTTTGATCAACCAGTCGTCCAAGTAAGGGAATACTGCTATCCCCTTCCTTCTGAGCTCTGCCGCAACCACCGACATCACCTTCGTGAAGACTCGAGGTGCTGAAGTAAGACCAAACGGAAGGACCGCAAACTGATAGTGCTGCGATCCTACGACAAACCGGAGATACTTCCTGTGCGACTTGAGTATCGGGATATGAAAGTAAGCATCCTGCAAGTCGACAGACACCATCCAATCTTCCTTGTTCAACGCCAAAAGCACCTGAGCTAGGGTCAGCATCTTGAACTTTTCCTGTTTGAGGAACCAATTCAAGATCCTCAGATCCAGGATTGGTCTCAACCGACCATCCTTCTTGGGAATCAGGAAATACCTTGAGTAACAACCTTGACCCCTTTCCTGCTCTGGGACCAACTCCACCGCGCCCTTTGAAAGGAGGACTTGTACCTCCTGTTCTAGCAATAAGAGGTGTTCTTCTGAACAATAAGATGGGCGAGGCGGGATGGGGGCGGGAACTCCAGAAAGGGAAGGGTGTAGCCTTTTCCCACAATACTGAGAACCCAAGTGTCCGTTGTAATAGTCTTCCACTTGCAGAGAAAATGCCGTAATCTTCCCCCTACAGGAGAGGAGTGAGTGGGAAATGGTGGAAGCCTAAGGCTGCTTTCCCTGCTGCACCCCTCCAGAGGACGAGGAAGAGGCAGAGTGCTGCTGAGAGGCTCCTCTGTTACGGGCCCTACCTCTCCCTCTAAAAGATCTATAGGGATGGGAAGAGGCAGGTTGCTGGAATCTCCCCCGAAAGGAAGAGGAGGAAGAGCCACGCCCAAATCCACGAAACCTCCTGAAAAATCTGGAAGAGGCAGAGGAAGAAGGAGCTTGGAGCCCTAACGATTTGGCTGTGGCCCTGCTCTCCTTAAATCGCTCCAAGGCCGAATCTGCCTTGGCCCCAAACAGTTTGTCCCCATCAAACGGGAGGTCCAATAGGGTTGACTGCACATCCGCAGAAAACCACGAATTACGGAGCCAGGCCTGTCTCCTTGCCACCACAGCTGTGCCCATCGCCCTAGCCACCGAGTCGGTCGTGTCCAGCCCAGACTGAATAATCTGGGTCGCGGCAGCCTGGGCGTCCGAAACAACATCCAAAAGACCCTGGGGAAGCTCCGTAAATGATGACGAAATGTCATCCATAAGAGCATGGATGTATCTCCCCAGAATGCAAGTTGCGTTGGTGGCCTTCAACGCCAGACTGCAGGATGAAAAGATTTTCTTGGACTGCGCATCCAGCTTTTTCGAGTCCCTGTCTCCAGGCACCGTCGGGAAAGATCCAGGCGCTGATTTTGATGAACAGGAGGCTTGCACCACCAAGCTCTCCGGTGTAGGGTGTCTAGAAAGAAAGCCAGGGTCAGATGGCGTAGCTCGATACCTCCTGGCCACAGCCCTATGAACCGCTGAGGAAGATACTGGCCTCTTCCACACCTCTAGCACCGGATCAAGCAAAGCCTCATTAAACGGCAAGAGAGGCTCCGCTGCAGCAGAGGCCGGATGTAGCACCTCCGTTAGAAGATTCTGCTTCGCCTCTGCCACCGGCAAAGGCAGGTCCAGAAAGTTAGCTGCCTTCCGTACTACAGCGTGAAAGGAAGCCGCCTCCTCCGTATATTCCCCTGGAGACGAAAGATCCCACTCAGGGGAAGTGTCCAGCCCACTGGCTGTATCCAGACCATGCAGTCCATCACCAGAGTCCTCCAGTTCTCCTTCCTCCAGGACTCGCTGGTACTCCTGCTCTTCCAATAGACGAAGAGCCCGTCTCCTCGAATGTAGCCTCTGCTCGATACGCGGAGTCGACATGGCCTCCGCCGAAGTCGAAGATCGGCGCCGATCTCCAGAAGCAACCGACGCGCGTCCGACGCCACAGGCAACTTCGACGCCGATGAAAGAGCAGGACGAAGAGAACTTGGAGCAGATGGACCCACCGGAGTCACAGGACGAAATCCCGATGTCGACGGGATGGAAATCTCCGGGGCCAATCCCTCTGAAGCCACCGGAGGGGCCACCGGCGCCGACACCGGCGCCGAGCCCACGTTCCCAAAAGGGAGAAAGGGCATAAAGGGTGCCGGCCGTAGAGGCGCAGGATCACCCAATGAAAAGGCCAAAGGACCAGCCGGAGCACCCCCTCGAGCCATCTGTTGGAAGATGGTATACATCGCATTTAGGAATGCGGTACTATCGGCTCCAGGGGTGGGAAAAGCCGGATACTGGGGAGCCTGTATCGAAGGCGACCCCGACGCCGGCCTCGACGTCTGCGACGCCGGAGACAACACAAGAGGCTGCATCACCTCAATCACCGACGCCTGCCCAGGTGAAGTCGGTGACGCCGGAGAGGGCAACAGCGTCGACGGATGCGACGTGACCGTGGGACTGACCTCCCAAGTCCTCCGGCGCCGATCCGAAGGCGACCTGGAACGAGTCTCCTTGCTTGAACGGCACCATGAATCTCTACGGCGCCGGGAGTCTCAATGACGCCGATGCCTTGGCGAAGAAGACTTTTTGTGATGCTTTTCTTTCTTCGACTTCGCCATAAACAACTTAGCCTCACGTTCCTTGAGGGCCTTCGGATTCATGTGCTGGCATGAATCGCAAGTTGAGACGTCGTGGTCGGAGCTCAAACACCAAAGGCAGTCAGAGTGAGGATCTGTAAATGACATCTTGCCCCCACACTCTCGACAAGGCTTGAAACCCGACTTTCTCTGTGACATTATTACTGCAGAAAAGGACTACGCAGCAAAAAATACACTGTAACCGCAATAGTAACAGTTGCTCCATCGAAGATAACCGTTTCGAATGCACGGAAAAAAGGGAACTGACGTCGGCACATCGTCGAGGACCTCTTATTGCCTGTATGACGTCAGACGGCGTCGCGTGGGCTAGAGTGACGTCCTCGTCGACGTGCAGAGACTAGGAAGAAGATTTCCATCGAATGCTGGCGCCATGGGAGTATTCATGAGGTGAGGAATCCACAGGTAGTTGTATCCATCAGAAAGTAGCCTCTTTCTAGCCTTGTTACCCCCACTTTTTGCCTGTTTGTGAGTATATGGCAGGGTGTTTTCACTGTCTCACTGGGATCCTGCTAGCCAGGGCCCAGTGCTCATAGTGAAAACCCTATGTTTTCAGTATGTTTGTTATGTGTCACTGGGACCCTGCTAGCCAGGACCCCAGTGCTCATAAGCTTTTCGTTACCTATATGTTTGTGTTCCCTGTGCTCTGCTAACCAGGACCTCAGTAGTTATGCTCTCTCTTTGCTTTCCAAACTGTCACTAACAGACTAGTGACCACTTTCACCAGTTCACATTGGCATACTGGAACACCCTTATAATTCCCTAGTATATGGTACTGAGGTACCCATGGTATTGGGGTTCCAGGAGATCCCTATGGGCTGCAGCATTTCTTTTGCCACCCATAGGAAGCTCTGTCAATTCTTACACAGGCTTGCCACTGCAGCCTGAGTGAAATAACGCCCACGTTATTTCACAGCCATTTACCACTGCACTTAAGTAACTTATAAGTCACCTATATGTCTAACCTTTACCTGGTAAAGGTTGGGTGCTAAGTTACTTAGTGTGTGGGCACCCTGGCACTAGCCAAGGTGCCCCCACATCGTTCAGGGCAAATTCCCCGGACTTTGTGAGTGCGGGGACACCATTACACACGTGCACTGTACATAGGTCACTACTAAAGTACAGCGTCACAATGGTAACTCTGAACATTGCCATGTAACATGTCTAAGATCATGGAAATGTCACCCCAATGCCATTCTGGCATTGGGGAGACAATTCCATGATCCCCCGAGTCTCTAGCACAGACCCGGGTACTGCCAAACTACCTTTCCCGGGATTTCACTGCAGCTGCTGCCACCCCCTCAGACAGGTTTCTGCCCTCCTGGGGTCCAGCCAGGCTTGGCCCAGGAAGGCAGAACAAAGGACTTCCTCAGAGAGAGGGTGTTACACCTTCTCCCTTTGGAAAAAGGTGTCAGGGCTGGGGAGGAGTAGCCTCCCCCAGCCTCTGGAAATGCTTTGATGGGCACAGATGGGGCCCATCTCTGCAGAAGACAGACTACACCGGTCCAGGGATCCCCCAGTCCTGCTCTGGTGCGAAACTGGACAAAGGAAAGGGGAGTGACCACTCCCCTGACCTGCACTTCCCAGGGGAAGTGCCCAGAGCTCCTCCAGTGTGCTCCAGACCTCTGCCATCTTGGAAACAGAGGTGCTGCTGGCACACTGGACTGTTCTGAGTGGCCAGTGCCAGCAGGTGACGTTAGAGACTCCTTCTGATAGTCTCTCACCTGTGTTGCTAGCCTATCCTCCTTCCTAGGTAGCCAAACCTCCTTTTCTGGCTATTTAGGGTCTCTGCTTTGGGGAATTCTTTAGATAACGAATGCAAGAGCTCATCAGAGTTCCTCTGCATCCCTCTCTTCACCTTCTGCCAAGGAATCGACCGCTGACTGCTCAGGACGCCTGCAAAACCTCAACAAAGTAGCAAAGATGACTACTGCAACCTTGTATCGCTGATCCTGCCGCCTTCTCGACTGTTTTCCTGGTGGTGCATGCTGTGGGGGTAGTCTGCCTCCTCTCTGCACTAGAAGCTCTGAAGAAATCTCCCGTGGGACGACGGAATCCTCCCCCTGCAACCGCAGGCACCAAAAGAACTGCATCACCGGTCCTCTGGGTCCCCTCTCAGCACGACGAGCATGGTCCCTGGAACTCAGCAACTCTGTCCAAGTGACTCCCACAGTCCAATGACTCTTCAGTCCAAGTTTGGTGGAGGTAAGTCCTTGCCTCCCCACGCTAGACTGCATTGCTGGGTACAGCATGATTTGCAGCTGCTCTGGCTCCTGTGCACCCTTCCAGGATTTCCTTTGTGCACAGCCAAGCCTGGTTCCCCGACACTCTTACCTGCAGTGCACAACCTCCTGAATTGTCCTCTGGCGTCGTGGGATCTCCTTTTGTGACTTCGGGTGACCTCCGGTTCACTCCTCTTTGTAGTGCCTGTTTTGGCACTTCTGCGGGTGCTGCCTGCTTCTGTGAGGGCTTCCTATCTTGCTGGGCACCCCCTCTGTCTCCTCACGTAATTGGCGACATCCTGGTCCCTCCTGGGCCACAGCAGTATCCAAAAACCCTAACCAGGACCCTTGCAGCTAGCAAGGCTTGTTTGCGGTCTTTCTGCATGTGAACACCTCTGCAAGCTTCTTCACGACGTGGGACATCCATCCTCTAAAGGGAAAGTTTCTAGCCCTCTTCGTTCTTGCAGAATCCACAGCTTCTACCATCCAGTGGCAGCTTCTTTGCTCCTTCAGTTGGCATTCCCTGGGCATTTGCCCAATCTCGACTTTGTCGTGACTCTTGGACTTGGTCCCATTGTTCCACAGGTACTCTCGTCCGGAAATCCACCTTTGTTGCATTACTGGTGTTGGTCGTACTTGCAGAATTCCCCTATCACGACTTCTGTGCTCTCTGGGGAATATAGGTGCACTTTACACCTACTTTTCAGGGTCTTGGTGTGGACTATTTTTCTAACCCTCACTGTTTTCTTACAGTCCCAGCGACCCTCTACAAGCTCACATAGGTTTGGGGTCCATTCGTGGTTCGCATTCCACTTTTGGAGTATATGGTTTGTGTTGCCCCTATACCTATGTGCTCCTATTGCAATCTATTGTGACTATACATTGCTTGCATTACTTCCATTTGCTATTACTGCATATTTTTGGTAATGTGTACATATATCTTGCGTATATTTGCTATCCTCATACTGAGGGTACTCACTGAGATACTTCTTGCATATTGTCATAAAAATAAAGAACCTTTATTTTTAGTATATCTGTGTATTGTGTTTTCTTATGATATTGTGCATATGACACCAGTGGTATAGTGGGAGCTTTGCATGTCTCCTAGTTCAGCCTAAGCTGCTCTGTTATAGCTACCTTCTATCAGACTAATCTGCTAGAAACACCTCTTCTACACTAATAAGGGATAACTGGACCTGGTACAGAGTGTAAGTACCCCTTGGTACCCACTACAAGCCAGGCCATCCTCCTACAGTTAATTGGTTGAGCCCTCTATAGTCCACATAAAACCTCATCTCTCTCTTACCATCCTTACTGTGAGGTTTTGGAACAATTTTTGCTCAATCACTCCTAAGTCTAACATTTTCTGAACCTCTTGTTTTATGCAGTCCCTGACATGGTCAGGCTGCCTATAAATCTTACTTTTGACAGGTAAACTGTCTCCAGTATTGATTGTCGGCTCACACCAAGTAGTGGTACCTGGTATTAGTGAGAAGAGTTCAGAAAACCTACTTAAGAGATTTACACAGTTGTCCTTTTGCTCTGCAGTAAGACAGGCAAGTACTACTCCCTCCACTAAGCCATCAGCTTCAGTGCTGGATAAGAGATCAGGGAGAGGGTCACTCTCTTCTTCCTGTCCCTCATCAGTTGCCATGAGCAGGGGGAGATCAGCCCTGTCATAGTAGGGTTTAAGCGGTTGACATGGAGCACCCTAAGGGGACACCTGGCAGTGCCCATGTCTACCAAGTAGGTAACCTCAGCTTTTTTCTCAACAATTAGATGGGGTCCACTCCATTTGTCTTGGAGTGCTCTTGGGGCCACAGGCTCCAATACCCACACCCTCCGTCCTGGGTGGTACTGGGTCAGGACAGCCTTCAGGTCATGCCATTGCTTTTGTAGCTCCTGGCTGGCCTGAAGTTTTTTACTGGCCTTTTTCATGTACTCAGCCATTCTTAATCTTAGGCCAAGTACATAATCCACAATGTCCTGTTTAGGAGCTTTTAAAGATTGTTCCCAACCCTTCTTAACAAGTGCAAGGGGACATCTCACAGGGTGTCCAAATAGCAGTTCAAAGGGCTTAAAACCCACTCCTTTTTGGGGTACCTCCCTGTAAGCAAAAAGGAGGCAAGGTAACAGGACATCCCATCTCCTTCTGAGTTTTTCAGGGAGTCCCATTATCATACCTTTCAGAGTTTTATCAAACCTCTCAACCAGACCATTTGTTTGTGGATGATAAGGAGTAGTGAACTTGTATGTTACACCACACTCCTTCCACATTGCTTCGAGGTATCCTGACATGAAGTTACTACCTCTGTCTGACACCACTTCTTTAGGGAAGCCCATCATGGAAAAGATTCCCAGGAGGGCTTTTGCCACTTCAGGAGCTGTAGTGGTCCTTGAGGGTATTGTTTCAGGATACCTAGTGGCATGGTCCACTAACGCAAGGATAAACCTATTGCCTGAAGCTGTCAGAGGGTATAGGGGGCCAACAATGTCAACCCCCTACCCTCTCAAACGGCACCCCAACCACTGGGAGTGGAATTAAGGTGGCCTTAGGTGTGCCACCAGTCTTGACACTGGCTTGGCAAGTCACATAGGACCAACAAAACTCCTTGGTGTCCTCTGACATGTGAGGCCAGTGAGGCAATGGAACAAGTCTGTCCCAAGTTTTACTCTGGCCCAAATGCCCAGCCAAAGGAATATCATGAGCCAAAGTCAGAAGAAACTCCCTATACTGCAAAGGGATGACCAATCTCCTGGCAGCTCCAGGTTTAGGGTCCCTTGACTCAGTGTAGAGACGGTTATCTTCCCAATAGACTTTATGGCTATCTGTGATATCCCCATTCTGCTGTTTGACAGATTGTTGTCTTAAACCCTCTAGTGTGGGACAGGTCTGCTGTGCCACACTCAGCTCTTCCCTAGCAGGCCCCCTTCACCCAAAAGTTCAGTAGTGTCTGCTGCCAGCTCCTCTGGTGTAGGTTCTGCACAGGGTGGAAATTCTTCTTCCTCAGAAGTAGAATCCACTGTAGAGGGAGGGTTAGTAGGTAGTGATTTACCTTTGCTAACCCTAGCTTTAGGGAGCACTTGGTCCATTCTTCCAGGATCCAAGTCACCCTGTCCTTTTTGCTTTTTGGCTTGAGCCCTCGTCAAAGCAAAAATATGCCCTGGAATGCCCAGCATTGCTGCATGAGCCTCCAACTCCACTTCTGCCCAAGCTGATGTCTCTAAATCATTCCCTAATAGACAGTCTACAGGTAAATCTGAGGCAACCACAACTTTCTTTGGGCCAGTAACCCCCCCCCAGTTGAGATTCACAACAGCCATGGGGTGGCTAAGGGTGTTGTTATGAGCATTGGTTACTTGGTACTGGTGACCAAGTAGGTGTTGTTCAGGGTGGACCAGTTTCTCTATTACCGTTGTAAAACTGGCACCAGTGTCCCTGTAGGCCTGAACCTCAACACCATTTATTAGGGGTAGTTGCTTGTACTTATCCATGTTAAGGGGACAAGCAACCAAGGTGGCTAAATCAATAGCCCCGTCAGAGACTAACACAGCCTCTGTGGTCTCCCTAATCAGACCAACCCCAACTAAGTTACCAAAAGTGAGCCCAGCTACTCCCTTGGATTGGCTATTAGTAGGTTTGCTCCCACCACCACTGCTATTAGTAGGGACACTAGGTGTAGCAGTAGGGGTTGTAGTGGTAGGAGGCTTGGTGCTTTTCTTTGGACAACTGGGATCTGTTGTCCAATGGCCTTTTATTTCACATAAATAGCACCATGGTTTCTTTTCTTTGTTTTGATTAGAAAAGGATTTGGGCCCATCACCCCCACCAGAGTGTTTTTGTGGGCCTGATGAAGACTCATTTTTAGATTTGTCCCCACCCTTGTCAGAAGACTTTACCATCCTTCTTCTTATTGCCATCTTTGTCACCCCCTGTAAGGACCTTTCTGTTCACCCTTGTTCTGTCCCATTTGTCTGCCTTCTTTCCCAATTCTTGGGGAGAGGTCAGATCAGAGTCCACCAAGTACTGGTGCAACAAATCAGACACACAATTATTAAGAATATGCTCTCTCAGGATCAAGTTATATAGGCTTTCATAATCAATAACTTTACTGCCATGTAAACACCCCACCAAGGCCTTCACTGAATGGTCAACAAAGTCTACCTAGTTTTGTGAAGACTCCTTTTTGGTCTCTCTGAACTTCATCCTGTACTGTTCAGTGGTTAAGCCATAACCATCCAGGAGTGCATTCTTAAGAACTGTAAACTTATTGGCATCACTTTCTTTCACAGTATGGAGCCTATCCCTACCCTTTCCACTAAATGATAGCCATAGGGTAGCAGCCCACTGCCTTTGAGGGACATCCTGTACAATACATGCCCTCTCAAGTGCAGCAAACCACTTGTTAATGTCATCCCCCTCCTTATAAGGGGGAACTATCTTGTGCAGATTCCTAGAATCATGCTCTTTTGGAGGATGACTATGGGGAATACTGCTGCTGCCACCATGGGTTTCAAACCCAATTTTCTGTCTTTCTCTTTCAATTTCTAAGGACTGCCTATCTAAATCCAGCTGTTGCTTCTTGAGCTTCACCCTGGATTCCTCCACTCTCAATCTATTGAGCTCCCTTTCTAACACTCTGTCATCAGGGTGGGTGGGAGGGATATGCCTAGAAACAGAAGTATGATGAGTATGGACAGAAGGAGACCTGGCCCTAACAGATGGCACCCTAATAGCTTGACTAACAGAAACAGCACTTCTACTATGATGAGAAGGGATACTCTTACTGTGATGTGAGACCACACTATCAGTATGGTGTGACTCTACATCAGTACCAGCTATGCTAGGTGGCTTGCTAGGGGGCAGGCTTGGAAGTTTCCATCCCACCTCTTTTGCTAGGGGTGCCCCAGAATCAGAGTGGGAACCATCAGCTAACTTTTCAACAGTAGTGCCAGCTCTGGCCTTATCCTGTTCAACAAGCATATTCACTAACAGTTCTCTAGGGGGATTCTTCCCTACACTTAAACCTCTTTCTATGCAGAGACTCCTTGCTCCTTTCCAGCTAAGGTGATCATAAGCAAGTTTGGACAGTTCAACAGTTTTGCCTGTGCCAGACATTTTTAGAAAGTGTTTAAGTGATAGAAAAAGTGAGAAAAAAGTTTTTCAGAACTTTTGGAAAGACAGAAAAAAAACGTTTTAACCTTTTAAAGAACTTTTTAGAAAGTTAGAGGTACTTTTCACTTAGAAAAGAAGTGAGAAAAGAAATGCAAAACTTTTTGGTTAGGTGTACATACACTGAACTTGTTTTGTATATTTTTCTCTTATGAAAAGTACAATGACAAAAGTGGTAAGCAGTTACAAAGCACTTATCCCACCACTGCACAACCAATGTAGGAGGCTGGACTGGCTTGTAGTGAGTACCAAGGGGTACTTACACCTTGCACCAGGCCCAGGTATCCCTTATTATTGTATAGGGTGTCTAGCAGATTAGGCTGATAGATAATGGTAGCTTAGCAGAGCAGCTTAGGCTGAACTAGGAGACAGTGAAGCTCCTACAGTACCACTAGTGTCATATGCACAATATCATAAGAAAACACAATACACAGAGATACTAAAAATAAAGGTACTTTATTTTTATGACAATATGCCAAAAGTATCTCAGTGAGTACCCTCAGTATGAGGATAGCAAATATACACAAGATATATGTACACAATACCAAAAATATGCAGTATATTATTAGAAAACAGTGCAAACAATCTATAGTTACAATAGGATGCAATTGGGACACATGGGGATAGGGGCAACACAAACCATATACTCCAAAAGTGGAATGAGAACCACGAATGGACCCCAAACCTATGTGACCTTGTAGAGGGTCGCTGGGACTGTAAGAAAACAGTTAGGGTTAGAAAAATAGCCCACCCCAAGACCCTGAAAAGTGAGTGCAAAGTGCTCTAATGTTCCCCAAAGGACAAAGAAGTCGTGATAGGGGAATTCTGCAGGAAAGACACAAACCAGCAATGCAACAACCATGGATTTCCAGTCGAGGGTACCTGTGGAACAAGGGGACCAAGTCCAAAAGTCACAAACAAGTCGGAGATGGGCAGATGCCCAGTAAATGCCAGCTGTGGGTGCAAAGAAGCTGCTACTAGGCAGTAGAAGGTGAGGATTCTGCAGGAACGACAAGGGCTAGAAACTTCCCCTTTGGAAGATGGATGTCCCACGTTGAGAAGAGTCGTGCAGAAGTGTTTCCCTGCCAAAAGACCGCCAACAAGCCTTGCTAGCTGCAAATCATGCTGTTAGGGTTTTTGGATGCTGCTGTGGCCCAGGGGGGACCAGGATGTCGCCAATTGCGTAGGGGACATAGGGGGCGCCCAGCAAGACAAGGAGCCCTCTCAGAAGCAGGCAGCACCCGCAGAAGTGCCGGAACAGGCACTAAGAAGAGGAGTGAAACGGTGCTCACCCGAAGTTGCACAAAGGAGTCCCACGCCGCCGAAGGACAACTTAGAAGGTCGTGCAATGCAGGTTAGAGTGCCGTGGACCCAGGCTTGGCTGTGCACAAATGATTTCCGCTCGAAGTGCACAGAGGCCGGAGTAGCTGCAAAAGACGCGGTTCCCTGCAATGCAGTCTGGCGTGGAGAGGCAAGGACTTACCTCCACCAAACTTAGACTGAAGAGTCACTGGACTGTGGGAGTCACTTGGACAGAGATGCTGGATTCAAGGGACCTCGCTCGTCGTGCTGAGAGGAGACCCAGGGGACCGGTGATGCAGTTCTTTGGTGCCTGCGGTAGCAGGAGGAAGATTCCGTCGACCCACTGTAGGAGGCTGGACTGGCTTGTAGTGAGTACAAAGGGGTACTTGCACCTTGCACCAGGCCCAGTTATCCCTTATTAGTGTATAGGGTGTCTAGCAGCATAGGCTGATAGATAATGGTAGCTTAGCAGAGCAGCTTAGGCTGAACTAGGAGACGAGTGAAGCTCCTACAGTACCACTTAGTGTCATATGCACAATATCATAAGAAAACACAATACACAGTTATACTAAAAATAAAGGTACTTTATTTTTATGACAATATGCCAAAGTATCTCAGAGTGTACCCTCAGTGAGAGGATAGGAAATATACACAAGATATATATACACAATACCAAAAATATGCAGTATAGTCTTAGAAAACAGTGCAAACAATGTATAGTTACAATAGGATGCAATGGGGACACATAGGGATAGGGGCAACACAAACCATATACTCCAAAAGTAGAATGCGAACCACGAATGGACCCCAAACCTATGTGACCTTGTAGAGGGTCGCTGGGACTGTTAGAAAATAGTGAAGGTTAGAAAAATAGCCCACCCCAAGACCCTGAAAAGTGAGTGCAAAGTGCACTAAAGTTCCCCAAAGGACATAGAAGTCGTGATAGGGGAATTCTGCAGGAAAGACACAAACCAGCAATGCAACAACGATGGATTTCCAGTCGAGGGTACCTGTGGAACAAGGAGACCAAGTCCAAAAGTCACAAACAAGTCAGAGATGGGCAGATGCCCAGGAACTGCCAGCTGTGGGTGCAAAGAAGCTGCTACTGGACTGTAGAAGCTTAAGTTTCTGCAGGAACGACAAGGGCTATAGACTTCCCCTTTGGAGGACGGATCCCTCACGCAGTAGAGAGTCGTGCAGAAGTGTTTTCCCGCCGAAAGACCGCCAACAAGCCTTGGTAGCTGCAAATCGTGCTGTAAAGGTTTTTGGACGCTGCTGTGGCCCAGGAGGGACCAGAATGTCGCAAATTGGGTCAGGAGACAGAGGGGACGTCGTGCAACACAAAGAGCCCTCTCAGCAGCAGGTAGCACCCGGAGAAGTGCCAGAAACAGGCACTACGAGGATGCTTGAAACAGTGCTCACCCGAAGTCGCACAAAGGAGTCCCACGTCGCCGGAGAACAACTTAGGAGGTCGTGCAATGCAGGTTAATGTGCCGTGGACCCAGGCTGGACTGTGCACAAAGGATTTCCACCGGAAGTGCACGGAGGCCGGAGTAGCTGCAAAAGTCGCGGTTCCCAGCAATGCAGTCTGGCGTGGGGAGGCAAGGACTTACCTCCACCAAACTTGGACTGAAGAGTCACTGGACTGTGGGAGTCACTTGGACAGAGTTGCTGGATTCAAGGGACCTCGCTCCTCGTGCTGAGAGGAGACCCAGGGGACCGGTGATGCAGTTCTTTGGTGCCTGCGGTTGTAGGGGGACGATTCCGTCGACCCACGGGAGATTTCTTCGGAGCTTCTAGTGCAGAGAGGAGGCAGACTACCCCCACAGCATGCACCACCAGGAAAACAGTCGAGAAGGCGGCAGGATCAGCGTTACAGAGTTGCAGTAGTCGTCTTTGCTACTATGTTGAAGGTTTGCAGGCTTCCAGCGCGGTCAGCAGTCGATTCCTTGGCAGAAGGTGAAGAGAGAGATGCAGAGGAACTCGGATGAGCTCTTGCATTCGTTATCTAAAGTTTCCCCAGAGACAGAGACCCTAAATAGCCAGAAAAGAGGGTTTGGCTACCTAGGAGAGAGGATAGGCTAGCAACACCTGAAGGAGCCTATCAGAAGGAGTCTCTGACGTCACCTGGTGGCACTGGCCACTCAGAGCAGTCCAGTGTGCCAGCAGCACCTCTGTTTCCAAGATCGCAGAGGTCTGGAGCACACTGGAGGAGCTCTGGGCACCTCCCAGGGGAGGTACAGGTCAGGGGAGTGGTCACTCCCCTTTCCTTTGTCCAGTTTCGCTCCAGAGCAGGGCTAAGGGGTCCCTGAACCGGTGTAGACTGGCTTATGCAGAAATGGGCACCAAATGTGCCCATGAAAGCATTTCCAGAGGCTGGGGGAGGCTACTCCTCCCCTGCCTTCACACCATTTTCCAAAGGGAGAGGGTGTAACACCCTCTCTCAGAGGAAGTCCTTTGTTCTGCCATCCTGGGCCAGGCCTGGCTGGACCCCAGGAGGGCAGAAGCCTGTCTGAGGGGTTGACAGCAGCAGCAGCTGCAGTGAGACCCCAGGAAAGGCAGTTTGGCAGTACCAGGGTCTGTGCTACAGACCACTGGGATCATGGGATTGTGCCAACTATGCCAGGATGGCATAGAGGGGGCAATTCCATGATCATAGACATGTTACATGGCCATATTCGGAGTTACCATTGTGAAGCTACATATAGGTAGTGACCTATATGTAGTGCACGCGTGTAATGGTGTCCCCACACTCACAAAGTCCGGGGAATTGGCCCTGAACAATGTGGGGGCACCTTGGCTAGTGCCAGGGTGCCCTCACACTAAGTAACTTTGCACCTAACCTTTACCAGGTAAAGGTTAGACATATAGGTGACTTATAAGTTACTTAAGTGCAGTGTAAAATGGCTGTGAAATAACGTGGACGTTATTTCACTCAGGCTGCAGTGGCAGGCCTGTGTAAGAATTTTCAGAGCTCCCTATGGGTGGCAAAAGAAATGCTGCAGCCCATAGGGCGCTCCTGGAACCCCATTACCCTGGGTACGCCAGTACCATATAGTAGGGAATTATATGTGTGATCCAGTATGCCAATGTGAATTGGTGAAATTGGTCACTAGCCTGTTAGTGGCAATTTGGAAAGCAGAGAGAGCATAACCAGTGAGGTTCTGGTTACCAGAGCCTCAGTGAGACAGTTAGTCACTACACAGGTAACACATTCAGGCACACTTATGAGCACTGGGGCCCTGGCTGGCAGGGTCCCAGTGACACATAGAACTAAAACAACATATATACAGTGAAAAAATGGGGGTAACGTGCCAGGCAAGATGGTACTTTCCTACACCCACGGGAGATTTCTTCGGAGCTTCTAGTGCAGAGAGGAGGCAGACCACCCCCACAGCATGCACCACCAGGAAAACCGTCGAGAAGGCGGCAGGATCAGCGTTACAGAGTTGCAGTAGTCGTCTTCGCTACTTTGTTGCAGTTTTGCAGGCTTCCAGCGCGGTCAGCAGTCGATTCCTTGGCAGAAGGTGAAGAGAGAGATGCAGAGGAACTCGGATGAGCTCTTGCATTCGTTATCTAAGGAAATCACCAAAGCAGAGACCCTAAATAGCCAGAAAAGAGGGTTTGGCTACTTAGGAGAGAAGATAGGCTAGCAACACCTGAAGGAGCCTATCAGAAGGAGTCTCTGACGTCACCTGCTGGCCCTGGCCACTCAGAGCAGTCCAGTCTGCCAGCAGCACCTCTGTTTCCAAGATGGCAGAGGTCTGGAGCACACTGGAGTAGCTCTGGGCACCTCCCAGGAGAGGTGCAGGTCAGGGGAGTGGTCACTCCCCTTTCCTTTGTCCAGTTTCGCGCCAGAGCAGGGCTGAGGGGTCCCTGAACCGGTGTAGACTGGCTTATGCAGAAATGGGCACCATCTGTGCCCATGAAAGCATTTCCAGAGGCTGGGGGAGGCTACTCCTCCCCAGCCCTGACACCTTTTTCCAAAGGGAGAGGGTGTAACACCCTCTCTCTGAGGAAGTCCTTTGTTCTGCCATCCTGGGTCAAGCCTGGCTGGACCCCAGGAGGGCAGAAACCTGTCTGAGGAGTTGCAGCAGCTGCAGTGAAACCCTGGGAAAGGTAGTTTGGCAGTACCAAAGTCTGAGCTACAGACCCGTGGGATCATGGGATTGTGCCAACTATGCCAGGATGGCATAGAGGGGGCAATTCCATGATCATAGACATGTTACATGGCCATTTTCGGAGTTACCATTGTGAAGCTACACATAGGTAGTGACCTATGTGTAGTGCACGCGTGTAATGGTGTCCCCGCACTCACAAAGTCCGGGTAATTTGCCCTGAACAATGTGGGTGCACCTTGGCTAGTGCCAGGGTGTCCACACACTAAGTAACTTTGCACCTAACCTTTACCAGGTAAAGGTTAGACATATAGGTGACTTATAAGTTACTTAAGTGCAGTGGTAAATGGCTGTGAAATAACGTGGACGTTATTTCACTCAGGCTGCAGTGGCAGGCCTGTGTAAGAATTGTCAGATCTCCCTATGGGTGGCAAAAGAAATGCTGCAGCCCATAGGGATCTCCTGAAACCCTAATACCCTGGGTACCTCAGTACCATATACTAGGGAATTATAAGGGTGTTCCAGTATGCCAATGTAAATTGGTAAAATTGGTCTCTAGCTTGTTAGTGACAATTTGGAAAGAAAAGAGAGAGTATAACCACTGAGGTTCTGGATAGCAGAGCCTCAGTGAGACAGTTAGTCATAACACAGGTAACACATTCAGGCACACTTATGAGCACTGGGGCCCTGGCTGGCAGGGTCCCAGTGACACATACAACTAAAACAAGATATATACAGTGAAAAAGGGGGTTAACATGCCAGGCAAGATGGTACTTGTAGGAGGCTGGACTGGCTTGTAGTGAGTACCAAGGGGTACTTGCACCTTGCACCAGGCCCAGTTATCCCTTATTAGTGTATAGGGTGTCTAGCAGCTTAGGCTGATAGATAATGGTAGCTTAGCAGAGCAGCTTAGGCTGAACTAGGAGACGTGTGAAGCTACTACAGTACCACCTAGTGTCATATGCACAATATCATAAGAAAACACAATACACAGTTATACTAAAAATAAAGGTACTTTATTTTTATGACAATATGCCAAAGTATCTTAGAGTGTACCCTCAGTGAGAGGATAGGAAATATACACAAGATATATATACACAATAGCAAAAATATGCAGTATAGTCTTAGAAAACAGTGCAAACAATGTATAGTTACAATAGGATGCAATGGGGAAACATAGGGATAGGGGCAACACAAACCATATACTCTAGAAGTGGAATGCGAACCACGAATGGACCCCAAACCTATGTGACCTTGTAGAGGGTCGCTAGGACTATTAGAAAATAGTGAGAGTTAGAAAAATAACCCTCCCCAAGACCCTGAAAAGTGAGTGCAAAGTGCACCAAAGTTCCCCTAAGGACAAAATAGTCGTGTTAGAGGGAGAATGCAAGGAAAACACAAATCAGCAATGCAACAACGATGGATTCCTGTCTGAAGGTACCTGTGGAACAAGGGGACCAAGTCCAAAAGTCACAAGCAGCTCGGAGATGGGCAGATGCCCAAGAAATGCCAGCGGTTGGTGCAAAGAAGCTCTTTCTAGGCTGAAGAACTGTGAATACTGCAGGAACGACAAGGGCTAGAGACTTCCCCTTTGGAGGATGGATCCCCCACGCCTTGGAGAGTCGTGCAGAAGTGTTTTCCTGCCGGATTGACGCCAACAAGCCTTGCTACACGCAAATCGTGCGTTTGGCGTTTTTGGACGCTGCTGGGGCCCAGGAGGGACCAGAAGGTCGCAAATTGGACCTGCAGAGAGAGGGGACGTCAAACAAGACAAAGAGCCCTCACTGAAGCAGGTAGCACCCGGAGAAGTGCCAGAAACAGGCACTACGAGGATGCGTGAAACGGTGCTCGCCGAAGTTGCACAAAGGAGTCCCACGTCGCCGGAGACCAACTTAGAAAGTCGTGCAATGCAGGTTAGAGTGCCGTGGACCCAGGCTTGGCTGTGCACACAGGATTTCCGCCGGAAGTGCACAGGGGCCGGAGAAGCTTGCAAAGTCGCGGTTCCCAGCAATGCAGCCCAGCGAGGTGAGGCAAGGACTTACCTCCACCAAACTTGGGCTGAAGAGTCACTGGACTGTGGGGGTCACTTGGACGGTGTCGCTGGATTCGAGGGACCTCGCTCGTCGTGCTGAGAGGAGACCCAAGGGACCGGAGATGCAGCTTTTTGGTGCCTGCGGTTGCAGGGGGAAGATTCCGTCGACCCACGGGAGATTTCTTCGGAGCTTCTGGTGCAGAGAGGAGGCAGACTACCCCCACAGCATGCACAAGCAGGAAAACAGTCGAGAAGGCGGCAGGATCAGCGTTACAGAGTTGCAGTAGTCGTCTTTGCTACTATGTTGCAGGTTTGCAGGCTTCCAGCGCGGTCAGCGGTCGATTCCTTATCAGAAGGTGAAGAGGGAGATGCAGAGGAACTCGGCTGAGCTCATGCATTCGTTATCTGAAGTTTCCCCAGAGACAGAGACCCTAAATAGCCAGAAAAGAGGGTTTGGCTACCTAGGAGAGAGGAAAGGCTACTAACACCTGAAGGAGCCTATCACAAGGAGTCTCTGACGTCACCTGGTGGCACTGGCCACTCAGAGCAGTCCAGTGTGCCAGCAGCACCTCTGTTTCCAAGATGGCAGAGGTCTGGAGCACACTGGAGGAGCTCTGGACACCTCCCAGGGGAGGTGCAGGTCAGGGGAGTGGTCACTCCCCTTTCCTTTGTCCAGTTTCGCGCCAGAGCAGGGGCTAAGGGGTCCCTGAACCGGTGTAGACTGGCTTATGCAGAATTGGGCACCTCTGTGCCCAACAAAGCATTTCCAGAGGCTGGGGGAGGCTACTCCTCCCCTGCCTTCACACCATTTTCCAAAGGGAGAGGGTGTCACACCCTCTCTCAGAGGAAGTTCTTTGTTCTGCCATCCTGGGCCAGGCCTGGCTGGACCCCAGGAGGGCAGATGCCTGTCTGAGGGGTTGGCAGCAGCAGCAGCTGCAGAGAAACCCCAGGAAGGGCAGTCTGGCAGTACCAGGGTCTGTGCTACAGACCACTGGGATCATGGAATTGTACCAACAATGCCAGGATGGCATAGAGGGGGCAATTCCATGATCATAGACATGTTACATGGCCATATTCGGAGTTACCATGGTGAAGCTACATATAGGTAGTGACCTATATGTAGTGCACGCGTGTAATGGTGTCCCCGCACTCACAAAGTTCAGTGAATTGGCTCTGAACAATGTGGGGGCACCTTGGCTAGTGCCAGGGTGCCCTCACACTAAGTAACTTTGCACCTAACCTTTACCAGGTAAAGGTTAGACATATAGGTGACTTATAAGTTACTTAAGTGCAGTGAAAAATGGCTGTGAAATAACGTGGACGTTATTTCACTCAGGCTGCAGTGGCAGGCCTGTGTAAGAATTGTCAGAGCTCCCTATGGGTGGCAAAAGAAATGCTGCAGCCCATAGGGATCTCCTGGAACCCCAATACCCTGGGTACCTCAGTACCATATACTAGGGGATTATAAGGGTGTTCCAGTAAGCCAATGTAAATTGGTAAAAATGGTCACTAGCCTGTCAGTGACAATTTGGAAAGAAATGAGAGAGCATAACCACTGAGGTTCTGATCAGCAGAGCCTCAGTGAGACAGTTAGTCACTACACAGGTAACACATACAGGCACACTTATGAGCACTGGGGCCCTGGGTTACCAGGGTCCCAGTGACACATACAACTAAAACAACATATATACAGTGAAAAATGGGGGTAACATGCCAGGCAAGATGGTACTTTCCTACACAACCCCCCCCCAAACGAAGGACAATAAGACTAGCCATTACCTGATGAGTCTTCATTGTCTAAGTGGAAATATCTGGAGAGTCCATCTGCATTGGAGTGGCTACTCCCAGGTCTATGTTCCACTGTATAGTCCATTCCCTGTAGGGATATGGACCACCTCAACAATTTAGGATTTTCACCTTTCATTTGTTTTAGCCAAAGTAGAGGTTTGTGGTCTGTCTGAACAATGAAGTGAGTGCCAAACAGGTATGGCCTCAACTTCTTCAGAGCCCAGACCACAGCAAAGGCCTCCCTCTCAATGGCAGACCAACGCTTTTCTCTAGGGGTCAACCTTCTACTAATAAAAGCAACAGGTTGATCCTGGCCCTCAGAATTAAGTTGTGATAGGACTGCCCCTACTCCTAATTCAGATGCATCAGTTTGGACATAGAATTTTTTAGAGTAACAAGGGCTTTTTAGGACAGGTGCAGAGCACATGGCCTGCTTCAGCTCCTCAAAAGCTTTCTGACAGTTTGCTGTCCATAATACCTTTTTAGGCATTTTCTTGGATGTGAGGTCATTAAGAGGGGCTGCAATGGAGCCATAGTTCTTAATGAACCTCCTGTAATACCCAGTGAGGCCTAGGAAGGCTCTCACCTGAGTCTGAGTGGTAGGGGGAATCCAATCAATAATAGTTTGGATTTTCCCCTGAAGTGGTGCAATCTGTTCCCCACCAACAAGGTGTCCCAGATAAACCACCTTACCCTGCCCTATCTGGCACTTTGAAGCCTTGATAGTGAGGCCTGCCTTTTGCAGGGCCTCCAAAACTTTCCAAAGGTGGACCAGGTGATCATCCCAGCTGGAGCTAAAGACAGCTATATCATCCAAATATGCTGCACTGAAAGCTTCCAGCCCTTGCAGGACTGTGTTCACCAACCTCTGAAAAGTGGCAGGTGCATTTTTCAAACCAAAAGGCATTACAGTAAACTGGTAATGTCCTCCAATGGTAGAAAATGCAGTCTTAGGTTTAGCATCTTCTGACATTTTGATCTGCCAATACCCTGCAGTCAAATCAAAAGTGCTTAGATACTTGGCAGATGCCAGTGTATCTATTAGCTCATCTGCCCTGGGTATAGGGTGAGCATCTGTTTTGGTTACCAAGTTGAGACCTCTATAGTCTACACAAAACCTCATTTCCTTCTTTCCATCTTTAGAATTGGGTTTTGGTACCAGTACCACAGGAGAAGCCCATGGACTGTCAGAGTGCTCAACCACTCCTAGTTCCAACATCTTCTGAACTTCTTGCTTTATGCAGTCCCTGACATGGTCAGGCTGCCTATAGATCTTACTTTTGACAGGTAAACTGTCTCCAGTATCTATAGTGTGCTCACACCAAGAAGTGGTGCCTGGCACAATGGAGAAGAGTTCTGAAAATTGTCCTAGGAGATTTATGCAATTATCTTTCTGCTCAGCAGTAAGACAATCAGCCAAAACTACCCCTTCCACAAGAGCATCTTGTTCTGTGGAAGAGAAGAGATCAGGTAGAGGATCACTGTCTTCTTCCTGTCCCTCATCTGTTGCCATGAGCAGGGTGAGATCAGCCCTGTCATAGTAGGGTTTCAGGCGGTTGACATGGAGCACCCTAAGGGGACTCCTGGCAGTGCCTAAGTCAACCAAGTAGGTGACTTCACCCTTCTTTTCAACAATTGTGTGTGGACCACTCCATTTATCTTGGAGTGCTCTTGGGGCCACAGGCTCCAAGACCCACACTTTCTGCCCTGGTTGGTACTGAACCAAAACAGCCTTCTGATCATGCCATTGCTTCTGGAGCTCTTGGCTGGCCTGAAGGTTTTTACTGGCCTTTTTCATGTACTCAGCCATCCTTGATCTGAGGCCAAGTACATAATCCACAATATCCTGCTTAGGAGCTTTTAAAGGTTGTTCCCAACCCTCCTTTACAAGTGTGAGTGGACCCCTAACAGGGTGTCCAAAAAGAAGTTCAAAGGGGCTGAAGCCCACTCCTTTCTGGGGTACCTCCCTGTAGGCAAAAAGGAGGCATGGTAGAAGGATATCCCATCTCCTGCGGAGTTTTTCAGGGAGTCCCATAATCATGCCTTTGAGAGTTTTATTAAATCTCTCCACCAGTCCATTTGTTTGTGGATGATAGGGTGTTGTGAACTTGTAAGTTACACCACACTCCTTCCACATGGCCTTTAAGTATGCAGACATGAAATTGCTTCCTCTGTCTGATACTACTTCCTTTGGGAAGCCCACCCTGGAAAATATTCCCAGGAGGGCCTTTGCCACTGCAGGAGCTGTAGTGGTCCTTAAAGGAATTGCTTCAGGATACCTTGTGGCATGGTCCACTACCACTAAGATAAACCTATTGCCTGAAGCAGTAGGAGGGTCAAGGGGGCCAACTATGTCAACCCCTACCCTTTCAAAGGGAACCCCAACCACAGGCAGTGGGATAAGGGGTGCCTTTGGAGTGCCACCTGTCTTGCCACTGGCTTGACAGGTTTCACAGGACTTACAAAATTCTTTTGTGTCCTCTGACATCCTAGGCCAATGAAACAGTGGTACCAATCTGTCCCAAGTTTTCATTTGACCCAGGTGCCCAGCTAAGGGAATGTCATGTGCCAGTGTTAGGAGGAACTTTCTGTACTCCTGAGGAATCACTAATCTCCTGGCAGCTCCAGGTTTAGGATCCCTATGCTCAGTGTACAAGAGGTTGTCCTCCCAGTAAACTCTGTGTGAGTCACTGACATCCCCATTAGCCTGTTTGACAGCTTGCTGTCTGAGACCCTCTAATGTGGGACAGGTTTGCTGTGCCACACTCAGCTCCTCTCTGGCAGGCCCCCCTTCACCCAAAAGCTCAGCAGTGTCTGCTTCCAGCTCCTCTGGTGTAGGTTCTGCACAGGGAGGGAATTCTTCTTCCTCAGAAGTAGAATCCACTGTAGAGGGAGGGATAGTAGGAAGTGGTTTGCTTCTACTAGCCCTAGCTTTAGGGAGCACTTGGTCCATTGTTCCAGGATCCAAGCTTCCCTGTCCTTTTTGCTTTTTGGCCTGAGCCCTTGTCAAAGCAAAAATATGCCCTGGGATGCCCAGCATTGCTGCATGGGCCTCCAACTCCACATCTGACCAAGCTGATGTCTCCAAATCGTTCCCTAATAGACAGTCTACAGGTAAATCTGAAGCTACCACAACTTTCTTTGGACCAGATACCCCCCCCCAGTTGAGATTTACAACAGCCATGGGGTGGCTTTGTGTTATGTTGTGAGCATCGGTTACTTGGTACTGGTGTCCAAGTATGTGTTGTTCAGGGTGCACCAGTTTCTCAATCACCATTGTGACACTGGCACCTGTGTCCCTGTAGGCCTGGACCTCAACACCATTTATTAGGGTTAGTTGCTTGTACTTCTCCAAGTTATGGGGGCAAGCAACCAAAGTGGCTAAGTCAATAGCCCCTTCAGAGACTAAAGTAGCCTCTGTGGTCTCCCTAATCAGACCAACCCCAACTAAATTACCAAAAGTGAGCCCAGCTACTCCCTTGGATTGGCTATTAGTAGGTTTGCTCCCACCACCACTGCTATTAGTAGGGACACTAGGTGTAGCAGTAGGGGTTGTAGTGGTAGGAGCTGTGGTGCCTTTCTTTGGACAACTGGGATCTGTTGTCCAATGGCCTTTTATCTTACATAAATAGCACCATGGTTTCTTTTCCTTGTTCTGATTAGAGGAGGGTTTGGGCCCACCACCCCCACCAGAGTGTTTTTGTGGGCCTGATGAAGACTCATTTTTAGATTTGTCCCCACCCTTGTCAGAAGACTTACCATCCTTCTTTTTGTTGCCATCTTTGTCACCCCCTGTATGAACTTTTCTGTTCACTCTTGTTCTGACCCATTTGTCTGCCTTCTTTCCCAATTCTTGGGGAGAGGTCAGATCAGAGTCCACCAAGTACTGGTGCAACAAATCAGACACACAATTATTAAGAATATGCTCTCTCAGGATTAAGTTATACAGGCTGTCATAATCAGTAACTTTACTGCCATGTAACCACCCCTCCAAGGCCTTCACTGCCTGGTCAATGAAATCAACCCAGTCTTGTGAAGACTCCTTTTTGGTATCTCTGAACTTGATCCTGTACTGTTCAGTGGTTAAGCCATAACCATCCAGGAGTGCATTCTTAAGAACTTGGAAATTGTTAGCATCATTTTCTTTTACAGTAAGGAGCCTATCCCTACCTTTTCCAGTAAATGATAGCCATAGGATAGCAGCCCACTGCCTTTGAGGGACATCCTGTACAGCACAGGCCCTCTCAAGTGCAGCAAACCACTTGTTAATGTCATCCCCCTCCTTGTAAGGGGGAACTATCTTATGCAGATTCCTGGAATCATGCTCTTTTGCAGGATGACTATGGGGAATACTGCTGCTGCCACCATGGGTATCTAAACCCATTTTCTGTCTTTCCCTCTCTATTTCTAAAGACTGTCTATCCAAATCCAGCTGTTGCTTCTTGAGCTTCAGTCTGGTTTGCTCCACTCTCAATCTATTGAGCTCCCTTTCCAACAATCTGTCATCAGGGTGGGTGGGAGGGACATTTCTAGATACAGAGGTATGATGGGAATGAACAGAAGGAGACCTGTCCCTTACAGAGGGCACCCTAACAGCTTGGCTACCAGTATAATGTGAGAGCACATCATCAGTATGATGTGATTCAACCTCTGTACCAACTATGCTAGACTGTCTAGTAATGGGCAGGCTGAGAATTTTCTTTCCAGAACCTTTTCCTGGGGGAGTCCCTGGATCAGATTGAGAACCATTAGCTACTTTTTCTACAGATTGGGCACTTATGGCCTTATCCTGTACTCTAAGCATATTAATTAACAGTTCTAAGGAAGGATTCTTCCCTACACTCAAACCTCTCTCTATGCAGAGACTCCTTGCTCCTTTCCAGCTAAGGTGATCATATGCAAGTTTGGACAGTTCAACTTTTTGGCCTGTGCCAGACATTTTTAGAGAGAGTTAAAGTGATAGACAAAGAGAAAAAAGTTTTCAGAACTTTTTGGAAAGACAGAAAAACTTTTTAAACTTTTAAGAACTTTTTGAAAGTTTAGAAGTACTTTTCAGCACTTAGAAAAGAGTGAAAAGAGGAAATGCAAAACTTTTTGGCTATGTGTATATACACTGACCTTGTTTTGTATATTTTTCTCTTATGAAAAGTACAATGACAAGAGTGGTAAGCAGTCTCAAGCACTTATCCCACCGCTGCACAACCAATGTAGGAGGCTGGACTGGCTTGTAGTGAGTACCAAGGGGTACTTGCACCTTGCACCAGGCCCAGTTATCCCTTATTAGTGTATAGGGTGTCTAGCAGCTTAGGCTGATAGATAATGGTAGCTTAGCAGAGCAGCTTAGGCTGAACTAGGAGACGTGTGAAGCTACTACAGTACCACCTAGTGTCATATGCACAATATCATAAGAAAACACAATACACAGTTATACTAAAAATAAAGGTACTTTATTTTTATGACAATATGCCAAAGTATCTTAGAGTGTACCCTCAGTGAGAGGATAGGAAATATACACAAGATATATATACACAATAGCAAAAATATGCAGTATAGTCTTAGAAAACAGTGCAAACAATGTATAGTTACAATAGGATGCAATGGGGAAACATAGGGATAGGGGCAACACAAACCATATACTCTAGAAGTGGAATGCGAACCACGAATGGACCCCAAACCTATGTGACCTTGTAGAGGGTCGCTAGGACTATTAGAAAATAGTGAGAGTTAGAAAAATAACCCTCCCCAAGACCCTGAAAAGTGAGTGCAAAGTGCACCAAAGTTCCCCTAAGGACAAAATAGTCGTGTTAGAGGGAGAATGCAAGGAAAACACAAATCAGCAATGCAACAACGATGGATTCCTGTCTGAAGGTACCTGTGGAACAAGGGGACCAAGTCCAAAAGTCACAAGCAGCTCGGAGATGGGCAGATGCCCAAGAAATGCCAGCGGTTGGTGCAAAGAAGCTCTTTCTAGGCTGAAGAACTGTGAATACTGCAGGAACGACAAGGGCTAGAGACTTCCCCTTTGGAGGATGGATCCCCCACGCCTTGGAGAGTCGTGCAGAAGTGTTTTCCTGCCGGATGGACGCCAACAAGCCTTGCTACACGCAAATCGTGCGTTTTGCGTTTTTGGACGCTGCTGGGGCCCAGGAGGGACCAGAAGGTCGCAAATTGGACCTGCAGAGAGAGGGGACGTCGAACAAGACAAAGAGCCCTCACTGAAGCAGGTAGCACCCGGAGAAGTGCCAGAAACAGGCACTACGAGGATGCGTGAAACGGTGCTCGCCGAAGTTGCACAAAGGAGTCCCACGTCGCCGGAGACCAACTTAGAAAGTCGTGCAATGCAGGTTAGAGTGCCGTGGACCCAGGCTTGGCTGTGCACACAGGATTTCCGCCGGAAGTGCACAGGGGCCGGAGAAGCTTGCAAAGTCGCGGTTCCCAGCAATGCAGCCCAGCGAGGTGAGGCAAGGACTTACCTCCACCAAACTTGGGCTGAAGAGTCACTGGACTGTGGGGGTCACTTGGACGGTGTCGCTGGATTCGAGGGACCTCGCTCGTCGTGCTGAGAGGAGACCCAAGGGACCGGAGATGCAGCTTTTTGGTGCCTGCGGTTGCAGGGGGAAGATTCCGTCGACCCACGGGAGATTTCTTCGGAGCTTCTGGTGCAGAGAGGAGGCAGACTACCCCCACAGCATGCACAAGCAGGAAAACAGTCGAGAAGGCGGCAGGATCAGCGTTACAGAGTTGCAGTAGTCGTCTTTGCTACTATGTTGCAGGTTTGCAGGCTTCCAGCGCGGTCAGCGGTCGATTCCTTATCAGAAGGTGAAGAGGGAGATGCAGAGGAACTCGGCTGAGCTCATGCATTCGTTATCTGAAGTTTCCCCAGAGACAGAGACCCTAAATAGCCAGAAAAGAGGGTTTGGCTACCTAGGAGAGAGGAAAGGCTACTAACACCTGAAGGAGCCTATCACAAGGAGTCTCTGACGTCACCTGGTGGCACTGGCCACTCAGAGCAGTCCAGTGTGCCAGCAGCACCTCTGTTTCCAAGATGGCAGAGGTCTGGAGCACACTGGAGGAGCTCTGGACACCTCCCAGGGGAGGTGCAGGTCAGGGGAGTGGTCACTCCCCTTTCCTTTGTCCAGTTTCGCGCCAGAGCAGGGGCTAAGGGGTCCCTGAACCGGTGTAGACTGGCTTATGCAGAATTGGGCACCTCTGTGCCCAACAAAGCATTTCCAGAGGCTGGGGGAGGCTACTCCTCCCCTGCCTTCACACCATTTTCCAAAGGGAGAGGGTGTCACACCCTCTCTCAGAGGAAGTTCTTTGTTCTGCCATCCTGGGCCAGGCCTGGCTGGACCCCAGGAGGGCAGATGCCTGTCTGAGGGGTTGGCAGCAGCAGCAGCTGCAGAGAAACCCCAGGAAGGGCAGTCTGGCAGTACCAGGGTCTGTGCTACAGACCACTGGGATCATGGAATTGTACCAACAATGCCAGGATGGCATAGAGGGGGCAATTCCATGATCATAGACATGTTACATGGCCATATTCGGAGTTACCATGGTGAAGCTACATATAGGTAGTGACCTATATGTAGTGCACGCGTGTAATGGTGTCCCCGCACTCACAAAGTTCAGTGAATTGGCTCTGAACAATGTGGGGGCACCTTGGCTAGTGCCAGGGTGCCCTCACACTAAGTAACTTTGCACCTAACCTTTACCAGGTAAAGGTTAGACATATAGGTGACTTATAAGTTACTTAAGTGCAGTGAAAAATGGCTGTGAAATAACGTGGACGTTATTTCACTCAGGCTGCAGTGGCAGGCCTGTGTAAGAATTGTCAGAGCTCCCTATGGGTGGCAAAAGAAATGCTGCAGCCCATAGGGATCTCCTGGAACCCCAATACCCTGGGTACCTCAGTACCATATACTAGGGGATTATAAGGGTGTTCCAGTAAGCCAATGTAAATTGGTAAAAATGGTCACTAGCCTGTCAGTGACAATTTGGAAAGAAATGAGAGAGCATAACCACTGAGGTTCTGATCAGCAGAGCCTCAGTGAGACAGTTAGTCACTACACAGGTAACACATACAGGCACACTTATGAGCACTGGGGCCCTGGGTTACCAGGGTCCCAGTGACACATACAACTAAAACAACATATATACAGTGAAAAATGGGGGTAACATGCCAGGCAAGATGGTACTTTCCTACAGTACTTTCCTACATATACTAAAAATAAAGGTACTTTATTTTTATGACAATATGCCAAAGTATCTCAGTGAGTACCTGTGAGAAAGTAGCCTCTTTCTAGCCATGTTACCCCCACTTTTGGCCTGTTTGTGAGTGTATGTCAGGGTGTTTTCACTGTCTCACTGGGATCCTGCTAGCCAGGGCCCAGTGCTCATAGTCAAAACCCTATGTTTTCAGTATGGTTGTTATGTGTCACTGGGACCCTGCTAGTCAGGACCCCAGTGCTCATAAGTTTGTGGCCTATATGTATGTGTTCCCTGTGTGGTGCCTAACTGTCTCACTGAGGCTCTGCTAATCAGAACCTCAGTGGTTATGCTCTCTTATTTCTTTCAAATTGTCACTAACAGGCTAGTGACCAATTTTACCAATTTACATTGGCTTACTGGAACACCCTTATAATTCCCTAGTATATGGTACTGAGGTACCCAGGGTATTGGGGTTCCAGGAGATCCCTATGGGCTGCAGCATTTCTTTTGCCACCCATAGGGAGCTCTGACAATTCTTACACAGGCCTGCCACTGCAGCCTGAGTGAAATAACGTCCACGTTATTTCACAGCCATTTTACACTGCACTTAAGTAACTTATAAGTCACCTATATGTCTAACCTTTACCTGGTAAAGGTTAGGTGCAAAGTTACTTAGTGTGAGGGCACCCTGGCACTAGCCAAGGTGCCCCCACATTGTTCAGGGCCAATTCCCCGGACTTTGTGAGTGCGGGGACACCATTACACGCGTGCACTACATATAGGTCACTACCTATATGTAACTTCACAATGGTAACTCCGAATATGGCCATGTAACATGTCTATGATCATGGAATTGCCCACGCTATGCCATCCTGGCATAATTGGCACAATCCCATGATCCCAGTGGTCTGTAGCACAGACCCTGGTACTGCCAAACTGCCTTTCCTGGGGTTTCACTGCAGCTGCTGCTGCTGCCAACCCCTCAGACAGGATTCTGCCCTCCTGGGGTCAAGCCAGGCTTGTCCCAGGATGGCAGAACAAAGGACTTCCTCTGAGAGAGGTTGTTACACCCTCTCCCTTTGGAAAATGGTGTGAAGGCAGGGGAGGAGTAGCCTCCCCCAGCCTCTGGAAATGCTTTCATGGGCACATTTGGTGCCCATTTCTGCATAAGCCAGTCTACACCGGTTGAGGGACACCTTAGCCCTGCTCTGGCGCGAAACTGGACAAAGGAAAGGGGAGTGACCACTCCCCTGACCTGTACCTCCCCTGGGAGGTGCCCAGAGCTCCTCCAGTGTGCTCCAGACCTCTGCCATCTTGGAAACAGAGGTGCTGCTGGCACACTGGACTGCCCTGAGTGGCCAGTGCCATCAGGTGACGTCAGAGACTCCTTCTGATAGGCTCCTTCAGGTGTTGCTAGCCTATCCTCTCTCCTAGGTAGCCAAACCCTCTTTTCTGGCTATTTAGGGTCTCTGTCTCTTGGGATTCCTTCGATAACTAATGCAAAAGCTCATCCGAGTTCCTCTGCATCTCTCTCTTCACCTTCTGCTAAGGAATCGACTGCTGACCGCCCTGGAAGCCTGCAAAACTGCAACATAGTAGCAAAGACGACTACTGCAACTCTGTAACGCTGATCCTGCCGCCTTCTCGACTGTTTTCCTGGTGGTGCATGCTGTGGGGGTAGTCTGCCTCCTCTCTGCACTAGAAGCTCAGAAGAAATCTCCCGTGGGTCGACGGAATCGTCCCCCTGCTACCGCAGGCACCAAAGAACTGCATCACCGGTCCCCTGGGTCTCCTCTCAGCACGACGAGCGAGGTCCCTTGAATCCAGCAACTCTGTCCAAGTGACTCCCACAGTCCAGTGACTCCTCAGTCCAAGTTTGGTGGAGGTAAGTCCTTGCCTCCCCACCCCAGACTGCATTGCTGGGAACCGCGACTTTTGCAGCTACTCCGGCCTCCGTGCACTTCCGGCGGAAATCCTTTGTGCACAGTCCAGCCTGTGTCCACGGCACTCGAACCTGCATTGCACGACCTCCTAAGTTGTTCTCCGGCGACGTGGGACTCCTTTGTGTGACTTCGGGTGAGCACCGTTTCACGCATCCTTGTAGTGCCTGTTTCTGGCACTTCTCCGGGTGCTAACTGCTGCTGAGAGGGCTTCTTCTTTTGCTCGACGCCCTCTCTGTCTCCTGACGCAATTTGCAACATCCTGGTCCTTCCTGAGCCACAGCAGCGTCCAAAAACCCTTACCGCACGATTTGCAGCTAGCAAGGCTTGTTGGCGGTCTTTTGGCGGGAAAACACTTCTGCACGACTCTCCACGGCGTGAGGGATCTGTTCTCCAAAAGGAAGGTCTCTAGCCCTTGTCGTTCCTGCAGAAACCTAAGCTTCTACAGTCCAGTAGCAGCTTCTTTGCACCCACAGCTGGCATTTCCTGGGCATCTGCCCATCTCCGACTTGCTTGTGACTTTTGGACTTGGTCCCCTTGTTCCACAGGTACCCTCGACTGGAAATCCATTGTTGTTGCATTGCTGGTTTGTGTCTTTCCTGCAGAATTCCCCTATCACGACTTCTATGTCCTTTGAGGAACTTTAGTGCACTTTGCACTCACTATTCAGGGTCTTGGGGTGGGCTATTTTTCTAACCCTTACTATTTTCTAATAGTCCCAGCGACCCTCTACAAGGTCACATAGGTTTGGGGTCCATTTGTGGTTCGCATTCCACTTTTGGAGTATATGGTTTGTGTTGCCCCTATCCCTATGTGTCCCCATTGCATCCTATTGTAACTATACATTGTTTGCACTGTTTTCTAAGACTATACTACATATTTTTGGTATTGTGTATATATATCTTGTGTATATTTCCTATCCTCTCACTGAGGGTACACTCTGAGATACTTTGGCATATTTGTAGGAAAGTACCATCTTGCCTGGCATGTTACCCCCATTTTTCACTGTATATATGTTGTTTTAGTTGTATGTGTCACTGGGACCCTGGTAACCCAGGGCCCCAGTGCTCATAAGTGTGCCTGAATGTGTTACCTGTGTAGTGACTAACTGTCTCACTGAGGCTCTGCTAATCAGAACCTCAGTGGTTATGCTCTCTCATTTCTTTCCAAATTGTCACTAACAGGCTAGTGACCATTTTTACCAATTTACATTGGCTTACTGGAACACCCTTATAATTCTCTAGTATATGGTACTGAGGTACCCAGGGTATTGGGGTTCCAGGAGATCCCTATGGGCTGCAGCATTTCTTTTGCCACCCATAGGGAGCTCTGACAATTCTTACACAGGCCTGCCACTGCAGCCTGAGTGAAATAACGTCCACGTTATTTCACAGCCATTTTACACTGCACTTAAGTAACTTATAAGTCACCTATATGTCTAACCTTTACCTGGTAAAGGTTAGGTGCAAAGTTACTTAGTGTGAGGGCACCCTGGCACTAGCCAAGGTGCCCCCACATTGTTCAGAGCCAATTCCCTGAACTTTGTGAGTGCGGGGACACCATTACACGCGTGCACTACATATAGGTCACTACCTATATGTAGCTTCAAATGGTAACTCCGAATATGGCCATGTAACATGTCTATGATCATGGAATTGCCCCCTCTATGCCATCCTGGCATAGTTGGCACAATCCCATGATCCCAGTGGTCTGTAGCACAGACCCTGGTACTGCCAAACTGCCCTTCCTGGGGTTTCACTGCAGCTGCTGCTGCTGCCAACCCCTCAGACAGGCATCTGCCCTCCTGGGGTCCAGCCAGGCCTGGCCCAGGATGGCAGAACAAAGAACTTCCTCTGAGAGAGGGTGTGACACCCTCTCCCTTTGGAAAATGGTGTGAAGGCAGGGGAGGAGTAGCCTCCCCCAGCCTCTGGAAATGCTTTGTTGGGCACAGAGGTGCCCAATTCTGCATAAGCCAGTCTACACCGGTTCAGGGACCCCTTAGCCCCTGCTCTGGCGCGAAACTGGACAAAGGAAAGGGGAGTGACCACTCCCCTGACCTGCACCTCCCCTGGGAGGTGTCCAGAGCTCCTCCAGTGTGCTCCAGACCTCTGCCATCTTGGAAACAGAGGTGCTGCTCGCACACTGGACTGCTCTGAGTGGCCAGTGCCACCAGGTGACGTCAGAGACTCCTGCTGATAGGCTCCTTCAGGTGTTAGTAGCCTATCCTCTCTCTTAGGTAGCCAAACCCTCTTTTCTGGCTATTTAGGGTCTCTGTCTCTGGGGAAACTTTAGATAACGAATGCATGAGCTCAGCCGAGTTCCTCTGCATCTCTCTCTTCACCTTCTGATAAGGAATCGACTGCTGACCGCGCTGGAAGCCTGCAAACCTGCAACATAGTAGCAAAGACGACTACTGCAACTCTGTAACGCTGATCTTGCCGCCTTCTCGACTGTTTTCCTGCTTGTGCATGCTGTGGGGGTAGTCTGCCTCCTCTCTGCACTAGAAGCTCCGAAGAAATCTCCCATGGGTTGACGGAATCTTCCCCCTGCAACCGCAGGCACCAAAAAGCTGCATTACCGGTCGAGCGAGGTCCCTTGAATCCAGCGACTCTGTCCAAGTGACCCCCACAGTCCAGTGACTCTTCAGCCCAAGTTTGGTGGAGGTAAGTCCTTGCCTCACCTCGCTGGGCTGCATTGCTGGGAACCGCGACTTTGCAGCTACTCCGGCCCCTGTGCACTTCCGGCTGAAATCCTTCGTGCACAGCCAAGCCTGGGTCCACGGCACTCTAGCCTGCTTTGCACGACTTTCTAAGTCGGTCTCCGGCGACGTGGGACTCTTTTGTGCAACTTCGGCGAGCACCATTTCATGCATCCTCGTAGTGCATGTTTCTGGCACTTCCCTGGGTGCTACCTGCTTCAGTGAGGGCTCTTTGTCTTGATCGACGTCCCCTCTCGTTTCAGGTCCAATTCGCGACCTCCTGGTCCCTCCTGGGCCCCGGCAGCGTCCAAAAACGCCAAATGCACGATTTTCGACCAGCAAGGCTTGTTGGCATCCGCCCGGCGGGAAAACACTACTGTCCGACTCTCCAAGGCGAGAGGGATCCGTCCTCCAAAGGGGAAGTCTCTAGCCCTTTTCGTTCCTGCAGAAACCTCAGCTTCTTCTGTCCAGTCGAAGCTGCTTTGCACCCGCAGCTGGCATTTCCTGGGCATCTGCCCATCTCCGACTTGCTTGTGACTTTTGGACTTGGTCCCCTTGTTCCACAGGTACCCTAGATTGGAAATCCACAGTTGTTGCATTGCTGGTTTGTGTCTTTCCTGCATTATTCCTCTAACACGACTACTTTGTCCTTAGGGGAATTTAAGTGCACTTTGCACTCACTTTTCAGGGTCTTGGGGAGGGTTATTTTTCTAACTCTCACTATTTTCTAATAGTCCCAGCGACCCTCTACAAGGTCACATAGGTTTGGGATCCATTCGTGGTTCGCATTCCACTTTTGAAGTATATGGTTTGTGTTGCCCCTATCCCTATGTTTCCCCATTGCATCCTATTGTAACTATACATTGTTTGCACTGTTTTCTAAGACTATACTGCATATTTTTGCTATTGTGTATATATATCTTGTGTATATTTCCTATCCTCTCACTGAGGGTACACTCTAAGATACTTTGGCATATTGTCATAAAAATAAAGTACCTTTATTTTTAGTATAACTGTGTATTGTGTTTTCTTATGATATTGTGCATATGACACTAAGTGGTACTGTAGTAGCTTCACACATCTCCTAGTTCAGCCTAAGCTGCTCTGCTAAGCTACCATTATCTATCAGCCTAAGCTGCTAGACACCCTATACACTAATAAGGGATAACTGGGCCTGGTGCAAGGTGCAAGTACCCCTTGGTACTCACTACAAGCCAGTCCAGCCTCCTACATTGGTTGTGCAGTGGTGGGATAAGTGCTTGAGACTACTTACCACTCTTGTCATTGTACTTTTCATAAGAGAAAAATATACAAAACAAGGTCAGTGTATATACACATAGCCAAAAAGTTTTGCATTTCCTCTTTTCACTCTTTTCTAAGTGCTGAAAAGTACCTCTAAACTTTCAAAAAGTTCTTAAAAGTTTAAAAAGTTTTTTTTCTGTCTTTCCAAAAAGTTCTGAAAACTTTTTTCTCTTTTTCTATCACTTTAACTCTCTCTAAAAAATGTCTGGCACAGGCCAAAGTGTTGATCTGTCCAAACTTGCATATGACAACCTTAGCTGGAAAAGAGCAAGGAGTCTCTGTATAGAGAGAGGTTTGAGTGTAGGGAAAAATCCTTCCTTGGAACTGTTACTTAACATGCTTAGAGAACAGGATAAGGCCATAGGTGCCCCATCTGTTGAAAAAGTACCTAATAGTTCCCAATCTGATTCAGGGACTCCCCCAGGAAAAGATTCAGGAAAGCAACTTCCTAGCCTGCCCATTACTAGACAATCTAGCATAGATGGTAATGATGATGAGCCACACCATATAAATAGTGTTGTCTCACATCATAGCAAAAGCATTTATTCTCACCATACTGGTAGTAATGTTTCTGTAAACCAAGCTGTTAGGGTGGCTTCTGTAAGGGACAGGTCTCCTTCTGTTCATTCCCATCATAGCTCTGTTTCTAGAAATGTCCCTCCCACCAACCCTGATGACAGAATGTTAGAGAGGGAACTCAATAAGTTGAGGGTGGAACAAACCAGACTGAAGCTTAAAAAGCAACAGCTGGATTTGGATAGACAGTCTTTTGAATTAGAGAAGGAAAGACAGAAGTTGGGTTTAGATACCCATGGTGGCAGCAGCAGTATTCCCCATAGTCATCCTGCAAAAGAGCATGATTCCAGGAATCTGCACAAGATAGTTCCCCCTTATAAGGAGGGGGATGACATTAACAAGTGGTTTGCTGCACTTGAGAGGGCCTGTGTTGTATAGGATGTCCCTCAAAGGCAGTGGGCTGCTATCCTATGGCTATCATTTAGTGGAAAAGGTAGGGATAGGCTCCTTACTGTGAAAGAAAATTATGCTAATAATTTCCAAGTTCTTAAGAATGCACTCCTGGATGGTTATGGCTTAACCACTGAACAGTACAGGATAAAGTTCAGAGAGACCAAAAAGGAGTCTTCACAAGACTGGGTTGGTTTTATTGACCATTCAGTGAAGGCCTTGGAGGGGTGGTTACATGGCAGTAAAGTTACTGATTATGACAGCCTGTATAACTTGATCCTGAGAGAGCATATTCTTAATAATTGTGTGTCTGATTTGTTGCACCAGTACTCGGTGGACTCTGATCTGACCTCTCCCCAAGAATTGGGAAAGAAGGCAGACAAATGGGTCAGAACAAGAGTGAACAGAAAAGTTCATACAGGGGGTGACAAAGATGGCAACAAAAAGAAGGATGGTAAGTCTTCTGACAAGGGTGGGGACAAATCTAAAAATGAGTCTTCATCAGGCCCACAAAAACACTCTGGTGGGGGTGGTGGGCCCAAATCCTCTTTTAATCAGAACAAGGAAAAGAAACCATGGTGCTATTTATGTAAAATAAAAGGCCATTGGACAACAGATCCCAGTTGTCCAAAGAAAGGCACCACTGCTCCTACCACTACAACCCCTACTGCTACACCTAGTGTCCCTACTAATAGCAGTGGTGGTGGGAGCAAACCTACTAATAGCCAAACCAAGGGAGTAGCTGGGCTCACTTTTGGTAATTTAGTTGGGGTTGGTCTGATTAGGGAGACCACAGAGGCTACTTTAGTCTCTGAAGGGGCTATTGATTTAGCCACTTTGGTTGCTTGCCCCCATAACTTGGAGAAGTACAAGCAACTAACCCTAATAAATGGTGTTGAGGTCCAGGCCTACAGGGACACAGGTGCCAGTGTCACAATGGTGATTGCGAAACTGGTGCACCCTGAACAACACATACTTGGACACCAGTACCAAGTAACCGATGCTCACAACATAACACAAAGCCACCCCATGGCTGTTGTAAATCTCAACTGGGGGGGGTAACTGGTCCAAAGAAAGTTGTGGTAGCTTCAGATTTACCTGTAGACTGTCTATTAGGGAATGATTTGGAGACATCAGCGTGGTCAGATGTGGAGTTGGAGGCCCATGCAGCAATGCTGGGCATCCCAGGGCATATTTTTGCTTTGACAAGGGCTCAGGCCAAAAAGCAAAAAGGACAGGGAAGCTTGGATCCTGGAACAATGGACCAAGTGCTCCCTAAAGCTAGGGCTAGTAGAAGCAAACCACTTCCTACTATCCCTCCCTCTACAGTGGATTCAACTTCTGAGGAAGAAGAATTCCCTCCCTGTGCAGAACCTACACCAGAGGAGCTGGAAACAGACACTGCTGAGCTTTTGGGTGAAGGGGGGCCTGCCAGAGAGGAGCTGAGTGTGGCACAGCAAACCTGTCCCACATTAGAGGGTCTCAGACAGCAAGCTGTCAAACAGGCTAATGGGGATGTCAGCGACTCTCACAGAGTTTACTGGGAGGACAACCTCTTGTACACTGAGCATAGGGATCCTAAACCTGGAGCTGCCAGGAGATTAGTGATTCCTCAGGAGTACAGAAAGTTCCTCCTAACACTGGCACATGACATTCCCCTAGCTGGGCACCTGGGTCAAATGAAAACTTGGGACAGATTGGTTCCATTGTTTCATTGGCCTAGGATGTCTGAGGACACAAAGGAATTTTGTAAGTCCTGTGAAACCTGTCAAGCCAGTGGCAAGACAGGTGGCACCCCAAAGGCACCCCTCATCCCACTGCCTGTGGTTGGGGTTCCCTTTGAAAGGGTAGGGGTTGACATAGTTGGCCCCCTTGACCCTCCTACTGCTTCAGGCAATAGATTTATCTTGGTGGTAGTGGACCATGCCACAAGATATCCTGAAGCTATTCCTTTAAGGACCACTACAGCTCCTGCAGTGGCAAAGGCCCTCCTGGGAATATTTTCCAGGGTGGGCTTCCCAAAGGAAGTAGTATCAGACAGAGGAAGCAATTTCATGTCTGCATACTTAAAGGCCATGTGGAAGGAGTGTGGTGTAACGTACAAGTTCACAACACCCTATCATCCACAAACAAATGGACTGGTGGAGAGATTTAATAAAACTCTCAAAGGCATGATTATGGGTCTCCCTGAAAAACTCCGCAGGAGATGGGATATCCTTCTACCATGCCTCCTTTTTGCCTACAGGGAGGTACCCCAGAAAGGAGTGGGCTTCAGCCCCTTTGAACTTCTTTTTGGACACCCTGTTAGGGGTCCACTCACACTTGTAAAGGAGGGTTGGGAACAACCTTTAAAAGCTCCTAAGCAGGATATTGTGGACTATGTACTTGGCCTCAGATCAAGGATGGCTGAGTACATGAAAAAGGCCAGTAAAAACCTTCAGGCCAGCCAAGAGCTCCAGAAGCAATGGCATGATCAGAAGGCTGTTTTGGTTCAGTACCAACCAGGGCAGAAAGTGTGGGTCTTGGAGCCTGTGGCCCCAAGAGCACTCCAAGATAAATGGAGTGGACCCCACACAATAGTTGAAAAGAAGGGTGAAGTCACCTACTTGGTTGACTTAGGCACTGCCAGGAGTCCCCTTAGGGTGCTCCATGTCAACTGCCTGAAACCCTACTATGACAGGGCTGATCTCACCCTGCTCATGGCAACTGATGAGGGACAGGAAGAAGACAGTGATCCTCTACCTGATCTCTTCTCTTCCACAGAACAAGATGCTCTTGTGGAAGGTGTAGTTTTGGCAGATTGTCTTACTGCTGAGCAGAAAGACCATTGCATAAATCTCCTAGGACAATTTTCAGAACTCTTCTCTACTGTGCCAGGCACCACTTCTTGGTGTGAGCACACTATAGATACTGGAGACAGTTTACCTGTCAAAAGTAAGATCTATAGGCAGCCTGACTGTGAGAAGGTAGCCTCTTTCTAGCCTTGTTACCCCCACTTTTGGCCTGTTTGTGAGTGTATGTCAGGGTGTTTGTCACCGTTTTCACTGTCTCACTGGGATCCTGATAGCCAGGCCTCAGTGCTCATAGTGAAAACACTATGGTTTCAGTATGTTTGTTATGTGTCACTGGGATCCTGCTGGTCAGGACCCCAGTGCTCATAGGTTTGTGGCCTATATGTATGTGTCACTGGGACCCTGTCACACAGGGCCCCAGTGCTCATAGGTGTGCATGTATATGTTCCCTGTGTGGTGCCTAACTGTCTCACTGAGGCTCTGCTAACCAGAACCTCAGTGGTTATGCTCTCTCATAACTTTTAAATTGTCACTAACAGGCTAGTGACCATTTTTACCAATTTACATTGGCTTACTGGAACACCCTTATAATTCCCTAGTATATGGTACTGAGGTACCCAGGGTATTGGGGTTCCAGGAGACCCCTATGGGCTGCAGCATTTCTTTTGCCACCCATAGGGAGCTCTGACAATTCTTACACAGGCCTGCCACTGCAGCCTGAGTGAAATAACGTCCACGGTATTTCACAGCCATTTTACACTGCACTTAAGTAACTTATAAGTCACCTATATGTCTAACCTTTACCTGGTAAAGGTTAGGTGCAAAGTTACTTAGTGTGAGGGCACCCTGGCACTAGCCAAGGTGCCCCCACATTGTTCAGAGCCAATTCCCTGAACTTTGTGAGTGCGGGGACACCATTACACGCGTGCACTACATATAGGTCACTACCTATATGTAGCTTCACCATGGTAACTCCGAATATGGCCATGTAACATGTCTATGATCATGGAATTGCCCCCTCTATACCATCCTGGCATAGTTGGCACAATCCCATGATCCCAGTGGTCTGTAGCACAGACCCTGGTACTGCCAAACTGCCCTTCCTGGGGTTTCACTGCAGCTGCTGCTGCTGCCAACCCCTCAGACAGGCAGCTGCCCTCCTGGGGTCCAGCCAGGCCTGGCCCAGGATGGCAGAACAAAGAACTTCCTCTGAGAGAGGGTGTGACACCCTCTCCCTTTGGAAAATGGTGTGAAGGCAGGGGAGGAGTAGCCTCCCCCAGCCTCTGGAAATGCTTTGTTGGGCACAGATGTGCCCAATTCTGCATAAGCCAGTCTACACCGGTTCAGGGACCCCTTAGCCCCTGCTCTGGCGCGAAACTGGACAAAGGAAAGGGGAGTGACCACTCCCCTGACCTGCACCTCCCCTGGGAGGTGTCCAGAGCTCCTCCAGTGTGCTCCAGACCTCTGCCATCTTGGAAACAGAGGTGCTGCTGGCACACTGGACTGCTCTGAGTGGCCAGTGCCACCAGGTGACGTCAGAGACTCCTGCTGATAGGCTCCTTCAGGTGTTAGTAGCCTTTCCTCTCTCCTAGGTAGCCAAACCCTCTTTTCTGGCTATTTAGGGTCTCTGTCTCTGGGGAAACTTTAGATAACGAATGCATGAGCTCAGCCGAGTTCCTCTGCATCTCCCTCTTCACCTTCTGATAAGGAATCGACCGCTGACCGCGCTGGAAGCCTGCAAACCTGCAACATAGTAGCAAAGACGACTACTGCAACTCTGTAACGCTGATCCTGCCGCCTTCTCGACTGTTTTCCTGCTTGTGCATGCTGTGGGGGTAGTCTGCCTCCTCTCTGCACCAGAAGCTCCGAAGAAATCTCCCGTGGGTCGACGGAATCTTCCCCCTGCAACCGCAGGCACCAAAAAGCTGCATCTCCGGTCCCTTGGGTCTCCTCTCAGCACGACGAGCGAGGTCCCTCGAATCCAGCGACACCGTCCAAGTGACCCCCACAGTCCAGTGACTCTTCAGCCCAAGTTTGGTGGAGGTAAGTCCTTGCCTCACCTCGCTGGGCTGCATTGCTGGGAACCGCGACTTTGCAAGCTTCTCCGGCCCCTGTGCACTTCCGGCGGAAATCCTGTGTGCACAGCCAAGCCTGGGTCCACGGCACTCTAACCTGCATTGCACGACTTTCTAAGTTGGTCTCCGGCGACGTGGGACTCCTTTGTGCAACTTCGGCGAGCACCGTTTCACGCATCCTCGTAGTGCCTGTTTCTGGCACTTCTCCGGGTGCTACCTGCTTCAGTGAGGGCTCTTTGTCTTGCTCGACGTCCCCTCTCTCTGCAGGTCCAATTTGCGACCTCCTGGTCCCTCCTGGGCCCCAGCAGCGTCCAAAAACGCCAAACGCACGATTTGCGTGTAGCAAGGCTTGTTGGCGTCCATCCGGCGGGAAAACACTTCTGCACGACTCTCCAAGGCGTGGGGGATCCATCCTCCAAAGGGGAAGTCTCTAGCCCTTGTCGTTCCTGCAGTATTCACAGTTCTTCAGCCTAGTAAGAGCTTCTTTGCACCAACCGCTGGCATTTCTTGGGCATCTGCCCATCTCCGAGCTGCTTGTGACTTTTGGACTTGGTCCCCTTGTTCCACAGGTACCTTCAGACAGGAATCCATCGTTGTTGCATTGCTGATTTGTGTTTTCCTTGCATTCTCCCTCTAACACGACTATTTTGTCCTTAGGGGAACTTTGGTGCACTTTGCACTCACTTTTCAGGGTCTTGGGGTGGGTTATTTTGCTAACTCTCACTATTTTCTAATAGTCCCAGCGACCCTCTACAAGGTCACATAGGTTTGGGGTCCATTCGTGGTTCGCATTCCACTTCTGGAGTATATGGTTTGTGTTGCCCCTATCCCTATGTTTCCCCATTGCATCCTATTGTAACTATACATTGTTTGCACTGTTTTCTAAGACTATACTGCATATTTTTGCTATTGTGTATATATATCTTGTGTATATTTCCTATCCTCTCACTGAGGGTACACTCTAAGATACTTTGGCATATTGTCATAAAAATAAAGTACCTTTATTTTTAGTATAACTGTGTATTGTGTTTTCTTATGATATTGTGCATATGACACTAAGTGGTACTGTAGTAGCTTCACACGTCTCCTAGTTCAGCCTAAGCTGCTCTGCTAAGCTACCATTATCTATCAGCCTAAGCTGCTAGACACCCTATACACTAATAAGGGATAACTGGGCCTGGTGCAAGGTGCAAGTACCCCTTGGTACTCACTACAAGCCAGTCCAGCCTCCTACATTGGTTGTGCAGTGGTGGGATAAGTGCTTTGAGACTACTTACCACTCTTGTCATTGTACTTTTCATAAGAGAAAAATATACAAAACAAGGTCAGTGTATATACACATAGCCAAAAAGTTTTGCATTTCCTCTTTTCACTCTTTTCTAAGTGCTGAAAAGTACTTCTAAACTTTCAAAAAGTTCTTAAAAGTTTAAAAAGTTTTTTCTGTCTTTCCAAAAAGTTCTGAAAACTTTTTTCTCTTTGCCTATCACTTTAACTCTCTCTAAAAATGTCTGGCACAGGCCAAAAAGTTGAACTGTCCAAACTTGCATATGATCACCTTAGCTGGAAAGGAGCAAGGAGTCTCTGCATAGAGAGAGGTTTGAGTGTAGGGAAGAATCCTTCCTTAGAACTGTTAATTAATATGCTTAGAGTACAGGATAAGGCCATAAGTGCCCAATCTGTAGAAAAAGTAGCTAATGGTTCTCAATCTGATCCAGGGACTCCCCCAGGAAAAGGTTCAGGAAAGAAACTTCTCAGCCTGCCCATTACTAGACAGTCTAGCATAGTTGGTACAGAGGTTGAATCACATCATACTGATGATGTGCTCTCACATTATGCTGGTAGCCAAGCTGTTAGGGTGCCCCTTGTAAGGGACAGGTCTCCTTCTGTTCATTCCCATCATACCTCTGTATCTAGAAATGTCCCTCCCACCCACCCTGATGACAGATTGTTAGAAAGGGAGCTCAATAGATTGAGAGTGGAACAAACCAGACTGAAGCTCAAGAAGCAACAGCTGGATTTGGATAGACAGTCTTTAGAAATAGAGAGGGAAAGACAGAAGTTGGGTTTAGAT
This sequence comes from Pleurodeles waltl, assembly GCF_031143425.1. NCBI lineage: Eukaryota > Metazoa > Chordata > Amphibia > Caudata > Salamandridae > Pleurodeles > Pleurodeles waltl. The sequence goes on along the minus strand of NC_090440.1, from coordinate 598,681,465 downwards.
ACCCATGGTGGCAGCAGCAGTATTCCCCATAGTCATCCTGCAAAAGAGCATGATTCCAGGAATCTGCACAAGATACTTCCCCCTTATAAGGAGGGGGATGACATTAACAAGTGGTTTGCTGCACTTGAGAGGGCCTGTGCTGTACAGGATGTCCCTCAAAGGCAGTGGGCTGCTATCCTATGGCTATCATTTAGTGGAAAGGGTAGGGATAGACTCCTTACTGTGAAAGAAAGTGATGCCAATAATTTTACAGTTCTTAAGAATGCACTCCTGGATGGTTATGGCTTAACCACTGAACAGTACAGGATAAAGTTCAGAGAGACCAAAAAGGAGTCTTCACAAGACTGGGTTGATTTCATTGACCATTCAGTGAAGGCCTTGGAGGGGTGGTTACATGGCAGTAAAGTTACTGATTATGAAAGCCTGTATAACACAATCCTGAGAGAGCATATACTTAATAATTGTGTGTCTGATTTGTTGCACCAGTACCTGGTAGACTCTGATCTGACCTCTCCCCAAGAATTGGGAAAGAAGGCAGACAAATGGGTCAGAACAAGGGTGAACAGAAAAGTTCATACAGGGGGTGACAAAGATGGCAATAAGAAGAAAGATGGTGAAAAATCTCAAGATAAGCATGGGGATAAGGGTAAAACCAAAGATCCCACTTCAAATCTTAAACACTCTTCAGAGGGTGGGGATAAAACAAATTCTTCCTCTTCTTCCCAACCTGCACACATTAAAAAGCCTTGGTGCTTTGTGTGTAAAAACAGAGGCCATAGGCCAGGGGATAAGTCCTGTCCAGGTAAACCCCCTGAGCCTACCACCACTAATACATCAAGCTCTAGTGCCCCTAGCAGTAGTGATACTAGTGGTGGGACTGCTGGCAACAGTCAAGCAAAGGGTGTAGTTGGGTTCACTTATGGGTCCATAGTGGAAACTGATGTAATCAGTCCCAAGACAGTTTCTGTCACACCTAGTGGCATTGGCCTTGCCACACTGGCTGCTTGTCCCCTTACAATGGATAAGTACAGGCAGACAGTTTCAATAAATGGTGTTGAGGCCTTGGCCTACAGGGACACAGGTGCCAGTTTCACTTTGGTGACTGAAAACCTAGTGCCTCCTGAACAACACATCATTGGACAACAGTATAAGATTATTGATGTCCATAACTCCACTAAGTTTCTTCCCTTAGCTATAATTCAGTTTAGTTGGGGTGGAGTTACTGGCCCTAAGCAGGTGGTGGTATCACCTAGCTTACCTGTAGACTGTCTCTTAGGTAATGACCTAGAGGCCTCAGGTTGGGCTGATGTAGAGTTTTATGCCCATGCAGCCATGCTGGGCATCCCTGAGGAATTGTTCCCTCTCATTTCAAGTGAAATGAAAAAGCAAAGGAGAGAAGGCCTGAAAACTCAGGATCCCTCTCCAGCAACAGGTAAAAAGGGTATCACAGTATCCCCTAACCACCCTACCATTCAGGATACTATTCCTGTGGTGGGAGAAACCTCTCCTGGGGTGGCACCTGTTCCAAGGGAATCATCAGCTGGCAAAGCTGGACTCCCTGAGGTGGAAGTACCTCTCTGTGGGATAACTAACATTGGTGAGAAAAAGAGCACCATTTTAGTTAACATGGAGCATCCCTCCAACCCTCCCAGAGAAACTTTAGTGCAGAAACTCTGCACTGCCTCACAACACTTAGGACAGCATCCCTGCCCTAGTGTGGAGCTGATAGGACAGCATCCCTGCCCTGCTCCAACCCAAGAGAAACAGCATCCCTGTTCTCTCTTCCAGCCATATGGACAAAGTTTTTGCCCAGCTATGGCTTTTCTGAGACAGCATCCCTGTCTGGCATTTCCATCACTACAAATAGGTTCAGTGGACAATTCCCACTGCTCTAAACTAAAACTTACTGATAGAAACTCTGAAAATACATCTTCACATTGTTGCTTAGCTAAAAAACTTCAAACAGGGTGGTTTACATCCCCACAGGGAAGTAACCATATAGTGGATGATAAAGGGAGTAACCAGTCTATTGCAGAGCTACTCTCTACTTATCACCACTTAGACAATAAAGTCTCAACTGGCCAAGGTTAGCCTTATTGTCCTTCGTTTGGGGGGGGGGGTTGTGTGAGAAGGTAGCCTCTTTCTAGCCTTGTTACCCCCACTTTTGGCCTGTTTGTGAGTGTATGTCAGGGTGTTTGTCACCGTTTTCACTGTCTCACTGGGATCCTGATAGCCAGGCCTCAGTGCTCATAGTGAAAACACTATGGTTTCAGTATGTTTGTTATGTGTCACTGGGATCCTGCTGGTCAGGACCCCAGTGCTCATAGGTTTGTGGCCTATATGTATGTGTCACTGGGACCCTGTCACACAGGGCCCCAGTGCTCATAGGTGTGCATGTATATGTTCCCTGTGTGGTGCCTAACTGTCTCACTGAGGCTCTGCTAACCAGAACCTCAGTGGTTATGCTCTCTCATAACTTTTAAATTGTCACTAACAGGCTAGTGACCATTTTTACCAATTTACATTGGCTTACTGGAACACCCTTATAATTCCCTAGTATATGGTACTGAGGTACCCAGGGTATTGGGGTTCCAGGAGACCCCTATGGGCTGCAGCATTTCTTTTGCCACCCATAGGGAGCTCTGACAATTCTTACACAGGCCTGCCACTGCAGCCTGAGTGAAATAACGTCCACGTTATTTCACAGCCATTTTACACTGCACTTAAGTAACTTATAAGTCACCTATATGTCTAACCTTTACCTGGTAAAGGTTGGGTGCAAAGTTACTTAGTGTGAGGGCACCCTGGCACTAGCCAAGGTGCCCCCACATTGTTCAGAGCCAATTCCCTGAACTTTGTGAGTGCGGGGACACCATTACACGCGTGCACTACATATAGGTCACTACCTATATGTAGCTTCACAATGGTAACTCCGAATATGGCCATGTAACATGTCTATGATCATGGAATTGCCCCCTCTATGCCATCCTGGCATTGTTGGTACAATTCCATGATCCCAGTGGTCTGTAGCACAGACCCTGGTACTGCCAGACTGCCCTTCCTGGGGTTTCACTGCAGCTGCTGCTGCTGCCAACCCCTCAGACAGGCAGCTGCCCTCCTGGGGTCCAGCCAGGCCTGTCCCAGGATGGCAGAACAAAGAACTTCCTCTGAGAGAGGGTGTGACACCCTCTCCCTTTGGAAAATGGTGTGAAGGCGCTGGAGGAGTAGCCTCCCCCAGCCTCTGGAAATGCTTTGTTGGGCACAGATGTGCCCAATTCTGCATAAGCCAGTCTACACCGGTTCAGGGACCCCTTAGCCCCTGCTCTGGCGCGAAACTGGACAAAGGAAAGGGGAGTGACCACTCCCCTGACCTGCACCTCCCCTGGGAGGTGTCCAGAGCTCCTCCAGTGTGCTCCAGACCTCTGCCATCTTGGAAACAGAGGTGCTGCTGGCACACTGGACTGCTCTGAGTGGCCAGTGCCACCAGGTGACGTCAGAGACTCCTGCTGATAGGCTCCTTCAGGTGTTAGTAGCCTTTCCTCTCTCCTAGGTAGCCAAACCCTCTTTTCTGGCTATTTAGGGTCTCTGTCTCTGGGGAAACTCTAGATAACGAATGCATGAGCTCAGCCGAGTTCCTCTGCATCTCCCTCTTCACCTTCTGATAAGGAATCGACCGCTGACCGCGCTGGAAGCCTGCAAACCTGCAACATAGTAGCAAAGACGACTACTGCAACTCTGTAACGCTGATCCTGCCGCCTTCTCGACTGTTTTCCTGCTTGTACATGCTGTGGGGGTAGTCTGCCTCCTCTCTGCACCAGAAGCTCCGAAGAAATCTCCTGTGGGTCGACGGAATCTTCCCCCTGCAACCGCAGGCACCAAAAAGCTGCATTACCGGTCCCTTGGGTCTCCTCTCAGCACGACGAGCGAGGTCCCTCGAATCCAGCGACACCGTCCAAGTGACCCCCACAGTCCAGTGACTCTTCAGCCCAAGTTTGGTGGAGGTAAGTCCTTGCCTCACCTCGCTGGGCTGCATTGCTGGGAACCGTGACTTTGCAAGCTTCTCCGGCCCCTGTGCACTTCCGGCGGAAATCCTGTGTGCACAGCCAAGCCTGGGTCCACGGCACTCTAACCTGCATTGCACGACTTTCTAAGTTGGTCTCCGGCGACGTGGGACTCCTTTGTGCAACTTCGGCGAGAACCGTTTCACGCATCCTCGTAGTGCCTGTTTCTGGCACTTCTCCGGGTGCTACCTGCTTCAGTGAGGGCTCTTTGTCTTGCTCGACGTCCCCTCTCTCTGCAGGTCCAATTTGCGACCTTCTGGTCCCTCCTGGACCCCAGCAGCGTCCAAAAACGCCAAACGCACGATTTGCGTGTAGCAAGGCTTGTTGGCGTCCATCCGGCGGGAAAACACTTCTGCACGATTCTCCAAGGCGTGTGGGATCCATCCTCCAAAGGGGAAGTCTCTAGCCCTTGTCGTTCCTGCAGTATTCACAGCTCTTCAGCCTAGTAAGAGCTTCTTTGCACCAACCGCTGGCATTTCTTGGGCATCTGCCCAGCTACGAGCTGCTTGTGACTTTTGGACTTGGTCCCCTTGTTCCACAGGTACCCTCAGACAGGAATCCATCGTTGTTGCATTGCTGAATTGTGTTTTCCTTGCATTCTCCCTCTAACACGACTATTTTGTCCTTAGGGTAACTTTAGTGCACTTTGCACTCACTTTTCAGGGTCTTGGGGAGGGTTATTTTTCTAACTCTCACTATTTTCTAATAGTCCCAGCGACCCTCTACAAGGTCACATAGGTTTGGGGTCCATTCGTGGTTCGCATTCCACTTCTAGAGTATATGGTTTGTGTTGCCCCTATCCCTATGTTTCCCCATTGCATCCTATTGTAACTATACATTGTTTGCACTGTTTTCTAAGACTATACTGCATATTTTTGCTATTGTGTATATATATCTTGTGTATATTTCCTATCCTCTCACTGAGGGTACACTCTAAGATACTTTGGCATATTGTCATAAAAATAAAGTACCTTTATTTTTAGTATAACTGTGTATTGTGTTTTCTTATGATATTGTGCATATGACACTAAGTGGTACTGTAGTAGCTTCACACGTCTCCTAGTTCAGCCTGAGCTGCTTTGCTAAGCTACCATTATCTATCAGCCTAAGCTGCTAGACACCCTATACACTAATAAGGGATAACTGGGCCTGGTGCAAGGTGCAAGTACCCCTTGGTACTCACTACAAGCCAGTCCAGCCTCCTACAGACATCTGGGACAAATGAAAACTTGGGACAGGCTTGTTCCACTGTTTCATTGGCCTAGGATGTCTGAGGACACAAAGGAATTTTGTAAGTCCTGTGAAACCTGTCAAGCCAGTGGCAAGATAGGTGGCACCCCAAAGGCACCCCTTATTCCACTGCCTGTGGTTGGGGTTCCTTTTGAAAGGTTAGGGGTTGACATAGTTGCCCCCCTTGACCCTCCTACTGCTTCAGGCAATAGATTTATCTGGTGGTAGTGGACCATGCCACAAGATATCCTGAAGCAATTCCTTTAAGGACCACTACAGCACCTGCAGTGGCAAAGGCCCTCCTGGGAATATTCTCTAGGGTGGGCTTCCCAAAGGAAGTAGTATCAGACAGAGGAAGCAATTTCATGTCTGCATACTTAAAGGCCATGTGGAAGGAGTGTGGTGTGACTTACAAGTTCACTACACCCTATCATCCACAAACAAATGGACTGGTGGAGAGATTTAACAAAACTCTCAAAGGCATGATTATGGGTCTCCCTGAAAAACTCCGCAGGAAATGGGATATCCTGTTACCATGCCTCCTTTTTGCCTATAGGGAGGTACCCCAGAAAGGAGTGGGCTTCAGCCCCTTTGAACTCCTCTTTGGACACCCTGTCAGGGGTCCACTAACACTTGTCAAGAAGGGTTGGGAACAACCTTTAAAAGCTCCAAAACAAGATATTGTGGATTATGTACTTGGCCTCAGATCAAGGATGGCTGTGTACATTAAAAAGGCCAGTAAAAACCTTCAGGCCAGCCAAGAGCTCCAAAAGCAATGGCATGACCAGAAGGCTGTTTTGGTTCAGTACAAACCAGGGCAGAAAGTGTGGGTCTTGGAGCCTGTGGCCCCAAGAGCAGTCCAAGATAAATGGAGTGGACCCCACACAATTGTTGAGAAAAAGGGTGAAGTCACCTACTTAGTTGACTTAGGCACTGCCAAGAGTCCCCTTAGGGTGCTCCATGTCAATCGCCTGAAACCCTAATATGACAGGGCTGATCTCACCCTGCTCATGGCAACTGATGAGGGACAGGAAGAAGACAGTGATCCTCTACCTGATCTCTTCTCTTCCACAGAACAAGATGCTCTTGTGGAAGGTGTAGTTTTGGCTGATTGTCTTACTGCTGAGCAGAAAGACCATTGCATAAATCTCCTGGGTCAGTTTTCTCAACTCTTCTCTACTGTGCCAGGTACCACTTCCTGGTGTGAGCAGACTATAGATACTGGAGACAGCTTACCTGTCAAAAGTAAGATCTATAGGCAGCCTGATCATGTCAGGGACTGCATAAAGCAAGAGGTGCAGAAAATGTTAGAACTGGGAGTGGTTGAGCACTCTGAAAGTCCATGGGCTTCTCCTGTGGTACTTGTACCAAAACCCCATTCCAAAGATGGAAAGAAGGAAATGCGGTTTTGTGTAGACTACAGAGGTCTCAACCAGGTAACCAAAACTGATGCTCACCCTATACCCAGGGCAGATGAGCTCATAGATACACTGGCATCTGCCAAGTATCTAAGCACTTTTGATTTGACTGCAGGGTATTGGCAGATAAAATTATCAGACGATGCTAAACCTAAAACTGCATTTTCAAACATTGGAGGCCATTACCAGTTCACAGTAATGCCTTTTGGATTGAAAAATGCACCTGCCACTTTTCAGAGGTTGGTGAACACAGTCCTGCGAGGGCTGGAAGCTTTTAGTGCAGCATATTTGGACGATATAGCTGTCTTTAGCTCCAGCTGGGATGATCACCTGGTCCACCTATGGAAAGTTTTGGAGGCCCTGCAAAAGGCAGGCCTCACTATCAAGGCTTCAAAGTGCCAGATAGGGCAGGGTAAGGTGGTTTATCTGGGACACCTTGTTGGTGGGGAACAGATTGCACCACTTCAGGGGAAAATCCAAACAACTATAGATTGGGTTCCCCCTACCACTCAGACTCAGGTGAGAGCCTTCCTAGGCATCACTGGGTATTACAGGAGGTTCATAAAGAACTATGGCTCCATTGCAGCCCCTCTTAATGACCTCACATCCAAGAAAATGCCTAAAAAGGTATTATGGACAGCAAACTGTCAGAAAGCTTTTGAGGAGCTGAAGCAGGCCATGTGCTTGTAGGAGGCTGGACTGGCTTGTAGTGAGTACCAAGGGGTACTTGCACCTTGCACCAGGCCCAGTTATCCCTTATTAGTGTATAGGGTGTCTAGCAGCTTAGGCTGATAGATAATGGTAGCTTAGCAGAGCAGCTTAGGCTGAACTAGGAGACGTGTGAAGCTACTACAGTACCACTTAGTGTCATATGCACAATATCATAAGAAAACACAATACACAGTTATACTAAAAATAAAGGTACTTTATTTTTATGACAATATGCCAAAGTATCTTAGAGTGTACCCTCAGTGAGAGGATAGGAAATATACACAAGATATATATACACACTAGCAAAAATATGCAGTATAGTCTTAGAAAACAGTGCAAACAATGTATTGTTACAATAGGATGCAATGGGGAAACATAGGGATAGGGGCAACACAAACCATATACTCCAAAAGTGGAATGCGAACCACGAATGGACCCCAAACCTATGTGACCTTGTAGAGGGTCGCTGGGACTATTAGAAAATAGTGAGAGTTAGAAAATTAGCCCTCCCCAAGATCCTGAAAAGTGAGTGCAAAGTGCACTAAAGTTCCCCTAAGAACAAAGAAGTCGTGTTAGAGGAATAATGCAGGAAAGACACAAACCAACAATGCAACAACTGTGGATTTCCAATCTAGGGTACCTGTGGAACAAGGGGACCAAGTCCAAAAGTCACAAACAAGTCGGAGATGGGCATATGCCCAGGAAATGCCAGCTGCGGGTGCAAAGAAGCTTCGACTGGACAGAAGAAGCTGAGGTTTCTGCAGGAACAAAAAGGGCTAGAGACTTCCCCTTTGGTGGACGGATCCCTCTCGTCTTGGAGAGTCGTGCAGACGTGTTTTCCCGCTGGGAGGATGCCAACAAGCCTTGCTAGTTGCAAATTGTGCGTTTGGTGTTTTTGGATGCTGCCGGGGCCCAGGAGGGACCAGGAGGTCGCAAATTGGACCAGGAGGTAGAGGTGACATCGAGCAAGACAAAGAGCCATGTTAGCAGCAGGTAGCACCCAGAGAAGTGCCAGAAACAGGCACTACGAGGATGCGTGAAATGGTGCTCACCCGAAGTTACACAAAGGAGTTCCACGTCGCCGGAGACCAACTTAGAAAGTCGTGCAATGCAGGTTAGAGTGCCGTGGACCCAGGCTTGGCTGTGCACAAAGGATTTCCGCCGGAAGTGCACAGGGGCCGGAGTAGCTGCAAAAGTCGCGATTCCCAGCAATGCAGTCTAGTGAGATGAGACAAGGACTTACCTCCACCAAACTTGGACTGAAGAGTCACTGGACTGTAGGGGCCACTTGGACAGAGTTGCTGGATTCGAGGGACCTTGCTCGTCGTGCTGAGAGGAGACACAAGAGACAGGTAATGCAGCTTTTTGGTGCCTGCGGTTGCAGGGGGAAGATTCCGTCGACCCACTGGATATTTCTCCGGAGCTTCTAGTGCAGAGAGGAGGCAGACTACCCCCACAGCATGCACCACCAGGAAAACAGTCGAGAAGGCGGCAGGATCAGCGTTACAGAGTTGCAGTAGTCGTCTTTGCTACTTTGTTGCAGTGTTGCAGGCTTCCAGCGCGGTCAGCAGTCGATTCCTTGGCAGAAGGTGAAGAGAGAGATGCAGAGGAACTCGGATGAGCTCTTGCATTCGTTATCTAAAGTTTCCCCAGAGACAGAGACCCTAAATAGCCAGAAAAGAGGGTTTGGCTACTTAGGAGAGAGGATAGGCTAGCAACACCTGGAGGAGCCTATCAGAAGGAGTCTCTGACGTCACCTGGTGGCACTGGCCACTCAGAGCAGTCCAGTGTGCCAGCAGCACCTCTGTTTCCAAGATGGCAGAGGTCTGGAGCACACTGGAGGAGCTCTGGACACCTCCCAGGGGAGGTGCAGGTCAGGGGAGTGGTCACTCCCCTTTCCTTTGTCCAGTTTTGCGCCAGAGCAGGGCTAAGGGGTCCCCTGAACCGGTGTAGACTGGCTTATGCAGAATTGGGCACATCTGTGCCCAAGAAAGCATTTCCAGAAGCTGGGGGAGGCTACTCCTCCCCTGCCTTCACACCATTTTCCAAAGGGAGAGGGTGTCACACCCTCTCTCAGAGGAAGTTCTTTGTTCTGCCATCCTGGGCCAGGCCTGGCTGGACCCCAGGAGGGCAGATGCCTGTCTGAGGGGTTGGCAGCAGCTGCAGTGAAACCCCAGGAAGGGCAGTTTGGCAGTACCAGGGTCTGTGCTACAGACCACTGGGATCTTGGGATTGTGCCAACTATGCCAGGATGGCATAGAGGGGGCAATTCCATGATCATAGACATGTTACATGGCCATATTCGGAGTTACCATTGTGAAGCTACATATAGGTAGTGACCTATATGTAGTGCACGCGTGTAATGGTGTCCCCGCACTCACAAAGTCAGGGAAATTGGCCCTGAACAATGTGGGGGCACCTTGGCTAGTGCCAGGGTGCCCTCACACTAAGTAACTTTGCACCTAACCTTTACCAGGTAAAGGTTAGACATATAGGTGACTTATAAGTTACTTAAGTGCAGTGTAAAATGGCTGTGAAATAACGTGGACGTTATTTCACTCAGGCTGCAGTGGCAGGCCTGTGTAAGAATTGTCAGAGCTCCCTATGGGTGGCAAAAGAAATGCTGCAGCCCATAGGGATCTCCTGGAACCCCAATACCCTGGGTACCTCAGTACCATATACTAGGGAATTATAAGGGTGTTCCAGTAAGCCAATGTAAATTGGTAAAAATGGTCACTAGCCTGTTAGTGACAATTTGGAAAGAAATGAGAGAGCATAACCACTGAGGTTCTGATTAGCAGAGCCTCAGTGAGACAGTTAGTCACTACACAGGTAACACATTCAGGCACACTTATGAGCACTGGGGCCCTGGGTTACCAGGGTCCCAGTGACACATACAACTAAAACAACATATATACAGTGAAAAATGGGGGTAACATGCCATGCAAGATGGTACTTTCCTACAGTGCTCTGCACCTGTCCTGTCCCTTGTTACTCTAAAAAATTCTGGGGGTCATTCTGACCCTGACGGGCGGCGGAGGCCGCCCGCCAGAGTTCCCCCCTCCGAAATACCGCTCCGCGGTCGAAAGACCGCAGAGGGTATTCTAAGTTTTTCCCTGGGCTGGCGGGCGGTCGCCAAAAGACTGCCCGCCAGCCCAGGGAAAAACTCCCTTCCCACGAGGATGCCGGCTCGTAATCGAGCCGGCGGAGTGGGAAGGTGCGACGGGTGCTGTTGCACCCGTCGCGTATTTCACTGTCTGCCAAGCAGACAGTGAAATACTCGTAGGGGCCCTCTTACGGGGGCCCCTGCAGTGCCCATGCCAGTGGCCAGTGGCACTGCAGGGGCCCCCAGCGGCCCCGCGACCCCCCCTACCGCCATCCGGTTCCCGTCGGGCGGACCGCCGGGAACTGGATGGCGGTAGGGGGGTCGGAATCCCCTCGGCGGCGCAGCTAGCTGCGCCGCCTTAGAGGATTCAAAAGGGCGGCGGTACACTGGCGGGAGACCGCCAGTGTTGCCGGTCTGACCGCGGCTTTAACGCCGCGGTCAGAATGCCCTGCGGGGCACCGCCGGCCTGTCGGCGGTGCTCCCGCCGACCCTGGCCCCGGCGGTCTAAGACCGCCGGGGTCAGAATGACCCCCTCTATGTCCAAACTGATGCATCTGAATTAGGAGTAGGGGCAGTCCTATCACAACTTAATTCTGAGGGCCAGGATCAACCTGTTGCTTTTATTAGTAGGAGGTTGACCCCTAGAGAAAAGGGTTGGTCTGCCATAGAGAGGGATGCCTTTGCTGTGGTCTGGGCTCTGAAGAAGTTGAGGCCATACCTGTTTGGCACTCACTTCATTGTTCAGACAGACCACAAACCTCTACTTTGGCTAAAACAAATGAAAGGTGAAAATCCTAAATTGTTGAGGTGGTCCATATCCCTGCAGGGAATGGACTATACAGTGGAACATAGACCTGGGAGTAGCCACTCCAATGCAGATGGACTCTCCAGATATTTCCACTTAGACAATGAAGACTCATCAGGTCATGGCTAGTCTTATTGTCCTTCGTTTGGGGGGGGGGGTTGTGTAGGAAAGTACCATCTTGCCTGGCATGTTACCCCCAAAAGTGAGAGTAAAGTGCACTGAAGTTCCCCAAAGGACAAAGAAATCGTGATAGGGGAATTCTGCAGGAAAGACACAAACCAGCAATGCAACAACGATGGATTTCCAGTCGAGGGTACCTGTGGAACAAGGGGACCAAGTCCAAAAGTCACAAGCAAGTCGGAGATGGGCAGATGCCCAGGAAATGCCAGCTGTGGGTGCAAAGAAGCTGCTACTGGACTGTAGAAGCTTAGGTTTCTGCAGGAACGGCAAGGGCTAGAGACTTCCCCTTTGGAGGACGGATCCCTCACGCTGTGGAGAGTCGTGCAGAAGTGTTTTTCCGCCGAAAGACCGCCAACAAGCCTTGCTAGCTGGAAATTGTGCCGTAACAGTTTTTGGACGCTGCTGTGGCCCAGGAGGGACCAGGATGTCGCAAATTGCGTCAGGAGACAGAGGGGACATCGAGCAAGACAAGGAGCCCTCTCAGCAGCAGGTAGCACCCAGAGAAGTGCCAGAAACAGGCACTACGAGGATGCGTGAAACGGTGCTCACCCGAAGTCGCACAAAGGAGTCCCACGTCGCCGGAGAACAACTTAGGAGGTCGTGCAATGCAGGTTAGAGTGCCGTGGACACAGGCTGGACTGTGCACAAAGGATTTCCGCCGGAAGTGCACGGAGGCCGGAGTAGCTGCAAAAGACGCGGTTCCCAGCAATGCAGTCTGGCGTGGGGAGGCAAGGACTTACCTCCACCAAACTTGGACTGAAGAGTCACTGGACTGTGGGAGTCACTTGGACAGAGTTGCTGGATTCGAGGGACCTCGCTCGTCGTGCTGAGAGGAGACCCAAGGGACCAGTGATGCAGTTCTTTGGTGCCTGCGGTTGCAGGGGGACGATTCCGTCGACCCACGGGAGATTTCTTCAGAGCTTCTAGTGCAGAGAGGAGGCAGACTACCCCCACAACATGCACCACCAGGAAAACAGTCGAGAAGGCGACAGGATCAGCGTTACAGAGTTGCAGTAGTCGTCTTTGCTACTATGTTGCAGTTTTGCAGGCTTCCAGCGCGGTCAGCAGTCGATTCCTTGGCAGAAGGTGAAGAGAGAGATGCAGAGGAACTCGGATGAGCTCTTGCATTCGTTATCTAAAGTTTCCCCAGAGACAGAGACCCTAAATAGCCAGAAAAGAGGGTTTGGCTACCTAGGAGAGAGGATAGGCTAGCAACACCTGAAGGAGCCTATCAGAAGGAGTCTCTGACGTCACCTGGTGGCACTGGCCACTCAGAGCAGTCCAGTGTGCCAGCAGCACCTCTGTTTCCAAGATGGCAGAGGTCTGGAGCACACTGGAGGAGCTCTGGACACCTCCCAGGGGAGGTTCAGGTCAGGGGAGTGGTCACTCCCCTTTCCTTTGTCCAGTTTCACGCCAGAGCAGGGCTAAGGGGTCCCTGAACCGGTGTAGACTGGCTTATGCAGAAATGGGCACCAAATGTGCCCATGAAAGCATTTCCAGAGGCTGGGGGAGGCTACTCCTCCCCTGCCTTCACACCATTTTCCAAAGGGAGAGGGTGTAACACCCTCTCTCAGAGGAAGTCCTTTGTTCTGCCATCCTGGGACAAGCCTGGCTTGACCCCAGGAGGGCAGAAACCTGTCTGAGGGGTTGGCAGCAGCAGCAGCTGCAGTGAAACCCCAAGAAAGGCAGTTTGGCAGTACCAGGGTCTGTGCTACAGACCACTGGGATCATGGGATTGTGCCAACTATGCCAGGATGGCATAGAGGGGGCAATTCCATGATCATAGACATGTTACATGGCCATATTCGGAGTTACCATTGTGAAGCTACATATAGGTAGTGACCTATATGTAGTGCACGCGTGTAATGGTGTCCCCTCACTCACAAAGTCCGGGGAATTGGCCCTGAACAATGTGGGGGCACCTTGGCTAGTGCCAGGGTGCCCTCACACTAAGTAACTTTGCACCTAACCTTTACCAGGTAAAGGTTAGACATATAGGTGACTTATAAGTTACTTAAGTGCAGTGGTAAATGGCTGTGAAATAACGTGGACGTTATTTCACTCAGGCTGCAATGTCAGGCCTGTATAAGAATTGTCAGAGCTCCCTATGGGTGACAAAAGAAATGCTGCAGCCCATAGGGATCTCCTGGAACCCCAATACCCTGGGTACCTTAGTACCATATAGTAGGGAATTATAAGGGTGTTCCAGTATGCCAGTGTGAATTGGTGAAATTGGTCACTAGCCTGTTAGTGACAATTTAGAAAGTAAAGAGAGAGCATAACCACTGAGGTTCTGGTTAGCAGAGCCTCAGTGAAACAGTTAGTCATCACACAGGGAACACATACAGGGCACACTTATGAGCACTGGGGCCCTGGCTGGCAGGGTCCCAGTGACACATACAACTAAAACAACATATATACAGTGAAATATGGGGGTAACATGCCAGGCAAGATGGTACTTTCCTACAATCCTATTGTAATTCTACACTGTTTCCATTACTTTTCTAACTCTTTCTTACCTGTTTTGGGTTTGTGTACATATAACTTGTGTATATTACTTACCTTCTTACTGAGGGTACTCACTGAGATACTTCTGGCATATTGTCATAAAAATAAAGTAACTTTATTTTTAGTAACTCTGAGTATTGTGTTTTCTTGTGATATTGTGCTATATGATATAAGTGGTATAGTAGGAACGTGCATGTCTCCTAGTTCAGCCTAAGCTGCTTTGCCATAGCTACCTTCTATCAGCCTAAGCTACTAGAAACACCTCTATTCTACTAATAATGGATAACTGGACCTGGCACAGGGTGTAAGTACCACAAGGTACCCACTATAAGCCAGGCCAGCCTCCTACACGGTTATTGTGGTTCTGTGGGATATAGTTTGGGACTCTTTTATGAGCGATCTGCATTTGGAGTACAGTTGTTTCAGGGAGGCGAAATCCTCTAGCATTCGTGTGCATCTCCATTTCTTCTTCTGTTGCCTGATGGTTCGTTTGCTGTCAAAGTTTTTCTGGATATGCTGTGGAGCAGATGGGTTAGGTTTCATGGAGGAGAGTTTGAGTTTGGCAAGAGCGTCTGCTGAAGGCTGTTGTTGAAGGGCCTCCGCATTAATGTTAGAGTATAATCAGGTCGCCAGGATAATTGGATCATCATGGAGGATATCTTTAGGAAAGTTCCTGAAGGACCTGCTCATAATCTTAGATCTATATTTGCTATCCTTTTGTATTGAAGAGGAATAGAATAGGTGAATGGAAATCTCAGCATGGCGAGTCCAGTTGTGGTGCAGAGGAGGGTGGCAGATGACAATGTTTATTGATCTGTTGTATAGTCTGGTGTTTTGAGCTTGCAGTGGGTTGGCTGAATGAAAAGATGTGTAATTTCATCATTGGTCAGTAGTTAAATCTATAAAAGGTGCAATACTTCAGAAATGTTAATTACAATTTCTACATTGAGGTAAATCAAGATATTATCGAACTTTGAGGAAAAAAGAGGTAGAGCCCAATACATAAAGACATTTTGGCTGCAAATGTACTTTTACAGCCGAGAATGACTAGACGTACACCTGCCTGGAATTCACAAAATAATTTACTACTGTGCATTCCTCTGCCATCAGTGCTGAGCTATCTGCAGTAATAAATACCACACATGGGGTGGAAAGTGAGCAAATGAGATGTGTTTGGTCTGTGTGTGTTTACTACCCACATTTGCGGACATTTACAAACAGAATACCTGCCATTTTCCACAATGCAAAGGGCCAGAGATTGCTCCAGGTAATTGCTGGAGAAACTCTTCTCTCAGGGTCGAAAGGGAAATGTATTCTTCAAAAAGAATGTGGGAGTTTCAGGTTCCACATATTCAATTTCTTCATTCCTTGTCGATCTCCACCACTGATGTCCTTGCCTCCTCATAGCCTACTCACCTCAAGTGCTTCCATCCTATAGCCTTATACACTGTAGTGTAGTGTATCCTTTAGATAGCTTGCAGCAAGTGCATACATGCACGTGATATATATGTATTAAAGCTATGCTCACATAACAATCTCCTGTGCAGTTAATGCTACCACCACCCCTTTTATTGGCCCGCCCAGTCATTCATGCCTGCCTTAAACTGTGGTATGCAGTCTTTTACACAGTAGTAAACAGCCAGCAAGCTAAGCCTCCTGCAGCATCTAGGACGCTTGTACGTGTGAGTAACTGATACCAACTGTTACTATTAGGCTGTCGTCCTCCATCACATACAATGGATGCACTTAGAACCACTATAATGGCTATCACAATCATAGCACTGCATTTTGAAATGTATTAAGGCGATCAAAACAAGCAAAAAGCATTACATTTGCAAAGGTGAAAATAACAATTTATAAGTTGAAGCCACACTTTATAATTGGCTATGCCGAATAGAAAAACACAGTTACCATCTGTTGTCATTGTTACTTTCTTCTTTCAATGAAATGAAAGATTTGAGAGCACCTGATCTCTTCATAATTCTCTGGTATCCTAAGATTTAGGAGGGAATGGTGGAAACCTACAGGGCCTCTAGTAGTAACTAAAGGGACTGCAACCTGCTAAAGCATGTATTTGTATCTGATGCAATGGAACGCTAAATAATGATCTTAGGTACCGCATCCTTCCACAGAAAGCATTTGTATGCCTGAATGAAGGAACCTCTCCTATCAGTCAAAGGTGCTGCAGCATACATTAAGAAAGTACTGATTGTTGCCTATGAGTGTAAGTGATACATTCGAGACCTGTTGGCTTTGGCAAATGCTTGTGTTTGTACTGACTACATGAACGGAGATCTAAAAGCAGTGGGATCCTTAAACAACAGGAATGTCACCAAAAATATTGCGTACAATTTCATGTACGACTCCGCACTTTTTCATCCACAGCCTTAACTACTCGGGGAATGAGTACTACAAAAAATCAGATACAAACATTCTTTATTCACTTTGTCTATTGTTTTTTAAAACATTTTGCTTCTTATATTATAATTTGTCATTTGAAAAGGTAGCATAGTGAAAAGCTATATATAGATGCCTGTTTATTGTACTTCAAATAATAAGTTTTCATACCTGATGGGACGTTCTGGGTATAACACAGGGTGCGAAGTACGGTACCAGCAGTTGGCAATCTTTTACACTTCCATACACCAGAATAACATCTTCCATGCTGCCATCATATACGTCCAGCTTCTTATTGATTTCTACGTCCTCCAAATGTGAATCAGCAAGCCAGGAATACAGCTTGTTTACTGTCCAACTCTGCAACGTTCCATTTAACAAATGTTAAGTTATCTGAGGCACATACGCGTTGAATATATATATACATATATCTATATAATATATATATACATTTATTGTATAAACTACAGGAACAGAGGTGTGCTTAAAAAAATACTATGGTGTTTTAAGGAAAGGTGCCTGAGATTTCTTAGGAGGGGGTTGAAGAATTTTTTGTCCGCAAAACATGTTGTAAATCAGATGGCGTTTGTAGGAAAGCACCATATTGCCTGGCATGTTACCCCCATTTTTACTTGTGTGTCTGTTTTTGCCTGTGTCACTGGGATCCTGCTAGCCAGGACCCCAGTGCTCATAGTTTGTGGCCTATATGTGTTCCCTGTGTGGTGCCTACCTGTATCACTGAGGCTCTGCTAACCAGAACCTCAGTGTTTATGCTCTCTCTGCTTTAAAAATTGTCACTGCAGGCTAGTGACCATTTTCACCAATTCTGATTGGCACGCTGGAACACCCATATAATTCCCTAGTATATGGTACCTAGGTACCCAGGGTATTGGGGTTCCAGGAGATCCCTATAAGCTGCAGCATTTCTTTTGCCTCCCATAGGGAGCTCAGAAAATTCTTAAAAAG
Source organism: Pleurodeles waltl (assembly GCF_031143425.1). Classification (NCBI taxonomy): domain Eukaryota; kingdom Metazoa; phylum Chordata; class Amphibia; order Caudata; family Salamandridae; genus Pleurodeles; species Pleurodeles waltl. The sequence goes on along the minus strand of NC_090440.1, from coordinate 598,664,083 downwards.
GACTGCCAATGCAGCCTGAGTGAAATAACGTCCACGTTATTTCACAACCATTTTACACTGCACTTAAGTAACTTATAAATCACCTATATGTCTAACCCTCACTTGGTCATAAGTATGTGCCCTGTATGTGTTCCCTGTGTGATGCCTAACTGTCTCACTGAGGCTCTGCTAACCAGAACCTCAGTGGTTATGCTCGCTCTGCTTTCAAAATTTGTCACTAACAGGCTAGTGACTAAATTTACCAATTCACATTGGCATACTGGTACACCCATATAATTCCCTAGTATATGGTACTGAGGTAACCAGGGTATTGGGGTTCTAGGAGATCCCTATGGGCTGCAGTAAATCTTTTGCCACCCATAGGGAGCTCTGACAATTCTTACACAGGCCTGCCACTGCAACCTGTGTGAAATAACGTCCACGTTATTTTACAGCCATTTATCACTGCACTTAAGTAACTTATAAGTCACCTATATGTCTAACCTTCACCTGGTGAGGGTTGGGTGCAAAGTTGCTTAGTGTGTGGGCACCCTGGCACTAGCCAAGGTGCCCCCACATCGTTCAGGGCAAATTCCCCGGACTTTGTGAGTGCGGGGACACCATTACACGCGTGCACTATACATAGGTCACTACCTATGTATCGCGCCACAATGGTAACTCCGAACATGGCCATGTAACATGTCTAAGATCATGGAATTGTCACCCCAATACCATTTTGGTATTGGGGGGACAATTCCATGATCTCCCGGGTCTCTAGCACAGAACCCGGGTACTGCCAAACTGCCTTTCAGGGGTCTCCACTGCAGCTGCTGCTGCTGCCAACCCCTCAGACAGGTTTCTGCCCTCCTGGGGCCCAGGCAGCCATGGCCCAGGAAGGCAGGACAAAGGACTTCCTCTGAGAGAGGGTCTAACACCCTCTCCCTTTGGAAATAGGTGTGAGGGCTGGGGAGGAGTAGCCTCCCCCAGCCTCTGCAAATGCTTTGATGGGCACAGATGATGCCCAACTCTGCATAAGCCAGTCTACACCGGTTCAGGGATCCCCCAGCCCTGCTTTGGCGCGAAACTGGACAAAGGAAAGGGGAGTGACCAGTCCCCTGACCTGCACCTCCCAGGGGAGGTGCCCAGAGCTCCTCCAGTGTGTCCCAGACCTCTGCCATCTTGGAAACAGAGGTGTTGGGGTTCACACTGGACTGCTCTGAGTGGCCAGTGCCAGCAGGTGACGTCAGAGACTCCTTCTGATAGGCTCTTACCTCTCTTGGTAGCCAATCCTCCTTCCTAGGTAGCCAAACCTCCTTTTCTGGCTCTTTAGTTTCTCTGCTTTGGGGAATTCTTTAGATAACGAATGCAAGAGCTCATCAGAGTTCCTCTGCATCTCCCTCTTCACCTTCTGCCAAAGGATCGACCGTTGACTGCTCAGGATGCCTGCAAAACTGCAACAAAGTAGCAAGACGACTACTAGCAACCTTGTATCGCCTCATCCTGCCGGCTTTCTCGACTGTTTCCAAGTGGTGCATGCTCTGGGGATAGCCTGCCTCCTCCCTGCACCAGGAGCTCTGAAGAAATCTCCTGTGGGTCGACGGAATCTTCCCCCTGCTAACTAAGGCACCAAAAGACTGCATCACTGGTCCTTTGGGTCCCCTCTCATACCGACGAGCGTGGTCCCTGAAACTCAGCAACTCTATCCAATTGACTCCCTCAGTCCAGTGACTCGTCAGTCCAAGTTAGGAGTAGTTAGATAAGTCCTTGCCTCACCAAGCTAGACTGCATTGTTGGGCACCGCGTGATTTGCAGGATTTCCTTTGTGCACAGCCAAGCCTGGGTCCCCTACACTCCTTCCTGCAGTGCACAACCTTCTGAGTTGTCCTCCGACGTCATGGGACTCCCTTTTGTGACTTCGCGTGGACTCCGGTTCACTCTTTTTCCAAATGTCTGTTCAGGTACTTCTTCGGGGGCTGCCTGCTTCTGTGAGGTCTCCCTGAGTTGCTGGGTGCCCCCTCTGTCTCCTCCTCCAAGTGGCGACATCCTGGTCCCTCTTGGGCCACAGCAGCACCCAAAAACCTCTACTGCATCCCTTGCAGCTAGCAAGGCTTGTTTGTGGTCTTTCTGCATGGGAACACCTCTGCAAGCTTCTTCACGACGTGGGACATCCATCCTCCAAAGGGGAAGTGTGAGAAGGTAGCCTCTTTCTAGCCTTGTTACCCCCACTTTTGGCCTGTTTGTGAGTGTATGTCAGGGTGTTTGTCACTGTTTTCACTGTCTCACTGGGATCCTGATAGCCAGGCCTCAGTGCTCATAGTGAAAACACTATGTTTTCAGTATGTTTGTTATGTGTCACTGGGATCCTGCTGGTCAGGACCCCAGTGCTCATAGGTTTGTGGCCTATATGTATGTGTCACTGGGACCCTGTCACACAGGGCCCCAGTGCTCATAGGTGTGCATGTATATGTTCCCTGTGTGGTGCCTAACTGTCTCACTGAGGCCCTGCTAACCAGAACCTCAGTGGTTATGCTCTCTCATTACTTTCAAATTGTCACTAACAGGCTAGTGACCAATTTTACCAATTTACATTGGCTTACTGGAACACCCTTATAATTCCCTAGTATATGGTACTGAGGTACCCAGGGTATTGGGGTTCCAGGAGATCCCTATGGGCTGCAGCATTTCTTTTGCCACCCATAGGGAGCTCTGACAATTCTTACACAGGCCTGCCACTGCAGCCTGAGTGAAATAACGTCCACGTTATTTCACAGCCATTTTACACTGCACTTAAGTAACTTATAAGTCACCTATTTGTCTAACCTTTACCTGGTAAAGGTTAGGTGCAAAGTTACTTAGTGTGAGGGCACCCTGGCACTAGCCAAGGTGCCCCCACATTGTTCAGAACCAATTCCCTGAACTTTGTGAGTGCGGGGACACCATTACACGCATGCACTACATATAGGTCACTACCTATATGTAGCTTCACCATGGTAACTCCGAATATGGCCATGTAACATGTCTATGATCATGGAATTGCCCCCTCTATACCATCCTGGCATAGTTGGCACAATCACATGATCCCAGTGGTCTGTAGCACAGACCCTGGTACTGCCAAACTGCCCTTCCTGGGGTTTCACTGCAGCTGCTGCTGCTGCCAACCCCTCAGACAGGCAGCTGCCCTCCTGGGGTCCAGCCAGGCCTGGCCCAGGATGGCAGAACAAAGAACTTCCTCTGAGAGAGGGTGTGACACCCTCTCCCTTTGGAAAATGGTGTGAAGGCAGGGGAGGAGTAGCCTCCCCCAGCCTCTGGAAATGCTTTGTTGGGCACAGATGTGCCCAATTCTGCATAAGCCAGTCTACACCGGTTCAGGGACCCCTTAGCCCCTGCTCTGGCGCGAAACTGGACAAAGGAAAGGGGAGTGACCACTCCCCTGACCTGCACCTCCCCTGGGAGGTGTCCAGAGCTCCTCCAGTGTGCTCTAGACCTCTGCCATCTTGGAAACAGAGGTGCTGCTGGCACACTGGACTGCTCTGAGTGGCCAGTGCCACCAGGTGACGTCAGAGACTCCTGCTGATAGGCTCCTTCAGGTGTTAGTAGCCTTTCCTCTCTCCTAAGTAGCCAAACCCTCTTTTCTGGCTATTTAGGGTCTCTGTCTCTGGGGAAACTTTAGATAACGAATGCATGAGCTCAGCCGAGTTCCTCTGCATCTCCCTCTTCACCTTCTGATAAGGAATCGACCGCTGACCGCGCTGGAAGCCTGCAAACCTGCAACATAGTAGCAAAGACGACTACTGCAACTCTGTAACGCTGATCCTGCCGCCTTCTCGACTGTTTTCCTGCTTGTGCATGCTGTGGGGGTAGTCTGCCTCCTCTCTGCACCAGAAGCTCCGAAGAAATCTCCCGTGGGTTGACGGAATCTTCCCCCTGCAACCGCAGGCACCAAAAAGCTGCATTACCTGTCCCTTGGGTCTCCTCTCAGAACGACGAGCGAGGTCCCTCGAATCCAGCGACACCGTCCAAGTGACCCCCACAGTCCAGTGACTCTTCAGCCCAAGTTTGGTGGAGGTAAGTCCTTGCCTCACCTCGCTGGGCTGCATTGCTGGGAACCGCGACTTTGCAAGCTACTCCGGCCCCTGTGCACTTCCGGCGGAAATCCTTCGTGCACAGCCAAGCCTGGGTCCACGGCACTCTAACCTGAATTGCACGACTTTCTAAGTTGGTCTCCGGCGACGTGGGACTCCTTTGTGCAATTTCGGTGAGCACCGTTTCACGCATCCTCGTAGTGCCTGTTTCTGGCACTTCTCCGGGTGCTACCTGCTTTAGTGAGGGCTCTTTGTCTTGCTCGACGTCTCCTCTCTCTGCAGGTCCAATTTGCGACCTCCTGGTCCCTCCTGGGCCCCAGCAGCGTCCAAAAACGCCAAACGCACGATTTGCGTGTAGCAAGGCTTGTTGGCGTCCATCCGGCGGGAAAACACTTCTGCACGACTCTCCAAGGCGTGGGGGATCCATCCTCCAAAGGGGAAGTCTCTAGCCCTTGTCGTTCCTGCAGTATTCACAGTTCTTCAGCCTAGTAAGAGCTTCTTTGCACCAACCGCTGGCATTTCTTGGGCATCTGCCCATCTCCGAGTTGCTTGTGACTTTTGGACTTGGTCCCCTTGTTCCACAGGTACCTAGTCAGGAATCTATCGTTGTTGCATTGCTGATTTGTGTTTTCCTTGCATTTTCCCTCTAACACGACTATTTTGTCCTTAGGGGAACTTTAGTGCACTTGGCACTCACTTTTCAGGGTCTTGGGAGGGTTATTTTTCTAACTCTCACTATTTTCTAATAGTCTCAGCGACCCTCTACAAGGTCACATAGGTTTGGGGTCCATTCGTGGTTCGCATTCCACTTCTGGAGTATATGGTTTGTGTTGCCCCTATCCCTATGTTTCCCCATTGCATCCTATTGTAACTATACATTGTTTGCACTGTTTTCTAAGACTATACTGCATATTTTTGCTATTGTATATATATATCTTGTGTATATTTCCTATCCTCTCACTGAGGGTACACTCTAAGATACTTTGGCATATTGTCATAAAAATAAAGTACCTTTATTTTTAGTATAACTGTGTATTGTGTTTTCTTATGATATTGTGCATATGACACTAAGTGGTACTGTAGTAGCTTCACACGTCTCCTAGTTCAGCCTAAGCTGCTCTGCTAAGCTACCATTATCTATCAGCCTAAGCTGCTAGACACCCTATACACTAATAAGGGATAACTGGGCCTGGTGCAAGGTGCAAGTACCCCTTGGTACTCACTACAAGCCAGTCCAGCCTCCTACATTGGTTGTGCAGTGGTGGGATAAGTGCTTGAGACTACTTACCACTCTTGTCATTGTACTTTTCATAAGAGAAAAATATACAAAACAAGGTCAGTGTATATACACATAGCCAAAAAGTTTTGCATTTCCTCTTTTCACTCTTTTCTAAGTGCTGAAAAGTACTTCTAAACTTTCAAAAAGTTCTTAAAAGTTTTAAAAGTTTTTTTCTGTCTTTCCAAAAAGTCCTGAAAACTTTTTTCTCTTTTTCTATCACTTTAACTCTCTCTAAAAAATGTATGGCACAGGAAAAATTGTTGAACTGTCCAAACTTGCATATGATCACCTTAGCTGGAAAGGAGCAAGGAGTCTCTGCATAGAGAGAGGTTTGAGTGTAGGGAAGAATCCTTCCTTAGAACTGTTAATTAATATGCTTAGAGTACAGGATAAGGTCATAAGTGCCCAATCTGTAGAAAAAGTAGCTAATGGTTCTCAATCTGATCCAGGGACTCCCCCAGGAAAAGGTTCAGGAAAGAAACTTCTCAGCCTGCCCATTACTAGACAGTCTAGCATAGTTGGTACAGAGGTTGAATCACACCATACTAATGGTGTGCTCTCACATTAAACTGGTAGCCAAGCTGTTAGGGTGCCCTCTGTAAGGGACAGGTCTCCTTCTGTTCATTCCCATCATACCTCTGTATCTAGAAATGTCCCTCCCACCCACCCTGATGACAGATTGTTAGAAAGGGAGCTCAATAGATTGAGAGTGGAACAAACCAGACTGAAGCTCAAGAAGCAACAGCTGGATTTGGATAGACAGTCTTTAGAATTAGAGAAGGAAAGACAGAAGTTGGGTTTAGATACCCATGGTGGCAGCAGCAGTATTCCCCATAGTCATCCTGCAAAAGAGCATGATTCCAGGAATCTGCACAAGATAGTTCCCCCTTATAAGGAGGGGGATGACATTAACAAGTGGTTTGCTGCACTTGAGAGGGCCTGTGCTGTACAGGATGTCCCTCAAAAGCAGTGGGCTGCTATCCTATGGCTATCATTTAGTGGAAAAGGTAGGGATAGGCTCCTTACTGTGAAAGAAAATGATGCCAATAATTTTACAGTTCTTAAGAATGCACTCCTGGATGGTTATGGCTTAACCACTGAACAGTACAGGATAAAGTTCAGAGAGACCAAAAAGGAGTCTTCACAAGACTGGGTTGATTTCATTGACCAGGCAGTGAAGGCCTTGGAGGGGTGGTTACATGGCAGTAAAGTTACTGATTATGAAAGCCTGTATAACACAATCCTGAGAGAGCATATACTTAATAATTGTGTGTCTGATTTGTTGCACCAGTACCTGGTAGACTCTGATCTGACCTCTCCCCAAGAATTGGGAAAGAAGGCAGACAAATGGGTCAGAACAAGGGTGAACAGAAAAGTTCATACAGGGGGTGACAAAGATGGCAATAAGAAGAAAGATGGTGAAAAATCTCAAGATAAGCATGGGGATAAGGGTAAAACCAAAGATCCCACTTCAAATCTTAAACACTCTTCAGAGGGTGGGGATAAAACAAATTCTTCCTCTTCTTCCCAACCTGCACACATTAAAAAGCCTTGGTGCTTTGTGTGTAAAAATAGAGGCCATAGGCCAGGGGATAAGTCCTGTCCAGGTAAACCCCCTGAGCCTACCACCACTAATACATCAAGCTCTAGTGCCCCTAGCAGTAGTGGTACTAGTGGTGGGACTGCTGGCAACAGTCAAGCAAAGGGGTAGTTGGGTTCACTTATGGGTCCATAGTGAAAACTGATGTCATCAGTCCCAAGACATTTTCTGTCACACCTAGTGGCATTGGCCTTGCCACACTGGCTGCTTGTCCCTTTACAATGGATAAGTACAGGCAGACAGTTTCAATAAATGGTGTTGAGGCCTTGGCCTACAGGGACACAGGTGCCAGTTTCACTTTGGTGACTGAAAACCTAGTGCCTCCTGAACAACACATCATTGGACAACAGTATAAGATTATTGATGTCCATAACTCCACTAAGTTTCTTCCCTTAGCTATAATTCAGTTTAGTTGGGGTGGAGTTACTGGCCCTAAGCAGGTGGTGGTTTCACCTAGCTTACCTGTAGACTGTCTCTTAGGTAATGACCTAGAGGCCTCAGGTTGGGCTGATGTAGAGTTTTATGCCCATGCAGCCATGCTGGGCATCCCTGAGGAATTGTTCCCTCTCATTTCAAGTGAAATGAAAAAGCAAAGGAGAGAAGGCCTGAAAACTCAGGATCCCTCTCCATCAACAGGTAAAAAGGGTATCACAGTATCCCCTAACCACCCTACCATTCAGGATACTATTCCTGTGGTGGGAGAAACCTCTCCTGGGGTGGCACCTGTTCCAAGGGAATCATCAGCTGGCAAAGCTGGACTCCCTGAGGTGGAAGTACCTCTCTGTGGGATAACTAACATTGGTGAGAAAAACAGCACCATTTTAGTTAACATGGAGCATCCCTCCAACCCTCCCAGAGAAACTTTAGTGCAGAAACCCTGCACTACCTCACAACACTTAGGACAGCATCCCTGCCCTAGTGTGGAGCTCATAGGACAGCATCCCTGCCCTGCTCCAACTCAAGAGAAACAGCATCCCTGTTCTCTCTTCCAGCCAGATGGACAAAGTTTTTGCCCAGCTATGGCTTTTCTGAGACAGCATCCCTGTCTGGCATTTCCATCACTACAAATAGGTTCAGTGGACAATTCCCACTGCTCTAAACTAAAACTTACTGATAGAAACTCTGAAAATACATCTTCACATTGTTGCTTAGCTAAAAAACTTCAAACAGGGTGGTTTACATCCCCACAGGGAAGTAACCATATAGTGGATGATAAAGGGAGTAACCAGTCTATTGCAGAGCTACTCTCTACTTATCACCACTTAGACAATAAAGTCTCAACTGGCCAAGGTTAGACTTATTGTCCTTCGTTTGGGGGGGGGGTTGTGTGAGAAGGTAGCCTCTTTCTAGCCTTGTTACCCCCACTTTTGGCCTGTTTGTGAGTGTATGTCAGGGTGTTTGTCACTGTTTTCACTGTCTCACTGGGATCCTGATAGCCAGGCCTCAGTGCTCATAGTGAAAACACTATGTTTTCAGTATGTTTGTTATGTGTCACTGGGATCCTGCTGGTCAGGACCCCAGTGCTCATAGGTTTGTGGCCTATATGTATGTGTCACTGGGACCCTGTCACACAGGGCCCCAGTGCTCATAGGTGTGCATGTATATGTTCCCTGTGTGGTGCCTAACTGTCTCACTGAGGCCCTGCTAACCAGAACCTCAGTGGTTATGCTCTCTCATTACTTTCAAATTGTCACTAACAGGCTAGTGACCAATTTTACCAATTTACATTGGCTTACTGGAACACCCTTATAATTCCCTAGTATATGGTACTGAGGTACCCAGGGTATTGGGGTTCCAGGAGATCCCTATGGGCTGCAGCATTTCTTTTGCCACCCATAGGGAGCTCTGACAATTCTTACACAGGCCTGCCACTGCAGCCTGAGTGAAATAACGTCCACGTTATTTCACAGCCATTTTACACTGCACTTAAGTAACTTATAAGTCACCCATATGTCTAACCTTTACCTGGTAAAGGTTAGGTGCAAAGTTACTTAGTGTGAGGGCACCCTGGCACTAGCCAAGGTGCCCCCACATTGTTCAGAACCAATTCCCTGAACTTTGTGAGTGCGGGGACACCATTACACGCATGCACTACATATAGGTCACTACCTATATGTAGCTTCACCATGGTAACTCCGAATATGGCCATGTAACATGTCTATGATCATGGAATTGCCCCCTCTATACCATCCTGGCATAGTTGGCACAATCCCATGATCCCAGTGGTCTGTAGCACAGACCCTGGTACTGCCAAACTGCCCTTCCTGGGGTTTCACTGCAGCTGCTGCTGCTGCCAACCCCTCAGACAGGCAGCTGCCCTCCTGGGGTCCAGCCAGGCCTGGCCCAGGATGGCAGAACAAAGAACTTCCTCTGAGAGAGGGTGTGACACCCTCTCCCTTTGGAAAATGGTGTGAAGGCAGGGGAGGAGTAGCCTCCCCCAGCCTCTGAAAATGCTTTGTTGGGCACAGATGTGCCCAATTCTGCATAAGCCAGTCTACACCGGTTCAGGGACCCCTTAGCCCCTGCTCTGGCGCGAAACTGGACAAAGGAAAGGGGAGTGACCACTCCCCTGACCTGCACCTCCCCTGGGAGGTGTCCAGAGCTCCTCCAGTGTGCTCCAGACCTCTGCCATCTTGGAAACAGAGGTGCTGCTGGCACACTGGACTGCTCTGAGTGGCCAGTGCCACCAGGTGACGTCAGAGACTCCTGCTGATAGGCTCCTTCAGGTGTTAGTAGCCTTTCCTCTCTCCTAAGTAGCCAAACCCTCTTTTCTGGCTATTTAGGGTCTCTGTCTCTGGGGAAACTTTAGATAACGAATGCATGAGCTCAGCCGAGTTCCTCTGCATCTCCCTCTTCACCTTCTGATAAGGAATCGACCGCTGACCGCGCTGGAAGCCTGCAAACCTGCAACATAGAAGCAAAGACGACTACTGCAACTCTGTAACGCTGATCCTGCCGCCTTCTCGACTGTTTTCCTGCTTGTGCATGCTGTGGGGGTAGTCTGCCTCCTCTCTGCACCAGAAGCTCCGAAGAAATCTCCCGTGGGTCGACGGAATCTTCCCCCTGCAACCGCAGGCACCAAAAAGCTGCATTACCGGTCCCTTGGGTCTCCTCTCAGAACGACGAGCGAGGTCCCTCGAATCCAGCGACACCGTCCAAGTGACCCCCACAGTCCAGTGACTCTTCAGCCCAAGTTTGGTGGAGGTAAGTCCTTGCCTCACCTCGCTGGGCTGCATTGCTGGGAACCGCGACTTTGCAAGCTACTCCGGCCCCTGTGCACTTCCGGCAGAAATCCTTCGTGCACAGCCAAGCCTGGGTCCACGGCACTCTAACCTGCATTGCATGACTTTCTAAGTTGGTCTCCGGCGACGTGGGACTCCTTTGTGCAACTTCGGCGAGCACCATTTCACGCATCCTCGTAGTGCCTGTTTCTGGCACTTCTCTGGGTGCTACCTGCTTTAGTGAGGGCTCTTTGTCTTGCTCGACGTCCCCTCTCTCTGCAGGTCCAATTTGCGACCTCCTGGTCCCTCCTGGGCCCCAGCAGCGTCCAAAAACGCCAAACGCACGATTTGCGTGTAGCAAGGCTTGTTGGCGTCCATCCGGCAGCAAAACACTTCTGCACAACTCTCCAAGGCGTGGGGGATCCATCCTCCAAAGGGGAAGTCTCTAGCCCTTGTCGTTCCTGCAGTATTCACAGTTCTTCAGCCTAGTAAGAGCTTCTTTGCACCAACCGCTGGCATTTCTTGGGCATCTGCCCATCTCCGAGTTGCTTGTGACTTTTGGACTTGGTCCCCTTGTTCCACAGGTACCCTCAGTCAGGAATCCATCGTTGTTGCATTGCTGATTTGTGTTTTCCTTGCATTTTCCCTCTAACACGACTATTTTGTCCTTAGGGGAACTTTAGTGCACTTGGCACTCACTTTTCAGGGTCTTGGGGAGGGTTATTTTTCTAACTCTCACTATTTTCTAATAGTCCCAGCGACCCTCTACAAGGTCACATAGGTTTGGGGTCCATTCGTGGTTCGCATTCCACTTCTGGAGTATATGGTTTGTGTTGCCCCTATCCCTATGTTTCCCCATTGCATCCTATTGTAACTATACATTGTTTGCACTGTTTTCTAAGACTATACTGCATATTTTTGCTATTGTATATATATATCTTGTGTATATTTCCTATCCTCTCACTGAGGGTACACTCTAAGATACTTTGGCATATTGTCATAAAAATAAAGTACCTTTATTTTTAGTATAACTGTGTATTGTGTTTTCTTATGATATTGTGCATATGACACTAAGTGGTACTGTAGTAGCTTCACACGTCTCCTAGTTCAGCCTAAGCTGCTCTGCTAAGCTACCATTATCTATCAGCCTAAGCTGCTAGACACCCTATACACTAATAAGGGATAACTGGGCCTGGTGCAAGGTGCAAGTACCCCTTGTTACTCACTACAAGCCAGTCCAGCCTCCTACAGGAAGTTCCTAGTCCTCTTCGTTCTTGCAGAACACCAAGCTTCTTCCATCAGGTGGCAGCTTCCTTGCACCCTCAGCTGGCATTTCCTGGGCTCCTGCCCACTCTCGACACTGTCGCGACTTTTGGACTTGGTCCCCTTGTCTTACAGGTACTCAGGTCCGGAAATCCACTGTTGTTGCTTTGCTGGTGTTGGTTTTCCTTGCAGAATCCCCCTATCATGACTTCTGTGCTCTCTGGGGGTTGTAGGTGCACTTTACACCTACCTATCAGGGTCTTGGGGTGGGCTATTTTTCTAACCCTCACTGTTTTCTTACAGTCCCAGCGACCCTCTACAAGCTCACATAGGTTTGGTGTCCATTCGTGGTTCGCATTCCACTTTTGGAGTATATGGTGTGTGTTGCCCCTATACCTATGTGCTCCTATTGCAATCTATTGTAACTTTACACTGCTTGCATTACTTCCTTTTGCTATTACTGCATATTTTTGGTATTGTGTACATATATCTTGTGTATATTTGGCATCCTCATACTGAGGGTACTCACTGAGATACTTTTGGCATATTGTCATAAAAATAAAGTACCTTTATTTTTAGTATATCTGTGTATCGTGTTTTCTTATGATATTGTGCATATGACACCAGTGGTATAGTAGGAGCTTTGCATGTCTCCTAGTTCAGCCTAAGCTGCTCTGCTATAGCTACCTTCTATCAGCCTAAGCTGCTAGAAACACATCTTCTACACTAATAAGGGATAACTGGACCTGGTACAGAGTGTAAGTACCCCTTGGTACCCACTACAAGCCAGGCCAGCCTCCTACAAGCTGCAACAATGCCTCAGCCTCAGGATACCTTCACTTCCAGTGTACAAAGGAATATAACACCCAACGTGTGCCACCCAGTCCTGGCTGCTGTTGAGCCAACACTGCCACCACCTCCAGTTCAGCCTGACCTCCCCAGTTGGATGGGGCACACTGCCTCAAGGGCACAGGGTAGTGGGGATCATGGGATGGAATCTGTTGGCCAGCCAAGTGAGGCCACTGAGTACACTGTCACCCAGACCTCCATCGACCAAGTCTTGGGAGCCCTACAGCAGTCCCAAGACATGATGGGCCAGGTCCTAGCAGAACTCCAGGCCAGAGGGAGAACAATGTAGAGCTGCAGAATCTAAACTCAAATTTGTGCTCCCTGACTGGGGTGATGTTTGACATTTATCAACATATGTGCGTGGCTGTGTGGATCCTGCCAGGCTGCAGCCTACAGAGTGGGACGTGTTGTGGTGTGCAAAACAGCAGCAGCGGCCCGGCCAGAGAAGACCAAGTGTGGCGACCTGTCACTGATGCTAAGGCAGTGCGATATTCAGCTGCTCGATCCTGCATGGCACGGTGGCCGGCCAGGAGCATAGCTGCCACCTCTCCAACCATTGAGTCTCCTGCTACTGCATGCTGCCATGCCTGGGAGCACTGGGGCCAGATCTCAGATGCCTGCGGTGCGGGAAGTGAGCCTGTGTTAAGGGGGCGGTCCCCACTGCCTGCTTGGAGCATGGGCATCCTGTGCAAGGCACTTGGGACCCAAAGAGATGCGGCAGCTCTGGCAACGTATGCCCAACGACCTGTGAGTAATGGGGCCCCAGGGACAGCAAGTTACCACCTGCCTGGAGATATGAGTGCTAGATTGGGGGACACTTGGAGATTGATTTTGTCATTGGAGGTGGTGGTGAGATATGGGACCCGTGTTGAGGTGCTACCACTGAATGAGAGACACGCCCTAGGACCTCTCCTGTAAGGAGCAATTGGGCTCAAAATTAGTATAAGGCACACAGGCAAGGCTGAAGTAGAGACCAGTGGAAGGAGGGAGACTCAACATTGAGCAAGGGTATGTCCTGCCTGGTGCTGCCTGCTGTTCACGTGCAGCCCCTTAAAAAGAAGAAAGACTTTACTCATTCGGGCTGGCGCCAAGGTGGACGTGGGGGATGGAGCACCAGAGGGATATTTGGGGAGCCCCGAAACTCTGGATAGCTGCCTGCATAAAGAATCTGGGCTGCAGCCCAGGAAAGACACTGCCCCCAGCTTGGGCCTAGAGCAATAGCCACATAGTAGCGCAAGGGGTTCAGAAGTTAGACCGAGCGCAGGAGTACGACAGAGATCTCTGGTTGGGGAATGGTGTGCAATAAAACCCTGTTCCAATCCAACAAAATGGACAAGTATGTGGTGGACAGATAATCATTAGAGACAGAGAGGGCACCCTTGCTCCCTGCGGGTGCTTACCTGGGGGAGATAATGGTGGCTATCCGAGACCTCATGGGGCACTCTAGAGCCAAAGCTGAACACAGTGACAATAGATGTTACAATCTTGAGGGCCGAATTCAGGAAACTCTCTGACAAGGTTGCAACAGCAGAAACATATCATGCTGCTCTTCAATCTACCAACAAGCAACTGGAGGAACATGTGCAACACGTGACTAAACACACACATACAATGATTGCTCAACTAGAAGACCAGGAGGTTTGGGGACATAGAAACAACATCAAAATGGTCAAGGTCCCTGAAGGGGCTGAGGGACTGAGTGCTGAGCTCTTCTTGGAAGACTTTGGCCCTCATTACGACCCTGGCAATCAGTGTTAAAGCTGCGTTAATACCGCCAACAGGCCGGCGAAAAAAAAAAATGGGATTTTGATCCTGGCGGTAACCGCCATCACAGACAGCCAGTTTAACACACCGAGCGTCAGTGTGGTAACGGCTGCTGGGCTGGAGTCTTCAGTCTCCAGCCCGGCGGGTGTCACAATCCCACCCTCGGGATTACAACCCGGCCTACCACCATGGTTTTCGTTCCAATCTTACCGCCACGAAAACCATGGCGGTAGGCACTATCAATGCCAGGGAATCCCTACCTTGGCACTGATAGGGGTCTCCCCCTCTCCCCTCCCCAGAGTCCTCCCCCAGCCTCCCCCTCCCTCTCCTGACCCCGCACATATACACACCCACACACGCACTCATGTACACATATGCACACAAGCATACCCACCACCACCCACGCATGCAAACAGATATACCCACACACTGCAACACACACCAACATACGTTGTCGCACACAAGCATTCACAACACACAACATACACTCACATTCAGTCATTCATGCACGCATTCAACGCGAATCACACCCACATGCACGCATACCAAAACATACACACACACCCAAATACACACACCACCCCCCACATACACACAACACCCCTACCCCCTCTCCTGTTGGAGAACCTGACTTACCTGCTTGTAGGGGGTCCTCCGGTTGGAGATGGTCTGCGGCGCTGCTGTCAGCAGCAGCGTCCGCTAGCAAAACACCACCAGGCCGTATCATTGGTCATGATACAGTCGGCGGTGTTTTGCTGGCGTGGCAGTCCTGCTGTCAGCAGCACCGCCTTACCGCCGTCCGTCGCCATGACCGTTGGTGGTATTCCACCAGCATTCTGGCGGAATACCGTCGGTGGTCATAATACGCGTAGACGGCTGGGAGCCACGGTGGCGGCATGTTTGCGGCCGTTGCCGTGGCGGTAGGAGGCAGTTACCGCCAAAGTTATAATGAGGGCCTTTGCCATTAACACTCTTCAATTCAAGAGTGTGTCTAAATTTTTCACTATAGAGAGGGCACAAAGGGCGCCGGTGTCGCAGCCTTGACCAGAGGCGCCGCTTCATACTATTATAGCCTGAGTCTTTAACAACAGAGACAGGGATGCAATTCTTCAAACAGCACGCATGACTGATCACTTACGTTATGAAAATGCGACAATGAGAATATTTCCTGACTTTACCATACAAGTCCAAAGGCAGCACAGCAGTTTTATGGGGGTTAAAAAGGCACTACGGAGAAAAGAACTGAAATACATGATGCTCTACCCCGCGAAGCTACGAGTGGTGGCAGAGGGCAAATTCTGGTTCTTCACCTCCCCAGAGGAAGCATGTGTAGGAAAGTACCATCTTGCCTGGCATGTTACCCCCATTTTTCACTGTATATATGTTGTTTTAGTTGTATGTGTCACTGGGACCCTGGTAACCCAGGGCCCCAGTGCTCATAAGTATGCCTGAATGTGTTACCTGTGTAGTGACTAACTGTCTCACTGAGGCTCTGCTAATCAGAACCTCAGTGGTTATGCTCTCTCATTTCTTTCCAAATTGTCACTGACAGGCTAGTGACCATTTTTACCAATTTACATTGGCTTACTGGAACACCCTTATAATTCCCTAGTATGTGGTACTGAGGTACCCAGGGTATTGGGGTTCCAGGAGATCCCTATGGGCTGCAGCATTTCTTTTGCCACCCATAGGGAGCTCTGACAATTCTTACACAGGCCTGCCACTGCAGCCTGAGTGAAATAACGTCCACGTTATTTCACAGCCATTTTACACTGCACTTAAGTAACTTATAAGTCACCTATATGTCTAACCTTTACCTGGTAAAGGTTAGGTGCAAAGTTACTTAGTGTGAGGGCACCCTGGCACTAGCCAAGGTGCCCCCACATTGTTCAGAGCCAATTCCCTGAACTTTGTGAGTGCGGGGACACCATTACACGCGTGCACTACATATAGGTCACTACCTATATGTAGCTTCACAATGGTAACTCCGAATATGGCCATGTAACATGTCTATGATCATGGAATTGCCCCCTCTATGCCATCCTGGCATAGTTGGCACAATCCCATGATCCCAGTGGTCTGTAGCACAGACCCTGGTACTGCCAAACTGCCCTTCCTGGGGTTTCACTGCAGCTGCTGCTGCTGCCAACCCCTCAGACAGGCAGCTGCCCTCCTGGGGTCCAGCCAGGCCTGGCCCAGGATGGCAGAAATAAGAACTTCCTCTGAGAGAGGGTGTGACACCCTCTCCCTTTGGAAAATGGTGTGAAGGCAGGGGAGGAGTAGCCTCCCCCAGCCTCTGGAAATGCTTTGTTGGGCACAGAGGTGCCCAATTCTGCATAAGCCAGTCTACACCGGTTCAGGGACCCCTTAGCCCCTGCTCTGGCGCGAAACTGGACAAAGGAAAGGGGAGTGACCACTCCCCTGACCTGCACCTCCCCTGGGAGTTGTCCAGAGCTCCTCCAGTGTGCTCCAGACCTCTGCCATCTTGGAAACAGAGGTGCTGCTGGCACACTGGACTGCTCTGAGTGGCCAGTGCCACCAGGTGACGTCAGAGACTCCTGCTGATAGGCTCCTTCAGGTGTTAGTAGCCCATCCTCTCTCCTAGGTAGCCAAACCCTCTTTTCTGGCTATTTAGGCTCTCTGTCTCTGGGGAAACTTCAGATAACGAATGCATGAGCTCAGCCGAGTTCCTCTGCATCTCTCTCTTCACCTTCTGATAAGGAATCGACTGCTGACCGCGCTGGAAGCCTGCAAACCTGCAACATAGTAGCAAAGACGACTACTGCAACTCTGTAACGCTGATCCTGCCGCCTTCTCGACTGTTTTCCTGCTTGTGCATGCTGTGGGGGTAGCCTGCCTCCTCTCTGCACCAGAAGCTCCGAAGAAATCTCCCGTGGGTCGACGGAATCTTCCCCCTGCAACCGCAGGCACCAAAAAGCTGCATTACCGGTCCCTTGGGTCTCCTCTCAGCACAACGAGCGAGGTCCCTCGAATCCAGCGACACTGTCCAAGTGACCCCCACAGTCCAGTGACTCTTCAGCCCAAGTTTGGTGGAGGTAAGTCCTTGCCTCACCTCGCTGGGCTGCATTGCTGGGAACCGCGACTTTGCAGCTACTCCGGCCCCTGTGCACTTCCGGCGGAAATCCTTTGTGCACAGCCAAGCCTGGGTCCACGGCACTCTAACCTGCATTGCACGACTTTCTAAGTTGGTCTCCGGCGACGTGGGACTCCTTTGTGCAACTTCGGCGAGCACCGTTTCACGCATCCTCATAGTGCCTGTTTCTGGCACTTCTCCGGGTGCTACCTGCTTCAGTGAGGGCTCTTTGTCTTGTTCGACGTCTCCTCTCTCTTCAGGTCCAATTTGCGACCTCCTGGTCCCTCCTGGGCCCCAGCTGCGTCCAAAAATGCCAAATGCACGATTTGCGCCTAGCAAGGCTTGTTGGCGTCCTTTCGGTGGGAAAACACTTCTGCACGACTCTACAAGGCGAGAGGAATCCGTCCACCAAAGGGAAAGTCTCTAGCCCTTTTCGTTCCTGCAGAAACCTCAGCTTCTTCTGTCCAGTCCAAGCTCCTTTGCACCCGTAAATGGCATTTCCTGGCCATCTGCCCATCTCCGACTTGCTTGTGACTTTTGGACTTGGTCCCCTTGTTCCACAGGTACCCTAGATTGGAAATCCACAGTTGTTGCATTGCTGGTTTGTGTCTTTCCTGCATTATTCCTCTAACACGACTTCTTTGTCCTTAGGGGAACTTTAGTGCACTTTGCACTCACTTTTCAGGGTCTTGGGGAGGGTTATTTTTCTAACTCTCACTATTTTCTAATAGTCCCAGCGACCCTCTACAAGGTCACATAGGTTTGGGGTCCATTCGTGGTTCGCATTCCACTTTTGGAGTATATGGTTTGTGTTGCCCCTATCCCTATGTTTCCCCATTGCATCCTATTGTAACTATACATTGTTTGCACTGTTTTCTAAGACTATTACTGCATATTTTTGCTATTGTGTATATATATCTTGTGTATATTTCCTATCCTCTCACTGAGGGTACACTCTAAGATACTTTGGCATATTGTCATAAAAATAAAGTACCTTTATTTTTAGTATAACTGTGTATTGTGTTTTCTTATGATATTGTGCATATGACACTAAGTGGTACTGTAGTAGCTTCACACGTCTCCTAGTTCAGCCTAAGCTGCTCTGCTAAGCTACCATTATCTATCAGCCTAAGCTGCTAGACACCCTATACACTAATAAGGGATAACTGGGCCTGGTGCAAGGTGCAAGTACCCCTTGGTACTCACTACAAGCCAGTCCAGCCTCCTACATTGGTTGTGCAGTGGTGGGATAAGTGCTTGAGACTACTTACCACTCTTGTCATTGTACTTTTCATAAGAGAAAAATATACAAAACAAGGTCAGTGTATATAAACATAGCCAAAAAGTTTGGCATTTCCTCTTTTGACTCTTTTCTAAGTGCTGAAAAGTACTTCTAAACTTTCAAAAAGTTCTGAAAAGTTTAAAAAGTTTTTTTCTGTCTTTCCAAAAAGTTCTGAAAACTTTTTTCTCTTTTTCTATCACTTTAACTCTCTCTAAAAAATGTCTGGCACAGGCCAAAGTGTTGATCTGTCCAAACTTGCATATGACAACCTTAGCTGGAAAAGAGCAAGGAGTCTCTGTATAGAGAGAGGTTTGAGTGTAGGGAAGAATCCTTCCTTGGAACTGTTACTTAACATGCTTAGAGAACAGGATAAGGCCATAGGTACCCCATCTGTTGAAAAAGTACCTAATAGTTCTCAATCTGATTCAGGGACTCCCCCAGGAAAAGATTCAGGAAAGAAACTTCCTAGCCTGCCCATTACTAGACAATCTAGCATAGATGGTAATGATGATGAGCCACACCAAATAAATAGTGTTGTCTCACATCATAGCAAAAGCATTTATTCTCACCATACTGGTAGTAATGTTTCTGTAAACCAAGCTGTTAGGGTGCTTCTGTAAGGGACAGGCCTCCTTCTGTTCATTCCCATCATAGCTCTGTTTCTAGGAATGTCCCTCCCACCAACCCTGATGACAGAATGTTAGAGAGGGAACTCAATAAGTTGAGGGTGGAACAAACCAGACTGAAGCTTAAAAAGCAACAGCTGGATTTGGATAGACAGTCTTTTGAATTAGAGAAGGAAAGACAGAAGTTGGGTTTAGATACCCATGGTGGCAGCAGCAGTATTCCCCATAGTCATCCTGCAAAAGAGCATGATTCCAGGAATCTGCACAAGATAGTTCCCCCTTATAAGGAGGGGGATGACATTAACAAGTGGTTTGCTGCACTTGAGAGGGCCTGTGTTGTACAGGATGTCCCTCAAAGGCAGTGGGCTGCTATCCTATGGCTATCATTTAGTGGAAAAGGTAGGGATAGGCTCCTTACTGTGAATGAAAATGATGCCAATAATTTTACAGTTCTTAAGAATGCACTCCTGGATGGTTATGGCTTAACCACTGAACAGTACAGGATAAAGTTCAGAGAGACCAAAAAGGAGTCTTCACAAGACTGGGTTGATTTCATTGACCATTCAGTGAAGGCCTTGGAGGGGTGGTTACATGGCAGCAAAGTTACTGATTATGAAAGCCTGTATAACACAATCCTGAGAGAGCATATACTTAATAATTGTGTGTCTGATTTGTTGCACCAGTACCTGGTAGACTCTGATCTGACCTCTCCCCAAGAATTGGGAAAGAAGGCAGACAAATGGGTCAGAACAAGGGTGAACAGAAAAGTTCATACAGGGGGTGACAAAGATGGCAATAAGAAGAAAGATGGTGAAAAATCTCAAGATAAGCATGGGGATAAGGGTAAAACCAAAGATCCCACTTCAAATCTTAAACACTCTTCAGAGGGTGGGGATAAAACAAATTCTTCCTCTTCTTCCCAACCTGCACACATTAAAAAGCCTTGGTGCTTTGTGTGTAAAAATAGAGGCCATAGGCCAGGGGATAAGTCCTGTCCAGGTAAACCCCCTGAGCCTACCACCACTAATACATCAAGCTCTAGTGCCCCTAGCAGTAGTGGTACTAGTGGTGGGACTGCTGGCAACAGTCAAGCAAAGGGTGTAGTTGGGTTCACTTATGGGTCCATAGTGGAAACTGATGTCATCACTCCCAAGACAGTTTCTGTCACACCTAGTGGCACTGGCCTTGCCACACTGGCTGCTTGTCCCCTTACAATGGATAAGTACAGGCAGACAGTTACAATAAATGGTGTTGAGGCCTTGGCCTACAGGGACACAGGTGCCAGTTTCACTTTGGTGACTGAAAACCTAGTGCACCCTGATCAACACATCATTGGACAACAGTATAAGATTATTGATGTCCATAACTCCACTAAGTTTCTTCCCTTAGCTATAATTCAGTTTAGTTGGGGTGGAGTTACTGGCCCTAAGCAGGTGGTGGTATCACCTAGCTTACCTGTAGACTGTCTCTTAGGTAATGACCTAGAGGCCTCAGGTTGGGCTGATGTAGAGTTTTATGCCCATGCAGCCATGCTGGGCATCCCTGAGGAATTGTTCCCTCTCATTTCAAGTGAAATGAAAAAGCAAAGGAGAGAAGGCCTGAAAACTCAGGATCCCTCTCCATCAACAGGTAAAAAGGGTATCACAGTATCCCCTAACCACCCTACCATTCAGGATACTATTCATGTGGTGGGAGAAACCTCTCCTGGGGTGGCACCTGTTCCAAGGGAATCATCAGCTGGCAAAGCTGGACTCCCTGAGGTGGAAGTACCTCTCTGTGGGATAACTAACATTGGTGTGAAAAAGAGCACCATTTTAGTTAACATGGAGCATCCCTCCAACCCTCCCAGAGAAACTTTAGTGCAGAAACCCTGCACTACCTCACAACACTTAGGACAACATCCCTGCCCTAGTGTGGAGCTCATAGGACAGCATCCCTGTCCTGCTCCAACTCAAGAGAAACAGCATCCCTGTTCTCTCTTCCAGCCAGATGGACAAAGTTTTTGCCCAGCTATGGCTTTTCTGAGACAGCATCCCTGTCTGGCATTTCCATCACTACAAATAGGTTCAGTGGACAATTCCCACTGCTCTAAACTAAAACTTACTGATAGAAACTCTGAAAATACATCTTCACATTGTTGCTTAGCTAACAAACTTCAAACAGGGTGGTTTACATCCCCACAGGGAAGTAACCATATAGTGGATGATAAAGGGAGTAACCAGTCTATTGCAGAGCTACTCTCTACTTATCACCACTTAGACAATAAAGTCTCAACTGGCCAAGGTTAGCCTTATTGTCCTTCGTTTGGGGGGGGGGGTTGTGTGAGAAGGTAGCCTCTTTCTAGCCTTGTTACCCCCACTTTTGGCCTGTTTGTGAGTGTATGTCAGGGTGTTTGTCACTGTTTTCACTGTCTCACTGGGATCCTGATAGCCAGGCCTCAGTGCTCATAGTGAAAACACTATATTTTCAGTACGGTTGTTATGTGTCACTGGGATCCTGCTGGTCAGAACCCCAGTGCTCATAGGTTTGTGGCCTATATGTATGTGTCACTGGGACCCTGTCACACAGGGCCCCAGTGCTCATAGGTGTGCATGTATGTGTTCCCTGTGTGGTGCCTAACTGTCTCACTGAGGCTCTGCTAACCAGAACCTCAGTGGTTATGCTCTCTCATTACTTTTAAATTGTCACTAACAGGCTAGTGACCATTTTTACCAATTTACATTGGCTTACTGGAACACCCTTATAATTCCCTAGTATATGGTACTGAGGTTCCCAGGGTATTGGGATTCCAGGAGATCCCTATGGGCTGCAGCATTTCTTTTGCCACCCATAGGGAGCTCTGACAATTCTTACACAGGCCTGCCACTGCAGCCTGAGTGAAATAACGTCCACGTTATTTCACAGCCATTTTACACTGCACTTAAGTAACTTATAAGTCACCTATATGTCTAACCTTTACCTGGTAAAGGTTAGGTGCAAAGTTACTTAGTGTGAGGGCACCCTGGCACTAGCCAAGGTGCCCCCACATTGTTCAGAGCCAATTCCCTGAACTTTGTGAGTGCGGGGACACCATTACACGCGTGCACTACATATAGGTCACTACCTATATGTAGCTTCACAATGGTAACTCCGAATATGGGCATGTAACATGTCTATGATCATGGAATTGCCCCCTCTATGCCATCCTGGTATAGTTGGCACAATCCCATGATCCCAGTGGTCTGTAGCACAGACCCTGGTACTGCCAAACTGCCCTTCCTGGGGTTTCACTGCAGCTGCTGCTGCTGCCAACCCCTCAGACAGGCAGCTGCCCTCCTGGGGTCCAGCCAGGCCTGGCCCAGGATGGCAGAACAAAGAACTTCCTCTGAGAGAGGGTGTGACACCCTCTCCCTTTGGAAAATGGTGTGAAGGCAGGGGAGGAGTAGCCTCCCCCAGCCTCTGGAAATGCTTTGTTGGGCACAGAGGTGCCCAATTCTGCATAAGCCAGTCTACACCGGTTCAGGGACCCCTTAGCCCCTGCTCTGGCGCGAAACTGGACAAAGGAAAGGGGAGTGACCACTCCCCTGACCTGCACCTCCCCTGGGAGGTGTCCAGAGCTCCTCCAGTGTGCTCCAGACCTCTGCCATCTTGGAAACAGAGGTGCTGCTGGCACACTGGACTGCTCTGAGTGGCCAGTGCCACCAGGTGACGTCAGAGACTCCTGCTGATAGGCTCCTTCAGGTGTTAGTAGCCTATCCTCTCTCCTAGGTAGCCAAACCCTCTTTTCTGGCTATTTAGGGTCTCTGTCCCTGGGGAAACTTCAGATAACGAATGCATGAGCTCAGCCGAGTTCCTCTGCATCTCTCTCTTCACCTTCTGATAAGGAATCGACTGCTGACCACGCTGGAAGCCTGCAAACCTGCAACATAGTAGCAAAGACGACTACTGCAACTCTGTAACGCTGATCCTGCCGCCTTCTCGACTGTTTTCCTGCTTGTGCATGCTGTGGGGGTAGCCTGCCTCCTCTCTGCACCAGAAGCTTCGAAGAAATCTCCCGTGGGTCGACGGAATCTTCCCCCTGCAACCGCAGGCACCAAAAAGCTGCATTACCGGTCCCTTGGGTCTCCTCTCAGCACGACGAGCGAGGTCCCTCGAATCCAGCGACGCTGTCCAAGTGACCCCCACAGTCCAGTGACTCTTCAGCCCAAGTTTGGTGGAGGTAAGTCCTTGCCTCAACTCGCTGGGCTGCATTGCTGGGAACCGCGACTTTGCAGCTACTCCGGCCCCTGTGCACTTTCGGCGGAAATCCTTTGTGCACAGCCAAGCCTGGGTCCACGGCACTCTAACCTGCATTGCACGACTTTCTAAGTTGGTCTCCGGCGACGTGGGACTCCTTTGTGCAACTTCGGCGAGCACCGTTTCACGCATCCTTGTTGTGCCTGTTTCTGGCACTTCTCCGGGTGCTACCTGCTTCAGTGAGGGCTCTTTGTCTTGCTCGACGTCCCCTCTCTCTTCAGGTCCAATTTGCGACCTCCTTGTCCCTCCTGAACCCCAGAAGCGTCCAAAAACGCCAAACACACGATTTGCACCTAGCAAGGCTTGTTGGCGTCCTTTCGGCGGGAAAGCACTTCTGCACGACTTTCCAAGGCGAGAGGGATCCGTCCACCAAAGGGGAAGTCTCTAGCCCTTTTCGTTCCTGCAGAAACCTCAGCTTCTTCTGTCCAGTCGAAGCTTCTTTGCACCCGCAGCTGGCATTTCCTGGGCATCTGCCCATCTCCGACTTGCTTGTGACTTTTGGACTTGGTCCCCTTGTTCCACAGGTACCCTAGATTGGAAATCCACAGTTGTTGCATTGCTGGTTTGTGTCTTTCCTGCATTATTCCTCTAACACGCCTTCTATGTCCTTAGGGGAACTTTAGTGCACTTTGCACTCACTTTTCAGGGTCTTGGGGAGGGTTATTTTTCTAACTCTCACTATTTTCTAATAGTCCCAGCGACCCTCTACAAGGTCACATAGGTTTGGGGTCCATTCGTGGTTCGCATTCCACTTTTGGAGTATATGGTTTGTGTTGCCCCTATCCCTATGTTTCCCCATTGCATCCTATTGTAACTATACATTGTTTGCACTGTTTTCTAAGACTATACTGCATATTTTTGCTATTGTGTATATATATCTTGTGTATATTTCCTATCCTCTCACTGAGGGTACACTCTAAGATACTTTGGCATATTGTCATAAAAATAAAGTACCTTTATTTTTAGTATAACTGTGAATTGTGTTTTCTTATGATATTGTGCATATGACACTAAGTGGTACTCTAGTAGCTTCACACGTCTCCTAGTTCAGCCTAAGCTGCTCTGCTAAGCTACCATTATCTATCAGCCTAAGCTGCTAGCCACCCTATACACTAATAAGGGATAACTGGGCCTGGTGCAAGGTGCAAGTACCCCTTGGTACTCACTACAAGCCAGTCCAGCCTCCTACAGTTATGCTCTCTCATTTCTTTCCAAATTGTCACTGACAGGCTAGTGACCATTTTTACCAATTTACATTGGCTTACTGGAACACCCTTATAATTCCCTAGTATATGGTACTGAGGTACCCAGGGTATTGGGGTTCCAGGAGATCCCTATGGGCTGCAGCATTTCTTTTGCCACCCATAGGGAGCTCTGACAATTCTTACACAGGCCTGCCACTGCAGCCTGAGTGAAATAACGTCCACGTTATTTCACAGCCATTTTACACTGCACTTAAGTAACTTATAAGTCACCTATATGTCTAACCTTTACCTGGTAAAGGTTAGGTGCAAAGTTACTTAGTGTGAGGGCACCCTGGCACTAGCCAAGGTGCCCCCACATTGTTCAGAGCCAATTCCCTGAACTTTGTGAGTGCGGGGACACCATTACACGCGTGCACTACATATAGGTCACTACCTATATGTAGCTTCACAATGGTAACTCCGAATATGGCCATGTAACATGTCCATGATCATGGAATTGCCCCCTCTATGCCATCCTGGCATAGTTGGCACAATCCCATGATCCCAGTGGTCTGTAGCACAGACCCTGGTACTGCCAAACTGCCCTTCCTGGGGTTTCACTGCAGCTGCTGCTGCTGCCAACCCCTCAGACAGGCAGCTGCCCTCCTGGGGTCCAGCCAGGCCTGGCCCAGGATGGCAGAACAAAGAACTTCCTCTGAGAGAGGGTGTGACACCCTCTCCCTTTGGAAAATGGTGTGAAGGCAAGGGAGGAGTAGCCTCCCCCAGCCTCTGGAAATGCTTTGTTGGGCACAGAGGTGCCCAATTCTGCATAAGCCAGTCTACACCGGTTCAGGGACCCCTTAGCCCCTGCTCTGGCGCGAAACTGGACAAAGGAAAGGGGAGTGACCACTCCCCTGACCTGCACCTCCCCTGGGAGGTGTCCAGAGCTCCTCCAGTGTGCTCCAGACCTCTGCCATCTTGGAAACAGAGGTGCTGCTGGCACACTGGACTGCTCTGAGTGGCCAGTGCCACCAGGTGACGTCAGAGACTCCTGCTGATAGGCTCCTTCAGGTGTTAGTAGCCTATCCTCTCTCCTAGGTAGCCAAACCCTCTTTTCTGGCTATTTAGGGTCTCTGTCTCTGGGGAAACTTTAGATAACGAATGCAAGAGCTCATCCGAGTTCCTCTGCATCTCTCTCTTCACCTTCTGATAAGGAAACGACTGCTGACCGCGCTGGAAGCCTGCAAACCTGCAACATAGTAGCAAAGACGACTACTGCAACTCTGTAACGCTGTTCCTGCCGCCTTCTCGACTGTTTTCCTGCTTGTGCATGCTGTGGGGGTAGCCTGCCTCCTCTCTGCACCAGAAGCTCCGAAGAAATCTCCTGTGGCTCGACGGAATCTTCCCCCTGCAACCGCAGGCACCAAAAAGCTGCATTACCGGTCCCTTGGTTCTCCTCTCAGCACAACGAGCGAGGTCCCTCGAATCCAGCGACTCTGTCCAAGTGACCCCCACAGTCCAGTGACTCTTCAGTCCAAGTTTGGTGGAGGTAAGTCCTTGCCTCACCTCGCTGGGCTGCATTGCTGGGAACCGCGACTTTGCAGCTACTCCGGCCCCTGTGCACTTCTGGCGGAAATCCTTTGTGCACAGCCAAGCCTTGGTCCACGGCACTCTAACCTGCATTGCACGACTTTCTAAGTTGGTCTCCGGCGACGTGGGACTCCTTTGTGCAACTTCGGCAAGCACCGTTTCACGCATCCTCGTAGTGCCTATTTCTGGCACTTCTCTGGGAGCTACCTGCTTTAGTGAGGGCTCTTTGTCTTGCTCGACGTCCCCTCTCTCTTCAGGTCCAATTTCCGACCTCCTGGTCCCTCCTGGGCCCCAGCAGCGTCCAAAAACGCCAAACGCACGATTTGCAGCTAGCAAGGCTTGTTGGCGTCCTTTCGGCGGGAAAACACTTCTGCACGATTCTCCACGGCGAGCGGAATCCGTCCACCAAAGGGAAAGTCTCTAGCTCTTTTCGTTCCTGCAGAAACCTCAGCTTCTTCTGTCCAGTAGAAGCTTCTTTGCACCCGCAGCTGGCATTTCCTGGGCATCTGCCCATCTCCGACTTGCTTGTGACTTTTGGACTTGGTCCCCTTGTTCCACAGGTACCCTAGATTGGAAATCCACAGTTGTTGCATTGCTGGTTTGTGTCTTTCCTGCATTATTCCTCTAACACGACTTCTTTGTCCTTAGGGGAAGTTTAGTGCACTTTGCACTCACTTTTCAGGGTCTTGGGGAGGGTTATTTTGCTAACTCTCACTATTTTCTAATAGTCCCAGCGACCCTCTACAAGGTCACATAGGTTTGGGGTCCATTCGTGGTTCGCATTCCACTTTTGGAGTATATGGTTTGTGTTGCCCCTATCCCTATGTTTCCCCATTGCATCCTATTGTAACTATACATTGTTTGCACTGTTTTCTAAGACTATACTGCATATTTTTGCTATTGTGTATATATATCTTGTGTATATTTCCTATCCTCTCACTGAGGGTACACTCTAAGATACTTTGGCATATTGTCATAAAAATAAAGTACCTTTATTTTTAGTATAACTGTGTATTGTGTTTTCTTATGATATTGTGCATATGACACTAAGTGGTACTGTAGTAGCTTCACACGTCTCCTAGTTCAGCCTAAGCTGCTCTGCTAAGCTACCATTATCTATCAGCCTAAGCTGCTAGACACCCTACACTAATAAGGGATAACTGGGCCTGGTGCAAGGTGCAAGTACCCCTTGGTACTCACTACAAGCCAGTCCAGCCTCCTACAGCATGGGACTGGGGAGGGGTGCTACGCATCAGGTGTTGCAGAGGTCCCCTTGTGCAACATCAGCCACCAGGGCACCAGCCCTCCAGCCAGTCCCATGCTTCCTCTGGGGAGGTGAAGTACTAGGATTTGCCCTCTGCCATCCCTCGTAGCTTCACGGCGTACAGCATCATGTATTTCAGTCAATTCTTCCGTAGTGCCTTTTTAAAATCAGGACCTCAGCTAGACCTGATGTGCACCCTTCCACCAAGCGCAATGCCTGCCAAAAAATGCCTTAACGGTGAAGATGAACTCCAGAAGGATGTGTGAAGAGACGGTAGTAGCGATGCCGGTTAACACTGCCTGACATTGATGATTGCATGAAGGGAACCCGCACTTCTCTTCCTCGGGGAGGTCTTCAAAGGGTTGAGCTGACTGGTAAGCTTAATTGTTGACAAACAGGGTCAAACATGCTAAACTTATATATATGCCTGTCTTGAGTGGTTTGAGCGGTCCTATCCCTATGTTCATTGTGGTTATGGTGGGCCGACAGGCGCTCTGCAGGTTGGGGTGGTGGGCAGTTCTAAGCCTACAATGCAGGGTAGCAGAGTTGGGGGACTTTGGAAGGGGGAGGGATTGGTTTTGAATTGTTTCCCTATGAGTTATCACTTTGAGATCGACCAGTCAAGTTCATTTTTATGCCCTGCTCAATCAATACTATCAGACAGGTCACATGGCGGGACATTGATATGCACAATATCCCTTTAACATTAGTCCGGCAGAAGACCCTTGTGGGGCCTCTACATGCCTTGCGGGAGTCATGTCAGGTACTGATCTCACTCTTCCTTTCTTGGAATCTCAATGGAATGTGCAGCAAAATAAAAAGGACCAATGTAATCCAATATCTTTGTTGACATGCCCCTGACCTGGTTCTCCTTTAGGAGTCAGCCTAAATCTGTGCTCTATGTATATGCCACTGTGTCTACATGGTGAGACTGTCCCCGGCCTAAGTGCCGTGTTGTTGCAGATGCCACCCAGCACAATAATTCTAAGGGGAGACTACAACGCGCATATGGACCTGCAGCTAGATAAGGAATGCATGCAGGTCTCGGGGGAGATTCTGGCCCACTTAGACCCTTTGTGGACGCCCTGGGACTACTTGAACTCTGGCAAACCCATAACCCTACCAGTAGACAGTACACGCATATCCCTGCTGCCCTGTTGACCCCAAATCAATTATATTTTCATAACCGATCTCCATTTCCCAAATTTCAGAGGTGCATGCCTCCTGGCATGGGGCAACTTGGACCACTCCCCATTGGAGGTAGAGATGACCAGCCCCAGCGGTACAACCCAACTACACGCACGGCTTGACCCTTGGATCCTAAAAGAAAATGCCACAAAGTTAGAGAACGGACTGACCAACACTTCATAGAAAAAAAGGTACAGTGGAATCCCCCTCTGTCCTCTGGAAGGCGTTTAAAGCAGTGACCCGGGGACACATGTAGAGTTTGGCTGGAGGGAAGTGTAGGAAAGTACCATCTTGCGTGGCATGTTACCCCCATAATTCACTGTATATATGTTGTTTTAGTCCATGTGTCACCGGGACCCTGCCAGCCAGGACCCCAGTGCTCATAAGTATGTGTCCTGCACGTGTTCCCTGTGTGATGCCTAACTGTCTCACAGAGGCTTTGCTAACCAGAACCTCAGTGGTTATGCTCTCTCTGCTTTCCAAATTTATCACTAACAGGCTAGTGACTAAATTTACTAATTCACATTGGCATACTGGTACACCCATATAATTCCCTAGTATATGGTACTGAGGTACCCAGGGTATTGGGGTTCCAGGAGATCCCTATGGGCTGCAGCATTTCTTTTGCCACCCATAGGAAGCTCTGATAATTCTTACACAGGCCTGCCACTGCAGCCTGCGTGAAATAACGTCCACGTTATTTCACAGCCATTTACCACTGCACATAAGTAACTTATAAGTCACCTATATGTCTAACCTTCACCTGGTGAAGGTTGGGTGCAAAGTTACTTAGTGTGTGGGCACCCTGGCACTAGTCAAGGTGCCCCCACATCGTTCAAGGCAAATATCCCAGACTATGTGAGTGCGGGGACACCATTACACGCTTGCACTATACATAGGTCACTACCTATGTATAGCGTCACAACTGTAACTCCGAACATGGCCATGTAACATGTCTAAGATCATGGAATTGTCCCCCCAATACCATCCTGGTATTGGGGGGACAATTCCATGATCCCCCGGGTCTCTAGGACAGAACCCGGGTACTGCCAAACTGCCTTTCCGGGTCTCCACTGCAGCTGCTGCTGCTGCCAACCCCTCAGACAGGTTTCTGCCCTCGTGGGGTCCAGGCAGCCCTTGCCCAGGAAGGCAGAACAAAGGATTTCATCTGAGAGAGGGTGTTACACCCTCTCCCTTTGGAAATAGGTGAAAAGGGCTGGGGAGGAGTAGCCTCCCCCAGCCTCTAAAAATGCTTTGATGGGCACAGATGGTGCCCATCTCTGCATAAGCCAGTCTACGCCGGTTCAGGGATCCCCCAGCCCTGCTCTGGCACGAAACTGGACAAAGGAAAGGGGAGTGACCACTCCCCTGACCAGTACCTCCCAGGGGAGGTGCCCAGAGCTCCTCCAGTGTGTCCCAGACCTCTGCCATCTTCGAAACAGAGGTGTTGGGGGCACACTGGACTGCTCGGAGTGACCAGTGCCAGCAGGTGACATCAGAGGCTCCTTCTGATAGGGTCTTACCTCTCTTGGTAGCCAATCCTCCTTCCTTAGTAGCCAAACCTCCTTTTCCGGCTATTTAGGGTCTCTGCTTTGGGGAATTCTTCAGATAACGAATGCAAGAGCTCACCAGAGTTCCTCTGCATCTCCCTCTTCACCTTCTACCAAAGGATCGACCGCTGACTGCTCCAGGATGCCTGCAAAACCGCAACAATGTAGCAAGACGACTACCAGCAACATTGTAGTGCCTAATCCTGCCAGCTTTCACAACTGTTTCCAGGTGGTGCATGCTCTGGGGTTAGCCTGCCTTCACCCTGCACCAGAAGCTCCGAAGAAATCTCCTGTGGGTCGACGGAATCTTCCCCCTGCTAACGCAGGCACCAAAAGACTGCAACACTGGTCCTCTGGGTCCTCTCTCATCCTGACGAGCGTGGTCCCTGGAACACAGCAACTCTGTCCCAATGACTCCCACAGTCCAGTGACTCTTCAGTCCAAGTTTGGTGGAGTTAAGTCCTTGCCTCCCCACGCTGGACTGCAAAGCTGTGTACTGCGTGATTTGCAGCTGCTCCGGCTCCTGGGCACTCTTCCAGGATTTCCTTCACGCACAGCCAAGCCTGGGTCCCCATCACTCCGTCCTGCAGTGCACAACCTTCTCAGTTGTCTTCCAGCATCGTGGGACTTCCTTTTGTGACTTTGCGTGGACTCCGGTTCACTTTACTTCCAAGTGCCTGTTGGGGTACTTCTGCGGGTGCAGCCTGCTTCTGTGAGGGCTCTCTGAGTTGCTGAGCGCCCCCTCTGTCTCCTCCTCCAAGTGGCGAAATCCTGGTCCCTCCTGGGCCCCTGCAGCACCCAAAAACCTCTACCACGACCCTTGCAGCTACCAAGGCTTGTTTGCAGTCTTTCTGGGTGGGAACATGTCGGCAAGCTTTATCATGACGTGGGACATCCGTCTTCCAAAGGAGAAGACCCTAGTCCTCTTCTTTCTTGCAGAACTCCAAGCTTCTTCCAACCGGTGGCAGCTTCCTTGCACCTTCAGCTGGCATTTCCTGGGCTCCTGCCCCCTCTCGACACTGTCGCGACTATTGGACTTGGTCCCTTTTTCTTACAGGTACTCAGGTCAGGAAATCCGTTGTTAGTGCACTGCTGGTGTTTGTTCTTCCTGCAGAATCCCCCTATCACGACTTCAGTGCTCTCTGGGGGTAGTAGGTGCAGTTTACTCCTACTTTTCAGGGTCTTGAGGTGGGGTAATTTTATAACCCTCACTGTTTTCGTGCAGTCCCAGCGACCCTCTACAAACTCACATAGGTCTGTGGTCCATTTGTGGTTCGCATTCCACTTTTGGAGTATAAGGTTTGTGTTGCCGCTATACCTATGTGCTCCTATTGCAATCTATTGTAATTCTACACTGTTTGCATTACTTTTCTTGCTATTACTTACCTAACTTTGGGTTGTGTACATATAACTTGTGTATGTATCTTACCTTCTTACTGAGGGTACTCACTGAGATACCTTTGGCATATTGTCATAAAAATAAAGTACCTTTATTTTTAGTAACTCTGTGTATTGTGTTTTCTTATGATATTGTGCATATGATATAACTGGTGTAGTAGGAGCTTTACATGTCTCCTAGTTCAGCCTAAGCTGCTTTGTCTTAGCTACCTTCTGTAGGAGGCTGGACTGGCTTGTAGTGAGTACCAAGGGGTACTTACACCTTGCACCAGGCCCAGGTATCCCTTATTAGTGTAGAGGGGTGTCTAGCAGCTTAGGCTGATAGAAAAGGTAGCTTAGCAGAGCAGCTTAGGCTGAACTAGGAGACGAGTGAAGCTCCTACAGTACCACTAGTGTCACTTGCACAATATCATAAGAAAACACAATACACAGATATACTAAAAATAAAGGTACTTTATTTTTATGACAATATGCCAAAGTATCTCAGTGAGTACCCTCAGTATGAGGATAGCAAATATACACAAGATATATGTACACAATACCAAAATATGCAGTAATAACAATAGAAAACATTGCAAACAATGTATAGTCACAATAGAATGCAGTGGGGGCACATAGGGATAGGGGCAACACAAACCATATACTCTAGAAGTGGAATGCGAACCACGAATGGACCCGAAACCTATGTGACCTTGTAGAGGGTCGCTGGGACTGTAAGGAAACAGTGAGGGTTAGAAAAATAGCCCACCCCAAGACCCTGAAAAGTGGGTGCAAAGTGCACCTAAGTTCCCCAAAGAGCACAGAAGTCGTGATAGGGGAATTCTGCAGGAAAGACCAACACCAGCAATGCAACAACAATGGATTTCCAGACAAGAGTACCTGTGGAACAAGGGACCAAGTCCAAAAGTCACGATCAAGTCGGGAGTGGGCAGATGCCCAGGAAATGCCAGCTGTGGGTGCAAAGAAGCTGCCACTGGATGGTAGAAGCTATGGATTCTGCAAGAACAACAATGGCTAGAAACTTCCCCTTTGGAGGATGGATGTCCCACGTCGTGAAGAGTCGTGCAGAAGTATTTTCGTGCAGAATGACCGCAAACAAGCCTTGCTAGCTGCAAGGGTCACAGTTAGGGTTTTTGGATGCTGCTGTGGCCCAGGAGGGACCAGGATGTCGCCAATTGCGTGAGGAGACAGAGGTGGCGTCCAGCAAGACAAAGAGCCCACTCAGAAGCAAGGAGCAGCCGCAGAAGTGCCGGAACAGGCACTACAAAGTGGAGTGAACCGGAGCTCACCCGAATTCACAAAAGAGGGTCCCATGATGCCGGAGGACAACTCAGGAGGTCGTGCACTGCAGGTTAGAGTGCCGGGACCCAAGCTTGGCTGTGCACAAAGGAAATCCTGGAAGAGTGCACAGGATCCGAAGTAACTGCAAAACACGCGGTTCCCAGCAATGCAGTCTAGCGTGGGGAGGCAAGGACTTACCTCCACCAAACTTGGACTGAAGAGTCACTGGACTGTGGGAGTCACTTGGACAGAGTTGCTGAGTTCAAGGGACTTCGCTCGTCGTGCTGAGAGGAGACCCAGAGGACCGGTGATGCAGTTCTTTGGTGCCTGTGGTTGCAGGGGGAAGATTGTGTCGACCCACTGGAGATTTCTTCGGACCTTCTAGGCAGCGAGGAGGCAGACTACCCCCACAGCATGCACCACCAGGAAAACAGCCGAGAATGCGGCAGGGTCAGCGTTACAAGGTCGCAGTAGTCGTCTTTGCTACTTTGATGCAGTTTTGCAGGCTTCCAGCGCAGTCAGCAGTCGATTCCTTGGCAGAAGGTGAAGAGAGAGATGCAGAGGAACTCTGATGAGCTCTTGCATTCGTTACCTAAGGAATTCCCTAAAGCAGAGACCCTAAATAGCCAGAAAAGGAGGTTTGGCTACCTAGGAGAGAGGATAGGCTAGCAACACCTGGAGGAGCCTATCAGAAGGAGTCTCTGACGTCACCTGCTGGCACTGGCCACTCAGAGCAGTCCTGTGTGTCAGCAGCACCTCTGTTTCCAAGATGGCAGAGGTCTGGAGCACACTGGAGGAGCCCTGGGCACCTCCCAGGGGAGGTGCAGGTCAGGGGAGTGGTCACTCCCCTTTCCTTTGTCCAGTTTCGCGCCAGAGCAGGGCTGGGGGATCCCTGAACCGGTGTAGACTGGCTTATGCAGAAATGTGCACCATCTGTGCCCATGAAAGCATTTCCAGAGGCTGGGGGAGGCTACTCCTCCCCAGCCCTAACACCTTTTTCCAAAGGGAGAGGGTGAAACACCCTCTCTCTGAGTAAGTCCTTTGTTCTGCCTTCCTGGGCCAAGCCTGGCTGGACCCCAGGAGGGCAGAAACCTGTCTGAGGGGTTGGCAGCAGCTGCAGTGAAACCCCGGGAAAGGCAGTTTGGCAGTGCCCGGGTCTGTGCTAGAGACTCAGGGGATCATGGAATTGTCTCCCCAATGCCAGGATGGCATTGGGGTGACAATTCCATGATCTTAGACATGTTACATGGCCATGTTCGGAGTTACCATTGTGACGCTATACATATGTCGTGACATATGTATACTGCACACGTGTAATGGTGTCCCCGCACTCACAAAGTCCGGGGAATTTGCCCTGAACAATGTAAGGGCACCTTGGCTAGTGCCAGGGGGCCCACACACTAAGTAACTTAGCACCCAACCTTTACCAGGTAAAGGTTAGACATATAGGTGACTTATAAGTTACTTAAGTGCAGTGGTAAATGGCTGTGAAATAACGTGGACGTAATTTCACTCAGGCTGCACTGGCAGGCCTGTGTAAGAATTGTCAGAGCTCCCTATGTGTGGCACAAGAAATGCTGCAGCCCATAGGGATCTCCTGGAACCCCAATACCCTGGGTACCTCAGTACCATATACTAGGGAATTATAAGGGTGTTCCAGTATGCCAATGTGTATTGGTAACTTTAGTCACTAGCCTGTCAGTGACAAATTAGGAAAACAGAGAGAGCATAACCACTGAGGTTCTGGTTAGCAGAGCCTCAGTGAGACAGTTAGGCACCACACAGGGAACACATATAGGCCCAACACCTATGAGCACTGGGGTCCTGGCTAACAGGATCCCAGTGACACATAACAACCACACTGAGAACATAGGGTTTTCAACATGAGCACTGGGCCCTGGCTAGCAGGATCCCAGTGAGACAGTGAAAACACCCTGACATATACTCACAAACAGGCCAAAAGTAGGGGTATCAAGGCTATTAAGAGGCTATTTTCCTACAGCTGGTGATGCAACAGTGTTTATATGGCATTGGGGACAGGGCAGGCAAACTCATTGCATGGTTGGACAGATGAAATAGCGGATTAAACTGGGTGTTAGAAATACAAGACAGTAACAGGGCGCTGTAAACAAATGGCGTGGACATTGCCTGTGCATTTGCAGACTATACAAAAAGAGGGTAAAGTCCCACTCAAAAAGTTCTTGAGGTTTTCAAATTAGAAATGTATTTCATTGTTTGTAGGAAAGTACCATCTTGCCTGGCATGTTAACCCCATTTTTCACTGTATATATGTTGTTTTAGTTGTATGTGTCACTGGGACCCTGGTAACCCAGGGCCCCAGTGCTCATAAGTGTGCCTGAATGTGTTACCTGTGTAGTGACTAACTGTCTCACTGAGGCTCTGCTAATCAGAACCTCAGTGGTTATGCTCTCTCATTTCTTTCCAAATTGTCACTAACAGGCTAGTGACCATTTTTACCAATTTACATTGGCTTGCTGGAACACCCTTATAATTCCCTAGTATATGGTACTGAGGTACCCAGGGTATTGGGGTTCCAGGAGATCCCTATGGGCTGCATGTGAGAAGGTAGCCTCTTTCTAGCCTTGTTACCCCCACTTTTGGCCTGTTTGTGAGTGTATGTCAGGGTGTTTGTCACTGTTTTCACTGTCTCACTGGGATCCTGATAGCCAGGCCTCAGTGCTCATAGTGAAAACACTATGTTTTCAGTATGTTTGTTATGTGTCACTGGGATCCTGCTGGTCAGGACCCCAGTGCTCATAGGTTTGTGGCCTATATGTATGTGTCACTGGGACCCTGTCACACAGGGCCCCAGTGCTCATAGGTGTGCATGTATGTGTTCCCTGTGTGGTGCCTAACTGTCTCACTGAGGCTCTGCTAATCAGAACCTCAGTGGTTATGCTCTCTCATTTCTTTCCAAATTGTCACTGACAGGCTAGTGACCATTTTTACCAATTTACATTGGCTTACTGGAACACCCTTATAATTCCCTAGTATATGGTACTGAGGTACCCAGGGTATTGGGGTTCCAGGAGATCCCTATGGGCTGCAGCATTTCTTTTGCCACCCATAGGGAGCTCTGACAATTCTTACACAGGCCTGCCACTGCAGCCTGAGTGAAATAACGTCCACGTTATTTCACAGCCATTTTACACTGCACTTAAGTAACTTCTAAGTCACCTATATGTCTAACCTTTACCTGGTAAAGGTTAGGTGCAAAGTTACTTAGTGTGAGGGCACCCTGGCACTAGCCAAGGTGCCCCCACATTGTTCAGAGCCAATTCACTGAACTTTGTGAGTGCGGGGACACCATTACATGGTAACTCCGAATATGGCCATGTAACATGTCTATGATCATGGAATTGCCCCCTCTATGCCATCCTGGCATTGTTGGTACAATTCCATGATCCCAGTGGTCTGTAGCACAGACCCTGGTACTGCCAGACTGCCCTTCCTGGGGTTTCACTGCAGCTGCTGCTGCTGCCAACCCCTCAGACAGGCAGCTGCCCTCCTGGGGTCCAGCCAGGCCTGGCCCAGGATGGCAGAACAAAGAACTTTCTCTGAGAGAGGGTGTGACACCCTCTCCCTTTGGAAAATGGTGTGAAGGCAGGGGAGGAGTAGCCTCCCCCAGCCTCTGGAAATGCTTTGTTGGGCACAGATGTGCCCAATTCTGCATAAGCCAGTCTACACCGGTTCAGGGACCCCTTAGCCCCTGCTCTGGCGCGAAACTGGACAAAGGAAAGGGGAGTGACCACTCCCCTGACCTGCACCTCCCCTGGGAGGTGTCCAGAGCTCCTCCAGGGTGCTCCAGACCTCTGCCATCTTGGAAACAGAGGTGCTGCTGGCACACTGGACTGCTCTGAGTGGCCAATGCCACCAGGTGACGTCAGAGACTCCTGCTGATAGGCTCCATCAGGTGTTAGTAGCCTTTCCTCTCTCCTAGGTAGCCAAACCCTCTTTTCTGGCTATTTAGGGTCTCTGTCTCTGGGGAAACTTTAGATAACGAATGCATGAGCTCAGCCGAGTTCCTCTGCATCTCCCTCTTCACCTTCTGATAAGGAATCGACCGCTGACCGCGCTGGAAGCCTGCAAACCTGCAACATAGTAGCAAAGACGACTACTGCAACTCTGTAACGCTGATCCTGCCGCCTTCTCGACTGTTTTCCTGCTTGTGCATGCTGTGGGGGTAGTCTGCCTCCTCTCTGCACCAGAAGCTCCGAAGAAATCTCCCGTGGGTCGACGGAATCTTCCCCCTGCAACCGCAGGCACCAAAAAGCTGCATTACCGGTCCCTTGGGTCTCCTCTCAGCACGACGAGTGAGGTCCCTCGAATCCAGCGATGCTGTCCAAGTGACCCCCACAGTCCAGTGACTCTTCAGCCCAAGTTTGGTGGAGGTAAGTCCTTGCCTCACCTCGCTGGGCTTCATTGCTGGGAACCGCGACTTTGCAGCTGCTCCGGCCCCTGTGCACTTCCGGCGGAAATCCTTCGTGCACATCCAAGCCTGGGTCCACGGCACTCTAACCTGCATTGCACGACTTTCTAAGTTGGTCTCCGGCGACGTGGGACTCCTTTGTGCAACTTCGGCGAGCACCGTTTCACGCATCCTCGTAGTGCCTGTTTCTGGCACTTCTCCGGGTGCTATCTGCTTCAGTGAGGGCTCTTTGTCTTGCTCGACATCCCCTCTCTCTGCAGGTCTAATTTGCGACCTCCTGGTTCCTCCTGGGCCCCAGCAGCGTCCAAAAACGCCAAACGCACAATTTGCGTGTAGCAAGGCTTGTTGGCGTCCTTCCGGTGGGAAAACACTTTTGCACGACTCTCCAAGGCGAGTGCGATCCGTCCACGAAAGGGGAAGTCTCTAGTCCTTTTCGTTCCTGCAGAAACCGCAGCTTCTTCTGTCCAGTCAAAGCTTCTTTGCACCCGCAGCTGGCATTTCCTGGGCATCTGCCCATCTCCGACTTGCTTGTGACTTTTGGACTTGGTCCCCTTGTTCCACAGGTACCCTAGATTGGAAATCCTCAGTTGTTGCATTGCTGGTTTGTGTATTTCCTGCATTATTCCTCTAACACGACTCTTTTGTCCTTAGGGGAACTTTGGTGCACTTTCCACTCACTTTTCAGGGTCTTGGGGAGGGTTATTTGTCTAACTCTCACTATTTTTTAATAGTCCCAGCGACCCTCTACAAGGTCACATAGGTTTGGGGTCCATTCGTGGTTCGCATTCCACTTTTGGAGTATATGGTTTGTGTTGCCCCTATCCCTATGTTTCCCCATTGCATCCTATTGTAACTATACATTGTTTGCACTGTTTTCTAAGACTATACTGCATATTTTTGCTATTGTGTATATATATCTTGTGTATATTTCCTATCCTCTCACTGAGGGTACACTCTAAGATACTTTGGCATATTGTCATAAAAATAAAGTACCTTTATTTTTAGTATAACTGTGTATTGTGTTTTCTTATGATATTGTGCATATGACACTAAGTGGTACTGTAGTAGCTTCACACGTCTCCTAGTTCAGCCTAAGCTGCTCTGCTAAGCTACCATTATCTATCAGCCTAAGCTGCTAGACACCCTATACACTAATAAGGGATAACTGGGCCTGGTGCAAGGTGCAAGTACCCCTTGGTACTCACTACAAGCCAGTCCAGCCTCCGACATTGGTTGTGCAGTGGTGGGATAAGTGCTTGAGACTACTTACCACTCTTGTCATTGTACTTTTCATAAGAGAAAAATATACAAAACAAAGTCAGTGTATATACACATAGCCAAAAAGTTTTGCATTTCCTCTTTTTCACTCTTTTCTAAGTGCTGAAAAGTACTTCTAAAACTTTCAAAAAGTTCTTAAAAGTTTAAAAAGTTTTTCTGTCTTTCCAAAAAGTTCTGAAAACTTTTTTCTCTTTTTCTATCACTTTAACTCTCTCTAAAAAATGTCTGGCACAGGCAAAAATGTTGAACTGTCCAAACTTGCATATGATCACCTTAGCTGGAAAGGAGCAAGGAGTCTCTGCATAGAGAGAGGTTTGAGTGGTGTTGAGGCCTTGGCCTACAGGGACACAGGTGCCAGTTTCACTTTGGTGACTGAAAACCTTGTGGCTCCTGAACAACACTTCATTGGACAACAGTATAAGATTATTGATGTCCATAACTCCACTAAGTTTCTTCCCTTAGCTATAATTCAGTTTAGTTGGGGTGGAGTTACTGGCCCTAAGCAGGTGGTGGTATCACCTAGCTTACCTGTAGACTGTCTCTTAGGTAATGACCTAGAGGCCTCAGGTTGGGCTGATGTAGAGTTTTATGCCCATGCAGCCATGCTGGGCATCCCTGAGGAATTGTTCCCTCTCATTTCAAGTGAAATGAAAAAGCAAAGGAGAGAAGGCCTGAAAACTCAGGATCCCTCTCCATCAACAGGTAAAAAGGGTATCACAGTATCCCCTAACCACCCTACCATTCAGGATACTATTCCTGTGGTGGGAGAAACCTCTCCTGGGGTGGCACCTGTTCCAAGGGAATCATCAGCTGGCAAAGCTGGACTCCCTGAGGTGGAAGTACCTCTCTGTGGGATAACTAACATTGGTGAGAAAAACAGCACCATTTTAGTTAACATGGAGCATCCCTCCAACCCTCCCAGAGAAACTTTAGTGCAGAAACTCTGCACTGCCTCACAACACTTAGGACAGCATCCCTGCCCTAGTGTGGAGCTGATAGGACAGCATCCCTGCCCTGCTCCAACCCAAGAGAAACAGCATCCCTGTTCTCTCTTCCAGCCATATGGACAAAGTTTTTGCACAGCTATGGCTTTTCTGAGACAGCATCCCTGTCTGGCATTTCCATCACTACAAATAGGTTCAGTGGACAATTCCCACTGCTCTAAACTAAAACTTACTGATAGAAACTCTGAAAATACATCTTCACATTGTTGCTTAGCTAAAAAACTTCAAACAGGGTGGTTTACATCCCCACAGGGAAGTAACCATATAGTGGATGGTAAAGGGAGTAACCAGTCTATTGCAGAGCTACTCTCTACTTATCACCACTTAGACAATAAAGTCTCAACTGGCCAAGGTTAGCCTTATTGTCCTTCGTTTGGGGGGGGGGTTGTGTGAGAAGGTAGCCTCTTTCTAGCCTTGTTACCCCCACTTTTGGCCTGTTTGTGAGTGTATGTCAGGGTGTTTGTCACTGTTTTCACTGTCTCACTGGGATCCTGATAGCCAGGCCTCAGTGCTCATAGTGAAAACACTATGTTTTCAGTATGTTTGTTATGTGTCACTTTGATCCTGCTGGTCAGGACCCCAGTGCTCATAGGTTTGTGGCCTATATGTATGTGTCACTGGGACCCTGTCACACAGGGCCCCAGTGCTCATAGGTGTGCATGTATGTGTTCCCTGTGTGGTGCCTAACTGTCTCACTGAGGCTCTGCTAATCAGAACCTCAGTGGTTATGCTCTCTCATTTCTTTCCAAATTGTCACTGACAGGCTAGTGACCATTTTTACCAATTTACATTGGCTTACTGGAACACCCTTATAATTCCCTAGTATATGGTACTGAGGTACCCAGGGTATTGGGGTTCCAGGAGATCCCTATGGGCTGCAGCATTTCTTTTGCCACCCATAGGGAGCTCTGACAATTCTTACACAGGCCTGCCACTGCAGCCTGAGTGAAATAACATCCACGTTATTTCACAGCCATTTTACACTGCACTTAAGTAACTTATAAGTCACCTATATGTCTAACCTTTACCTGGTAAAGGTTAGGTGCAAAGTTACTTAGTGTGAGGGCACCCTGGCACTAGCCAAGGTGCCCCCACATTGTTCAGAGCCAATTCACTGAACTTTGTGAGTGCGGGGACACCATTACACGCGTGCACTACATATAGGTCACTACCTATATGTAGCTTCACCATGGTAACTCCGAATATGGCCATGTAACATGTCTATGATCATGGAATTGCCCCCTCTATGCCATCCTGGCATTGTTGGTACAATTCCATGATCCCAGTGGTCTGTAGCACAGACCCTGGTACTGCCAGACTGCCCTTCCTGGGGTTTCACTGCAGCTGCTGCTGCTGCCAACCCCTCAGACAGGCAGCTGCCCTCCTGGGGTCCAGCCAGGCCTGGCCCAGGATGGCAGAACAAAGAACTTCCTCTGAGAGAGGGTGTGACACCCTCTCCCTTTGGAAAATGGTGTGAAGGCAGGGGAGGAGTAGCCTCCCCCAGCCTCTGGAAATGCTTTGTTGGGCACAGATGTGCCCAATTCTGCATAAGCCAGTCTACACCGGTTCAGGGACCCCTTAGCCCCTGCTCTGGCGCGAAACTGGACAAAGGAAAGGGGAGTGACCACTCCCCTGACCTGCACCTCCCCTGGGAGGTGTCCAGAGCTCCTCCAGGGTGCTCCAGACCTCTGCCATCTTGGAAACAGAGGTGCTGCTGGCACACTGGACTGCTCTGAGTGGCCAATGCCACCAGGTGACGTCAGAGACTCCTGCTGATAGGCTCCTTCAGGTGTTAGTAGCCTTTCCTCTCTCCTAGGTAGCCAAACCCTCTTTTCTGGCTATTTAGGGTCTCTGCCTCTGGGGAAACTTTAGATAACGAATGCATGAGCTCAGCCGAGTTCCTCTGCATCTCCCTCTTCACCTTCTGATAAGGAATCGACCGCTGACCGCGCTGGAAGCCTGCAAACCTGCAACATAGTAGCAAAGACGAATACTGCAACTCTGTAACGCTGATCCTGCCGCCTTCTCGACTGTTTTCCTGCTTGTGCATGCTGTGGGGGTAGTCTGCCTCCTCTCTGCACCAGAAGCTCCGAAGAAATCTCCCGTGGGTCGACGGAATCTTCCCCCTGCAACCGCAGGCACCAAAAAGCTGCATTACCGGTCCCTTGGGTCTCCTCTCAGCACGACGAGCGAGGTCCCTCGAATCCAGCGACGCTGTCCAACTGACCCCCACAGTCCAGTGACTCTTCAGCCCAAGTTTGGTGGAGGTAAGTCCTTGCCTCACCTCGCTGGGCTGCATTGCTGGGAACCGCGACTTTGCAGCTGCTCCGGCACCTGTGCACTTCCGGCGGAAATCCTTCGTGCACAGCCAAGCCTGGGTCCACGGCAATCTAACCTGCATTGCACGACTTTCTAAGTTGGTCTCCGGCGACGTGGGACTCCTTTGTGCAACTTCGGCGAGCACCGTTTCACGCATCTTTGTAGTGCCTGTTTCTGGCACTTCTCCGGGTGCTACCTGCTTCAGTGAGGGCTCTTTGTCTTGCTCGACATCCCTTCTCTCTGCAGGTCCAATTTGCGACCTCCTGGTCCCTTCTGGGCCCCAGCAGCGTCCAAAAACGCCAAACGCACGATTTGCGTGTAGCAAGGCTTGTTGGCGTCCTTCCGGCGGGAAAACACTTCTGCACGACTCTCCAAGACAAGAGGGATCCGTCCTCCAAAGGGGAAGTCTCTAGTCCTTTTCGTTCCTGCAGAAACCGCAGCTTCTTCTGTCCAGTCGAAGCTTCTTTGCACCCGCAGCTGGCATTTCCTGGGCATCTGCCCATCTCCGACTTGCTTGTGACTTTTGGACTTGGTCCCATTGTTCCACAGGTACCCTAGATTGGAAATCCTCAGTTGTTGCGTTGCTGGTTTGTGTATTTCCTGCATTATTCCTCTAACACGACTCTTTTGTCCTTAGGGGAACTTTGGTGCACTTTGCACTCACTTTTCAGGGTCTTGGGGAGGGTTATTTTTCTAACTCTCACTATTTTCTAATAGTCCCAGCGACCCTCTATAAGGTCACATAGGTTTGGGGTCCATTCGTGGTTCGCATTCCACTTTTGGAGTATATGGTTTGTGTTGCCCCTATCCCTATGTTTCCCCATTGCATCCTATTGTAACTATACATTGTTTGCACTGTTTTCTAAGACTATACTGCATATTTTTGCTATTGTGTATATATATCTTGTGTATATTTCCTATCCTCTCACTGAGGGTACACTCTAAGATACTTTGGCATATTGTCATAAAAATAAAGTACCTTTATTTTTAGTATAACTGTGTATTGTGTTTTCTTATGATATTGTGCATATGACACTAAGTGGTACTGTAGTAGCTTCACACGTCTCCTAGTTCAGCCTAAGCTGCTCTGCTAAGCTACCATTATCTATCAGCCTAAGCTGCTAGACACCCTATACACTAATAAGGGATAACTGGGCCTGGTGCAAGGTGCAAGTACCCCTTGGTACTCACTACAAGCCAGTCCAGCCTCCTACACTGCAGCATTTCATTTGCCACCCATAGGGAGCTCTGACAATTCTTACACAGGCCTGCCACTGCAGCCTGAGTGAAATAACGTCCACGTTATTTCACAGCCATTTTACACTGCACTTAAGTAACTTATAAGTCACCTATATGTCTAACCTTTACCTGGTAAAGGTTAGGTGCAAAGTTACTTAGTGTGAGGGCACCCTGGCACTAGCCAAGGTGCCCCCACATTGTTCAGAGCCAATTCCCTGAACTTTGTGAGTGCGGGGACACCATTACACGCGTGCACTACATATAGGTCACTACCTATATGTAGCTTCACAATGGTAACTCCGAATATGGCCATGTAACATGTCTATGATCATGGAATTGCCCCCTCTATACCATCCTGGCATAGTTGGCACAATCCCATGATCCCAGTGGTCTGTAGCACAGACCCTGGTACTGCCAAACTGCCCTTCCTGGGGTTTCACTGCAGCTGCTGCTGCTGCCAACCCCTCAGACAGGCATCTGCCCTCCTGGGGTCCAGCCAGGCCTGGCCCAGGATGGCAGAACAAAGAACTTCCTCTGAGAGAGGGTGTGACACCCTCTCCCTTTGGAAAATGGTGTGAAGGCAGGGGAGGAGTAGCCTCCCCCAGCCTCTGGAAATGCTTTGTTGGGCACAGATGTGCCCAATTCTGCATAAGCCAGTCTACACCGGTTCAGGGGACCCCTTAGCCCTGCTCTGGAGCGAAACTGGACAAAGGAAAGGGGAGTGACCACTCCCCTGACCTGCACCTCCCCTGGGAGGTGTCCAGAGCTCCTCCAGTGTGCTCCAGACCTCTGCCATCTTGGAAACAGAGGTGCTGCTGGCACACTGGACTGCTCTGAGTGGCCAGTGCCACCAGGTGACGTCAGAGACTCTTGCTGATAGGCTCCTTCAGGTGTTAGTAGCCTATCCTCTCTCCTAGGTAGCCAAACCCTCTTTTCTGGCTATTTAGGGTCTCTGTCTCTGGGGAAACTTCAGATAACGAATGCAAGAGCTCATCCGAGTTCCTCTGCATCTCTCTCTTCACCTTCTGATAAGGAATCGACTGCTGACCGCGCTGGAAGCCTGCAAACCTGCAACATAGTAGCAAAGACGACTACTGCAACTCTGTAACGCTGATCCTGCCGCCTTTTCGACGGTTTTCCTGCTTGTGCATGCTGTGGGGGTAGCCTGCCTCCTCTCTGCACCAGAAGCTCCGAAGAAATCTCCCGTGGGTCGACGGAATCTTCCCCCTGCAACCGCAGGCACCAAAAAGCTGCATTACCGGTCCCTTGGGTCTCCTCTCAGCATGACGAGCGAGGTCCCTCGAATTCAGCGACTCTGTCCAAGTGTCCCCCACAGTCCAGTGACTCTTCAGTCCAAGTTTGGTGGAGGTAAGTCCTTGCCTCACCTCGCTGGGCTGCATTGCTGGGAACCG
Source organism: Pleurodeles waltl (assembly GCF_031143425.1). Taxonomy (NCBI): domain Eukaryota; kingdom Metazoa; phylum Chordata; class Amphibia; order Caudata; family Salamandridae; genus Pleurodeles; species Pleurodeles waltl. Next base: position 598,619,612 of record NC_090440.1, on the reverse strand, counting down.
CGACTTTTGCAGCTACTCCGGCCCCTGTGCACTTCTGGCGGAAATCCTTTGTGCACATCCAAGCCTGGGTCCACGGCACTCTAACCTGCATTGCACGACTTTCTAAGTTGGTCTCCGGCGACGTGGGACTCCTTTGTGCAACTTCGGCGAGCACCGTTTCACGCATCCTCGTAGTGCCTGTTCCTGGCACTTCTCTGGGTGCTACCGGCTTCAGAGAGGGCTCCTTGTCTTGCTCGACGTCTCCTCTCTCAGCTGGTCCAATTTGCTACCTCCTGGTCCCTCCTGGGCCTCAGCAGCGTCCAAAAACGCTAACCACACGATTTGCAGCTAGCAAGGCTTGTTGGCGTTTTTTTGGCGGGAAAACACTTCTGCACGACTCTCCACGGCGAGAGGGATCTATCCACTAAATGGGAAGTCTCTAGCCCTTTTCGTTCCTGCAGAAACCTCAGCTTCTTCTGTCCAGTAGAAGCTTCTTTGCACCCGCAGCTGGCATTTCCTGGGCATTTGCCCATCTCCGACTTGCTTGTGACTTTTGAACTTGGTCCCCTTGTTCCACAGGTACCCTAGATTGGAAATCCACAGTTGTTGCATTGTTGGTTTGTGTCTTTCCTGCATTATTCCTCTAACACGACTTCTTTGTCCTTAGGGGAACTTTAGTGCACTTTGCACTCACTTTTCAGGGTCTTGGGGAGGGTTATTTTTCTAACTCTCACTATTTTCTAATAGTCCCAGCGACCCTCTACAAGGTCACATAGGTTTGGGGTCCATTCGTGGTTCGCATTCCACTTTTGGAGTATATGGTTTGTGTTGCCCCTATCCCTCTGTTTCCCCATTGCATCCTATTGTAACTATACATTGTTTGCACTGTTTTCTAAGACTATTCTGCATATTTTTGCTATTGTGTATATATATCTTGTGTATATTTCCTATCCTCTCACTGAGGGTACACTCTAAGATACTTTGGCATATTGTCATAAAAATAAAGTACCTTTATTTTTAGTATAACTGTGTATTGTGTTTTCTTATGATATTGTGCATATGACACTAAGTGGTACTGTAGTAGCTTCACACGTCTCCTAGTCCAGCCTAAGCTGCTCTGCTAAGCTACCATTATCTATCAGCCTAAGCTGCTAGACACCCTATACACTAATAAGAGATAACTGGGCCTGGTGCAAGGTGCAAGTACCCCTTGGTACTCACTACAAACCAGTCCAGCCTCCTACATTGGTTGTGCAGCGGTGGGATAAGTGCTTTGAGACTACTTACCACTCTTGTCATTGTACTTTTCATAAGAGAAAAATATACAAAACAAGGTCAGTGTATATACACATAGCCAAAAAGTTTTGCATTTCCTCTTTTCACTCTTTTCTAAGTGCTGAAAAGTACTTCTAACTTTCTAAAAAGTTCTAAAAAGTTTTAAAAGTTTTTTTTCTCTGTCTTTCTAAAAGCTCTGACAAACTTTTTTATCTTTTACTATCACTTTAACTCTCTCTAAAAATGTCTGGCACAGGCCAAAATGTTGATCTGTCCAAACTTGCATATGATCACCTTAGCTGGAAAGGAGCAAGGAATCTCTGCATAGAGAGAGGTTTGAGTGTAGGGAAGAATCCTTCCTTAGAACTGTTAATTAACATGCTTAGAGTACAGGATAAGGCCATAAGTGCCCAATCTGGTGAAAAAGTAGCTAATGGTTCTCAATCTGATCCAGGGACTCCCCCAGGAAAAGATTCAGGAAAGAAACTTCCTAGCCTGCCCATTACTAGACAGTCTAGCATAGTTGGTAATGATGATGAGCCACACCATATAAATAGTGTTGTTTCACATCATAGCAAAAGCATTTATTCTCACCATACTGGTAGTGATGTTTCTGTTAGCCAAGCTGTTAGGGTGGCTTCTGTAAGGGACAGGTCTCCTTCTGTCCATTCTCACCATACTTCTGTTTCAAGGCATGTCCCTCCCACCCACCCTGATGACAGATTGTTAGAAAGGGAGCTCAATAGATTGAGAGTGGAACAAACCAGACTGAAGCTCAAGAAGCAACAGCTGGATTTGGATAGACAGACTTTAGAAGTAGAGAAGGAGAGACAGAAACTGGGTTTAGAAACCCATGGTGGCAGCAGCAGTATTCCCCATAGTCATCCTGCAAAAGAGCATGATTCCAGGAATCTGCACAAGATAGTTCCCCCTTATAGGGAGGGGGATGACATTAACAAGTGGTTTGCTGCACTTGAGAGGGCCTGTGTTGTACAGGATGTCCCTCAAAGGCAGTGGGCTGCTATCCTATGGCTATCATTTAGTGGAAAAGGTAGGGATAGGCTACTTACTGTGAAATAAAAGGATGCTAATAATTTCCAAGTTCTTAAGAATGCACTCCTGGATGGTTATGGCTTAACCACTGAACAGTACAGGATAAAGTTCAGAGAGACCAAAAAGGAGTCTTCACAAGACTGGGTTGATTTCATTGACCATTCAGTGAAGGCCTTGGAGGGGTGGTTACATGGCAGTAAAGTTACTGATTATGACAGCCTGTATAACTTGATCCTGAGAGAGCATATTCTTAATAATTGTGTGTCTGATTTGTTGCACCAGTACTTGGTGGACTCTGATCTGACCTCTCCCCAAGAATTGGGAAAGAAGGCAGACAAATGGGTCAGAACAAGGGTGAACAGAAAAGTTCATACAGGGGGTGACAAAGATGGCACAAAAAGAAGGATGGTAAGTCTTCTGACAAGGGTGGGGACAAATCTAAAAATGAGTCTTCATCAGGCCCACAAAAACACTCTGGTGGGGGTGGTGGGCCCAAATCCTCTTTTAATCAGAACAAGGAAAAGAAACCATGGTGCTATTTATGTAAAATAAAAGGCCATTGGACAACAGATCCCAGTTGTTCAAAGAAAGGCACCAAGCCTCCTACCACTACAACCCCTACTGCTACACCTAGTGTCCCTACTAATAGCAGTGGTGGTGGGAGCAAACCTACTAATAGCCAATCCAAGGGAGTAGCTGGGCTCACTATTGGTAACTTAGTTGGGGTTGGCCTTGTTAGGGAGGCCACAGAGGCTGTGTTAGTCTCTGAGGGGGCTATTGATTTAGCCACCTTAGTTGCTTGTCCCCTTAATATGGATAAGTACAAGCAGCTACCCCTAATAAATGGTGTTGAGGTTCAGGCCTACAGGGACACTGGTGCCAGTGTGACTATGGTCATAGAGAAACTGGTCCACCCTGAACAACACCTACTTAGTCACCAGTACCAAGTAACCGATGCTCACAACAACACACTTAGCCACCCCATGGCTGTTGTAAATCTCAACTGGGGGGGGGTTACTGGTCCAAAGAAAGTTGTGGTAGCTTCAGATTTACCTGTAGACTGTCTATTAGGGAATGATTTGGAGACATCAGCTTGGTCAGATGTGGAGTTGGAGGCCCATGCAGCAATGCTGGGCATCCCAGGGCATATTTTTGCTTTGACAAGGGCTCAGGCCAAAAAGCAAAAAGGACAGGGAAGCTTGGATCCTGGAACAATGGACCAAGTGCTCCCTAAATCTAGGGCTAGTAGAAGCAAACCACTTCCTACTATCCCTCCCTCTACAGTGGATTCAACTTCTGAGGAAGAAGAATTCCCTCCCTGTGCAGAACCTACACCAGAGGAGCTGGAAGCAGACACTGCTGAGCTTTTGGGTGAAGGGGGGCCTGCCAGAGAGGAGCTGAGTGTGGCACAGCAAACCTGTCCCACATTAGAGGGTCTCAGACAGCAAGCTGTCAAACAGGCTAATGGGGATGTCAGTGACTCTCACAGAGTTTACTGGGAGGACAACCTCTTGTACACTGAGCATAGGGATCCTAAACCTGGAGCTGCCAGGAGTTTAGTGATTCCTCAGGAGTACAGAAAGTTCCTCCTAACACTGGCACATGACATTCCCCTAGCTGGGCACCTGGGTCAAATGAAAACTTTGGACAGACTGGTTCCATTGTTTCATTGGCCTAGGATGTCTGAGGACACAAAGGAATTTTGTAAGTCCTGTGAAACCTGTCAAGCCAGTGGCAAGACAGGTGGCACCCCAAAGGCACCCCTTATTCCACTGCCGGTGGTTGGGGTTCCCTTTGAAAGGGTAGGGGTTGACATAGTTGGCCCCCTTGACCCTCCTACTGCTTCAGGCAATAGATTTATCTTGGTGGTAGTGGACCATGCCACAAGATATCCTGAAGCTATTCCTTTAAGGACCACTACAGCACCTGCAGTGGCAAAGGCCCTCCTGGGAATATTTTCCAGGGTGGGCTTCCCAAAGGAAGTAGTATCAGACAGGGGAAGCAATTTCATGTCTGCTTACTTAAAGGCCATGTGGAAGGAGTGTGGTGTAACGTACAAGTTCACAACACCCTATCATCCACAAACAAATGGACTGGTGGAGAGATTTAATAAAACTCTCAAAGGCATGATTATGGGTCTCCCTGAAAAACTCCGCAGGAGATGGGATATCCTTCTACCATGCCTCCTTTTTGCCTACAGGGAGGTACCCCAGAAAGGAGTGGGCTTCAGCCCCTTTGAACTTCTTTTTGGACACCCTGTTAGGGGTCCACTCACACTTGTAAAGGAGGGTTGGGAACAACCTTTAAAAGCTCCTAAGCAGGATATTGTGGATTATGTACTTGGCCTCAGATCAAGGATGGCTGAGTACATGAAAAAGGCCAGTAAAAACCTTCAGGCCAGCCAAGAGCTCCAGAAGCAATGGCATGATCAGAAGGCTGTTTTGGTTCAGTACCAACCAGGGCAGAAAGTGTGGGTCTTGGAGCCTGTGGCCCCAAGAGCACTCCAAGATAAATGGAGTGGTCCCCACACAATTGTTGAAAAGAAGGGAGAAGTCACCTATTTAGTTGACTTAGGCACTGACAGGAGTCCCCTTAGGGTGCTCCATGTCAACCGCCTAAAACCCTACTATGACAGGGCTGATCTCACCCTGCTCATGGCAACTGATGAGGGACAGGAAGAAGACAGTGATCCTCTACCTGATCTCTTCTCTTCCACAGAACAAGATGCTCTTGTGGAACTTGTAGTTTTGGCTGATTGTCTTACTGCTGAGCAGAAAGATAATTGCATAAATCTCCTAGATCAATTCTCTGAACTCTTCTCTACTGTGCCAGGTACCACTTCTTGGTGTGAGCACACTATAGATACTGGAGACAGTTTACCTGTCAAAAGTAAGATCTATAGGCAGCCTGACCATGTCAGGGACTGCATAAAGCAAGAGGTCCAGAAAATGTTAGAACTAGGAGTGGTTGAGCACTCTGACAGTCCATGGGCTTCTCCTGTGGTACTGGTACCAAAACCCCATTCCAAAGATGGAAAGAAGGAAATGCGGTTTTGTGTAGACTATAGAGGTCTCAACTTGGTAACCAAAACTGATGCTCACCCTATACCCAGGGCAGATGATCTCATAGATACACTGGCATCTGCCAAGTATCTAAGCACTTTTGACTTGACTGCAGGGTATTGGCAGATCAAATTGTCAGAAGATGCTAAACCTAAGACTGCATTTTCAACCATTGGAGGACATTACCAGTTTACTGTAATGCCTTTTGGTTTGAAAAATGCACCTGCCACTTTTCAGAGGTTGGTGAACACAGTCCTGCAAGGGCTGGAAGCTTTCAGTGCAGCATATTTGGACGATATAGCTGTCTTTAGCTCCAGCTGGGATGATCACCTGGTCCACCTATGGAAAGTTTTGGAGGCCCTGCAAAAGGCAGGCCTCACTATCAAGGCTTCAAAGTGCCAGATAGGGCAGGGTAAGGTGGTTTATCTGGGACACCTTGTTGGTGGGGAACAGATTGCACCACTTCAGGGGAAAATCCAAACTATTATTGATTGGGTTCCCCCTACCACTCAGACTCAGGTGAGAGCCTTCCTAGGCCTCACTGGGTATTACAGGAGGTTCATTAAGAACTATGGCTCCATTGCAGCCCCTCTTAATGACCTCACATCCAAGAAAATGCCTAAAAAGGTATTATGGACAGCAAACTGTCAGAAAGCTTTTGAGGAGCTGAAGCAGGCCATGTGCTCTGCACCTGTCCTGAAAAGCCCTTGTTACTCTAAAAAATTCTATGTCCAAACTGATGCATCTGAATTAGGAGTAGGGGCAGTCCTATCACAACTTAATTCTGAGGGCCAGGATCAACCTGTTGCTTTTATTAGTAGGAGGTTGACCCCTAGAGAAAAGCGTTGGTCTGCCATTGAGAGGGAGGCCTTTGCTGTGGTCTGGGCACTGAAGAAGTGGAGGCCATACCTGTTTGGCACTCACTTCATTGTTCAGACAGACCACAAACCTCTACTTTGGCTAAAACAAATGAAAGGTGAAAATCCTAAATTGTTGAGGTGGTCCATATCCCTACAGGGAATGGACTATACAGTGGAACATAGACCTGGGAGTAGCCACTCCAATGCAGATGGACTCTCCAGATATTTCCACTTAGACAATGAAGACTCATCAGGTCATGGCTAGTCTTATTGTCCTTCGTTTGGGGGGGGGTTGTGTAGGAAAGTACCATCTTGCCTGGCATGTTACCCCCATGTTTCACTGTATATATGTTGTTTTAGTTGTATGTGTCACTGGGACCCTGGTAACCCAGGGCCCCAGTGCTCATAAGTGTGCCTGAATGTGTTACCTGTGTAGTGACTAACTGTCTCACTGAGGCTCTGCTAATCAGAACCTCAGTGGTTATGCTCTCTCATTTCTTTCCAAATTGTCACTAACAGGCTAGTGACCATTTTTACCAATTTACATTGGCTTACTGGAACACCCTTATAATTCCCTAGTATATGGTACTGAGGTACCCAGGGTATTGGGGTTCCAGGAGATCCCTATGGGCTGCAGCATTTCTTTTGCCACCCATAGGGAGCTCTGACAATTCTTACACAGGCCTGCCACTGCAGCCTGAGTGAAATAACATCCACGTTATTTCACAGCCATTTTACACTGCACTTAAGTAACTTATAAGTCACCTATATGTCTAACCTTTACCTGGTAAAGGTTAGGTGCAAAGTTACTTAGTGTGAGGGCACCCTGGCACTAGCCAAGGTGCCCCCACATTCTTCAGAGCCAATTCCCTGAACTTTGTGAGTGCGGGGACACCATTATACACGTGCACTACATATAGGTCACTACCTATATGTAGCTTCACAATGGTAACTCCGAATATGGCCATGTAACATGTCTATGATCATGGAATTGCCCCCTCTATACCATCCTGGCATAGTTGGCACAATCCCATGATCCCAGTGGTCTGTAGCACAGACTCTGGTACTGCCAAACTGCCCTTCCTGGGGTTTCACTGCAGCTGCTGCTGCTGCCAACCCCTCAGACAGGCATCTGCCCTCCTGGGGTCCAGCCAGGCCTGGCCCAGGATGGCAGAACAAAGAACTTCCTCTGAGAGAGGGTGTGACACCCTCTCCCTTTGGAAAATGGTGTGAAGGCAGGGGAGGAGTAGCCTCCCCCAGCCTCTGGAAATGCTTTGTTGGGCACAGATGTGCCCAATTCTGCATAAGCCAGTCTACACCGGTTCAGGGGACCCCTTAGCCCTGCTCTGGCGCGAAACTGGACAAAGGAAAGGGGAGTGACCACTCCCCTGACCTGCACCTCCCGTGGGAGGTGTCCAGAGCTCCTCCAGTGTGCTCCAGACCTCTGCCATCTTGGAAACAGAGGTGCTGCTGGCACACTGGACTGCTCTGAGTGGCCAGTGCCACCAGGTGACGTCAGAGACTCTTGCTGATAGGCTCCTTCAGGTGTTAGTAGCCTATCCTCTCTCCTAGGTAGCCAAACCCTCTTTTCTGGCTATTTAGGGTCTCTGTCTCTGGGGAAACTTTAGATAACGAATGCAAGAGCTCATCCGAGTTCCTCTGCATCTCTCTCTTCACCTTCTGATAAGGAATCGACTGCTGACCGCGCTGGAAGCCTGCAAACCTGCAACATAGTAGCAAAGACGACTACAGCAACTCTGTAACGCTGATCCTGCCGCCTTCTCGACTGTTTTCCTGCTTGTGCATGCTGTGGGGGTAGCCTGCCTCCTCTCTGCACCAGAAGCTCCGAAGAAATCTCCCGTGGGTCGAAGGAATCTTCCCCCTGCAACCGCAGGCACCAAAAAGCTGCATTACCTGTCCCTTGGGTCTCCTCTCAGCACAACGAGCGAGGTCCCTCGAATCCAGCGACTCTGTCCAAATGGCCCCCACCGTCCAGTGACTCTTCAGTCCAAGTTTGGTGGAGGTAAGTCCTTGCCTCACCTCGCTGGGCTGCATTGCTGGGAACCGCGACTTTTGCAGCTACTCCAGCCCCTGTGCACTTCCGGCGGAAATCCTTTGTGCACAGCCAAGCCTGTGTCCACGGCACTCTAACCTGCATTGCACGACTTTCTAAGTTGGTCTCCGGCGACGTGGGACTCCTTTGTGCAACTTCGGCGAGCACTGTTTCACGCATCCTCGTAGTGCCTGTTCCTGGCAGTTTTCCGGGTGCTACCGGCTTCAGAGAGGGCTCCTTGTCTTTCTCGACGTCCTTTCTCTCTGCTGGTCCAATTTGCGACCTCCTGGTCCCTCCTGGGCCTCAGCAGCGTCCAAAAATGCTAACCGCATGATTTGCAGTTAGCAAGGCTTGTTGGCATTCTTTCGGCGGGAAAACACTTCTGCACGACTCTCCACGGCGAGTGGGATCCGTCCACCAAAGGGGAAGTCTCTAGCCCTTTTCGTTCCTGCAGAAACCTCAGCTTCTTCTGTCCAGTAGAAGCTTCTTTGCACCCGCAGCTGGCATTTCCTGGGCATTTGCCTATCTCCGACTTGCTTGTGACTTTTGGACTTGGTCCCCTTGTTCCACAGGTACCCTAGATTGGAAATCCACAGTTGTTGCATTGTTGGTTTGTGTCTTTCCTGCATTATTCCTCTAACACGACTTCTTTGTCCTTAGGGGAACTTTAGTGCACTTTGCACTCACTTTTCAGGGTCTTGGGGAGGGTTATTTTTCTAACTCTCACTATTTTCTAATAGTCCCAGCGACCCTCTACAAGGTCACATAGGTTTGGGGTCCATTCGTGGTTCGCATTCCACTTTTGGAGTATATGGTTTGTGTTGCCCCTATCCCTATGTTTCCCCATTGCATCCTATTGTAACTATACATTGTTTGCACTGTTTTCTAAGACTATACTGCATATTTTTGCTATTGTGTATATATATCTTGTGTATATTTCCTTTCCTCTCACTGAGGGTACACTCTAAGATACTTTGGCATATTGTCATAAAAATAAAGTACCTTTATGTTTAGTATAACTGTGTATTGTGTTTTCTTATGATATTGTGCATATGACACTAAGTGGTACTGTAGTAGCTTCACACGTCTCCTAGTTCAGCCTAAGCTGCTCTGCTAAGCTACCATTATCTATCAGCCTAAGCTGCTAGACACCCTATACACTAATAAGGGATAACTGGGCCTGGTGCAAGGTGCAAGTACCCCTTGGTACTCACTACAAACCAGTCCAGCCTCCTACATTGTTATACAGGCGTTTTGATTCCGAAAGTTCAAAGAGTCACTTGTTTTCGAGACAAAGGCAAAATCCAAAGTAATGACAAGAGAAGAGAGAATCAGCCAATTTATTTCATTGTTGTACAGGCGTTTTGATTCCGAAAGTTCAAAGAGTCACTTGTTTTTGAGACAAAGGCAAAATCCAAAGTGATGACAAGAGAAGAGAGAATCAGCCAACACGTGTTTCGTCCCCTATGGCTATATAAGCCGGGGCTTTCTCAAGGCTGAAAGAGAAAAGAAGAATCAAATTCGCTGATAGAGTTAATCATGTTGGACGGAAAAAAAAAATTAAGATACCATCAACCACCACCGAATGGTGAGCAAAAAACAAAATCCCGTACGAAATAGTTTCTGATGTGATATTCCAGAGTTGGAGAGTTCTTGAGCCCAAGCATGAGAAGAGTTAGTTAGTGATTGTGGTGGAATTCTTAGTCCATAAGAATCGTGAAAAAGAACAATAAGAAGTCAAACAAGAACCAAGCGTGCTACAAAGTCTGTGATGTTACTCAGTCTGTGAAGTTAAAAAAGGGAGGAGAAAATCTGTGAGTACAGCGGGGGTATTAAATCCGAGAGGTAATCAAGGGTCACTTCGGCTAGTATCATGATCACTCAAATTTGAGGAGAAATTTGCAGAGGAGAGGTTTATAGTAATTTAGCATGTAGTACCCAAGTCCAGAGAGAACTAGAGGTGCCCCAAAAAAATAAACCAATGCTTAAGAATGAGAGGTAATGCTTAAGAATGAGAAATAATGATAGAAAAGTATTAAGTTATTAACAGACATACCGTAAAAAATAAGGCAAGCATTTATAATTTGGATTCTGAGTTAATCATATTCTGTAAAAAAACAGTAATCAAATGTTGAGGCATATCAAGCTTTAAAAAGGAATGTAAGAAAAATTAGTAATGATAGTATCAATGAATGACTAACTTTGAAGGACATACAAGTTGTATTTAGCCGTCTAGACAAACGTTCGGTATTCTCGAAGTTTTTAAATCAAAGGGACCACCTTTTACAAGTAAAGTGTATTGTAAGATTAACAGAAAACCTAAACTAGATAAAGTAGGTGAAATCTCCGTATGTTAATACATATAGCAGCAACGCCCCCATCCTCACCTTTGAGATGCATCAAAGTTGGAAACGCTGCATGTAAGCAGCAAAAATCATGAAAACGGGACGGGCGCGTGAGCGTCGCGGTAAAATACCTGTGACTGGAGAAGTAGTCCTATCACGTCGTTTTGTTTGTAGTAAAAACAAACGACGGACTACCGGTCCTCAGGGTGACGAGCACCATCTTTGTAAGGTATATTCCGAATAGTACTAGATGAATGACAACTGGTGGCGTAAAGAATTGAGTTATCAGATGTCGTTTTGCGAAAAAACTTGGTCTGAAGTTTATTATCTTCAACATAAATCAATAAATCTAGGTACTCAATAGAAGAGTTGGAAATTTGGTAAGTTACCTCTATCTCCCAAGGGTTTGGTTTGAGGGACTGAATGAATTGGTGAAGATGGACTTCTGAGCCTTGCCAAATAAGCAGGATATCATCAATGTATCGTCCCCAAAAGATGATGTGTTTGATTAAATGTTCCGAGCGGTCTGACCAGAGCCAATGGTTTTCCACAGCTCCCATCAGGATACAGGCGTAGGGTGGAGCAAATTTTGCCCCCATCGCAGTCCCTTGGAGCTGTAAGTAAAAATTACCATAAAAAAGAAAATAATTGTTTTCAAGACTGAATTTAAGAAAATCCAGAATCATTGCATTCCGTGTCAAGTACTGCACCGATCTAGTAGACAGGCATTTATTCACTGCTTCAAGGCCATCATTGTGTTTGATAGAAGTATAGAGACTGACAACATCAATGGTTGCAAGAAAATAGTCTGATTGCCACTCTATGTCTTGTAGCTTTTGTAGGATATCTTTAGTATCTCTAACATAGGAAGACAGATTGGTCATGAATGGTTGGAGCTCTTTGTCAATGAGGGATCCCAACTTAGAGCATATGGAGTTTACTCCTGAGATTATAGGTCTGTCCTTTGGTGGATGTCCTACTTTGTGAATTTTAGGTAGGAGATACAAGGTCGGAATGGTGGGAAATTGGAGAAAAATATAAGTTTTTTCAGAGCTGGAAAGCATTTGGCAGGAGTGCCAGTGCTCCAAAAGTTCAAGCAGTTTATGTTGTATTTCAGCTGTTGGATTATGTGAGAGTTTCTTATAACATGTCTTGTCTTGAAGCTGGCGATAGGCTTCAATAAGGTAGTCATCAGTATTAAGGATAACAATATTTCCACCTTTGTCGGCCTCTTTTATGATGATATTACTGTTGGTTCTCAGATGTTTTATCGCCGCTACCTGATCACCTTGAATATTGGTAGGTAAGTATCTTCGTCGGTCACAATACCGTTTATATTCATGATCTATGTCACGTAATACTGCTGTTGAAAATAGGTCAATAGAATTACCCGCCGGAAGAACAGGAGTAAATGTGGATTTAGTACGAAGATCAGAGGAAACATATTGGTTAGTGTTAAGATCAAGTTCTTGAGCAATAGAAGATAGTGTGGCATCTGGTTCAGTAGTGTTAGAGAGATTGCAAAGAAAGGAGATGTCAGACAGATCTTGAACTGTAATGTCATGTGAAGGATCTATAGGGGGTAGTGAGATAGAAGGTGTAGGAATAGAGGCAAAAAAAGACTTGAGTTTAAGGTGTTGAATAAATTTGAAAAAATCTATTTTAGTTTGAGTGATGTCCCAGAAGTTAGTTGGACAAAAGGACAGACCCCGGTTGAGAATTAGTTGATCAGTTGTAGATAGTTCATAGTTAGAAAGATTCACAGTCAGATTTTCTGAGGTCAAGATTGGGTTGTTTTGCTCCGAGCTCTGGTTTGTATGCCTGAGGTACTTGGGGTAGTTTGAGTAATATCTGGTGGTTTTGCTCTTGTGTCCTTTAAGGTTCCCAGGCGATAACGCCTTGCTTCGTCTAACAAATTCACTTGTGGCCTTGTCAGAGTGCAGTTTAAGGAATCATCTGTTGACTCAACTTCAGATGAAGGAGGAGTATCATGACTGGTTTGTATATCCAAAGAGAGATTTGAGTCCTTGATATTATCAAATTTCCTACTGAACGTATACACTCTCCCGTGTTGATAATCATATAGGTCTCTTCTAAACTTTCTGTTCTTTCTCTGTATTATATCTTCCTCATATCGATCTATGACACTGTTAAGGATAGCATAATTTTTTGTGGTGATTTCTCCCCAGGTAGCTTCTTCTATACGTTGAGTAAAATTAGGAGAATAGTGACTTTGGACCCTTTCCAGTATTGGAGTTCTGTCTGCATTTGCAGACTACTATGAAAAACTGTGGGGCATATTTATACTCCGTCTGCGCCGATTGTGCGTCAAAACTTTTGACGCACAATCAGCGCAAACGTTGCCCCGTATTTAAACTTTGATGCCCGCGGACGACAAAATTCCGCCATGTGCGCCATTTTTTGGATGCGGCAACCCGTCTTGCGTTAATTATATGCAAGGTAGGCGTTCCTGTCCCAAAAATGGCTTAAACAGCCGTGCATCGTACTTATGCTTTCGGGCAAAAATGATGCACGGCCGGGAGGCGGAGCCAAAAAATTACGCACAGCCCGATTTGCATAAAAAATTAACGCCCGGGTCAGGGCAGGCGTTAAAATGGGGCAAACACACATGTATTTAATCAGAACACACAGAACAAACAGCAGAACAGCAGAGCAGCAACAGGGAGCCATGGAGGTGATACTAATCCAGCGTGCACGCAGACGCAGAGCCCAGCAGCAACAACAGCAGCTACAACACCAGCAGGGACCCCAAAGGCAGCGCAGAAGGCAGGAGAGGATGTTCCACCCCAGAACCACCCTTCAGGGCCTCAGGGAACACAACATCATCCAGAGATACCGGTTGAGCTGGCAGGCCATTCAGCAGCTGCTGCGCAACATTGAACAGCAGTTGGCCCCCACTTTGGTGACACCCTGCACCATCCCAACAGAAACAAAGCTGCATGCCGTACTTCATATGCTGGCAAGTGGCTCTTTCCAAACAACCGGTGCCCTGGTTGGCGGAATATCACAACCATCATTCTCTGCCTTTTTGCCCAAACTACTGGATGCCATCATTGGACTGACACCCCGCTACATCTGCTTCCCTAACACACTGCAGAAGCAGCAGGAAACAAAACAGGGTTTCTACCTCATCAGTGGCTTCCCACACGTCCTTGGTGCAATCGACTGCACACATGTACGCCTTGTGCCAGCTGCTGCAACTGAACACCTCTATCGCAACAGGAAGCACACACATTCCATCAACATGCAGGCCATAGTCGATCACCAGGGATTGATCACCAACATCGTGGCTAAATATCCTGGGAGTGTACATGACTCATACATCTTCCGTCACTGCACCATCAATGAACACTTCCAGGATGGACGGTATGGCAATGGACTACTTGTTGGTAAGTACAAAGACCTACTTATATACACACTGCACAGCAACCCTCTAGGACACACAACACATACACCACAACAGCAACATGTGAACAGGAACACACTAAGGTCGTGACATCGCTAGCCATGTTTCACAGGTCACAATTGAACCTGTCACACATCGGATTTTACTGTACAGTCTAATGTTAAGACGTCAAAGACCACAACGTGTGGAGTGGGTTGCCCAAATGTCACCTTGCAAAATGTAAGTGTCCCAATGACCTTTACATTAATCCATTGCCTAAGTCTAAAGGTATGGGGTGTCCAGGGTACATTGATATGAACGTGTTAACAACACTGTAAATTTTAACTGTGCATGGAACTATCATCTCACCCCCAGTGAGAACACTCGGACACCTGTATCACAAGTCACAATCCCAAATCCCAAAACATACTGCTGACAAAAACAGTTAGCAGACAAACACTTGTTCAGCCAAGGAAACAACACAATGCAGATGGTACATCCTACAAGCATAGGATGCCACATTATTACACAAAAGAGTCACAGACAACACAAGACAACTACTGCCATGAAAGGTCATTTCAATAGTGCCAGCTACATCAACATGATCCCAATCATTTTCTCCTGCAGCTGATCAGGGGTATGGCATCCAGCCATGGATTATGACACCATTTGGAAACCCAAGTACTGGTGCAGAGTGTGCCTACAACGATGCCCATAGGAGGACACGCAGCATTGTTGAGAGTACCTTCGGCATCCTCAAGTCAAGGTTCTGGTGCCTCGACATCACTGGTGGTAGCCTCCTATATTCCCCAGAGATGGTCTGTAGGATCATCCTCACATGTGCAATATTGCACATCATTTGTATCAAAAGAAACATTCCCCTCCTGGAACCAGAGCCACACATGCCTGAAGAGGAGGAAGAGGAGGATGCTGGCCTCCAACAGGAGGGGGAACTACAGAACACGGCTGCTGGTATACGCAGGCGGTAACAGATCATCAACAATTTCTTTTGAATATGATCACCTTCACCACTTTAGTTAACTAATTTAAATAAACAACTATTCCATTCACCATATCATGGTCTGGCTATTCCTTTTTGCACACCTTCATCTCTACTTATCAGAATAAGAGTGTTGCCTCATGGAGCATTGCTGAGATACTGAGTAGGACACAGAACATCCCAGAGCTAATGTGATGCCTAACATACAATGGTCACATACACACACACTCCTAATGACATATATCAAGTACATTTCTCCTTTGAAGGCCAATAGCAGAGGACCACAACTATTTCACACATACATGTTGAAATCAAAGTCCAACGCAGCATATGGCACACAACTAAGACACCATCACTCAATAAGGGGAAAACAAGCCTCATTCATGAGGCAGTCAATGTGCTTTGGCATCAGTAACAGGAATGCCTGATCAGACCCTTGGCAGCAGTAAGTCCAACTGCATCCAATATTTGAAAGTAATATCTGTGACCAGAGTCCCATAGAAGCAGAACAGAGACAGCACAAGTGCCACACATATGAGCAGCATTGCACACATGACATTCCATGTACATGTCAACCCATTTCCTAACTCCTGACACACCCATGCACCTGGTCACAACCCACCTGTCAGAAGAGGTGTGAGAAGGTAGCCTCTTTCTAGCCTTGTTACCCCCACTTTTGGCCTGTTTGTGAGTGTATGTCAGGGTGTTTGTCACTGTTTTCACTGTCTCACTGGGATCCTGATAGCCAGGCCTCAGTGCTCATAGTGAAAACACCATGATTTCAGTATGGTTGTTATGTGTCACTGGGATCCTGCTAGTCAGGACCCCAGTGCTCATAGGTTTGTGGCCTATATGTATGTGTCACTGGGACCCTGTCACACAGGGCCCCAGTGCTCATAGGTGTGCATGTATATGTTCCCTGTGTGGTGCCTAACTGTCTCACTGAGGCTCTGCTAACCAGAACCTCAGTGGTTATGCTCTCTCATTACTTTTAAATTGTCACTAACAGGCTAGTGACCATTTTTACCAATTTACATTGGCTTACTGGAACACCCTTATAATTCCCTAGTATATGGTACTGAGGTACCCAGGGTATTGGGGTTCCAGGAGACCCCTATGGGCTGCAGCATTTCTTTTGCCACCCATAGGGAGCTCTGACAATTCTTACACAGGCCTGCCACTGCAGCCTGAGTGAAATAACGTCCACGGTATTTCACAGCCATTTTACACTGCACTTAAGTAACTTATAAGTCACCTATATGTCTAACCTTTACCTGGTAAAGGTTAGGTGCAAAGTTACTTAGTGTGAGGGCACCCTGGCACTAGCCAAGGTGCCCCCACATTGTTCAGAGCCAATTCCCTGAACTTTGTGAGTGCGGGGACACCATTACACGCGTGCACTACATATAGGTCACTACCTATATGTAGCTTCACCATGGTAACTCCGAATATGGCCATGTAACATGTCTATGATCATGGAATTGCCCCCTCTATACCATCCTGGCATAGTTGGCACAATCCCATGATCCCAGTGGTCTGTAGCACAGACCCTGGTACTGCCAAACTGCCCTTCCTGGGGTTTCACTGCAGCTGCTGCTGCTGCCAACCCCTCAGACAGGCAGCTGCCCTCCTGGGGTCCAGCCAGGCCTGGCCCAGGATGGCAGAACAAAGAACTTCCTCTGAGAGAGGGTGTGACACCCTCTCCCTTTGGAAAATGGTGTGAAGGCAGGGGAGGAGTAGCCTCCCCCAGCCTCTGGAAATGCTTTGTTGGGCACAGATGTGCCCAATTCTGCATAAGCCAGTCTACACCGGTTCAGGGACCCCTTAGCCCCTGCTCTGGCGCGAAACTGGACAAAGGAAAGGGGAGTGACCACTCCCCTGACCTGCACCTCCCCTGGGAGGTGTCCAGAGCTCCTCCAGTGTGCTCCAGACCTCTGCCATCTTGGAAACAGAGGTGCTGCTGGCACACTGGACTGCTCTGAGTGGCCAGTGCCACCAGGTGACGTCAGAGACTCCTGCTGATAGGCTCCTTCAGGTGTTAGTAGCCTTTCCTCTCTCCTAGGTAGCCAAACCCTCTTTTCTGGCTATTTAGGGTCTCTGTCTCTGGGGAAACTTTAGATAACGAATGCATGAGCTCAGCCGAGTTCCTCTGCATCTCCCTCTTCACCTTCTGATAAGGAATCGACCGCTGACCGCGCTGGAAGCCTGCAAACCTGCAACATAGTAGCAAAGACGACTACTGCAACTCTGTAACGCTGATCCTGCTGCCTTCTCGACTGTTTTCCTGCTTGTGCATGCTGTGGGGGTAGTCTGCCTCCTCTCTGCACCAGAAGCTCCGAAGAAATCTCCCGTGGGTCGACGGAATCTTCCCCCTGCAACCGCAGGCACCAAAAAGCTGCATTTCCGGTCCCTTGGGTCTCCTCTCAGCACGACGAGCGAGGTCCCTCGAATCCAGCGACACCGTCCAAGTGACCCCCACAGTCCAGTGACTCTTCAGCCCAAGTTTGGTGGAGGTAAGTCCTTGCCTCACCTCGCTGGGCTGCATTGCTGGGAACCGCGACTTTGCAAGCTTCTCCGGCCCCTGTGCACTTCCGGCAGAAATCCTTCGTGCACAGCCAAGCCTGGGTCCACGGCACTCTAACCTGCATTGCACGACTTTCTAAGTTGGTCTCCGGCGACGTGGGACTCCTTTGTGCAACTTCGGCGTGCACCGTTTCACGCATCCTCGTAGTGCCTGTTTCTGGCAGTTCTCCGGGGGCTACCTGCTTCAGTGAGGGCTCTTTGTCTTGCTCGACGTCCCCTCTCTCTGCAGGTCCAATTTGCGACCTCCTGGTCCCTCCTGGGCCCCAGCAGCGTCCAAAAACGCCAAACGCACGATTTGCATGTAGCAAGGCTTGTTGGCGTCCATCCGGCGGGAAAACACTTCTGCACGACTCTCCGAGGCGTGGGGGATCCATCCTCCAAAGGGGAAGTCTCTAGCCCTTGTCGTTCCTGCAGTATTCACAGTTCTTCAGCCTAGTAAGAGCTTCTTTGCACCAACCGCTGGCATTTCTTGGGCATCTGCCCATCTCCGAGCAGCTTGTGACTTTTGGACTTGGTCCCCTTGTTCCACAGGTACCCTCAGTCAGGAATCCATCGTTGTTGCATTGCTGATTTGTGTTTTCCTTGCATTTTCCCTCTAACACGACTATTTTGTCCTTAGGGGAACTTTGGTGCACTTTGCACTCACTTTTCAGGGTCTGGGGGAGGGTTATTTTTCTAACTCTCACTATTTTCTGATAGTCCCAGCGACCCTCTACAAGGTCACATAGGTTTGGGGTCCATTCGTGGTTCACATTCCACTTTTGGAGTATATGGTTTGTGTTGCCCCTATCCCTATGTTTCCCCATTGCATCCTATTGGAACTATACTTTGTTTGCACTGTTTTCTAAGACTATACTGCATATTTTTGCTATTGTGTATATATATCTTGTGTATATTTCCTATCCTCTCACTGAGGGTACACTCTAAGATACTTTGGCATATTGTCATAAAAATAAAGTACCTTTATTTTTAGTATAACTGTGTATTGTGTTTTCTTATGATATTGTGCATATGACACTAGGTGGTACTGTAGTAGCTTCACACGTCTCCTAGTTCAGCCTGAGCTGCTTTGCTAAGCTACCATTATCTATCAGCCTAAGCTGCTAGACACCCTATACACTAATAAGGGATAACTGGGCCTGGTGCAAGGTGCAAGTACCCCTTGGTACTCACTACAAGCCAGTCCAGCCTCCTACGTTGGTTGTGCAGCGGTGGGATAAGTGCTTGAGACTACTTACCACTCTTGTCATTGTACTTTTCATAAGAGAAAAATATACAAAACAAGGTCAGTGTATATACACATAGCCAAAAAGTTTTGCATTTCCTCTTTTCACTCTTTTCTAAGTGCTGAAAAGTACTTCTAAACTTACAAAAAGTTCTTAAAAGTTTAAAAAGTTTTTTCTGTCTTTCCAAAAAGTTCTGAAAACTTTTTTCTCTTTGTCTATCACTTTAACTCTCTCTAAAAATGTCTGGCACAGGCCAAAAAGTTGAACTGTCCAAACTTGCATATGATCACCTTAGCTGGAAAGGAGCAAGGAGTCTCTGCATAGAGAGAGGTTTGAGTGTAGGGAAGAATCCTTCCTTAGAACTGTTAATTAATATGCTTAGAGTACAGGATAAGGCCATAAGTGCCCAATCTGTAGAAAAAGTAGCTAATGGTTCTCAATCTGATCCAGGGACTCCCCCAGGAAAAGGTTCAGGAAAGAAACTTCTCAGCCTGCCCATTACTAGACAGTCTAGCATAGTTGGTACAGAGGTTGAATCACACCATACTGATGGTGTGCTCTCACATTATGCTGGTAGCCAAGCTGTTAGGGTGCCCTCTGTAAGGGACAGGTCTCCTTCTGTTCATTCCCATCATACCTCTGTATCTAGAAATGTCCCTCCCACCCACCCTGATGACAGATTGTTAGAAAGGGAGCTCAATAGATTGAGAGTGGAACAAACCAGACTGAAGCTCAAGAAGCAACAGCTGGATTTGGATAGACAGTCTTTAGAAATAGAGAGGGAAAGACAGAAGTTGGGTTTAGATACCCATGGTGGCAGCAGCAGTATTCCCCATAGTCATCCTGCAAAAGAGCATGATTCCAGGAATCTGCACAAGATAGTTCCCCCTTATAAGGAGGGGGATGACATTAACAAGTGGTTTGCTGCACTTGAGAGGGCCTGTGCTGTACAGGATGTCCCTCAAAAGCAGTGGGCTGCTATCCTATGGTTATCATTTAGTGGAAAGGGTAGGGATAGACTCCTTACTGTGAAAGAAAGTGATGCCAATAATTTTACAGTTCTTAAGAATGCACTCCTGGATGGTTATGGCTTAACCACTGAACAGTACAGGATAAAGTTCAGAGAGACCAAAAAGGAGTCTTCACAAGACTGGGTTGATTTCATTGACCATTCAGTGAAGGCCTTGGAGGGGTGGTTACATGGCAGTAAAGTTACTGATTATGAAAGCCTGTATAACACAATCCTGAGAGAGCATATACTTAATAATTGTGTGTCTGATTTGTTGCACCAGTACCTGGTAGACTCTGATCTGACCTCTCCCCAAGAATTGGGAAAGAAGGCAGACAAATGGGTCAGAACAAGGGTGAACAGAAAAGTTCATACAGGGGGTGACAAAGATGGCAATAAGAAGAAAGATGGTGAAAAATCTCAAGATAAGCATGGGGATAAGGGTAAAACCAAAGATCCCACTTCAAATCTTAAACACTCTTCAGAGGGTGGGGATAAAACAAATTCTTCCTCTTCTTCCCAACCTGCACACATTAAAAAGCCTTGGTGCTTTGTGTGTAAAAACAGAGGCCATAGGCCAGGGGATAAGTCCTGTCCAGGTAAACCTCCTGAGCCTACCACCACTAATACATCAAGCTCTAGTGCCCCTAGCAGTAGTGGTACTAGTGGTGGGACTGCTGGCAACAGTCAAGCAAAGGGTGTAGTTGGGTTCACTTATGGGTCCATAGTGGAAACTGATGTAATCAGTCCCAAGACAGTTTCTGTCACACCTAGTGGCATTGGCCTTGCCACACTGGCTGCTTGTCCCCTTACAATGGATAAGTACAGGCAGACAGTTTCAATAAATGGTGTTGAGGCCTTGGCCTACAGGGACACAGGTGCCAGTTTCACTTTGGTGACTGAAAACCTAGTGCCTCCTGAACAACACATCATTGGACAACAGTATAATATTATTGATGTCCATAACTCCACTAAGTTTCTTCCCTTAGCTATCATTCAGTTTAGTTGGGGTGGAGTTACTGGCCCTAAGCAGGTGGTGGTATCACCTAGCTTACCTGTAGACTGTCTCTTAGGTAATGACCTAGAGGCCTCAGGTTGGGCTGATGTAGAGTTTTATGCCCATGCAGCCATGCTGGGCATCCCTGAGGAATTGTTCCCTCTCATTTCAAGTGAAATGAAAAAGCAAAGGAGAGAAGGCCTGAAAACTCAGGATCCCTCTCCATCAACAGGTAAAAAGGGTATCACAATATCCCCTAACCACGCTACCATTCAGGATACTATTCCTGTGGTGGGAGAAACCTCTCCTGGGGTGGCACCTGTTCCAAGGGAATCATCAGCTGGCAAAGCTGGACTCCCTGAGGTGGAAGTACCTCTCTGTGGGATAACTAACATTGGTGAGAAAAAGAGCACCATTTTAGTTAACATGGAGCATCCCTCCAACCCTCCCAGAGAAACTTTAGTGCAGAAACTCTGCACTGCCTCACAACACTTAGGACAGCATCCCTGCCCTAGTGTGGAGCTGATAGGACAGCATCCCTGCCCTGCTCCAACCCAAGAGAAACAGCATCCCTGTTCTCTCTTCCAGCCATATGGACAAAGTTTTTGCCCAGCTATGGCTTTTCTGAGACAGCATCCCTGTCTGGCATTTCCATCACTACAAATAGGTTCAGTGGACAATTCCCACTGCTCTAAACTAAAACTTACTGATAGAAACTCTGAAAATACATCTTCACATTGTTGCTTAGCTAAAAAACTTCAAACAGGGGGGTTTACATCCCCACAGGGAAGTAACCATATAGTGGATGATAAAGGGAGTAACCAGTCTATTGCAGAGCTACTCTCTACTTATCACCACTTAGACAATAAAGTCTCAACTGGCCAAGGTTAGCCTTATTGTCCTTCGTTTGGGGGGGGGTTGTGTGAGAAGGTAGCCTCTTTCTAGCCTTGTTACCCCCACTTTTGGCCTGTTTGTGAGTGTATGTCAGGGTGTTTGTCACTGTTTTCACTGTCTCACTGGGATCCTGATAGCCAGGCCTCAGTGCTCATAGTGAAAACACCATGATTTCAGTATGGTTGTTATGTGTCACTGGGATCCTGCTAGTCAGGACCCCAGTGCTCATAGGTTTGTGGCCTATATGTATGTGTCACTGGGACCCTGTCACACAGGGCCCCAGTGCTCATAGGTGTGCAAGTATATGTTCCCTGTGTGGTGCCTAACTGTCTCACTGAGGCTCTGCTAACCAGAACCTCAGTGGTTATGCTCTCTCATTACTTTTAAATTGTCACTAACAGGCTAGTGACCATTTTTACCAATTTACATTGGCTTACTGGAACACCCTTATAATTCCCTAGTATATGGTACTGAGGTACCCAGGGTATTGGGGTTCCAGGAGACCCCTATGGGCTGCAGCATTTCTTTTGCCACCCATAGGGAGCTCTGACAATTCTTACACAGGCCTGCCACTGCAGCCTGAGTGAAATAACGTCCACGGTATTTCACAGCCATTTTACACTGCACTTAAGTAACTTATAAGTCACCTATATGTCTAACCTTTACCTGGTAAAGGTTAGGTGCAAAGTTACTTAGTGTGAGGGCACCCTGGCACTAGCCAAGGTGCCCCCACATTGTTCAGAGCCAATTCCCTGAACTTTGTGAGTGCGGGGACACCATTACACGCGTGCACTACATATAGGTCACTACCTATATGTAGCTTCACCATGGTAACTCCGAATATGGCCATGTAACATGTCTATGATCATGGAATTGCCCCCTCTATACCATCCTGGCATAGTTGGCACAATCCCATGATCCCAGTGGTCTGTAGCACAGACCCTGGTACTGCCAAACTGCCCTTCCTGGGGTTTCACTGCAGCTGCTGCTGCTGCCAACCCCTCAGACAGGCAGCTGCCCTCCTGGGGTCCAGCCAGGCCTGGCCCAGGATGGCAGAACAAAGAACTTCCTCTGAGAGAGGGTGTGACACCCTCTCCCTTTGGAAAATGGTGTGAAGGCAGGGGAGGAGTAGCCTCCCCCAGCCTCTGGAAATGCTTTGTTGGGCACAGATGTGCCCAATTCTGCATAAGCCAGTCTACACCGGTTCAGGGACCCCTTAGCCCCTGCTCTGGCGCGAAACTGGACAAAGGAAAGGGGAGTGACCACTCCCCTGACCTGCACCTCCCCTGGGAGGTGTCCAGAGCTCCTCCAGTGTGCTCCAGACCTCTGCCATCTTGGAAACAGAGGTGCTGCTGGCACACTGGACTGCTCTGAGTGGCCAGTGCCACCAGGTGACGTCAGAGACTCCTGCTGATAGGCTCCTTCAGGTGTTAGTAGCCTTTCCTCTCTCCTAGGTAGCCAAACCCTCTTTTCTGGCTATTTAGGGTCTCTGTCTCTGGGGAAACTTTAGATAACGAATGCATGAGCTCAGCCGAGTTCCTCTGCATCTCCCTCTTCACCTTCTGATAAGGAATCGACCGCTGACCGCGCTGGAAGCCTGCAAACCTGCAACATAGTAGCAAAGACGACTACTGCAACTCTGTAACGCTGATCCTGCTGCCTTCTCGACTGTTTTCCTGCTTGTGCATGCTGTGGGGGTAGTCTGCCTCCTCTCTGCACCAGAAGCTCCGAAGAAATCTCCCGTGGGTCGACGGAATCTTCCCCCTGCAACCGCAGGCACCAAAAAGCTGCATTTCCGGTCCCTTGGGTCTCCTCTCAGCACGACGAGCGAGGTCCCTCGAATCCAGCGACACCGTCCAAGTGACCCCCACAGTCCAGTGACTCTTCAGCCCAAGTTTGGTGGAGGTAAGTCCTTGCCTCACCTCGCTGGGCTGCATTGCTGGGAACCGCGACTTTGCAAGCTTCTCCGGCCCCTGTGCACTTCCGGCAGAAATCCTTCGTGCACAGCCAAGCCTGGGTCCACGGCACTCTAACCTGCATTGCACGACTTTCTAAGTTGGTCTCCGGCGACGTGGGACTCCTTTGTGCAACTTCGGCGTGCACCGTTTCACGCATCCTCGTAGTGCCTGTTTCTGGCAGTTCTCCGGGTGCTACCTGCTTCAGTGAGGGCTCTTTGTCTTGCTCGACGTCCCCTGTCTCTGCAGGTCCAATTTGCGACCTCCTGGTCCCTCCTGGGCCCCAGCAGCGTCCAAAAACGCCAAACGCACGATTTGCGTGTAGCAAGGCTTGTTGGCGTCCATCCGGCGGGAAAACACTTCTGCACGACTCTCCGAGGCGTGGGGGATCCATCCTCCAAAGGGGAAGTCTCTAGCCCTTGTCGTTCCTGCAGTATTCACAGTTCTTCAGCCTAGTAAGAGCTTCTTTGCACCAACCGCTGGCATTTCTTGGGCATCTGCCCATCTCCGAGCAGCTTGTGACTTTTGGACTTGGTCCCCTTGTTCCACAGGTACCCTCAGTCAGGAATCCATCGTTGTTGCATTGCTGATTTGTGTTTTCCTTGCATTTTCCCTCTAACACGACTATTTTGTCCTTAGGGGAACTTTGGTGCACTTTGCACTCACTTTTCAGGGTCTGGGGGAGGGTTATTTTTCTAACTCTCACTATTTTCTGATAGTCCCAGCGACCCTCTACAAGGTCACATAGGTTTGGGGTCCATTCGTGGTTCACATTCCACTTTTGGAGTATATGGTTTGTGTTGCCCCTATCCCTATGTTTCCCCATTGCATCCTATTGTAACTATACTTTGTTTGCACTGTTTTCTAAGACTATACTGCATATTTTTGCTATTGTGTATATATATCTTGTGTATATTTCCTATCCTCTCACTGAGGGTACA
Source organism: Pleurodeles waltl (assembly GCF_031143425.1). Classification (NCBI taxonomy): domain Eukaryota; kingdom Metazoa; phylum Chordata; class Amphibia; order Caudata; family Salamandridae; genus Pleurodeles; species Pleurodeles waltl. The sequence continues at coordinate 598,594,974 of NC_090440.1, read as the reverse complement.
CTCTAAGATACTTTGGCATATTGTCATAAAAATAAAGTACCTTTATTTTTAGTATAACTGTGTATTGTGTTTTCTTATGATATTGTGCATATGACACTAGGTGGTACTGTAGTAGCTTCACACGTCTCCTAGTTCAGCCTGAGCTGCTTTGCTAAGCTACCATTATCTATCAGCCTAAGCTGCTAGACACCCTATACACTAATAAGGGATAACTGGGCCTGGTGCAAGGTGCAAGTACCCCTTGGTACTCACTACAAGCCAGTCCAGCCTCCTACAAGAGGTCCCTGGAATACTAAGATGTGTACCCTGATATTCCCTCCTCTACACACCCAGACCAACATTAGTAAACCAGTGTGCTACACCCTTTCCTATGGGATGCCATTGTCATAGAACATCTGACTGCAAGGACGTCAGGTCAATTTATACACTGTCTTCTAGTTTCAAAGCCCTGTTAGCACATGTAGATTGCTTCCCCTGTGAAAATGTCTGTTGGCCCTTAGAATACAAGTCTCACCTACAGGACTGGTGAGAAAGAGATGCAGCCCACACCTGTGATTACCTCCATGCTAACCACCCATTTCAAAAAGCACTGCCCCGATGATGCCTGGAACAGCATAGGAGTTGCCATTATGTCAAATACACCGTTAAGCATTGATACTAATTAAGCCGTGTAACACAGCCACTAGGTTCATTTGTCACCTTAAAAAACACAGGACATACACAGTTTTACATGTCAACTGTCTAGTTTGTTCTCCAAACAGTCTCAGTCAGACCACTGATTACGTAACTTGTCAAGTAGCTGGATCCTGAATCACCTTGCTTTCTGTCAGCCTGACTCGCAACTGTCTGTGCGTTACACTAAAGTATCCCTGTGTCTACATATGTACCACACTTGAGTTAGCAAACCTCTCATTCATCAGGGGGCATTGGGCATGGGCTTCTTCCATGCTTACACAAATACATTATATAGCATCATCTGCCTTTTAACTGTACCATTTGAGTTACATCCTATCGGAAAAGCAAAATTCATGGCCCATCCCTTGTCTGGGTTGCATTTATGCATGAATGACAAAGTGTGACAGTGTCCCAGGGCTGAATGCATGGATTGGGTACGGGGCTTTTAGCACAATCAGCAACCTCTGATAATGTCCATGAATAATACACAAATGTCAGGACCATGACAGTTCACACACAGAATCACAGTGCGCACAACATAGTGATGGGCCGAGTGTGGTGAATAGCTGCGAGAATAATCAGCACAGAGGCTATGATGTTCCCAGATGCAGTGGGAAGTACAGAGGCCAACCTCTGTACAAATGTTGTAATGACACCTGCCAGAACATGACACCTGAGACATTATCTCACTCAGCACACCAAGGTTGCCCTGTTGACTGTCTCATTACACGTCTTTAGTGACAGGGTGGGACCATCCACATGTTGGTTCACATGTCCACATCCACTTAATTCACATTGATCAACCAAGAATACTCAGTAGATACAGGAATAGCTGCACTGACTCATGATGAGTCCTGGACCGAACTGTGACAAATTACACCCCAAAAAATATACAGGATCATCATTGGACCACACACATGAACAATACACCTTATGTGCAACTGATCACTGTAAATAGGTGGACACGTGCTGTCTTGTATGCTGGTCCACCACAGCCACTTGATAGTTGGGGCTCACTTCTATGGCCTCAACTGTGGTGTCATCATATATTTGAGATTCACCCTTGTCTGTCTGTGCAAACAACATGGTACCCACTTCCTCAATGCATGTGTATGACTCACTGTGGGATTCACCAACTAGTGCCTAGGAAGCTCTTACCAATACTGTAGGACGTAGAAAATGTGGACCATTGACATGAACAAGCGTCTGCCATCCATCTGGTGCATGCTATGTCACATGTGGTGTCTACGTGACCCTAAAACTTGGAAGTATACTTTACGGGTGTTGTTACATGTATGACTAACACATGCCCTCGCTCATTTCCAATATGACTTGCATCTAAGGATTGGACACATGGACGTCACATTCATACAAGCATATGTACAATTATACTTCATGTGATACACACACACTTGGTCAACAAACACATTAGTTGCCAAAGCACACAATTTGAGCCAAAGGCATTTAGGTATTGTACATATGTGCGTCACATTGCTATCCTCTCCTTATGCCAAACATGCCCAATTTGTGCAACACATATATGTAGGCCACACTTATGACCATCTATTGCGTCAGCCAACCGTAAAAATACTGTGAAGGGAGTAGTGGATCATGTTCCGCTGCAATATGATGTCACACATGTGGACATACACCATCAACACCATACTGTCTTCAATCAGTCTATCTCTGATGTGTCCCAAATGTAAGATAACCAAAAAACAAGTAAAAATGCCCAAAACCAGTTAATGCACTGTAATTTTGACGTCCCTAGAGTTATGCGTAATTTTTTGACTACCAAAACTGTATTTCCGTCATTTTTGTGGACGCACAGGAGTGAAATTTAGCCCACATCCAGATATTTGTACAGTCCATTTACCATTATGTGGATGCGGGTTAATTTTCACTTCTGTGCTTCAAAAAAAATGACGCAAATACAGTTTTGGTAAACAAAAAATGGCGCATAACACGAAAAAGGCGGGACTTTTCATACAGGAAGTGATGTATTAGGATATCCTGTTTACAGACCATGTACAGTGGTTGTACTTTCACTTTCACTTTGCAGTCTATGATCCTTCTAGACTGTGTGGCTGTGTAGAGAGAGTTGTCCTGAGATTTTGTGCTGTTTTTGTCCTGTGTGCTATCTGTATTGTCAATTTGTGAAATAAAAATTGTTAGTGTATACTGTACTACTGTGTTTTGTCTACATTTGTCCATTTATCTTGTATTTTTGTTGTTTGTGGGAGTCTGTTGTGGGTAGTGTTAGTTTGGGGATAGTTGGGCTCTTTTAGTGTTTAGGTTTACTTGTTTTCTGTCTTTGTACCCCTACTTTCCCCCTTTTCCCCTTTCTATTTCTTTTACACCTATTCCATTTCACTTCCAAGTATGTCTGGTAGGCCACGTCTTGGCAGGATGGGGGAAGAGGAGCTGGGGGGGTTCATCTGGCTTGTGACCCATTTCTTGCCGCTTATGATCCAGGCAGGGGGCAGGGTGATACAGGGGTATCCAACAGAGGCGTGCAGAATCCGGTGGGGAAAGGTGCTGCATCACCTGCAGCGTGTGTATGCCAGCCAGAGGAATGACCACCAGCTGAAGCACCAGTGGGCTGACCTCATCACCAGGGAGCAGGATCTCTTGGACCACCTGGGAATCATGATTGGTGGCACTGTTGGTGAGTACGAATCATGTTAATGTGCACAACTAAATGCTCTGTAGTGACATAAGGGGATTAGTACAATGTATGCCAGCTAACTTGTTGACTGTGTGTAATGCTGGGGAAATATAAAGGGATCATTGATGCACTATGGCAAGGATCACAATTGCTAGCTGTCAGGTAGCATGTGCTCAGCAAACTTACACGTTACTTTTCCATGAAGGAAATTGGTGCGGCCTTTTTGTCAGAAAAGCTAACAAAATAGAAGCCAATCATGTCTATATAGGGTACTATTGACAGAGAAGTACAGATGTAGCAACATTTAGGCCAACTTTGTTGACGCAATTGCTAGACTGACTTTAGAATCACTACATGATGCTGAAAATGAGTGCTGCCTTCACGTCAATTGATAATAGCAAAGTGGCTCAGACATATGTCTTATGTGAGTCTGGTGAGTGTGGAAGGAAAGTGTTCACGGAAGTACTATGAATGTGTGGGATTATTGTGTTCCTTGATCTTTTTTGATACATGTCAGTTCTGGATTTGAAACCGTCGTGAAAAGGTGTAAGGTGCTCTCAGCTAACATCTTAAAATGTTTGTTGGAGTTAATTGTGCCACAATCCAAATATGGATGGCAGTCCAAGTGTATGCACATGGCCTCACATCTCTATGGTTGAAGCAAATCACCATAGCTGGGCCACATCAATTGAATAAACTGTAACAACAGGATGGCTTACAAAAGTCCCTGCCCCTCCCTCTGTACATTGGACCTATGTGCAATAAATGTGTCATGGCCACAAGGCATGTTTGACTGGTAATGCAGTCCTCAAATAACCAGGCTTTGGATGTCTCTCTTGGATGCACATGATGAGACGATTACACTCCATATTTTTTACTGCTCACCAATTACGGGGCATATTTGCAACCACATGATAGTTAGGGCCAATGTATATGTGCAGATATGTGTGTAACTGTCACAGGAGACCCATGCTATGTACAAGTTGGCCATGATATATCAGATGCAGTACCATCATGTCTGAATTGCTGCCATTTTCGTTATTCAGCCTACACATTGTATATGTTTATGAATTTGTTGCGCTGTGCACAGATTTTGAGCACATTTCTTCCTTCCATACCTTTTCAGGTGGACCGGCACCCTACACTGTGGGAGAGGTGGCGACATTTGAGGACCCCGACCACTCCAGTAAGTGTTGATATGTCTGTTATGTGTTGTGTTTGCTGGTTATGGACTCGTGTGAGTTGGACGCATAGCAAGGTGTGATGCGTTGGGCAAGCTTTTCTCTTGTTCCATGAGTGGGTATGCAGTTCTCACACATTTTGAGTTGGCCAATGCGTATCCAATGGTATCGTGTAGGGATTGTAGGACATCCCTGTAGGCCCCCCTGTGAGTACAGGGGTTAATCATGTGTATGACACTTGTATGACTAAGAGTCGCAATGGAAGTCAGCCCCAATTTAGTCAGCCTGTCAGACCCACATTCTCTAAGACTGGTACAGCAAATAGCTTTCCAATAGACATCTGCTTCCCTATTTACCTACGTTATTTTGAAACAGTAGGTAGAACCTCCTAGCTGCATGTACTTCCACATGTAGTGCTACAAGTATGTGGAACTTGAGTGCAATGGCCTAGGTGTGCATGCAATTCATGATCATGGGTGTTCTAGCAACTCTGTGTCTGATGTAAGTCAGCCCTCACTAGAAGTATATGTTGTGTACCAAGTTCTGAATTTCCTGACATGTCTGGCCCTATGAGTGCTCTAGGATTTGCCGACTCCTAATTCTAGATAGACCTTACCTGTGGTGTGTCTGTAGAGACAAACATGTGTGGAGTTTCCTACACACTCCTCGGTGTACATGTTGTTGGCAAATTATAGTTGTGTATCCACCCCCCCTCAAACACGGGCATGGGTTTGTGAATGGGGTACCTAGTACTGATGCTACCAGTATGTTACACATACATGTGACTAAGTGACGGTTTGGTTGCAAACTAGTATACACACTCAGGTTTGGCACTTGGTACTATACTGGCAAGTCCAGTTACAACTTGCAGACCATGTGGCTTTAGTTTTGCTTTCCGTACACTGACATTTGTAGCCCAGGTCTTGGCGGAAGATATGCAGCATGATTCTTAGCTGATAACTGGCAGAAGTCAGATTGCAAGTCAAAGCCAGTTGTTACCCATCTTGTAGGTTATGGATGTGCTTTGTGTGATGTGACCTTTGTAGTCTGGCCTGCCATGTACTTCCTCAGGGACATTCAATGATCTGTATTGTGATATGAGCTGTTACAAGTACAGTAGATGTAAAGTCTGATAAAAGTGCTGTGCCATTTCACACAATGCAGTTACTAATGTAGAATATCTGCATTTGTCTTCACAGCTGCTAACATGACTCCAGACCAGGTCCGTGAATTTCAGCGCCGGGCTATGCGATATCAGCACATCCTGCTGGTGGAGTCGGGGTTCCGGAGGATGGCCCGGCGATATCACCATGAATGGGCCTCCAGGGCATGGATAGCCTTCCCACATGGTGGGCCTACTTTGCCCACCACAGCTACCACCAGCACAACCACCAATCTGAGCCAGGTGGCCCCACCCACAGCTGCCACTGTTGGTCCGCCATTGTAGGAAAGTACCATCTTGCCTGGCATGTTACCAACATATTTCACTGTATATATGTTTTTTTAGTTGTATGTGTCACTGGGACCCTGCCAGCCAGGGACCCAGTGCTCATAAGTGTGCCCTGTATGTGTTACCTGTGTTATGACTAACTGTCTCACTGAGGCTCTGCTATCCAGAACCTCAGTAGTTATTCTCTCTCATTTCTTTCCAAATTGTCACTAACAGGCTAGTGACCAATTTCACCAATTTACATTGGCATACTGGAACACCCTTATAATTCCCTAGTATATGGTACTGAGGTACCCAGGGTATTGGGGTTCCAGGAGATCCCTATGGGCTGCAGCATTTCTTGTGTGTAGGAAAGTACCATCTTGTCTGGCATGTTACCCCCATTTTTCACTGTATATATGTTGTTTTAGTTGTATGTGTCACTGGGACCCTGCCAGCCAGGGCCCCAGTGCTCATAAGTGTGCCTGAATGTGTTACCTGTGTTATGACTTACTGTCTCACTGAGGCTCTGCTAATCAGAACCTCAGTGGTTATGCTCTCTCATTTCATTCAAATTGTCACTAACAGGCTAGTGACCAATTTTACCAATTTACATTGGCTTACTGGAACACCCTTATAATTCCCTAGTATATGGTACTGAGGTACCCAGGGTATTGGGGTTCCAGGAGATCCCTATGGGCTGCAGCATTTCTTTTGCCACCCATAGGGAGCTCTGACAATTCTTACACAGGCCTGCCACTGCAGCCTGAGTGAAATTACGTCCACGTTATTTCACAGCCATTTTACACTGCACTTAAGTAACTTATAAGTCACCTATATGTCTAACATTTACCTGGTAAAGGTTAGGTGCAAAGTTACTTAGTGTGAGGGCACCCTGGCACTAGCCAAAGTGCCCCCACATTGTTCAGGGCCAATTCCCCGGACTTTGTGAGTGCGGGGACACCATTACACGCGTGCACTACATATAGGTCACTACCTATATGTAGCTTCACAATGGTAACTCCGAATATGGCCATGTAACATGTCTATGATCATGGAATTGCCCCCTCTATGCCATCCTGGCATAGTTGGCACAATCCCATGATCCCAGTGGTCTGTAGCACAGACCCTGGTACTGCCAAACTGCCTTTCCCAGGGTTTCACTGCAGCTGCTGCCAACCCCTCAGACAGGCTTCTGCCCTCCTGGGATCCAGCCAGGCCTGGCCCAGGATGGCAGAACAAAGGACTTCCTCTGAGAGAGTGTGTTACACCCTCTCCCTTTGGAAAATGGTGTGAAGGCAGGGGAGGAGTAGCCTCCCCCAGCCTCTGGAAATGCTTTCATGGGCACACATGGTGCCCATTTCTGCATAAGCCAGTCTACACCGGTTCAGGGACCCCTTGGCCCTGCTCTGGCGCGAAACTGGACAAAGGAAAGGGGAGTGACCACTCCCCTGACCTGTACCTCCCCTGGGAGGTGCCCAGAGCTCCTCCAGTGTGCTCCAGACCTCTGCCATCTTGGAAACAGAGGTGCTGCTGGCACACTGGACTGCTCTGAGTGGCCAGTGCCATCAGGTGACGTCAGAGACTCCTTCTGATAGGCTCCTTCAGGTGTTGCTAGCCTATCCTCTCTCCTAGGTAGCCAAACCCTCTTTTCTGGCTATTTAGGGTCTCTGTCTCTTGGGATTCCTTAGATAACGAATGCAAGAGCTCATCAGAGTTCCTCTGCATCTCTCTCTTCACCTTCTGCCAAGGAATCGACTGCTGACCACGCTGGAAGCCTGCAAAACTGCAACAAAGTAGCAAAGACGACTACTGCGACCTTGTAACGCTGATCCTGCTGCCTTCTTGACTGTTTTCCTGGTGGTGCATGCTGTGGGGGTAGTCTGCCTCCTCTCTGCACTAGACGCTCCGAAGAAATCTCCCGTGGGTCGACGGAATCGTCCCCCTGCAACCGCAGGCACCAAAGAACTGCATCACCGGTACCCTGGGTCTCCTCTCAGCACAACGAGCGAGGTCCCTTGAATCCAGCAACTCTGTCCAAGTGTCTCCCACAGTCCAGTGACTCTTCAGTCCAAGTTTGGTGGAGGTAAGTCCTTGCCTCCCCACGTCAGACTGCATTGCTGGGAACCGCGACTTTTGCAGCTACTCCGGCCTCCGTGCACTTCCAGCGGAAATCCTTTGTGCACAGTCCAGCCTGGGTCCACGGCACTCTAACCTGCATTGCACGACCTCCTAAGTTGTCCTCCGGCGACATGGGACTCCTTTGTGCAACTTCGGGTAAGCACTGTTTCACGCATCCTTGTAGTGCCTTTTTTGGGCACTTCTGCTGGTGCTGCCTGCTGCTGAGAGGACTCTTTGTCTTGCTCGACACCCCCTCTGTCCCCAGACGCATTTGGCGACATCCTGGTCCCTCCTGGGCCACAGCAGCATCCAAAATCTTTTAGCACACAATTTGCAGCTAGCAAGGCTTGTTGGCTGTCTTTCTTCAGGAAAACACTTCTGCACGACTCTCCACGGCGTGAGGGATCCATCCTCCAAAGGAGAAGTCTCTAGCCCTTGTCATTCCTGCAGAACCTTCGGCTTCTACTGTCCAGTAGCAGCTTCTTTGCACCCACAGCTGGCATTTCCTGGGCATCTGCCCATCTCCTACTTGCTTGTGACTTTTGGACTTGGTCCCCTTGTTCCATAGGTACCCTCGACTGGAAATCCATCATTGTTGCATTGCTGGTTTGTGTCTTTCCTGCAGAATTCCCCTATCACAACTTCTATGTCCTTTGGGGAACTTTAGTGCACTTTGCACTCACTTTTCAGGGTCTTGGGTTGGGCTATTTTTCTAACCCTTACTATTTTCTGATAGTCCCAGCAACCCTCTACAAGGTCACATAGGTTTGGGGTCCATTCGTGGTTCGCATTCCACTTTTGGAGTATATGGTTTGTGTTGCCCCTATCCCTATGTGTCCCCATTGCATCCTAATGTAACTATACATTGTTTGCACTGTTTTCTAATACTATTACTGCATATTTTGGTATTGTGTACATATATCTTGTGTATATTTGCTATCCTCATACTGAGGGTACACTCTGAGATACTTTGGCATATTGTGATAAAAATAAAGTACCTTTATTTTTAGTATATCTGTGTATTGTGTTTTCTTATGATATTGTGCATATGACACTAGTGGTACTGTAGGAGCTTCACTCGTCTCCTAGTTCAGCCTGAGCTGCTCTGCTAAGCTACCATTATTTATCAGCCTATGCTGCTAGACACCCTATACACTAATAAGGGATAACTGGGCCTGGTGCAAGGTGCAAGTACCCCTTGGTACTCACTACAAGCCAGTCCAGCCTCCTACATTGCTTGTGCAGCGGTGGGATAAGTGCTTTGAGACTACTTACCACTCTTTTCATTGTACTTTTCATAAGAGAAAAATACACAAAACAAGTTCAGTGTATGTACACCTAACCAAAAAGTTTTGCATTTCTTTTCTCACTTCTTTTCTAAAAGTGCTGAAAAGTACTTCTAAACTTTCAAAAAGTTCTTTAAAAGTTTTTAAAAGTTTTTTCTGTCTTTCTAAAAGTTCTGAAAACTTTTTTTGTTTTTTGTCTATCACTTAAACTCTTTCTAAAAATGTCTGGCACAGGCCAAAATGTTGATCTGTCCAAACTTGCATATGACCACCTTAGCTGGAAAGGAGCAAGGAGTCTCTGTGTAGAAAGAGGTTTGAGTGTAGGGAAGAATCCTTCCTTGGAATTATTGCTTAACATGCTTAGAGAACAAGATAAGGCCAAAAGGGCCCCATCTGTTGAAAAAGTAGCAAATGGTTCCCAATCTGATCCAGGGACTCCCCTAGGAAAAGATTCAGGAAAGAAACTTCAGAGCCTGCCCATTACTAGACAGTCTAGCATAGTTGGTACTGATGTAGAGTCACACCATACAGATAGTGTTGTCTCACATCATAGCAAGAGCATTCATTCTCACCACAGTAGAAGTGATGTTTCTGTTAACCAAGCTGTTAGGGCGCCTTCTGTAAGGGATAGGTCTCCTTCTGTCCATTCTCACCATACTTCTGTTTCAAGGCATGTCCCTCCCACCCACCCTGATGGCAGATTGTTAGAAAGGGACCTCAATAGATTGAGAGTGGAACAAACCAGACTGAAGCTCAAGAAGCAACAGCTGGATTTGGATAGACAGACCTTAGAAGTAGAGAAGGAGAGACAGAAATTGGGTTTAGAAACCCATGGTGGCAGCAGCAGTATTCCCCATAGTCATCCTGCAAAAGAGCATGATTCCAGGAATCTGCACAAGATAGTTCCCCCTTATAAGGAGGGGGATGACATTAACAAGTGATTTGCTGCACTTGAGAGGGCCTGTGCTGTACAGGATGTCCCTCAAAGGCAGTGGGCTGCTATCCTATGGCTATCATTTAGTGGAAAAGGTAGGGATAGGCTCCTTAATGTGAAAGTAAGTGAAGCCAATGATTACAAAGTTCTTAAGAATGCACTCCTGGATGGTTATGGCTTAACCACTGAACAATACAGGATAAAGTTCAGTGAGACTAAAAAGGAGTCTTCACAAGACTGGGTTGATTTCATTGACCATTCAGTGAAGGCCTTGGAGGGGTGGTTACATGGCAGTAAAGTTACTGATTATGACAGCCTGTATAACTTGATCCTGAGAGAGCATATTCTTAATAATTGTGTGTCTGATTTGTTGCACCAGTACTTGGTGGACTCTGATCTGACCTCTCCCCAAAAATTGGGAAAGAAGGCAGACAAATGGGTCAGAACAAGGGTGAACAGAAAGGTTCATACAGGGGGTGACAAAGATGGCAAAAAGAAGAAGGATGGTAAGTCTTCTGACAAGGGTGGGGACAAATCTAAAAATGAGTCTTCATCAGGCCCACAAAAACACTCTGGTGGGGGTGGTGGGCCCAAATCTTCTTCTAATCAAAACAAAGAAAAGAAACCATGGTGCTATTTATGTAAAATAAAAGGCCATTGGACAACAGATCCCAGTTGTCCAAAGAAAAGCACCAAGCCTTCTACCACTACAACCCCTACTGCTACACCTAGTGTCCCTACTAATAGCAGTGGTTGTAGGAGGCTGGACTGGCTTGTAGTGAGTACCAAGGGGTACTTGCACCTTGCACCAGGCCCAGTTATCCCTTATTAGTGTATAGGGTGTCTAGCAGCTTAGGCTGATAGATAATGGTAGCTTAGCAAAGCAGCTCAGGCTGAACTAGGAGACGTGTGAAGCTACTACAGTACCACTCAGTGTCATATGCACAATATCATAAGAAAACACAATACACAGTTATACTAAAAATAAAGGTACTTTATTTTTATGACAATATGCCAAAGTATCTTAGAGTGTACCCTCAGTGAGAGGATAGGAAATATACACAAGATATATATACACAATAGCAAAAATATGCAGTATAGTCTTAGAAAACAGTGCAAACAATGTATAGTTACAATAGGAGGCAATGGGGAAACATAGGGATAGGGGCAACACAAACCATATACTCCAGAAGTGGAATGCGAACCACGAATGGACCCCAAACCTATGTGACCTTGTAGAGGGTCGCTGGGACTATTAGAAAATAGTGAGAGTTAGCAAAATAACCCTCCCCAAGACCCTGAAAAGTGAGTGCAAAGTGCACTAAAGTTCCCCTAAGGACAAAATAGTCGTGTTAGAGGGAAAATGCAAGGAAAACACAAATCAGCAATGCAACAACGATGGATTCCTGACTGAGGGTACCTGTGGAACAAGGGGACCAAGTCCAAAAGTCACAAGCAGCTCGGAGATGGGCAGATGCCCAAGAAATGCCAGCGGTTGGTGTAAAGAAGCTCTTACTAGGCTGAAGAACTGTGAATACTGCAGGAACGACAAGGGCTAGAGACTTTCCCTTTGGAGGATGGATCCGCCACGCCTTGGAGAGTCGTGCAAAAGTATTTTCCCGCCGGATGGACGCCAACAAGCCTTGCTACACGCAAATCGTGCGTTTGGCGTTTTTGGATGCTGCTGGGGCCCAGGAGGGACCAGGAGGTCGCAAATTGGACCTGCAGAGAGAGGGGACGTCGAGCAAGACAAAGAGCCCTCACTGAAGCAGGTAGCACCCGGAGAAGTGCCAGAAACAGGCACTACGAGGATGCGTGAAACGGTGCTCGCCGGAGTTGCACAAAGGAGTCCCACGTCGCCGGAGACCAACTTAGAAAGTCGTGCTATGCAGGTTAGAGTGCCGTGGACCCAGGCTTGGCTGTGCACGAAGGATTTCCACCGGAAGTGCACAGGGGCCGGAGTAGCTTGCAAAGTCGCGGTTCCCAGCAATGCAGCCCAGCGAGGTGAGGTAAGGACTTACCTCCACCAAACTTGGGCTGAAGAGTCACTGGACTGTGGGGGTCACTTGGACGGTATCGCTGGATTCGAGGGACCTCGCTCGTCGTGCTGAGAGGAGACCCAAGGGACCGGTAATGCAGCTTTTTGGTGCCTGCGGTTGCAGGGGGAAGATTCCGTCGACCCACGGGAGATTTCTTCGGAGCTTCTGGTGCAGAGAGGAGGCAGACTACCCCCACAGCATGCACAAGCAGGAAAACAGTCGAGAAGGCGGCAGGATCAGCGTTACAGAGTTGCAGTAGTCGTCTTTGCTACTATGTTGCAGGTTTGCAGGCTTCCAGCGCGGTCAGCGGTCGATTCCTTATCAGAAGGTGAAGAGGGAGATGCAGAGGAACTCGGCTGAGCTCATGCATTCGTTATCTAAAGTTTCCCCAGAGACAGAGACCCTAAATAGCCAGAAAAGAGGGTTTGGCTACCTAGGAGAGAGGAAAGGCTACTAACACCTGAAGGAGCCTATCACAAGGAGTCTCTGACGTCACCTGATGGCACTGGCCACTCAGAGCAGTCCAGTGTGCCAGCAGCACCTCTGTTTCCAAGATGGCAGAGGTCTGGAGCACACTGGAGGAGCTCTGGACACCTCCCAGGGGAGGTGCAGGTCAGGGGAGTGGTCACTCCCCTTTCCTTTGTCCAGTTTCGCGCCAGAGCAGGGGCTAAGGGGTCCCTGAACCGGTGTAGACTGGCTTATGCAGAATTGGGCACATCTGTGCCCAACAAAGCATTTCCAGAGGCTGGGGGAGGCTACTCCTCCCCTGCCTTCACACCATTTTCCAAAGGGAGAGGGTGTCACACCCTCTCTCAGAGGAAGTTCTTTGTTCTGCCATCCTGGGCCAGGCCTGGCTGGACCCCAGGAGGGCAGCTGCCTGTCTGAGGGGTTGGCAGCAGCAGCAGCTGCAGAGAAACCCCAGGAAGGGCAGTCTGGCAGTACCAGGGTCTGTGCTACAGACCACTGGGATCATGGAATTGTACCAACAATGCCAGGATGGCATAGAGGGGGCAATTCCATGATCATAGACATGTTACATGGCCATATTCGGAGTTACCATGGTGAAGCTACATATAGGTAGTGACCTATATGTAGTGCACGCGTGTAATGGTGTCCCCGCACTCACAAAGTTCAGTGAATTGGCTCTGAACAATGTGGGGGCACCTTGGCTAGTGCCAGGGTGCCCTCACACTAAGTAACTTTGCACCTAACCTTTACCAGGTAAAGGTTAGACATATAGGTGACTTATAAGTTACTTAAGTGCAGTGAAAAATGGCTGTGAAATAACGTGGACGTTATTTCACTCAGGCTGCAGTGGCAGGCCTGTGTAAGAATTGTCAGAGCTCCCTATGGGTGGCAAAAGAAATGCTGCAGCCCATAGGGATTTCCTGGAACCCCAATACCCTGGGTACCTCAGTACCATATACTAGGGAATTATAAGGGTGTTCCAGTAAGCCAATGTAAATTGGTAAAAATGGTCACTAGCCTGTCAGTGACAATTTGGAAAGAAATGAGAGAGCATAACCACTGAGGTTCTGATTAGCAGAGCCTCAGTGAGACAGTTAGTCACTACACAGGTAACACATTCAGGCACACTTATGAGCACTGGGGCCCTGGGTTACCAGGGTCCCAGTGACACATACAACTAAAACAACATATATACAGTGAAAAATGGGGGTAACATGCCAGGCAAGATGGTACTTTCCTACAGTGGTGGTGGGAACAAACCTACTAATAGCCAATCCAAGGGAGTAGCTGGGCTCACTTTTGGTAACTTAGTTGGGGTTGGTCTTGTTAGGGAGACCACAGAGACTGTGTTAGTCTCTGAGGGGGCTATTGATTTAACCACCTTAGTTTCTTGTCCCCTTAATATGGATAAGTACAAGCAGCTACCCCTAATAAATGGTGTTGAGGTTCAGGCCTACAGGGACACAGGTGTCAGTGTCACAATGGTGATAGAGAAACTGGTCCGCCCTGAACAACACCTACTTGGTCACCAGTACCAAGTAACCGATGCTCACAACAACACACTTAGCCACCCCATGGCTGTTGTAAATCTCAACTGGGGGGGGGAGTTACTGGTACAAAGAAAGTTGTGGTAGCCTCAGATTTACCTGTAGACTGTGTACTAGGAACTTATTTGGAGACATCAGCTTGGTCAGATGTAGAGTTGGAGGCCCATGCAGCAATGCTGGGCATCCCAGGGCATATTTTTGCTTTAACCAGGGCTCAGGCCAAAAAGCAAAAAGGACAGGGAAACTTGGATCCTGGAACAATGGACCAAGTGCTCCCTAAAGCTAGTGCTAGTAGAAGTAAAGCACTTCCTACTATCCCTCTCTCTACAGTGGATTCTAATTCTGAGGAAGATGAATTTCCACCCTGTGCAGAACCTACACCAGAGGAGCTGGAAGCAGACACTGCTGAGCTTTTGGGTGAAGGGGGGCCTGCCAGTGAGGAGCTGAGTGTGGCACAGCAAACCTGTCCCACACTAGAGGGTCTAAGACAGCAAGCTGTCAAACAGGCTAATGGGGATGTCAGTGACTCTCACAGACTTTACTGGGAGGACAACCTCTTGTACACTGAAGCAAGGGATCCTAAACCTGGAACTGCCAGGAGGTTAGTGATTCCTCAGGAGTACAGAAAGTTCCTCCTAACTCTAGCCCACGACATTCCCCTAGCTGGACATCTGGGACAAATGAAAACTTGGGACAGACTTGTTCCCTTGTTTCATTGGCCTAGAATGTCTGAGGACACAAAATAATTTTGTAAGTCCTGTGAAACCTGTCAAGCCAGTGGCAAGACAGGTGGCACTCCAAAGGCACCCCTTATTCCACTGCCTGTGGTTGGGGTTCCCTTTGAAAGGGTAGGGGTTGACATAGTTGGCCCCCTTGACCCTCCTACTGCTTCAGGCAATAGGTTTATCTTGGTGGTAGTGGAGCATGCCACAAGATATCCTGAAGCTATTCCTTTAAGGACCACTACAGCACCTGCAGTGGCAAAGGCCCTCCTGGGAGTATATTTTCCAGGGTGGGCTTCCGAAAAGAGGTAGTTTCAGACGGAGGAAGCAATTTCATGTCTGCTTACTTGAAGGCCATGTGGAAGGAGTGTGGGGTGACATACAAGTTCACCACACCCTATCATCCACAAACAAATGAACTGGTGGAGAGATTTAACAAAACTCTCAAAGGCATGATTATGGGTCTCCCTGAAAAACTCAGCAGAAGATGGAATATCCTGTTACCATGCCTCCTTTTTGCCTACAGGGAGGTACCCCAGAAAGGAGTGGGCTTCAGCTCCTTTGAACTCCTCTTTGGACACCCTGTTAGGGGTCCACTAACACTTGTCAAGGAGGGTTGGGAACAACCTTTAAAAGCTCCAAAACAAGGTATTGTGGATTATGTGCTTGGCCTCAGATCAAGGATGGCTGAGTACATGAAAAAGGCCAGTAAAAACCTTCAGGCCAGCCAAGAGCTCAGAAGCAATGGCATGACCAGAAGGCTGTTTTGGTTCAGTACCAACCAGGGCAGAAAGTGTGGGTCTTGGAGCCTGTGGCCCCAAGAGCACTCCAAGATAAATGGAGTGGACCCCACACAATTGTTGAAAAAAAGGGTGAAGTCACCTACCTAGTTGACTTAGGCACTGCCAAGAGTCCCCTTAGGGTGCTCCATGTCAATCGCCTGAAACCCTACTATGACATGGCTGATCTCACCCTGCTCATGGCAACTGATGAGGGACAGGAAGAAGACAGTGATCCTCTACCTGATCTCTTCTCTTCCACAGAACAAGATGCTCTGGTGGAAGGTGTAGTTTTGGCTGATTGTCTTACTGCTGAGCAGAAAGACCATTGCATAAATCTCCTGGGTCAGTTTTCTGTACTCTTCTCTACTGTGCCAGGTACCACTTCTTGGTGTGAGCACACTATAGATACTGGAGACAGCTTGCCTGTCAAAAGTAAGATCTATAGGCAGCCTGACCATGTCAGGGACTGCATAAAGCAAGAGGTGCAGAAAATGGTAGAACTGGGAGTGGTTGAGCACTCTGAAAGTCCATGGGCTTCTCCTGTGGTACTTGTACCAAAACCTCATTCCAAAGATGGAAAGAAGGAAATGCGGTTTTGTGTAGACTACAGAGGTCTCAACCAGGTAACCAAAACTGATGCTCACCCTATACCCAGGGCAGATGAGCTCATAGATACACTGGCATCTGCCAAGTATCTAAGCACTTTTGATTTGACTGCAGGGTATTGGCAGATCAAATTATCAGAAGATGCTAAACCTAAAACTGCATTTTCAACCATTGGAGGCCATTACCAATTCACAGTAATGCCTTTTGGATTGAAAAATGCACCTGCCACTTTTCAGAGGTTGGTGAACACAGTCCTGCAAGGGCTGGAAGCTTTTAGTGCAGCATATTTGGACGATATAGCTGTCTTTAGCTCCAGCTGGGATGATCACCTGGTCCACCTATGGAAAGTTTTGGAGGCCCTGCAAAAGGCAGGCCTCACTATCAAGGCTTCAAAGTGCTAGATAGGGCAGGGAAAGGTGGTTTATCTGGGACACCTTGTTGGTGGGGAACAGATTGCACCACTTCAGGGGAAAATCCAAACTATTATAGATTGGGTTCCCCCTACTATTCAGACTCAGGTGAGAGCCTTCCTAGGCCTCACTAGGTATTACAGGAGGTTCATTAAGAACTATGGCTCCATTGCAGCCCCTCTTAATGACCTCACATCAAAGAAAATGCCTAAAAAGGTATTATGGACAGCAAACTGTCAGAAAGCTTTTGAGGAGCTGAAGCAGGCCATGTGCTCTGCACCTGTCCTGAAAAGCCCTTGTTACTCTAAAAAATTATATGTCCAAACTGATGCATCTGAATTAGGAGTAGGGGCAGTCCTATCACAACTTAATTCTGAGGGCCAGGATCAACCTGTTGCTTTTATTAGTAGGAGGTTGACCCCTAGAGAAAAGCGTTGGTCTGCCATTGAGAGGAAGGCCTTTGCTGTGGTCTGGGCTCTGAAGAAGTTGAGGCCATACCTGTTTGGCACTCACTTCATTGTTCAGACAGACCACAAACCTCTACTTTGCCTAAAACAAATGAAAGGTGAAAATCCTAAATTGTTGAGGTGGTCCATATCCCTACAGGGAATGGATTATACAGTGGAACATAGACCTGGGAGTAGCCACTCCAATGCAGATGGACTCTCCAGATATTTCCACTTAGACAATGAAGACTCATCAGGTCATGGCTAGTCTTATTGTCCTTCGTTTGGGGGGGGTTGTGTAGGAAAGTACCATCTTGCCTGGCATGTTACCCCCATTTTTCACTGTATATATGTTGCTTTAGTTGTATGTGTCACTGGGACCCTGCCAGCCCGGGCCCAAGTGCTCATAAGTGTGCCTGAATGTGTTACCTGTGTTATGACTAACTGTCTCACTGAGGCTCTGCTAATCAGAACCTCAGTGGTTATGCTCTCTCATTTCTTTCAAATTGTCATTAACAGGCTAGTGACCAATTTTACCAATTTACATTGGCTTACTGGAACACCCTTATAATTCCCTAGTATATGGTACTGAGGTACCCAGGGTATTGGGGTTCCAGGAGATCCCTATGGGCTGCAGCATTTCTTTTGCCACCCATAGGGAGCTCTGACAATTCTTACACAGGCCTGCCACTGCAGCCTGAGTGAAATAACGTCCACGTTATTTCACAGCCATTTTACACTGCACTTAAGTAACTTATAAGTCACCTATATGTCTAACCTTTACCTGGTAAAGGTTAGGTGCAAAGTTACTTAGTGTGAGGGCACCCTGGCACTAGCCAAGGTGCCCCCACATTATTCAGGGCCAATTCCCTGGACCATTACACGCGTACACTACATATAGGTCACTACCTATATATAGCTTCACAATGGTAACTCCGAATATGGCCATGTAACATGTCTATGATCATGGAATTGCCCCCTCTATGCCATCCTGGCATATGTGGCACAATCCCATGATCCCAGTGGTCTGTAGCACAGACCCTGGTACTGCCAAACGGCCTTTCCCGGGGTTTCACTGCAGCTGCTGCTGCTGCCAACCCCTCAGATAGGCTTCTGTCCTCCTGGGGTCCAGCCAGGCCTGGCCCAGGATGGCAGAACAAAGGACTTCCTCTGAGAGAGGGTGTTACACCCTCTCCCTTTGGAAAATGGTGTGAAGGCAGGGGAGGAGTAGCCTCCCCCAGCCTCTGGAAATGCTTTCATGGGCACACATGGTGCCCATTTCTGCATAAGCCAGTCTACACCGGTTCAGGGACCCCTTAGCCCTGCTCTGGCGCGAAACTGTACAAAGTAAAGGGGAGTGACCACTCCCCTGACCTGTACCTCCCCTGGGAGGTGCCCAGAGCTCCTCCAGTGTGCTCCAGACCTCTGCCATCTTGGAAACAGAGGTGCAGCTGGCACACTGGACTGCTCTGAGTGGCCAGTGCCATCAGGTGACGTCAGAGACTCCTTCTGATAGGCTCCTTCAGGTGTTGCTAGCCTATCCTCTCTCCTAGGTAGCCAAACCCTCTTTTCTGGCTATTTAGGGTCTCTGTCTCTTTGGATTCTTTAGATAATGAATGCAAGAGCTCATCCGAGTTCCTCTACATCTCTCTCTTCACCTTCTGCCAAGGAATCGACTGCTGACCGCGCTGGAAGCCTGCAAAACTGCAACAAAGTAGCAAAGACGACTACTGCGACCTTGTAACGCTGATCCTGCCGCCTTCTCGACTGTTTTCCTGGTGGTGCATGCTGTGGGGGTAGTCTGCCTCCTCTCTGCACTAGAAGCTCCGAAGAAATCTCCCGTGGGTCGACGGAATCGTCCCCCTGCAACCGCATGCACCAAAGAACTGCATCACCGGTCCCCTGGGTCTCCTCTCAGCACAACGAGTGAGGTCCCTTGAATCCAGCAACTCTGTCCAAGTGACTCTCACAGTCCAGTGACTCTTCAGTCCAAGTTTGGTGGAGGTAAGTCCTTGCCTCCCCACACCAGACTGCATTGCTGGGAAACGTGACTTTTGCAGCTACTCCTGCCTCCGTGCACTTCCGGCGGAAATCCTTTGTGCACAGTCCAGCCTGGGTCCACGGCACTCTAACCTGCATTGCACGACCTCCTAAGTTGTCCTCCGGCGACGTGGGACTCCTTTGTGCGACTTCGGGTGAGCACCATTTCACGCATCCTCGTAGTGCCTTTTTCAGGCACTTCTGCGGGTGCTGCCTGCTGCTGAGAGGGCTCCTTTTCTTGCTCGACGCCCCCTCTGTCTCCAGACGCAACTGGTCCCTCCTGGGCCACAGCAGCATCCAAAAACCCTTACCGCACAATTTGCAGCTAGCAAGGCTTGTTGGCGGTCTTTCTTCAGGAAAACACTTCTGCCCGGCTCTCCACGGCTCCACGGCGTGGGGGATCCATCCTTTAAAGAGGAAGTCTCTAGCCCTTGTCGTTTCTTCAGAACCTTCAGCTTCTACTGTCCAGTAGCAGCTTCTTTGCACCCACAGTTGGCATTTCCTGGGCATCTGTGTAGGAAAGTACCATCTTGCCTGGCATGTTACCCCCATTTTTCACTGTATATATGTTGTTTTAGTTGTATGTGTCACTGGGACCCTGGTAACCCAGGGCCCCAGTGCTCATAAGTGTGCCTGAATGTGTTACCTGTGTAGTGACTAACTGTCTCACTGAGGCTCTGCTAATCAGAACCTCAGTGGTTATGCTCTCTCATTTCTTTCCAAATTGTCACTGACAGGCTAGTGACCATTTTTACCAATTTACATTGGCTTACTGGAACACCCTTATAATTCCCTAGTATATGGTACTGAGGTACCCAGGGTATTGGGGTTCCAGGAGATCCCTATGGGCTGCAGCATTTCATTTGCCACTCATAGGGAGCTCTGACAATTCTTACACAGGCCTGCCACTGCAGCCTGAGTGAAATAACGTCCACGTTATTTCACAGCCATTTTACACTGCACTTAAGTAACTTATAAGTCACCTATATGTCTAACCTTTACCCGGTAAAGGTTAGGTGCAAAGTTACTTAGTGTGAGGGCACCCTGGCACTAGCCAGGGTGCCCCCACATTGTTCAGAGCCAATTCCCTAAACTTTGTGAGTGCGGGGACACCATTACACGCGTGCACTACATATAGGTCACTACCTATATGTAGCTTCACAATGGTAACTCCGAATATGGCCATGTAACATGTCTATGATCATGGAATTGCCCCCTCTATGCCATCCTGGCATAGTTGGCACAGTCCCATGATCCCAGTGGTCTGTAGCACAGACCCTGGTACTGCCAAACTGCCCTTCCTGGGGTTTCACTGCAGCTGCTGCTGCTGCCAACCCCTCAGACAGGCAGCTGCCCTCCTGGGGTCCAGCCAGGCCTGGCCCAGGATGGCAGAACAAAGAACTTCCTCTGAGAGAGGGTGTGACACCCTCTCCCTTTGGAAAATGGTGTGAAGGCAGGGGAGGAGTAGCCTCCCCCAGCCTCTGGAAATGCTTTGTTGGGCACAGAGGTGCCCAATTCTGCATAAGCCAGTCTACACCGGTTCAGGGACCCCTTAGCCCCTGCTCTGGCGCGAAACTGGACAAAGGAAAGGGGAGTGACCACTCCCCTGACCTGCACCTCCCCTGGGAGGTGTCCAGAGCTCCTCCAGTGTGCTCCAGACCTCTGCCATCTTGGAAACAGAGGTGCTGCTGGCACACTGGACTGCTCTGAGTGGCCAGTGCCACCAGGTGACATCAGAGACTCCTTGTGATAGGCTCCTTCAGGTGTTGCTAGCCTATCCTCTCTCCTAGGTAGCCAAACCCTCTTTTCTGGCTATTTAGGGTCTCTGTCTCTGGGGAAACTTCAGATAACGAATGCAAGAGCTCATCCGAGTTCCTCTGCATCTCTCTCTTCACCTTCTGATAAGGAAACGACTGCTGACCGCGCTGGAAGCCTGCAAACCTGCAACATAGTAGCAAAGACGACTACTGCAACTCTGTAACGCTGATCCTGCCGCCTTCTCGACTGTTTTCCTGCTTGTGCATGCTGTGGGGGTAGTCTGCCTCCTCTCTGCACCAGAAGCTCCGAAGAAATCTCCTGTGGGTCGACGGAATCTTCCCCCTGCAACCGCAGGCACCAAAAAGCTGCATTACCGGTCCCTTGGGTCTCCTCTCAGCACAACGAGCGAGGTCCCTCGAATCCAGCGACTCTGTCCAAGTGACCCCCACAGTCCAGTGACTCTTCAGTCCAAGTTTGGTGGAGGTAAGTCCTTGCCTCACCTCGCTGGGCTGCATTGCTGGGAACCGCGACTTTGCAGCTACTCCCGCCCCTGTGCACTTCCGGCGGAAATCCTTTGTGCACAGCCAAGCCTGGGTCCACGGCACTCTAACCTGCATTGCACTACTTTCTAAGTTGGTCTCCGGCGACGTGGGACTCCTTTGTGCAACTTCGGCGAGCACCGTTTCATTCATCCTTGTAGTGCCTGTTTCTGGCACTTCTCTGGGTGCTACCTACTTCAGTGAGGGCTCTTGGTCTTGCTCGACGTCCCTTCTCTCTTCAGGTCCAATTTGCGACCTCCTGATCCCTCCTGGGCACCAGCAGCGTCCAAAAACGCCAAACACACGATTTGCAGCTAGCAAGGCTTGTTGGCGTTATTTCGGCGGGAAAACACTTCTGCACGACTCTCCACTGCGAGAGGGATCCGTCCACCAAAGGGGAAGTCTCTAGTCCTTTTCGTTCCTGCAGAAACCTCAGCTTCTTCTGTCCAGTAGAAGTTTCTTTGCACCCGCAGCTGGCATTTCCTGGGCATCTGCCCATCTCCGACTTGCTTGTGACTTTTGGACTTGGTCCCCTTGTTCCACAGGTACCCTAGATTGGAAATCCACAGTTGTTGCATTGCTGGTTTGTGTCTTCCCTGCATTATTCCTCTAACACGACTTCTTTGTCCTTAGGGGAACTTTAGTGCACTTTGCACTCACTTTTCAGGGTCTTGGGGAGGGTTATTTTGCTAACTCTCACTATTTTCTAATAGTCCCAGCGACCCTCTACAAGGTCACATAGGTTTGGGGTCCATTCGTGGTTCGCATTCCACTTTTGGAGTATATGGTTTGTGTTGCCCCTATCCCTATGTTTCCCCATTGCATCCTATTGTAACTATACATTGTTTGCACTGTTTTCTAAGACTATACTGCATAATTTTGCTATTGTGTATATATATCTTGTGTATATTTCCTATCCTCTCAGTGAGGGTACACTCTAAGATACTTTGGCATATTGTCATAAAAATAAAGTACCTTTATTTTTAGTATAGCTGTGTATTGTGTTTTCTTATGATATTGTGCATATGACACTAGGTGGTACTGTAGTAGCTTCACACGTCTCCTAGTTCAGCCTAAGCTGCTCTGCTAAGCTACCATTATCTATCAGCCTAAGCTGCTAGACACCCTATACACTAATCAGGGATAACTGGGCCTGGTGCAAGGTGCAAGTACCCCTTGGTACTCACTACAAGCCAGTCCAGCCTCCTACATTGGTTGTGCAGTGGTGGGATAAGTGCTTGAGACTACTTACCACTCTTGTCATTGTACTTTTCATAAGAGAAAAATATACAAAACAAGGTCAGTGTATATACACATAGCCAAAAAGTTTTGCATTTCCTCTTTTCACTCTTTTCTAAGTGCTGAAAAGTACTTCTAAACTTTCAAAAAGTTCTTAAAAGTTTAAAAAGTTTTTTTTCTGTCTTTCCAAAAAGTTCTGAAAACTTTTTTCTCTTTTTCTATCACTTTAACTCTCTCTAAAAATGTCTGGCACAGGCCAAAATGTTGATCTGTCCAAACTTGCATATGACAACCTTAGCTGGAAAAGAGCAAGGAGTCTCTGTATAGAGAGAGGTTTGAGTGTAGGGAAAAATCCTTCCTTGGAACTGTTACTTAACATGCTTAGAGAACAGGATAAGGCCATAGGTGCCTCATCTGTTGAAAAAGTACCTAATAGTTCCCAATCTGATTCAGGGACTCCCCCAGGAAAAGATTCAGGAAAGAAACTTCCTAGCCTGCCCATTACTAGACAGTCTAGCATAGATGGTAATGATGATGAGCCACACCATATAAATAGTGTTGTCTCACATCATAGCAAAAGCATTTATTCTCACCATACTGGTAGTAATGTTTCTGTTAACCAAGCTGTTAGGGTGGCTTCTGTAAGGGACAGGTCTCCTTCTGTTCATTCCCATCATAGCTCTGTTTCTAGGAATGTCCCTCCCACCAACCCTGATGACAGAATGTTAGAGAGGGAACTCAATAAGTTGAGGGTGGAACAAACCAGACTGAAGCTTAAAAAGCAACAGCTGGATTTGGATAGACAGTCTTTTGAATTAGAGAAGGAAAGACAGAAGTTGGGTTTAGATACCCATGGTGGCAGCAGCAGTATTCCCCATAGTCATCCTGCAAAAGAGCATGATTCCAGGAATCTGCACAAGATAGTTCCCCCTTATAAGGAGGGGGATGACATTAACAAGTGGTTTGCTGCACTTGAGAGGGCCTGTGTTGTACAGGATGTCCCTCAAAGGCAGTGGGCTGCTATCCTATGGCTATCATTTAGTGGAAAAGGTAGGGATAGGCTCCTTACTGTAAAAGAAAATGATGCTACTAATTTCCAATTTCTTAAGAATGCACTCCTGGATGGTTATGGCTTAACCACTGAACAGTACAGGATAAAGTTCAGAGAGACCAAAAAGGAGTCTTCACAAGACTGGGTTGATTTCATTGACCATTCAGTGAAGGCCTTGGAGGGGTGGTTACATGGCAGTAAAGTTACTGATTATGACAGCCTGTATAACTTAATCCTGAGAGAGCATATTCTTAATAATTGTGTGTCTGATTTGTTGCACCAGTACTTGGTGGACTCTGATCTGACCTCTCCCCAAGAATTGGGAAAGAAGGCAGACAAATGGGTCAGAACAAGAGTGAACAGAAAAGTTCATACAGGGGGTGACAAAGATGGCAACAAAAAGAAGGATGGTAAGTCTTCAGACAAGGGTGGGGACAAATCTAAAAATGAGTCTTCATCAGGCCCACAAAAACACTCTGGTGGGGGTGGTGGGTCCAAATCCTCCTTTAATCAGAACAAGGAAAAGAAACCATGGTGCTATTTATGTAAAATAAAAGGCCATTGGACAACAGATCCCAGTTGTCCAAAGAAAGGCACCACTGCTCCTACCACTACAACCCCTACTGCTACACCTAGTGTCCCTACTAATAGCAGTGGTGGTGGGAGCAAACCTACTAATAGCCAATCCAAGGGAGTAGCTGGGCTCACTTTTGGTAACTTAGTTGGGGTTGGTCTGATTAGGGAGACCACAGAGGCTACTTTAGTCTCTGAAGGGGCTATTGATTTAGCCACTTTGGTTGCTTGCCCCCATAACTTGGAGAAGTACAAGCAAGTAACCCTAATAAATGGTGTTGAGGTCCAGGCCTACAGGGACACAGGTGCCAGTGTCACAATGGTGATTGAGAAACTGGTGCACCCTGAACAACACATACTTGGACACCAGTACCAAGTAACCGATGCTCACAACATAACACAAAGCCACCCCATGGCTGTTGTAAATCTCAACTGGGGGGGGGGTAACTGGTCCAAAGAAAGTTGTGATAGCTTCAGATTTACCTGTAGACTGTCTATTAGGGAATGATTTGGAGACATCAGCTTGGTCAGATGTGGAGTTGGAGGCCCATGGAGCAATGCTGGGCATCCCAGGGCATAGTTTTGCTTTGACAAGGGCTCAGGCCAAAAAGCAAAAAGGACAGGGAAGCTTGGATCCTGGAACAATGGACCAAGTGCTCCCTAAAGCTAGGGGTAGTAGAAGCAAACCACTTCCTACTATCCCTCCCTCTACAGTGGATTTTACTTCTGAGGAAGAAGAATTCCCTCCCTGTGCAGAACCTACACCAGAGGAGCTGGAAGCAGACACTGCTGAGCTTTTGGGTGAAGGGGGGCCTGCCAGAGAGGAGCTGAGTGTGGCACAGCAAACCTGTCCCACATTAGAGGGTCTCAGACAGCAAGCTGTCAAACAGGCTAATGGGGATGTCAGTGACTCTCACAGAGTTTACTGGGAGGACAACCTCTTGTACACTGAGCATAGGGATCCTAAACCTGGAGCTGCCATGAGATTAGTGATTCCTCAGGAGTACAGAAAGTTCCTCCTAACACTGGCACATGACATTCCCCTAGCTGGACACCTGGGTCAAATGAAAACTTGGGACAGATTGGTTCCATTGTTTCATTGGCCTAGGATGTCTGAGGACACAAAGGAATTTTGTAAGTCCTGTGAAACCTGTCAAGCCAGTGGCAAGACAGGTGGCACACCAAAGGCACCCCTTATTCCACTGCCTGTGGTTGGGGTTCCCTTTGAAAGGGTAGGGGTTGACATAGTTGGCCCCCTTGACCCTCCTACTGCTTCAGGCAATAGGTTTATCTTGGTGGTAGTGGACCATGCCACAAGATATCCTGAAGCTATTCCTTTAAGGACCACTACAGCTCCTGCAGTGGCAAAGTCCCTCCTGGGAATATTTTCCAGGGTGGGCTTCCCAAAGGAAGTAGTATCAGACAGAGGAAGCAATTTCATGTCTGCATACTTAAAGGCCATGTGGAAGGAGTGTGGTGTAACGTACAAGTTCACAACACCCTATCATCCACAAACAAATGGACTGGTGGAGAGATTTAATAAAACTCTCAAAGGCATGATTATGGGTCTCCCTGAAAAACTCCGCAGGAGATGGGATATCCTTCTACCATGCCTCCTTTTTGCCTACAGGGAGGTACCCCAGAAAGGAGTGGGCTTCAGCCCCTTTGAACTTCTTTTTGGACACCCTGTTAGGGGTCCACTCACACTTGTAAAGGAGGGTTGGGAACAACCTTTAAAAGCTCCTAAGCAGGATATTGTGGATTATGTACTTGGCCTCAGATCAAGGATGGCTGAGTACATGAAAAAGGCCAGTAAAAACCTTCAGGCCAGCCAAGAGCTCCAGAAGCAATGGCATGATCAGAAGGCTGTTTTGGTTCAGTACCAACCAGGGCAGAAAGTGTGGGTCTTGGAGCCTGTGGCCCCAAGAGCACTCCAAGATAAATGGAGTGGACCCCACACAATTGTTGAAAAGAAGGGTGAAGTCACCTACTTGGTTGACCTAGGCACTGCCAGGGGTCCCCTTAGGGTGCTCCATGTCAACCGCCTGAAACCCTACTATGACAGGGCTGATCTCACCCTGCTCATGGCAACAGATGAGGGACAGGAAGAAGACAGTGATCCTCTACCTGATCTCTTCTCTTCCACAGATCAAGATGCTCTTGTGGAAGGTGTAGTTTTGGCTGATTGTCTTACTGCTGAGCAGAAAGACAATTGCATAAATCTCCTAGGACAATTTTCAGAACTCTTCTCTACTGTGCCAGGCACCACTTCTTGGTGTGAGCACACTATAGATACTGGAGACAGTTTACCTGTCAAAAGTAAGATCTATAGGCAGCCTGACCATGTCAGGGACTGCATAAAGCAAGAAGTTCAGAAAATGATGGAACTAGGAGTGGTTGAGCACTCTGACAGTCCATGGGCTTCTACTGTGGTACTGGTACCAAAACCCAATTCTAAAGATGGAAAGAAGAAAATGCGGTTTTGTATAGACTATAGAGGTCTCAACTTGGTAACCAAAACTGATGCTCACCCTATACCCAGGGCAGATGAGCTTATAGATACACTGGCATCTGCCAAGTATCTAAGCACTTTTGATTTGACTGCAGGGTATTGGCAGATCAAATTGTCAGAATATGCTAAACCTAAGACTGCATTTTCTACCATTGGAGGACATTACCAGTTTACTGTAATGCCTTTTGGTTTGAAAAATGCACCTGCCACTTTTCAGAGGTTGGTGAACACAGTCCTGCAAGGGCTGGAAGCTTTCAGTGCAGCATATTTGGACGATATAGCTGTCTTTAGCTCCAGCTGGGATGATCACCTGGTCCACCTATGGAAAGTTTTGGAGGCCCTGCAAAAGGCAGGCCTCACTATCAAGGCTTCAAAGTGCCAGATAGGGCAGGGTAAGGTGGTTTATCTAGGACACCTTGTTGGTGGGGAACAGATTGCACCACTTCAGGGGAAAATCCAAACTATTATTGATTGGGTTCCCCCTACCACTCAGACTCAGGTGAGAGCCTTCCTAGGCCTCACTGGGTATTACAGGAGGTTCATTAAGAACTATGGCTCCAGTGCAGCCCCTCTTAATGACCTCACATCCAAGAAAATGCCTAAAAAGGTATTATGGACAGCAAACTGTCAGAAGGCTTTTGAGGAGCTGAAGCAGGCCATGTGCTCTGCACCTGTCCTGAAAATCCCTTGTTACTCTAAAAAATTCTATGTCCAAACTGATGCATCTGAATTAGGAGTAGGGGCAGTCCTATCACAACTTAATTCTGAGGGCAGGATCAACCTGTTGCTTTTATTAGTAGGAGGTTGACCCCTAGAGAAAAGCGTTGGTCTGCCATTGAGAGGGAGGCCTTTGCTGTGGTCTGGGCTCTGAAGAAGTTGAGGCCATACCTGTTTGGCACTCACTTCATTGTTCAGACAGACCACAAACCTCTACTTTGGCTAAAACAAATGAAAGGTGAAAATCCTAAATTGTTGAGGTGGTCCATATCCCTACAGGGAATGGACTATACAGTGGAACATAGACCTGGGAGTAGCCACTCCAATGCAGATGGACTCTCCAGATATTTCCACTTAGACAATGTAGACTCATCAGGTCATGGCTAGTCTTATTGTCCTTCGTTTGGGGGGGGGGTTGTGTAGGAAAGTACCATCTTGACTGGCATGTTACCCCCATTTTTCACTGTATATATGTTGTTTTAGTTGTATGTGTCACTGGGACCCTGGTAACCCAGGGCCCCAGTGCTCATAAGTGTGCCTGAATGTGTTACCTGTGTAGTGACTAACTGTCTCACTGAGGCTCTGCTAATCAGAACCTCAGTGGTTATGCTCTCTCATTTCTTTCCAAATTGTCACTGACAGGCTAGTGACCATTTTTACCAATTTACATTGGCTTACTGGAAAACCCTTATAATTCCCTAGTATATGGTACTGAGGTACCCAGGGTATTGGGGTTCCAGGAGATCCCTATGGGCTGCAGCATTTCTTTTGCCACTCATAGGGAGCTCTGACAATTCTTACACAGGCCTGCCACTGCAGCCTGAGTGAAATAACGTCCACGTTATTTCACAGCCATTTTACACTGCACTTAAGTAACTTATAAGTCACCTATATGTCTAACCTTTACCTGGTAAAGGTTAGGTGCAAAGTTACTTAGTGTGAGGGCACCCTGGCACTAGCCAAGGTGCCCCCACATTGTTCAGAGCCAATTCCCTGAACTTTGTGAGTGCGGGGACACCATTACACGCGTGCACTACATATAGGTCACTACCTATATGTAGCTTCACAATGGTAACTCCGAATATGGCCATGTAACATGTCTATGATCATGGAATTGCCCCCTCTATGCCATCCTGGCATAGTTGGCACAATCCCATGATCCCAGTGGTCTGTAGCACAGACCCTGGAACTGCCAAACTGCCCTTCCCGGGGTTTCACTGCAGCTGCTGCTGCTGCCAACCCCTCAGACAGGCAGCTGCCCTCCTGGGGTCCAGCCAGGCCTGGCCCAGGATGGCAGAACAAAGAAATTCCTCTGAGAGAGGGTGTGACACCCTCTCCCTTTGGAAAATGGTGTGAAGGCAGGGGAGGAGTAGCCTTCCCCAGCCTCTGGAAATGCTTTGTTGGGCACAGAGGTGCCCAATTCTGCATAAGCCAGTCTACACCGGTTCAGGGACCCCTTAGCCCCTGCTCTGGCGCGAAACTGGACAAAGGAAAGGGGAGTGACCACTCCCCTGACCTGCAACTCCCCTGGGAGGTGTCCAGAGCTCCTCCAGTGTGCTCCAGACCTCTGCCATCTTAGAAACAGAGGTGCTGCTGGCACACTGGACTGCTCTGAGTGGCCAGTGCCACCAGGTGACATCAGAGACTCCTTGTGATAGGCTCCTTCAGGTGTTGCTAGCCTATCCTCTCTCCTAGGTAGCCAAACCCTCTTTTCTGGCTATTTAGGGTCTCTGTCTCTGGGGAAACTTCAGATAACGAATGCAAGAGCTCATCCGAGTTCCTCTGCATCTCTCTCTTCACCTTCTGATAAGGAAACGACTGCTGACCGCGCTGGAAGCCTGCAAACCTGCAACATAGTAGCAAAGACGACTACTGCAACTCTGTAACGCTGATCCTGCCGCCTTCTCGACTGTTTTCCTGCTTGTGCATGCTGTGGGGGTAGTCTGCCTCCTCTCTGCACCAGAAGCTCCGCAGAAATCTCCCGTGGGTCGACGGAATCTTCCCCCTGCAACCGCAGGCACCAAAAAGCTGCATTACCGGTCCCTTGGGTCTCCTCTCAGCACGATGAGCGAAGTCCCTCGAATCCAGCGACTCTGTCCAAGTGACCCCCACAGTCCAGTGACTCTTCAGTCCAAGTTTGGTGGAGTTAAGTCCTTGCCTCACCTCGCTGGGCTGCATTGCTGGGAAACGCGACTTTGCAGCTACTCCGGCCCCTGTGCACTTCCGGCGGAAATCCTTTGTTCACAGCCAAGCCTGGGTCCACGGCACTCTAACCTGCATTGCACGACTTTCTAAGTTGGTCTCCGGCGACGTGGGACTCCTTTGTGCAACTTCGGCGAGCACCGTTTCAGGCATCCTTGTAGTGCCTGTTTCTGGCACTTCTTTGGGAGCTACCTGCTTCAGTGAGGGCTCTTTGTCTTGCACGACGTCCCCTCTCTCTTCAGGTCCAATTTGCGACCTCCTGGTCCCTCCTGGGCCCCAGCAGCGTCCAAAAATGCCAAATGCATGATTTGCAGCTAGCAAGGCTTCTTGGCGTTCTTTCGGCGGGAAAACACTTCTGCACGACTCTTCATGGCGAGTTGAATTCGTCCACCAAAGGGGAAGTCTCTAGCCCTTTTCGTTCCTGCAGAAACCTCAGCTTCTTCTGTCCAGTAGAAGCTTCTTTGCACCCGCAGCTGGCATTTCCTGGGCATCTGCCCATCTCCGACTTGCTTGTGACTTTTGGACTTGGTCCCCTTGTTCCACAGGTACCCTAGATTGGAAATCCACAGTTGTTGCATTGCTGGTTTGTGTCTTCCCTGCATTATTCCTCTAACACGACTTCTTTGTCCTTAGGGGAACTTTAGTGCACTTTGCACTCACTTTTCAGGGTCTTGGGGAGTGTTATTTTGCTAACTCTCACTATTTTCTAATAGTCCCAGCGACCCTCTACAAGGTCACATAGGTTTGGGGTCCATTCGTGGTTCGCATTCCACTTTTGGAGTATATGGTTTGTGTTGCCCCTATCCCTATGTTTCCCCATTGCATCCTATTGTAACTATACATTGTTTGCACTGTTTTCTAAGACTATACTGCATAATTTTGCTATTGTGTATACATATCTTGTGTATATTTCCTATCCTCTCACTGAGGGTACACTCTAAGATACTTTGGCATATTGTCATAAAAATAAAGTTCCTTTATTTTTAGTATAGCTGTGTATTGTGTTTTCTTATGATATTGTGCATATGACACTAGGTGGTACTGTAGTAGCTTCACACGTCTCCTAGTTCAGCCTAAGCTGCTCTGCTAAGCTACCATTATCTATCAGCCTAAGCTGCTAGACACCCTATACACTAATCAGGGATAACTGGGCCTGGTGCAAGGTGCAAGTACCCCTTGGTACTCACTACAAGCCAGTCCAGCCTCCTACAATCTGCCCATCTCCGACTTGCTTGTGACTTTTGGACTTGGTCCCCTTGTTCCACAGGTACCCTCGACTGGAAATCCATCGTTGTTGCATTGCTGGTTTGTGTCTTTCCTGCAGAATTCCCCTATCACGACTTCTATGTCCTTTGGGGAACTTTAGTGCACTTTGCACTCACTTTTCAGGGTCTTGGGGTGGGCTATTTTTCTAACTCTTACTATTTTCTAATAGTCCCAGCGACCCTCTACAAGGTCACATAGGTTTGGGGTCCATTCGTGGTTCGCATTCTACTTTTGGAGTATATGGTTTGTGTTGCCCCTATCCCTATGTGTCCCCATTGCATCCTATTGTAACTATACATTGTTTGCACTGTTTTCTAATACTATTACTGCATATTTTGGTATTGTGTACATATATCTTGTGTATATTTGCTATCCTCATACTGAGGGTACACTCTGAGATACTTTGGCATATTGTCATAAAAATAAAGTACCTTTATTTTTAGTATATCTGTGTATTGTGTTTTCTTATGATATTGTGCATATGACACTAGTGGTACTGTAGGAGCTTCACTCGTCTCCTAGTTCAGCCTAAGCTGCTCTGCTAAGCTACCATTATCTATCAGCCTATGCTGCTAGACATCCTATACACTAATAAGGGATAACTGCGCCTGGTGCAAGGTGCAAGTACCCCTTGGTACTCACTACAAGCCAGTCCAGCCTCCTACATTGTGCCACCCATAGGGAGATCTGACAATTCTTACACAGGCCTGCCAGTGCAGCCTGAGTGAAATAACCTCCACGTTATTTCACAGCCATTTACCACTGCACTTAAGTAACTTATAAGTCACCTATATGTCTAACCGTTACCTGGTAAAGGTTGATTGCTAAGTTACTTAGTGTGTGGGCACCCTGGCACTAGCCAAGGTGCTCCCACATTGCTCAGGGCAAATTCCCCGGACTTTGTGAGTGCGGGGACACCATTACACGCGTGCACTATACATATGTCACGACATATGTATAGGGTCACAATGGTAACTCCGAACATGGCCATTTAACATGTCTAAGATCATGGAATTTTCACCCCAATGCCATTCTGGCATTGGGGAGACAATTCCATGATCTCCCGAGTCTCTAGCTCAGACCCGGGTAATGCCAAACTACCTTTCCCGGGGTTTCACTGCAGCTGCTGCTGCTGCCAACCCCTAAGACAGGTTTCTGCCCTCCTGGGGTCCAGCCTGGCCTGACCCAGGAAGGCAGAACAAAGGACTTCCTCAGAGAGAGGGTGATGCACCCTCTCCCTTTGGAAAAAGGTGTCAGGGCTGGGGAGGAGTAGCCTCCCTCAGCCTCTGGAAATGCTTTGATGGGCACAGATGGTGCCCATCTCTGCATAAGCCAGTCTGCACCGGTTCAGGGATCCCTCAGCCCTGCTCTGGCGCGAAACTGGACAAAGGAAAGGGGAGTGACCACCCCCCTGACCTGCACCTCCCCTGGGAGGTGCCCAGAGCTCCTCCAGTGTGCTCCAGACCTCTGCCATCTTGGAAACAGAGGTGCTGCTGGCACACTGGACTGCTCTGAGTGGCCAGTGCCAGCAGGTGACGTCAGAGACTCCTTCTGATAGGCTCTTCCAGGTGTTGCTAGCCTATCCCCTCTCCTAGGTAGCCAAACCTCCTTTTCTGGCTATTTAGGGTCTCTGCTTTGTGGAATTCCTTAGATAACGAATGCAAGAGCTCATCAGAGTTCCTCTGCATCTCTCTCTTCACCTTCTGCCAAGGAATCGACTGCTGACCGTGCTGGAAGCTTGCAACCCTGCAACAAAGTAGAAAAGACGACTACTGCGACCTTGTAACGCTTATCCTGCCGCCTTCTCGACTGTTTTCCTGGTGGTGCATTCTGTGGGGGTTTTCTGCCTCCTCTCTGCACTAGAAGCTCCGAAGAAATCTACAATGGGTTGTAGGAAAGCACCATCTTGCCTGGCATGTTACCCCCATTTTTCACTGTATATATGTTGTTTTAGTTGTATGTGTCACTGGGACCCTGCCAGCCAGGGCCCCAGTGCTCATAAGTGTGCCTGAATGTGTTACCTGTGTAGTGACTAACTGTCTCACTGAGGCTCTGCTAACCACAACCTCAGTGGTTATGCTCTCTCATTTCTTTCCAAATTGTCACTAACAGGCTAGTGACCAATTTTACCAATTTACATTGGCTTACTGGAACACCCTTATAATTCCCTAGTATATGGTACTGAGGTACCCAGGGTATTGGGGTTCCAGGAGATCCCTATGGGCTGCAGCATTTCTTTTGCCACCCATAGGGAGCTCTGACAATTCTTACACAGGCCTGCCACTGCAGCCTGAGTGAAATAACGTCCACGTTATTTCACAGCCATTTTACACTGCACTTAAGTAACTTATAAGTCACCTATATGTCTAACCTTTACCTGGTAAAGGTTAGGTGCAAAGTTACTTAGTGTGAGGGCACCCTGGCACTAGCCAAGGTGCCCCCACATTGTTCAGGTACAATTCCCCGGACTTTGTGAGTGCGGGGACACCATTACACGCGTGCACTACATATAGGTCACTACCTATATGTAGCTTCACAATGGTAACTCTGAATATGGCCATGTAACATGTCTATGATCATGGAATTGCCCCCTCTATGCCATCCTGGCATAGTTGGCACAATCCCATGATCCCAGTGGTCTGTAGCACAGACCCTGGTACTGCCAAACTGCCTTTCCTGGGGTTTCACTGCAGCTGCTGCTGCTGCCAACCCCTCAGGCAGGTTTCTGCCCTCCTGGGGTCAAGCCAGGCTTGTCCCAGGATGGCAGAACAAAGGACTTCCTCTGAGAGAGGGTGTTACACCCTCTCCCTTTGGAAAATGGTGTGAAGGCAGGGGAGGAGTAGCCTCCCCCAGGATCTGGAAATGCTTTCATGAGCACATTTGGTGCCCATTTTTGCATAAGCCAGTCTACACCGGTTCAGGGACCCCTTAGCCCTGCTCTGGCGCGAAACTGGACAAAGGAAGGGGGAGTGACCACTCCCCTGACCTGTACCTCCCCTGGGAGGTGCCCAGAGCTCCTCCAGTGTGCTCCAGACCTCTGCCATCTTGAAAACAGAGGTGCTGCTGGCACACTGGACTGCTCTGAGTGGCCAGTGCCACCAGGTGACATCAGAGACTCCTTCTGATAGGCTCCTTCAGGTGTTGCTAGCCTATCCTCTCTCCTAGGTAGCCAAGCCCTCTTTTCTGGCTATTTAGAGTCTCTGGGGGTCATTCTGACCCCAGGGTCGGCGGGAGCACCGCCGAGAGGCCGGCGGTGCCCCGCAGGGCATTCTGACTGCAGCGGTTCGGCCGCGGTCAGATGCGGAAAACCGGCAGTCGCCCGCCGGTTTTCCGCTGCCCGTGTGAATCCCCCATGGCGGTGGAGCGCGCTCCGCCGCCATGGGGATTCTGACACCCCCTACCGCCATCCTGTTCCTGGCGGGTCTCCCGCCAGGAACAGGATGGCGGTAGGGGGTGCCGCGGGGCCCCTGGGGGCCCCTGCAGTGCCCATGCCAGTGGCATGGGCACTGCAGGGGCCCCCGTAAGAGGGCCCCACTATGTATATCAGTGTCTGCTATGCAGACACTGAAATACGCGACGGGTGCCACTGCACCAGTCGCACATACCCACTCCGCCGGCTCCATTCGGAGCCGGCTTCCTCGTGGGGAGGGGTTTCCCGCTGGGCTGGCGGGCGGCCTTCTGGCGGTCGCCTGCCAGCCCAGCGGGAAAGCCTGAATGGCCTCCGCGGTCTTTTGACCGCGGAGCGGCCATATGGCGGTTCCCGCGAGGCGGGGATTCCTTAGATAACGAATGCAAGAGCTCATCCGAGTTCCTCTGCATCTCTCTCTTCACCTTCTGCCAAAGAATCGACTGCTGACCGCGCTGGAAGCCTGCAAAACTGCAACATAGTAGCAAAGACGACTACTGCAACTCTGTAACGCTGATCCTGTCGCCTTCTCGACTGTTTTCCTGGTGGTGCATGCTGTGGGGGTCGTCTGCCTCCTCTGTGCACTAGAAGCTCCGAAGAAATCTCCCGTGGGTCGACGGAATCGTCCCCCTGCAACCGCAGACACCAAAGAACTGCATCACCGGTCCCCTGGGTCTCCTCTCAGCACGACGAGCGAGGTACCTTGAATCCACCAACTCTGTCCAAGTGACTCCCACAGTCCAGTGACTCTTCAGTCCAAGTTTGGTGGAGGTAAGTCCTTGCCTCCCCACGCCAGACTGCATTGCTGGGAACCGCGACTTTTGCAGCTACTCCGGCCTCCGTGCACTTCTGGCGGAAATCCTTTGTGCACAGTCCAGCCTGGGTCCACGGCACTCTAACCTGCATTGCACGACCTCCTAAGTTGTTCTCCGGAGACGTGGGACTCCTTTGTGCGACTTCGGGTTAGCACCATTTCACGCATCCTCGTAGTACCTGTTTCTGGCACTTCTGCGGGAGCTGCCTGCTGCTGAGAGGGCTCCTTGTCTTGCTCGACGTCCCCTCTGTCCCCTGACGCAATTGGCGACATCCTGGTCCCTCCTGGGCCACAGCAGCATCCAAAAACCCTTACCACACAATTAGCAGCTAGCAAGGCTTGTTGGCGGTCTTTCTTCAGAAAAACACTTCTGCACGACTCTCCACGACGTGAAGGATCTGTCCTCCAAAGGGAAAGTCTCTAGCCCTTGCCGTTCCTGCAGAAACCTAAGCTTCTACTGTCCAGTAGCAGCTTCTTTGCACCCACAGCTGGCATTTCCTGGGCATCTGCCCATCTCCGACTTGCTTGTGACTTTTGGACTTGGTCCCCTTGTTCCACAGGTACCCTCGACTGGAAATCCATTGTTGTTGCTTTGTTTGTTTGTGTCTTTTCTGCAGAATTCCCCTATCACGACTTCTATGTCCTTTGGGGAACTTTAGTGCACTTTGCACTCACTTTTCAGGGTCTTGGGGTGGGCTATTTTCCTAACCCTTACTATTTTCTAATAGTCCCAGCGACCCTCTACAAGGTCACATAGGTTTGGGGTCCATTCGTGGTTCGCATTCCACTTTTGGAGTATATGGTTTGTGTTGCCCCTATCCCTATGTGTCCCCATTGCATCCTATTGTAACTATACATTGTTTGCACTGTTTTCTAATACTATTACTGCATATTTTGGTATTGTGTACATATATCTTGTGTATATTTGCTATCCTCATACTGAGGGTACACTCTGAGATACTTTGGCATATTGTCATAAAAATAAAGTACCTTTATTTTTAGTATATCTGTGTATTGTGTTTTCTTATGATATTGTGCATATGACACTAGTGGTACTGTAGGAGCTTCACTCGTCTCCTAGTTCAGCCTAAGCTGCTCTGCTAAGCTACCATTATCTATCAGCCTATGCTGCTGGACACCCTATACACTAATAAGGGATAACTGCGCCTGGTGCAAGGTGCAAGTACCCCTTGGTACTCACTACAAGCCAGTCCAACCTCCTACATTGTGCCACCCATAGGGAGATCTGACAATTCTTACACAGGCCTGCCAGTGCAGCCTGAGTGAAATAACGTCCACGTTATTTCACAGCCATTTACCACTGCACTTAAGTAACTTATAAGTCACCTATATGTCTAACCGTTACCTGGTAAAGGTTGATTGCTAAGTTACTTAGTGTGTGGGCACCCTGGCACTAGCCAAGTTGCTCCCACATTGCTCAGGGCAAATTCCCCGTACTTTGTGAGTGCGGGGACACCATTACACGCGTGCACTATACACATGTCACAACATATGTATAGGGTCACAATGGTAACTCCGAACATGGCCATTTAACATGTCTAAGATCATGGAATTTTCACCCCAATGCCTTCCATGATCTCCCGAGTCTCTAGCTCAGACCCGGGTAATGCCAAACTACCTTTCCCGGGGTTTCACTGCAGCTGCTGCTGCTGCCAACCCCTAAGACAGGTTTCTGCCCTCCTGGGGTCCAGCCAGGCCTGACCCAGGAAGGCAGAACAAAGGACTTCCTCAGAGAGAGGGTGTTGCACCCTCTCCCTTTTGGAAAAAGGTGTCAGGGCTGGGGAGGAGTAGCCTCCCTCAGCCTCTGGAAATGCTTTGATGGGCACAGATGGTGCCCATCTCTGCATAAGCCAGTCTGCACCAGTTCAGGGATCCCTCAGCCCTGCTCTGGCGCGAAACTGGACAAAGGAAAGGGGAGTGACCACCCCCCTGACCTGCACCTCCCCTGGGAGGTGCCCAGAGCTCCTCCAGTGTGCTCCAGACCTCTGCCATCTTGGAAACAGAGGTGCTGCTGGCACACTGGACTGCTCTGAGAGGCCAGTGCCAGCAGGTGACGTCAGAGACTCCTTCTGATAGGCTCTTCCAGGTGTTGCTAGCCTATCCTTTCTCCTAGGTAGCCAAACCTCCTTTTCTGGCTATTTAGGGTCTCTGCTTTGGGGAATTCCTTAGATAACGAATGCAAGAGCTCATCAGAGTTCCTCTGCATCTCTCTCTTCACCTTCTGCCAAGGAATCGACTGCTGACCATGCTGGAAGCTTGCAAACCTGCAACAAAGTAGAAAAGACGACTACGGCGACCTTGTAACGCTTATCCTGCGGCATTCTCGACTGTTTTCCTGGTGGTGCATTCTGTGAGGGTTTTCTGCCTCCTCTCTGCATTAGAAGCTCTGAAGAAATCTCCCATGGGTTGTAGGAAAGTACCATCTTGCCTGGCATGTTACCCCCCATTTTTCACTGTATATATGTTGTTTTAGTTGTATGTGTCACTGGGACCCTGCCAGCCAGGGCCCCAGTGCTCATAAGTGTGCCTGAACGTGTTACCTGTGTAGTGACTAACTGTCTCACTGAGGCTCTGCTAACCACAACCTCAGTGGTTATGCTCTCTCATTTCTTTCCAAATTGTCACTAACAGGCTAGTGACCAATTTTACCAATTTACATTGGCTTACTGGAACACCCTTATAATTCCCTAGTATATGGTACTGAGGTACCCAGGGTATTGGGGTTCCAGGAGATCCCTATGGGCTGCAGCATTTCTTTTGCCACCCATAGGGAGCTCTGACAATTCTTACACAGGCCTGCCACTGCAGCCTGAGTGAAATAACGTCCACGTTATTTCACAGCCATTTTACACTGCACTTAAGTAACTTATAAGTCACCTATATGTCTAACCTTTACCTGGTAAAGGTTAGGTGCAAAGTTACTTAGTGTGAGGGCACCCTGGCACTAGCCAAGGTGCCCCCACATTGTTCAGGGACAATTCCCCGGACTTTGTGAGTGCGGGGACACCATTACACGCGTGCACTACATATAGGTCACTACCTATATGTAGCTTCACAATGGTAACTCCGAATATGGCCATGTAACATGTCTATGATCATGGAATTGCCCCCTCTATGCCATCCTGGCATAGTTGGCACAATCCCATGATCCCAGTGGTCTGTAGCACAGACCCTGGTACTGCCAAACTGCCTTTCCTGGGGTTTCACTGCAGCTGCTGCTGCTGCCAACCCCTCAGACAGGTTTCTGCCCTCCTGGGGTCTAGCCAGGCTTGTCCCAGGATGGCAGAACAAAGGACTTCCTCTGAGAGAGGTTGTTACACCCTCTCCCTTTGGAAAATGGTGTGAAGGCAGGGGAGGAGTAGCCTCCCCCAGCCTCTAGAAATGCTTTCATGGGCACATTTGGTGCCCATTTCTGCATAAGCCAGTCTACACCGGTTCAGGGACCCCTTAGCCCTGCTCTGGCGCGAAACTGGACAAAGGAAAGAAGAGTGACCACTCCCCTGACCTGTACCTCCCCTGGGAGGTGCCCAGAGCTCCTCCAGTGTGCTCCAGACCTCTGCCATCTTGGAAACAGAGGTGCTGCTGGCACACTGGACTGCTCTGAGTGGCCAGTGCCACCAGGTCACGTCAGAGACTCCTTCTGATAGGCTCCTTCAGGTTTTAGTAGCCTATCCTCTTTCCTAGGTACCCAAACCCTCTTTTCTGGCTATTTAGGGTCTCTGTCTCTGGGGAAACTTTAGATAACGAATGCAAGAGCTCATCCGAGTTCCTCTGCATCTCTCTCTTCACCTTCTGCCAAGGAATCGACTGCTGACCGCGCTGGAAGCCTGCAAACCTGCAACATAGTAGCAAAGACGACTACTGCAACTCTGTAACGCTGATCCTGCCGCCTTCTCGACTGTTTTCCTGCTTGTGCATGCTGTGGGGGTAGTCTGCCTCCTCTCTGCACCAGAAGCTCCAAAGAAATCTCCCGTGGGTCGACGGAATCTTCCCCCTGCAACCGCAGGCACCAAAAAGCTGCATTACGGGTCCCTTGGGTCTCCTCTCAGCACAACGAGCGAGGTCCCTCGAATCCAGAGACTCTGTCCAAGTGACCCCCACAGTCCAGTGACTCTTCAGTCCAAGTTTGGTGGAGGTAAGTCCTTGCCTCACCTCGCTGGGCTGCAGTGCTGGGATCCGCGACTTTTGAAGCTACTCCGGCCCCTGTGCACTTCCGGCGGAAATCCTTTGTGCACAGCCAAGCCTGGGTCCACGGCACTCTAACCTGCATTGCACGACTTTCTAAGTTGGTCTCCGGCGACGTGGGACTCCTTTGTGCGACTTTGGGTGAGTACCATCTCACACATCCTCGTAGTGCCTGTTTCTGGCACTTCTCCGGGTGCTACCTGCTGCTGAGAGGGCTCCTTCTCTTGCTCGACGTCCCCTCTCTCTCCTGGTCCGATTTGAGACCTCCTGGTCCCTCCAGGGCCACAGCAGCGTCCAAAAACGCTAACCGCACGATTTGCAGCTAGCAAGGCTTGTTGGCATTCTTTCGGCGGGAAAACACTTCTGCACGACTCGCCATGGCGAGAGGGATCCGTCCACCAAAGGGGAAGTCTCTAGCCCTTTTCGTTCCTGCAGAAACCTCAGCTTCTTCTGTCCAGTAGAAGCTTCTTTGCACCCGCAGCTGGCATTTCCTGGGCATTTGCCCATCTCCGACTTGCTGGTGACTTTTGGACTTGGTCCCCTTGTTCCACAGGTACCCTAGATTGGAAATCCACAGTTGTTGCATTGTTGGTTTGTGTCTTTCCTGCATTATTCCTCTAACACGACTTCTTTGTCCTTAGGGGAACTTTAGTGCACTTTGCACTCACTTTTCAGGGTCTTGGGGAGGGTTATTTTTCTAACTCTCACTATTTTCTAATAGTTCCAGCGACCCTCTACAAGGTCACATAGGTTTGGGGTCCATTCGTGGTTCGCATTCCACTTTTGGAGTATATGGTTTGTGTTGCCCCTATCCCTATGTTTCCCCATTGCATCCTATTGTAACGATACATTGTTTGCACTGTTTTCTAAGACTATACTGCATATTTTTGCTATTGTGTATATATATCTTGTGTA
This sequence comes from Pleurodeles waltl, assembly GCF_031143425.1. NCBI lineage: Eukaryota > Metazoa > Chordata > Amphibia > Caudata > Salamandridae > Pleurodeles > Pleurodeles waltl. Next base: position 598,554,422 of record NC_090440.1, on the reverse strand, counting down.
TATTTCCTATCCTCTCACTGAGGGTACACCCTAAGATACTTTGGCATATTGTCATAAAAATAAAGTACCTTTATTTTTAGTATAACTGTGTATTGTGTTTTCTTATGTTATTGTGCATATGACACTAAGTGGTACTGTAGTAGCTTCACACGTCTCCTAGTTCAGCCTAAGCTGCTCTGCTAAGGTACCATTATCTATCAGCCTAAGCTGCTAGACACCCTATACACTAATAAGGGATAACTGGGCCTGGTGCAAGGTGCAAGTACCCCTTGTTACTCACTACAAGCCAGTCCAGCCTCCTACATTGGTTGTGCAGCGGTGGGATAAGTGCTTTGAGACTACTTACCACTCTTGTCATTGTACTTTTCATAAGAGAAAAATATACAAAAACAAGGTCACTGTATATACACATAGCCAAAAAGTTTTGCATTTCCTCTTTTCACTCTTTTCTAAGTGCTGAAAAGTACTTCTAACTTTCTAAAAAGTTCTAAAAAGTTTAAAAAGTTTTTTTTCTCTGTCTTTCTAAAAGCTCTGACAAACTTTTTATCTTTTACTATCACTTTAACTCTCTCTAAAAATGTCTGGCACAGGCCAAAATGTTGATCTGTCCAAACTTGCATATGATCACCTTAGCTGGAAAGGAGCAAGGAGTCTCTGCATAGAGAGAGGTTTGAGTGTAGGGAAGAATCCTTCCTTGGAACTGTTACTTAACATGCTTAGAGAACAGGATAAGGCTAAAAGTGCCCCATCTGTTGAAAAAGTAGCTAATGGTTCTCAATCTGATCCAGGGACTCCCCCAGGTAAAGGTTCAGGAAAGAAACTTCTTAGCCTTCCCATTACAAGACAGTCTAGCATAGTTGGTACTGAGGTGGAGTCACATCATCCAGATGATGTGCTCTCACATTACACTGTCAGCCAAGCTGTTAGGGTGCCCTCTGTAAGGGACAGGTCTCCTTCTGTTCATTCCCATCATACCTCTGTATCTAGGAATGTCCCTCCCACCAAACCTGATGACAGATTGTTAGAAAGGGAACTCAATAAGTTGAGGGTGGAACAAACCAGACTGAAGCTTAAAAAGCAACAGCTGGATTTGGATAGACAGTCTTTAGAATTAGAGAAGGAAAGACAGAAGTTGGGTTTAGAAACTCATGGTGGCAGCAGCAGTATTCCCCATAGTCATCCTGCAAAAGAGCATGATTCCAGGAATCTGCACAAGATATTTCCCCCTTATAAGGAGGGGGATGACATTAACAAGTGGTTTACTGCACTTGAGAGGGCCTGTGTTGTACAGGATGTCCCTCAAAGGCAGTGGGCTGCTATCCTATGGCTATCATTTAGTGGAAAAGGTAGGGATAGGCTCCTTACTGTGAAAGAAAGTGATGCCAATAATTTTACAGTACTTAAGAATGCACTCCTGGATGGTTATGGCTTAACCACTGAACAGTACAGGATAAAGTTCAGAGAGACCAAAAAGGAGTCTTCACAAGACTGGGTTGATTTCATTGACCATTCAGTGAAGGCCTTGGAGGGGTGGTTACATGGCAGTAGTTACTGATTATGACAGCCTGTATAACTTGATCCTGAGAGAGCATATTCTTAATCATTGTATGTCTGATTTGTTGCACCAGTACCTGGTAGACTCTGATCTGACCTCTCCCCAAGAATTGGGAAAGAAGGCAGACAAATGGGTCAGAACAAGGGTGAACAGAAAAGTTCATACAGGGGGTGACAAAGATGGCAATAAGAAGAAAGATGGTGAAAAATCTCAAGATAAGCATGGGGATAAGGGTAAAACCAAAGATCCCACTTCAAATCTTAAACACTCTTCAGGGGCTGGGGATAAAACAAATTCTTCCTCTTCTTCTCAACCTACACAATTTAAAAAGCCTTGGTGCTTTGTGTGTAAAAACAGAGGCCATAGGCCAGGGGATAAGTCCTGTCCAGGTAAACCCCCTGAGCCTACCACCACTAATACATCAAGCTCTAGTGACCCTAGCAGTAGTGGTACTAGTGGTGGGACTGCTGGCAACAGTCAAGCAGAGGGTGTAGTTGGGTTCACTTATGGGTCCATCATAGAAACTGGGGTAGTCAGTCCCAAGACAGTTTCTGTCACACCTAGTGGCATTGGCCTTGCCACACTGGCTGCTTGTCCCCTTACAATGGATAAGTACAGGCAGACAGTTTCAATAAATGGTTTTGAGGCCTTGGCCTACAGGGACACAGGTGCCAGTATCACTTTGGTGACTGAAAACCTAGTGCACCCTGATGAACACATCATTGGACAACAGTATAAGATTATTGATGTCCATAACTCCACTAAGTTTCTTCCCTTAGCTATAATTCAGTTTAGTTGGGGTGGAGTTACTGGCCCTAAGCAGGTGGTGGTATCACCTAGCTTACCTGTAGACTGTCTCTTAGGTAATGACCTAGAGGCCTCAGGTTGGGCTGATGTAGAGTTTTATGCCCATGCAGCCATGCTGGGCATCCCTGAGGAATTGTTCCCTCTCATTTCTAGTGAAATGAAAAAGCAAAGGAGAGAAGGCCTGAAAACTCAGGATCCCTCTCCATCAACAGGTAAAAAGGGTATCACAGTATCCCCTAACCACCCTACCATTCAGGATACCATTCCTGTGGTTGGAGAAACCTCTCCTGCGGTGGCATCTGTTCCAAGGGAATCATCAGTTGGCAAAACTGTACTCCCTGAGGTAGAAGTACCTCTCTGTGGGATAACTAAAATTGGTGAGAAAAAGAGCACCATTTTAGTTAACATGGAGCATCCCTCCAACCCTCCCAGAGAAACTTTAGTGCAGAAACTCTGCACTGCCTCACAACACTTAGGACAGCATCCCTGCCCTAGTGTGGAGCTCATAGGACAGCATCCCTGCCCTGCTCCAACTCAAGAGAAACAGCATCCCTGTTCTCTCTTCCAGCCATATGGACAAAGTTTTTGCCCAGCTATGGCTTTTCTTAGACAGCATCCCTGTCTGGCATTTCCATCACTACAAATAGGTTCAGTGGACAATTCCCACTGCTCTAAACTAAAACTTACTGATAGAAACTCTGAAAATACATCTTCACATTGTTGCTTAGCTAAAAAACTTCAAACAGGGTGGTTTACATCCCCACAGGGAAGTAACCATATAGTGGATGATAAAGGGAGTAACCAGTCTATTGCAGAGCTACTCTCTACTTATCACCACTTAGACAATAAAGTCTCAACTGGCCAAGGTTAGCCTTATTGTCCTTCGTTTGGGGGGGGGTTGTGTGAGAAAGTAGCCTCTTTCTAACCTTGTTACCCCCACTTTTGGCCTGTTTGTGAGTGTATGTCAGGGTGTTTTCACTGTCTCACTGGGATCCTGCTAGCCAGGGCCCAGTGCTCATAGTGAAAACCCTATGTTTTCAGTATGTTTGTTATGTGTCACTGGGACCCTGCTAGTCAGGACCCCAGTGCTCATAAGTTTGTTGCCTATATGTATGTGTTCCCTGTGTGGTGCCTAACTGTCTCACTGAGGCTCTGCTAAACAGAACCTCAGTGGTTATGCTCTCTCATTTCTTTCAAATTGTCACTGACAGGCTAGTGACCAATTTTACCAATTTACATTGGCTTACTGGAACACCCTTATAATTCCCTAGTATATGGTACTGAGGTACCCAGGGTATTGGGGTTCCAGGAGATCCCTATGGGCTGCAGCATTTCTTTTGCCACCCATAGGGAGCTCTGACAATTCTTACACAGGCCTGCCACTGCAGCCTGAGTGAAATAACGTCCACGTTATTTCACAGCCATTTTACACTGCACTTAAGTAACTTATAAGTCACCTATATGTCTAACCTTTACCTGGTAAAGGTTAGGTGCAAAGTTACTTAGTGTGAGGGCACCCTGGCACTAGCAAAGGTACCCCCACATTGTTCAGAGCCAATTCCCTGAACTTTGTGAGTGCGGGGACACCATTACACGCGTGCACTACATATAGGTCACTACCTATATGAAGATTCACAATGGTAACTCCGAATATGGCCATGTAACATGTCTATGATCATGGAATTGCCCCCTCTATACCATCCTGGCATAGTTGGCATAATCCCATGATCCCAGTGGTCTGTAGCACAGACCCTGGTACTGCCAAACTGCCCTTCCTGGGGTTTCACTGCAGCTGATGCTGCTGCCAACCCCTCAGACAGGCATCTGCCCTCCTGGGGTCCAGCCAGGCCTGGCCCAGGATGGCAGAACAAAGAACTTCCTCTGAGAGAGGGTGTGACACCCTCTCCCTTTGGAAAATGGTGTGAAGGCAGGGGAGGAGTAGCCTCCCCCAGCCTCTGGAAATGCTTTGTTGGGCACAGATGTGCCCAATTCTGCATAAGCCAGTCTACACCGGTTCAGGGACCCCTTAGCCCTGCTCTGGCGCGAAACTGGACAAAGGAAAGGGGAGTGACCACTCCCCTGACCTGCACCTCCCCTGGGAGGTGTCCAGAGCTCCTCCAGTGTGCTCCAGACCTCTGCCATCTTGGAAACAGAGGTGCTGCTGGCACACTGGACTGCTCTGAGTGGCCAGTGCCACCAGGAGACGTCAGAGACTCCTTCTGATAGGCTCCTTCAGGTGTTAGTAGCCTATCCTCTCTCCTAGGTAGCCAAACCCTCTTTTCTGGCTATTTAGGGTCTCTGTCTCTGGGGAAACTTTAGATAACGAATGCAAGAGCTCATCCAAGTTCCTCTGCCTCTCTCTCTTCACCTTCTGCCAAGGAATCGACTGCTGACCGCGCTGGAAGCCTGCAAACCTGCAACATAGTAGCAAAGACGACTACTGCAACTCTGTAACGCTGATCCTGCCGCCTTCTCAACTGTTTTCCTGCTTGTGCATGCTGTGGGGGTAGTCTGCCTCCTCTCTGCACCAGAAGCTCCAAAGAAATCTCCCGTGGGTCAACGGAATCTTCCCCCTGCAACCGCAGGCACCAAAAAGCTGCATTACCGGTCCCTTGGGTCTCCTCTCAGCACGACGAGCGAGGTCCCTCGAATCCAGCAACTCTGTCCAAGTGACCCCCACAGTCAAGTGACTCTTCAGTCCAAGTTTGGTGGAGGTAAGTCCTTGCCTCACCTCGCTGGGCTGCATTGCTGGGAACCGTGACTTTTGCAGCTACTCCGGCCCCTGTGCACTTCCGGCGAAAATCCTTTGTGCACAGCCAAGCCTGGGTCCACGGCACTCTAACCTGCATTGCACGACTTTCTAAGTTGGTCTCCGGCGACGTGGGACTCCTTTGTGCGACTTCGGGTGAGCACCGTCTCACGCATCCTTGTAGTGCCTGTTTCTGGCACTTCTCCGGGTGCTACCTGCTGCTGAGAGGGCTCCTTCTCTTGCTCGATGTCCCCTCTCTCTTCTGGTCCAATTTGCGACCTCCTGGTCCCTCCAGGGCCACAGCAGCGTCTAAAAACGCTAACCAGACGATTTGCAGCTATCAAGGCTTGTTGGCGTTCTTTCGGCGGGAAAATACTTTTGCACGACTCTCCACGGCGAGAGGAATCCGTCCACCAAAGGGGAAGTCTCTAGCCCTTTTCGTTCCTGCAGAAACCTCAGCTTTTTCTGTCCAGTAGAAGCTTCTTTGCACCCGCAGCTGGCATTTCCTGGGCATTTGCCCATCTCCGACTTGCTGGTGAATTTTGGACTTGGTCCCCTTGTTCCACAGGTACCCTAGATTGGAAATCCACAGTTGTTGCATTGTTGGTTTGTGTCTTTCCTGCATTATTCCTCTAACACGACTTCTTTGTCCTTAGGGGAACTTTAGTGCACTTTGCACTCACTTTTCAGGGTCTTGGGGAGGGTTATTTTTCTAACTCTCACTATTTTCTAATAGTCCCAGCGACCCTCTACAAGGTCACATAGGTTTGGGGTCCATTCGTGGTTCGCATTCCACTTTTGGAGTATATGGTTTGTGTTGCCCCTATCCCTATGTTTCCCCATTGCATCCTATTGTAACGATACATTGTTTGCACTGTTTTCTAAGACTATACTGCATATTTTTGCTATTGTGTATATATATCTTGTGTATATTTCCTATCCTCTCACTGAGGGTACACTCTAAGATACTTTGGCATATTGTCATAAAAATAAAGTACCTTTATTTTTAGTATAACTGTGTATTGTGTTTTCTTATGTTATTGTGCATATGACACTAAGTGGTACTGTAGTAGCTTCACACGTCTCCTAGTTCAGCCTAAGCTGCTCTGCTAAGCTACCATTATCTATCAGCCTAAGCTGCTAGACACCCTATACACTAATAAGGGATAACTGGGCCTGGTGCAAGGTGCAAGTACCCCTTGGTACTCACTACAAGCCAGTCCAGCCTCCTACATTTTCTAAGACTATACTGCATATTTTTGCTATTGTGTATATATATCTTGTGTATATTTCCTATCCTCTCACTGAGGGTACACTGTAAGATACTTTGGCATATTGTCATAAAAATAAAGTACCTTTATTTTTAGTATAACTGTGTATTGTGTTTTCTTATGGTATTGTGCAAGTGACACTTGTGGTACTGTAGTAGCTTCACACGTCTCCTAGTTCAGCCTAAGCTGCTCTGCTAAGCTACCATTATCTATCAGCCTAAGCTGCTAGACACCCTATACACTAATAAGGGATAACTGGGCCTGGTGCAAGGTGCAAGTACCCCTTGGTACTCACTACAAGCCAGTCCAGCCTCCTACATTGGTTGTGCAGCGGTGGGATAAGTGCTTTGAGACTACTTACCACTCTTGTCATTGTACTTTTCATAAGAGAAAAATATACAAAACAAGGTCAGTGTATATACACATAGCCAAAAAGTCTTGCATTTCCTCTTTTCACTCTTTTCTAAGTGCTGAAAAGTACTTCTAACTTTCTAAAAAGTTCTAAAAAGTTTTTAAAGTTTTTTTCTCTGTCTTTCTAAAAGCTCTGACAAACTTTTTATCTTTTTCTATCACTTTAACTCTCTCTAAAAATGTCTGGCACAGGCCAAAATGTTGATCTGTCCAAACTTGCATATGATCACCTTAGCTGGAAAGGAGCAAGGAGTCTCTGCATAGAGATAGGTTTGAGTGTAGGGAAGAATCCTTCCTTGGAATTGTTACTTAACATGCTTAGAGAACAAGATAAGGCAAGAAGTGCCCCATCTGTTGAAAAAGTAGCTAATGGTTCCCAATCTGATCCAGGGACTCCCCCAGGAAAAGATTCAGTAAAGAAACTTCCTATCCTGCCCATTACTAGACAGTCTAGCATAGTTGGTAATGATGGAGAGCCTCACCATACAAATAGTGTTGTCTCACATCATAGCAAAAGCATTTATTCTCACCATACTGGTAGTGATGTTTCTGTTAGCCAAGCTGTTAGGGTGGCCTCTGTAAGGGACAGGTCTCCTTCTGTCCATTCTCACCATACTTCTGTTTCAAGGCATGTCCCTCCCACCCACCCTGATGACAGATTGTTAGAAAGGGAGCTCAATAGATTGAGAGTGGAACAAACCAGACTGAAGCTCAAGAAGCAACAGCTGGATTTGGATAGACAGACTTTAGAAGTAGAGAAGGAGAGACAGAAACTGGGTTTAGAAACCCATGGTGGCAGCAGCAGTATTCCCCATAGTCATCCTGCAAAAGAGCATGATTCCAGGAATCTGCACAAGATAGTTCCCCCTTATAAGGAGGGGGATGACATTAACAAGTGGTTTGCTGCACTTGAGAGGGCCTGTGCTGTACAGGATGTCCCTCAAAGGCAGTGGGCTGCTATCCTATGGCTATCATTTAGTGGAAAAGGTAGGGATAGGCTCCTTACTGTAAAAGAAAATGAAGCTAATGATTACAAAGTTCTTAAGAATGCACTCCTGGACGGTTATGGCTTAACCACTGAACAATACAGGATAAAGTTCAGAGAGACCAAAAAGGAGTCTTCACAAGACTGGGTTGATTTCATTGACCATTCAGTGAAGGCCTTGGAGGGGTGGTTACATGGCAGTAAAGTTACTGATTATGACAGCCTGTATAACTTGATCCTGAGAGAGCATATTCTTAATAATTGTGTGTCTGATTTGTTGCACCAGTACTTGGTGGACTCTGATCTGACCTCTCCCCAAGAATTGGGAAAGAAGGCAGACAAATGGGTCAGAACAAGGGTGAACAGAAAAGTTCATACAGGGGGTGACAAAGATGGCAACAACAAGAAGGATGGTAAGTCTTCTGACAAGGGTGGGGACAAATCTAAAAATGAGTCTTCATCAGGCCCACAAAAACACTCTGGTGGGGGTGGTGGGCCCAAATCCTCTTTTAATCAGAACAAGGAAAAGAAACCATGGTGCTATTTATGTAAAATAAAAGGCCATTGGACAACAGATCCCAGTTGTCCAAAGAAAAGCACCAATGCTCCTACCACTACAACCCCTACTGCTACCCCTAGTGTCCCTACTAATAGCAGTGGTGGTGGGAGCAAACCTACTAATAGCCAATCCAAGGGAGTAGCTGGGCTCACTATTGGTAACTTAGTTGGGGTTGGTCTTGTTAGGGAGGCCACAGAGGCTGTGTTAGTCTCTGAGGGGGCTATTGATTTAGCCACCTTAGTTGCTTGTCCCCTTAATATGGATAAGTACAAGCAGCTACCCCTAATAAATGGTGTTGAGGTTCAGGCCTACAGGGACACTGGTTCCAGTGTGACTATGGTCATAGAGAAACTGGTCCACCATAAACAACACCTACTTGGTCACCAGTACCAAGTAACCGATGCTCACAACAACACACTTAGCCACCCCATGGCTGTTGTTAATCTCAACTGGGGGGGGGGGGTTTCTGGTCCAAAGAAAGTTGTGGTAGCCACAGATTTACCTGTAGACTGTCTACTAGGGAATGATTTGGAGACATCAGCTTGGTCAGATGTGGAGTTGGAGGCCCATGCAGCAATGCTGGGCATCCCAGGGCATATTTTTGCTTTGACAAGGGCTCAGGCCAAAAAGCAAAAAGGACAGGGAAGCTTGGATCCTGGAACAATGGACCAAGTGCTCCCTAAAGCTAGGGCTAGTAGAAGCAAACCACTTCCTACTATCCCTCCCTCTACAGTGGATTCAACTTCTGAGGAAGAAGAATTCCCTCCCTGTGCAGAATCTACACCAGAGGAGCTTCAAGCAGACACTGCTGAGCTTTTGGGTGAAGGGGGGCCTGCCAGGGAGGAGCTGAGTGTGGCACAGCAAACCTGTCCCACATTAGAGGGTCTCAGACAGCAAGCTGTCAAACAGGCTAATGGGGATGTCAGTGACTCTCACAGAGTTTACTGAGAGGACAACCTCTTGTACACTGAGCATAGGGATCCTAAACCTGGAGCTGCCAGGAGATTAGTGATTCCTCAGGAGTACAGAAAGTTCCTCCTAACCCTGGCACATGACATTCCCCTAGCTGGGCATCTAGGACAAATGAAAACTTGGGACAGACTGGTTCCATTGTTTCATTGGCCTAGGATGTCTGAGGACACAAAAGAATTTTGGAAGTCCTGTGAAACCTGTCAAGCCAGTGGCAAGACAGGTGGAGCTCCAAAGGCACCCCTTATTCCACTGCCTGTGGTTGGGGTACCCTTTGAAAGGGTAGGGGTTGACATAATTGGCCCCCTTGACCCTCCTACTGCTTCAGGCAATAGGTTTATCTTGGTGGTAGTGGAGCATGCCACAAGATATCCTGAAGCTATTCCTTTAAGGACCACTACAGCACCTGCAGTGGCAAAGGCCCTCCTGGGAATATTTTCTAGGGTGGGCTTCCCAAAGGAAGTAGTATCAGACAGGGGAAGCAATTTCATGTCTGCATACTTAAAGGCCATGTGGAAGGAGTGTGGTGTAACTTACAAGTTCACAACACCCTATCATCCACAAACAAATGGACTGGTGGAGAGATTTAATATAACTCTCAAAGGCATGATTATGGGTCTCCCTGAAAAACTCCGCAGGAGATGGGATATCCTTCTACCATGCCTCCTTTTTGCCTACAGGGAGGTACCCCAGAAAGGAGTGGGCTTCAGCCCCTTTGAACTTCTTTTTGGACACCCTGTTAGGGGTCCACTCACACTTGTAAAGGAGGGTTGGGAACAACCTTTAAAAGCTCCTAAGCAGGATATTGTGGATTATGTACTTGGCCTCAGATCAAGGATGGCTGAGTACATGAAAAAGGCCAGTAAAAACCTTCAGGCCAGCCAAGAGCTCCAGAAGCAATGGCATGATCAGAAGGCTGTTTTAGTTCAGTACCAACCAGGGCAGAAAGTGTGGGTCTTGGAGCCTGTGGCCCCAAGAGCACTCCAAGATAAATGGAGTGGACCCCACACAATTGTTGAAAAGAAGGGAGAAGTCACCTATTTAGTTGACTTAGGCACTGCCAGGAGTCCCCTTAGGGTGCTCCATGTCAACCGCCTGAAACCCTACTATGACAGGGCTGATCTCACCCTGCTCATGGCAACAGATGAGGGACAGGAAGAAGACAGTGATCCTCTACCTGATCTCTTCTCTTCCACAGAACAAGATGCTCTGGTGGAAGGTGTAGTTTTGGCTGATTGTCTTACTGCTGAGCAGAAAGACAATTGCATAAACCTCCTAGATCAATTCTCTGAACTCTTCTCTACTGTGCCAGGTACCACTTCTTGGTGTGAGCACACTATAGATACTGGAGACAGCTTGCCTGTCAAAAGTAAGATGTATAGGCAGCCTGACCATGTCAGGGACTGCATAAAGCAAGAGGTCCAGAAAATGTTAGAACTAGGAGTGGTTGAGCACTCTGACAGTCCATGGGCTTCCCCTGTGGTACTGGTACCAAAACCCCACTCCAAAGATGGAAAGAAGGAAATGCGGTTTTGTGTAGACTATAGAGGTCTCAACTTGGTAACCAAAACTGATGCTCACCCTATACCCAGGGCAGATGAGCTCATAGATACACTGGCATCTGGCAAGTATCTAAGCACTTTTGACTTGACTGCAGGGTATTGGCAGATCAAATTGTCAGAAGATGCTAAACCTAAAACTGCATTTTCAACCATTGAAGGACATTACCAGTTTACTGTAATGCCTTTTGGTTTGAAAAATGCACCTGCCACTTTTCAGATGTTGGTGAACACAGTCCTGCAAGGGCTGGAAGCTTTCAGTGCAGCATATTTGGACGATATAGCTGTCTTTAGCTCCAGCTGGGATGATCACCTGGTCCACCTATGGAAAGTTTAGGAGGCCCTGCAAAAGGCAGGCCTCACTATCAAGGCTTCAAACTGCCAGATAGGCCAGGGTAAGGTGGTTTATCTGGGACACATTGTTGGTGGGGAACAGATTGCACCACTACAGGGGAAAATCCAAACAATTATTGATTGGGTTCCCCCTACTACACAGACTCGGGTGAGAGCCTTCCTAGGCCTCACTGGGTATTACAGGAGGTTCATTAAGAACTATGGCTCCATTGCAGCCCCTCTTAATGACCTCACTTCCAAAAAGATGCCTAAAAAGGTATTATGGACAGCAAACTGTCAGAAAGCTTTTGAGGAGCTGAAGCAGGCCATGTGCTCTGCACCTGTCCTGAAAAGCCCTTGTTACTCTAAAAGATTCTATGTCCAAACTGAGGCATCTGAATTAGGAGTAGGGGCAGTCCTATCACAACTTAATTCTGAGGGCCAGGATCATCCTGTTGCTTTTATTAGTAGAAGGTTGAGCCCTAGAGAAAAGCGTTGGTCTGCCATAGAGAAGGAGGCATTTGCTGTGGTCTGGGCTCTGAAGAAGTTGAGGCCATACCTGTTTGGCACTCACTTCATTGTTCAGACAGACCACAAACCTCTACTTTGGCTAAAACAAATGAAAGGTGAAAATCCTAAATTATTGAGGTGGTCCATATCCCTACAGGGAATGGACTATACAGTGGAACATAGACCTGGGAGTAGCCACTCCAATGCAGATGGACCCTCCAGATATTTCCACTTAGACAATGAAGACTCATCAGGTCATGGCTAGTCTTATTGTCCTTCGTTTGGGGGGGGGGGTGTGTAGGATAGTACCATCTTGCCTGGCATGTTACCCCCATTTTTCACTGTATATATGTTGTTTTAGTTGTATGTGTCACTGGGACCCTGTCATCCAGGGCCCCAGTGCTCATAAGTGTGCCTGAATGTGTTACCTGTGTAGTGACTAACTGTCTCACTGAGGCTCTGCTAATCAGAACCTCAGAGGTTATGCTCTCTGATTTCTTTCAAATTGTCAATAACAGGCTAGTGACCAATTTTACCAATTTATATTGGCTTACTGGAACACCCTTATAATTCCCTAGTATATGGTACTAAGGTACCCAGGGTATTGGGGTTCCAGGAGATCCCTATGGGCTGCAGCATTTCTTTTGCCACCCATAGGGAGCTCTGACAATTCTTACACAGGCCTGCCACTGCAGCCTGAGTGAAATAACGTCCACGTTATTTCACAGCCATTTTTCACTGCACTTAAGTAACTTAGAAGTCACCTATATGTCTAACCTTTACCTGGTAAAGGTTAGGTGCAAAGTTACTTAGTGTGAGGGCACCCTGGCACTAGCCAAGGTGCCCCCACATTGTTCAGAGCCAATTCCCTGAACTTTGTGAGTGCGGGGACACCATTACACGCGTGCACTACATATAGGTCACTACCTATATGTAGCTTCACAATGGTAACTCCGAATATGGCCATGTAACATGTCTATGATCATGGAATTGCCCCCTCTATGCCATCCTGGCATAGTTGGCACAATCCCATGATCCCAGTGGTCTGTAGCACAGACCCTGGTACTGCCAAACTGTCCTTCCTGGGGTTTCACTGCAGCTGCTGCTGCTGCCAACCCCTCAGACAGGCATCTGCCCTCCTGGGGTCCAGCCAGGCCTGGCCCAGGATGGCAGAACAAAGAACTTCCTCTCAGAGAGGGTGTTACACCCTCTCCCTTTGGAAAATGGTGTGAAGGCAGGGGAGGAGTAGCCTCCCCCAGCCTCTGGAAATGCTTTCTTGGGCACAGATGTGCCCAATTCTGCATAAGCCAGTCTACACCGGTTCAGGGACCCCTTAGCCCCTGCTCTGGCGCGAAACTGGACAAAGGAAAGGGGAGTGACCACTCCCCTGACCTGCACCTCCCCTGGGAGGTGTCCAGAGCTCCTCCAGTGTGCTCCAGACCTCTGCCATCTTGGAAACAGAGGTGCTGCTGGCACACTGGACTGCTCTGAGTGGCCAGTGCCACCAGGTGACGTCAGAGACTCCTGCTGATAGGCTCCTTCAGGTGTTAGTAGCCTATCCTCTCTCCTAAGTAGCCAAACCCTCGTTTCTGGCTATTTAGGGTCTCTGTCTCTGGGGAAACTTTAGATAACGAATGCAAGAGCTCACCCGAGTTCCTCTGCATCTCTCTCTTCACCTTCTGTCAAGGAATCGACTGCTGACCGCGCTGGAAGCCTGCAAACCTGCAAAATAGTAGCAAAGACGACTACTGCAACTCTGTAACGCTGATCCTGCCGCCTTCTCGACTGTTTTCCTGCTTGTGCATGCTGTGGGGGTAGTCTGCCTCCTCTCTGCACCAGAAGCTCCGAAGAAATCTCCCGTGGGTCGACGGAATCTTCCCCCTGCAACCGCAGGCACCAAAAAGCTGCATTACCGGTCCCTTGGGTCTCCTCTCAGCACAACAAGCGAGGTCCCTCGAATCCAGCGACTCTGTCCAAGTGACCCCCACAGTCCAGTGACTCTTCAGTCCAAGTTTGGTGGAGGTAAGTCCTTGCCTCACCTCGCTGGGCTGCATTGCTGGGAACCGCGACTTTTGCAGCTATTCCGGCCCCTGTGCACTTCCGGCGGAAATCCTTTGTGCACAGCCAAGCCTGGGTTCACGGTACTCTAACCTGCCTTGCACGACTTTCTAAGTTGGTCTCCGGTGACGTGGGACTCCTTTGTGCGACTTCAGGTGAGCACTGTTTCATGCATCCTCATAGTGCCTGTTTCTGGCACTTCTCCGGGTGCTACCTGCTGCTGGGAGGGCTCCTTGTCTTGCTCGACGTCCCCTCTCTCTGCTGGTCCAATTTGCGACCTCCTGGTCCCTCCTGAGCCACAGCAGCATCCAAAAATACTAACCACACGATTTGCAGCTAGCAAGGCTTGTTGGCGTTCTTTCGGCGGGAAAACACTTTTGCACGACTCTCCACGGCGAGTGGGAGTCGTCCACCAAAGGGGAAGTCTCTAGCCCTTTTCGTTCCTGCAGAAACCTCAGCTTCTTCTGTACAGTAGAAGCTTCTTTGCATCCACAGCTGGCATTTCCTGGGCATATGCCCATCTCCGACTTGCTTGTGACTTTTGGACTTGGTCCCCTTGTTCCACAGGTACCCTAGATTGGAAATCCACAGTTGTTGCATTGTTGGTTTGTGTCTTTCCTGCATTATTCCTCTAACACGACTTCTTTGTCCTTAGGGGAACTTTGGTGCACTTTGCACTCACTTTTCAGGGTCTTGGGGAGGGTTATTTTTCTAACTCTCACTATTTTCTAATAGTCCCAGCGACCCTCTACAAGGTCACATAGGTTTGGGGTCCATTTGTGGTTCGCATTCCACTTTTGGAGTATATGGTTTGTGTTGCCCCTATCCCTATGTTTCCCCATTGCATCCTATTGTAACTATACATTGTTTGCACTGTTTTCTAAGACTATACTGCATATTTTTGCTATTGTGTATATATATCTTGTGTATATTTCCTATCCTCTCACTGAGGGTACAGTCTAAGATACTTTGGCATATTGTCATAAAAATAAAGTACCTTTATTTTTAGTATAACTGTGTATTGTGTTTTCTTATGGTATTGTGCAAGTGACACTTGTGGTACTGTAGTAGCTTCACACGTCTCCTAGTTCAGCCTAAGCTGCTCTGCTAAGCTACCATTATCTATCAGCCTAAGCTGCTAGACACCCTATACACTAATAAGGGATAACTGGGCCTGGTGCAAGGTGCAAGTACCCCTTGGTACTCACTACAAGCCAGTCCAGCCTCCTACAATATTGTCATAAAAATAAAGTACCTTTATTTTTAGTATATCTGTGTATTGTGTTTTCTTATGATATTGTGCAAGTGACACTAGTGGTACTGTAGGAGCTTCACTCGTCTCCTAGTTCAGCCTAAGCTGCTCTGCTAAGCTACCTTTTCTATCAGCCTAAGCTGCTAGACACCCCTCTACACTAATAAGGGATACCTGGGCCTGGTGCAAGGTGTACGTACCTCTTGGTACCCACTACACGCCAGTCCAGCCTCTTACAGCCATCTAGTGGACTTCCAGGCCCCAGCATTGCCACCGGTGCAGGACAGCCCACTAGGCCTGGCACCACACCCACACAGACCTCCTCCACCGGTACCCAGACTGCCACTGCTCCATCTGTTGACCCTGCAGCCTTCAACCAAATGGATCGTAAGATGGACAAAGTGCTGCGCAAGTTGAGCCACCTGAGCAGGGATGTGCGGCACATTAACCGGCGGGTTAAGTCCATTAAGAGGAACCTCCGGAGGGCCAACCTTTAGACTTTTTGCTATGGACATGGATCTCTCCCCTCCCTCCTCTTTCCTTGTTCTTATAGTTAATGTGCTTAGGGGGCTTAGAGTTAGGTTAGTATAGGCTGTTAGTTTAGTTAGTGTTAGTGGGTGGGGGGTCCTGCTTGTTTCTATTTTTACTTATTACATGCGTGAGTGGGTAGGTGGGTTGTGTGCTATGTTGGGGTTCTTGTGTGTTTAAAAAATAAAAAAATAAATCCAAAAATAAAAATAAAAATTCCAAAAAAATACAAAAAAATATATATTTGTATAGGATAGTATAGTATGTGTTTAGGTCAGCATGTGTTGTCCTCCATGTGTCCCGTCTCATAAGTGGGGTGGGGGGTAGATGTTTAGAACGTTTCGTTACATGTGATAAGTAAGTGTAGCTTAGGTTAGTTAGGGACAGTTGTGGGTAATGAGTAGTCAGGGTAGATTAGAGTAGGTAAGATTTTTCCCTCGGTTTCCTCATCTGTGATTAGCATTTAATAAATATTTGGTTAACCCTTAATAGTATTTGTTGAATGGTACTTGATCGTGGGTTTGGATTCGGTGTACAACAATTTTGTACTATAACATCTGTGTCCTATGCTACAAACAAATCCCAACTGAGCTGTACGATTGGCAGCTAGCCCAGAGCTACCTTGCAAAGTGTCGACCCTTCGTTGCAACCACCAATCACAGTTAATATGGATCCCAATGTGTTTCTGTTGATAAGTGTGTTTTGAAAGTCACAAACAGTGCTTCCAGACTTGATATTGGGGAAATAGTTTTAGGTCTGACTGCAGTGTGATGATCATGCACACCCTTATAAGATGAGTTCTCATTGGCAATCATGTATTCTTGTCTTCATGACCCTCATACATCATTTGTGACACAGTTCGGCATGATTACCTATTTGTAGGTCAACTCAGACACCTTCATTTATGCAGTTAATTTAGTGTTTACTTATATTAGTGTGGCATGTTTATTGTGTTATTTTTGCATGTTGACAACATTTTGTGGCCACTATTTGATGACTTAGTTATCCCATGAGGAAGCATTCTTCTGTCCAACACAGCATGGTGGTGTATGGTTTCCCATTTCATCAGATTTGTCCCTCAGGATGGGAAGACTATGATGCAATCATGGGCACTGTGCAGAATTATCTGACTACATATTATCAGGGCGGTTGTATTGACAAGGTACGTAATTTGACAGTAGGCACATTTCAGTTATCTACTTCACAGTTGATATGTCACATTACCCAGAGACAGATTTGTTGTGTAAGTGCTATTTATTGAAACATGCTGCAGTGCTATCTGTACATTGCCCATGATTGTGAGTCCATTATAGTGACATATTACATTGTGATCCAACACAAGGGGTTACGGAACTGCTTTTGACATGCTGGGGTTGATGCGTCAGACAGTGCAGAGGGACAGGATGTCGCAATGAGTAGGAGAGAGACAATCACTGGGCTGGGTGACAAGATATACAGTGGTTTGCAGAACAGTGCTTGAGTAAAGTTGTTGCAAGACTGGCAAGTTACAAAGCGCAGGACCTTGGTAAATGTGGGCCATGTGGCAGGGACTAGTGCTTCCGGGTCATTTGCCTTGTGAATGTGATCTGTTCCATGTCTTCTTCTTCTGATGTGTGTGTTGCCTGCTCTGTCCTTGTTGTTGGTTGTGAAGGGGCAACACACACCTCAGTGTTAGAAGACGTGGAGTCAGACATTCCGGTCGCTGCTCCCTGTGAAGGTCTTACGGGCAGTACTGCAGCAAGGAGGGTCTCCTGGTTCTTGAGAATAGCAGCCACATCACGATGGTAGGCAGCCAGGTCGGCCCTGAGGGAGTCATGATTGCATTCTTTCATGCAGTGGAAGGTTTGGGGTGTGAAGGGTTGTGGCAACTCCCTTACTGCATTGGTGAATTCCTTGACAGTTTCTTGTAGTCCTTGCAGTATGGATGTTAGGGCTTGTATAGCTGCTGCCTGTAGGAAAGTACCATCTTGCCTGGCATGTTACACCCATTTTTCACTGTATAAATGTTTTAGTTGTATGTGTCACTGGGACCCTGCCAGTCAGGGCCCCAGTGCTCATAAGTGTGCCCTGAATGTGTTACCTGTGTTATGACTAACTGTCTCACTGAGGCTCTGCTATCCAGAACCTCAGTGGTTATGCTCTCTCATTTCTTTCCAAATTGTCACTAACAGGCTAGTGACCAATTTCACCAATTTACATTGGCATACTGGAACACCCTTATAATTCCTTAGTATATGGTACTGAGGTACCCAGGGTATTGGGGTTCCAGGAGATCCCTATGGGCTGCAGCATTTCTTTTGCCACCCATAGGGAGCTCTGACAATTCTTACACAGGCCTGCCACTGCAGCCTGAGTGAAATAACGTCCACGTTATTTCACAACCATTTACCACTGCACTTAAGTAACTTATAAGTCACCTATATGTCTAACCTTTACCTGGTAAAGGTTAGGTGCAAAGTTACTTAGTGTGTGGGCACCCCGGCACTAGCCAAGGTACCCCCACATTGTTCAGGGCAAATTCCACAGACTTTGTGAGTGCGGGGACACCATTAGACGCGTGCACTACACATAGGTCACTACCTATGTGTAGCTTCACAATGGTAAATCCGAATATGGTCATGTAACATGTCTATGATCATGGAATTGCCCCCTCTATGCCATCCTGGCATAGTTGGCACAATCCCATGATCCCACGGGTCTGTAGCTCAGACCCTGGCACTGCCAAACTACCCTTCCCGGGGTTTCACTACAGCTGCTGCTGCTGCCAACCCCTCAGACAGGTTTCTGCCCTCCTGGGGTCCAGCCAGGCTTGGCCCAGGATGGCAGAACAAAGGTCTTCCTCAGAGAGAAGGTGTTACACCCTCTCCCTTTGGAAAAAGGTGTCAGGGCTGGGGAGGAGTAGCCTCCCCCAGCCTCTGGAAATGCTTTCATGGGCACAGATGGTGCCCATTTCTGCATAAGCCGAGCCCTGCTCTGGCGCGAAACTGGACAAAGGAAAGGGGAGTGACCACTCCCCTAACCTGCACCTCCCCTGGGAGGTGCCCAAAGCTCCTCCAGTGTGCTCCAGACCTCTGCCATCTTGGAAACAGAGGTGCTGCTGGCACACTGGACTGCTCTGAGTGGCCAGGGCCAGCAGGTGACGTCAGAGACTCCTTCTGATAGGCTCCTTCAGGTGTTGCTAGCCTATCTTCTCTCCTAAGTAGCCAAACCCTCTTTTCTGGCTATTTAGGGTCTCTGCTTTGGGGAATTCCTTAGATAACGAATGCAAGAGCTCATAAGAGTTGCTCTGAATCTCTCTCTTCACCTTCTGCCAAGGAATCGACTGCTGACCGCGCTGGAAGCCTGCAAAACTGCAACAAAGTAGCAAAGACGACTACTGCGACACTGTGTAGGAGGCTGGACTGGCTTGTAGTGAGTACCAAGGGGTAATTGCACCTTGCACCAGGCCCAGTTATCCCTTATTAGTGTATAGGGTGTCTAGCAGCTTAGGCTGATAGATAATGGTAGCTTAGCAGAGCAGCTTAGGCTGAACTAGGAGACGTGTGAAGCTACTACAGTACCACTTAGTGTCATATGCACAATATCATAAGAAAACACAATACACAGTTATACTAAAAATAAAGGTACTTTATTTTTATGACAATATGCCAAAGTATCTTAGAGTGTACCCTCAGTGAGAGGATAGGAAATATACACAAGATATATATACACAATAGCAAAAATATGCAGTATAGTCTTAGAAAACAGTGCAAACAATGTATAGTTACAATAGGATGCAATGGGGAAACATAGGGATAGGGGCAACACAAACCATATACTCCAAAAGTGGAATGCGAACCACGAATGGACCCCAAACCTATGTGACCTTGTAGAGGGTCGCTGGGACTATTAGAAAATAGTGAGAGTTAGAAAAATAACCCTCCCCAAGACCCTGAAAAGTGAGTGCAAAGTGCACTAAAGTTCCCCTAAGGACAAAGAAGTCGTGTTAGAGGAATAATGCAGGAAAGACACAAACCAACGATGCAACAACTGTGGATTTCCAATCTAGGGTACCTGTGGAACAAGGGGACCAAGTCCAAAAGTCACAAGCAAGTCGGAGATGGGCAGATGCCCAGGAAATGCCAGCTGTGGGTGCAAAGAAGCTTCGACTGGACAGAAGAAGCTGAGGTTTCTGCAGGAACGAAAAGGGCTAGAGACTTCCCCTTTGGTGGACAGATCCCACTCGCCTTGGAGAGTCGTGCAAAAGTGTTTTCCCGCCGGAAGGACGCCAACAAGCCTTGCTACATGCAAATCGTGCGTTTGGCGTTTTTGGACGCTGCTGGGGCCCAGGAGGGACCAGGAGGTAGCAAATTGGACCTGAAGAGAGAGGGGACGTCGAGCAAGAAAAAGAGCCCTCACTGAAGCAGGTAGAACCCAGAGAAGTGCCAGAAACAGGCACTACGAGGATGCGTGAAACGGTGCTCACCGAAGTTGCACAAAGGAGTCCCACGTCGCCGGAGACCAACTTAGAAAGTCGTGCAATGCAGGTTAGAGTGCCGTGGACCCAGGCTTGGCTGTGCACAAAGGATTTCCGCCGGAAGTGCACAGGGGCCGGAGTAGATGCAAAGTCGCGGTTCCCAGCAATGCAGCCCAGCGA
Organism: Pleurodeles waltl; assembly: GCF_031143425.1. Classification (NCBI taxonomy): domain Eukaryota; kingdom Metazoa; phylum Chordata; class Amphibia; order Caudata; family Salamandridae; genus Pleurodeles; species Pleurodeles waltl. The sequence continues at coordinate 598,534,240 of NC_090440.1, read as the reverse complement.
GGTGAGGCAAGGACTTACCTCCACCAAACTTGGACTGAAGAGTCACTGGACTGTGGGGGTCATTTGGACAGAGTCTCTGGATTCGAGGGACCTCGCCCGTCGTGCTGAGAGGAGACCCAAGGGACCGTTAATGCAGCTTTTTGGTGCCTGCGGTTGCAGGGGGAAGATTCCGTCGACCCACGGGAGATTTCTTCGGAGCTTCTGGTGCAGAGAGGAGGCAGGCTACCCCCGCAGCATGCACAAGCAGGAAAACAGTCGAGAAGGCGGCAGGATCAGCGTTACAGAGTTGCAGTAGTCGTCTTTGCTACTATGTTGCAGGTTTGCAGGCTTCCAGCGCGGTCAGCGGTCGTTTCCTTATCAGAAGGTGAAGAGGGAGATGCAGAGGAACTCGGATGAGCTCTTGCATTCGTTATCTAAAGTTTCCCCAGAGACAGAGACCCTAAATAGCCAGAAAAGAGGGTTTGGCTACCTAGGAGAGAGGAAAGGCTACTAACACCTGAAGGAGCCTATCAGCAGGAGTCTCTGACGTCACCTGGTGGCACTGGCCACTCAGAGCAGTCCAGTGTGCCAGCAGCACCTCTGTTTCCAAGATGGCAGAGGTCTGGAGCACACTGGAGGAGCTCTGGACACCTCCCAGGGGAGGTGCAGGTCAGGGGAGTGGTCACTCCCCTTTCCTTTGTCCAGTTTCGCGCCAGAGCAGGGGCTAAGGGGTCCCTGAACCGGTGTAGACTGGCTTATGCAGAATTGGGCACATCTGTGCCCAACAAAGCATTTCCAGAGGCTGGGGGAGGCTACTCCTCCCCTGCCTTCACACCATTTTCCAAAGGGAGAGGGTGTCACACCCTCTCTCAGAGGAAGTTCTTTGTTCTGCCATCCTGGGCCAGGCCTGGCTGGACCCCAGGAGGGCAGCTGCCTGTCTGAGGGGTTGGCAGCAGCAGCAGCTGCAGTGAAACCCCAGGAAGGGCAGTCTGGCAGAACCAGGGTCTGTGCTACAGACCACTGGGATCATGGAATTGTACCAACAATGCCAGGATGGCATAGAGGGGGCAATTCCATGATCATAGACATGTTACATGGCTATATTCGGAGTTACCATGGTGAAGCTACATATAGGTAGTGACCTATATGTAGTGCACACGTGTAATGGTGTCCCCGCACTCACAAAGTTCAGTGAATTGGCTCTGAACAATTTGGGGGCACCTTGGCTAGTGCCAGGGTGCCCTCACACTAAGTAACTTTGCACCTCACCTTTACCAGGTAAAGGTTAGACATATAGGTGACTTATAAGTTACTTAAGTGCAGTGTAAAATGGCTGTGAAATAACGTGGACGTTATTTCACTCAGGCTGCAGTGGCAGGCCTGTGTAAGAATTGTCAGAGCTCCCTATGGGTGGCAAAAGAAATGCTGCAGCCCATAGGGATCTCCTGGAACCCCAATACCCTGGGTACCTCAGTACCATATACTAGGGAATTATAAGGGTGTTCCAGTAAGCCAATGTAAATTGGTAAAAATGGTCACTAGCCTGTCAGTGACAATTTGGAAAGAAATGAGAGAGCATAACCACTGAGGTTCTGATTAGCAGAGCCTCAGTGAGACAGTTAGTCACTACACAGGTAACACATTCAGGCACACTTATGAGCACTGGGGCCCTGGGTTACCAGGGTCCCAGTGACACATACAACTAAAACAACATATATACAGTGAAAAATGGGGGTAACATGCCAGGCAAGATGGTACTTTCCTACAGACAGTGATCCTCTACCTGATCTCTTCTCTTTCACAGAACAAGATGCTCTTGTGGAAGGGGTAGTTTTGGCAGATTGTCTTACTGCTGAGCAGAAAGACCATTGCATAAATCTCCTGGGTCAGTTTTCTGAACTCTTCTCTACTGTGCCAGGTACCACTTCTTCGTGTGAGCACACTATAGATACTGGAGACAGCTTGCCTGTCAAAAGTAAGATCTATAGGCAGCCTGACCATGTCAGGGACTGCATAAAGGAAGAGGTGCAGAAAATGTTAGAACTGGGAGTGGTTGAGCACTCTGAAAGTCCATGGGCTACTCCTGTGGTACTTGTACCAAAACCTCATTCCAAGGATGGAAAGAAGGAAATGCGGTTTTGTGTAGATTACAGAGGTCTCAACCAGGTAACCAAAACTGATGCTCACCCTATACCCAGGGCAGATGAGCTCATAGATACACTGGCATCTGCCAAGTATCTAAGCACTTTTGATTTGACTGCAGGGTATTGGCAGATCAAATTATCAGAAGATGCTAAACCGAAAACTGCATTTTCAACCATTGGAGGCCATTACCAGTTCACAGTAATGCCTTTTGGATTGAAAAATGCACCTGCCACTTTTCAGAGGTTGGTGAACACAGTCCTGCAAGGGCTGGAAGCTTTTAGTGCAGCATATTTGGACGATATAGCTGTCTTTAGCTCCAGCTGGGATGATCACCTGGTCCACCTATGGAAAGTTTTGGAGGCCCTGAAAAAGGCAGGCCTTACTATCAAGGCTTCAAAGTGCCAGATAGGGCAGGGAAAGGTGGTTTATTTGGGACACCTTGTTGGTGGGGAACAGATTGCACCACTTCAGGGGAAAATCCAAACTATTATAGATAGGGTTCCCCCTACTACTCAGACTCAGGTGAGAGCCTTCCTAGGCCTCACTGGGTATTACAGGAGGTTCATTAAGAACTATGGCTCCATTGCAGCCCCTCTTAATGACCTCACATCCAAAAAGATGCCTAAAAAGGTATTATGGACAGCAAACTGTCAGAAAGCTTTTGAGGAGCTGAAGCAGGCCATGTGCTCTGCACCTGTCCTGAAAAGCCCTTGTTACTCTAAATAATTGTATGTCCAAACTGATGCATCTGAATTAGGAGTAGGGGCAGTCCTATCACAACTTAATTCTGAGGGCCAGGATCAACCTGTTGCTTTTATTAGTAGGAGGTTGACCCCTAGAGAAAAGCGTTGGTCTGCCATTGAGAGGGAGGCCTTTGCTGTGGTCTGGGCACTGAAGAAGTTGAGGCCATACCTGTTTGGCACTCACTTCATGTAGGAGGCTGGACTGGCTTGTGGTGGGTACCAAGGGGTACTTACACCTTGCACCAGGCCCAGGTATCCCTTATTAGTGTATAGGGTGTCTAGCAGCTTAGGCTGATAGATAATGGTAGCTTAGCAGAGCAGCTTAGGCTGAACTAGGAGACGAGTGAAGCTCCTACAGTACCACTAGTGTCACTTGCACAATATCATAAGAAAACACAATACAGATATACTAAAAATAAAGGTACTTTATTTTTATGACAATATGCCAAAAGTATCTCAGTGAGTACCCTCAGTATGAGGATAGCAAATATACACCAGATATATGTACACAATACCAAAAATATGCAGTATAGTCTTAGAAAACAGTGCAAACAATGTATAGTTACAATAGGATGCAATGGGGACACATAGGGACAGGGGCAACACAAACCATATACTCCAAAAGTGGAATGCGAACCACGAATGGACCCCAAACCTATGTGACCTTGTAGAGGGTCGCTGGGACTATTAGAAAATAGTGAGGGTTAGAAAAATAGCCCACCCCAAGACCCTGAAAAGTGAGTGCAAAGTACACTAAAGTTCCCCAAAAGACAAAGAAGTCGTGATAGGGGAATTCTGCAGGAAAGACACAAACCAGCAATGCAACAACGATGGATTTCCAGTCGAGGGTACCTGTGGAACAAGGGGACCAAGTCCAAAAGTCACAAGCAAGTCGGAGATGGGCAGATGCCCAGGAAATGCCAGCTGTGGGTGCAAAGAAGCTGCTACTGGACAGTAGAAGCTGAGGATTCTGCAGGAATGACAAGGGCTAGAAACTTTCCCTTTGGAAGATGGATCCCCCACTGCGTGGAGAGTCGTGCAGATGTATTTTCCCGCCGAAAGACCGCCAACAAGCCTTGCTAGCTGCAAATCGTGCAGTAAGGGTTTTTGGATGCCGCTGTGGCCCAGGAGGGACCAGGATGTCGCCAATTGCGTCTGGGGACAGAAGGGGTGTCGAGCAAGACAAAGAGCCCTCTCAAAAGCAGACAGCACCCGCAGAAGTGCCGGAACTGGCATACAAAGAAGAGTGAAATGGTGCTCACCTGAAGTTGCACAAAGGAGTCCCACGCCGCCGGAGGACAACTTAGAAAGTCGTGCAATGCAGGTTAGAGTGCCGTGGACCCAGGCTTGGATGTGCACAAAGGATTTCCGCCGGAAGTGCACGGAGGCCGGAGTAGCTGCAAAAGTCGCAGTTCCCAGCAATGCAGTCTGGCGTGGGGAGGCAAGGACTTACCTCCACCAAACTTGGACTGAAGAGTCACTGGACTGTGGCAGTCACTTGGACAGAGTTGCTGGATTCAAGGGACCTCGCTCGTCATGCTGAGAGGAGACCCAGGGTACCTGTAATGCAGTTCTTTGGTGCCTGCGGTTGCAGGGGGAAGATTCCGTCGACCCACGGGAGATTTCTTCGGAGCTTCTAGTGCAGAGAGGAGGCAGACTACCCCCACAGCATGCACCACCAGGAAAACAGTCGAGAAGGCGGCAGGATCAGCGTTACAGAGTTGCAGTAGTCGTCTTCGCTACTTTGTTGCAGTTTTGCAGGCTTCCAGCGCGGTCAGCAGTCGATTCCTTGGCAGAAGGTGAAGAGAGAGATGCAGAGGAACTCTGATGAGCTCTTGCATTCGTTATCTAAGGAAATCCCCAAAGCAGAGACCCTAAATAGCCAGAAAAGAGGGTTTGGCTACTTAGGAGAGAAGATAGGCTAGCAACACCTGAAGGAGCCTATCAGAAGGAGTCTCTGACGTCACCTGCTGGCCCTGGCCACTCAGAGCAGTCCAGTATGCCAGCAGCACCTCTGTTTCCAAGATGGCAGAGGTCTGGAGCACACTGGAGGAGCTCTGGGCACCTCCCAGGGGAGGTGCAGGTCAGGGGAGTGGTCACTCCCCTTTCCTTTGTCCAGTTTCGCTCCAGAGCAGGGCTGAGGGGTCCCTGAACCGGTGTAGACTGGCTTATGCAGAAATGGGCACCATCTGTGCCCATGAAAGCATTTCCAGAGGCTGGGGGAGGCTACTCCTCCCCTGCCTTCACACCATTTTCCAAAGGGAGAGGGTGTAACACCCTCTCTCAGAGGAAGTCCTTTGTTCTGCCATCCTGGGCCAAGCCTGGCTGGACCCCAGGAGGGCAGAAACGTGTCTGAGGGGTTGGCAGCAGCAGCAGCTGTAGTGAAACCCCTGAAAAGGCAGTTTGGCAGTACCAGGGTCTGTGCTCATAGTGAAAACACCATGTTTTCAGTATGGTTGTTATGTGTCACTGGGATCCTGCTAGTCAGGACCCCAGTGCTCATAGGTTTGTGGCCTATATGTATGTGTCACTGGGACCCTGTCACACAGGGCCCCAGTGCTCATAGGTGTGCATGTATATGTTCCCTGTGTGGTGCCTAACTGTCTCACTGAGGCTCTGCTAACCAGAACCTCAGTGGTTATGCTCTCTCATTACTTTTAAATTGTCACTAACAGGCTAGTGACCATTTTTACCAATTTACATTGGCTTACTGGAACACCCTTATAATTTCCTAGTATATGGTACTGAGGTACCCAGGGTATTGGGGTTCCAGGAGACCCCTATGGGCTGCAGCATTTCTTTTGCCACCCATAGGGAGCTCTGACAATTCTTACACAGGCCTGCCACTGCAGCCTGAGTGAAATAACGTCCACGTTATTTCACAGCCATTTTACACTGCACTTAAGTAACTTATAAGTCACCTATATGTCTAACCTTTACCTGGTAAAGGTTAGGTGCAAAGTTACTTAGTGTGAGGGCACCCTGGCACTAGCCAAGGTGCCCCCACATTGTTCAGAGCCAATTCCCTGAACTTTGTGAGTGCGGGGACACCATTACACGCGTGCACTACATATAGGTCACTACCTATATGTAGCTTCACCATGGTAACTCCGAATATGGCCATGTAACATGTCTATGATCATGGAATTGCCCCCTCTATACCATCCTGGCATAGTTGGCACAATCCCATGATCCCAGTGGTCTGTAGCACAGACCCTGGTACTGCCAAACTGCCCTTCCTGGGGTTTCACTGCAGCTGCTGCTGCTGCCAACCCCTCAGACAGGCAGCTGCCCTCCTGGGGTCCAGCCAGGCCTGGCCCAGGATGGCAGAACAAAGAACTTCCTCTGAGAGAGGGTGTGACACCCTCTCCCTTTGGAAAATGGTGTGAAGGCAGGGGAGGAGTAGCCTCCCCCAGCCTCTGGAAATGCTTTGTTGGGCACAGAGGTGCCCAATTCTGCATAAGCCAGTCTACACCGGTTCAGGGACCCCTTAGCCCCTGCTCTGGCGCGAAACTGGACAAAGGAAAGGGGAGTGACCACTCCCCTGACCTGCACCTCCCCTGGGAGGTGTCCAGAGCTCCTCCAGTGTGCTCCAGACCTCTGCCATCTTGGAAACAGAGGTGCTGCTGGCACACTGGACTGCTCTGAGTGGCCAGTGCCACCAGGTGACGTCAGAGACTCCTTGTGATAGGCTCCTTCAGGTGTTAGTAGCCTTTCCTCTCTCCTAGGTAGCCAAACCCTCTTTTCTGGCTATTTAGGGTCTCTGTCTCTGGGGAAACTGCAGATAACGAATGCATGAGCTCAGCCGAGTTCCTCTGCATCTCCCTCTTCACCTTCTGATAAGGAATCGACCGCTGACCGCGCTGGAAGCCTGCAAACCTGCAACATAGTAGCAAAGACGACTACTGCAACTCTGTAACGCTGATCCTGCCGCCTTCTCGACTGTTTTCCTGCTTGTGCATGCTGTGGGGGTAGTCTGCCTCCTCTCTGCACCAGAAGCTCCGAAGAAATCTCCCGTGGGTCGACGGAATCTTCCCCCTGCAACCGCAGGCACCAAAAAGCTGCATCTCCGGTCCCTTGGGTCTCCTCTCAGCACGACGAGCGAGGTCCCTCGAATCCAGCGACACCGTCCAAGTGACTCCCACAGTCCAGTGACTCTTCAGCCCGAGTTTGGTGGAGGTAAGTCCTTGCCTCACCGCGCTGGGCTGCATTGCTGGGAACCGCGACTTTGCAAGCTTCTCCGGCCCCTGTGCACTTCCGGCGGAAATCCTGTGTGCACAGCCAACCCTGGGTCCACGGCACTCTAACCTGCATTGCACGACTTTCTAAGTTGGTCTCCGGCGACGTGGGACTCCTTTGTGCAACTTCGGCGAGCACCATTTCACGCATCCTCGTAGTGCCTGTTTCTGGCACTTCTCCGGGTGCTACCTGCTTCAGTGAGGGCTCTTTGTCTTGCTCGACGTCCCCTCTCTCTGCAGGTCCAATTTGCGACCTCCTGGTCCCTCCTGGGCCCCAGCAGCGTCCAAAAACGCCAAACGCACGATTTGCGTGTAGCAAGGCTTGTTGGCATCCATCCGGCGGGAAAACACTTCTGCACGACTCTCCAAGGTGTGGGGGATCTATCTTCCAAAGGGGAAGTCTCTAGGCCTTGTCGTTCCTGCAGTATTCACAGTTCTTCAGCCTAGTAAGAGCTTCTTTGAACCAACCGCTGGCATTTCTTGGGCATCTGCCCATCTCCGAGCTGCTTGTGACTTTTGGACTTGGTCCTCTTGTTCCACAGGTACCCTCAGACAGGAATCCATCGTTGTTGCATTGCTGATTTGTGTTTTCCTTGCATTCTCCCTCTAACACGACTATTTTGTCCTTAGGGGAACTTTAGTGCACTTTGCACTCACTTTTCAGGGTCTTGGGGAGGGTTATTTTTCTAACTCTCACTATTTTCTAATAGTCCCAGCGACCCTCTACAAGGTCACATAGGTTTGGGGTCCATTCGTGGTTCGCATTCCACTTCTGGAGTATATGGTTTGTGTTGCCCCTATCCCTATGTTTCCCCATTGTATCCTATTGTAACTATACATTGTTTGCACTGTTTTCTAAGACTATACTGCATATTTTTGCTATTGTGTATATATATCTTGTGTATATTTCCTATCCTCTCACTGAGGGTACACTCTAAGATACTTTGGCATATTGTCATAAAAATAAAGTACCTTTATTTTTAGTATAACTGTGTATTGTGTTTTCTTATGATATTGTGCATATGACACTAAGTGGTACTGTAGTAGCTTCACACGTCTCCTAGTTCAGCCTAAGCTGCTCTGCTAAGCTACCATTATCTATCAGCCTAAGCTGCTAGACACCCTATACACTAATAAGGGATAACTGGGCCTGGTGCAAGGTGCAAGTACCCCTTGGTACTCACTACAAGCCAGTCCAGCCTCCTACATCAGGCAATAGGTTTATCTTGGTGGTAGTGGACCATGCCACAAGATATCCTGAAGCAATTCCTCTAAGGACCACTACAGCACCTGCAATGGCAAAAGCCCTCCTGGGAATCTTTTCCAGAGTGGGTTTCCCAAAAGAGGTGGTATCAGACAGGGGTAGCAACTTTATGTCTGCATAGTTAAAGGCCATGTGGAAGGAATGTGGTGTAACATACAAATTCACCACACCTTATCAACCACAAACAAATGGACTGGTAGAGAGGTTTAATAAAACTCTCAAAGGAATGATAATGGGACTCCCTGAAACACTCAGGAGGAGATGGGATGTCCTGTTACCTTGCCTCCTTTTTGCTTACAGGGAGGTACCCCAGAAAGGAGTGGGCTTCAGCCCCTTTGAACTCCTATTTGGACATCCTGTGAGAGGTCCCCTAACACTTGTGAAGGAGGGTTGGGAACAACCTTTAAAAGCTCTCAAGCAAGACATAGTGAACTATGTACTCGGCCTAAGATCCAGAATGGCTGAGTACATGAAAAAGGCCAGTAAAAACCTTCAGGCCAGCCAAGAGCTCCAAAAGCAATGGTATGACCAGTAGGCTGTTCTGATTCAGTACCAACCAGGACAGAAGGTGTGGGTTTTGGAGCCTGTGGCCCCAAGAGCACTCCAAGACAAATGGAGTGGACCCCACATCATTGCTGAAAAGAAGGGAGAAGTCACCTACTTGGTTGACTTGTGCACTGCCAGGAGTCCCCTTAGGGTGCTCCATGTCAATCTCCTAAAGCCCTACTATGACAGGGCTGATCTCACCCTGCTCATGGCAACAGATGAAGGCCAGGAAGAAGAGAGTGACCATCTCCATGATCTCTTCTCTTCCACAGAACAAGATGCTCTAGTGGAAGGTGTAGTTTTGGCAGACTGTCTTACTGCTGAGCAGAAAGACAAATGCATAAATCTCCTAGGTCAGTTTTCTGAACTCTTTTCTACTGTGCCAGGCACCACTCCTTGGTGTGAGCACACTATAGATACTGGAGACAGCATGCCTGTCAAAAGTAAGATCTATAGGCAGCCTGACCATGTCAGGGACTGCATAAAACAAGAGGTTCAGAAAATGCTTGAACTGGGAGAGGTTGAACATTCTGAAAGCCCGTGGGCCTCTCCTGTAGTGCTTGTACCAAAGCCTCAATCAAAAGATGGGAAAAGAGAGATGAGGTTTTGTGTAGATTACAGAGGTCTCAACCAGGTAACTAAAACTGATGCTCACCCTATACCCAGGGCAGATGAGCTCATAGATACACTGGTATCTGCCAAGTATCTAAGCACCTTTGATTTGACTGCAGGGTATTGGCAGATCAAGTTATCAGACGAAGCTAAAGCAAAAACTGCATTTTTGACTATTGGAGGGCACTACCAATTCACAGTAATGCCCTTTGGTCTGAAAAATGCACCTGCCACTTTTCAGAGGTTGGTGAATACAGTCCTGCAAGGGTTGGAGGCTTTTAGTGCAGCATATCTAGATGATAAAGCTGTCTTCAGCTCCACCTGGGACGATCACCTGGTCCACCTGTGGAAAGGTTTGGAGGCCCTGCAAAAGGCAGGCCTCACTATCAAGGCTTCAAAATGCCAGATAGGGCAGGGGAAAGTGGTTTATCTGGGACACCTGGTAGGTGGAGAACAGATTGCACCACTTTAGTGTTAAATCCAAACTATCATAGATTGGGTTCCCCCTACAACTCAAACCCAGGTGAGAGCCTTCTTAGGCCTCACTGGGTATTACAGGAGGTTCATTAAGAACTATGGCTCCATTGCAGCACCACTTAATGAACTCACCTCCAAGAAAATGCCTGAAAAGGTACTGTGGACAGCTAGCTGTCAGAAAGCTTTTGAGGAGCTGAAACAGGCCATGTGCACTGCACCTGACCTAAAAAGCCCATGTTACTCCAAGAAATTCATTGTTCAGACTGATGCATTTGAATTAGGGGTAGGGACAGTCTTATCAAAACTCAATTCTGAGGGCCAGGATCAACCTGTTGCTTTTATCAGCAGGAGGTTGACCCCTAGAGAAAAGCGTTGGTCTGCCATAGAGAGGGAGGCCTTTGCTGTGGTCTTCGCACTGAAGAAGTGGAGGCCATACCTGTTTGGCACTCACTTAATTGTTCAGACAGACCACAAACCTCTACTTTGGCTAAAACAAATGAAAGGTGCAAACCCTAAATTGTTGAGGTGGTCCATATCTCTACAGGGAATGGACTGTACAGTGGAACATAGACCTGGGAGTACCCACTACAATGCAGATGGACTCTCCAGATATTTCCACTTAGACAATGAAGACTCATCAGGTAATGGCTAGTCTTATTGTCCTTCGTTTGGGGGGGGGTGTAGAAAAGTACTGTCTTGCCTGGCATGTTACCCCCATATCTTCACTGTTTATATGTTGTTTTAGTGTATGTGTCACTGGGACCCTGCCAGCCAGGGCCCAAGTGCTCATAAGTGTGCCCTGTATGTGTTCCCTGTGTGATGATTAACTGTCTCACTGAGGCTCTGCTAACCAGAACCTCAGTGGTTATGCTCTCTCTGCTTTCCAAATTTGTCACTAACAGGCTAGTGTAGGAGGCTGGACTGGCTTGTAGTGAGTACCAAGGGGTACTTACACCTTGCACCAGGCCCAGGTATCCCTTTTTAGTGTATAGGGTGTCTAGCAGCTTAGGCTGATAGATAATGGTAGCTTAGCAGAGCAGCTTAGGCTGAACTAGGAGACGAGTGAAGCTCCTACAGTACCACTAGTGTCACTTGCACAATATCATAAGAAAACACAATACACAGATATACTAAAAATAAAGGTACTTTATTTTTATGACAATATGCCAAAGTATCTCAGTGGGTACCCTCAGTATGAGGATAGCAAATATACACAAGATATATGTACACAATACCAGAAATATGCAGTATAGTATTAGAAAACAGTGCAAACAATGTATAGTTACAATAGGATGAAATGGGGGCACATAGGGATAGGGGCAACACAAACCATATACTCCAAAAGTGGAATGCGAACCACGAATGGACCCCAAACCTATGTGACCTTGTAGAGGGTCGCTGGGACTGTAAGAAAACAGTGAGGGTTAGAAAAACAGCCCACCCCAAGACCCTGAAAAGTGAGTGCAAAGTGCACTAAAGTTCCCCAAAGAGCACAGAAGTCGTGATAGGGGAATTCTGCAGGAAAGACCAACACCAGCAATGCAACAATGATGGATTTCCAGACTAGAGTACCTGTGGAACAAGGGGACCAAGTCCAAAAGTCACAATCAAGTCGGGAGTGGGCAGATGCCCAGGAAATGCCAGCTGTGGGTGCAAAGAAGCTGCTACTGTACAGTAGAAGCTGAGGATTCTACAAGAACGACAATGTCTAGAAACTTCCCCTTTGGAGGATGGATGTCCCACGTCGTGAAGAGTCATGCGGAAGTGTTTTCTTGCGGAAAGATCGTAAAGTAGCCTTGCTAGCTGCAAAGCTCGTGGTTAGGGTTTTTGGATGCTGCTGTGGCCCAGGAGGGACCAGGGTGTCACCAATTGCGTCAGGGGACAGAGGGGGTTCCCAGCAGGACAAGGATCCCTCTCAGAAGCAAGCAGCACCCGGAGAAGTGCCGGAACAGGCACTACAAAGTGGAGTGAAACGGTGCTCACCCGAAGTTGCACAAGAGAGTCCGACGCCGCCGGAGGACAACTCAGGAGGTCGTGCAATGCAGGTTTGAGTGCCCTGGACCCAGGCTTGGCTGTGCACAAAGGATTTCCGCCGGAAGTGCACAGAGGCCGGAGTGGCTGCAAAAGACTCGTCTACAAGCAATGCAGTCTGGCGTGGGGAGGCAAGGACTTACCTCCACCAAACTTGGACTGAAGAGTCACTGGACTGTGGGAGTCACTTGGACAGAGTTGCTGGATTCAAGGGACCTCGCTCGTTGTGCTGAGAGGAGACCCAGGGGACCTGTGATGCAGTTCTTTGGTGCCTGCGGTTGCAGGGGGACGATTCCGTCGACCCACGGGAGATTTCTTCGGAGCTTCTAGTGCAGAGAGGAGACAGACTACCCCCACAACATGCACCACCAGGAAAACAGTCGAGAAGGTGGCAGGATCAGCGTTACAGTGTCGCAGTAGTCGTCTTTGCTACTTTGTTGCATTTTTGCAGGCTCCCAGCGCGGTCAGCAGTCGATTCCTTGGCAGAAGGTGAAGAGAGAGATGCAGAGGAACTATGATGAGCTCTTGCATTCGTTATCTAAGGAATTCCCCAAAGCAGAGACCCTAAATAGCCAGAAAAGAGGGTTTGGCTACTTAGGAGAGAGGATAGGCTAGCAACACCTGAAGGAGCCTATCAGAAGGAGTCTCTGACGTCACCTGCTGGCCCTGGTCACTCAGAGCAGTCCAGTGTGCCAGCAGCACCTCTGTTTCCAAGATGGCAGAGGTCTGGACCACACTGGAGGAGCTCTGGGCACCTCCCAGGGGAGGTGCAGGTCAGGAGAGTGGTCACTCCCCTTTCCTTTGTCCAGTTTTGAGCCAGAGCATTGCACAACTTCCTGAGTTGTCCTCCGGCGGCGTGGGACTCTCTTCTGCAACTTCGGGTGAGCACCTGTTTCACTCCACTTCATAGTGCCTGTTCCGGCACTTCTGCGGGTGCTGCTTGCTTCTGAGAGGGCTCCTTTTCTTGCTGGACGCCCCCTCTGTCCCCTCACGCAATTGGGGATATCCTGGTCCCTCCTGGGCTACAGCAGCATCCAAAAACCTCAACAGCGAGCTTTGCAGCTAGCAAGGCTTGTTTACGGTCTTTCCGCAGAAAAACACTTCTGTACGACTCTTCACGACGTGGCACATCCATCCTCCAAAGGGGAAGTTTGTAGCCCTTGTTGTTCTTGAAGAATCCTCAGCTTCTACCATCCGGTGGCAGCTTCTTTGCACCCACAGCTGGCATTTCCTGGGCATCTGCTGTGAGAAAGTAGCCTCTTTCTAGCCTTGTTACCCCCACTTTAGGCCTGTTTGTGAGTGTATGTCAGGGTGTTTTCACTGTCTCACTGGGATCCTGCCAGCCAGGGCCCAGTGCTCATAGTGAAAACCCTATGTTTTCAGTATGTTTGTTATGTGTCACTGGGACCCTGCTAGTCAGTATCCCAGTGCTCATAAGTTTGTGACCTATAGGTATGTGTTCCCTGTGTGATGCCTAACTGTCTCACTGAGGCTCTGCTAACCAGAACCTCAGTGGTTATGCTCTCTCATTTCTTTCCAAATTGTCACTAACAGGCTAGTGACCATTTTTACCAATTTACATTGGCTTACTGGAACACCCTTATAATTCCCTAGTATATGGTACTGAGGTACCCAGGGTATTGGGGTTCCAGGAGATCCCTATGGGCTGCAGCATTTCTTTTGCCACCCATAGGGAGCTCTGACAATTCTTACACAGGCCTGCCACTGCAGCATGAGTGAAATAACATCCACGTTATTTCACAGCCATTTTACACTGCACTTAAGTAACTTATAAGTCACCTATATGTCTAACCTTTACCTGGTAAAGGTTAGGTGCAAAGTTACTTAGTGTGAGGGCACCCTGGCACTAGCCAAGGTGCCCCCACATTGTTCAGAGCCAATTCCCTGAACTTTGTGAGTGCGGGGACACCATTACACGCGTGCACTACATATAGGTCACTACCTATATGTAGCTTCACAATGGTTACTCCGAATATGGCCATGTAACATGTCTATGATCATGGAATTGCCCCCTCTATGCCATCCTGGCATAGTTGGCACAATCCCATTATCCCAGTGGTCTGTAACACAGACCCTGGTACTGCCAAACTGCCCTTCCTGGGGTTTCACTGCAGCTGCTGCCAACCCCTCAGACAGGCATCTGCCCTCCTGGGGTCCAGCCAGGCCTGGCCCAGGATGGCAGAACAAAGAACTTCCTCTGAGAGAGGGTGAACTGGTAATGTCCTCCAATGGTTGAAAATGCAGTTTTAGGTTTAGCATCTTCTGATAATTTGATCTGCCAATACCCTGCAGTCAAATCAAAAGTGCTTAGATACTTGGCAGATGCCAGTGTATCTATGAGCTCATCTGCCCTGGGTATAGGGTGAGCATCAGTTTTGGTTACCTGGTTGAGACCTCTGTAGTCTACACAAAACCGCATTTCCTTCTTTCCATCTTTGGAATGGGGTTTTGGTACAAGTACCACAGGAGAAGCCCATGGACTTTCAGAGTGCTCAACCACTCACTCCTAGTTCTAGCATTTTCTGCACCTCTTGCTTTATGCAGTCCCTGACATGGTCAGGCTGCCTATAGATCTTACTTTTGACAGGTAAACTGTCTCCAGTATCTATAGTGTGCTCAAACCAAGAAATGGTACCTGGCACAGTAGAGAAGAGTTCAGAAAACTGACCCAGGAGATTTATGCAATGGTCTTTCTGCTCAGCAGTAAGACACTCAGCCAAAACTACACCTTCCACAAGAGCATCTTGTTCTGTGGAAGAGAAGAGATCAGGTAGAAGATCACTGTCTTCTTCCTGTCCCTCATCAGTTGCCATGAGCAGGGTGAGATCAGCCCTGTCATAGTAGGGTTTCAGGCGGTTGACATGGAGCACCCTAAGGGGACTCCTGGCAGTGCCTAAGTCAACTAAATAGGTGACTTCACCCTTCTTTTCAACAATTGTGTGGGGTCCACTCCATTTATCTTGGAGTGCTCTTGGGGCCACAGGCTCTAAGACCCACACTTTCTGCCCTGGTTTGTACTGAACCAAAACAGCCTTCTGATCAAGCCATTGCTTCTGGAGCTCTTGGCTGGCCTGAAGGTTTTTACTGGCCTTTTTCATATACTCAGCCATCCTTGATCTGAGGCCAAGTACATAATCCACAATATCTTGCTTTGGAGCTTTTAAAGGTTGTTCCCAACCCTCCTTGACAAGTGTTAGTGGACCCCTAACAGGGTGACCAAAGAGGAGTTCAAAGGGGCTGAAGCCCACTCCTTTCTGGGGTACCTCCCTGTAGGCAAAAAGGAGGCATGGTAACAGGATATCCCATCTCCTGCGGAGCTTTTCAGGGAGACCTATAATCATGCCTTTGAGAGTTTTGTTAAATCTCTCCACCAGTCCATTTGTTTGTGGATGATAGGGTGTAGTGAACTTGTAAGTCACACCACACTCCTTCCACATGGCCTTTAAGTATGTCGACATGAAATTGCTTCCCCTGTCTGATACTACTTCCTTTGGGAAGCCCACCCTAGAAAATATTCCCAGGAGGGCCTTTGCCACTGCAGGTGCTGTAGTGGTCCTTAAAGGAATAGCTTCAGGATATCTTGTGGCATGGTCCACTACCACCAAGATAAACCTATTGCCTGAAGCAGTAGGAGGGTCAAGGGGGCCAACTATGTCAACCCCTACCCTTTCAAAGGGAACCCCAACCACAGGCAGTGGGATGAGGGGTGCCTTTGGAGTGCCACCTGTCTTGCCACTGGCTTGACAGGTTTCACAGGACTTACAAAATTCTTTTGTGTCCTCAGACATCCTAGGCCAATGAAACAGGGGAACAAGTCTGTCCCAAGTTTTCATTTGTCCTAGGTGTCCAGCTAGGGGAATGTCGTGGGCTAGAGTTAGGAGGAACTTTCTGTACTCCTGAGGAATCACTAACCTCCTGGCAGTTCCAGGTTTAGGATCCCTTGCTTCAGTGTACAAGAGATTGTCCTCCCAGTAAACTTTGTGAGATTCACTGACATCCCCATTAGCTTGTTTGACAGCTTGCTGTCTTAGACCCTCTAGTGTGGGACAGGTTTGCTGTGCCACACTCAGCTCCTCCCTGGCATGCCCCCCTTCACCCAAAAGCTCAGCAGTGTCTGCTTCCAGCTCCTCTGGTGTAGGTTCTGCACATGGTGGAAATTCTTCTTCCTCAGAAGTAGAATCCACTGTAGAGGGAGGGATAGTAGGAAGGGGTTTGCTTCTACTAGCCCTAGCTTTAGGGAGCACTTGGTCCATTGTTCCAGGATCCAAGCTTCCCTGTCCTTTTTGCTTTTTGGCCTGAGCCCTGGTTAAAGCAAAAATATGCCCTGGGATGCCCAGCATTGCTGCATGGGCCTCCAACTCCACATCTGACCAAGCTGATGTCTCCAAATAATTTCCTAGTAGACAGTCTACAGGTAAATCTGTGGCTACCACAACTTTCTTTGGACCAGTAACCCCCCCCCCCCCAGTTGAGATTGACAACAGCCATGGGGTGGCTAAGTGTGTTGTTGTGAGCATCGGTTACTTGGTACTGGTGACCAAGTAGGTGTTGTTCAGGGTGGACCAGTTTCTCTATGACCATAGTCACACTGGCCCCAGTGTCCCTGTAGGCTTGAACCTCAACACCATTTATTAGGGGTAGCTGCTTGTATTTATCCATATTAAGGGGACAAGCAACTAAGGTGGCTAAATCAATAGCCCCCTCAGAGACTAATATAGCCTCTGTGGTCTCCCTAACCAGACCAACCCCAACTAAGTTACCAATAGTGAGCCCAGCTACTCCCTTGGATTGGCTATTAGTAGGTTTGCTCCCACCACCACTGCTATTAGTAGGGACACTAGGGGTAGCAGTAGGGGTTGTAGTGGTAGGAGGCTTGGTGCTTTTCTTTGGACAACTGGGATCTGTTGTCCAATGGCCTTTTATTTTACATAAATAGCACCATGGTTTCTTTTCCTTGTTTTGATTTGAAGAGGATTTGGGCCCACCACCCCCACCAGAGTTTTTTTGTGGGCCTGATGAAGACTCATTTTTAGATTTGTCCCCACCCTTGTCAGAAGACTTACCATCCTTCTTCTTGTTGCCATCTTTGTCACCCCCTGTATGAATTTTTCTGTTCACCCTTGTTCTGACCCATTTGTCTGCCTTCTTTCCCAATTCTTGGGGAGAGGTCAGATCAGAGTCCACCAAGTACTGGTGCAACAAATCAGACACACAATTATTAAGAATATGCTCTCTCAGGATCAAGTTATACAGGCTGTCATAATCAGTAACTTTACTGCCATGTAACCACCCCTCCAAGGCCTTCACAGAATGGTCAATGAAATCAACCCAGTCTTATGAAGACTCCTTTTTGGTCTCTCTGAACTTTATCCTGTATTGTTCGGTGGTTAAGCCATAACCATCCAGGAGTGCATTCTTAAGAACTGTAAAATTATTGGCATCACTTTCTTTCACAGTAAGGAGCCTATCCCTACCTTTTCCACTAAATGATAGCCATAGGATAGCAGCCCACTGCCTTTGAGGGACATCCTGTACAACACAGGCCCTCTCAAGTGCAGCAAACCACTTGTTAATGTCATCCCCCTCCTTATAAGGGGGAACTATCTTATGCAGATTCCTGGAATCATGCTCTTTTGCAGGATGACTATGGGGAATACTGCTGCTGCCACCATGGATTTCAAAACCCAACTTCTCTCTTTCCTTCTCTAGTTCTAAAGACTGTCTATCCAAATCCAGCTGTTGCTTTTTAAGCTTCAGTCTGGTTTGTTCCACCCTCAACTTATTGAGTTCCCTTTCTAACATTCTGTCATCAGGGTTGGTGGGAGGGACATTTCTAGATACAGAAGTATGATGAGAATGGACAGAAGGAGACCTGTCCCTTACAGAGGGCACCCTAACAGCCTGGCTGACAGTGTAATGTGAGAGCACACCATCTGTATGATGTGACTCCACCTCAGTACCAACTATGCTAGACTGTCTAGTAATGGGCAGGTTAGAAAGTTTCTTTCCTGAATCTTTTCCTGGGGGAGTCCCTGGATCAGATTGGGAACCATTAGCTACTTTTTCAACAGATGGGGCACTTTTAGCCTTATCTTGTTCTCTAAGCATGTTAAGTAACAATTCCAAGGAAGGATTCTTCCCTACACTCAAACCTCTCTCTATGCAGAGACTCCTTGCTCCTTTCCAGCTAAGGTGATCATATGCAAGTTTAGACAGATCAACATTTTGGCCTGTGCCAGACATTTTTAGAGAGAGTTAAAGTGATAGAAAAAGAGAAAAAAGTTTTCAGAACTTTTTAGAAAGACAGAAAAAAAACTTTTAAAACTTTTTAGAACTTTTTAGAAAGTTTAGATGTACTTTTCAGCACTTAGAAAAGAGTGAAAAGAGGAAATGCAAAACTTTTTGGTTATGTGTATATACACAGAACTTGTTTTGTATATTTTTCTCTTATGAAAAGTACAATGACAAGAGTGGTAAGTAGTCTCAAAGCACTTATCCCACCGCTGCACAAATAATGCAGGAGGGTGGACTGGCTTGTAGTGAGTACCAAGGGGTACTTGCACCTTGCACCAGGCCCAGTTATCCCTTATTAGTGTATAGGGTGTCTAGCAGCATAGGCTGATAGATAATGGTAGCTTAGCAGAGCAGCTTAGGCTGAACTAGGAGACAAGTGAAGCTCCTACAGTACCACTTAGTGTCATATGCACAATATCATAAGAAAACACAATACACAGTTATACTAAAAATAAAGGTACTTTATTTTTATGACAATATGCCAAAGTATCTCAGAGTGTACCCTCAGTGAGAGGATAGTAAATATACACAAGATATATATACACAATACCAAAATATGCAGTAATAGTATAAGAAAACAGTGCAAACAATGTATAGTTACAATAGGATGCAATGGGGACACATAGGGATAGGGGCAACACAAACCATATACTCCAAAAGTGGAATGCGAACCACGAATGGACCCCAAACCTATGTGACCTTGTAGAGGGTCGCTGGGAATATTAGAAAATAGTAAGGGTTAGAAAAATAGCCCACCTCAAGACTCTGAAAAGTGAGTGCAAAGTGCACTAAAGTTCTCCAAAGGACATAGAAGTCGTAATAGGGGAATTCTGCAGGAAAGACACAACCCAGCAATGCAACAACAATGGATTTCCAGTCGAGGGTACCTGTGGAACAAGGGGACCAAGTCCAAAAGTCACAAGCAAGTCGGAGATGGGCAGATGCCCAGGAAATGCCAGCTGTGTGTGTAAAGATGCTGCTACTGGACAGTAGAAGCGAAGGTTTCTGCAAGGACCACAAGGGCTAGAGACTTCGCCTTTGGAGGATGGTTCTCGCACGCCGTAGAGAGTCGTGCAGAAGTGTTTTCCCGCCGAAAGACCGCCAACAAGCCTTGCAAGCTGAAAATTGTGCGGAAAGGGTTTTTGGACGCTGCTGTGGCCCAGGAGGGACCAGGATGTCGCAATTTGCGTTCGGAGACAGAGGGGACGTCGAGCAAGACAAAGAGTCCTCTCAGCTGCAGGTAGCACCCGGAGAAGTGCCAGAAACAGGCACTACGAGGATGCGTGAAACAGTGCTCACCCGAAGTCGCACAAAGGAGTCCAACGTCGCCGGAGAACAACTTAGGAGGTCGTACAATGCAGGTTAGAGTGCCGTGGACCCAGGCTGGAATGTGCACAAAGGATTTCCGCCGGAAGTGCACGGAGGCCGTAGTAGCTGCAAAAGACGCTGTTCCCAGCAATGCAGTCTGGCGTGGGGAGGCAAGGACTTACCTCCACCAAACTTGGACTGAAGAGTCACTGGACTGTGGGAGTCACTTGGACAGAGTTGCTGGATTCAAGGGACCTCGCTCATCGTGCTGAGAGGAGACCCAGGGGACCGGTGATGCAGTTCTTTGGTGCCTGCGGTTGCAGGGGGACGATTCCGTCGACCCACGGGAGATTTCTTCGGAGCTTCTGGTGCAGAGAGGAGGCAGACTACCCCCACAGCATGCACCACCAGGAAAACAGTCGAGAAGGCGGCAGGATCAGCGTTACAGAGTTGCAGTAGTCGTATTTGCTACTATGTTGCAGTTTTGCAGGCTTCCAGCGCGGTCAGCAGTCGATTCCTTGGCAGAAGGTGAAGAGAGAGATGCAGAGGAACTCGGATGAGCTCTTGCATTCGTTATCTAAAGTTTCCCCAGAGACAGAGACCCTAAATAGCCAGAAAAGAGGGTTTGGCTACCTAGGAGAGAGGATAGGCTAGCAACACCTGAAGGAGCCTATCAGAAGGAGTCTCTGACGTCACCTGGTGGCACTGGCCACTCAGAGCAGTCCAGTGTGCCAGCAGCACCTCTGTTTCCAAGATGGCAGAGGTCTGGAGCACACTGGAGGAGCTCTGGACACCTCCCAAGGGAGGTGCAGGTCAGGGGAGTGGTCACTCCCCTTTCCTTTGTCCAGTTTCACGCCAGAGCAGAACTAAGGGGTCCCCTGAACTGGTGTAGAGTGGCTTATGCAGAATTGGGCACATCTGTGCCCCAGAAAGCATTTCCAGAGGCTGGGGGAGGCTACTCCTCCCCTGCCTTCACACCATTTTCCAATTTTCCAAAGGGAGAGGGTGTAACACCCTCTCTCAGATGAAGTCCTTTGTTCTGCCATCCTGGGACAAGCCTGGCTTGACCCCAGGTGGGCAGAAACCTGTCTGAGGGGTTGGCAGCAGCAGCAGCTGCAGTGAAACCCCTGAAAAGGCAGTTTGCCAGTACCAGGGTCTGTGCTACAGACCACTGGGATCATGGGATTGTGCCAACTATGCCAGGATGGCATAGAGGGGGCAATTCCATGATGATAGACATGTTACATGGCCATATTCGGAGTTACCATTGTGAAGCTACATATAGGTAGTGACCTATAAGTAGTGCACGCGTGTAATGGTGTCCCCGCATTCACAAAGTCCAGGGAATTGGCCCTGAACAATGTGGGGGCACCTTGGCTAGTGCCAGGGTGCCCTCACACTAAGTAACTTTGCACCTAACCTTTACCAGGTAAAGGTTAGACATATAGGTGACTTATAAGTTACTTAAGTGCAGTGTAAAATGGCTGTGAAATAACGTGGACGTTATTTCACTCAGGCTGCAGTGGCAGGCCTGTGTAAGAATTGTCAGAGCTCCCTATGGGTGGCAAAAGAAATGCTGCAGCCCATAGGGATCTCCTGGAACCCCAATACCCTGGGTACCTCAGTACCATATACTAGGGAATTATAAGGGTGTTCCAGTGTGTAGGAGGCTGGGCTGGCTTGTAGTGAGTACCAAGGGGTACTTGCACCTTGCACCAGGCCCAGTTATCCCTTATTAGTGTATAGGGTGTCTAGCAGCTTAGGCTGATAGATAATGGTAGCTTAGCAGAGCAGCTTAGGCTGAACTAGGAGACGAGTGAAGCTCCTACAGTACCACTTAGTGTCATATGCACAATATCATAAGAAAACACAATACACAGTTATACTAAAAATAAAGGTACTTTATTTTTATGACAATATGCCAAAGTATCTCAGAGTGCACCCTCAGTGAGAGGATAGGAAATATACACAAGATATATATACACAATAGCAAAAATATGCAGTATAGTCTTAGAAAACAGTGCAAACAATGTATAGTTACAATAGGATGCAATGGGGACACATAGGGATAGGGGCAACACAAACCATATACTCCAAAAGTGGAATGCGAACCACGAATGGACCCCAAACCTATGTGACCTTGTAGAGGGTCGCTGGGACTATTAGAAAATAGTGAGAGTTAGAAAAATAACCCTCCCCAAGACCCTGAAAAGTGAGTGCAAAGTGCACTAAAGTTCCCCTAAGGATAAAGAAGTCGTGTTAGAGGAATAATGCAGGAAAGACACAAACCAACAATGCAACAACGATGGATTTCCAATCTAGGGTACATGTGGATCAAGGGGACCAAGTCTAAAAGTCACAAGCAAGTCGGAGATGGGCATATGCCCAGGAAATGCCAGCTGTGGGTGCAAAGAAGCTTCTACTGGACAGAAGAAGCTGAGGTTTCTGTTGGAACAAAAAGGTCTAGAGACTTCCCCTTTGGTGGACGGATCCCTCTCGCCGTGGAGAGTCGAGCAGAAGTATTTTCCCGCCGAAAGAACGCCAACAAACCTTGCTAGCTGCAAATCATATGGTTAGCGTTTTTGGACACTGCTGTGGCCCCGGAAGGACCAGGATGTCGCAAATTGCGCCAGGAGGTAGAGGGGACGTAGAGCCAGACAAAGAGCCTTCTCAGCAGCAGGTAGCAGCCGGAGAAGTGCCAGAAACAGGCACTACGAGGATGCGTGAAACAGTGCTCACCCGAAGAAACACAAAGGAGTCCTACGTCGCCGGAGACCAACTTAGAAAGTCGTGCAACCCAGGCTTGGCTGAGCACAAAGGATTTCCACCAGAAGTGCACAGGGGCCGGAGTAGCTGCAAAAGTCGCGGTTCCCAGCAATGCAGTCTAGCGAGGTGAGGCAAGGACTTTACCTCCACCAAACTTGGACTGAAGATTTACTGGACTGTGTGAGTCACTTGGACAGAGTTGCTGGATTCGAGGGACCTCGCTCGTCGTGCTGAGAGGACACCCAAGGGACCGGTAATGCAGCTTTTTGGTGCCTGCGGTTGCAGGGGGAAGATTCCGTCGACCCACAGGAGATTTCTTCGGAGCTTCTAGTGCAGAGAGGAGGCAGACTACCCCCACAGCATGAACCACCAGGAAAACAGTCAAGAAGGCGGCAGGATCAGCGTTACAGAGTTGCAGTAGTCGTCTTAGCTACTATCTTGCAGTTTTGCAGGCTTCCAGCGCGGTCAGCAGTCGATTCCTTGGCAGAAGGTGAAGAGAGAGATGCAGAGGAACTCGGATGAGCTCTTGCATTCGTTATCTAAAGTTTCCCCAGAGACAGAGACCCTAAATAGCCAGAAAAGAGGGTTTGGCTACCTAGGAGAGAGGATAGGCTAGCAACACCTGAAGGAGCCTATCAGAAGGAGTCTCTGACGTCACCTGGTGGCACTGGCCACTCAGAGCAGTCCAGTGTGCCAGCAGCACCTCTGTTTCCAAGATGGCAGAGGTCTGGAGCACACTGGAGGAGCTCTGGACACCTCCCAGGGGAGGTGCAGGTCAGGGGAGTGGTCACTCCCCTTTCCTTTGTCCAGTTTCGCACCAGAGCAGGGCTAAGGGGTCCCCTGAACCGGTGTAGGCTGGCTTATGCAGAATTGGGCTCATCTGTGCCCAAGAAAGCATTTCCATAGGCTGGGGGAGGCTATTCCTCCCCTGCCTTCACACCATTTTCCAAAGGGAAAGGGTGTAACACCCTCTCTCAGGGGAAGTTCTTTGTTCTGCCGTCCTGGGCCAGGCCTGGCTGGACCCCAGGAGGGCAGATGCCTGTCTGAGGGGTTGGCAGCAGCAGCAGCTGCAGTGAAACCTCAGGAAAGGCAGTTTGGCAGTACCAGGGTCTGTGCTACAGACCACTGGGATCATGGGATTGTGCCAACTATGCCAGGATGGCATAGAGGGGGCAATTCCATGATCATAGACATGTTACATGGCCATATTCGGAGTTACCATTGTGAAGCTACATATAGGTAGTGACCTACATGTAGTGCACGCGTGTAATGGCGTGCCCGCACTCACAAAGTCCGGGGAATTGGCCCTGAACAATGTGGGGGCACCTTGGCTAGTGCCAGGGTGCCCTCACACTAAGTAACTTAGCACCTAACCTTTACCAGGTAAAGGTTAGACATATAGGTGACTTATAAGTTACTTAAGTGCAGTGTAAAATGGCTGTGAAATAACGTGGACGTTATTTCACTCAGGCTGCAGTGGCAGGCCTGTGTAAGAATTGTCAGAGCTCCCTATGGGTGGCAAAAGAAATGCTGCAGCCCATAGGGATCTCCTGGAACCGCAATACCCTGGGTACCTCAGTACCATATACTAGGGAATTATAAGGGTGTTCCAGTAAGCCAATGTAAATTGGTAACATTGGTCACTAGCCTGTTAGTGAAAATTTGAAAGAAATGAGAGAGCATAACCACTGAGGTTCTGATTAGCAGAGCCTCAGTGAGACAGTTAGTCACTACACAGGTAACACATTCAGGCACACTTATGAGCCCTGGGGCCCTGGATACCAGGGTCCCAGTGACACATACAACTAAAACAACATATATACAGAGAAAAATGGGGGTAACATGCCAGGCAAGATGGTACTTTCCTACACAACCACCCCCAAACGAAGGACAATAAGACTAGTCATTCCCTGATGGGTCTTCATTGTCTAAGTGGAAATATCTGGAGAGTCCATCTGCATTGGAGTGGCTACTCCCAGGTCTATGTTCCACTGTATAGTCCATTCCCTGTAGGGATATGGACCACCTCAACAATTTAGGATTTTCACCTTTCATTTGTTTTAGCCAAAGTAGAGGTTTGTGGTCTGTCTGAACAATGAAGTGAGTGCCAAACAGGTATTGCCTCAACTTCTTCAGTGCCCAGACCACAGCAAAGGCCTCCCTCTCAATGGCAGACCAACGCTTTTCTCTAGGGGTCAACCTCCTACTAATAAAAGCAACAGGTTGATCCTGGCCCTCAGAATTAAGTTGTGATAGGACTGCCCCTACTCCTAATTCAGATGCATCAGTTTGGACATAGAATTTTTTAGAGTAACAAGGGCTTTTCAGGACAGGTGCAGAGCACATGGCCTGCTTCAGGTCCTCAAAAGCTTTCTGACTGTTTGCTGTCCATAATACCTTTTTAGGCATTTTCTTGGATGTGAGGTCATTAAGAGGGGCTGCCATGGAGCCATAGTTCTTAATGAACCTCCTGTAATACCCAGTGAGGCCTAGGAAGGCTCTCACCTGAGTCTGAGTAGTAGGGGGAACCCAATCAATAATTGTTTGGATTTTCCCCTGCAGTGGTGCAATCTGTTCCCCACCAACAAGGTGTCCCAGATAAACCACCTTACCCTGCCCTATCTGGCACTTTGAATCCTTGATAGTGAGGCCTGCCTTTTGCAGGGCCTCTAAAACTTTCCATAGGTGGATCAGGTGATCATCCCAGCTGGAGCTAAAGACAGCTATATCGTCCAAATATGCTGCACTGAAAGCTTCCAGCCCTTGCAGGACTGTGTTCACCAACCTCTGAAAAGTGGCAGGTGCATTTTTCAATCCAAAAGGCATTACAGTAAACTGGTAATGTCATCCAATGGTTGAAAATGCAGTTTTAGGTTTAGCATCTTCTGACAATTTGATCTGCCAATACCCTGCAGTCAAATCAAAAGTGCTTAGATACTTGGCAGATGCCAGTGTATCTATGAGCTCATCTGCCCTGGGTATAGGGTGAGCATCAGTTTTGGTTATCAGGTTGAGACCTCTATAGTCTACACAAAACCGCATTTCCTTCTTTCCATCTTTGGAATGGGGTTTTGGTACAAGTACCACAGGAGAAGCCCATGGACTTTCAGAGTGCTCAATCACTCCTAGTTCTAGCATTTTCTGCACCTCTTGCTTTATGCAGTCCCTGACATGGTCAGGCTGCCTATAGATCTTACTTTTGACAGGTAAACTGTCTCCAGTGTCTATAGTGTGCTCACACCAAGAAGTGGTACCTGGCACAGTAGAGAAGAGTTCAGAGAATTGATCTAGAAGATTTATGCAATGGTCTTTCTGCTCAGCAGTAAGACAATCAGCCAAAACTAAACCTTACACAAGAGCATCTTGTTCTGTGGAAGAGAAGAGATCAGGTAGAGGATCACTGTCTTCTTCCTGTCCCTCATCAGTTGCCATGAGCAGGGTGAGATCAGCCCTGTCATAGTAGGGTTTCAGGCGGTTTACATGGAGTACCCTAAGGGGACTCCTTGCAGTGCCTAAGTCAACTAAATAGGTGACTTCACCCTTTTTCTCAACAATTGTGTGGGGTCCACTCCATTTATCTTGGAGTGCTCTTGAGGCCACAGGCTTCAAGACCCACACTTTCTGCCCTGGTTTGTACTGAACCAAAACAGCCTTCTGATCATGCCATTGCTTCTGGAGCTCTTGGCTGGCCTGAAGGTTTTTACTGGCCTTTTTCATATACTCAGCCATCCTTGATCTGAGGCCAAGTACATAATCCACAATATCTTGCTTTGGAGCTTTTAAAGGTTGTTCCCAACCCTCCTTGACAAGTGTTAGTGGACCCCTAACAGGGTGACCAAAGAGGAGATCAAAGGGGCTGAAGCCCACTCCTTTCTGGGGTACCTCCCTGTAGGCAAAAAGGAGGCATGGTAACAGGATATCCCATCTCCTGCGGAGTTTTTCAGGGAGACCCATAATCATGCCTTTGAGAGTTTTGTTAAATCTCTCCACCAGTCCATTTGTTTGTGGATGATAGGGTGTAGTGAACTTGTAAGTTACACCACACTCTTTCCACATGGCCTTTAAGTATGCAGACATGAAATTGCTTCCCCTGTCTGATACTACTTCCTTTCGGAAGCCCACCCTAGAAAATATTCCTAGGAGGGCCTTTGCCACTGCAGGTGCTGTAGTGGTCCTTAAAGGAATTGCTTCAGGATATCTTGTTGCATGGTCCACTACCACCAAGATAAACCTATTGAATGAAGCAGTAGGAGGGTCAAGGGGGCCAACTATGTCAACCACTACCCTTTCAAAGGGAACCCCAACCACAGGCAGTGGAATAAGGGGTGCCTTTGGAGTGCCACCTGTCTTGCCACTGGCTTGACAGGTTTCACAGGACTTACAAAATTCCTTTGTGTCCTCAGACATCCTAGGCCAATGAAACAAGGGAACAAGTCTGTCCCAAGTTTTCATTTGTCCCAGGTGTCCAGCTAGGGGAATGTCTGTGCAAGAGTTAGGAGGAACTTTCTGTACTCCTGAGGAATCACTAATCTCCTGGCAGTTCCAGGTTTAGGATCCCTTGCTTCAGTGTACAAGAGGTTGTCCTCCCAGTAAACTCTGTGAGAGTCACTGACATCCCCATTTGCCTGTTTGACAGCTTGCTGTCTTAGACCCTCTAGTGTGGTACAGGTTTGCTGTGCCACACTCAGCTCCTCCCTGCCAGGCCCCCCTTCACCCAAAAGCTCAGCAGTGTCTGCTTCCAGCTCCTCTGGTGTAGGTTCTGCACAGGGTGGAAATTCTTCTTCCTCAGAAGTAGAATCCACTGTAGAGGGAGGGATAGTAGGAAGTGGTTTGCTTCTACTAGCCCTAGCTTTAGGGAGCACTTGGTCCATTGTTCCAGGATCCAAGCTTCCCTGTCCTTTTTGCTTTTTGGCCTGAGCCCTGGTTAAAGCAAAAATATGCCCTGGGATGCCCAGCATTGCTGCATGGGCCTCCAACTCCACATCTGACCAAGCTGATGTCTCCAAATCATTTCCTAGTAGACAGTCTACAGGTAAATCATCTGTGGCTACCACAACTTTCTTTGGACCAGTAACCCCCCCCCAGTTGAGATTAACAACAGCCATGGGGTGGCTAAGTGTGTTGTTGTGAGCATCGGTTACTTGGTACTGGTGTCCAAGTAGGTGTTGTTCAGGGTGGACCAGTTTCTCTATGACCATAGTCACACTGGCCCCAGTGTCCCTGTAGGCCTGAACCTCAACACCATTTATTAGGGGTAGCTGCTTGTACTTATCCAAATTAAGGGGACAAGCAACTAAGGTGGCTAAATCAATAGCCCCCTCACAGACTAATATAGCCTCTGTGGTCTCCCTAACCAGACCAACCCCAACTAAGTTACCAATAGTGAGCCCAGCTACTCCCTTGGATTGGCTATTAGTAGGTTTGCTCCCACCCCCACTGCTATTAGTAGGGACACTAGGTGTAGCAGTAGGGGTTGTAGTGGTAGGAGGCTTGGTGCTTTTCTTTGGACAACTGGGATCTGTTGTCCAATGACCTTTTACTTTACATAAATAGCACCATGGTTTCTTTTCTTTGTTTTGATTAAAGGAGGATTTGGGCCCACCACCCCCACCAGAGTGTTTTTGTGGGCCTGATGAAGACTCATTTTTAGATTTGTCCCCACCCTTGTCAGAAGACTTACCATCCTTCTTTTTGTTGCCATCTTTGTCACCCCCTGTATGAACTTTTCAGTTCACCCTTGTTCTGACCCATTTGTCTGCCTTCTTTCCCAATTCTTGGGGAGAGGTCAGATCAGAGTCCACCAAGTACTGGTGCAACAAATCAGACACACAATTATTAAGAATATGCTCTCTCAGGATCAAGTTATACAGGCTGTCATAATCAGTAACTTTACTGCCATGTAACCACCCCTCCAAGGCCTTCACTGAATGGTCAATGAAATCAACCCAGTCTTGTGAAGACTCCTTTTTGGTCTCTCTGAAATTTATCCTGTACTGTTCAGTGGTTAAGCCATAACCATCCAGGAGTGCATTCTTAAGAACTGTAAAATTATTGGCATCACTTTCTTTCACAGTAAGGAGCCTATCCCTACCTTTTCCACTAAATGATAGCCATAGGATAGCAGCCCACTGCCTTTGAGGGACATCCTGTACAACACAGGCCCTCTCAAGTGAAGCAAACCACTTGTTAATGTCACCCCCCTCCTTATAAGGGGGAACTATCTTATGCAGATTCCTGGAATCATGCTCTTTTGCAGGATGACTATGGGTAATGCTGCTGCTGCTGCCATGAGTTTCTAAACCCAGTTTCTGTCTCTCCTTCTCCACTTCTAAAGTCTGTCTATCCAAATCCAGCTGTTGCTCCTTGAGCTTCAGTCTGGTTTGTTCCACTCTCAATCTATTGAGCTCCCTTTCTAACAATCTGTCATCAGGGTGGGTGGGAGGGACATGTCTTGAAACCGAAGTATGATGAGAATGGACAGAAGGAGACCTGTCCCTTACAGAGGGCACCCTAACAGCTTGGCTAACAGAAACATCATTTCTACTGTGATGAGAATGAATGCTCTTGCTATGGTGTGAGACAACACTATCTGTATGGTGTGACTCAACATCAGTACCAACTATGCTAGACTGTCTAGTAATGGGCAGGCTTTGAAGTTTCTTTCCTGAATCTTTTCCTGGGGGAGTCCCTGGATCAGATTGGGAACCATTAGCTACTTTTTCAACAGATGGGGCACTTCTAGCCTTATCCTGTTCTCTAAGCATGTTAAGTAACAATTCCAAGGAAGGATTCTTCCCTACACTCAAACCTCTCTCTATGCAGAGACTCCTTGCTCCTTTCCAGCTAAGGTGATCATATGCTAGTTTGGACAGATCAACATTTTGGCCTGTGCCAGACATTTTTAGAGAGAGTTAAAGTGATAGAAAAAGATAAAAAGTTTGTCAGAGCTTTTAGAAAGACAGAGAAAAAAAACTTTTTAAACTTTTTAGAACTTTTTAGAAAGTTAGAAGTACTTTTCAGCACTTAGAAAAGAGTGAAAAAGAGGAAATGCAAAACTTTTTGGTTATGTGTATATACTCTGAACTTGTTTTGTATATTTTTCTCTTATGAAAAGTACAATGACAAGAGTGGTAAGTAGTCTCAAAGCACTTATCCCACCGCTGCACAACCAATGTCGGAGGCTGGACTGTCTTGTAGTGAGTACCAAGGGGTACTTGCACCTTGCACCAGGTCCAGTTATCCCTTATTAGTTGTAGGAGGCTGGACTGGCTTGTAGTGAGTACCAAGGGGTACTTGCACCTTGCACCAGGCCCAGTTATCCCTTATTAGTGTATAGGGTGTCTAGCAGCTTAGGCTGATAGATAATGGTAGCTTAGCAGAGCAGCTTAGGCTGAACTAGGAGACGTGTGAAGCTACTACAGTACCACTTAGTGTCATATGCACAATATCATAAGAAAACACAATACACAGTTATACTAAAAATAAAGGTACTTTATTTTTATGACAATATGCCAAAGTATCTTAGAGTGTACCCCCAGTGAGAGGATAGAAAATATACACAAGATATATATACACAATAGCAAAAATATGCAGTATAGTCTTAGAAAACAGTGCAAACAATGTATAGTTACAATAGGATGCAATGGGGAAACATAGGGATAGGGTCAACACAAACCATATACTCCAAAAGTGGAATGCGAACCACGAATGGACCCCAAACCTATGTGACCTTGTAGAGGGTCGCTGGGACTATTAGAAAATAGTGAGAGTTAGAAAAATAACCCTCCCCAAGACCCTGAAAAGTGAGTGCAAAGTGCACTAAAGTTCCCCTAAGGACAAAGAAGTCGTGTTCGAGGAATAATGCAGGAAAGACACAAACCAACAATGCAACAACTGTGGATTTCCAATCTAGGGTACCTGTGGAACAAGGGGACCAAGTCCAAAAGTCACAAGCAAGTCGGAGATGGGCAAATGCCCAGGAAATGCCAGCTGCGGGTGCAATGAATCTTCTACTGGACAGAAGAAGCTGAGGTTTCTGCAGGAACGAAAAGGGCTAGAGACTTTCCCTTTGGTGGACGGATCCCGCTCGCCGTGGAGAGTCGTGCAGAAGTGTTTTCCCGCCGAAAGAACGCCAACAAGCCTTGCTAGCTGCAAATCGTGCGGATAGCGTTTTTGGACGCTGCTGTGGCCCTGGAGGGACCAGGAGGTGGCAAATTGGACCAGGAGAGAGAGGGGACATCGAGCAAGACAAGGAGCCCTCTCAGCAGCAGGTAGCACCCGGAGAAGTGCCAGAAACAGGCACTACGAGGATGTGTGAAACGGTGCTCACCCGAAGTCGCACAAAGGAGTCCCACGTAGCCGGAGACCAACTTAGAAAGTCGTGCAATGCAGGTTAGAGTGCCGTGGACCCAGGCTTGGATGTGCACAAAGGATTTCCGCCGGAAGTGCACAGGGGCCGGAGTAGCTGCAAAAGTCGCGGTTCCCAGCAATGCAGCCCAGCGAGGTGAGGCAAGGACTTACCTCCACCAAACTTGGACTGAAGAGTCACTGGACTGTGGGGGTTACTTGGACAGAGTCGCTGGATTCGAGGGACCTCGCTCGTCGTGCTGAGAGGAGACCCAAGGGACCGGTAATGCAGCTTTTTGGTGCCTGCGGTTGCAGGGGGAAGATTCCTTCGACCCACGGGAGATTTCTTCGGAGCTTCTGGTGCAGAGAGGAGGCAGACTACCCCCACAGCATGCACAAGCAGGAAAACAGTCGAGAAGGCGGCAGGATCAGCGTTACAGAGTTGCAGTAGTTGTCTTTGCTACTATGTTGCAAGTTTGCAGGCTTCCAGCGCGGTCAGCAGTCGATTCCTTGGCAGAAGGTGAAGAGAGAGATGCAGAGGAACTCGGATGAGCTCTTGCATTCGTTATCCAAAGTTTCCCCAGAGACAGAGACCCTAAATAGCCAGAAAAGAGGGTTTGGCTACTTAGGAGAGAGGATAGGCTACTAACACCTGAAGGAGCCTATCAGAATGAGTCTCTGACGTCACCTGGTGGCACTGGCCACTCAGAGCAGTCCAGTGTGCCAGCAGCACCTCTGTTTCCAAGATGGCAGAGGTCTGGAGCACACTGGAGGAGCTCTGGACACCTCCCAGGGGAGGTGCAGGTCAGGGGAGTGGTCACTCCCCTTCCCTTTGTCCAGTTTCGCGCAGGAGCAGGGCTAAGGGGTCCCTGAACCGGTGTAGACTGGCTTATGCAGAATTGGGCACATCTGTGCCCAACAAAGCATTTCCAGAGGCTGGGGGAGGCTACTCCTCCCCTGCCTTCACACCATTTTCCAAAGGGAGAGGGTGTCACACCCTCTCTCAGAGGAAGTTCTTTGTTCTGCCATCCTGGGCCAGGCCTGGCTGGACCCCAGGAGGGCAGATGCCTGTCTGAGGGGTTGGCAGCAGCAGCAGCTGCAGTGAAACCCCAGGAAGGGCAGTTTGGCAGTACCAGGGTCTGTGCTACAGACCACTGGGATCATGGGATTGTGCCAACTATGCCAGGATGGCATAGAGGGGGCAATTCCATGATCATAGACATGTTACATGGCCATATTCGGAGTTACCATTGTGAAGCTACATATAGGTAGTGACCTATATGTAGTGCACGCGTGTAATGGTGTCCCCGCACTCACAAAGTTCAGGGAATTGGCTCTGAACAATGTGGGGGCACCTTGGCTAGTGCCAGGGTGCCCTCACACTAAGTAACTTTGCACCTAACCTTTACCAGGTAAAGGTTAGACATATAGGAGACTTATAAGTTACTTAAGTGCAGTGTAAAATGGCTGTGAAATAACGTGGACGTTATTTCACTCAGGCTGCAGTGGCAGGCCTGTGTAAGAATTGTCAGAGCTCCCTATGGGTGGCAAAAGAAATGCTGCAGCCCATAGGGATCTCCTGGAACCCCAATACCCTGGGTACCTCAGTACCATATACTAGGGAATTATAAGGGTGTTCCAGTAAGCCAATGTAAATTGGTAAAAATGGTCACTAGTCTGTTAGTGACAATTTGGAAAGAAATGAGAGAGCATAACCACTGAGGTTCTGGTTAGCAGAGCCTCAGTGAGACAGTTAGGCACTACACAGGGAACACACACATATAGGCCACAACCTTATGAGCACTGGGGTCCTGACTAGCAGGGTCCCAGTGACACATAACAAACATACTGAAAACATAGGGTTTTCACTATGAGCACTGGGCCCTGGCTAGCAGGATCCCAGTGAGACAGTGAAAACACCCTGACATACACTCACAAACAGGCCAAAAGTGGGGGTAACAAGGCTAGAAAGAGGCTACTTTCTCACACAACCCCCCCCCCCCCAAACGAAGGACAATAAGGCTAACCTTGGCCAGTTGAGACTTTATTGTCTAAGTGGTGATAAGTAGAGAGTAGCTCTGCAATAGACTGGTTACTCCCTTTATCATCCACTATATGGTTACTTCCCTGTGGGGATGTAAACCACCCTGTTTGAAGTTTTTTAGCTAAGCAACAATGTGAAGATGTATTTTCAGAGTTTCTATCAGTAAGTTTTAGTTTAGAGCAGTGGGAATTGTCCACTGAACCTATTTGTAGTGATGGAAATGCCAGACAGGGATGCTGTCTCAGAAAAGCCATAGCTGGGCAAAAACTTTGTCCATATGGCTGGAAGAGAGAACAGGGATGCTGTTTCTCTTGGGTTGGAGCAGGGCAGGGATGCTGTCCTATGAGCTCCACACTAGGGCAGGGATGCTGTCCTAAGTGTTGTGAGGCAGTGCAGAGTTTCTGCACTAAAGTTTCTCTGGTAGGGTTGGAGGGATGCTCCATGTTAACTAAAATGGTGCTCTTTTTCTCACCAATGTTAGTTATCCCACAGAGAGGTACTTCCACCTCAGGGAGTACAGTTTTGCCAACTGATGATTCCCTTGGAACAGATGCCACCCCAGGAGAGGTTTCTCCCACCACAGGAATGGTATCCTGAATGGTAGGGTGGTTAGGGGATACTGTGTTACCCTTTTTACCTGTTGATGGAGAGGGATCCTGAGTTTTCAGGCCTTCTCTCCTTTGCTTTTTCATTTCAGTAGAAATGAGAGGGAACAATTCCTCAGGGATGCCCAGCATGGCTGCATGGGCATAAAACTCTACATCAGCCCAACCTGAGGCCTCTAGGTCATTACCTAAGAGACAGTCTACAGGTAAGCTAGGTGATACCACCACCTGCTTAGGGCCAGTAACTCCACCCCAACTAAACTGAATTATAGCTAAGGGAAGAAACTTAGTGGAGTTATGGACATCAATAATCTTATACTGTTGTCCAATGATGTGTTGATCAGGGTGCACTAGGTTTTCAGTCACCAAAGTGATACTGGCACCTGTGTCCCTGTAGGCCAAGGCCTCAACACCATTTATTGAAACTGTCTGCCTGTACTTATCCATTGTAAGGGGACAAGCAGCCAGTGTGGCAAGGCCAATGCCACTAGGTGTGACAGAAACTGTCTTGGGACTGACTACCCCAGTTTCTATGATGGACCCATAAGTGAACCCAACTACACCCTTTGCTTGACTGTTGCCAGCAGTCCCACCACTAGTACCACTACTGCTAGGGGCACTAGAGCTTGATGTATTAGTGGTGGTAGGCTCAGGGGGTTTACCTGGACAGGACTTATCCCCTGGCCTATGGCCTCTGTTTTTACACACAAAGCACCAAGGCTTTTTAAATTGTGTAGGTTGAGAAGAAGAGGAAGAATATGTTTTATCCCCACCCCCTGAAGAGTGTTTAAGATTTGAAGTGGGATCTTTGGTTTTACCCTTGTCCCCATGCTTATCTTGAGATTTTTCACCATCTTTCTTCTTAGTGTTCTCTTTGTCACCTCCTGTATGAACTTTTCTGTTCACCCTTGTTCTGACCCATTTGTCTGCCTTCTTTCCCAATTCTTGGGGAGAGGTCAGATCAGAGTCCACCAAGTACTGGTGCAACAAATCAGACACACAATTATTAAGAATATGCTCTCTCAGGATCAAGTTATACAGGCTGTCATAATCAGTAACTTTACTGCCATGTAACCACCCCTCCAAGGCCTTCACTGAATGGTCAATGAAATCAACCCAGTCTTGTGAAGACTCCTTTTTGGTCTCTCTGAACTTTATCCTGTATTGTTCAGTGGTTAAGCCATAACCATCCAGGAGTGCATTCTTAAGAACTTGGAAATTATTAGCATCATTTTCATTCACAGTAAGGAGCCTATCCCTACCTTTTCCACTAAATGATAGCCATAGGATAGCAGCCCACTGCCTTTGAGGGACATCCTGTACAACACAGGCCCTCTCAAGTGCAGCAAACCACTTGTTAATGTCATCCCCCTCCTTATAAGGGGGAACTATCTTGTGCAGATTCCTGGAATCATGCTCTTTTGCAGGATGACTATGGGGAATACTGCTGCTGCCACCATGATTTCTAAACCCAGTTTCTGTCTCTCCTTCTCTACTTCTAAAGTCTGTCTATCCAAATCCAGCTGTTGCTTCTTGAGCTTCAGTCTGGTTTGTTCCACTCTCAATCTATTGAGCTCCCTTTCTAACAATCTGTCATCAGGGTGGGTGGGAGGGACATGCCTTGAAACAGAAGTATGGTGAGAATGGACAGAAGGAGACCTGTCCCTTACAGAAGCCACCCTAACAGCTTGGCTAACAGAAACATCACTACCAGTATGGTGAGAATAAATGCTTTTGCTATGATGTGAGACAACACTATTTATATGGTGTGGCTCATCATCATTACCAACTATGCTAGACTGTCTAGTAATGGGCAGTCTAGGAAGTTTCTTTCCGGAATCTTTTCCTTGGGGAGTCCCTGGATCAGATTGAGAACCATTAGCTACTTTTTCAACAGATGGGGCACTTCTAGCCTTATCCTGTTCTCTAAGCATGTTAAGTAACAGTTCCAAGGAAGGATTCTTCCTTACACTCAAACCTCTCTCTATGCAGAGACTCCTTGCTCCTTTCCAGCTAAGGTGATCATATGCAAGTTTGGACAGATCAACATTTTGGCCTGTGCCAGACATTTTTAGAGAGAGTTAAAGTGATAGAAAAAGATAAAAAGTTTGTCAGAGCTTTTAGAAAGACAGAGAATAAAACTTTTTAAACTTTTTAGAACTTTTTAGAAAGTTAGAAGTACTTTTCAGCACTTAGAAAAGAGTGAAAAGAGGAAATGCAAAACTTTTTGGCTATGTGTATATACACTGACCTTGTTTTGTATATTTTTCTCTTATGAAAAGTACAATGACAAGAGTGGTAAGTAGTCTCAAAGCACTTATCCCACCGCTGCACAACTAATGTAGGAGGCTGGACTGGCTTGTAGTGAGTACCAAGGGGTACTTGCACCTTGCACCAGGCCCAGTTATCCCTTATTAGTGTATAGGGTGTCTAGCAGCTTAGGCTGATAGATAATGGTAGCTTAGCAGAGCAGCTTAGGCTGAACTAGGAGACGTGTGAAGCTACTACAGTACCACTTAGTGTCATATGCACAATATCATAAGAAAACACAATACACAGTTATACTAAAAATAAAGGTACTTTATTTTTATGACAATATGCCAAAGTATCTTAGAGTGTACCCCCAGTGAGAGGATAGAAAATATACACAAGGTATATATACACAATAGCAAAAATATGCAGTATAGTCTTTGAAAACAGTGCAAACAATGTATAGTTACAATAGGATGCAATGGGGAAACATAGGGATAGGGGCAACACAAACCATATACTCCAAAAGTGGAATGCGAACCACGAATGGACCCCAAACCTATGTGACCTTGTAGAGGGTCGCTGGGACTATTAGAAAATAGTGAGAGTTAGAAAAATAACCCTCCCCAAGACCCTGAAAAGTGAGTGCAAAGTGCACTAAAGTTCCCCTAAGGACAAAGAAGTCGTGTTAGAGGAATAATGCAGGAAAGACACAAACCAACAATGTAACAACTGTGGATTTCCAATCTAGGGTACCTGTGGAACAAGGGGACCAAGTCCAAAAGTCACAAGCAAGTCGGAGATGGGCAAATGCCCAGGAAATGCCAGCTGCGGGTGCAATGAAGCTTCTACTGGACAGAAGAAGCTGAGGTTTCTGCAGGAACGAAAAGGGCTAGAGACTTTCTCTTTGGTGGACGGATCCCTCTCGCCGTGGAGAGTCGTGCAGAAGTGTTTTCCCGCCGAAAGAACGCCAACAAGCCTTGCTAGCTGCAAATCGTGCCGTTAGCGTTTTTGGACGCTGCTGTGGCCCTGGAGGGACCAGGAGGTCACAAATTGGACCAGGAGAGAGAGGGGACATCGAGCAAGACAAGGAGCCCTCTCAGCAGCAGGTAGCACCCGGAGAAGTGCCAGAAACAGGCACTACGAGGATGCGTTAAACAGTGCTCACCCGAAGTCGCACAAAGGAGTCCCACGTAGCCGGAGACCAACTTAGAAAGTCGTGCAATGCAGGTTAGAGTGCCGTGGACCCAGGCTTGGATGTGCACAAAGGATTTCCGCCGGAAGTGCACAGGGGCCAGAGTAGCTGCAAAAGTCGCGGTTCCCAGCAATGCAGCCCAGCGAGGTGAGGCAAGGACTTACCTCCACCAAACTTGGACTGAAGAGTCACTGGACTGTGGGGGTCACTTGGACAGAGTCGCTGGATTCGAGGGACCTCGCTCGTCGTGCTGAGAGGAGACCCAAGGGACCGGTAATGCAGCTTTTTGGTGCCTGCGGTTGCAGGGGGAAGATTCCTTCGACCCACGGGAGATTTCTTCGGACCTTCTGGTGCAGAGAGGAGGCAGACTACCCCCACAGCATGCACAAGCAGGAAAACAGTCGAGAAGGCGGCAGGATCAGCGTTACAGAGTTGCAGTAGTTGTCTTTGCTACTATGTTGCAAGTTTCCAGCGCGGTCAGCAGTCGATTCCTTGGCAGAAGGTGAAGAGAGAGATGCAGAGGAACTCGGATGAGCTCTTGCATTCGTTATCCAAATTTTCCCCAGAGACAGAGACCCTAAATAGCCAGAAAAGAGGGTTTGGCTACTTAGGAGAGAGGATAGGCTACTAACACCTGAAGGAGCCTATCAGAAGGAGTCTCTGACGTCACCTGGTGGCACTGGCCACTCAGAGCAGTCCAGTGTGCCAGCAGCACCTCTGTTTCCAAGATGGCAGAGGTCTGGAGCACACTGGAGGAGCTCTGGACACCTCCCAGGGGAGGTGCAGGTCAGGGGAGTGGTCACTCCCCTTCCCTTTGTCCAGTTTCGCGCAGGAGCAGGGCTAAGGGGTCCCTGAACCGGTGTAGACTGGCTTATGCAGAATTGGACACATCTGTGCCCAACAAAGCATTTCCAGAGGCTGGGGGAGGCTACTCCTCCCCTGCCTTCACACCATTTTCCAAAGGGAGAGGGTGTCACACCCTCTCTCAGAGGAAGTTCTTTGTTCTGCCATCCTGGGCCAGGCCTGGCTGGACCCCAGGAGGGCAGATGCCTGTCTGAGGGGTTGGCAGCAGCAGCAGCTGCAGTGAAACCCCAGGAAGGGCAGTTTGGCAGTACCAGGGTCTGTGCTACAGACCACTGGGATCATGGGATTGTGCCAACTATGCCAGGATGGCATAGAGGGGGCTATTCCATGATCATAGACATGTTACATGGGCATATTCGGAGTTACCATTGTGAAGCTACATATAGGTAGTGACCTATATGTAGTGCACGCGTGTAATGGTGTCCCCGCACTCACAAAGTTCAGGGAATTGGCTCTGAACAATGTGGGGGCACCTTGGCTAGTGCCAGGGTGCCCTCACACTAAGTAACTTTGCACCTAACCTTTACCAGGTAAAGGTTAGACATATAGGTGACTTATAAGTTACTTAAGTGCAGTGTAAAATGGCTGTGAAATAACGTGGACGTTATTTCACTCAGGCTGCAGTGGCAGGCCTGTGTAAGAATTGTCAGAGCTCCCTATGGGTGGCAAAAGAAATGCTGCAGCCCATAGGGATCTCCTGGAACCCCAATACCCTGGGTACCTCAGTACCATATACTAGGGAATTATAAGGGTGTTCCAGTAAGCCAATGTAAATTGGTAAAAATGGTCACTAGTCTGTTAGTGACAATTTGGAAAGAAATGAGAGAGCATAACCACTGAGGTTCTGGTTAGCAGAGCCTCAGTGAGACAGTTAGGCACTACACAGGGAACACACACATATAGGCCACAACCTTATGAGCACTGGGGTCCTGACTAGCAGGGTCCCAGTGACACATAACAAACATACTGAAAACATAGGGTTTTCACTATGAGCACTGGGCCCTGGCTAGCAGGATCCCAGTGAGACAGTGAAAACACCCTGACATACACTCACAAACAGGCCAAAAGTGGGGGTAACAAGGCTAGAAAGAGGCTACTTTCTCACACAACCCCCCCCCCAAACGAAGGACAATAAGGCTAACCTTGGCCAGTTGAGACTTTATTGTCTAAGTGGTGATAAGTAGAGAGTAGCTCTGCAATAGACTGGTTACTCCCTTTATCATCCACTATATGGTTACTTCCCTGTGGGGATGTAAACCACCCTGTTTGAAGTTTTTTAGCTAAGCAACAATGTGAAGATGTATTTTCAGAGTTTCTATCAGTAAGTTTTAGTTTAGAGCAGTGGGAATTGTCCACTGAACCTATTTGTAGTGATGGAAATGCCAGACAGGGATGCTGTCTCAGAAAAGCCATAGCTGGGCAAAAACTTTGTCCATATGGCTGGAAGAGAGAACAGGGATGCTGTTTCTCTTGGGTTGGAGC
Source organism: Pleurodeles waltl (assembly GCF_031143425.1). NCBI lineage: Eukaryota > Metazoa > Chordata > Amphibia > Caudata > Salamandridae > Pleurodeles > Pleurodeles waltl. The sequence continues at coordinate 598,495,030 of NC_090440.1, read as the reverse complement.
AGGGCAGGGATGCTGTCCTATGAGCTCCACACTAGGGCAGGGATGCTGTCCTAAGTGTTGTGAGGCAGTGCAGAGTTTCTGCACTAAAGTTTCTCTGGGAGGGTTGGAGGGATGCTCCATGTTAACTAAAATGGTGCTCTTTTTCTCACCAATGTTAGTTATCCCACAGAGAGGTACTTCCACCTCAGGGAGTACAGTTTTGCCAACTGATGATTCCCTTGGAACAGGTGCCACCCCAGGAGAGATTTCTCCCACCACAGGAATGGTATCCTGAATGGTAGGGTGGTTAGGGGATACTGTGATACCCTTTTTACCTGTTGATGGAGAGGGATCCTGAGTTTTCAGGCCTTCTCTCCTTTGCTTTTTCATTTCAGTAGAAATGAGAGGGAACAATTCCTCAGGGATGCCCAGCATGGCTGCATGGGCATAAAACACTACATCAGCCCAACCTGAGGCCTCTAGGTCATTACCTAAGAGACAGTCTACAGGTAAGCTAGGTGATACCACCACCTGCTTAGGGCCAGTAACTCCACCCCAACTAAACTGAATTATAGCTAAGGGAAGAAACTTAGTGGAGTTATGGACATCAATAATCTTATACTGTTGACCAATGATGTGTTGATCAGGGTGCACTAGGTTTTCAGTCACCAAAGTGATACTGACACCTGTGTCCCTGTAGGCCAAGGCCTCAACACCATTTATTGAAACTGTCTGCCTGTACTTATCCATTGTAAGGGGACAAGCAGCCAGTGTGGCAAGGCCAATGCCACTAGGTGTGACAGAAACTGTCTTGGGACTGACTACCCCAGTTTCTATGATGGACCCATAAGTGAACCCAACTACACCCTTTGCTTGACTGTTGCCAGCAGTCCCACCACTAGTACCACTACTGCTAGGGGCACTAGAGCTTGATGTATTAGTGGTGGTAGGCTCAGGGGGTTTACCTGGACAGGACTTATCCCCTGGCCTATGGCCTCTGTTTTTACACACAAAGCACCAAGGCTTTTTAAATTGTGTAGGTTGAGAAGAAGAGGAAGAATATGTTTTATCCCCACCCCCTGAAGAGTGTTTAAGATTTGAAGTGGGATCTTTGGTTTTACCCTTGTCCCCATGCTTATCTTGAGATTTTTCACCATCTTTCTTCTTAGTGTTCTCTTTGTCACCTCCTGTATGAACTTTTCCGTTCACCCTTGTTCTGACCCATTTGTCTGCCTTCTTTCCCAATTCTTGGGGAGAGGTCAGATCAGAGTCCACCAAGTACTGGTGCAACAATCAGACACACAATTATTAAGAATATGCTCTCTCAGGATCAAGTTATACAGGCTGTCATAATCAGTAACTTTACTGCCATGTAACCACCCCTCCAAGGCCTTCACTGAATGGTCAATGAAATCAACCCAGTCTTGTGAAGACTCCTTTTTGGTCTCTCTGAACTTTATCCTGTATTGTTCAGTGGTTAAGCCATAACCATCCAGGAGTGCATTCTTAAGAACTTGGAAATTATTAGCATCATTTTCATTCACAGTAAGGAGCCTATCCCTACCTTTTCCACTAAATGATAGCCATAGGATAGCAGCCCACTGCCTTTGAGGGACATCCTGTACAACACAGGCCCTCTCAAGTGCAGCAAACCACTTGTTAATGTCATCCCCCTCCTTATAAGGGGGAACTATCTTGTGCAGATTCCTGGAATCATGCTCTTTTGCAGGATGACTATGGGGAATACTGCTGCTGCCACCATTGGTTTCTAAACCCAGTTTCTGTCTCTCCTTCTCTACTTCTAAAGTTTGTCTATCCAAATCCAGCTGTTGCTTCTTGAGCTTCAGTCTGGTTTGTTCCACTCTCAATCTATTGAGCTCCCTTTCTAACAATCTGTCATCAGGGTGGGTGGGAGGGACATGCCTTGAAACAGAAGTATGGTGAGAATGGACAGAAGGAGACCTGTCCCTTACAGAAGCCACCCTAACAGCTTGGCTAACAGAAACATCACTACCAGTATGGTGAGAATAAATGCTTTTGCTATGATGTGAGACAACACTATTTATATGGTGTGGCTCATCATCATTACCAACTATGCTAGACTGTCTAGTAATGGGCAGTCTAGGAAGTTTCTTTCCGGAATCTTTTCCTTGGGGAGTCCCTGGATCAGATTGAGAACCATTAGCTACTTTTTCAACAGATGGGGCACTTCTAGCCTTATCCTGTTCTCTAAGCATGTTAAGTAACAGTTCCAAGGAAGGATTCTTCCCTACACTCAAACCTCTCTCTATGCAGAGACTCCTTGCTCCTTTCCAGCTAAGGTGATCATATGCAAGTTTGGACAGATCAACATTTTGGCCTGTGCCAGACATTTTTAGAGAGAGTTAAAGTGATAGAAAAAGATAAAAAGTTTGTCAGAGCTTTTAGAAAGACAGAGAAAAAAACTTTTAAAACTTTTTAGAACTTTTTAGAAAGTTAGAAGTACTTTTCAGCACTTAGAAAAGAGTGAAAAGAGGAAATGCAAAACATTTTGGCTATGTGTATATACACTGACCTTGTTTTGTATATTTTTCTCTTATGAAAAGTACAATGACAAGAGTGGTAAGTAGTCTCAAAGCACTTATCCCACCGCTGCACAACCAATGTAGGAGGCTGGACTGGCTTGTAGTGAGTACCAAGGGGTACTTGCACCTTGCACCAGGCCCAGTTATCCCTTATTAGTGTATAGGGTGTCTAGCAGCTTAGGCTGATAGATAATGGTAGCTTAGCAGAGCAGCTTAGGCTGAACTAGGAGACGTGTGAAGCTACTACAGTACCACTTAGTGTCATATGCACAATATCATAAGAAAACACAATAAACAGTTATACTAAAAATAAAGGTACTTTATTTTTATGACAATATGCCAAAGTATCTTAGAGTGTACCCCCAGTGAGAGGATAGAAAATATACACAAGGTATATATACACAATAGCAAAAATATGCAGTATAGTCTTAGAAAACAGTGCAAACAATGTATAGTTACAATAGGATGCAATGGGGAAACATAGGGATAGGGGCAACACAAACCATATACTCCAAAAGTGGAATGCGAACCACGAATGGACCCCAAACCTATGTGACCTTGTAGAGGGTCGCTGGGACTATTAGAAAATAGTGAGAGTTAGAAAAATAACCCTCCCCAAGACCCTGAAAAGTGAGTGCAAAGTGCACTAAAGTTCCCCTAAGGACAAAGAAGTCGTGTTAGAGGAATAATGCAGGAAAGACACAAACCAACAATGCAACAACTGTGGATTTCCAATCTAGGGTACCTGTGGAACAAGGGGACCAAGTCCAAAAGTCACAAGCAAGTCGGAGATGGGCAAATGCCCAGGAAATGCCAGCTGCAGGAGCAAGGAAGCTTCTACTGGACAGAAGAAGCTGAGGTTTCCGCAGGAATGAAAAGGGCTAGAGACTTCCCCTTTGGTGGACGGACTCGGCTCGCCGTGGAGAGTCGTGCAGATGTGTTTTACCGCCGAAAGAACGCCAACAAGCCTTGCTAGCTGCAAATCGAGTGGATAGCGTTTTTGGACGCTGCTGTGGCCCTGGAGGGACCAGGAGGTCGCAGATTGGACCAGGAGAGAGAGGGGATGTCGAGCAAGACAAGGAGCCCTCTCAGCAGCAGGTAGCACCCGGAGAAGTGCCAGAAACAGGCACTACGAGGATGCGTGAAACGGTGCTCACCCAAAGTCGCACAAAGGAGTCCCACGTCGCCGGAGACCAACTTAGAAAGTCGTGCAATGCAGGTTAGAGTGCCGTGGAACCAGGCTTGGCTGTGCACAAAGGATTTCCACCAGAAGTGCACAGGGGCCGGAGTAGCTGCAAAAGTCGCGGTTCCAAGCAATGCAGCCCAGCGAGGTGAGGCAAGGACTTACCTCCACCAAACTTGGACTGAAGAGTCACTGGACTATGGGGGTCACTTGGACAGAGTCACTGGATTCGAGGGACCTCGCTCGTCGTGCTGAGAGGAGACCCAAGGGACCAGTAATGCAGCTTTTTGGTGCCTGCGGTTGCAGGGGGAAGATTCCGTCGACCCACGGGAGATTTCTTCGGAGCTTCTGGTGCAGAGAGGAGGCAGACTACCCCCACAGCATGCACAAGCAGGAAAACAGTCGAGAAGGCGGCAGGATCAGCGTTACAGAGTTGCAGTAGTCGTCTTTGCTACTATGTTGCAGGTTTGCAGGCTTCCAGCGCGGTCAGCAGTCGATTCCTTGGCAGAAGGTGAAGAGAGAGATGCAGAGGAACTCGGATGAGCTCTTGCATTCGTTATCCAAAGTTTCCCCAGAGACAGAGACCCTAAATAGCCAGAAAAGAGGGTTTGGCTACTTAGGAGAGAGGATAGGCTACTAACACCTGAAGGAGCCTATCAGAAGGAGTCTCTGACGTCACCTGGTGGCACTGGCCACTCAGAGCAGTCCAGTGTGCCAGCAGCACCTCTGTTTCCAAGATGGCAGAGGTCTGGAGCACACTGGAGGAGCTCTGGACACCTCCCAGGGGAGGTGCAGGTCAGGGGAGTGGTCACTCCCCTTCACTTTGTCCAGTTTCGCGCCAGAGCAGGGCTAAGGGGTCCCTGAACCGGTGTAGACTGGCTTATGCAGAATTGGGCACATCTGTGCCCAACAAAGCATTTCCAGAGGCTGGGGGAGGCTACTCCTCCCCTGCCTTCACACCATTTTCCAAAGGGAGAGGGTGTCACACCCTTTCTCAGAGGAAGTTCTTTGTTCTGCCATCCTGGGCCAGGCCTGGCTGGACCCCAGGAGGGCAGATGCCTGTCTGAGGGGTTGGCAGCAGCTGCAGTGAAACCGAGGAAGGGCAGTTTGGCAGTACCAGGGTCTGTGCTACAGACCACTGGGATCATGGGATTGTGCCAACTATGCCAGGATGGCATAGAGGGGGCAATTCCATGATCATAGACATGTTACATGGCCATATTCGGAGTTACCATTGTGAAGCTACATATAGGTAGTGACCTATATGTAGTGCACGCGTGTAATGGTGTCCCCGCACTCACAAAGTTCAGGGAATTGGCTTTGAACAATGTGGGGGCACCTTGGCTAGTGCCAGGGTGCCCTCACACTAAGTAACTTTGCACCTAACCTTTACCAGGTAAAGGTTAGACATATAGGTGATTGATAAGTTACTTAAGTGCAGTGTAAAATGGCTGTGAAATAACGTGGACGTTATTTCACTCAGGCTGCAGTGGCAGGCCTGTGTAAGAATTGTCAGAGCTCCCTATGGGTGGCAAAAGAAATGCTGCAGCCCATAGGGATCTCCTGGAACCCCAATACCCTGGGTACCTCAGTACCATATACTAGTGAATTATAAGGGTGTTCCAGTAAGCCAATGTAAATTGGTAAAAATGGTCACTAGTCTGTTAGTGACAATTTGGAAAGAAATGAGAGAGCATAACCACTGAGGTTCTGGTTAGCAGAGCCTCAGTGAGACAGTTAGGCACTACACAGGGAACACACACATATAGGCCACAACCTTATGAGCACTGGGGTCCTGACTAGCAGGGTCCCAGTGACACATAACAAACATACTGAAAACATAGGGTTTTCACTATGAGCACTGGGCCCTGGCTAGCAGGATCCCAGTGAGACAGTGAAAACACCCTGACATACACTCACAAACAGGCCAAAAATGGGGGTAACAAGGCTAGAAAGAGGCTACTTTCTCACACAACCCCCCCCCCCAAACGAAGGACAATAAGGCTAACCTTGGCCAGTTGAGACTTTATTGTCTAAGTGGTGATAAGTAGAGAGTAGCTCTGCAATAGACTGGTTACTCCCTTTATCATCCACTATATGGTTACTTCCCTGTGGGGATGTAAACCACCCTGTTTGAAGTTTTTTAGCTAAGCAACAATGTGAAGATGTATTTTCAGAGTTTCTATCAGTAAGTTTTAGTTTAGAGCAGTGGGAATTGTCCACTGAACCTATTTGTAGTGATGGAAATGCCAGACAGGGATGCTGTCTCAGAAAAGCCATAGCTGGGCAAAAACTTTGTCCATATGGCTGGAAGAGAGAACAGGGATGCTGTTTCTCTTGGGTTGGAGCAGGGCAGGGATGCTGTCCTATGAGCTCCACACTAGGGCAGGGATGCTGTCCTAAGTGTTGTGAGGCAGTGCAGAGTTTCTGCACTAAAGTTTCTCTGGGAGGGTTGGAGGGATGCTCCATGTTAACTAAAATGGTGCTCTTTTTCTCACCAATGTTAGTTATCCCACAGAGAGGTACTTCCACCTCAGGGAGTACAGTTTTGCCAACTGATGATTCCCTTGGAACAGGTGCCACCCCAGGAGAGGTTTCTCCCACCACAGGAATGGTATCCTGAATGGTAGGGTGGTTAGGGGATACTGTGATACCCTTTTTACCTGTTGATGGAGAGGGATCCTGAGTTTTCAGGCCTTCTCTCCTTTGCTTTTTCATTTCAGTAGAAATGAGAGGGAACAATTCCTCAGGGATGCCCAGCATGGCTGCATGGGCATAAAACTCTACATCAGCCCAACCTGAGGCCTCTAGGTTATTACCTAAGAGACAGTCTACAGGTAAGCTAGGTGATACCACCACCTGCTTAGGGCCAGTAACTCCACCCCAACTAAATTGAATTATAGCTAAGGGAAGAAACTTAGTGGAGTTATGGACATCAATAATCTTATACTGTTGTCCAATGATGTGTTGATCAGGGTGCACTAGGTTTTCAGTCACCAAAGTGATACTGGCACCTGTGTCCCTGTAGGCCAAGGCCTCAACACCATTTATTGAAACTGTCTGCCTGTACTTATCCATTGTAAGGGGACAAGCAGCCAGTGTGGCAAGGCCAATGCCACTAGGTGTGACAGAAACTGTCTTGGGACTGACTACCCCAGTTTCTATGATGGACCCATAAGTGAACCCAACTACACCCTTTGCTTGACTGTTGCCAGCAGTCCCACCACTAGTACCACTACTGCTAGGGGCACTAGAGCTTGATGTATTAGTGGTGGTAGGCTCAGGGGGTTTACCTGGACAGGACTTATCCCCTGGCCTATGGCCTCTGTTTTTACACACAAAGCACCAAGGCTTTTTAAATTGTGTAGGTTGAGAAGAAGAGGAAGAATATGTTTTATCCCCACCCCCTGAAGAGTGTTTAAGATTTGAAGTGGGATCTTTGGTTTTACCCTTGTCCCCATGCTTATCTTGAGATTTTTCACCATCTTTCTTCTTAGTGTTCTCTTTGTCACCTCCTGTATGAACTTTTCTGTTCACCCTTGTTCTGACCCATTTGTCTGCCTTCTTTCCCAATTCTTGGGGAGAGGTCAGATCAGAGTCCACCAAGTACTGGTGCAACAAATCAGACACACAATTATTAAGAATATGCTCTCTCAGGATCAAGTTATACAGGCTGTCATAATCAGTAACTTTACTGCCATGTAACCACCCCTCCAAGGCCTTCACTGAATGGTCAATGAAATCAACCCAGTCTTGTGAAGACTCCTTTTTGGTCTCTCTGAACTTTATCCTGTATTGTTCAGTGGTTAAGCCATAACCATCCAGGAGTGCATTCTAAAGAACTTGGAAATTATTAGCATCATTTTCATTCACAGTAAGGAGCCTATCCCTACCTTTTCCACTAAATGATAGCCATAGGATAGCAGCCCACTGCCTTTGAGGGACATCCTGTACAACACAGGCCCTCTCAAGTGCAGCAAACCACTTGTTAATGTCATCCCCCTCCTTATAAGGGGGAACTATCTTGTGCAGATTCCTGGAATCATGCTCTTTTGCAGGATGACTATGGGGAATACTGCTGCTGCCACCATTGGTTTCTAAACCCAGTTTCTGTCTCTCCTTCTCTACTTCTAAAGTCTGTCTATCCAAATCCAGCTGTTGCTTCTTGAGCTTCAGTCTGGTTTGTTCCACTCTCAATCTATTGAGCTCCCTTTCTAACAATCTGTCATCAGGGTGGGTGGGAGGGACATGCCTTGAAACAGAAGTATGGTGAGAATGGACAGAAGGAGACCTGTCCCTTACAGAAGCCACCCTAACAGCTTGGCTAACAGAAACATCACTACCAGTATGGTGAGAATAAATGCTTTTGCTATGATGTGAGACAACACTATTTATATGGTGTGGCTCATCATCATTACCAACTATGCTAGACTGTCTAGTAATGGGCAGTCTAGGAAGTTTCTTTCCGGAATCTTTTCCTTGGGGAGTCCCTGGATCAGATTGAGAACCATTAGCTACTTTTTCAACAGATGGGGCACTTCTAGCCTTATCCTGTTCTCTAAGCATGTTAAGTAACAGTTCCAAGGAAGGATTCTTCCCTACACTCAAACCTCTCTCTATGCAGAGACTCCTTGCTCCTTTCCAGCTAAGGTGATCATATGCAAGTTTGGACAGATCAACATTTTGGCCTGTGCCAGACATTTTTAGAGAGAGTTAAAGTGATAGAAAAAGATAAAAAGTTTGTCAGAGCTTTTAGAAAGACAGAGAAAAAAACTTTTTAAACTTTTTAGAACTTTTTAGAAAGTTAGAAGTACTTTTCAGCACTTAGAAAAGAGTGAAAAGAGGAAATGCAAAACTTTTTGGCTATGTGTATATACACTGACCTTGTTTTGTATATTTTTCTCTTATGAAAAGTACAATGACAAGAGTGGTAAGTAGTCTCAAAGCACTTATCCCACCGCTGCACAACCAATGTAGGAGGCTGGACTGGCTTGTAGTGAGTACCAAGGGGTACTTGCACCTTGCACCAGGCCCAGTTATCCCTTATTAGTGTATAGGGTGTCTAGCAGCTTAGGCTGATAGATAATGGTAGCTTAGCAGAGCAGCTTAGGCTGAACTAGGAGACGTGTGAAGCTACTACAGTACCACTTAGTGTCATATGCACAATATCATAAGAAAACACAATACACAGTTATACTAAAAATAAAGGTACTTTATTTTTATGACAATATGCCAAAGTATCTTAGAGTGTACCCTCAGTGAGAGGATAGGAAATATACACAAGATATATATACACAATAGCAAAAATATGCAGTATAGTCTTAGAAAACAGTGCAAACAATGTATAGTTACAGTAGGATGCAATGGGGACACATAGGGATAGGGGCAACACAAACCATATACTCCAGAAGTGGAATGCGAACCACGAATGGACCCCAAACCTATGTGACCTTGTAGAGGGTCGCTGGGACTATTAGAAAATAGTGAGGGTTAGAAAAATAGCCCACCCCAAGACCCTGAAAAGTGAGTGCAAAGTGCACTAAAGTTCCCCAAAGGACAAAGAAGTCGTGATAGGGGAATAATGCAGGAAAGACACAAACCAACAATGCAACAACGATGGATTTCCAATCTAGGGTACCTGTGGAATAAGGGGACCAAGTCCAAAAGTCACAAGCAAGTCGGATATGGGCAGATGCCCAGGAAATGCCAGCTGTGGGTGCAAAGAAGCTTCTACTGGACAGAAGAAGCTGAGGTTTCTGCAGGAATGAAAAGGGCTAGAGACTTCCCCTTTAGTGGACGGTCCCTCTCGCCGTGTAGAGTCGTTCAGAATTACTTTCCCGCCAAAAGAACGCCAACAAGCCTTGCTAGCTGCAAATCGTGCGGTTAGCGTTTTTGGATGCTGCTGTGGCCCATGAGGGACCAGGAGGTCGCATATTGGACCAGGAGGTAGAGGGGACGTCGCGCAAGACAAGGAGCTCTATTAGCAGCAGGTAGCACCCGGAGAAGTGCCAGAAACAGGCACTACGAGGATGCGTGAAATGGTGCTCACCCAAAGTTACACAAAGGAGTCCCACGTCGCCGGAGACCAACTTAGAAAGTCGTGCAATGCAGGTTAGAGTGCCGTGGACCAAGGCTTGGCTGTGCAGAAAGGATTTCCGCCGGAAGTGCACAGGGGCCGGAGTAGCTGCAAAAGTCGCGGTTCCTAGCAATGCAGTCTGGCGTGGGGAGGCAAGGACTTACCTCCCCCAAACTTGGACTGAAGAGTCACTGGACTGTGGGAGTCACTTGGACAGAGTTGCTGGATTGGAGGGACCTCGCTCGTCGTGCTGAGAGGAGACCCAAGGGACCGGTAATGCAGCTTTTTGGTGCCTGTGGTTGCAGGGGGAAGATTCCGTCGACCCACGGGAGATTTCTTCGGAGCTTCTAGTGCAGAGAGGAGGCAGACTACCCCCACAGCATGCACCACCAGGAAAACAGTCGAGAAAGTGGCAGGATCAGCGTTACAGAGTTGCAGTAGTCGTCTTTGCTAATATGTTGCAGTTTTGCAGGCTTCCAGCGCGGTCAGCAGTCAATTCCTTGGCAGAAGGTGAAGAGAGAGATGCAGAGGAACTTGGATGAGCTCTTGCATTCGTTATCTAAAGTTTCCCCAGAGACCCTAAATAGCCAGAAAAGAGGGTTTGGCTACTTAGGAGAGAGGATAGGCTAGCAACACCTGAAGGAGCCTATCAGGAGGAGTATCTGACGTCACCTGGTGGCACTGGCCACTCAGAGCAGTCCAGTGTGCCAGCAGAACCTCTGTTTCCAAGATGACAAAGGTCTGGAGCACACTGGAGGAGCTCTGGACACCTCCCAGGGGAGGTGCAGGTCAGGGGAGTGGTCACTCCCCTTTCCTTTGTCCAGTTTCGCGCCAGAGCAGGGCTAAGGGGTCCCCTGAACCGGTGTAGACTGGCTTATGCAGAATTGGGCACATCTGTGCCCAAGAAAGCATTTCCAGAGGCTGGGGGAGGCTACTCCTCCCCTGCCTTCACACCATTTTCCAAAGGGAGAGGGTGTAACACCCTCTCTCAGAGGAAGTTCTTTGTTCTGCCATCCTGGGCCAGGCCTGGCTGGACCCCAGGAGGGCAGATGCCTTTCTGAGGGGTTGGCAGCAGCAGCAGCTGCAGTGAAACCCCAGGAAAGGCAGTTTGGCAGTACCAGGGTCTGTGCTACAGACCACTGGGATCATGGGATTGTGCCAACTATGCCAGGATGGTATAGAAGGGGCAATTCCATGATCATAGACATGTTACATGGCCATATTCGGAGTTACCATTGTGAAGCTCCATATAGGTAGTGACCTATATGTAGTGCACACGTGTAATGGTGTCCCCGCACTCACAAAGACCGGGGAATTGGCCCTGAACAATGTGGGGGCACCTTGGCTAGTGCCAGGGTGCCCTCACACTAAGTAACTTTGCACCTAACCTTTACCAGGTAAAGGTTAGACATATAGGTGACTTATAAGTTACTTAAGTGCAGTGTAAAATGGCTGTGAAATAACGTGGACGTTATTTCACTCAGGCTGCAGTGGCAGGCCTGTGTAAGAATTGTCAGAGTTCCCTATGGGTGGCAAAAGAAATGCTGCAGCCCATAGGGATCTCCTGGAACCCCAATACCCTGGGTACCTCAGTACCATATACTAGGGAATTATAAGGGTGATCCAGTAAGCCAATGTAAATTGGTAAAATTGGTCACTAGCCTGTTAGTGATAATTTGAAAGAAATGAGAGAGCATAACCACTGAGGTTCTGATTAGCAGAGCCTCAGTGAGACAGTTAGTCACTACACAGGTAACACATTCAGGCACACTTATGAGCACTGGGGCCCTAGTGAACAGGGTCCCAGTGACACATACAACTAAAACAACATATATACAGTGAAAAATGGGGGTAACATGCCAGGCAAGATGGTACTTTCCTACACTAGTTCAGCCTAAGCTGCTCTGCTAAGCTACCATTATCTATCAGCCTAAGCTGCTAGACAGCCCTATACACTAATAAGGGATAAAAGGGCCTGGTGCAAGGTGTAAGTACCACTTGGTACTCACTACAAGCCAGTCCAGCCTCCTACACCCATAGGGAGCTCTGACAATTCTTACACAGGCCTGCCACTGCAGCCTGAGTGAAATAACATCCACGTTATTTCACAGCCATTCACCACTGCACTTAAGTAACTCAGAAGTCACCTATATGTCTAACCTTTACCTGGTAAAGGTTGGGTGCGAAGTTACTTAGTGTGTGGGCACCCTGGCACTAGCCAAGGTGCCCCCACATCGTTCAGGGCAAATTCCCCGGACTTTGTGATTGCGGGGACACCATTACACGCTGCAATGGACATAGGTCACTACCTATGTACAGCGTGACAATGGTAACTCCGAGCATGGCCATGTGACATGTCTAAGATCATGGAATTGTCACCCCAATGCCATTCTGGCATTGGGGAGACAATTCCATGATCCCCCGAGTCTCTAGCACAGACCCGGGTACTGCCAAACTACCTTTCCCGGGGTTTCACTGCAGCTGCTGCTGCTGCCAACCCCTCAGACCGGTTTCTGCCCTCCTGGGGTCCAGCCAGGCTTGGCCCACGAAGGCAGAACAAAGGACTTCCTCAGAGAGAGGGTGTTACACCCTCTTCCATTGGAAAAAGGTGTCAGGGCTGGGGAGGAGTAGCCTCCCCCAGCCTCTGGAAATGCTTTGATGGGCACAGTTGGTGCCCATCTCTGCATAAGCCAGTCTACACCGGTTTCAGGCATCCCCCAGCCCTGCTCTGGCACGAAACTGGACAAAGGAAATTGGAGTGACCACCCCCCCTTACCTGCACCTCCCAGGGGAGTTGCCCAGAGCTCCTCCAGTGTGCTCCAGACCTCTGCCATCTTGGAAACAGAGGTGCTGCTGGCACACTCGACTGCTCTGATTGGTCGGTGCCAGCAGGTGATGTCAGAGACCCCTTCTGATAGGCTCTTACCTGTGTTGCTAGCCTATTCTCCTTCCTAGGTAGCCAAACCTCCTTTTCTGGCTATTTAGGGTCTCTGCTTTGGGAAATTCTTTAGATAACGAATGCAAGAGCTCATCAGAGTTCCTTTGCATCTCTATCTTCACCTTCTGCCAAAGAATGGACCGCTGACTGCTCGGGACGCCTGCAAAACCACAACAAAGTAGCAAAGACGAATACTGTAACCTTGTATCGCTGATCCTGCCGCCTTCTCTACTGTTTTCCTGGTGGTGCATGCTGTGGGGGTAGTCTGCCTCCTCCCTGCACTAGAAGCTCAGACGAAATCTCCCGTGGGACGACGGAATCCTCCCCCTGCAACCGCAGGCACCAAAAGAACTGCATAACCGGTCCTCTGGGTCCCCTCTCAGCAAGACGAGCGTGGTCCCTGGAATTCAGCAACTCTGTCCAAGTGTCTCTCACAGTCCAGTGACTCTTCAGTCCAAGTTTGATGGGGGTAAGTCCATGCCTCCCCATGCTAGACTGCATTGCTGGGTGACGCGTTATTTGCAGGTGCTCCGGCTCCTGTGCACTCTTCCAGGATTTAATTTGTGCACAGCCAAGCCTGGGTCGCCGACACTCTAACCTGCAGTGCACAACCTCCTGAGTTGTCATAACGGCGTCGTGGGATCTCCTTTTGTGCCTTCGGGTGAGTTCTGGTTCACTCCTCTTCGTAGTGCCTGTTCCGGCACTTCTGCAGGTGCTGCCTGCTTCTGTGAGGGCTCCCTGTCTTGCTGGGCGCCCCCTCTGTCTCCTCACGCAATTGGCGACATCCTGGTCCCTCCTGGGCCACAGCAGCATCCAAAAACCCTAACCGCATCCCTTGCAGCTAGCTAGGCTTGTTTGCGGTCTTTCTGCGTGGGAACACCTCTGCAAGCTTCTTCACCACGTGGGACATCCATTCTCCAAACGGGAAGTTCCTTGTCCTCTTCGTTCTTGCAGAATCCACAGCTTCTACCATCCAGTGGCAGCTTCTTTGCACCCTCAGCTGGCATTTTCTGGGCATCTGCCCAATCTCGACTTTGTCGCGACTCTTGGACTTGGTCCCCTTGTTCCACAGGTACTCTCGTCCGGAAATCCACCTTTGTTGCATTGCTGGTGTTGGTCTTCCTTGCAGAATTCCCCTATAACGACTTCTGTGCTCTCTGGGGAATATAGGTGCACTTTACACCTACTTTTCATGGTCTTGGGGTGGGCTATTTTTCTAACCCTCACTGTTTTCTTACAGTCCCAGCAACCCTCTACAAGCACACATAGGTTTGGGGTCCATTTGTGCTTCGCATTCCACTTTTGGAGTATATGGTTTGTGTTGCCCCTATACCTATGTGCTCTCATTGCAATCTATTGTGATTATACATTGCTTGCATTACTTCCTTTTGCTATTACTGCATATTTTTGGTATTGTGTACATATATCTTGTGTATATTTGCTATCCTCATACTGAGGGTACTCACTGAGATACTTTTGGCATATTGTCATAAAAATAAAGTGCCTTTATTTTTAGTATATCTGTGTATTGTGTTTTCTTATGATATTGTGCATATGACACCAGTGGTATAGTAGGGGTATAGTAGGAGCTTTGCATGTCTCCTAGTTCAGCCTAAGCTGCTTGTAGGAAAGTACCATCTTGCCTGGCATGTTACCCCCATATTTCACTGTATATAGGTTGTTTTAGTTGCATGTGTCACTGGAACCCTGCCAGCCAGGGCCCCAGTGCTCATAAGTGTGCCCTGTATGTTTTACCTGTGTTATGACTAACTGTCTCACTGAGGCTCTGCTATCCAGAACCTCAGTGGTTATGCTCTCTCATTCTCTTTCCAAATTGTCATTAACAGGCTAATGACCAATTTCACCAATTTACATTGGCATAATGGAACACCCTTATAATACCCTAGTATATGGTAATACCCAGGGTATTGGGGTTCCAGGAGATCCCTATGGGCTGCAGCATTTCTTGTGCCACCCATAGGGAGATCTGACAATTCTTACACAGGCCTGCCAGTGCAGCCTGAGTGAAATAACGTCCACGTTATTTCACAGCCATTTACCACTGCACTTAAGTAACTTATAAGTCACCTATATGTCTAACCTTTACCTGGTAAAGGTTGGGTGCTAAGTTACTTAGTGTGTGGGCACCCTGGCACTAGCCAAGGTGCTCCCACATTGTTCAGGGCAAATTCCCCGGACCTTGTGAGGGCGGGGACACCATTACACGCGTGCACTATACATATGTCATGACATATGTATAGCGTCACAATGGTAACTCCGAACATGGCCATGTAACATGTCTAGGATCATGGAATTGTCACCCCAATGCCATTCTGGCATTGGGGAGACATTTCCATGATCCCCCGAGTCTCTAGCTCAGACCGGGGTACTGCCAAACTACCTTTCCCGTGGTTTCACTGCAGCTGCTGCTGCTGTCAACCCCTCAGACAGGTTTCTGCCCTCCTGGGGTCCAGCCAGGCATGGCCCTGGAAAGCAGAACAAAGGACTTCCTCAGAGAGAGGGTGTTACTGTAGGAGGCTGGACTGGCTTGTAGTGAGTACCAAGGGGTACTTACACCTTGCACCAGGCCCAGTTATTCCTTATTAGTGTATAGGGTGTCTAGCAGCTTAGGCTGATAGATAATGGTAACTTAGCAGAGCAGCTTAGGCTGAACTAGGAGACGAGTGAAGCTCCTACAGTACCACTAGTGTCATATGCACAATATCATAAGAAAACACAATACACAGATATACTAAAAATAAAGGTACTTTATTTTTATGACAATGGGCCTGATTACAACTTTGGAGGAGGTGTTAATCCGTCCCAAAAGTGACGGTATAGTGACGGATATACCACCAGCCGTATTACGAGTTCCATAGGATATAATGGACTCGTAATACGGCTGGTGGTATATCCGTCACTTTACCGTCACTTTTGGGACGGATTAACACCTCCTCCAAAGTTGTAATCAGGCCCAATATGCCAAAGTATCTCAGAGTGTACCCTCAGTATGAGGATAGCAAATATACACAAGATATATGTACACAATACCAAAAATATGCAGTATAGTCTTAGAAAACAGTGCAAACAATGTATAGTTACAATAGGATGCAATGGGGACACATAGGGATAGGGGCAACACAAACCATATACTCCAAAAGTGGAATGCGAACCACGAATGGACCCCAAACCTATGTGACCTTGTAGAGGGTCGCTGGGACTATTAGAGAATAGTAAGGTTTAGAAAAATAGCCCACCCCAAGACCCTGAAAAGTGAGTGCAAAGTGCACTAAAGTTCCCCAAAGGACATAGAAGTCGTGATAGGGGAATTCTGCAGGAAAGACACAAACCAGCAATCCAACAAAAATGGATTTCCAGTCGAGGGTACCTGTGGAACAAGGGAACCAAGTCCAAAAGTCACAAGCAAGTCGGAGTTGGGCAGATGCCCAGGAAATGCCAGCTGTGGGAGTAAAGAAGCTGCTACTGGACAGTAGAAGCTGAGGATTCTGCAGGAACGATAAGGGCTAGAGACTTCCCCTTTGGAAGATTGATCCCCCACGCAGTGGAGAGTCGTCCAAAAATTATTTCCTGAAGAAAGACCGCCAACAAGCCTTGCTAGCTGCAAATCATGCGGTTAGGCTTTTTGGATGCTGCTGTGGCCCAGAAGGGACCAGGATGTCCCCAATTGCGTCTGGGGACAGAGGCGGCGTCGGGCAAGACAAGGAGCCCTCTCAATAGCAAGCACCACCCGCAGAAGTGCCGGAGCAGGCACTACAAAGAAGAGTGAAACAGTGCTCACCCGAAGGTGCACAAAGGAGACCAACGTCACCGGAGACCAACTTAGAAAGTCGGGCAATGCAGGTTAGAGTGTCGTGGAAGCAGGCTTGGCTGTGCACAAAGGATTTCCGCCGGAAGTGCAGAGAGGCCGGAGTAGCTGCAAAAGTCACGTTTCCCAGCAATGCAGTCTGGCATGGGGAGGCAAGGACTTACCTCCACCAAACTTGGACTAAAGAGTCACTGGACTGTGGGAGACACTTGGACAGAGTTGTTGGATTCAAGGGACCTCGCTCGTCGTGCTGAGAGGGGACCCAAGGGACCGGTGATGCAGTTCTTTGGTGCCTGCGGTTGCAGGGGGAAGATTCCGTCGACCCACGGGAGATTTCTTCGGAGCTTCTAGTGCAGAGAGGAGGCAGACTACCCCCACAGCATGCACCACTAGGAAAACAGTTGAGAAGGCGGCAGGATCAGCGTTACAGAGTTACAGTAGTCATCTTCGCTACTTTGTTGCAGTTTTGCAGGCTTCCAGCGCGGTCAGCAGTCGATTCCTTGGTAGAAGGTGAAGAGACAGATGCAGAGGAACTCTGATGAGCTCTTGCATTCGTTATCTAAGGAATTCCCCAAAGCAGAGACCCTAAATAGCCAGAAAAGAGGGTTTGGCTACTTAGGAGAGAGGATAGGCTAGCAACACCTGAAGGAGCCTATCGGAAGGAGTCTTTGACGTCACCTGCTGGCCCTGGCCACTCAGAGCAGTCCAGTGTGCCAGCAGCACCTCTGTTTCCAAGATGGCAGAGGTCTGGAGCACACTGGAGGAGCTCTGGGCACCTCCCAGGGGAGGTGCACGTCAGGGGAGTGGTCACTCCCCTTTCCTTTGTCCAGTTTCACGCCAGAGCAGGGCTGAGGGGTCCCTGAACCGGTGTACACTGGCTTATGCAGAAATGGGCACCATCTGTGCCCATGAAAGCATTTCCAGAGGCTGGGGGAGGCTACTCCTCCCCTGCCTTCACACCATTTTCCAAAGGGAGAGGGTGTAACACCCTCTCTCTGAGGAAGTCCTTTGTTCTGCCATCCTGGGCCAGGCCTGGCTGGACCCCAGGAGGGCAGAAACCTGTCTGAGGGGTTGGCAGCAGCAGCAGCTGCAGTGAAACCCCTGAAAAGGCAATTTGGCAGTACCAGGGTCTGTGCTACAGACCACTGGGATCATGGGATTGTGCCAACTATGCCAGGATGGCATAGAGGGGGCAATTCCATGATCATAGACATGTTACATGGCCATATTCGGAGTTACCATTGTGAAGCTACACATAGGTAGTGGCCTATATGTAGTGCACACGTGTAATGGTGTCCCCGCACTCACAAAGTCCGGGGAATTTGCCCTGAACAATGTGGGGGCACCTTGGCTAGTGCCAGGGTGCCCTCACACTAAGTAACTTTGCACCTAACCTTTACCAGGTAAAGGTTAGACATATATGTGACTTATAAGTGACTTAAGTGCAGTGGTAAATGGCTGTGAAATAACGTGGACGTTATTTGACTCAGGCTGCAGTGGCAGGCCTGTGTAAGCATTGTCAGAGCTGCCTATGGGTGGCAAAAGAAATGCTGCAGCCCATAGGGATCTCCTGGAACCCCAATACCCTGGGTACCTCAGTACCATATACTAGGGAATTATAAGAGTGTTCCAGTATGCCAATGTGAATTGGTAAAATTGGTCACTACCTGTTAGTGACAATTTGAAAGAAAAGAGAGAGCATAACCACTGAGGTTCTGGAAAGCAGAGCCTCAGTGAGACAGTTAGTCATAACACAGGCAACACTTTCAGGCACACTTATGAGCACTGGGGCCCTGGCTGGCAGGGTCCCAGTGACACATACAACTAAAACAACATATATACAGTGAAAAATGGGGGTAACATGCCAGGCAAGATGGTACTTTCCTACACAACCCCCCCCCCCAAACGAAGGACAATAAGACTAGTCATTCAATGATGGGTCTTCATTGTCTAAGTGGAAATATCTGGAGAGTCCATCTGCATTGGAGTGGGTACTTCCAGGTCTATGTTCCACTGTATAGTCCATTCCCTGTAGGGATATGGACCACCTCAACAATTTAGGATTTTCACCTTTCATTTGTTTTAGCCAAAGTAGAGGTTTGTGGTCTGTCTGAACAATGAAGTGAGTGCCAAACAGGTATGGCCTCAACTTCTTCAGTGCCCAGACCACAGCAAAGGCCTCCCTCTCAATGGCAGACCAACGCTTTTCTCTAGGGGTCAACCTCCTACTAATAAAAGCAACAGGTTGATCCTGGCCCTCAGAATTAAGTTGTGATAGGACTGCCCCTACTCCTAATTCAGATGCATCAGTTTGGACATAGAATTCTTTAGAGTAACAAGGGCTTTTCAGGACAGGTGCAGAGCACATGGCCTGCTTCAGCTCCTTAAAAGCTTTCTGACAGTTTGCTGTCCATAATACCTTCTTAGGCATTTTCTTGGATGTGAGGTCGTTAAGAGGGGCTGCAATGGAGCCATAGTTCTTAATGAACCTCCTATAGTACCCAGTGAGGCCTAAAAAGGCTCTCACCTGAGTCTGAGTAGTAAGGGGAACCCAAACAATGATTGTTTGGATTTTCCCCTGAAGTGGTGCAATCTGTTCCACACCAACCAGGTGTCCCAGATAAACCACCTTCCCCTGCCCTATCTGCCACTTTGAAGCCTTGATAGTGAGGCCTGCCTTTTGCAGGGCCTCCAAAACTTTCCATAGGTGGACCAGGTGATCATCCCAGCTGGAGCTAAAGACAGCTATATCGTCCAAATATGCTGCACTGAAAGCTTCCAGCCCTTGCAGGACTGTGTTCACCAACCTTTGAAAAGTGGCAGGTGCATTTTTCAATCCAAAAGGCATTACTGTGAACTGGTAATGGCCTCCAATGGTTGAAAATGCAGTTTTAGCTTTAGCATCTTCTGATAATTTGATCTGCAATACCCTGCAGTCAAATCAAAAGTGCTTAGATACTTGGCAGATGCCAGTGTATCTATGAGCTCATCTGCCCTGGGTATAGGGTGAGCATCAGTTTTGGTTACCTGGTTTAGACCTCTGTAGTCTACACAAAACCGCATTTCCTTCTTTCCATCCTTGGAATGAGGTTTTGGTGCAAGTGCCACAGGAGAAGCCCATGGACCTTCAGAGTGCTCAACCACTCCTAGTTCTAACATTCTCTGCACCTCTTGCTTTATGCAGTCTCTGACATGGTCAGGCTGCCTATAGATCTTACTTTTGACAGGCAAGCTGTCTCCAGTATCTATAGTGTGCTCACACCAAGAAGTGGTACCTGGCACAGTAGAGAAGAGTTCAGAAAACTGACCTAGGAGATTAAGCAGTGGTCTTTCTGTTCAGCAGTAAGACAATCTGCCAGTACAACACCTTCCACCAGAGCATCTTGTTCCGTGGAGGAGAAGAGATCAGGTAGAGGATCACTGTCTTCTTCCTGTCCCTCATCAGTTGCCATGAGCAGGGTGAGATCAGACCTGTCATAGTAGGGTCTCAGGCGATTGACGTGGAGCACCCTAAGGGGACTCCTGGCAGTGCCTAAGTCAACTAAGTAGGTGACTTCACCCTTTTTCTCAACAATTGTGTGGGGTCCACTCCATTTATCTTGGAGTGCTCTTGGGGCCACAGGCTCCAAGACCCACACTTTCTGCCCTGGTTGGTACTGAACCAAAACAGCCTTCTGGTCATGCCATTGCTTCTGGAGCTCTTGGCTGGCCTGAAGGTTTTTACTGGCCTTTTTCATATACTCAGCCATCCTTGATCTGAGGCCAAGTACATAATCCACTATATCTTGCTTTGGAGCTTTTAAAGGTTGTTCCCAACACTCCTTGACAAGTGTTAGTGGACCCCTCACAGGGTGTCCAAAGAGGAGTTCAAAGGGGCTGAAGCCCACTCCTTTCTGGGGTACCTCCCTGTAGGCAAAAAGGAGGCATGGTAAAAGAATATCCCATCTCCTGCGGCGTTTTTCAGGGAGTCCCATAATCATGCCTTTGAGAGTTTTGTTAAAACTCTCCAGCAGTCCATTTGTTTGTGGATGATAGGGTGTGGTGAACTTGTATGTCACCCCACACTCCTTCCACATGGCCTTCAAGTAAGCAGACATGAAATTGCTTCCTCTGTCTGAAACTACCTCTTTTGGGAAGCCCACCCTGGAAAAGATTCCCAGGAGGGCCTTTGCCCCTGCAGGAGCTGTAGGTAGTGGTCCTTAGAGAAATTGCTTCAGGATATCTGGTGGCATGGTCCACTACCACCAAGATAAACCTATTTCCTGAAGCAGTAGGAGGGGTCAAGGGGGCCAACTATGCCAACCCCTACCCTTTCAAAGGGAACCCCTACCACAGGCAGTGGAATAAGGGGTTCCTTTGGGGTGCCACCTGTCTTGCCACTGGCTTGACAGGTTTCACAGGACTTACAAAAATCTTTTGTGTCCTCAGACATTCTAGGCCAATGAAACAAGGGAACAAGCCTGTCCCAAGTTTTCATTTGCCCCAAATGTTCAGCAAGGGGAATGTCGGGAGCAAGAGTTAGGAGGAACATTCTGTACTCCTGAGGAATCACCAATCTCCTGGCAGCTCCAGGTTTTGGATCCCTTGCTTCAGTGTACAAGAGGTTGTCCTCCCAGTAAACTCTGTGAGAGTCACTGTGTAGGAGGCTGGACTGGCTTGTAGTGAGAACCAAGGGGTACTTGCACCTTGCACCAGGCCCAGTTATCCCTTATTAGTGTATAGGGTGTCTAGCAGCTTAGGCTGATAGATAATGGTAGCTTAGCAGAGCAGCTTAGGCTGAACTAGGAGACGTGTGAAGCTACTACAGTACCACTTAGTGTCATATGCACAATATCATAAGAAAACACAATACACAGTTATACTAAAAATAAAGGTACTTTATTTTTATGACAATATGCCAAAGTATCTTAGAGTGTACCCTCACTGAGAGGATAGGAAATATACACAAGATATATATACACAATAGCAAAAATATGCAGTATAGTCTTAGAAAACAGTGCAAACAATGTATAGTTACAATAGGATGCAATGGGGAAACATAGGGATAGGGGCAACACAAACCATATACTCCAAAAGTGGAATGCGAACCACGAATGGACCCCAAACCTATGAGACCTTGTAGAGGGTCGCTGGGACTATTAGAAAATAGTGAGAGTTAGAAAAATAACCCTCCCCAAGACCCTGAAAAGTGAGTGCAAAGTGCACTAAAGTTCCCCTAAGGACAAAGAAGTCGTGTTAGAGGAATAATGCAGGAAAGACACAAACCAACAATGCAACAACTGTGGATTTCCAATCTAGGGTACCTGTGGAACAAGGGGACCAAGTCCAAAAGTCACAAGCAAGTCGGAGATGGGCAGATGCCCAGGAAATGCCAGCTGCGGGTGCAAAGAAGCTTCTACTGGACAGAAGAAGCTGAGGTTTCTGCAGGAACGAAAAGGGCTAGAGACTTCCCCTTTGGTAGATGGATCCCACTCGCCTTGGAGAGTCGTGCAGAAGTATTTTCCCGCCGGAAGAACGCCAACAAGCCTTGCTAGCTGCAAATCGTGCGTTTGACGTTTTTGGACGCTGCTGGGGCCCAGGAGGGACCAGGAGGTCGCAAATTGGACCTGAAGAGAGAAGAGACGTCGAGCAAGACAAAGAGCCCTCACTGAAGCAGGTAGTACCCGGAGAAGTG
The DNA here is from genome assembly GCF_031143425.1 of Pleurodeles waltl. Taxonomy (NCBI): domain Eukaryota; kingdom Metazoa; phylum Chordata; class Amphibia; order Caudata; family Salamandridae; genus Pleurodeles; species Pleurodeles waltl. The sequence continues at coordinate 598,472,790 of NC_090440.1, read as the reverse complement.
CCAGAAACAGGCACTACGAGGATGCGTGAAACGGTGCTTGCCGAAGTTGCACAAAGGAGTCCCACGTCGCCGGAGACCAACTTAGAAAGTCGTGCAATGCAGGTTAGAGTGCCGTGGACCCAGGCTTGGCTGTGCACAAAGGATTTCCACCGGAAGTGCACAGGGGCCGGAGTAGCTGCAAAGTTGCGGTTCCCAGCAATGCAGCCCAGCGAGGTGAGGCAAGGACTTACCTCCACCAAACTTGGACTGAAGAGTCACTGGACTGTGGGGGTCACTTGGACAGAGTCGCTGGATTCGAGGGACCTCGCTCGTCGTGCTGAGAGGAGACCCAAGGGACCGGTAATGCAGCTTTTTGGTGCCTGCGGTTGCAGGGGGAAGATTCCGTCGACCCACGGGAGATTTCTTCGGAGCTTCTGGTGCAGAGAGGAGGCAGGCTACCCCCACAGCATGCACAAGCAGGAAAACAGTCGAGAAGGCGGCAGGATCAGCGTTACAGAGTTGCAGTAGTCGTCTTTGCTACTATGTTGCAGGTTTGCAGGCTTCCAGCGCGGTCAGCGGTCGTTTCCTTATCAGAAGGTGAAGAGAGAGATGCAGAGGAACTCGGATGAGCTCTTGCATTCGTTATCTGAAGTTTCCCCAGAGACAGAGACCCTAAATAGCCAGAAAAGAGGGTTTGGCTACCTAGGAGAGAGGATAGGCTACTAACACCTGAAGGAGCCTATCAGCAGGAGTCTCTGACGTCACCTGGTGGCACTGGCCACTCAGAGCAGTCCAGTGTGCCAGCAGCACCTCTGTTTCCAAGATGGCAGAGGTCTGGAGCACACTGGAGGAGCTCTGGACACCTCCCAGGGGAGGTGCAGGTCAGGGGAGTGGTCATTCCCCTTTCCTTTGTCCAATTTCGCGCCAGAGCAGGGGCTAAGGGGTCCCTGAACCGGTGTAGACTGGCTTATGCAGAATTGGGCACCTCTGTGCCCAACAAAGCATTTCCAGAGGCTGGGGGAGGCTACTCCTCCCCTGCCTTCACACCATTTTCCAAAGGGAGAGGGTGTCACACCCTCTCTCAGAGGAAGTTCTTTGTTCTGCCATCCTGGGCCAGGCCTGGCTGGACCCCAGGAGGGCAGCTGCCTGTCTGAGGGGTTGGCAGCAGCAGCAGCTGCAGTGAAACCCCAGGAAGGGCAGTTTGGCAGTACCAGGGTCTGTGCTGCAGACCACTGGGATCATGGGATTGTGCCAACTATGCCAGGAGGGCATAGAGAGGGCAATTCCATGATCATAGACATGTTACATGGCCATATTCGGAGTTACCATGGTGAAGCTACATATAGGTAGTGACCTATATGTAGTGCACGCGTGTAATGGTGTCCCTGCACTCACAAAGTTCAGGGAATTGGCTCTGAACAATGTGGGGGCACCTTGGCTAGTGCCAGGGTGCCCTCACACTAAGTAACTTTGCACCTAACCTTTACCAGGTAAAGGTTAGACATATAGGTGACTTATAAGTTACTTAAGTGCAGTGTAAAATGGCTGTGAAATAACGTGGACGTTATTTCACTCAGGCTGCAGTGGCAGGCCTGTGTAAGAATTGTCAGAGCTCCCTATGGGTGGCAAAAGAAATGCTGCAGCCCATAGGGATCTCCTGGAACCCCAATACGCTGGGTACCTCAGTACCATATACTAGGGAATTATAAGGGTGTTCCAGTAAGCCAATGTAAATTGGTAAAAATTGTCACTAGCCTGTCAGTGACAATTTGGAAAGAAATGAGAGAGCATAACCACTGAGGTTCTGGTTAGCAGAGCCTCAGTGAGACAGTTAGTCACTACACAGGTAACACATTCAGGCACACTTATGAGCACTGGGGCCCTGGGTTACCAGGGTCCCAGTGACACATACAACTAAAACAACATATATACAGTGAAAAATGGGGGTAACATGCCAGGCAAGATGGTACTTTCCTACACAACCCCCCCCCAAACGAAGGACAATAAGACTAGCCATGACCTGATGAGTCTTCATTGTCTAAGTGGAAATATCTGGAGAGTCCATCTGCATTGGAGTGGCTACTCCCAGGTCTATGTTCCACTGTATAGTCCATTCCCTGTAGGGATATGGACCACCTCAACAATTTAGGATTTTCACCTTTCATTTGTTTTAGCCAAAGTAGAGGTTTGTGGTCTGTCTGAACAATGAAGTGAGTGCCAAACAGGTATGGCCTCAACTTCTTCAGAGCCCAGACCACAGCAAAGGCCTCCCTCTCAATGGCAGACCAACGCTTTTCTCTAGGGGTCAACCTTCTACTAATAAAAGCAACAGGTTGATCCTGGCCCTCAGAATTAAGTTGTGATAGGACTGCCCCTACTCCTAATTCAGATGCATCAGTTTGGACATAGAATTTTTTAGAGTAACAAGGGCTTTTCAGGACAGGTGCAGAGCACATGGCCTGCTTCAGCTCCTCAAAAGCTTTCTGACAGTTTGCTGTCCATAATACCTTTTTAGGCATTTTCTTGGATGTGAGGTCATTAAGAGGGGCTGCAATGGAGCCATAGTTCTTAATGAACCTCCTGTAATACCCAGTGAGGCCTAGGAAGGCTCTCACCTGAGTCTGAGTGGTAGGGGGAACCCAATCAATAATAGTTTGGATATTCCCCTGAAGTGGTGCAATCTGTTCCCCACCAACAAGGTGTCCCAGATAAACCACCTTACCCTGCCCTATCTGGCACTTTGAAGCCTTGATAGTGAGGCCTGCCTTTTGCAGGGCCTCCAAAACTTTCCATAGGTGGACCAGGTGATCATCCCAGCTGGAGCTAAAGACAGCTATATCGTCCAAATATGCTGCACTGAAAGCTTCCAGCCCTTGCAGGACTGTGTTCACCAACCTCTGAAAAGTGGCAGGTGCATTTTTCAAACCAAAAGGCATTACAGTAAACTGGTAATGTCCTCCAATGGTAGAAAATGCAGTCTTAGATTTAGCATCTTCTGATAATTTGATATGCCAATACCCTGCAGTCAAATCAAAGGTGCTTAGATACTTTGCAGATGCCAGTGTATCTATAAGCTCATCTGCCCTGGGTATAGGGTGAGCATCAGTTTTGGTTACCAAGTTGAGACCTCTATAGTCTACACAAAACCGCATTTCCTTCTTTCCATCTTTAGAATTGGGTTTTGGTACCAGTACCACAGGGGAAGCCCATGGACTGTCAGAGTGCTCAACCACTCCTAGTTCCAACATTTTCTGAACTTCTTGCTTTATGCAGTCCCTGACATGGTCAGGGTGCCTATAGATCTTACTTTTGACAGGTAAACTGTCTCCAGTATCTATAGTGTGCTCACACCAAGAAGTGGTGCCTGGCACAGTAGAGAAGAGTTCTGAAAATTGTCCTAGGAGATTTATGCAATGGTCTTTCTGCTCAGCAGTAAGACAATCTGCCAAAACTACACCTTCCACAAGAGCATCTTGTTCTGTGGAAGAGAAGAGATCAGGTAGAGGATCACTGTCTTCTTCCTGTCCCTCATCAGTTGCCATGAGCAGGGTGAGATCAGCCCTGTCATAGTAGGGTTTCAGGCGGTTGACATGGAGCACCCTAAGGGGACTCCTGGCAGTGCCTAAGTCAACCAAGTAGGTGACTTCACCCTTCTTTTCAACAATTGTGTGGGGTCCACTCCATTTATCTTGGAGTGCTCTTGGGGCCACAGGCTCCAAGACCCACACTTTCTGCCCTGGTTGGTACTGAACCAAAACAGCCTTCTGATCATGCCACTGCTTCTGGAGCTCTTGGCTGGCCTGAAGGTTTTTACTGGCCTTTTTCATGTACTCAGCCATCCTTGATCTGAGGCCAAGTACATAATCCACAATATCCTGCTTGGGAGCTTTTAAAGGTTGTTCCCAACCCTCCTTTACAAGTGTGAGTGGACCCCTAACAGGGTGTCCAAAAAGAAGTTCAAAGGGGCTGAAGCCCACTCCTTTCTGGGGTACCTCCCTGTAGGCAAAAAGGAGGCATGGTAGAAGAATATCCCATCTCCTGCGGAGTTTTTCAGGGAGACCCATAATCATGCCTTTGAGAGTTTTATTAAATCTCTCCACCAGTCCATTTGTTTGTGGATGATAGGGTGTTGTGAACTTGTATGTTACACCACACTCCTTCCACATGGCCTTTAAGTATGCAGACATGAAATTGCTTCCTCTGTCTGATACTACTTCCTTTGGGAAGCCCACCCTGGAAAATATTCCCAGGAGGGCCTTTGCCACTGCAGGAGCTGTAGTGGTCCTTAAAGGAATTGCTTCAGGATATCTTGTGGCATGGTCCACTACCACCAAGATAAACCTATTGCCTGAAGCAGTAGGAGGGTCAAGGGGGCCAACTATGTCAACCCCTACCCTTTCAAAGGGAACCCCAACCACAGGCAGTGGAATGAGGGGTGCCTTTGGTGTGCCACCTGTCTTGCCACTGGCTTGACAGGTTTCACAGGACTTACAAAATTCCTTTGTGTCCTCAGACATCCTAGGCCAATGAAACAGGGGAACAAGCCTGTCCCAAGTTTTCATTTGCCCTAGGTGCCCAGCTAAGGGAATGTCATGTGCCAGTGTTAGGAGGAACTTTCTGTACTCCTGAGGAATCACTAATCTCCTGGCAGCTCCAGGTTTAGGATCCCTATGCTCAGTGTACAAGAGGTTGTCCTCCCAGTAAACTCTGTGAGAGTCACTGACATCCCCATTAGCCTGTTTGACAGCTTGCTGTCTGAGACCCTCTAATGTGGGACAGGTTTGCTGTGCCACACTCAGCTCCTCTCTGGCAGGCCCCCCTTCACCCAAAAGCTCAGCAGTGTCTGCTTCCAGCTCCTCTGGTGTAGGTTCTGCACAGGGAGGGAATTCTTCTTCCTCAGAAGTTGAATCCACTGTAGAGGGAGGGATAGTAGGAAGTGGTTTGCTTCTACTAGCCCTAGCTTTAGGGAGCACTTGGTCCATTGTTCCAGGATCCAAGCTTCCCTGTCCTTTTTGCTTTTTGGCCTGAGCCCTTGTCAAAGCAAAAATATGCCCTGGGATGCCCAGCATTGCTGCATGGGCCTCTAACTCCACATCTGACCAAGCTGATGTCTCCAAATCATTCCCTAATAGACAGTCTACAGGTAAATCTGAAGCTACCACAACTTTCTTTGGACCAGTTACCCCCCCCCAGTTGAGATTTACAACAGCCATGGGGTGGCTTTGTGTTATGTTGTGAGCATCGGTTACTTGGTACTGGTGTCCAAGTATGTGTTGTTCAGGGTGCACCAGTTTCTCAATCACCATTGTGACACTGGCACCTGTGTCCCTGTAGGCCTGGACCTCAACACCATTTATTAGGGTTGCTTGTACTTCTCCAAGTTATGGGGGCAAGCAACCAAAGTGGCTAAATCAATAGCCCCTTCAGAGACTAAAGTAGCCTCTGTGGTCTCCCTAATCAGACCAACCCCAACTAAATTACCAAAAGTGAGCCCAGCTACTCCCTTGGTTTGGCTATTAGTAGGTTTGCTCCCACCACCACTGCTATTAGTAGGGACACTAGGTGTAGCAGTAGGGGTTGTAGTGGTAGGAGCTGTGGTGCCTTTCTTTGGACAACTGGGATCTGTTGTCCAATGGCCTTTTATTTTACATAAATAGCACCATGGTTTCTTTTCCTTGTTCTGATTAAAGGAGGATTTGGACCCACCACCCCCACCAGAGTGTTTTTGTGGGCCTGATGAAGACTCATTTTTAGATTTGTCCCCACCCTTGTCTGAAGACTTACCATCCTTCTTTTTGTTGCCATCTTTGTCACCCCCTGTATGAACTTTTCTGTTCACTCTTGTTCTGACCCATTTGTCTGCCTTCTTTCCCAATTCTTGGGGAGAGGTCAGATCAGAGTCCACCAAGTACTGGTGCAACAAATCAGACACACAATTATTAAGAATATGCTCTCTCAGGATTAAGTTATACAGGCTGTCATAATCAGTAACTTTACTGCCATGTAACCACCCCTCCAAGGCCTTCACTGCCTGGACAATGAAATCAACCCAGTCTTGTGAAGACTCCTTTTTGGTCTCTCTGAACTTTATCCTGTACTGTTCAGTGGTTAAGCCATAACCATCCAGGAGTGCATTCTTAAGAACTTGGAAATTATTAGCATCATTTTCTTTCACAGTAAGGAGCCTATCCCTACCTTTTCCACTAAATGATAGCCATAGGATAGCAGCCCACTGCCTTTGAGGGACATCCTGTACAACACAGGCCCTCTCAAGTGCAGCAAACCACTTGTTAATGTCATCCCCCTCCTTATAAGGGGGAACTATCTTGTGCAGATTCCTGGAATCATGCTCTTTTGCAGGATGACTATGGGGAATACTGCTGCTGCCACCATGGGTATTTATTCCCAACTTCTGTCTTTCCTTCTCTAATTCAAAAGAGTTTCTATCCAAATCCAGCTGTTGCTTTTTAAGCTTCAGTCTGGTTTGTTCCACCCTCAACTTATTGAGTTCCCTCTCTAACATTCTGTCATCAGGGTTGGTGGGAGGGACATTTCTAGAAACAGAGCTATGATGGGAATGAACAGAAGGAGACCTGTCCCTTACAGAAGGCACCCTAACAGCTTGGTTTACAGAAACATTACTACCAGTATGGTGAGAATAAATGCTTTTGCTATGATGTGAGACAACACTATTTCTTTGGTGTGGCTCATCATCATTACCATCTATGCTAGATTGTCTAGTAATGGGCAGGCTAGGAAGTTTCTTTCCTGAATCTTTTCCTGGGGGAGTCCCTGAATCAGATTGGGAACTATTAGGTACTTTTTCAACAGATGGGGCACCTATGGCCTTATCCTGTTCTCTAAGCATGTTAAGTAACAGTTCCAAGGAAGGATTCTTCCCTACACTCAAACCTCTCTCTATACAGAGACTCCTTGCTCTGTTCCAGCTAAGGTTGTCCTATGCAAGTTTGGACAGATCAACACTTTGGCCTGTGCCAGACATTTTTTAGAGAGAGTTAAAGTGATAGAAAAGGAGAAAAAAGTTTTCAGAACTTTTTGGAAAGACAGAAAAAAACTTTTTTAAACTTTTAAGAACTTTTTGAAAGTTTAGAAGTACTTTTCAGCACTTAGAAAAGAGTGAAAAGAGGAAATGCAAAACTTTTTGGCTATGTGTATATACACTGACCTTGTTTTGTATATTTTTCTCTTATGAAAAGTACAATGACAAGAGTGGTAAGTAGTCTCAAGCACTTATCCCACCACTGCACAACCAATGTAGGAGGCTGGACTGGCTTGTAGTGAGTACCAAGGGGTACTTGCACCTTGCACCAGGCCCAGTTATCCCTAATTAGTGTATAGGGTGTCTAGCAGCTTAGGCTGATAGATAATGGTAGCTTAGCAGAGCAGCTTAGGCTGAACTAGGAGACGTGTGAAGCTACTACAGTACCACTTAGTGTCATATGCACAATATCATAAGAAAACACAATACACAGTTATACTAAAAATAAAGGTACTTTATTTTTATGACAATATGCCAAAGTATCTTAGAGTGTACCCTCAGTGAGAGGATAGGAAATATACACAAGATATATATACACAATAGCAAAAATATGCAGTATAGTCTTAGAAAACAGTGCAAACAATGTATAGTTACAATAGGATGCAATGGGGAAACATAGGGATAGGGGCAACACAAACCATATACTCCAAAAGTGGAATGCGAACCACGAATGGACCCCAAACCTATGTGACCTTGTAGAGGGTCGCTGGGACTATTAGAAAATAGTGAGAGTTAGAAAAATAACCCTCCCCAAGACCCTGAAAAGTGAGTGCAAAGTGCACTAAAGTTCACATAAGGACAAAGAAGTCGTGTTAGAGGAATAATGCAGGAAAGACACAAACCAGCAATGCAACAACTGTGGATTTCCAATCTAGGGTACCTGTGGAACAAGGGGACCAAGTCCAAAAGTCACAAGCAAGTCGGAGATGGGCAGATGCCCAGGAAATGCCAGCTGCGGGTGCAAAGAAGCTTCTACTGGACAGAAGAAGCTGAGGTTTCTGCAAGAACGAAAAGGGCTAGAGACTTCCCCTTTGGTGGACGGATCCCTCTCGCCTTGGAGAGTCGTGCAGAAGTGATTTCCCGCCGGAAGAATTCCAACAAGCCTTGCTAGCTTCAAATCGTGCGTTTGGCGTTTTTGGATGCTGCTGGGGCCCAGGAAGGACCAGGAGGTCGCAAATTGGACCTGAAGAGAGAGGGGACGTCGAGCAAGACAAAGAGCCCTCACTGAATCAGGTAGCTCCCGGAGAAGTGCCAGAAACAGGCACTACGAGGATGCGTGAAACGGTGCTCGCCGAAGTTGCACAAAGGAGTCCCACGTCGCCGGAGACCAACTTAGAAAGTCGTGCAATGCAGGTTAGAGTGCCGTGGACCCAGGCTTGGCTGTGCACAAAGGATTACCGCCGGAAGTGCACAGGGGACGGAGTAGCTGCAAAGTCGCGGTTCCCAGCAATGCAGCCCAGCGAGGTGAGGCAAGGACTTACCTCCACCAAACTTGGACTGAAGAGTCACTGGACTGTGGGGGTCACTTGGACAGAGTCGCTGGATTCCAGGGACCTCGCTCGTCGTGCTGAGAGGAGACCCAAGGGACCGGTAATGCAGCTTTTTGGTGCCTGCGGTTGCAGGGGGAAGATTCCGTCGACCCACGGGAGATTTCTTCGGAACTTCTGGTGCAGAGAGGAGGCAGGCTACCCCCACAGCATGCACAAGCAGGAAAACAGTCGAGAAGGCGGCAGGATCAGTGTTACAGAGTTGCAGTAGTCGTCTTTGCTACTATGTTGCAGGTTTGCAGGCTTCCAGCGCGGTCAGCGGTCGTTTCCTTATCAGAAGGTGAAGAGAGAGATGCAGAGGAACTCGGATGAGCTCTTGCATTCGTTATCTGAAGTTTCCCCAGAGACAGAGACCCTAAATAGCCAGAAAAGAGGGTTTGGCTACCTAGGAGAGAGGATAGGCTACTAACACCTGAAGGAGCCTATCAGCAGGAGTCTCTGACGTCACCTGGTGGCACTGGCCACTCAGAGCAGTCCAGTGTGCCAGCAGCACCTCTGTTTCCAAGATGGCAGTGGTCTGGAGCACACTGGAGGAGCTCTGGACACCTCCCAGGGGAGGTGCAGGTCAGGGGAGTGGTCACTCCCCTTTCCTTTGTCTAGTTTCGCGCCAGAGCAGGGGCTAAGGGGTCCCTGAACCGGTGTAGACTGGCTTATGCAGAATTGGGCACCTCTGTGCCCAACAAAGCATTTCCAGAGGCTGGGGGAGGCTACTCCTCCCCTGCCTTCACACCATTTTCCAAAGGGAGAGGGTGTCACACCCTCTCTCAGAGGAAGTTCTTTGTTCTGCCATCCTGGGCCAGGCCTGGCTGGACCCCAGGAGGGCAGCTGCCTGTCTGAGGGGTTGGCAGCAGCAGCAGCTGCAGTGAAACCCCAGGAAGGGCAGTTTGGCAGTACCAGGGTCTGTGCTACAGACCACTGGGATCATGGGATTGTGCCAACTATGCCAGGAGGGCATAGAGGGGGCAATTCCATGATCATAGACATGTTACATGGCCATATTCGGAGTTACCATGGTGAAGCTACATATAGGTAGTGACCTATATGTAGCGCACGCGTGTAATGGTGTCCCCGCACTCACAAATTTCAGGGAATTGGCTCTGAACAATGTGGGGGCACCTTGGCTAGTGCCAGGGTGCCCTCACACTAAGTAACTTTGCACCTAACCTTTACCAGGTAAAGGTTAGACATATAGGTGACTTATAAGTTACTTAAGTGCAGTGTAAAATGGCTGTGAAATAACGTGGACGTTATTTCACTCAGGCTGCAGTGGCAGGCCTGTGTAAGAATTGTCAGAGCTCCCTATGGGTGGCAAAAGAAATGCTGCAGCCCATAGGGATCTCCTGGAACCCCAATACCCTGGGTACCTCAGTACCATATACTAGGGAATTATAAGGGTGTTCCAGTAAGCCAATGTAAATTGGTAAAAATGGTCACTAGCCTGTCAGTGACAATTTGGAAAGAAATGAGAGAGCATAACCACTGAGGTTCTGGTTAGCAGAGCCTCAGTGAGACAGTTAGTCACTACACAGGTAACACATTCAGGCACACTTATGAGCACTGGGGCCCTGGGTTACCAGGGTCCCAGTGACACATACAACTAAAACAACATATATACAGTGAAAAATGGGGGTAACATGCCAGGCAAGATGGTACTTTCCTACACACTGACATCCCCATTTGCTTGTTTGACAGCTTGCTGTCTTAGACCCTCTAGTGTGGGACAGGTCTGCTGTGCCACACTCAGCTCCTCCCTGGCAGGCCCCCCTTTACCCGAAAGCTCAGCAGTGTCTGCTTCCAGCTCCTCTGGTGTAGGTTCTGCACAGGGTGGAAATTCTTCTTCCTCAGAAGTAGAATCCACTGTAGAGGGAGGGATGGTAGGTAGTGCTTTACTTCTACTAGCCCTAGCTTTAGGGAGCACTTGGTCCATTGTTCCAGGATCCAAGTCACTGTAGGAGGCTGGACTGGCTTGTAGTGAGTACCAAGGGGTACTTGCACCTTGCACCAGGCCCAGTTATCCCTTATTAGTGTATAGGGTGTCTAGCAGCTTATCCTGATAGATAATGGTAGCTTAGCAGAGCAGCTTAGGCTGAACTAGGAGACGTGTGAAGCTACTACAGTACCACCTAGTGTCATATGCACAATATCATAAGAAAACACAATACACAGTTATACTAAAAATAAAGGTGCTTTATTTTTATGACAATATGCCAAAGTATCTTAGAGTGTACCCTCAGTGAGAGGATAGGAAATATACACAAGATATATACACAATAGCAAAAATATGCAGTATAGTCTTAGAAAACAGTGCAAACAATGTATAGTTACAATAGGATGCAATGGGGAAACATAGGGATAGGGACAACACAAACCATGTACTCCAAAAGTGGAATGCGAACCACGAATGGACCCCAAACCTATGTGACCTTGTAGAGGGTCGCTGGGACTATTAGAAAATAGTGAGAGTTAGAAAAATAACCCTCCCCAAGACCCTGAAAAGTGAGTGCAAAGTGCACTAAAGTTCCCCTAAGGACAAAGTAGTCGTGTTAGAGGAATAATGCAGGAAAGACACAAACCAGCAATGCAACAACTGTGGATTTCCAATCTAGGGTACCTGTGGAACAAGGGGACCAAGTCCAAAAGTCACAAGCAAGTCGGAGATGAGCAGATGCCCAGGAAATGCCAGCTGCGGGTGCAAAGAAGCTTCTACTGGACAGAAGAAGCTGAGGTTTCTGCAGGAACGAAAAGGGCTAGAGACTTTCCCTTTGGTGGAGGGATGCCTCTCGCCGTGGACAGTCGTGCAGAAGTGTTTTCCCGCCGAAAGAATGCCAACAAGCCTTGCTAGCTGCAAATCGTGCGTTTGGTGTTTTTGGACGCTGCTGGGGCCCAGGAGGGACCAGGACGTCGCAAATTGGTCCTGAAGAGAGAGGGGACGTCGAGCAAGATAAAGAGCCCTCACTGAAGCAGATAGCACCCGGAGAAGTGCCAGAAACAGGCACAACGAGGATGCGTGAAACGGTGCTCGCCGAAGTTGCACAAAGGAGTACCACGTCGCCGGAGACCAACTTAGAAAGTCGTGCAATGCACGTTAGAGTGCCGTGGACCCCGGCTTGGCTGTGCACAAAGGATTTCCGCCGGAAGTGCACAGGGGCCGGAGTAGCTGCAAAGTCGCGGTTCCCAGCAATGCAGCCCAGCGAGGTGAGGCAAGGACTTACCTCCACCAAACTTGGGCTGAAGAGTCACTGGACTGTGGGGGTCACTTGGACAGAGTCGCTGGATTCGAGGGACCTCGCTCGTTGTGCTGAGAGGAGACCCAAGGGACCGGTAATGCAGCTTTTTGGTGCCTGCGGGTGCAGGGGGAAGATTCCGTCGACCCACTGGAGATTTCTTCGGAGCTTCTGGTGCAGAGAGGAGGCAGGCTACCCCCACAGCATGCACAAGCAGGAAAACAGTTGAGAAGGCGGCAGGATCAGCGTTACAGAGTTGCAGTAGTCGTCTTTGCTACTATGTTGCAGGTTTGCAGGCTTCCAGCGCGGTCAGCGGTCGTTTCCTTATCAGAAGGTGAAGAGAGAGATGCAGAGGAACTCGGATGAGCTCTTGCATTCGTTATCTAAAGTTTCCCCAGAGACAGAGACCCTAAATAGCCAGAAAAGAGGGTTTGGCTACCCAGGAGAGAGGATAGGCTACTAACACCTGAAGGAGCCTATCAGCAGGAGTCTCTGACGTCACCTGGTGGCACTGGCCACTCAGAGCAGTCCAGTGTGCCAGCAGCACCTCTGTTTCCAAGATGGCAGAGGTCTGGAGCACACTGGAGGAGCTCTGGACACCTCTCAGGGGAGGAGCAGGTCAGGGGAGTGGTCACTCCCCTTTCCTTTGTCCAGTTTCGCGCCAGAGCAGGGGTAAGGGGTCCCTGAACCGGTGTAGACTGGCTTATGCAGAATTGGGCACATCTGTGCCCAACAAAGCATTTCCAGAGGCTGGGGGAGGCTACTCCTCCCCTGCCTTCACACCATTTTCCAAAGGGAGAGGGTGTCACACCCTCTCTCAGAGGAAGTTCTTTGTTCTGCCATCCTGGGCCAGGCCTGGCTGGACCCCAGGAGGGCAGCTGCCTGTCTGAGGGGTTGGCAGCAGCAGCAGCTGCAGTGAAACCCCAGGAAGGGCAGTTTGGCAGTACCAGGGTCTGTGCTACAGACCACTGTGATCATGGGATTGTGCCAACTATGCCAGGATGGCATAGAGGGGGCAATTCCATGATCATAGAAATGTTACACGGCCATATTCGGAGTTACCATTGTGAAGCTACATATAGGTAGTGACCTATATGTAGTGCACACGTGTAATGGTGTCCCCGCACTCACAAAGTTCAGGGAATTGGCTCTGAACAATGTGGGGGCACCTTGGCTAGTGCCAGGGAGCCCTCACACTAAGTAACTTTGCACCTAACCTTTACCAGGTAAAGGTTAGACATATAGGTGACTTATAAGTTACTTAAGTGCAGTGTAAAATGGCTGTGAAATAACGTGGACGTTATTTCACTCAGGCTGCAGTGGCAGGCCTGTGTAAGAATTGTCAGAGCTCCCTATGGGTGGCAAAAGAAATGCTGCAGCCCATAGGGATCTCCTGGAACCCCAATACCCTGGGTATCTCAGTACCATATACTAGGGAATTATAAGGGTGTTCCAGTAAGCCAATGTAAATTGGTAAAAATGGTCACTAGCCTGTTAGTGACAATTTGGAAAGAAATGAGAGAGCATAACCACTGAGGTTCTGATTAGCAGAGCCTCAGTGAGACAGTTAGTCACTACACAGGTAACACATTCAGGCACACTTATGAGCACTGGGGCCCTGGGTTACCAGGGTCCCAGTGACACATACAACTAAAACAACATATATACAGTGAAAAATGGGGGTACCATGCCAGGCAAGATGGTACTTTCCTACACAACCCCCCCCCAAACGAAGGACAATAAGACTAGCCATGACCTGATGAGTCTTCATTGTCTAAGTGGAAATATCTGGAGAGTCCATCTGCATTGGAGTGGCTACTCCCAGGTCTATGTTCCACTATATAGTCCATTCCCTGTAGGGATATGGACCACCTCAACAATTTAGGATTTTCACCTTTCATTTGTTTTTAGCCAAAGTAGAGGTTTGTGGTCTGTCTGAACAATGAAGTGAGTGCCAAACAGGTATGGCCTCAACTTCTTCAGAGCCCAGACCACAGCAAAGGCCTCCCTCTCAATGGCAGACCAACGCTTTTCTCTAGGGGTCAACCTCCTACTAATAAAAGCAACAGGTTGATCCTGGCATTCAGAATAAAGTTGTGATAGGACTGCCCCTACTCCTAATTCAGATGCATCAGTTTGGACATAGAATTTTTTAGAGTAACAAGGGCTTTTCAGGACAGGTGCAGAGCACATGGCCTGCTTCAGCTCCTCAAAAGCTTTCTGACAGTTTGCTGTCTATAATACCTTTTTAGGCATTTTCTTGGATGTGAGGTCATTAAGAGGGGCTGCAATGGAGCCATAGTTCTTAATGAACCTCCTGTAGTACCCAGTGAGGCCTAGAAAGGCTCTCACCTGAGTCTGAGTGGTAGGGGGAACCCAATCAATAATTGTCTGGATTTTCCCCTGAAGTGGTGCAATCTGTTCCCCACCAACAAGGTGTCCCAGATAAACCACCTTACCCTGCCCTATCTGGCACTTTGAAGCCTTGATAGTGAGGCCTGCCTTTTGCAGGGCCTCCAAAACTTTCCATAGGTGGACCAGGTGATCCTCCCAGCTGGAGCTAAAGACAGCTATATCGTCCAAATATGCTGCACTGAAAGCTTCCAGCCCTTGCAGGACTGTGTTCACCAACCTCTGAAAAGTGGCAGGTGCATTTTTCAAACCAAAAGGCATTACAGTAAACTGGTAATGTCCTCCAATGGTAGAAAATGCAGTCTTAGATTTAGCATCTTCTGATAATTTGATCTGCCAATACCCTGCAGTCAAATCAAAAGTGCTTAGATACTTGGCAGATGCCAGTGTATCTATAAGCTCATCTGCCCTGGGTATAGGGTGAGCATCAGTTTTGGTTACCAAGTTGAGACCTCTATAGTCTACACAAAACCGCATTTCCTTCTTTCCATCTTTAGAATTGGGTTTTGGTACCAGTACCACAGGAGAAGCCCATGGACTGTCAGAGTGCTCAACCACTCCTAGTTCCAACATTTTCTGAATTTCTTGCTTTATGCAGTCCCTGACATGGTCAGGCTGCCTATAGATCTTACTTTTGACAGGTAAACTGTCTCCAGTATCTATAGTGTGCTCACACCAAGAAGTGGTGCCTGGCACAGTAGAGAAGAGTTCTGAAAATTGTCCTAGGAGATTTATGCAATGGTCGTTCTGCTCAACAGTAAGACAATCTGCCAAAACTACACCTTCCACAAGAGCATCTTGTTCTGTGGAAGAGAAGATATCAGGTAGAGGATCACTGTCTTCTTCCTGTCCCTCATCAGTTGCCATGAGCAGGGTGAGATCAGCCCTGTCATAGTAGGGTTTCAGGCGGTTGACATGGAGCACCCTAAGAGGACTCCTGGCAGTGCCTAAGTCAACCAAGTAGGTGACTTCACCCTTCTTTTCAACAATTGTGTGGGGTCCACTCCATTTATCTTGGAGTGCTCTTGGGGCCACAGGCTCCAAGACCCACACTTTCTGCCCTGGTTGGTACTGAACCAAAACAGCCTTCTGATCATGCCATTGCTTCTGGAGCTCTTGGCTGGCCTGAAGGTTTTTACTGGCCTTTTTCATGTACTCAGCCATCCTTGATCTGAGGCCAAGTACATAATCCACAATATCCTGCTTAGGAGCTTTAAAAGGTTGTTCCCAACCCTCCTTTACAAGTGTGAGTGGACCCCTAACAGGGTGTCCAAAAAAAAGTTCAAAGGGGCTGAAGCCCACTCCTTTCTGGGGTACCTCCCTGTAGGCAAAAAGGAGGCATGGTAGAAGGATATCCCATCTCCTGCGGAGTTTCTCAGGGAGACCCATAATCATGCCTTTGAGAGTTTTATTAAATCTCTCCACCAGTCCATTTGTTTGTGGATGATAGGGTGTTGTGAACTTGTACGTTACACCACACTCCTTCCACATGGCCTTTAAGTATGCAGACATGAAATTGCTTCCTCTGTCTGATACTACTTCCTTTGGGAAGCCCACCCTGGAAAATATTCCCAGGAGGGCCTTTGCCACTGCAGGAGCTGTAGTGGTCCTTAAAGGAATAGCTTCAGGATATCTTGTGGCATGGTCCACTACCACCAAGATAAACCTATTGCCTGAAGCAGTAGGAGGGTCAAGGGGGCCAACTATGTCAACCCCTACCCTTTCAAAGGGAACCCCAACCACAGGCAGTGGAATAAGGGGTGCCTTTGGGGTGCCACCTGTCTTGCCACTGGCTTGACAGGTTTCACAGGACTTACAAAATTCCTTTGTGTCCTCAGACATCCTAGGCCAATGAAACAGGGGAACAAGCCTGTCCCAAGTTTTCATTTGTCCTAGATGCCCAGCTAAGGGAATGTCATGTGCCAGTGTTAGGAGGAACTTTCTGTACTCCTGAGGAATCACTAATCTCCTCGCAGCTCCAGGTTTAGGATCCCTATGCTCAGTGTACAAGAGGTTGTCCTCCCAGTAAACTCTGTGAGAGTCACTGACATCCCCATTAGCCTGTTTGACAGCTTGCTGTCTGAGACCCTCTAATGTGGGACAGGTTTGCTCTGCCACACTCAGCTCCTCTCTGGCAGGCCCCCCTTCACCCAAAAGCTCAGCAGTGTCTGCTTCCAGCTCCTCTGGTGTAGGTTCTGCACAGGGAGGGAATTCTTCTTCCTCAGAAGTTGAATCCACTGTAGAGGGAGGGATAGTAGGAAGTGGTTTGCTTCTACTAGCCCTAGCTTTAGGGAGCACTTGGTCCATTGTTCCAGGATCCAAGCTTCCCTGTCCTTTTTGCTTTTTGGCTTGAGCCCTTGTCAAAGCAAAAATATGCCCTGGGATGCCCAGCATTGCTGCATGGGCCTCCAACTCCACATCTGACCAAGATGATGTCTCCAAATCATTCCCTAATAGACAGTCTACAGGTAAATCTGAAGCTACCACAACTTTCTTTGGACCAGTTACCCCCCCCCCCCAGTTGAGATTTACAACAGCCATGGGGTGGCTTTGTGTTATGTTGTGAGCATCGGTTACTTGGTACTGGTGTCCAAGTATGTGTTGTTCAGGGTGCACCAGTTTCTCAATCACCATTGTGACACTGGCACATGTGTCCCTGTAGGCCTGGACCTCAACACCATTTATTAGGGTTAGTTGCTTGTACTTCTCCAAGTTATGGGGGCAAGCAACCAAAGTGGCTAAATCAATAGCCCCTTCAGAGACTAAAGTAGCCTCTGTGGTCTCCCTAATCAGACCAACCCCAACTAAATTACCAAAAGTGAGCCCAGCTACTCCCTTGGATTGGCTATTAGTAGGTTTGCTCCCACCACTACTGCTATTAGTAGGGACACTAGGTGTAGCAGTAGGGGTTGTAGTGGTAGGAGCTGTGGTGCCTTTCTTTGGACAACTGGGATCTGTTGTCCAATGGCCTTTTATTTTACATAAATAGCACCATGGTTTCTTTTCCTTGTTCTGATTAAAGGAGGATTTGGACCCACCACCCCCACCAGAGTGTTTTTGTGGGCCTGATGAAGACTCATTTTTAGATTTGTCCCCACCCTTGTCAGAAGACTTACCATCCTTCTTTTTGTTGCCATCTTTGTCACCCCCTGTATGAACTTTTCTGTTCACTCTTGTTCTGACCCATTTGTCTGCCTTCTTTCCCAATTCTTGGGGAGAGGTCAGATCAGAGTCCACCAAGTACTGGTGCAACAAATCAGACACACAATTATTAAGAATATGCTCTCTCAGGATCAAGTTATACAGGCTGTCATAATCAGTAACTTTACTGCCATGTAACCACCCCTCCAAGTCCTTCACTGAATGGTCAATGAAATCAACCCAGTCTTGTGAAGACTCCTTTTTGGTCTCTCTGAACTTTATCCTGTACTGTTCAGTGGTTAAGCCATAACCATCCAGGAGTGCATTCTTAAGAACTTGGAAATTATTAGCATCATTTTCTTTCACAGTAAGGAGCCTATCCCTACCTTTTCCAATAAATGATAGCCATAGGATAGCAGCCCACTGCCTTTGAGGGACATCCTGTACAACACAGGCCCTCTCAAGTGCAGCAAACCACTTGTTAATGTCATCCCCCTCCTTATAAGGGGGAACTATCTTGTGCAGATTCCTGGAATCATGCTCTTTTGCAGGATGACTATGGGGAATACTGCTGCTGCCACCATGGGTATCTAAACCCAACTTCTGTCTTTCCTTCTCTAATTCAAAAGACTGTCTATCCAAATCCAGCTGTTGCTTTTTAAGCTTCAGTCTGGTTTGTTCCACCCTCAACTTATTGAGTTCCCTCTCTAACATTCTGTCATCAGGGTTGGTGGGAGGGACATTTCTAGAAACAGAGCTATGATGGGAATGAACAGAAGGAGACGTGTCCCTTACAGAAGCCAACTTAACAGCTTGGTTTACAGAAACATTACTACCAGTATGGTGAGAATAATTGCTTTTGCTATGATGTGAGACAACACTATTTATTTGGTGTGGCTCATCATCATTACCATCTATGCTAGATTGTCTAGTAATGGGCAGTCTAGGAAGTTTCTATCCTGAATCTTTTCCTGGGGGAGTCCCTGAATCAGATTGGGAACTATTAGGTACTTTTTCAACAGATGGGGCACCTATGGCATTATCCTGTTCTCTAAGCATGTTAAGTAACAGTTCCAAGGAAGGATTCTTCCCTACACTCAAACCTCTCTCTATACAGAGACTCCTTGCTCTTTTCCAGCTAAGGTTGTCATATGCAAGTTTGGACAGATCAACACTTTGGCCTGTGCCAGACATTTTTTTAGAGAGAGTTAAAGTGATAGAAAAAGAGAAAAAAGTTTTCAGAACTTTTTGGAAAGACAGAAAAAAACTTTTAAAACTTTTAAGAACTTTTTGAAAGTTTAGGAGTACTTTTCAGCACTTAGAAAAGAGTGAAAAGAGGAAATGCAAAACTTTTTGGCTATGTGTATATACACTGACCTTGTTTTGTATATTTTTCTCTTATGAAAAGTACAATGACAAGAGTGGTAAGTAGTCTCAAGCACTTATCCCACCACTGCACAACCAATGTAGGAGGCTGGACTGGCTTGTAGTGAGTACCAAGGGGTACTTGCACCTTGCACCAGGCCCAGTTATCCCTTATTAGTGTATAGGGTGTCTAGCAGCTTAGGCTGATAGATAATGGTAGCTTAGCAGAGCAGCTTAGGCTGAACTAGGAGACGTGTGAAGCTACTACAGTACCACCTAGTGTCATATGCACAATATCATAAGAAAACACAATACACAGTTAAACTAAAAATAAAGGTGCTTTATTTTTATGACAATATGCCAAAGTATCTTAGAGTGTACCCTCAGTGAGAGGATAGGAAATATACACAAGATATATATACACAATAGCAAAAATATGCAGTATAGTCTTAGAAAACAGTGCAAACAATGTATAGTTACAATAGGATGCAATGGGGAAACATAGGGATAGGGGCAACACAAAACATATACTCCAAAAGTGGAATGCTAACACGAATGGACCCCAAACCTATGTGACCTTGTAGAGGGTCGCTGGGACTATTAGAAAATAGTGAGAGTTAGAAAAATAACCCTCCCCAAGACCCTGAAAAGTGAGTGCAAAGTGCACTAAAGTTCCCCTAAGGACAAAGTAGTTGTGTTAGAGGAATAATGCAGGAAAGACACAAACCAGCAATGCAACAACTGTGGATTTCCAATCTAGGGTACCTGTGGAACAAGGGGACCAAGTCCAAAAGAAACAAGCAAGTCGGAGATGGGCAGATGCCCAGGAAATGCCAGCTGCGGGTGCAAAGAAGCTTCTACTGGACAGAAGAAGCTGAGGTTTCTGCAGGAACGAAAAGTGCTAGAGACTTCCCCTTTGGTGGAAGGATCCCTCTCGACGTGGAGAGTCGTGCAGAAGTGTTTTCCTATCGAAAGAACGCCAACAAGCCTTGCTAGCTGCAAATCGTGCGTTTGGCGTTTTTGGACGCTGCTGGGGCCCAGGAGGGACCAGGAGGTCGCAAATTGGACCTGAAGAGAGAGGGGACGTCGAGCAAGACAAAGAGCCCTCACTGAAGCAGGTAGCTCCCGGAGAAGTGCCAGAAACAGGCACTACAAGGATGCGTGAAATGGTGCTCGCCGAAGTTGCACAAAGGAGTCCCACGTCGCCGGAGACCAACTTAGAAAGTCGTGCAATGCAGGTTAGAGTGCCGTGGACCCCGGCTTGGCTGTGCACAAAGGATTTCTGCCAGAAGTGCACAGGGGCAGGAGTAGCTGCAAAGTCGCGGTTCCCAGCAATGCAGCCCAGCGAGGTGAGGCAAGGACTTACCTCCACCAAACTTGGGCTGAAGAGTCACTGGACTGTGGGGGTCACTTGGACAGAGTCGCTGGATTCGAGGGACCTTGCTCGTCATGCTGAGAGGAGACCCAAGGGACCGGTAATGCAGCTTTTTGGTGCCTGCGGGTGCAGGGGGAAGATTCCGTCGACCCACGGGAAATTTCTTCGGAGCTTCTGGTGCAGAGAGGAGGCAGGCTACCCCCACAGCATGCACAAGCAGGAAAACAGTCGAGAAGGCGGCAGGATCAGGGTTACAGAGTTTCAGTAGTCGTCTTTGCTACTATGTTGCAGGTTTGCAGGCTTCCAGCGCGGTCAGCGGTCGTTTCCTTATCAGAAGGTGAAGAGAGAGATGCAGAGGAACTCGGATGAGCTCTTGCATTCGTTATCTAAAGTTTCCCCAGAGACAGAGACCCTAAATAGCCAGAAAAGAGGGTTTGGCTACCCAGGAGAGAGGATAGGCTACTAACACCTGAAGGAGCCTATCAGCAGGAGTCTCTGACGTCACCTGGTGGCACTGGCCACTCAGAGCAGTCCAGTGTGCCAGCAGCACCTCTGTTTCCAAGATGGCAGAGGTCTGGAGCACACTGGAGGAGCTCTGGACACCTCCCAGGGGAGGTGCAGGTCAGGGGAGTGGTCACTCCCCTTTCCTTTGTCCAGTTTCGCGCCAGAGCAGGGGCTAAGGGGTCCCTGAACCGGTGTAGACTGGCTTATGCAGAATTGGGCACATCTGTGCCCAACAAAGCATTTCCAGAGGCTGGGGGAGGCTACTCCTCCCCTGCCTTCACACCATTTTCCAAAGGGAGAGGGTGTCACACCCTCTCTCAGAGGAAGTTCTTTGTTCTGCCATCCTGGGCCAGGCCTGGCTGGACCCCAGGAGGGCAGCTGCCTGACTGAGGGGTTGGCAGCAGCAGCAGCTGCAGTGAAACCCCAGGAAGGGCAGTTTGGCAGTACCAGGGTCTGTGCTACAGACCACTGGGATCATGGGATTGTGCCAACTATGCCAGGATGGCATAGAGGGGGCAATTCCATGATCATAGACATGTTACATGGCCATATTCGGAGTTACCATTGTGAAGCTACATATAGGTAGTGACCTATATGTAGTGCACGTGTGTAATGGTGTCCCCGCACTCACAAAGTTCAGGGAATTGGCTCTGAACAATGTGGGGGCACCTTGGCTAGTGCCAGGGTGCCCTCATACTAAGTAACTTTGCACCTAACCTTTACCAGGTAAAGGTTAGACATATAGGTGACTTATAAGTTACTTAAGTGCAGTGTAAAATGGCTGTGAAATAACGTGGACGTTATTTCACTCAGGCTGCAGTGGCAGGTCTGTGTAAGAATTGTCAGAGCTCCCTATGGGTGGCAAAAGAAATGCTGCAGCCCATAGGGATCTCCTGGAACCCCAATACCCTGGGTACCTCAGTACCATGTACTAGGGAATTATAAGGGTGTTCCAGTAAGCCAATGTAAATTGGTAAAAATGGTCACTAGCCTGTTAGTGACAATTTGGAAAGAAATGAGAGAGCATAACCACTGAGGTTCTGATTAGCAGAGCCTCAGTGAGACAGTTAGTCACTACACAGGTAACACATTCAGGCACACTTATGAGCACTGGGGCCCTGGGTTACCAGGGTCCCAGTGACACATACAACAAAAACAACATATATACAGTGAAAAATGGGGGTAACATGCCAGGCAAGATGGTACTTTCCTACAGTCACCCTGTCCTTTTTGCTTTTTGGCCTGAGCCCTGGTCAAAGGAAAAATATGCCCTGGAATGCCCAGCATTGCTGCATGAGCCTCCAACTCCACTTCTGCCCAAGCTGATGTCTCTAAATCATTCCCTAATAGACAGTCTACAGGTAAATCTGAGGCAACCACAACTTTCGTTGGGCCAGTAACCCCCCCCCCCCCCAAGGTGAGATTTCCAACAGCCATGGGGTGGCTAAGGGTGTTGTTGTGAGCATCGGTTACTTGGTACTGGTGACCAAGTAGGTGTTGTTCAGGGTGGACCAGTTTCTCAATCACCATTGTGACACTGGCACCTGTGTCCCTGTAGGCCTGAACCTCAACACCATTTATTAGGGGTAGTTGCTTGTACTTATCCATGTTAAGGGGACAAGCAACTAAGGTGGCTAAATCAATAGCCCCCTCAGAGACTAACACAGCCTCTGTGGTCTCCATAATCAGACCAACCCCAACTAGGTTACCAAAGGTGAGCCCAGCTACTCCCTTAGATTGGCTATTAGTAGGTTTGCTCCCACCACCACTGCTATTAGTAGGGACACTAGGTGTAGCAGTAGGGGTTGTAGTGGTAGGAGGCTTGGTGCTTTTCTTTGGACAACTGGAATCTGTTGTCCAATGGCCTTTTATTTTACATAAATAGCACCATGGTTTCTTTTCTTTGTTTTGATTGGAGGAGGATTTGAACCCACCACCCCCACCAGAGTGTTTTTGTGGGCCTGATGAAGACTCATTTTTTGATTTGTCCCCACCCTTGTCAGAAGACTTACCATCCTTCTTTTTGTTGCCATCTTTGTCACCCCCTGTATGAACTTTTCTGTTCACCCTTGTTCTGACCCATTTGTCTGCCTTCTTTCCCAATTCATGGGGAGAGGTCAGATCAGAGTCCACCAAGTACTGGTGCAACAAATCAGACACACAATTATTAAGAATATGCTCTCTGAGGATCAAGTTATACAGGCTTTCATAATCAGTAACTTTACTGCCATGTAACCACCCCTCCAAGGCCTTCACTGAATGGTCAATGAAATCAACCCAGTCTTGTGAAGACTCCTTTTTGGTCTCTCTGAACTTTATCCTGTATTGTTCAGTGGTTAAGCCATAACCATCCAGGAGTGCATTCTTAAGAACTTTGTAATCATTGGCTTCATTTTCTTTTACAGTAAGGAGCCTATCCCTACCTTTTCCACTAATTGATAGCCATAGGATAGCAGCCCACTGCCTTTGAGGGACATCCTGTACAGCACAGGCCCTCTCAAGTGCAGCAAACCACTTGTTAATGTCATCCCCCTCCTTATAAGGGGGAACTATCTTGTGCAGATTCCTGGAATCATGCTCTTTTGCAGGATGACTATGGGAAATACTGCTGCTGCCACCATGGGTTACTAAACCCAATCTCTGTCTCTCCTTCTCTACTTCTAAGGTCTGTCTATCCAAATCCAGCTGTTGCTTCTTGAGCTTCAGTCTGGTTTGTTCCACTCTCAATCTATTGAGCTCCCTTTCTAACATTCTGTCATCAGGGTGGGTTAGGAGGGACATGCCTTGAAACAGAAGTATGGTGAGAATGGACAGAAGGAGACCTGTCCCTTACAGAAGGCACCCTAACAGCTTGGTTAACAGAAACATCACTTCTACTGTGGTGAGAAGGAATACTCTTGCTATGATGTGAGACAACACCATCTGTATGGTGTGACTCTACATCAGTACCAACTATGCTATACTGTCTAGTAATGGGCAGGCTAGGAAGTTTCTTTCCTGAATCTTTTCCTAGGGGAGTCCCTGGATCAGATTGGGAACCATTAGCTACTTTTTCAACAGATGGGGCCCTTCTGGCCTTATCTTGTTCTCTATGCATGATAAGCAACAATTCCAAGGAAGGATTCTTCCCTACACTCAAGCCTCTTTCTATGCAGAGACTCCTTGCTCCTTTCCAGCTAAGGTGATCATATGCAAGTTTGGACAGATCAACATTTTGGCCTGTGCCAGACATTTTAGAAAGAGTTTAAGTGATAGAAAAATTGTAGAAAATGTTTTTCAGAACTTTTAGAAAGAAAAAAAAACTTTTAAAACTTTTTAAGAACTTTTAGAAAGTTTAGATGTACTTTTCAGCACTTAGAAAAGAATGAAAAGAGGAAATGCAAAACTTTTTAGTTATGTGTACACACAGTGAACTTGTTTTGTATATTTTTCTCTCATGAAAAGTACAATGACAAGAGTGGTAAGTAGTCTCAGAGAACTTATCCCACCGCTGCACAACCAATGTAGGAGGCTGGACTGGCTTGTAGTGAGTACCAAGGGGTACTTACACCTTGCACCAGGCCCAGTTATCCCTTATTAGTGTATGGGGTGTCTAGCAGCTTAGGTTGATAGATAATGGTAGCTTAGCAGAGCAGCTTAGGCTGAACTAGGAGACGAGTGAAGCTCCTACAGTACCACTAGTGTCATATGCACAATATCATAAGAAAACACAATACACAGATATACTAAAAATAAAGGTACTTTATTTTTATGACAATATTGTAGGAGGCTGGACTGGCTTGTAGTGAGTACCAAGGGGTACTTGCAACTTGCACCAGGCCCAGTTATCCCTTATTAGTGTATAGGGTGTCTAGCAGCTTAGGCTGATAGATAATGGTAGCTTAGCAGAGCAGCTTAGGCTGAACTAGGAGACGTGTGAAGCTACTACAGTACCACTTAGTGTCATATGCACAATATCATAAGAAAACACAATACACAGTTATACTAAAAATAAAGGTACTTTATTTTTATGACAATATGCCAAAGTATCTTAGAGTGTACCCTCAGTGAGAGGATAGGAAATATACACAAGATATATATACACAATAGCAAAAATATGCAGTATAGTCTTAGAAAACAGTGCAAACAATGTATAGTTACAATAGGATGCAATGGGGAAACATAGGGATAGGGGCAACACAAACCATATACTCCAAAAGTGGAATGCGAACCACGAATGGACCCCAAACCTATGTGACCTTGTAGAGGGTCGCTGGGACTATTAGAAAATAGTGAGAGTTAGCAAAATAACCCTCCCCAAGACCCTGAAAAGTGAGTGCAAATTGCACTAAAGTTCCCCTAAGGACAAAATAGTCGTGTTAGAGGGAAAATGAAAGGAAAACACAAATCAGCAATCCAACAACGATGGATTCCTGACTGAGGGTACCTGTGGAACAAGGGGACCAAGTCCAAAAGTCACAAGCAGCTCGGAGATGGGCAGATGCCCAAGAAATGCCAGCGGTTGGTGCAAAGAAGCTCTTACTAGGCTGAAGAACTGTGAATACTGCAGGAACGACAAGGGCTAGAGACTTCCCCTTTGGAGGATGGATCCCCCACGCCTTGGAGAGTCGTGCAGAAGTGTTTTCCCGCCGGATGGACGCCAACAAGCCTTGCTACACGCAAATCGTGCGTTTGGCGTTTGTGGACGCTGCTGGGGCCCAGGAGGGACCAGGAGGTGGCAAATTGGACCTGCAGAGAGAGGGGACGTCGAGCAAGACAAAGAGCCCTCAGTGAAGCAGGTAGCACCCGTAGAAGTGCCAGAAACAGGCACTATGAGGATGTGTGAAATGGTGCTCGCCGAAGTTGCACAAAGGAGTCCCACGTCGCCGGGGACCAACTTAGAAAGTCGTGCAATGCAGGTTAGGGTGCCGTGGACCCAGGCTTGGCTGTGCACGAAGGATTTCCGCCGGAAGTGCACAGAGGCCGGAGTAGCTTGCAAAGTCGCGGTTCCCAGCAATGCAGCCCAGCGAGGTGAGGCAAGGACTTACCTCCACCAAACTTGGGCTGAAGAGTCACTGGACTGTGGGGGTCACTTGGACGGTGTCGCTGGATTCGAGGGACCTCGCTCGTCGTGCTGAGAGGAGACCCAAGGGACCGGTAATGCAGCTTTTTGGTGCCTGCGGTTGCAGGGGGAAGATTCCGTCGACCCACGGGAGATTTCTTCGGAGCTTCTGGTGCAGAGAGGAGGCAGACTACCCCCACAGCATGTACAAGCAGGAAAAAAGTCGAGAAGGCGGCAGGATCAGCGTTACAGAGTTGCAGTAGTCGTCTTTGCTACTATGTTGCAGGTTTGCAGGCTTCCAGCGCGGTCAGCGGTCGATTCCTTATCAGAAGGTGAAGAGGGAGATGCAGAGGAACTCGGCTGAGCTCATGCATTCGTTATCTAAAGTTTCCCCAGAGACAGAGACCCTAAATAGCCAGAAAAGAGGGTTTGGCTACCTAGGAGAGAGGAAAGGCTACTAACACCTGAAGGAGCCTATCACAAGGAGTCTCTGACGTCACCTGGTGGCACTGGCCACTCAGAGCAGTCCAGTGTGCCAGCAGCACCTCTGTTTCCAAGATGGCAGAGGTCTGGAGCACACTGGAGGAGCTCTGGACACCTCCCAGGGGAGGTGCAGGTCAGGGGAGTGGTCACTCCCCTTTCCTTTGTCCAGTTTCGCGCCAGAGCAGGGGCTAAGGGGTCCCTGAACCGGTGTAGACTGGCTTATGCAGAATTGGGCACATCTGTGCCCAACAAAGCATTTCCAGAGGCTGGGGGAGGCTACTCCTCCCCTGCCTTCACACCATTTTCCAAAGGGAGAGGGTGTCACACCCTCTCTCAGAGGAAGTTCTTTGTTCTGCCATCCTGGGCCAGGCCTGGCTGGACCCCAGGAGGGCAGCTGCCTGTCTGAGGGGTTGGCAGCAGCAGCAGCTGCAGAGAAACCCCAGGAAGGGCAGTCTGGCAGTACCAGGGTCTGTGCTACAGACCACTGGGATCATGGAATTGTACCAACAATGCCAGGATGGCATAGAGGGGGCAATTCCATGATCATAGACATGTTACATGGCCATATTCGGAGTTACCATGGTGAAGCTACATATAGGTAGTGACCTATATGTAGTGCACGCGTGTAATGGTGTCCCCGCACTCACAAAGTTCAGTGAATTGGCTCTGAACAATGTGGGGGCACCTTGGCTAGTGCCAGGGTGCCCTCACACTAAGTAACTTTGCACCTAACCTTTACCAGGTAAAGGTTAGACATATAGGTGACTTATAAGTTACTTAAGTGCAGTGTAAAATGGCTGTGAAATAACGTGGACGTTATTTCACTCAGGCTGCAGTGGCAGGCCTGTGTAAGAATTGTCAGAGCTCCCTATGGGTGGCAAAAGAAATGCTGCAGCCCATAGGGATCTCCTGGAACCCCAATACCCTGGGTACCTCAGTACCATATACTAGGGAATTATAAGGGTGTTCCAGTAAGCCAATGTAAATTGGTAAAAATGGTCACTAGCCTGTCAGTGACAATTTGGAAAGAAATGAGAGAGCATAACCACTGAGGTTCTGATTAGCAGAGCCTCAGTGAGACAGTTAGTCACTACACAGGTAACACATTCAGGCACACTTATGAGCACTGGGGCCCTGGGTTACCAGGGTCCCAGTGACACATACAACTAAAACAACATATATACAGTGAAAAATGGGGGTAACATGCCAGGCACGATGGTACTTTCCTACACAACCCCCCCCCCAAACGAAGGACAATAAGACTAGCCATTACCTGATGAGTCTTCATTGTCTAAGTGGAAATATCTGGAGAGTCCATCTGCATTGGAGTGGCTACTCCCAGGTCTATGTTCCACTGTATAGTCCATTCCCTGTAGGGATATGGACCACCTCAACAATTTAGGATTTTCACCTTTCATTTGTTTTAGCCAAAGTAGAGGTTTGTGGTCTGTCTGAACAATGAAGTGAGTGCCAAACAGGTATGGCCTCAACTTCTTCAGAGCCCAGACCACAGCAAAGGCCTCCCTCTCAATGGCAGACCAACGCTTTTCTCTAGGGGTCAACCTTCTACTAATAAAAGCAACAGGTTGATCCTGGCCCTCAGAATTAAGTTGTGATAGGACTGCCCCTACTCCTAATTCAGATGCATCAGTTTGGACATAGAATTTTTTAGAGTAACAAGGGCTTTTCAGGACAGGTGCAGAGCACATGGCCTGCTTCAGCTCCTCAAAAGCTTTCTGACAGTTTGCTGTCCATAATACCTTTTTAGGCATTTTCTTGGATGTGAGGTCATTAAGAGGGGCTGCAATGGAGCCATAGTTCTTAATGAACCTCCTGTAATACCCAGTGAGGCCTAGGAAGGCTCTCACCTGAGTCTGAGTGGTAGGGGGAACCCAATCAATAATTGTTTGGATTTTCCCCTGAAGTGGTGCAATCTGTTCCCCACCAACAAGGTGTCCCAGATAAACCACCTTACCCTGCCCTATCTGGCACTTTGAAGCCTTGATAGTGAGGCCTGCCTTTTGCAGAGCCTCCAAAACTTTCCAAAGGTGGACCAGGTGATCATCCCAGCTGGAGCTAAAGACAGCTATATCATCCAAATATGCTGCACTGAAAGCTTCCAGCCCTTGCAGGACTGTGTTCACCAACCTCTGAAAAGTGGCAGGTGCATTTTTCAAACCAAAAGGCATTACAGTAAACTGGTAATGTCCTCCAATGGTAGAAAATGCAGTCTTAGGTTTAGCATCTTCTGCCAATTTGATCTGCCAATACCCTGCAGTCAAATCAAAAGTGCTTAGATACTTGGCAGATGCCAGTGTATCTATGAGCTCATCTGCCCTGGGTATAGGGTGAGCATCAGTTTTGGTTACCAAGTTGAGACCTCTATAGTCGACACAAAACCTCATTTCCTTCTTTCCATCTTTAGAATTGGGTTTTGGTACCAGTACCACAGGAGAAGCCCATGGACTGTCAGAGTGCTCAACCACTCCTAGTTCCAACATCTTCTGAACTTCTTGCTTTATGCAGTCCCTGACATGGTCAGGCTGCCTATAGATCTTACTTTTGACAGGTAAACTGTCTCCAGTATCTATAGTGTGCTCACACCAAGAAGTGGTGCCTGGCACAATGGAGAAGAGTTCTGAAAATTGTCCTAGGAGATTTATGCAATTATCTTTCTGCTCAGCAGTAAGACAATCAGCCAAAACTACACCTTCCACAAGAGCATCTTGTTCTGTGGAAGAGAAGAGATCAGGTAGAGGATCACTGTCTTCTTCCTGTCCCTCATCTGTTGCCATGAGCAGGGTGAGATCAGCCCTGTCATAGTAGGGTTTCAGGCGGTTGACATGGAGCACCCTAAGGGGACTCCTGGCAGTGCCTAAGTCAACCAAGTAGGTGACTTCACCCTTCTTTTCAACAATTGTGTGGGGTCCACTCCATTTATCTTGGAGTGCTCTTGGGGCCACAGGCTCCAAGACCCACACTTTCTGCCCTGGTTGGTACTGAACCAAAACAGCCTTCTGATCATGCCATTGCTTCTGGAGCTCTTGGCTGGCCTGAAGGTTTTTACTGGCCTTTTTCATGTACTCAGCCATCCTTGATCTGAGGCCAAGTACATAATCCACAATATCCTGCTTAGGAGCTTTTAAAGGTTGTTCCCAACCCTCCTTTACAAGTGTGAGTGGACCCCTAACAGGGTGTCCAAAAAGAAGTTCAAAGGGGCTGAAGCCCACTCCTTTCTGGGGTACCTCCCTGTAGGCAAAAAGGAGGCATGGTAGAAGGATATCCCATCTCCTGCGGAGTTTTTCAGGGAGTCCCATAATCATGCCTTTGAGAGTTTTATTAAATCTCTCCACCAGTCCATTTGTTTGTGGATGATAGGGTGTTGTGAACTTGTAAGTTACACCACACTCCTTCCACATGGCCTTTAAGTATGCAGACATGAAATTGCTTCCTCTGTCTGATACTACTTCCTTTGGGAAGCCCACCCTGGAAAATATTCCCAGGAGGGCCTTTGCCACTGCAGGAGCTGTAGTGGTCCTTAAAGGAATAGCTTCAGGATATCTTGTGGCATGGTCCACTACCACCAAGATAAACCTATTGCCTGAAGCAGTAGGAGGGTCAAGGGGGCCAACTATGTCAACCCCTACCCTTTCAAAGGGAACCCCAACCACAGGCAGTGGGATAAGGGGTGCCTTTGGAGTGCCACCTGTCTTGCCACTGGCTTGACAGGTTTCACAGGACTTACAAAATTCTTTTGTGTCCTCAGACATCCTAGGCCAATGAAACAATGGTACCAATCTGTCCCAAGTTTTCATTTGACCCAGGTGCCCAGCTAAGGGAATGTCATGTGCCAGTGTTAGGAGGAACTTTCTGTACTCCTGAGGAATCACTAATCTCCTGGCAGCTCCAGGTTTAGGATCCCTATGCTCAGTGTACAAGAGGTTGTCCTCCCAGTAAACTCTGTGTGAGTCACTGACATCCCCATTAGCCTGTTTGACAGCTTGCTGTCTGAGACCCTCTAATGTGGGACAGGTTTGCTGTGCCACACTCAGCTCCTCTCTGGCAGGCCCCCCTTCACCCAAAAGCTCAGCAGTGTCTGCTTCCAGCTCCTCTGGTGTAGGTTCTGCACAGGGAGGGAATTCTTCTTCCTCAGAAGTAGAATCCACTGTAGAGGGAGGGATAGTAGGAAGTGGTTTGCTTCTACTAGCCCTAGCTTTAGGGAGCACTTGGTCCATTGTTCCAGGATCCAAGCTTCCCTGTCCTTTTTGCTTTTTGGCCTGAGCCCTTGTCAAAGCACAAATATGCCCTGGGATGCCCAGCATTGCTGCATGGGCCTCCAACTCCACATCTGACCAAGCTGATGTCTCCAAATCGTTCCCTAATAGACAGTCTACAGGTAAATCTGAAGCTACCACAACTTTCTTTGGACCAGATACCCCCCCCCCAGTTGAGATTTACAACAGCCATGGGGTGGCTTTGTGTTATGTTGTGAGCATCGGTTACTTGGTACTGGTGTCCAAGTATGTGTTGTTCAGGGTGCACCAGTTTCTCAATCACCATTGTGACACTGGCACCTGTGTCCCTGTAGGCCTGGACCTCAACACCATTTATTAGGGTTAGTTGCTTGTACTTCTCCAAGTTATGGGGGCAAGCAACCAAAGTGGCTAAGTCAATAGCCCCTTCAGAGACTAAAGTAGCCTCTGTGGTCTCCCTAATCAGACCAACCCCAACTAAATTACCAAAAGTGAGCCCAGCTACTCCCTTGGATTGGCTATTAGTAGGTTTGCTCCCACCACCACTGCTATTAGTAGGGACACTAGGTGTAGCAGTAGGGGTTGTAGTGGTAGGAGCTGTGGTGCCTTTCTTTGGACAACTGGGATCTGTTGTCCAATGGCCTTTTATTTTACATAAATAGCACCATGGTTTCTTTTCCTTGTTCTGATTAAAGGAGGATTTGGGCCCACCACCCCCACCAGAGTGTTTTTGTGGGCCTGATGAAGACTCATTTTTAGATTTGTCCCCACCCTTGTCAGAAGACTTACCATCCTTCTTTTTGTTGCCATCTTTGTCACCCCCTGTATGAACTTTTCTGTTCACCCTTGTTCTGACCCATTTGTCTGCCTTCTTTCCCAATTCTTGGGGAGAGGTCAGATCAGAGTCCACCAAGTACTGGTGCAACAAATCAGACACACAATTATTAAGAATATGCTCACTCAGGATCAAGTTATACAGGCTGTCATAATCAGTAACTTTACTGCCATGTAACCACCCCTCCAAGGCCTTCACTGCCTGGTCAATGAAATCAACCCAGTCTTGTGAAGACTCCTTTTTGGTATCTCTGAACTTTATCCTGTACTGTTCAGTGGTTAAGCCATATCCATCCAGGAGTGCATTCTTAAGAACTTGGAAATTGTTAGCATCATTTTCTTTTACAGTAAGGAGCCTATCCCTACCTTTTCCAGTAAATGATAGCCATAGGATAGCAGCCCACTGCTTTTGAGGGACATCCTGTACAGCACAGGCCCTCTCAAGTGCAGCAAACCACTTGTTAATGTCATCCCCCTCCTTGTAAGGGGGAACTATCTTGTGCAGATTCCTGAAATCATGCTCTTTTGCAGGATGACTATGGGGAATACTGCTGCTGCCACCATGGGTATCTAAACCCATCTTCTGTCTTTCCCTCTCTATTTCTAAAGACTGTCTATCCAAATCCAGCTGTTGCTTCTTGAGCTTCAGTCTGGTTTGCTCCACTCTCAATCTATTGAGCTCCCTTTCTAACAATCTGTCATCAGGGTGGGTGGGAGGGACATTTCTAGATACAGAGGTATGATGGGAATGAACAGAAGGAGACCTGTCCCTTACAAGGGGCACCCTAACAGCTTGGCTACCAGCATAATGTGAGAGCACATCATCAGTATGATGTGATTCAACCTCTGTACCAACTATGCTAGACTGTCTAGTAATGGGCAGGCTGAGAAGTTTCTTTCCTGAACCTTTTCCTGGGGGAGTCCCTGGATCAGATTGAGAACCATTAGCTACTTTTTCTACAGATTGGGCACTTATGGCCTTATCCTGTACTCTAAGCATATTAATTAACAGTTCTAAGGAAGGATTCTTCCCTACACTCAAACCTCTCTCTATGCAGAGACTCCTTGCTCCTTTCCAGCTAAGGTGATCATATGCAAGTTTGGACAGTTCAACTTTTTGGCCTGTGCCAGACATTTTTAGAGAGAGTTAAAGTGATAGACAAAGAGAAAAAAGTTTTCAGAACTTTTTGGAAAGACAGAAAAAACTTTTTAAACTTTTAAGAACTTTTTGAAAGTTTAGAAGTACGTTTCAGCACTTAGAAAAGAGTGAAAAGAGGAAATGCAAAACTTTTTGGCTATGTGTATATACACTGACCTTGTTTTGTATATTTTTCTCTTATGAAAAGTACAATGACAAGAGTGGTAAGTAGTCTCAAAGCACTTATCCCACCGCTGCACAACCAATGTAGGAGGCTGGACTGGCTTGTAGTGAGTACCAAGGGGTACTTGCACCTTGCACCAGGCCCAGTTATCCCTTATTAGTGTATAGGGTGTCTAGCAGCTTAGGCTGATAGATAATGGTAGCTTAGCAGAGCAGCTTAGGCTGAACTAGGAGACGTGTGAAGCTACTACAGTACCACTTAGTGTCATATGCACAATATCATAAGAAAACACAATACACAGTTATACAAAAAATAAAGGTACTTTATTTTTATGACAATATGCCAAAGTATCTTAGAGTGTATCCTCAGTGAGAGGATAGGAAATATACACAAGATATATATACACAATAGCAAAAATATGCAGTATAGTCTTAGAAAACAGTGCAAACAATGTATAGTTACAATAGGATGCAATGGGGAAACATAGGGATAGGGGCAACACAAACCATATACTCCAAAAGTGGAATGCGAACCACGAATGGACCCCAAACCTATGTGACCTTGTAGAGGGTCGCTGGGACTATTCGAAAATAGTGAGAGTTAGCAAAATAACCCTCCCCAAGACCCTGAAAAGTGAGTGCAAAGTGCACTAAAGTTCCCCTAAGGACAAAATAGTCGTGTTAGAGGGAAAATGCAAGGAAAACACAAATCAGCAATGAAACAACGATGGATTCCTGACTGAGGGTACCTGTGGAACAAGGGGACCAAGTCCAAAAGTCACAAGCAGCTCGGAGATGGGCAGATGCCCAAGAAATGCCAGCGGTTGGTGCAAAGAAGCTCTTACTAGGCTGAAGAACTGTGAATACTGCAGGAACGACAAGAGCTAGAGACTTCCCCTTTGGTGGACGGATCCCACTCGCCTTGGAGAGTCGTGCAGAAGTGTTTTCCCGCCGGATGGACGCCAACAAGCCTTGCTACACGCAAATCGTGCGTTTGGCGTTTTTGGACGCTGCTGGGGCCCAGGAGGGTCCAGGAGGTCGCAAATTATACTTGCAGAGAGAGGGGACGTCGAGGAAGACAAAGAGCCCTCACTGAAGCAGGTAGCACCCGGAGAAGTGCCAGAAACAGGAACTACGAAGATGCGTGAAACGGTGCTCGCCGAAGTTGCACAAAGGAGTCCCACGTCGCCGGAGACCAACTTAGAAAGTCGTGCAATGCAGGTTAGAGTGCCGTGGACCCAGGCTTGGCTGTGCACGAAGGATTTCCGCCGGAAGTGCACAGGGGCCGGAGTAGCTTGCAAAGTCGCAGTTCCCAGCAATGCAGCCCAGCGAGGTGAGGCAAGGACTTACCTCCACCAAACTTGGGCTGAAGAGTCACTGGACTGTGGGGGTCACTTGGACGGTGTTGCTGGATTCGAGGGACCTCGCTCGTTGTGCTGAGAGGAGACCCAAGGGACCGGTAATGCAGCTTTTTGGTGCCTGCGGTTGCAGGGGGAAGATTCCGTCGACCCACGGGAGATTTTTTCGGAGCTTCTGGTGCAGAGAGGAGGCAGACTACCCCCACAGCATGCACAAGCAGGAAAACAGTCGAGAAGGCGGCAGGATCAGCGTTACAGAGTTGCAGTAGTCGTCTTTGCTACTATGTTGCAGGTTTGCAGGCTTCCAGCGCGGTCAGCGGTCGATTCCTTATCAGAAGGTGAAGAGGGAGATGCAGAGGAACTCGGCTGAGCTCATGCATTCGTTATCTAAAGTTTCCCCAGAGACAGAGACCCTAAATAGCCAGAAAAGAGGGTTTGGCTACCTAGGAGAGAGGAAAGGCTACTAACACCTGAAGGAGCCTATCACAAGGAGTCTCTGACGTCACCTGGTGGCACTGGCCACTCAGAGCAGTCCAGTGTGCCAGCAGCACCTCTGTTTCCAAGATGGCAGAGGTCTGGAGCACACTGGAGGAGCTCTGGACACCTCCCAGGGGAGGTGCAGGTCAGGGGAGTGGTCACTCCCCTTTCCTTTGTCCAGTTTCGCGCCAGAGCAGGGGCTAAGGGGTCCCTGAACCGGTGTAGACTGGCTTATGCAGAATTGGGCACATCTGTGCCCAACAAAGCATTTCCAGAGGCTGGGGGAGGCTACTCCTCCCCTGCCTTCACACCATTTTCCAAAGGGAGAGGGTGTCACACCCTCTCTCAGAGGAAGTTCTTTGTTCTGCCATCCTGGGCCAGGCCTGGCTGGACCCCAGGAGGGCAGCTGCCTGTCTGAGGGGTTGGCAGCAGCAGCAGCTGCAGAGAAACCCCAGGAAGGGCAGTCTGGCAGTACCAGGGTCTGTGCTACAGACCACTGGGATCATGGAATTGTACCAACAATGCCAGGATGGCATAGAGGGGGCAATTCCATGATCATAGACATGTTACATGGCCATATTCGGAGTTACCATGGTGAAGCTACATATAGGTAGTGACCTATATGTAGTGCACGCGTGTAATGGTGTCCCCGCACTCACAAAGTTCAGTGAATTGGCTCTGAACAATGTGGGGGCACCTTGGCTAGTGCCAGGGTGCCCTCACACTAAGTAACTTTGCACCTAACCTTTACCAGGTAAAGGTTAGACATATAGGTGACTTATAAGTTACTTAAGTGCAGTGTAAAATGGCTGTGAAATAACGTGGACGTTATTTCACTCAGGCTGCAGTGGCAGGCCTGTGTAAGAATTGTCAGAGCTCCCTATGGGTGGCAAAAGAAATGCTGCAGCCCATAGGGATCTCCTGGAACCCCAATACCCTGGGTACCTCAGTACCATATACTAGGGAATTATAAGGGTGTTCCAGTAAGCCAATGTAAATTGGTAAAAATGGTCACTAGCCTGTCAGTGACAATTTGGAAAGAAATGAGAGAGCATAACCACTGAGGTTCTGATTAGCAGAGCCTCAGTGAGACAGTTAGTCACTACACAGGTAACACATTCAGGCACACTTATGAGCACTGGGGCCCTGGGTTACCAGGGTCCCAGTGACACATACAACTAAAACAACATATATACAGTGAAAAATGGGGGTAACATGCCAGGCACGATGGTACTTTCCTACACAACCCCCCCCCCCAAACGAAGGACAATAAGACTAGCCATTACCTGATGAGTCTTCATTGTCTAAGTGGAAATATCTGGAGAGTCCATCTGCATTGGAGTGGCTACTCCCAGGTCTATGTTCCACTGTATAGTCCATTCCCTGTAGGGATATGGACCACCTCAACAATTTAGGATTTTCACCTTTCATTTGTTTTAGCCAAAGTAGAGGTTTGTGGTCTGTCTGAACAATGAAGTGAGTGCCAAACAGGTATGGCCTCAACTTCTTCAGAGCCCAGACCACAGCAAAGGCCTCCCTCTCAATGGCAGACCAACGCTTTTCTCTAGGGGTCAACCTTCTACTAATAAAAGCAACAGGTTGATCCTGGCCCTCAGAATTAAGTTGTGATAGGACTGCCCCTACTCCTAATTCAGATGCATCAGTTTGGACATAGAATTTTTTAGAGTAACAAGGGCTTTTCAGGACAGGTGCAGAGCACATGGCCTGCTTCAGCTCCTCAAAAGCTTTCTGACAGTTTGCTGTCCATAATACCTTTTTAGGCATTTTCTTGGATGTGAGGTCATTAAGAGGGGCTGCAATGGAGCCATAGTTCTTAATGAACCTCCTGTAATACCCAGTGAGGCCTAGGAAGGCTCTCACCTGAGTCTGAGTGGTAGGGGGAACCCAATCAATAATTGTTTGGATTTTCCCCTGAAGTGGTGCAATCTGTTCCCCACCAACAAGGTGTCCCAGATAAACCACCTTACCCTGCCCTATCTGGCACTTTGAAGCCTTGATAGTGAGGCCTGCCTTTTGCAGAGCCTCCAAAACTTTCCAAAGGTGGACCAGGTGATCATCCCAGCTGGAGCTAAAGACAGCTATATCATCCAAATATGCTGCACTGAAAGCTTCCAGCCCTTGCAGGACTGTGTTCACCAACCTCTGAAAAGTGGCAGGTGCATTTTTCAAACCAAAAGGCATTACAGTAAACTGGTAATGTCCTCCAATGGTAGAAAATGCAGTCTTAGGTTTAGCATCTTCTGCCAATTTGATCTGCCAATACCCTGCAGTCAAATCAAAAGTGCTTAGATACTTGGCAGATGCCAGTGTATCTATGAGCTCATCTGCCCTGGGTATAGGGTGAGCATCAGTTTTGGTTACCAAGTTGAGACCTCTATAGTCGACACAAAACCTCATTTCCTTCTTTCCATCTTTAGAATTGGGTTTTGGTACCAGTACCACAGGAGAAGCCCATGGACTGTCAGAGTGCTCAACCACTCCTAGTTCCAACATCTTCTGAACTTCTTGCTTTATGCAGTCCCTGACATGGTCAGGCTGCCTATAGATCTTACTTTTGACAGGTAAACTGTCTCCAGTATCTATAGTGTGCTCACACCAAGAAGTGGTGCCTGGCACAATGGAGAAGAGTTCTGAAAATTGTCCTAGGAGATTTATGCAATTATCTTTCTGCTCAGCAGTAAGACAATCAGCCAAAACTACACCTTCCACAAGAGCATCTTGTTCTGTGGAAGAGAAGAGATCAGGTAGAGGATCACTGTCTTCTTCCTGTCCCTCATCTGTTGCCATGAGCAGGGTGAGATCAGCCCTGTCATAGTAGGGTTTCAGGCGGTTGACATGGAGCACCCTAAGGGGACTCCTGGCAGTGCCTAAGTCAACCAAGTAGGTGACTTCACCCTTCTTTTCAACAATTGTGTGGGGTCCACTCCATTTATCTTGGAGTGCTCTTGGGGCCACAGGCTCCAAGACCCACACTTTCTGCCCTGGTTGGTACTGAACCAAAACAGCCTTCTGATCATGCCATTGCTTCTGGAGCTCTTGGCTGGCCTGAAGGTTTTTACTGGCCTTTTTCATGTACTCAGCCATCCTTGATCTGAGGCCAAGTACATAATCCACAATATCCTGCTTAGGAGCTTTTAAAGGTTGTTCCCAACCCTCCTTTACAAGTGTGAGTGGACCCCTAACAGGGTGTCCAAAAAGAAGTTCAAAGGGGCTGAAGCCCACTCCTTTCTGGGGTACCTCCCTGTAGGCAAAAAGGAGGCATGGTAGAAGGATATCCCATCTCCTGCGGAGTTTTTCAGGGAGTCCCATAATCATGCCTTTGAGAGTTTTATTAAATCTCTCCACCAGTCCATTTGTTTGTGGATGATAGGGTGTTGTGAACTTGTAAGTTACACCACACTCCTTCCACATGGCCTTTAAGTATGCAGACATGAAATTGCTTCCTCTGTCTGATACTACTTCCTTTGGGAAGCCCACCCTGGAAAATATTCCCAGGAGGGCCTTTGCCACTGCAGGAGCTGTAGTGGTCCTTAAAGGAATAGCTTCAGGATATCTTGTGGCATGGTCCACTACCACCAAGATAAACCTATTGCCTGAAGCAGTAGGAGGGTCAAGGGGGCCAACTATGTCAACCCCTACCCTTTCAAAGGGAACCCCAACCACAGGCAGTGGGATAAGGGGTGCCTTTGGAGTGCCACCTGTCTTGCCACTGGCTTGACAGGTTTCACAGGACTTACAAAATTCTTTTGTGTCCTCAGACATCCTAGGCCAATGAAACAATGGTACCAATCTGTCCCAAGTTTTCATTTGACCCAGGTGCCCAGCTAAGGGAATGTCATGTGCCAGTGTTAGGAGGAACTTTCTGTACTCCTGAGGAATCACTAATCTCCTGGCAGCTCCAGGTTTAGGATCCCTATGCTCAGTGTACAAGAGGTTGTCCTCCCAGTAAACTCTGTGTGAGTCACTGACATCCCCATTAGCCTGTTTGACAGCTTGCTGTCTGAGACCCTCTAATGTGGGACAGGTTTGCTGTGCCACACTCAGCTCCTCTCTGGCAGGCCCCCCTTCACCCAAAAGCTCAGCAGTGTCTGCTTCCAGCTCCTCTGGTGTAGGTTCTGCACAGGGAGGGAATTCTTCTTCCTCAGAAGTAGAATCCACTGTAGAGGGAGGGATAGTAGGAAGTGGTTTGCTTCTACTAGCCCTAGCTTTAGGGAGCACTTGGTCCATTGTTCCAGGATCCAAGCTTCCCTGTCCTTTTTGCTTTTTGGCCTGAGCCCTTGTCAAAGCACAAATATGCCCTGGGATGCCCAGCATTGCTGCATGGGCCTCCAACTCCACATCTGACCAAGCTGATGTCTCCAAATCGTTCCCTAATAGACAGTCTACAGGTAAATCTGAAGCTACCACAACTTTCTTTGGACCAGATACCCCCCCCCCAGTTGAGATTTACAACAGCCATGGGGTGGCTTTGTGTTATGTTGTGAGCATCGGTTACTTGGTACTGGTGTCCAAGTATGTGTTGTTCAGGGTGCACCAGTTTCTCAATCACCATTGTGACACTGGCACCTGTGTCCCTGTAGGCCTGGACCTCAACACCATTTATTAGGGTTAGTTGCTTGTACTTCTCCAAGTTATGGGGGCAAGCAACCAAAGTGGCTAAGTCAATAGCCCCTTCAGAGACTAAAGTAGCCTCTGTGGTCTCCCTAATCAGACCAACCCCAACTAAATTACCAAAAGTGAGCCCAGCTACTCCCTTGGATTGGCTATTAGTAGGTTTGCTCCCACCACCACTGCTATTAGTAGGGACACTAGGTGTAGCAGTAGGGGTTGTAGTGGTAGGAGCTGTGGTGCCTTTCTTTGGACAACTGGGATCTGTTGTCCAATGGCCTTTTATTTTACATAAATAGCACCATGGTTTCTTTTCCTTGTTCTGATTAAAGGAGGATTTGGGCCCACCACCCCCACCAGAGTGTTTTTGTGGGCCTGATGAAGACTCATTTTTAGATTTGTCCCCACCCTTGTCAGAAGACTTACCATCCTTCTTTTTGTTGCCATCTTTGTCACCCCCTGTATGAACTTTTCTGTTCACCCTTGTTCTGACCCATTTGTCTGCCTTCTTTCCCAATTCTTGGGGAGAGGTCAGATCAGAGTCCACCAAGTACTGGTGCAACAAATCAGACACACAATTATTAAGAATATGCTCACTCAGGATCAAGTTATACAGGCTGTCATAATCAGTAACTTTACTGCCATGTAACCACCCCTCCAAGGCCTTCACTGCCTGGTCAATGAAATCAACCCAGTCTTGTGAAGACTCCTTTTTGGTATCTCTGAACTTTATCCTGTACTGTTCAGTGGTTAAGCCATATCCATCCAGGAGTGCATTCTTAAGAACTTGGAAATTGTTAGCATCATTTTCTTTTACAGTAAGGAGCCTATCCCTACCTTTTCCAGTAAATGATAGCCATAGGATAGCAGC
Source organism: Pleurodeles waltl (assembly GCF_031143425.1). Taxonomy (NCBI): domain Eukaryota; kingdom Metazoa; phylum Chordata; class Amphibia; order Caudata; family Salamandridae; genus Pleurodeles; species Pleurodeles waltl. The sequence continues at coordinate 598,432,916 of NC_090440.1, read as the reverse complement.
CCACTGCTTTTGAGGGACATCCTGTACAGCACAGGCCCTCTCAAGTGCAGCAAACCACTTGTTAATGTCATCCCCCTCCTTGTAAGGGGGAACTATCTTGTGCAGATTCCTGAAATCATGCTCTTTTGCAGGATGACTATGGGGAATACTGCTGCTGCCACCATGGGTATCTAAACCCATCTTCTGTCTTTCCCTCTCTATTTCTAAAGACTGTCTATCCAAATCCAGCTGTTGCTTCTTGAGCTTCAGTCTGGTTTGCTCCACTCTCAATCTATTGAGCTCCCTTTCTAACAATCTGTCATCAGGGTGGGTGGGAGGGACATTTCTAGATACAGAGGTATGATGGGAATGAACAGAAGGAGACCTGTCCCTTACAAGGGGCACCCTAACAGCTTGGCTACCAGCATAATGTGAGAGCACATCATCAGTATGATGTGATTCAACCTCTGTACCAACTATGCTAGACTGTCTAGTAATGGGCAGGCTGAGAAGTTTCTTTCCTGAACCTTTTCCTGGGGGAGTCCCTGGATCAGATTGAGAACCATTAGCTACTTTTTCTACAGATTGGGCACTTATGGCCTTATCCTGTACTCTAAGCATATTAATTAACAGTTCTAAGGAAGGATTCTTCCCTACACTCAAACCTCTCTCTATGCAGAGACTCCTTGCTCCTTTCCAGCTAAGGTGATCATATGCAAGTTTGGACAGTTCAACTTTTTGGCCTGTGCCAGACATTTTTAGAGAGAGTTAAAGTGATAGACAAAGAGAAAAAAGTTTTCAGAACTTTTTGGAAAGACAGAAAAAACTTTTTAAACTTTTAAGAACTTTTTGAAAGTTTAGAAGTACTTTTCAGCACTTAGAAAAGAGTGAAAAGAGGAAATGCAAAACTTTTTGGCTATGTGTATATACACTGACCTTGTTTTGTATATTTTTCTCTTATGAAAAGTACAATGACAAGAGTGGTAAGTAGTCTCAAAGCACTTATCCCACCGCTGCACAACCAATGTAGGAGGCTGGACTGGCTTGTAGTGAGTACCAAGGGGTACTTGCACCTTGCACCAGGCCCAGTTATCCCTTATTAGTGTATAGGGTGTCTAGCAGCTTAGGCTGATAGATAATGGTAGCTTAGCAGAGCAGCTTAGGCTGAACTAGGAGACGTGTGAAGCTACTACAGTACCACTTAGTGTCATATGCACAATATCATAAGAAAACACAATACACAGTTATACAAAAAATAAAGGTACTTTATTTTTATGACAATATGCCAAAGTATCTTAGAGTGTATCCTCAGTGAGAGGATAGGAAATATACACAAGATATATATACACAATAGCAAAAATATGCAGTATAGTCTTAGAAAACAGTGCAAACAATGTATAGTTACAATAGGATGCAATGGGGAAACATAGGGATAGGGGCAACACAAACCATATACTCCAAAAGTGGAATGCGAACCACGAATGGACCCCAAACCTATGTGACCTTGTAGAGGGTCGCTGGGACTATTAGAAAATAGTGAGAGTTAGAAAAATAACCCTCCCCAAGACCCTGAAAAGTGAGTGCAAAGTGCACTAAAGTTCCCCTAAGGACAAAATAGTCGTGTTAGAGGGAAAATGCAAGGAAAACACAAATCAGCAATGAAACAACGATGGATTCCTGACTGAGGGTACCTGTGGAACAAGGGGACCAAGTCCAAAAGTCACAAGCAGCTCGGAGATGGGCAGATGCCCAAGAAATGCCAGCGGTTGGTGCAAAGAAGCTCTTACTAGGCTGAAGAACTGTGAATACTGCAGGAACGACAAGGGCTAGAGACTTCCCCTTTGGTGGACGGATCCCACTCGCCTTGGAGAGTCGTGCAGAAGTGTTTTCCCGCCGGATGGACGCCAACAAGCCTTGCTACACGCAAATCGTGCGTTTGGCGTTTTTGGACGCTGCTGGGGCCCAGGAGGGTCCAGGAGGTCGCAAATTATACCTGCAGAGAGAGGGGACGTCGAGGAAGACAAAGAGCTCTCACTGAAGCAGGTAGCACCCGGAGAAGTGCCAGAAACAGGAACTACGAAGATGCGTGAAACGGTGCTCGCCGAAGTTGCACAAAGGAGTCCCACGTCGCCGGAGACCAACTTAGAAAGTCGTGCAATGCAGGTTAGAGTGCCGTGGACCCAGGCTTGGCTGTGCACGAAGGATTTCCGCCGGAAGTGCACAGGGGCCGGAGTAGCTTGCAAAGTCGCAGTTCCCAGCAATGCAGCCCAGCGAGGTGAGGCAAGGACTTACCTCCACCAAACTTGGGCTGAAGAGTCACTGGACTGTGGGGGTCACTTGGACGGTGTTGCTGGATTCGAGGGACCTCGCTCGTCGTGCTGAGAGGAGACCCAAGGGACCGGTAATGCAGCTTTTTGGTGCCTGCGGGTGCAGGGGGAAGATTCCGTCGACCCACGGGAGATTTTTTCGGAGCTTCTGGTGCAGAGAGGAGGCAGACTACCCCCACAGCATGCACAAGCAGGAAAACAGTCGAGAAGGCGGCAGGATCAGCGTTACAGAGTTGCAGTAGTCGTCTTTGCTACTATGTTGCAGGTTTGCAGGCTTCCAGCGCGGTCAGCGGTCGTTTCCTTATCAGAAGGTGAAGAGGGAGATGCAGAGGAACTCGGATGAGCTCTTGCATTCGTTATCTAAAGTTTCCCCAGAGACAGAGACCCTAAATAGCCAGAAAAGAGGGTTTGGCTACCTAGGAGAGAGGATAGGCTAGCAACACCTGAAGGAGCCTATCACAAGGAGTCTCTGACGTCACCTGGTGGCACTGGCCACTCAGAGCAGTCCAGTGTGCCAGCAGCACCTCTGTTTCCAAGATGGCAGAGGTCTGGAGCACACTGGAGGAGCTCTGGACACCTCCCAGGGGAGGTGCAGGTCAGGGGAGTGGTCACTCCCCTTTCCTTTGTCCAGTTTCGCGCCAGAGCAGGGCTAAGGGGTCCCCTGAACCGGTGTAGACTGGCCTATGCAGAATTGGGCACCTCTGTGCCCAAGAAAGCATTTCCAGAGGCTGGGGGAGGCTACTCCTCCCCTGCTTTCACACCATTTTCCAAAGGGAGAGGGTGTCACACCCTCTCTCAGAGGAAGTTCTTTGTTCTGCCATCCTGGGCCAGGCCTGGCTGGACCCCAGGAGGGCAGCTGCCTGTCTGAGGGGTTGGCAGCAGCAGCAGCTGCAGTGAAACCCCAGGAAGGGCAGTTTGGCAGTACCAGGGTCTGTGCTACAGACCACTGGGATCATGGGATTGTGCCAACTATGCCAGGATGGCATAGAGGGGGCAATTCCATGATCATAGACATGTTACATGGCCATATTCGGAGTTACCATTGTGAAGCTACATATAGGTAGTGACCTATATGTAGTCCACGCGTGTAATGGTGACCCCGCACTCACAAAGTTCAGGGAATTGGCTCTGAACAATGTGGGGGCACCTTGGCTAGTGCCAGGGTGCCCTCACACTAAGTAACTTTGCACCTAACCTTTACCAGGTAAAGGTTAGACATATAGGTGACTTATAAGTTACTTAAGTGCAGTGTAAAATGGCTGTGAAATAACGTGGACGTTATTTCACTCAGGCTGCAGTGGCAGGCCTGTGTAAGAATTGTCAGAGCTCCCTATGGGTGGCAAAAGAAATGCTGCAGCCCATAGGGATCTCCTGGAACCCCAATACCCTGGGTACCTCAGTACCATATACTAGGGAATTATAAGGGTGTTCCAGTAAGCCAATGTAAATTGGTAAAAATGGTCACTAGCCTGTCAGTGACAATTTGGAAAGAAATGAGAGAGCATAACCACTGAGGTTCTGATTAGCAGAGCCTCAGTGAGACAGTTAGTCACTACACAGGTAACACATTCAGGCACACTTATGAGCACTGGGGCCCTGGGTTACCAGGGTCCCAGTGACACATACAACTAAAACAACATATATACAGTGAAAAATGGGGGTAACATGCCAGGCAAGATGGTACTTTCCTACACAACCCCCCCCCAAACGAAGGACAATAAGACTAGCCATGACCTGATGAGTCTTCATTGTCTAAGTGGAAATATCTGGAGAGTCCATCTGCATTGGAGTGGCTACTCCCAGGTCTATGTTCCACTGTATAGTCCATTCCCTGTAGGGATATGGACCACCTCAACAATTTAGGATTTTCACCTTTCATTTGTTTTAGCCAAAGTAGAGGTTTGTGGTCTGTCTGAACAATGAAGTGAGTGCCAAACAGGTATGGCCTCAACTTCTTCAGAGCCCAGACCACAGCAAAGGCCTCCCTCTCAATGGCAGACCAACGCTTTTCTCTAGGGGTCAACCTTCTACTAATAAAAGCAACAGGTTGATCCTGGCCCTCAGAATTAAGTTGTGATACGACTGCCCCTACTCCTAATTCAGATGCATCAGTTTGGACATAGAATTTTTTAGAGTAACAAGGGCTTTTCAGGACAGGTGCAGAGCACATGGCCTGCTTCAGCTCCTCAAAAGCTTTCTGACAGTTTGCTGTCCATAATACCTTTTTAGGCATTTTCTTGGATGTGAGGTCATTAAGAGGGGCTGCAATGGAGCCATAGTTCTTAATGAACCTCCTGTAATACCCAGTGAGGCCTAGGAAGGCTCTCACCTGAGTCTGAGTGGTAGGGGAAATCCAATCAATAATTGTTTGGATTTTCCCCTGAAGTGGTGCAATCTGTTCCCCACCAACAAGGTGTCCCAGATAAACCACCTTACCCTGCCCTATCTGGCACTTTGAAGCCTAGATAGTGAGGCCTGCCTTTTGCAGGGCCTCCAAAACTTTCCATAGGTGGACCAGGTGATCATCCCAGCTGGAGCTAAAGACAGCTATATCGTCCAAATATGCTGCACTGAAAGCTTCCAGCCCTTGCAGGACTGTGTTCACCAACCTCTGAAAAGTGGCAGGTGCATTTTTCAAACCAAAAGGCATTACAGTAAACTGGTAATGTCCTCCAATGGTAGAAAATGCAGTCTTAGGTTTAGCATCTTCTGACAATTTGATCTGCCAATACCCTGCAGTCAAATCAAAAGTGCTTAGATACTTGGCAGATGCCAGTGTATCTATGAGCTCATCTGCCCTGGGTATAGGGTGAGCATCAGTTTTGGTTACCAAGTTGAGACCTCTATAGTCTACACAAAACCGCATTTCCTTCTTTCCATCTTTGGAATGGGGTTTTGGTACCAGTACCACAGGAGAAGCCCATGGACTGTCAGAGTGCTCAACCACTCCTAGTTCTAACATTTTCTGGACCTCTTGCTTTATGCAGTCCCTGACATGGTCAGGCTGCCTATAGATCTTACTTTTGACAGGTAAACTGTCTCCAGTATCTATAGTGTGCTCACACCAAGAAGTGGTACCTGGCACAGTAGAGAAGAGTTCAGAGAATTGATCTAGGAGATTTATGCAAATATCTTTCTGCTCAGCAGTAAGACAATCAGCCAAAACTACACCTTCCACCAGAGCATCTTGTTCTGTGGAAGAGAAGAGATCAGGTAGAGGATCACTTTCTTCTTCCTGTCCCTCATCAGTTGCCATGAGCAGGGTGAGATCAGCCCTGTCATAGTAGGGTTTCAGGCGGTTGACATGGAGCACCCTAAGGGGACTCCTGGCAGTGCCTAAGTCAACTAAATAGGTGACTTCTCCCTTCTTTTCAACATATGTGTGGGGTCCACTCCATTTATCTTGGAGTGCTCTTGGGGCCACAGGCTCCAAGACCCACACTTTCTGCCCTGGTTGGTACTGAACCAAAACAGCCTTCTGATCATGCCATTGCTTCTGGAGCTCTTGGCTGGCCTGAAGGTTTTTACTGGCCTTTTTCATGTACTCAGCCATCCTTGATCTGAGGCCAAGTACATAATCCACAATATCCTGCTTAGGAGCTTTTAAAGGTTGTTCCCAACCCTCCTTTACAAGTGTGAGTGGACCCCTAACAGGGTGTCCAAAAAGAAGTTCAAAGGGGCTGAAGCCCACTCCTTTCTGGGGTACCTCCCTGTAGGCAAAAAGGAGGCATGGTAGAAGGATATCCCATCTCCTGCGGAGTTTTTCAGGGAGACCCATAATCATGCCTTTGAGAGTTTTATTAAATCTCTCCACCAGTCCATTTGTTTGTGGATGATAGGGTGTTGTGAACTTGTACGTTACACCACACTCCTTCCACATGGCCTTTAAGTATGCAGACATGAAATTGCTTCCTCTGTCTGATACTACTTCCTTTGGGAAGCCCACCCTGGAAAATATTCCCAGGAGGGCCTTTGCCACTGCAGGTGCTGTAGTGGTCCTTAAAGGAATAGCTTCAGGATATCTTGTGGCATGGTCCACTACCACTAAGATAAACCTATTGCCTGAAGCAGTAGGAGGGTCAAGGGGGCCAACTATGTCAACCCCTACCCTTTCAAAGGGAACCCCAACCACAGGCAGTGGAATAAGGGGTGCCTTTGGGGTGCCACCTGTCTTGCCACTGGCTTGACAGGTTTCACAGGACTTACAAAATTCCTTTGTGTCCTCAGACATCCTAGGCCAATGAAACAATGGAACCAATCTGTCCCAAGTTTTCATTTGACCCAGGTGTCCAGCTAGGGGAATGTCATGTGCCAGTGTTAGGAGGAACTTTCTGTACTCCTGAGGAATCACTAATCTCCTGGCAGCTCCAGGTTTAGGATCCCTATGCTCAGTGTACAAGAGGTTGTCCTCCCAGTAAACTCTGTGAGAGTCACTGACATCCCCATTAGCCTGTTTGACAGCTTGCTGTCTGAGACCCTCTAATGTGGGACAGGTTTGCTGTGCCACACTCAGCTCCTCTCTGGCAGGCCCCCCTTCACCCAAAAGCTCAGCAGTGTCTGCTTCCAGCTCCTCTGGTGAAGGTTCTGCACAGGGAGGGAATTCTTCTTCCTCAGAAGTTGAATCCACTGTAGAGGGAGGGATAGTAGGAAGTGGTTTGCTTCTACTAGCCCTAGCTTTAGGGAGCACTTGGTCCATTGTTCCAGGATCCAAGCTTCCCTGTCCTTTTTGCTTTTTGGCCTGAGCCCTTGTCAAAGCAAAAATATGCCCTGGGATGCCCAGCATTGCTGCATGGGCCTCCAACTCCACATCTGACCAAGCTGATGTTTCCAAATCATTCCCTAATAGACAGTCTACAGGTAAATCTGAAGCTACCACAACTTTCTTTGGACCAGTAACCCCCCCCAGTTGAGATTTACAACAGCCATGGGGTAGCTAAGTGTGTTGTTGTGAGCATCGGTTACTTGGTACTGGTGACCAAGTAGGTGTTGTTCAGGGTGGATCAGTTTCTCTATGACCATAGTCACACTGGCACCAGTGTCCCTGTAGGCCTGAACCTCAACACCATTTATTAGGGGTAGCTGCTTGTACTTATCCATATTAAGGGGACAAGCAACTAAGGTGGCTAAATCAATAGCCCCCTCAGAGACTAACACAGCCTCTGTGGCCTCCCTAACAAAGCCAACCCCAACTAAATTACCAAAAGTGAGCCCAGCTACTCCCTTGGATTGGCTATTAGTAGGTTTGCTCCCACCACCACTGCTATTAGTAGGGACACTAGGTGTAGCAGTAGGGGTTGTAGTGGTAGGAGCAGTGGTGCCTTTCTTTGGACAACTGGGATCTGTTGTCCAATGGCATTTTATTTTACATAAATAGCACCATGGTTTCTTTTCCTTGTTCTGATTAAAGGAGGATTTGGACCCCCACCAGAGTGTTTTTGTGGGCCTGATGAAGACTCATTTTTAGATTTGTCCCCACCCTTGTCTGAAGACTTACCATCCTTCTTTTTGTTGCCATCTTTGTCACCCCCTGTATGAACTTTTCTGTTCACTCTTGTTCTGACCCATTTGTCTGCCTTCTTTCCCAATTCTTGGGGAGAGGTCAGATCAGAGTCCACCAAGTACTGGTGCAACAAATCAGACACACAATTATTAAGAATATGCTCTCTCAGGATTAAGTTATACAGGCTGTCATAATCAGTAACTTTACTGCCATGTAACCACCCCTCCAAGGCCTTCACTGAATGGTCAATGAAATCAACCCAGTCTTGTGAAGACTCCTTTTTGGTCTCTCTGAACTTTATCCTGTACTGTTCAGTGGTTAAGCCATAACCATCCAGGAGTGCATTCTTAAGAACTTGGAAATTATTAGCATCATTTTCTTTTACAGTAAGGAGCCTATCCCTACCTTTTCCACTAAATGATAGCCATAGGATAGCAGCCCACTGCCTTTGAGTGACATCCTGTACAACACAGGCCCTCTCAAGTGCAGCAAACCACTTGTTAATGTCATCCCCCTCCTTATAAGGGGGAACTATCTTGTGCAGATTCCTGGAATCATGCTGTTTTGCAGGATGACTATGGGGAATACTGCTGCTGCCACCATGGGTATCTAAACCCAACTTCTGTCTTTCCTTCTCTAATTCAAAAGACTGTCTATCCAAATCCAGCTGTTGCTTTTTAAGCTTCAGTCTGGTTTGTTCCACCCTCAACTTATTGAGTTCCCTCTCTAACATTCTGTCATCAGGGTTGGTGGGAGGGACATTCCTAGAAACAGAGGTATGATGGGAATGAACAGAAGGAGACCTGTCCCTTACAGGAGCCACCCTAACAGCTTGGTTAACAGAAACATTACTACCAGTATGGTGAGAATAAATGCTTTTGCTATAATGTGAGACAACACTATTTGTATGGTGTGGCTCATCATCATTACCAACTATGCTAGACTGTCTAGTAATGGGCAGGCTAGGAAGTTTCTTTCCTGAATCTTTTCCTGGGGGAGTCCCTGAATCAGATTGAGAACTATTAGGTACTTTTTCAACAGATGAGGCACCTATGGCCTTATCTTGTTCTCTAAGCATGTTAAGTAACAGTTCCAAGGAAGGATTCTTCCCTACACTCAAACCTCTCTCTATACAGAGACTCCTTGCTCTTTTCCAGCTAAGGTTGTCATATGCAAGTTTGGACAGATCAACATTTTGGCCTGTGCCAGACATTTTTAGAGAGAGTTAAAGTGATAGTAAAAGGTAAAAAGTTTGTCAGAGCTTTTAGAAAGACAGAGAAAAAAAACTTTTTAAACTTTTTAGAACTTTTTAGAAAGTTAGAAGTACATTTCAGCACTTAGAAAAGAGTGAAAAGAGGAAATGCAAAACTTTTTGGCTATGTGTATATACACTGACCTTGTTTTGTATATTTTTCTCTTATGAAAAGTACAATGACAAGAGTGGTAAGCAGTCTCAAGCACTTATCCCACCACTGCACAACCAATGTAGGAGGCTGGACTGGCTTGTAGTGAGTACCAAGGGGTACTTGCACCTTGCACCAGGCCCAGTTATCCCTTATTAGTGTAGAGGGTGTCTAGCAGCTTAGGCTGATAGATAATGGTAGCTTAGCAGAGCAGCTTAGGCTGAACTAGGAGACGTGTGAAGCTACTACAGTACCACTTAGTGTCATATGCACAATATCATAAGAAAACACAATACACAGTTATACTAAAAATAAAGGTACTTTATTTTTATGACAATATGCCAAAGTATCTCAGAGTGTACCCTCAGTGAGAGGACAGGAAATATACACAAGATATATATACACAATAGCAAAAATATGCAGTATAGTCTTAGAAAACAGTGCAAACAATGTATAGTTACAATAGGATGCAATGGGGAAACATAGGGATAGGGGCAACACAAACCATATACTCCAAAAGTGGAATGCGAACCACGAATGGACCCCAAACCTATGTGACCTTGTAGAGGGTCGCTGGGACTATTAGAAAATAGTGAGAGTTAGAAAAATAACCCTCCCCAAGACCCTGAAAAGTGAGTGCAAAGTGCACTAAAGTTCCCCTAAGGACAAATACGTCGTGTTAGAGGAATAACGCAGGAAAGACACAAACCAGCAATGCAACAACTGTGGATTTCCAATCTAGGGTACCTGTGGAACAAGGGGACCAAGTCCAAAAGTCACAAGCAAGTCGGAGATGGGCAGATGCCCAGGAAATGCCAGCTGTGGGTGCAAAGAAGCTTCTACTGGACAGAAGAAGCTGAGGTTTCTGCAGGAACGAAAAGGGCTAGAAACTTCCCTTTTGGTGGACGTATCCCACTCACCTTGGACAGTCGTGCAGATGTGTTTTCCCGCCGAAAGAACGCCAACAAGCCTTGCTAGTCGCAAATCGTGCGTTTGGCGTTTTTGGACACTGCTGGGGCCCAGGAGGGACCAAGAGGTGGCAAATTGGACCTGAAGAGAGAGGGGACGTCGCGCAAGACAAAGAGCTCTCACTGAAGCAGGTAGCACCCGGAAAAGTGCCAGAAACAGGCACTACGAGGATGCGTGAAACGGTGCTCGCCGAAGTTGCACAAAGGAGTCCCACGTCGCCGGAGACCAACTTAGAAAGTCGTGCAATGCAGGTTAGAGTGCTGTGGACCCAAGCTTGGCTGTGCACAAAGGATTTCCGCCGGAAGTGCACAGGGGCCGGAGTAGCTGCAAAGTCGCGGTTCCCAGCAATGCAGCCCAGCGAGGTGAGGCAAGGACTTACCTCCACCAAACTTGGACTGAAGAGTCACTGGACTGTGGGGGTCACTTGGACAGAGTCGCTGGATTCGAGGGACCTCGCTCGTCGTGCTGAGAGGAGACCCAAGGGACCGGTAATGCAGCTTTTTGGTGCCTGCGGTTGCAGGGGGAAGATTCCGTCGACCCACGGGAGATTTCTTCGGAGCTTCTGGTGCAGAGAGGAGGCAGACTACCCCCACAGCATGCACAAGCAGGAAAACAGTCGAGAAGGCGTCAGGATCAGCGTTACAGAGTTGCAGTAGTCGTCTTTGCTACTATGTTGCAGGTTTGCAGGCTTCCAGCGCGGTCAGCAGTCGTTTCCTTATCAGAAGGTGAAGAGAGAGATGCAGAGGAACTCGGATGAGCTCTTGCATTCGTTATCTGAAGTTTCCCCAGAGACAGAGACCCTAAATAGCCAGAAAAGAGGGTTTGGCTACCTAGGAGAGAGGATAGGCTACTAACACCTGAAGGAGCCTATCAGCAGGAGTCTCTGATGTCACCTGGTGGCACTGGCCACTCAGAGCAGTCCAGTGTGCCAGCAGCACCTCTGTTTCCAAGATGGCAGAGGTCTGGAGCACACTGGAGGAGCTCTGGGCACCTCCCAGGGGAGGTGCAGGTCAGGGGAGTGGTCACTCCCCTTTCCTTTGACCAGTTTCGCGCCAGAGCAGGGCTAAGGGGTCCCCTGAACCGGTGTAGACTGGCTTATGCAGAATTGGGCACCTCTGTGCCCAAGAAAGCATTTCCAGAGGCTGGGGGAGGCTACTCCTCCCCTGCTTTCACACCATTTTCCAAAGGGAGAGGGTGTCACACCCTCTCTCAGAGGAAGTTCTTTGTTCTGCCATCCTGGGCCAGGCCTGGCTGGACCCCAGGAGGGCAGCTGCCTGTCTGAGGGGTTGGCAGCAGCAGCAGCTGCAGTGAAACCCCAGGAAGGGCAGTTTGGCAGTACCAGGGTCTGTGCTACAGACCACTGGGATCATGGGATTGTGCCAACTATGCCAGGATGGCATAGAGGGGGCAATTCCATGATCATAGACATGTTACATGGCCATATTCGGAGTTACCATTGTGAAGCTACATATAGGTAGTGACCTATATGTAGTGCACGCGTGTAATGGTGTCCCCGCACTCACAAAGTTCAGGGAATTGGCTCTGAACAATGTGGGGGCACCTTGGCTAGTGCCAGGGTGCCCTCACACTAAGTAACTTTGCACCTAACCTTTACCAGGTAAAGGTTAGACATATAGGTGACTTATAAGTTACTTAAGTGCAGTGTAAAATGGCTGTGAAATAACGTGGACGTTATTTCACTCAGGCTGCAGTGGCAGGCCTGTGTAAGAATTGTCAGAGCTCCCTATGGGTGGCAAAAGAAATGCTGCAGCCCATAGGGATCTCCTGGAACCCCAATACCCTGGGTACCTCAGTACCATATACTAGGGAATTATAAGGGTGTTCCAGTAAGCCAATGTAAATTGGTAAAAATGGTCACTAGCCTGTCAGTGACAATTTGGAAAGAAATGAGAGAGCATAACCACTGAGGTTCTGATTAGCAGAGCCTCAGTGAGACAGTTAGTCACTACACAGGTAACACATTCAGGCACACTTATGAGCACTGGGGCCCTGGGTTACCAGGGTCCCAGTGACACATACAACTAAAACAACATATATACAGTGAAAAATGGGGGTAACATGCCAGGCAAGATGGTACTTTCCTACACAACCCCCCCCCAAACGAAGGACAATAAGACTAGCCATGACCTGATGAGTCTTCATTGTCTAAGTGGAAATATCTGGAGAGTCCATCTGCATTGGAGTGGCTACTCCCAGGTCTATGTTCCACTGTATAGTCCATTCCCTGTAGGGATATGGACCACCTCAACAATTTAGGATTTTCACCTTTCATTTGTTTTAGCCAAAGTAGAGGTTTGTGGTCTGTCTGAACAATGAAGTGAGTGCCAAACAGGTATGGCCTCAACTTCTTCAGAGCCCAGACCACAGCAAAGGCCTCCCTCTCAATGGCAGACCAACGCTTTTCTCTAGGGGTCAACCTTCTACTAATAAAAGCAACAGGTTGATCCTGGCCCTCAGAATTAAGTTGTGATAGGACTGCCCCTACTCCTAATTCAGATGCATCAGTTTGGACATAGAATTTTTTAGAGTAACAAGGGCTTTTCAGGACAGGTGCAGAGCACATGGCCTGCTTCAGATCCTCAAAAGCTTTCTGACAGTTTGCTGTCCATAATACCTTTTTAGGCATTTTCTTGGATGTGAGGTCATTAAGAGGGGCTGCAATGGAGCCATAGTTCTTAATGAACCTCCTGTAATACCCAGTGAGGCCTAGGAAGGCTCTCACCTGAGTCTGAGTGGTAGGGGGAATTCAATCAATAATTGTTTGGATTTTCCCCTGAAGTGGTGCAATCTGTTCCCCACCAACAAGGTGTCCCAGATAAACCACCTTACCCTGCCCTATCTGGCACTTTGAAGCCTTGATAGTGAGGCCTGCCTTTTGCAGGGCCTCCAAAACTTTCCATAGGTGGACCAGGTGATCATCCCAGCTGGAGCTAAAGACAGCTATATCGTCCAAATATGCTGCACTGAAAGCTTCCAGCCCTTGCAGGACTGTGTTCACCAACCTCTGAAAAGTGGCAGGTGCATTTTTCAAACCAAAAGGCATTACAGTAAACTGGTAATGTCCTCCAATGGTAGAAAATGCAGTCTTAGGTTTAGCATCTTCTGACAATTTGATCTGCCAATACCCTGCAGTCAAATCAAAAGTGCTTAGATACTTGACAGATGCCAGTGTATCTATGAGCTCATCTGCCCTGGGTATAGGGTGAGCATCAGTTTTGGTTACCAAGTTGAGACTTCTATAGTCTACACAAAACCGCATTTCCTTCTTTCCATCTTTGGAATGGGGTTTTGGTACCAGTACCACAGGAGAAGCCCATGGACTGTCAGAGTGCTCAACCACTCCTAGTTCTAACATTTTCTGGACCTCTTGCTTTATGCAGTCCCTGACATGGTCAGGCTGCCTATAGATCTTACTTTTGACAGGTAAACTGTCTCCAGTATCTATAGTGTGCTCACACCAAGAAGTGGTACCTGGCACAGTAGAGAAGAGTTCAGAGAATTGATCTAGGAGATTTATGCAAATATCTTTCTGCTCAGCAGTAAGACAATCAGCCAAAACTACACCTTCCACCAGAGCATCTTGTTCTGTGGAAGAGAAGAGATCAGGTAGAGGATCACTTTCTTCTTCCTGTCCCTCATCAGTTGCCATGAGCAGGGTGAGATCAGCCCTGTCATAGTAGGGTTTCAGGCGGTTGACATGGAGCACCCTAAGGGGACTCCTGGCAGTGCCTAAGTCAACTAAATAGGTGACTTCTCCCTTCTTTTCAACAATTGTGTGGGGTCCACTCCATTTATCTTGGAGTGCTCTTGGGGCCACAGGCTCCAAGACCCACACTTTCTGCCCTGGTTGGTACTGAACCAAAACAGCCTTCTGATCATGCCATTGCTTCTGGAGCTCTTGGCTGGCCTGAAGGTTTTTACTGGCCTTTTTCATGTACTCAGCCATCCTTGATCTGAGGCCAAGTACATAATCCACAATATCCTGCTTAGGAGCTTTTAAAGGTTGTTCCCAACCCTCCTTTACAAGTGTGAGTGGACCCCTAACAGGGTGTCCAAAAAGAAGTTCAAAGGGGCTGAAGCCCACTCCTTTCTGGGGTACCTCCCTGTAGGCAAAAAGGAGGCATGGTAGAAGGATATCCCATCTCCTGCGGAGTTTTTCAGGGAGACCCATAATCATGCCTTTGAGAGTTTTATTAAATCTCTCCACCAGTCCATTTGTTTGTGGATGATAGGGTGTTGTGAACTTGTACGTTACACCACACTCCTTCCACATGGCCTTTAAGTATGCAGACATGAAATTGCTTCCTCTGTCTGATACTACTTCCTTTGGGAAGCCCACCCTGGAAAATATTCCCAGGAGGGCCTTTGCCACTGCAGGTGCTGTAGTGGTCCTTAAAGGAATAGCTTCAGGATATCTTGTGGCATGGTCCACTACCACTAAGATAAACCTATTGCCTGAAGCAGTAGGAGGGTCAAGGGGGCCAACTATGTCAACCCCTACCCTTTCAAAGGGAACCCCAACCACAGGCAGTGGAATAAGGGGTGCCTTTGGGGTGCCACCTGTCTTGCCACTGGCTTGACAGGTTTCACAGGACTTACAAAATTCCTTTGTGTCCTCAGACATCCTAGGCCAATGAAACAATGGAACCAATCTGTCCCAAGTTTTCATTTGACCCAGGTGTCCAGCTAGGGGAATGTCATGTGCCAGTGTTAGGAGGAACTTTCTGTACTCCTGAGGAATCACTAATCTCCTGGCAGCTCCAGGTTTAGGATCCCTATGCTCAGTGTACAAGAGGTTGTCCTCCCAGTAAACTCTGTGAGAGTCACTGACATCCCCATTAGCCTGTTTGACAGCTTGCTGTCTGAGACCCTCTAATGTGGGACAGGTTTGCTGTGCCACACTCAGCTCCTCTCTGGCAGGCCCCCCTTCACCCAAATGCTCAGCAGTGTCTGCTTCCAGCTCCTCTGGTGTAGGTTCTGCACAGGGAGGGAATTCTTCTTCCTCAGAAGTTGAATCCACTGTAGAGGGAGGGATAGTAGGAAGTGGTTTGCTTCTACTAGCCCTAGCTTTAGGGAGCACTTGGTCCATTGTTCCAGGATCCAAGCTTCCCTGTCCTTTTTGCTTTTTGGCCTGAGCCCTTGTCAAAGCAAAAATATGCCCTGGGATGCCCAGCATTGCTGCATGGGCCTCCAACTCCACATCTGACCAAGCTGATGTCTCCAAATCATTCCCTAATAGACAGTCTACAGGTAAATCTGAAGCTACCACAACTTTCTTTGGACCAGTAACCCCCCCCCCAGTTGAGATTTACAACAGCCATGGGGTGGCTAAGTGTGTTGTTGTGAGCATCGGTTACTTGGTACTGGTGACCAAGTAGGTGTTGTTCAGGGTGGATCAGTTTCTCTATGACCATAGTCACACTGGCACCAGTGTCCCTGTAGGCCTGAACCTCAACACCATTTATTAGGGGTAGCTGCTTGTACTTATCCATATTAAGGGGACAAGCAACTAAGGTGGCTAAATCAATAGCCCCCTCAGAGACTAACACAGCCTCTGTGGCCTCCCTAACAAGGCCAACCCCAACTAAATTACCAAAAGTGAGCCCAGCTACTCCCTTGGATTGGCTATTAGTAGGTTTGCTCCCACCACCACTGCTATTAGTAGGGACACTAGGTGTAGCAGTAGGGGTTGTAGTGGTAGGAGCAGTGGTGCCTTTCTTTGGACAACTGGGATCTGTTGTCCAATGGCCTTTTATTTTACATAAATAGCACCATGGTTTCTTTTCCTTGTTCTGATTAAAGGAGGATTTGGACCCACCACCCCCACTAGAGTGTTTTTGTGGGCCTGATGAAGACTCATTTTTAGATTTGTCCCCACCCTTGTCTGAAGACTTACCATCCTTCTTTTTGTTGCCATCTTTGTCACCCCCTGTATGAACTTTTCTGTTCACTCTTGTTCTGACCCATTTGTCTGCCTTCTTTCCCAATTCTTGGGGAGAGGTCAGATCAGAGTCCACCAAGTACTGGTGCAGCAAATCAGACACACAATTATTAAGAATATGCTCTCTCAGGATTAAGTTATACAGGCTGTCATAATCTGTAACTTTACTGCCATGTAACCTCCCCTCCAAGGCCTTCACTGAATGGTCAATGAAATCAACCAAGTCTTGTGAAGACTCCTTTTTGGTCTCTCTGAACTTTATCCTGTACTGTTCAGTGGTTAAGCCATAACCATCCAGGAGTGCATTCTTAAGAACTTGGAAATTATTAGCATCATTTTCTTTTACAGTAAGGAGCCTATCCCTACCTTTTCCACTAAATGATAGCCATAGGATAGCAGCCCACTGCCTTTGAGTGACATCCTGTACAACACAGGCCCTCTCAAGTGCAGCAAACCACTTGTTAATGTCATCCCCCTCCTTATAAGGGGGAACTATCTTGTGCAGATTCCTGGAATCATGCTCTTTTGCAGGATGACTATGGGGAATACTGCTGCTGCCACCATGGGTATCTAAACCCAACTTCTGTCTTTCCTTCTCTAATTCAAAAGACTGTCTATCCAAATCCAGCTGTTGCTTTTTAAGCTTCAGTCTGGTTTGTTCCACCCTCAACTTATTGAGTTCCCTCTCTAACATTCTGTCATCAGGGTTGGTGGGAGGGACATTCCTAGAAACAGAGGTATGATGGGAATGAACAGAAGGAGACCTGTCCCTTACAGGAGCCACCCTAACAGCTTGGTTAACAGAAACATTACTACCAGTATGGTGAGAATAAAAGCTTTTGCTATGATGTGAGACAACACTATTTGTATGGTGTGGCTCATCATCATTACCAACTATGCTAGACTGTCTAGTAATGGGCAGGCTAGGAAGTTTCTTTCCTGAATCTTTTCCTGGGGGAGTCCCTGAATCAGATTGAGAACTATTAGGTACTTTTTCAACAGATGAGGCACCTATGGCCTTATCTTGTTCTCTAAGCATGTTAAGTAACAGTTCCAAGGAAGGATTCTTCTCTACACTCAAACCTCTCTCTATACAGAGACTCCTTGCTCTTTTCCAGCTAAGGTTGTCATATGCAAGTTTGGACAGATCAACATTTTGGCCTGTGCCAGACATTTTTAGAGAGAGTTAAAGTGATAATAAAAGATAAAAAGTTTTTCAGAGCTTTTAGAAAGACAGAGAAAAAAAACTTTTAAAACTTTTTAGAACTTTTTAGAAAGTTAGAAGTACATTTCAGCACTTAGAAAAGAGTGAAAAGAGGAAATGCAAAACTTTTTGGCTATGTGTATATACACTGACCTTGTTTTGTATATTTTTCTCTTATTAAAAGTACAATGACAAGAGTGGTAAGCAGTCTCAAGCACTTATCCCACCACTGCACAACCAATGTAGGAGGCTGGACTGGCTTGTAGTGAGTACCAAGGGGTACTTGCACCTTGCACCAGGCCCAGTTATTCCTTATTAGTGTAGGTGGTGTCTAGCAGCTTAGGCTGATAGATAATGGTAGCTTAGCAGAGCAGCTTAGGCTGAACTAGGAGACGTGTGAAGCTACTACAGTACCACTTAGTGTCATATGCACAATATCATAAGAAAACACAATACACAGTTAAACTAAAAATAAAGGTACTTTATTTTTATGACAATATGCCAAAGTATTTTAGAGTGTACCCTCAGTGAGAGGACAGGAAATATACACAAGATATATACACACAATAGCAAAAATATGCAGTATAGTCTTAGAAAACAGTGCAAACAATGTATAGTTACAATAGGATGCAATGGGGAAACATAGGGATAGGGGCAACACAAACCATATACTCCAAAAGTGGAATGCGAACCACGAATGGACCCCAAACCTATGTGACCTTGTAGAGGGTCGCTGGGACTATTAGAAAATAGTGAGAGTTAGAAAAATAACCCTCCCCAAGACCCTGAAAAGTGAGTGCAAAGTGCACTAAAGTTCCCCTAAGGACAAATACGTCGTGTTAGAGGAATAACTCAGGAAAGACACAAACCAGCAATGCAACAACTGTGGATTTCCAATCTAGGGTACCTGTGGAACAAGGGGACCAAGTCCAAAAGTCACAAGCAAGTCGGAGATGGGCAGATGCCCAGGAAATGCCAGCTGTGGGTGCAAAGAAGCTTCTACTGGACAGAAGAAGCTGAGGTTTCTGCAGGAACGAAAAGGGCTAGAAACTTCCCTTTTGGTGGACGGATCCCTCTCGCGTTGGAGAGTCGTGCAGAAGTGTTTTCCCGCCGAAAGGACGCCAACAAGCCATGCTAGTCGCAAATCGTGCGTTTGTGGACGCTGCTGGGGCCCAGGAGGGACCAGGAGGTCGCAAATTGGACCTGAAGAGAGAGGGGACGTTGAGGAAGACAAAGAGCCCTCACTGAAGCAGGTAGCACCCGGAGAAGTGCCAGAAACAGGCACTACGAGGATGCGTGAAACGGTGCTCGCCGAAGTTGCACAAAGGAGTCCCACGTCGCCGGAGACCAACTTAGAAAGTCGTGCAATGCAGGTTAGAGTGCCGTGGACCCAGGCTTGGCTGTGCACAAAGGATTTCCGCCGGAAGTGCACAGGGGCCGGAGTAGCTGCAAAGTCGCGGTTCCCAGCAATGCAGCCCAGCGAGGTGAGGCAAGGACTTACCTCCACCAAACTTGGACTGAAGAGTCACTGGACTGTGGGGGTCACTTGGACAGAGTCGCTGGATTCGAGGGACCTCGCTCGTCGTGCTGAGAGGAGACCCAAGGGACCGGTAATGCAGCTTTTTGGTGCCTGCGGTTGCAGGGGGAAGATTCCGTCGACCCACGGGAGATTTCTTTGGAGCTTCTGGTGCAGAGAGGAGGCAGACTACCCCCACAGCATGCACAAGCAGGAAAACAGTCGAGAAGGCGGCAGGATCAGCGTTACAGAGTTGCAGTAGTCGTCTTTGCTACTATGTTGCAGGTTTGCAGGCTTCCAGCGCGGTCAGCAGTCGTTTCCTTATCAGAAGGTGAAGAGAGAGATGCAGAGGAACTCGGATGAGCTCTTGCATTCGTTATCTGAAGTTTCCCCAGAGAAAGAGACCCTAAATAGCCAGAAAAGAGGGTTTGGCTACCTAGGAGAGAGGATAGGCTACTAACACCTGAAGGAGCCTATCAGCAGGAGTCTCTGACGTCACCTGGTGGCACTGGCCACTCAGAGCAGTCCAGTGTGCCAGCAGCACCTCTGTTTCCAAGATGGCAGAGGTCTGGAGCACACTGGAGGAGCTCTGGACACCTCCCAGGGGAGGTGCAGGTCAGGGGAGTGGTCACTCCCCTTTCCTTTGTCCAGTTTCGCGCCAGAGCAGGGCTAAGGGGTCCCCTGAACCGGTGTAGACTGGCTTATGCAGAATTGGGCACCTCTGTGCCCAACAAAGCATTTCCAGAGGCTGGGGGA
Organism: Pleurodeles waltl; assembly: GCF_031143425.1. Lineage (NCBI taxonomy): Eukaryota > Metazoa > Chordata > Amphibia > Caudata > Salamandridae > Pleurodeles > Pleurodeles waltl. The sequence goes on along the minus strand of NC_090440.1, from coordinate 598,413,300 downwards.
GGCTACTCCTCCCCTGCCTTCACACCATTTTCCAAAGGGAGAGGGTGTCACACCCTCTCTCAGAGGAAGTTCTTTGTTCTGCCATCCTGGGCCAGGCCTGGCTGGACCCCAGGAGGGCAGCTGCCTGTCTGAGGGGTTGGCAGCAGCAGCAGCTGCAGTGAAACCCCAGGAAGGGCAGTTTGGCAGTACCAGGGTCTGTGCTACAGACCACTGGTATCATGGGATTGTGCCAACTATGCCAGGATGGCATAGAGGGGGCAATTCCATGATCATAGACATGTTACATGGCCATATTCGGAGTTACCATTGTGAAGCTACATATAGGTAGTGACCTATATGTAGTCCACGCGTGTAATGGTGTCCCCGCACTCACAAAGTTCAGGGAATTGGCTCTGAACAATGTGGGGGCACCTTGGCTAGTGCCAGGGTGCCCTCACACTAAGTAACTTTGCACCTCACCTTTACCAGGTAAAGGTTAGACATATAGGTGACTTATAAGTTACTTAAGTGCAGTGTAAAATGGCTGTGAAATAACGTGGACGTTATTTCACTCAGGCTGCAGTGGCAGGCCTGTGTAAGAATTGTCAGAGCTCCCTATGGGTGGCAAAAGAAATGCTGCAGCCCATAGGGATCTCCTGGAACCCCAATACCCTGGGTACCTCAGTACCATATACTAGGGAATTATAAGGGTGTTCCAGTAAGCCAATGTAAATTGGTAAAAATGGTCACTAGCCTGTCAGTGACAATTTGGAAAGAAATGAGAGAGCATAACCACTGAGGTTCTGATTAGCAGAGCCTCAGTGAGACAGTTAGTCACTACACAGGTAACACATTCAGGCACACTTATGAGCACTGGGGCCCTGGGTTACCAGGGTCCCAGTGACACATACAACTAAAACAACATATATACAGTGAAAAATGGGGGTAACATGCCAGGCAAGATGGTACTTTCCTACACCTCCCACCCACCCTGATGACAGATTGTTAGAAAGGGAGCTCAATAGATTGAGAGTGGAACAAACCAGACTGAAGCTCAAAAAGCAACAGCTGGATTTGGAGAGACAGACTTTAGAAGTAGAGAAGGAGAGACAGAAACTGAGTTTAGAAACCCATGGTGGCAGCAGCAGTATTCCCCATAGTCATTCTGCAAAAGACCATGATTCCAGGAATCTGCACAAGATAGTTCCCCCTTATAAGGAGGGGGATGACATTAACAAGTGGTTTGCTGCACTTGGGAGGGCCTGTGCTGTACAGGATGTCCCTCAAAGGCAGTGGGCTGCTATCCTATGGCTATCATTTAGTGGAAAAGGTAGGGATAGGCTCCTTCCTGTGAAAGAAAAGGAAGCTAATGATTACAAAGTTCTTAAGAATGCACTCCTGGATGGTTATGGATTAACCACTGAACAATACAGGATAAAGTTCAGAGAGACCAAAAAGGAGTCTTCACAAGACTGGGTTGATTTCATTGACCATTCAGTGAAGGCCTTGGAGGGGTGGTTACATGGCAGTAAAGTTACTGATTATGACAGCCTGTATAACTTAATCCTGAGAGAGCATATTCTTAATAATTGTGTGTCTGATTTGTTGCACCAGTACTTGGTGGACTCTGATCTGACCTCTCCCCAAGAATTGGGAAAGAAGGCAGACAAATGGGTCAGAACAAGGGTGAACAGAAAAGTTCATACAGGGGGTGACAAAGATGGCAACAAAAAGAAGGATGGTAAGTCTTCTGACAAGGGTGGGGACAAATCTAAAAATGAGTCTTCATCAGGCCCACAAAAACACTCTGGTGGGGGTGGTGGGCCCAAATCCTCTTTTAATCAAAACAAAGAAAAGAAACCATGGTGCTATTTATGTAAAGTAAAAGGCCATTGGACAACAGATCCCAGTTGTCCAAAGAAAAGCACCAAGCCTCCTACCACTACAACCCCTACTGCTACACCTAGTGCCCCTACTAATAGCAGTGGTGGTGGGAGCAAACCTACTAATAGCCAATACAAGGGAGTAGCTGGGCTCACTATTGGTAACTTAGTTGGGGTTGGTCTGGTTAGGGAGACCACAGAGGCTATATTAGTCTCTGAGGGGGCTATTGATTTAGCCACCTTAGTTGCTTGTCCCCTTAATATGGATAAGTACAAGCAGCTACCCCTAATAAATGGTGTTGAGGTTCAAGCCTACAGGGACACTGGGGCCAGTGTGACTATGGTCATAGAGAAACTGGTCCACCCTGAACAACACCTACTTGGTCACCAGTACCAAGTAACCGATGCTCACAACAACACACTTAGACACCCCATGGCTGTTGTAAATCTCAACTGGGGGGGGGTTACTGGTCCAAAGAAAGTTGTCGTAGCCACAGATTTACCTGTAGACTGTCTACTAGGAAATGATTTGGAGACATCAGCTTGGTCAGATGTGGAGTTGGAGGCCCATGCAGCAATGCTGGGCATCCCAGGGCATATTTTTGCTTTAACCAGGGCTCAGGCCAAAAAGCAAAAAGGACAGGGAAGCTTGGATCCTGGAACAATGGACCAAGTGCTCCCTAAAGCTAGGGCTAGTAGAAGCAAACCACTTCCTACTATTCCTCCCTCTACAGTGGATTCTACTTCTGAGGAAGAAGAATTTCCACCCTGTGCAGAACCTACACCAGAGGAGCTAGAAGCAGACACTGCTGAGCTTTTGGGTGAAGGGGGGCCTGCCAGGGAGGAGCTGAGTGTGGCACAGCAAACCTGTCCCACACTAGAGGGTCTAAGACAGCAAGCTGTCAAACAGGCTAATGGGGATGTCAGTGACTCTCACAGAGTTTACTGGGAGGACAACCTCTTGTACACTGAAGCAAGGGATCCTAAACCTGGAACTGCCAGGAGGTTAGTGATTCCTCAGGAGTACAGAAAGTTCCTCCTAACTCTAGCCCACGACATTACCCTAGCTAGACATCTGGGGCAAATGAAAACTTGGGACAGGCTTGTTCCCCTGTTTCATTGGACTAGGATGTCTGAGGACACAAATGAATTTTGTAAGTCCTGTGAAACCTGTCAAGCCAGTGGCAAGACAGGTGGCACTCCAAAGGCACCCCTTATCCCACTGCCTGTGGTTGGGGTTCCCTTTGAAAGGGTAGGGGTTGACACAGTTGGCCCCCTTGACCCTCCTACTGCTTCAGGCAATAGGTTTATCTTGGTGGTAGTGGACCATGCCACAAGATATCCTGAAGCAATTCCTTTAAGGACCACTACAGCACCTGCAATGGCAAAGGCCCTCCTGGGAATATTTTCTAGGGTGGGCTTCCCAAAGGAAGTAGTATCAGACAGGGGAAGCAATTTCATGTCTGCATACTTAAAGGCCATGTGGAAGGAGTGTGGTGTGACTTACAAGTTCACCACACCCTATCATCCACAAACAAATGGACTGGTGGAGAGATTTAATAAAACTCTCAAAGGCATGATTATGGGTCTCCCTGAAAAACTCCGCAGGAGATGGGATATCCTGTTACCATGCCTCCTTTTTGCCTACAGGGAGGTACCCCAGAAAGGAGTGGGCTTCAGCCCCTTTGAACTCCTCTTTGGTCACCCTGTTAGGGGTCCACTAACACTTGTCAAGGAGGGTTGGGAACAACCTTTAAAAGCTCCAAAACAAGATATTGTGGATTATGTACTTGGCCTCAGATCAAGGATGGCTGAGTATATGAAAAAGGCCAGTAAAAACCTTCAGGCCAGCAAAGAGCTCCAAAAGCAATGGCATGACCAGAAGGCTGTTTCGGTTCAGTACAAACCAGGGCAGAAAGTGTGGGTCTTGGAGACTGTGGCCCCAAGAGCACTCCAAGATAAATGGAGTGGACCCCACACAATTGTTGAGAAAAAGGGTGAAGTCACCTATTTAGTTGACTTAGGCACTGCCAGGAGTCCCCTTAGGGTGCTCCATGTCAACCGCCTGAAACCCTACTATGACGGGGCTGATCTCACCCTGCTCATGGCAACTGATGAGGGACAGGAAGAAGACAGTGATCCTCTACCTGACCTCTTCTCTTCCACAGAACAAGATGCTCTTGTGGAAGGTGTAGTTTTGGCTGATTGTCTTACGGCTGAGCAGAAAGACCATTGCATAAATCTCCTGGGTCAGTTTTCTGAACTCTTCTCTACTGTGCCAGGTACCACTTCTTGGTGTGAGCACACTATAGATACTGGAGACAGTTTACCTGTCAAAAGTAAGATCTATAGGCAGCCTGACCATGTGAGGAACTGCATAAAGCAAGAGGTGCAGAAGATGTTAGAACTGGGAGTGGTTGAGCACTCTGAAAGTCCATGGGCTTCTCCTGTGGTACTTGTACCAAAACCCCATTCCAAAGATGGAAAGAAGGAAATGCAGTTTTGTGTAGACTACAGAGGTCTCAACCAGGTAACCAAAACTGATGCTCACCCTATACCCAGGGCAGATGAGCTCATAGATACACTGGCATCTGCCAAGTATCTAAGCACTTTTGATTTGACTGCAGGGTATTGGCAGATCAAATTATCAGAAGATGCTAAACCTAAAACTGCATTTTCAACCATTGGAGGACATTACCAGTTCACTGTAATGCCTTTTGGATTGAAAAATGCACCTGCCACTTTTCAGAGGTTGGTGAACACAGTCCTGCAAGGGCTGGAGGCTTTCAGTGCAGCATATCTAGACGATATAGCTGTCTTTAGCTCCAGCTGGGATGATCACCTGGTCCACCTATGGAAAGTTTTGGAGGCCCTGCAAAAGGCAGGCCTCACTATCAAGGCTTCAAAGTGCCAGATAGGGCAGGGGAAGGTGGTTTATCTGGGACACCTTGTTGGTGGGGAACAGATTGCACCACTTCAGGGGAAAATCCAAACTATTATAGATTGGGTTCCCCCTACTACTCAGACTCAGGTGAGAGACTTCCTAGGCCTCACTGGGTATTACAGGAGGTTCATTAAGAACTATGGCTCCATTGCAGCCCCTCTTAATGACCTCACATCCAAGAAAATGCCTAAAAAGGTATTATGGACAGCAAACTGTCAGAAAGCTTTTGAGGAGCTGAAGCAGGCCATGTGCTCTGTACTTGTCCTGAAAAGCCCTTGTTACTCTAAAAAATTCTATGTCCAAACTGATGCATCTGAATTAGGAGTAGGGGCAGTCCTATCACAACTTAATTCTGAGGGCCAGGATCAACCTGTTGCTTTTATTAGTAGGAGGTTGACCCCTAGAGAAAAGCGTTGGTCTGCCATAGAGAGGGAGGCCTTTGCTGTGGTCTGGGCTCTGAAGAAGTTGAGGCCATACCTGTTTGGCACTCAGTTCATTGTTCAGACAGACCACAAACCTCTACTTTGGCTAAAACAAATGAAAGGTGAAAATCCTAAATTGTTGAGGTGGTCCATATCCCTACAGGGAATGGACTATACAGTGGAACATAGACCTGGGAGTAGCCACTCCAATGCAGATGGACTCTCCAGATATTTCCACTTAGACAATGAAGACTCATCAGGTCATGGCTAGTCTTATTGTCCTTCGTTTGGGGGGGGGGGTTGTGTAGGAAAGTACCATCTTGCCTGGCATGTTACCCCCATTTTTCACTGTATATATGTTGTTTTAGTTGTATGTGTCACTGGGACCCTGTCATCCAGGGCCCCAGTGCTCATAAGTGTGCCTGAATGTGTTACCTGTGTAGTGACTAACTGTCTCACTGAGGCTCTGCTAATCAGAACCTCAGTGGTTATGCTCTCTCATTTCTTTCAAATTGTCACTAACAGGCTAGTGACCAATTTTACCAATTTACATTGGCTTACTGGAACACCCTTATAATTCCCTAGTAGATGGTACTGAGGTACCCAGGGTATTGGGGTTCCAGGAGATCCCTATGGGCTGCAGCATTTCTTTTGCCACCCATAGGGAGCTCTGACAATTCTTACACAGGCCTGCCACTGCAGCCTGAGTGAAATAACGTCCACGTTATTTCACAGCCATTTTACACTGCACTTAAGTAACTTATAAGTCACCTATATGTCTAACCTTTACCTGATAAAGGTTAGGTGCAAAGTTACTTAGTGTGAGGGCACCCTGACACTAGCCAAGGTGCCCCCACATTGTTCAGGGCCAATTCCCCGGACTTTGTGAGTGCGGGGACACCATTACACGCGTGCAATACATATAGGTCACTACCTATATGTACCTTCACAATGGTAACTCCGAATATGGCCATGTAACATGTCTATGATCATGGAATTGCCCCCTCTATGCCATCCTGCATAGTTGGCACAATCTCATGATCCCAGTGGTCTGTAGCACAGACCCTAGTACTGCCAAACTGCCTTTCCTGGGGTTTCACTGCAGCTGCTGCTGCTGCCAACCCCTCAGACAGGCATCTGCCCTCCTGGGGTCCAGCCAGGCGTGGCCCAGGATGGCAGAACAAAGAACTTCCTCTGAGAGAGGGTGTTTGTGAGAAGGTAGCCTCTTTCTAGCCTTGTTACCCCCACTTTTGGCCTGTTTGTGAGTGTATGTCAGGGTGTTTGTCACTGTTTTCACTGTCTCACTGGGATCCTGATAGCCAGGCCTCAGTGCTCATAGTGAAAACACTATGTTTTCAGTATGTTTGTTATGTGTCACTGGGATCCTGCTGGTCAGGACCCCAGTGCTCATAAGTTTGTGGCCTATATGTATGTGTCACTGGGACCCTGTCACACAGGGCCCCAGTGCTCATAGGTGTGCATGTATATGTTCCCTGTGTGGTGCCTAACTGTCTCACTGAGGCTCTGCTAATCAGAACCTCAGTGGTTATGCTCTCTCATTTCTTTCCAAATTGTCACTGACAGGCTAGTGACCATTTTTACCAATTTACATTGGCTTACTGGAACACCCTTATAATTCCCTAGTATATGGTACTGAGGTACCCAGGGTATTGGGGTTCCAGGAGATCCCTATGGGCTGCAGCATTTCTTTTGCCACCCATAGGGAGCTCTGACAATTCTTACACAGGCCTGCCACTGCAGCCTGAGTGAAATAACGTCCACGTTATTTCACAGCCATTTTACACTGCACTTAAGTAACTTATAAGTCACCTATATGTCTAACCTTTACCTGGTAAAGGTTAGGTGCAAAGTTACTTAGTGTGAGGGCACCCTGGCACTAGCCAAGGTGCCCCCACATTGTTCAGAGCCAATTCACTGAACTTTGTGAGTGCGGGGACACCATTACACGCGTGCACTACATATAGGTCACTACCTATATGTAGCTTCACCATGGTAACTCCGAATATGGCCATGTAACATGTCTATGATCATGGAATTGCCCCCTCTATGCCATCCTGGCATTGTTGGTACAATTCCATGATCCCAGTGGTCTGTAGCACAGACCCTGGTACTGCCAGACTGCCCTTCCTGGGGTTTCTCTGCAGCTGCTGCTGCTGCCAACCCCTCAGACAGGCAGCTGCCCTCCTGGGGTCCAGCCAGGCCTGGCCCAGGATGGCAGAACAAAGAACTTCCTCTGAGAGAGGGTGTGACACCCTCTCCCTTTGGAAAATGGTGTGAAGGCAGGGGAGGAGTAGCCTCCCCCAGCCTCTGGAAATGCTTTGTTGGGCACAGATGTGCCCAATTCTGCATAAGCCAGTCTACACCGGTTCAGGGACCCCTTAGCCCCTGCTCTGGCGCGAAACTGGACAAAGGAAAGGGGAGTGACCACTCCCCTGACCTGCACCTCCCCTGGGAGGTGTCCAGAGCTCCTCCAGTGTGCTCCAGACCTCTGCCATCTTGGAAACAGAGGTGCTGCTGGCACACTGGACTGCTCTGAGTGGCCAGTGCCACCAGGTGACGTCAGAGACTCCTTGTGATAGGCTCCTTCAGGTGTTAGTAGCCTTTCCTCTCTCCTAGGTAGCCAAACCCTCTTTTCTGGCTATTTAGGGTCTCTGTCTCTGGGGAAACTTTAGATAACGAATGCATGAGCTCAGCCGAGTTCCTCTGCATCTCTCTCTTCACCTTCTGATAAGGAAACGACCGCTGACCGCGCTGGAAGCCTGCAAACCTGCAACATAGTAGCAAAGACGACTACTGCAACTCTGTAACGCTGATCCTGCCGCCTTCTCGACTGTTTTCCTGCTTGTGCATGCTGTGGGGGTAGCCTGCCTCCTCTCTGCACCAGAAGCTCCGAAGAAATCTCCCGTGGGTCGACGGAATCTTCCCCCTGCAACCGCAGGCACCAAAAAGCTGCATCACCGGTCCCTTGGGTCTCCTCTCAGCACGACGAGCGAGGTCCCTCGAATCCAGCGATGCTGTCCAAGTGACCCCCACAGTCCAGTGACTCTTCAGCCCAAGTTTGGTGGAGGTAAGTCCTTGCCTCACCTCGCTGGGCTGCATTGCTGGGAACCGCGACTTTGCAGCTACTCCGGCCCCTGTGCACTTCCGGCGGAAATCCTTTGTGCACAGCCAAGCCTGGGTCCACGGCACTCTAACCTGCATTGCACGACTTTCTAAGTTGGTCTCCGGCGACGTGGGACTCCTTTGTGCAACTTCGGCGAGCACCGTTTCACGCATCCTCGTAGTGCCTGTTTCTGGCACTTCTACGGGTGCTACCTGCTTCAGTGAGTGCTCTTTGTCTTGCTCGACGTCCCCTCTCTCTTCAGGTCCAATTTGCGACCTCCTGGTCCCTCCTGGGCCCCAGCAGCATCCAAAAACGCCAAACGCACGATTTACGTGTAGCAAGGCTTGTTGGCGTCCATCCGGCGGGAAAATACTTCTGCACGACTCTACAAGGCGTGAGAGATCCATCCTCCAAAGGGGAAGTCTCTAGCCCTTGCCGTTCCTGCAGTATTCACAGTTCTTCAGCCTAGTAAGAGCTTCTTTGCACCAACCGCTGGCATTTCTTGGGCATCTGCCCATCTCCGAGCTGCTTGTGACTTTTGGACTTGGTCCCCTTGTTCCACAGGTACCCTCAGTCAGGAATCCATCGTTGTTGCATTGCTGATTTGTGTTTTCCTTGCATTTTCCCTCTAACACGACTATTTTGTCCTTAGGGGAACTTTGGTGCACTTTGCACTCACTTTTCAGGGTCTTGGGGAGGGTTATTTTTCTAACTCTCACTATTTTCTAATAGTCCCAGCGACCCTCTACAAGGTCACATAGGTTTGGGGTCCATTCGTGGTTCGCATTCCACTTCTGGAGTATATGGTTTGTGTTGCCCCTATCCCTATGTTTCCCCATTGCATCCTATTGTAACTATACATTGTTTGCACTGTTTTCTAAGACTATACTGCATATTTTTGCTATTGTGTATATATATCTTGTGTATATTTCCTATCCTCTCACTGAGGGTACACTCTAAGATACTTTGGCATATTGTCATAAAAATAAAGTACCTTTATTTTTAGTATAACTGTGTATTGGGTTTTCTTATGATATTGTGCATATGACACTAAGTGGTACTGTAGTAGCTTCACACGTCTCCTAGTTCAGCCTGAGCTGCTTTGCTAAGCTACCATTATCTATCAGCCTAAGCTGCTAGACACCCTATACACTAATAAGGGATACCTGGGCCTGGTGCAAGGTGCAAATACCCCTTGGTACTCACTACAAGCCAGTCCAGCCTCCTACATTGGTTGTGCAGCGGTGGGATAAGTGATTTGAGACTACTTACCACTCTTGTCATTGTACTTTTTATAAGAGAAAAATATACAAAACAAGGTCAGTGTATATACACATAGCCAAAAAGTTTTGCATTTCCTCTTTTTCACTCTTTTCTAAGTGCTGAAAAGTACTTCTAAACTTTCAAAAAGTTCTTAAAAGTTTAAAAAGTTTTTTCTGTCTTTCCAAAAAGTTCTGAAAACTTTTTTCTCTTTGTCTATCACTTTAACTCTCTCTAAAAATGTCTGGCACAGGCCAAAAAGTGGAACTGTCCAAACTTGCATATGATCACCTTAGCTGGAAAGGAGCAAGGAGTCTCTGCATAGAGAGAGGTTTGAGTGTAGGGAAGAATCCTTCCTTAGAACTGTTAATTAATATGCTTAGAGTACAGGATAAGGCCATAAGTGCCCAATCTGTAGAAAAAGTAGCTAATGGTTCTCAATCTGATCCAGGGACTCCCCCAGGAAAAGGTTCAGGAAAGAAACTTCTCAGCCTGCCCATTACTAGACAGTCTAGCATAGTTGGTACAGAGGTTGAATCACATCATACTGATGATGTGCTCTCACATTATGCTGGTAGCCAAGCTGTTAGGGTGCCCTTGGTAAGGGACAGGTCTCCTTCTGTTCATTCCCATCACACCTCTGTATCTAGAAATGTCCCTCCCACCCACCCTGATGACAGATTGTTAGAAAGGGAGCTCAATAGATTGAGAGTGGAGCAAACCAGACTGAAGCTCAAGAAGCAACAGCTGGATTTGGATAGACAGTCTTTAGAAATAGAGAGGGAAAGACAGAAAATGGGTTTAGACACCCATGGTGGCAGCAGCAGTATTCCCCATAGTCATCCTGCAAAAGAGCATGATTCCAGGAATCTGCACAAGATAGTTCCCCCTTACAAGGAGGGGGATGACATTAACAAGTGGTTTGCTGCACTTGAGAGGGCCTGTGCTGTACAGGATGTCCCTCAAAAGCAGTGGGCTGCTATCCTATGGCTATCATTTACTGGAAAAGGTAGGGATAGGCTCCTTACTGTAAAAGAAAATGATGCTAATAATTTCCAAGTTCTTAAGAATGCACTCCTGGATGGTTATGGCTTAACCACTGAACAGTACAGGATAAAGTTCAGAGATACCAAAAAGGAGTCTTCACAAGACTGGGTTGATTTCATTGACCAGGCAGTGAAGGCCTTGGAGGGGTGGTTACATGGCAGTAAAGTTACTGATTATGACAGCCTGTATAACTTGATCCTGAGAGAGCATATACTTAATAATTGTGTGTCTGATTTGTTGCACCAGTACCTGGTAGACTCTGATCTGACCTCTCCCCAAGAATTGGGAAAGAAGGCAGACAAATGGGTCAGAACAAGGGTGAACAGAAAAGTTCATACAGGGGGTGACAAAGATGGCAATAAGAAGAAAGATGGTGAAAAATCTCAAGATAAGCATGGGGATAAGGGTAAAACCAAAGATCCCACTTCAAATCTTAAACACTCTTCAGAGGGTGGGGATAAAACAAATTCTTCCTCTTCTTCCCAACCTGCACACATTAAAAAGCCTTGGTGCTTTGTGTGTAAAAACAGAGGCCATAGGCCAGGGGATAAGTCCTGTCCAGGTAAACCCCCTGAGCCTACCACCACTAATACATCAAGCTCTAGTGCCCCTAGCAGTAGTGGTACTAGTGGTGGGACTGCTGGCAACAGTCAAGCAAAGGGTGTAGTGGGGTTCACTTATGGGTCCATAGTGGAAACTGATGTAATCAGTCCCAAGACAGTTTCTGTCACACCTAGTGGCATTGGCCTTGCCACACTGGCTGCTTGTCCCCTTACAATGGATAAGTACAGGCAGACAGTTTCAATAAATGGTGTTGAGGCCTTGGCCTACAGGGACACAGGTGCCAGTTTCACTTTGGTGACTGAAAACCTAGTGCCTCCTGAACAACACATCATTGGACAACAGTATAAGATTATTGATGTCCATAACTCCACTAAGTTCCTTCCCTTAGCTATAATTCAGTTTAGTTGGGGTGGAGTTACTGGCCCTAAGCAGGTGGTGGTATCACCTAGCTTACCTGTAGACTGTCTCTTAGGTAATGACCTAGAGGCCTCAGGTTGGGCTGATGTAGAGTTTTATGCCCATGCAGCCATGCTGGGCATCCCTGAGGAATTGTTCCCTCTCATTTCAAGTGAAATGAAAAAGCAAAGGAGAGAAGGCCTGAAAACTCAGGATCCCTCTCCATCAACAGGTAAAAAGGGTATCACAGTATCCCCTAACCACCCTACCATTCAGGATACTATTCCTGTGGTGGGAGAAACCTCTCCTGGGGTGGCACCTGTTCCAAGGGAATCATCAGCTGGCAAAGCTGGACTCCCTGAGGTGGAAGTACCTCTCTGTGGGATAACTAACATTGGTGAGAAAAAGAGCACCATTTTAGTTAACATGGAGCATCCCTCCAACCCTCCCAGAGAAACTTTAGTGCAGAAACCCTGCACTACCTCACAACACTTAGGACAACATCCCTGCCCTAGTGTGGAGCTCATAGGACAGCATCCCTGCCCTGCTCCAACTCAAGAGAAACAGCATCCCTGTTCTCTCTTCCAGCCAGATGGACAAAGTTTTTGCCCAGCTATGGCTTTTCTGAGACAGCATCCCTGTCTGGCATTTCCATCACTACAAATAGGTTCAGTGGACAATTCCCACTGCTCTAAACTAAAACTTACTGATAGAAACTCTGAAAATACATCTTCACATTGTTGGTTAGCTAAAAAACTTCAAACAGGGTGGTTTACATCCCCACAGGGAAGTAACCATATAGTGGATGATAAAGGGAGTGACCAGTCTATTGCAGAGCTACTCTCTACTTATCACCACTTAGACAATAAAGTCTCAACTGGCCAAGGTTAGCCTTATTGTCCTTCGTTTGGGGGGGGGGTTGTGTGAGAAGGTAGCCTCTTTCTAGCCTTGTTACCCCCACTTTTGGCCTGTTTGTGAGTGTATGTCAGGGTGTTTGTCACTGTTTTCACTGTCTCACTGGGATCCTGATAGCCAGGCCTCAGTGCTCATAGTGAAAACACTATGTTTTCAGTATGTTTGTTATGTGTCACTGGGATCCTGCTGGTCAGGACCCCAGTGCTCATAAGTTTGTGGCCTATATGTATGTGTCACTGGGACCCTGTCACACAGGGCCCCTGTGCTCATAGGTGTGCATGTATATGTTCCCTGTGTGGTGCCTAACTGTCTCACTGAGGCTCTGCTAATCAGATCCTCAGTGGTTATGCTCTCTCATTTCTTTCCAAATTGTCACTGACAGGCTAGTGACCATTTTTACCAATTTACATTGGCTTACTGGAACACCCTTATAATTCCCTAGTATATGGTACTGAGGTACCCAGGGTATTGGGGTTCCAGGAGATCCCTATGGGCTGCAGCATTTCTTTTGCCACCCATAGGGAGCTCTGACAATTCTTACACAGGCCTGCCACTGCAGCCTGAGTGAAATAACGTCCACGTTATTTCACAGCCATTTTACACTGCACTTAAGTAACTTATAAGTCACCTATATGTCTAACCTTTACCTGGTAAAGGTTAGGTGCAAAGTTACTTAGTGTGAGGGCACCCTGGCACTAGCCAAGGTGCCCCCACATTGTTCAGAGCCAATTCACTGAACTTTGTGAGTGCGGGACACCATTACACGCGTGCACTACATATAGGTCACTACCTATATGTAGCTTCACCATGGTAACTCCGAATATGGCCATGTAACATGTCTATGATCATGGAATTGCCCCCTCTATGCCATCCTGGCATTGTTGGTACAATTCCATGATCCCAGTGGTCTGTAGCACAGACCCTGGTACTGCCAGACTGCCCTTCCTGGGGTTTCTCTGCAGCTGCTGCTGCTGCCAACCCCTCAGACAGGCAGCTGCCCTCCTGGGGTCCAGCCAGGCCTGGCCCAGGATGGCAGAACAAAGAACTTCCTCTGAGAGAGGGTGTGACACCCTCTCCCTTTGGAAAATGGTGTGAAGGCAGGGGAGGAGTAGCCTCCCCCAGCCTCTGGAAATGCTTTGTTGGGCACAGATGTGCCCAATTCTGCATAAGCCAGTCTACACCGGTTCAGGGACCCCTTAGCCCCTGCTCTGGCGCGAAACTGGACAAAGGAAAGGGGAGTGACCACTCCCCTGACCTGCACCTCCCCTGGGAGGTGTCCAGAGCTCCTCCAGTGTGCTCCAGACCTCTGCCATCTTGGAAACAGAGGTGCTGCTGGCACACTGGACTGCTCTGAGTGGCCAGTGCCACCAGGTGACGTCAGAGACTCCTTGTGATAGGCTCCTTCAGGTGTTAGTAGCCTTTCCTCTCTCCTAGGTAGCCAAACCCTCTTTTCTGGCTATTTAGGGTCTCTGTCTCTGGGGAAACTTTAGATAACGAATGCATGAGCTCAGCCGAGTTCCTCTGCATCTCTCTCTTCACCTTCTGATAAGGAAACGACCGCTGACCGCGCTGGAAGCCTGCAAACCTGCAACATAGTAGCAAAGACGACTACTGCAACTCTGTAACGCTGATCCTGCCGCCTTCTCGACTGTTTTCCTGCTTGTGCATGCTGTGGGGGTAGCCTGCCTCCTCTCTGCACCAGAAGCTCCGAAGAAATCTCCTGTGGGTCGACGGAATCTTCCCCCTGCAACCGCAGGCACCAAAAAGCTGCATCACCGGTCCCTTGGGTCTCCTCTCAGCACGACGAGCGAGGTCCCTCGAATCCAGCGACGCTGTCCAAGTGACCCCCACAGTCCAGTGACTCTTCAGCCCAAGTTTGGTGGAGGTAAGTCCTTGCCTCACCTCGCTGGGCTGCATTGCTGGGAACCGCGACTTTGCAGCTACTCCGGCCCCTGTGCACTTCCGGCGGAAATCCTTTGTGCACAGCCAAGCCTGGGTCCACGGCACTCTAACCTGCATTGCACGACTTTCTAAGTTGGTCTCCGGCGACGTGGGACTCCTTTGTGCAACTTCGGCGAGCACCGTTTCACGCATCCTCATAGTGCCAGTTTCTGGCACTTCTACGGGTGCTACCTGCTTCAGTGAGGGCTCTTTGTCTTGCTCGACGTCCCCTCTCTCTTCAGGTCCAATTTGCGACCTCCTGGTCCCTCCTGGGCCCCAGCAGCGTCCAAAAACGCCAAACGCACAATTTACGTGTAGCAAGGCTTGTTGGCGTCCATCCGGCGGGAAAACACTTCTGCACGACTTTCCAAGGCGTGGGGGATCCATCCTCCAAAGGGAAAGTCTCTAGCCTTTGCCGTTCCTGCAGTATTCACAGTTCTTCAGCCTAGTAAGAGCTTCTTTGCACCAACCGCTGGCATTTCTTGGGCATCTGCCCATCTCCGAGCTGCTTGTGACTTTTGGACTTGGTCCCCTTGTTCCACAGGTACCCTCAGTCAGGAATCCATCGTTGTTGCATTGCTGATTTGTGTTTTCCTTGCATTTTCCCTCTAACACGACTATTTTGTCCTTAGGGAACTTTGGTGCACTTTGCACTCACTTTTCAGGGTCTTGGGGAGGGTTATTTTTCTAACTCTCACTATTTTCTAATAGTCCCAGCGACCCTCTACAAGGTCACATAGGTTTGGGGTCCATTCGTGGTTCGCATTCCACTTCTGGAGTATATGGTTTGTGTTGCCCCTATCCCTATGTTTCCCCATTGCATCCTATTGTAACTATACATTGTTTGCACTGTTTTCTAAGACTATACTGCATATTTTTGCTATTGTGTATATATATCTTGTGTATATTTCCTATCCTCTCACTGAGGGTACACTCTAAGATACTTTGGCATATTGTCATAAAAATAAAGTACCTTTATTTTTAGTATAACTGTGTATTGGGTTTTCTTATGATATTGTGCATATGACACTAAGTGGTACTGTAGTAGCTTCACACGTCTCCTAGTTCAGCCTGAGCTGCTTTGCTAAGCTACCATTATCTATCAGCCTAAGCTGCTAGACACCCTATACACTAATAAGGGATACCTGGGCCTGGTGCAAGGTGCAAATACCCCTTGGTACTCACTACAAGCCAGTCCAGCCTCCTACAGTGTTACACCCTCTGCTTTTGGAAAATGGTGTGAAGGCAGGAGAGGAGTAGCCTCCCCCAGCCTCTGGAAATGCTTTCTTGGACACAGATGTGCCCAATTCTGCATAAGCCAGTCTACACCGGTTCAGGGGACCCCTTAGCCCTGCTCTGGCGCGAAACTGGACAAAGGAAAGGGGAGTGACCACTCCCCTGACCTGTACCTCCCCTGGGAGGTGCCCAGAGCTCCTCCAGTGTGCTCCAGACCTCTGCCATCTTGGAAACAGAGGTGCTGCTGGCACACTGGACTGCTCTGAGTGGCCAGTGCCACCAGGTGACATCAGAGACTCCTTCTGATAGGCTCCTTCAGGTGTTGCTAGCCTATCCTCTCTCCTAGGTAGCCAAACCCTCTTTTGTGGCTATTTAGGGTCTCTGTCTCTGGGGAAACTTTAGATAACGAATGCAAGAGCTCATCCGAGTTCCTCTGCATCTCTCTCTTCACCTTCTGCCAAGGAATCGACTGCTGACCGTGCTGGAAGCCTGCAAAACTGCAACATAGTAGCAAAGACGACTACTGCAACTCTGTAACGCTGATCCTGCCGCCTTCTCGACTGTTTTCCTGGTGGTGCATGCTGTGGGGGTAGTCTGCCTCCTCTCTGCACTAGAAGCTCCGAAGAAATCTCCCGTGGGTAGACGGAATCTTCCCCCTGCAACCGCAGGCACCAAAAAGCTGCATTACCGGTCCCTTGGGTCTCCTCTCAGCACGACGAGCGAGGTCCCTCGAATCCAGTGACTCTGTCCAAGTGACTCCCACAGTCCAGTGACTCTTCAGTCCAAGTTTGGTGGAGGTAAGTCCTTGCCTCCCCACGCCAGACTGCATTGCTGGGAACCGCGACTTTTGCAGCTACTCCGACCTCCGTGCACTTCTGGCAGAAATACTTTGTGCACAGTCCAGCCTGGGTCCACGGCACTCTAACCTGCATTGCACGACCTCCTAAGTTGTTCTCCGGCGACGTGGGACTTCTTTGTGCGACTTCGGGTGAGCACCGTTTCACACATCCTCGTAGTGTCTGTTTCTGGCACTTCTCCGGGTGCTACCTGCTGCTGAGAGGGCTCTTTGTCTTGCTCGACGTCCCCTCTCTCTCCTGACGTAATTTGCGACATCCTGGTTCTTCCTGGGCCACAGCAGCATCCAAAAACGCATACCGCACGATTTGCAGCTAGCAAGGCTTTTTGGCGGTCTTTCGGCGGGAAAACACTTCTGCACGACTGTCCACGGCGAGAGAGATCCGTCTACCAAAGGGGAAGTCTCTAGCCCAGTGGTTCCCAATCTGTGCGCCGCTGCTCGCTGGTGTGCCATCAAAACTAGCCAGGGGCGCCGCACACAGATTGGGAACCACTGAGCTATTTATAGCCCTTGGGCCAGTTCGTACAAAATAAAACTACTCAGTTGTAGCAGCTCTTTTTTAATTTTGTCCTTGAGCGCCCTCTGGTGGTTAAACACAACTAAAGGGATTCTACATTTCACAATATTTAAACAGTTATGTTATAACTACATAAAAATGAGACCTGCCCATTTTACTAGGGTTACCGTCAACCAATATTTTCCCCTTACTAAAAAACCCTATGCATGCTGTAATTAAACTACTGTTACATTTTTATTTTTTACAGTTATATATAGAATTACAATACCTTCATTGGCGTCATCCTAATTCTTTTCAGGGAGAAAAATGGATGTACTCCCTAGGCCAGGCTTACATCCCCCACCCGCCAACAAAAAGTAACATAATGGGGAGCCGCAGCCAGTGGCCAATTAATCAAGGGAGCCGTGGGTCGAAAATGTTTGGGAACCACTGCTCTAGCCCTTTTCGTTCTTGCAGAAACCTCAGCTTCTTCTGTCCAGTAGAAGCTTCTTTGCACCCACAGCTGGCATTTCCTGGGCATCTGCCCATCTCCGACTTGCTTGTGACTTTTGGACTTGGTCCCCTTGTTCCACAGGTACCCTCGACTGGAAATCCATTGTTGTTGCATTGTTGGTTTGTGTCTTTCCTGCCTTATTCCCCTATCACGACTTCTTTGTCCTTTGGGGAACTTTAGTGTACTTTGCACTCACTTTTCAGGGTCTTGGGGTGGGCTATTTTTCTAACCCTCACTATTTTCTAATAGTCCCAGCGACCCTCTACAAGGTCACATAGGTTTGGGGTCCATTCGTGGTTCGCATTCCACTTTTGGAGTATATGGTTTGTGTTGCCCCTATCCCTTTGTGTCCCCATTGCATCCTATTGTAACTATACATTGTTTGCACTGTTTTCTAAGACTATACTGCACATTTTTGGTATTGTGTATATATATCTTGTGTATATTTCCTATCCTCTCACTGAGGGTACACTCT
Organism: Pleurodeles waltl; assembly: GCF_031143425.1. Classification (NCBI taxonomy): domain Eukaryota; kingdom Metazoa; phylum Chordata; class Amphibia; order Caudata; family Salamandridae; genus Pleurodeles; species Pleurodeles waltl. The sequence continues at coordinate 598,395,248 of NC_090440.1, read as the reverse complement.
GAGATACTTTGGCATATTGTCATAAAAATAAAGTACCTTTATTTTTAGTATAACTGTGTATTGTTTTTTCTTATGATATTGTGCATATGACACTAAGTGGTACTGTAGGAGCTTCACTCGTCTCCTAGTTCAGCCTAAGCTGCTCTGCTAAGCTACCATTATCTATCAGCCTATGCTGCTAGACCCCCTATACACTAATAAGGGATAACTGGGCCTGGTGCAAGGCGCAAGTACCCCTAGGTACTCACTACAAGCCAGTCCAGCCTCCTACAATGACAATATGCCAAAGTATCTCAGTGAGTACCCTCAGTATGAGGATAGAAAATATACACAAGATATATGTACACAATACCAAAAATAGACAGTATAGTATTAGAAAACAGTGCAAACAATGTATAGTTACAATAGGATGCAATGGGGACACATAGGGATAGGGGCAACACAAACCATATACTCCAAAAGTGGAATGCGAACCACGAGTGGACCCCAAACCTATGTGACCTTGTAGAGGGTCGCTGGGACTGAAAGAAAACAGTGAGGGTTAGAAAAATAGCTCACCCCAAGACCCTGAAAAGTGAGCGCAAAGTGCACTAAAGTTCCCGAAAGAGCACAGAAGTCGTGATAGGGGAATTCTGCAGGAAAGACCAAAACCAGCAAAGCAACAACGATGGATTTCCAGACGAGGGTACCTGTGGAACAAGGGGACCAAGTCCAAAACTCACGACCAAGTCGAGAGTTTGCAGATGCCCAGGAAATGCCAGCTGTGGGTGCAAAGAAGCTGCTACTAGGCAGTAGAAGCTGAGGATTCTGCAGGAACGACAAGGGCTAGAGACTTCCCCTTTGGAGGATGGATGTCCCACTTCGTGAAGAGTCGTGGAGATGTGTTTTCCCGCCGAAAGACCCTAAACAAGCCTTGCTAGATGCAAATCCTGCAGTTAGGGTTTTTGGATGCTGCTGTGGCCCAGGAGGGACCAGGATGTCACCAATTGCGTGAGGGGACAGAGGGGGCATGCAGCAAGACAAGGAGCCCTCTCAGAAGAAAGCAGCACCCAGAGAAGTGCCAGAGTAGGCACTACAAATTGGAGTGAAACGGTGCTCACCCGAAGTTGCACAAGAGAGTCCCACGCCGCCGGAGGACAACTCAGGAGGTCGTGCAATGCAGGTTAGAGTGCCGAGGACCCAGGCTTGGCTGTGCACAAAGGAAATCCTGGAAAAGTGCACTGGAGCCGGAGTAGCTGCAAAAGACGCTGTTCCCAGCAATGCAGTCTGGCGTGGGGAGGCCAGGACTTACCTCCACCAAACTTGGACTGAAGAGTCACTGGACTGTTGGAGTCACTAGGACAGAGTTGCTGGATTCAAGGGACCTCGCTCGTCATGCTGAGAGGAGACCCAGGGGACTGGTGATGCAGTTCTTTGGTGTCTGCGGTAGCAGGGGGGAGATTCCGTCGACCCACGGGAGATTTCTTCGGAGCTTCTAGTGCAGAGAGGAGGCAGACTACCCCCACAACATGCACCACCAGGAAAACAGTTGAGAAGGCGGCAGGATCAGCGTTACAGAGTTGCAGTAGTCGTCTTTGCTACTTTGTTGCAGTTTTGCAGGCTTCCAGCGCGGTCAGCAGTCGATTCCTTGGCAGAAGGTGAAGAGAGAGATGCAGGGGAACTCTGATGAGCTCTTGCATTCGTTATCTAAGGAATTCCCCAAAGCAGAGACCCTAAATAGCCAGAAAAGAGGGTTTGGCTACTTAGGAGAGAGGATAGGCTAGCAACACCTGAAGGAGCCTATCAGAAGGAGTCTCTGACGTCACCTGCTGGCCCTGGCCACTCAGAGCAGTCCAGTGTGCCAGCAGCACCTCTGTTTCCAAGATGGCAGAGGTCTGGAGCACACTGGAGGAGCTCTGGGCACCTCCCAGGGGAGGTGCAGGTCAGGGGAGTGGTCACTCCCCTTTCCTTTGTCCAGTTTCATGCCAGAGCAAGGCTGAGGGGTCCCTGAACCGGTGTAGACTGGCTTATGCAGAAATGGGCACCATCTGTGCCCATGAAAGCATTTCCAGAGGCTGGGGGAGGCTACTCCTCCCCTGTCTTAACACCTTTTTCCAAAGGGAGAGGGTGTAACACCCTCTCTCTGAGGAAGTCCTTTGTTCTGCCTTCCTGGGCCAAGCCTGGCTGGACCCCAGGAGGGCAGAAACCTGTCTGAGGGGTTGGCAGCCGCAGCAGCTGCAGTGAAACCACTGAAAAGGCAGTTTGGCAGTACCCGGGTCTGTGCTAGAGACCCGTGGGATCATGGGATTGTGCCAAATATGCCAGGATGGCATAGAGGGGGCAATTCCATGATCATAGACATGTTACATGGCCATATTCGGAGTTACCATTGTGAAGCCACACATAGGTAGTGACCTATGTGTAGTGCATGCGTGTAATGGTGTCCCCGCACTCACAAAGTCCGGGGAATTTGCCCTGAACAATGTGGGGGCACCCTGGCTAGTGCCAGGGTGCCCACACACTAAGTAACTTTGCACCGAACCTTTACCAGGTAAAGGTTAGACATATAGGTGACTTATAAGTTACTTAAGTGCAGTGGTAAATGGCTGTGAAATAACGTGGACGTTATTTCACTCAGGCTGCAGTGGCAGGCCTGTGTAAGAATTGTCAGAGCTCCCTATGGGTGGCAAAAGAAATGCTGCAGCCCATAGGGATCTCCTGGAACCCCAATACCCTGGGTACCTCAGTACCATATACCAGGGAATTATAAGGGTGTTCCAGTATGCCAATGTAAATTGGTGAAATTGGTCACTAGCCTGTTAGTGACAATTTGGAAAGAAATGAGAGAGCATAACCACTGAGGTTCTGGATAGCAGAGCCTCAGTGAGACAGTTAGTCATAACACAGGTAACACATTCAAGGCACACTTATGAGCACTGGGGCCCTGGCTGGCAGGGTCCCAGTGACACATACAACTAAAACAACATATATACAGTGAAAAATGGGGGTAACATGCCAGGCAAGATGGTACTTTCCTACAATCACCTTAGCTGGAAAGGAGGAAGGAGTCTATGCATTGAAAGAGGTTTAGGGGTAGGGAAGAATCCCTGTAGAGAACTGTTGGTTAATATGCTCATTGAACAAGATAATACCAGAGTTGGCACTTCTGTTGAGAAATTAGCTGATGGTTCCCAATCTAACCCTGGGGCACCCCTAGCAAAAGATTTAGAAAGGGACCTTCCCAACCTGCCCATTAGCAGACAACCTAGCATAGCTGGTACTGATGTGAATTCACACCACAGTAATAGTGTTGCCTCACATCACAGTAAGAGTGTTCCTTCCCATCATAGTAGGAGTGTTACTTCTGTTAGCCAGGTTGTTAGAGTGCCATCTGTTAGGGTCAGGTCTCCCTCTGTTCATTCTCAGCATACTTCTGTTTCAAGACATGCCTCACCCACCCACCCTGATGACAGAGTGTTAGAAAGGGAGCTCAATAGATTGAGAGTGGAACAATCCAGGCTGAAGCTCAAGAAGCAACAGCTGGATTTAGATAGGCAGTCCTTAGAGATAGAAAGAGAAAGACAGAAATTGGGTTTTGAATCCCATGGTGGCAGCAGCAGTATTCCAAATAGTCATCCTGCAAAAGAGCATGATTCTAGGAATCTGCACAAGATAGTTCCCCCTTACAAGGAGGGGGATGACATTAACAAGTGGTTTGCTGCACTTGAGAGGGCCTGTGTTGTACAGGAGGTCCCTCAAAGGCAGTGGGCTGCTATCCTATGGCTATCTTTCAGTGGAAAAGGTAGGGATAGGCTCCTTACTGAAAAAGAAAGTGATGCCAATAATTTTACAGTTCTTAAGAATGCACTCCTGGATGGTTATGGCTTAACCACTGAACAATACAGGATAAAGTTCAGAGAGACCAAAAAGGAGTCTTCACAAGACTGGGTTGATTTCATTGACCATTCAGTGAAGGCCTTGGAGGGGTGGTTACATGGCAGTAAAGTTACTGATTATGAAAGCCTGTATAACACAATCCTGAGAGAGCATATACTTAATAATTGTGTGTATGATTTGTTGCACCAGTACCTGGTAGACTCTGATCTGACCTCTCCCCAAGAATTGGGAAAGAAGGCAGACAAATGGGTCAGAACAAGGGTGAACAGAAAAGTTCATACAGGGGGTGACAAAGATGGCAATAAGAAGAAAGATGGTGAAAAATCTCAAGATAAGCATGGGGATAAGGGTAAAACCAAAGATCCCACTTCAAATCTTAAACACTCTTCAGAGGGTGGGGATAAAACAAATTCTTCCTCTTCTTCCCAACCTGCACACATTAAAAAGCCTTGGTGCTTTGTGTGTAAAAACAGAGGCCATAGGCCAGGGGATAAGTCCTGTCCAGGTAAACCCCCTGAGCCTACCACCACTAATACATCAAGCTCTAGTGCCCCTAGCAGTAGTGGTACTAGTGGTGGGACTGCTGGCAACAGTCAAGTTAAGGGTGTAGTTGGGTTCACTTTTGGGTCCATAGTAGAAACTGGGGTAGTCAGTCCCAAGACAGTTTCTGTCACACCTAGTGGCATTGACACTGGCTGCTTGTCCCCTTACAATGGATAAGTACAGGCAGACAGTTTCAATAAATGGTGTTGAGGCCTTGGCCTACAGGGACACAGGTGCCAGTTTCACTTTGGTGACTGACAACCTAGTGCACCCTGATCAACACATCATTGGACAACAGTATAAGATTATTGACGTCCATAACTCCACTAAGTTTCTTCCCTTAGCTATAATTCAGTTTAGTTGGGGTGGAGTTACTGGCCCTAAGCAGGTGGTGGTATCACCTAGCTTACCTGTAGACTGTCTCTTAGGTAATGACCTAGAGGCCTCAGGTTGGGCTGATGTAGAGTTTTATGCCCATGCAGCCATGCTGGGCATCCCTGAGGAATTGTTCCCTCTCATTTCAAGTGAAATGAAAAAGCAAAGGAGAGAAGGCCTGAAAACTCAGGATCCCTCTCCATCAACAGGTAAAAAGGGTATCACTGTGAGAAGGTAGCCTCTTTCTAGCCTTGTTACCCCCACTTTTGGCCTGTTTGTGAGTGTATGTCAGGGTGTTTGTCACTGTTTTCACTGTCTCACTGGGATCCTGATAGCCAGGCCTCAGTGCTCATAGTGAAAACACTATGTTTTCAGTATGGTTGTTATGTGTCACTGGGATCCTGCTGGTCAGGACCCCAGTGCTCATAGGTTTGTGGCCTATATGTATGTGTCACTGGGACCCTGTCACACAGGGCCCCAGTGCTCATAGGTGTGCATGTATATGTTCCCTGTGTGGTGCCTAACTGTCTCACTGAGGCTCTGCTAACCAGAACCTCAGTGGTTATGCTCTCTCATTACTTTCAAATTGTCACTGACAGGCTAGTGACCATTTTTACCAATTTACATTGGCTTACTGGAACACCCTTAAAATTCCCTAGTATATGGTACTGAGGTACCCAGGGTATTGGGGCTCCAGGAGATCCCTATGGGCTGCAGCATTTCTTTTGCCACCCATAGGGAGCTCTGACAATTCTTACACAGGCCTGCCACTGCAGCCTGAGTGAAATAACGTCCACGTTATTTCACAGCCATTTTACACTGCACTTAAGTAACTTATAAGTCACCTATATGTCTAACCTTTACCTGGTAAAGGTTAGGTGCAAAGTTACTTAGTGTGAGGGCACCCTGGCACTAGCCAAGGTGCCCCCACATTGTTCAGAGCCAATTCACTGAACTTTGTGAGTGCGGGGACACCATTACACGCGTGCACTACATATAGGTCACTACCTATATGTAGCTTCACCATGGTAACTCCGAATATGGCCATGTAACATGTCTATGATCATGGAATTGCCCCCTCTATGCCATCCTGGCATTGTTGGTACAATTCCATGATCCCAGTGGTCTGTAGCACAGACCCTGGTACTGCCAGACTGCCCTTCCTGGGGTTTCACTGCAGCTGCTGCTGCTGCCAACCCCTCAGACAGGCAGCTGCCCTCCTGGGGTCCAGCCAGGCCTGGCCCAGGAGGGCAGAACAAAGAACTTCCTCTGAGAGAGGGTGTGACACCCTCTCCCTTTGGAAAAAGGTGTGAAGGCAGGGGAGGAGTAGCCTCCCCCAGCCTCTGGAAATGCTTTGTTGGGCACAGATGTGCCCAATTCTGCATAAGCCAGTCTACACCGGTTCAGGGACCCCTTAGCCCCTGCTCTGGCGCGAAACTGGACAAAGGAAAGGGGAGTGACCACTCCCCTGACCTGCACCTCCCCTGGGAGGTGTCCAGAGCTCCTCCAGTGTGCTCCAGACCTCTGCCATCTTGGAAACAGAGGTGCTGCTGGCACACTGGACTGCTCTGAGTGGCCAGTGCCACCAGGTGACGTCAGAGACTCCTGCTGATAGGCTCCTTCAGGTGTTAGTAGCCTTTCCTCTCTCCTAGGTAGCCAAACCCTCTTTTCTGGCTATTTAGGGTCTCTGTCTCTGGGGAAACTTTAGATAACGAATGCATGAGCTCAGCCGAGTTCCTCTGCATCTCTCTCTTCACCTTCTGATAAGGAATCGACCGCTGACCGCGCTGGAAGCCTGCAAACCTGCAACATAGTAGCAAAGACGACTACTGCAACTCTGTAACGTTGATCCTGCCGCCTTCTTGACTGTTTTCCTGCTTGTGCGTGCTGTGGGGGTAGCCTGCCTCCTCTCTGCACCAGAAGCTCCGAAGAAATCTCCAGTGGGTCGACGGAATCTTCCCCCTGCAACCGCAGGCACCAAAAAGCTGCATTACCGGTCCCTTGGGTCTCCTCTCAGCACGACGAGCGAGGTCCCTCGAATCCAGCGACTCTGTCCAAGTGACCCCCACAGTCCAGTGACTCTTCAGCCCAAGTTTGGTGGAGGTAAGTCCTTGCCTCACCTCGCTGGGCTGCATTGCTGGGAACCGCGACTTTGCAGCTACTCCGGCCCCTGTGCACTTCCGGCGGAAATCCTTTGTGCACAGCCAAGCCTGGGTCCACGGCACTCTAACCTGCATTGCACGACTTTCTAAGTTGGTATCCGGCGACGTGGGACTCCTTTGTGCAACTTTGGCAAGCACCGTTTCACGCATCCTCGTAGTGCCTGTTTCTGGCACTTCTCTGGGTGCTACCTGCTTCAGTGAGGGCTCTTTGTCTTGCTCGACGTCCCTTCTCTCAACAGGTCCAATTTGCGACCTCCTGGTCCCTCCTGGTCCCCAGCAGCGTCCAAAAACGCCAAACGCACGATTTGCGTGTAGCAAGGCTTGTTAGCGTTCTTCCGGCGGGAAATTACTTCTGCACGACTGTCCAAGGCGAGATGGATCCGTCCACCAAAGGGGAAGTCTCTAGCTCTTTTCGTTCATGCAGAAACCTCAGCTTCTTCTGTCCAGTTGAAGCTTCTTTGCACCCGCAGCTGGCATTTCCTGGGCATTTGCCCATCTCCGACTTGCTTGTGACTTTTGGACTTGGTCCCCTTGTTCCACAGGTAACCTAGATTGGAAATCCACAGTTGTTGCATTGCTGGTTTGTGTCTTTCCTGCATTATTCCTCTAACACGACTTCTTTGTCCTTAGGGGAACTTTGGTGCACTTTGCACTCACTTTTCAGGGTCTTGGGGAGGGTTATTTTTCTAACTCTCACTATTTTCTAATAGTCCCAGCGACCCTCTACAAGGTCACATAGGTTTGGGGTCCATTCGTGGTTCGCATTCCACTTTTGGAGTATATGGTTTGTGTTGCCCCTATCCCTATGTTTCCCCATTGCATCCTATTGTAACTATACATTGTTTGCACTGTTTTCTAAGACTATACTGCATATTTTTGCTATTGTGTATATATATCTTGTGTATATTTCCTATCCTCTCACTGAGGGTACACTCTAAGATACTTTGGAATATTGTCATAAAAATAAAGTACCTTTATTTTTAGTACAACTGTGTATTGTGTTTTCTTATGATATTGTGCATATGACACTGAGTGGTACTGTAGTAGCTTCACACGTCTCCTAGTTCAGCCTAAGCTGCTCTGCTAAGCTACCATTATCTATCAGCCTAAGCTGCTAGACACCCTATACACTAATAAGGGATAACTGGGCCTGGTGCAAGGTGCAAGTACCCCTTGGTACTCACTACAAGCCAGTCCAGCCTCCTACAATCACAGTATCCCCTAACCACCCTGCCATTCAGGATAGCATTCCTGTGGTGGGAGAAACCTCTCCTGGGGTGGCACCTGTTCCAAGGGAATCATCAGCTGGCAAAGCTGGACTCCCTGAGGTAGAAGTACCTCTCTGGGGGATAACTAACATTGGTGAGAAAAAGAGCACCATTTTAGTTAACATGGAGCATCCCTCCAACCCTCCCAGAGAAACTTTAGTGCAGAAACCCTGCACTGCCTCACAACACTTAGGACAGCATCCCTGCCCTAGTGTGGAGCTCATAGGACAGCATCCCTGCCCTGCTCCAACTAAAGAGAAACAGCATCTCTGTTCTCTCTTCCAGCCATATGGACAAAGTTTTTGCCCAGCTATGGCTTTATTGAGACAGCAGCCCTGTCTGGCATTTCCATCATTACAAATAGGTTCAGTGGACAATTCCCACTGCTCTAAACTAAAACTTACTGATAGAAACTCTGAAAATACATCTTCACATTGTTGCTTAGCTAAAAAACTTCAAACAGGGTGGTTTACATCCCCACAGGGAAGTAACCATATAGTGGATGATAAAGGGAGTAACCAGTCTATTGCAGAGCTACTCTCTACTTATCACCACTTAGACAATAAAGTCTCAACTGGCCAAGGTTAGCATTATTGTCCTTCGATTGGGGGGGGGGGGTTGTGTGAGAAAGTAGCCTCTTTCTAGCCTTGTTACCCCCACTTTTGGCCTGTTTGTGAGTGTATGTCAGGGTGTTTTCACTGTCTCACTGGGATCCTGCTAGCCAGGGCCCAGTGCTCATAGTGAAAACCCTATGTTTTCAGTATGTTTGTTATGTGTCACTGGGACCCTGCTAGTCAGGACCCCAGTGCTCATAAGTTTGTGGCCTATATGTATGTGTTCCCTGTGTGGTGCCTAACTGTCTCACTGAGGCTCTGCTAACCAGAACCTCAGTGGTTATGCTCTCTCATTTATTTCAAATTGTCACTAACAGGCTAGTGACCATTTTTACCAATTTACATTGGCTTACTGGAACACCCTTACAATTCCCTAGTATATGGTACTGAGGTACCCAGGGTATTGGGGTTCCAGGAGATCCCTATGGGCTGCAGCATTTATTTTGCCACCCATAGGGAGCTCTGACAATTCTTACACAGGCCTGCCACTGCAGCCTGAGTGAAATAACGTCCACGTTATTTCACAGCCATTTTACACTGCACTTAAGTAACTTTAAGTCACCTATATGTCTAACCTTTACCTGGTAAAGGTTAGGTGCAAAGTTACTTAGTGTGAGGGCACCCTGGCACTAGCCAAGGTGCCCCCACATTGTTCAGAGCCAATTCCCTGAACTTTGTGAGTGCGGGGACACCATTACACGCGTGCACTACATATAGGTCACTATCTATATGTAGCTTCACCATGGTAACTCCGAATATGGCCATGTAACATGTCTATGATCATGGAATTGCCCCCTCTATGCCATCCTGGCATAGTTGGCACAATCCCATGATCCCAGTGGTCTGTAGCACAGACCCAGGTACTGCCAAACTGCCCTTCCTGGGGTTTCACTGCAGCTGCTGCTGCTGCCAACCCCTCAGACAGGCATCTGCCCTCCTGGGGTCCAGCCAGGCCTGGCCCAGGATGACAGAACAAAGAACTTCCTCTGAGAGAGGGTGTGACACCCTCTCCCTTTGGAAAATGGGGTGAAGGCAGGGGAGGAGTAGCCTCCCCCAGCCTCTGGAAATGCTTTCTTGGGCACAGAGGTGCCCAATTCTGCATAAGCCAGTCTACACCGGTTCAGGGGACCCCTTAGCCCTGCTCTGGCGCGAAACTGGACAAAGGAAAGGGGAGTGACCACTCCCCTGACCTGCACCTCCCCTGGGAGGTGTCCAGAGCTCCTCCAGTGTGCTCCAGACCTCTGCCATCTTGGAAACAGAGGTGCTGCTGGCACACTGGACTGCTCTGAGTGGCCAGTGCCACCAGGTGACGTCAGAGACTCCTGCTGATAGGCTCCTTCAGGTGTTAATAGCCTATCCTCTCTCCTAGGTAGCCAAACCCTCTTTTCTGGCTATTTAGGGTCTCTGTCTCTGGGGAAACTTCAGATAACGAATGCAAGAGCTCATCCGAGTTCCTCTGCATCTCTCTCTTCACCTTCTGATAAGGAAACGACTGCTGACCGCGCTGGAAGCCTGCAAACCTGCAACATAGTAGCAAAGACGACTACTGCAACTCTGTAACGCTGATCCTGCCGCCTTCTCGACTGTTTTCCTGCTTGTGCATGCTGTGGGGGTAGTCTGCCTCCTCTCTGCACCAGAAGCTCCGAAGAAATCTCCCGTGGGTCGACGGAATCTTCCCCCTGCAACCGCAGGCACCAACAAGCTGCATTACCGGTCCCTTGGGTCTCCTCTCAGCACGACGAGCGAGGTCCCTTGAATCCAGCGACTCTGTCCAAGTGACCCCCACAGTCCAGTGACTCTTCAGTCCAAGTTTGGTGGAGGTAAGTCCTTGCCTCACCTCGCTGGGCTGCATTGCTGGGAACCGCGACTTTGCAGCTACTCCGGCCCCTGTGCACTTCCGGCAGAAATCCTTTGTGCACAGTCAAGCCTGGGTCCACAGCACTTTAACCTGCATTGCACGACTTTCTAAGTTGGTCTCCGGCGATGTGGGACTCCTTTGTGCAACTTCGGCGAGCACCGTTTCACGCATCCTTGTAGTGCCTGTTTCTGGCACTTCTCCGGATGTTACCTGCTTCAGTGAGGGCTCTTTGTCTTGCTCGACGTCCCCTCTCTCTTCTGGTCTAATTTGCGACCTCCTGGTCCCTCCTGGGCCCCAGCAGCGTCCAAAAACGCCAAACGTACGATTTGCAACTAGCAACGCTTGTTGGCATCCTTTCGGCGGGAAAACACTTCTGCACGATTCTCCAAGGCGAGAGGGATCCGTCCGCCAAAGGGGAAGTCTCTAGCCCTTTTCGTTCCTGCAGAAACCTCAGCTTCTTCTGTCCAGTAGAAGCTTCTTTGCACCCGCAGCTGGCATTTCCTGGGCATCTGCCCATCTCCGACTTGCTTGTGACTTTTGGACTTGGTCCCCTTGTTTCACAGGTACCCTAGATTGGAAATCCACAGTTGTTGCATTGCTGGTTTGTGTCTTTCCTGCGTTATTCCTCTAACACGACTTCTTTGTCCTTAGGGGAACTTTAGTGCACTTTGCACTCACTTTTCAGGGTCTTGGGGAGGGTTATTTTTCTAACTCTCACTATTTTCTAATAGTCCCAGCGACCCTCTACAAGGTCACATAGGTTTGGGGTCCATTCGTGGTTCGCATTCCACTTTTGGAGTACATGGTTTGTGTTGCCCCTATCCCTATGTTTCTCCATTGCATCCTATTGTAACTATACATTGTTTGCACTGTTTTCTAAGACTATACTGCATATTTTTGCTATTGTGTATATATATCTTGTGTATATTTCCTGTCCTCTCACTGAGGGTACACTCTAAGATACTTTGGCATATTGTCATAAAAATAAAGTACCTTTATTTTTAGTATAACTGTGTATTGTGTTTTCTTATGATATTGTGCATATGACACTAAGTGGTACTGTAGTAGCTTCACACGTCTCCTAGTTCAGCCTAAGCTGCTCTGCTAAGCTACCATTATCTATCAGCCTAAGCTGCTAGACACCCTATACACTAATAAGGGATAACTGGGCCTGGTGCAAGGTGCAAGTACCCCTTGGTACTCACTACAAGCCAGTCCAGCCTCCTACACTGGGTCCACAGCACTCTAACCTGCATTGCACGACTTTCTAAGTTGGTCTCCGGCGACGTGGGACTCCTTTGTGCAACTTCGGGTGAGCACCGTTTCACTCTTCTTCATAGTGCCTGTTCCGGCACTTCTGCGGGTGCTGCCTGCTTCTGAGAGGGCTCCTTGTCTTGCTCGACGCCTCCTCTGTCCCCAGATGCAATTGGCGACATCCTGGTCCCTCCTGGGCCACAGCAGCATCCAAAAACCCTAACCGCATGATTTGCAGCTAGCAAGGCTTGTTGGCGGTCTTTCGACGGGAAAAAACTTCTGTGCGACTCTGCACGGCGTGGGGGATCCATCCTCCAAAGGGGAAGTCTCTTGCCCTTGTTGTTCCTGCAGACTCCTCAGCTTCTACTGTCCAGTAGCAGCTTCTTTGCACCCACAGCTGGCATTTCCCGGGCATCTGCCCATCTCCGACTTGCTTGTGACTTTTGGACTTGGTCCCCTTGTTCCACAGGTACCCTCGACTGGAAATCCATTGTTGTTGCATTGCTGGTTTGTGTCTTTCCTGCAGAATTCCCCTATCACGACTTCTATGTCCTTTGGGGAACTTTAGTGCACTTTGCTCTCACTTTTCAGGGTCTGGGGTGGGCTATTTTTCTAACCCTCACTATTTTCTAATAGTCCCAGCAACCCTCTACAAGGTTACATAGGTGTGGGGTCCATTCGTTGTTCGCATTCCACTTTTGGAGTATATGGTTTGTGTTGCCCCTATCCCTATGTGTCCCCATTGCATCCTATTGTAACTATACATTGTTTGCACTGTTTTCTAAGACTATACTGCATATTTTTGGTATTGTGTACATATATCTTGTGTATATTTGCTATCCTCATACTGAGGGTACACTCTGAGATACTTTGGCATATTGTCATAAAAATAAAGTACCTTTATTTTAAGTATATCTGTGTATTGTGTTTTTTTATGATATTGTGCAAGTGACACTAGTGGTACTGTAGGAGCTTCACTCGTCTCCTAGTTCAGCCTAAGCTGCTCTGCTAAGCTACCATTATCTATCAGCCTATGCTGCTAGACACCCTATACACTAATAAGGGATAACTGGGCCTGGTGCAAGGTGTAAGTACCCCTTGGTACTCATTACAAGCCAGTCCAGCCTCTTACACTTAGCACCCAACCTTTACCAGGTAAAGGTTAGACATATAGGTGACTTATAAGTTACTTAAGTGCTGTGGTAAATGGCTGTGAAATAACGTGGACGTTATTTCAGTCAGGCTGCACTGGCAGGCCTGTGTAAGAATTGTCAGATCTCCCTATGGGTGGCACAAGAAATGCTGCATCCCATAGGGATCTCCTGGAACCCCAATACCCTGGGTACCTCAGTACCATATACTAGGGAATTATAAGGGTGTTCCAGTATGCCAATGTAAATTGGTGAAATTATCACTAGCCTGTTAGTGACAATTTGGAAAGAAATGAGAGAGCATAACCACTGAGGTTCTGGATAGCAGAGCCTCAGTGAGACAGTTAGTCATAACACAGGTAACACATACATGGCACACTTATGAGCACTGGGGCCCTAGCTGGCAGGGTCCCAGTGACACATACAACTAAAACAACATATATACAGTGAAATATGGTGTTAGAGGAAGAGGCAGAGTGCTGCCGGGCGGCCCCTCTAGGGAGAACCCTACCCCTGCCCCTGAAAGATATATAAGGGAGAGCTCCTGAATTTTGCTGTCCCGCTGCCTGGATCCTGCCTCGAAAGGCAGAGCCACGCCCAAACCCCCTAAACCTCCTAAATGATCTTAAGGAAGAGGAGGTGGCTGCTTGCAGGCCCAAAGATCTTACTGTGGCTCTAGTCTCCTTAAACCGCTCCAAGGCAGAGTCAGCATTCGCTCCAAATAGTTTGTCCCCATCAAATGGCAGGTCAAGCAATGTCGTCTGTACATCAGGAGAGAACCCTGGCGATCGTAGACAGGCATGCCGTCTTGTCGCTATGGACGCGCCCATAGCCCTGGCCACTGAGTCCGAGGTGTCTAGTTCAGATTGAATCACCTGGGTCGCCGCCGCCTGAGCGTCCGACAAAAGGTTATGCACCACTTGAGACAATCCAGAGTGCCGCTTGGCCTCATCCATAAGAGCATAAATATATTGTCCTAAAATACAAGTAGCATTCGTAGATTTCAGAGCCATGCTATATGAAGAGAACGCCTTCTTAGCCGACTGGTCCATTCTCTTAGACTCCCTGTGTGTGGGAACTCTTGGAAAAGATCCCAGAGCAGAGTGAGAGGAACATGAAGCCTGCACAACCAAACTCTCCAGAGTCAGGTGCTTGGATAAAAACGCCGGATCACCTTGAGCCACTCGATACCTTCTTGCCACCGACCTGTTCACGGCAGTCAAATTCACAGGCTTCTTCCACACATCCCTAATAGGGTCCATAAATGCCTCACTGAATGGAAGAAGCGGCTCCGCCACAGCTGATGATGGATGTAACACCTCAGTAAGGATGTTGGTCTTGACATCCGCAGCTGGAAGAGGAAGGTCCAAAAAGTCTGCTGCCTTCCGCACCATGGCATGAAAAAAGGCAGCCTCCTCTGTATATTCCCCAGAGAAGCCAAGTCCCACTCAGGGGAAGTGTCTAAACCACTCGCCGTGTCCAATCCCTGCAGGTCCCCTGACGGCTGCACAATCTCTCCCTCCTCCAAGAGCTGCTTCTCATACTCCTGTTCCTCTAGCAGCCTCAGAACCAACCTTCTGGAGCGGAGCCTGGATTCAATCGCTGGCATCGATAAGGCGTCAGACGACGCCGAAGACCTCGGACAGCGTCAATCCTCTGAGTCATCCGATGCCGGATCCATAGGCGCCATAGGCTTCTTTAAGGTCGATTGGAGCTGTGGCGAACTCATTGGCGCCGGGGCAGTGGACGTCGTCAGCATCACGGTCTTCTAGGTGACGGCATAGGTACCGGCGCCGAACCAGCACTTCCTGGAGGAAGAAAAGTCATGAAGGGCGTTGATCTATAAGAAGCCGGAACACCCATGTCGAAGGCCAATGGACCTGACGGCCCCGCATGCACACCTCCCGACGCCATGGTGGCGAAGATGTTAAACATTGCATTGATGAATGCAGCCGGGTCCATGCCCGGTGCCGGGAACGCCGGATAACTTTGTGGAGCTGGTGTTTGAGGCAAAGCCGGCGTCGGCTCAGGCATCTCCATCTGCACCGGAGAATCCCTCGCCTCCTGATGCGGATCAACCTCAAAGACCGTCAGTGGAGATGTCTGTGAAGCTGGAGTCGTCGGAGGTGGAGGCGTAACAGTTAGGCTGACCTCCCAAGTCAGTCGACGTCGAGCCGATGGCGACCTCGAATGGGAGCGGTCCTTGCTCGACCGGCGCCGTGATCCATGCCGGCGCCAAGAGTCTCAGTGACACCGATGAGACCTCAAGGACTTAGAAGAAGATTCCCGGTGATGATGTTTCTCCTTCTTGGACCTTGCCAGGAACAACTTGGCCTCCCGCTCTTTCATGGCCTTTGGATTCATGTGTAACCATGAATTAAACGCCTCGACTTCGTGGTCAGAACTGAGACACCACAAGCAACTTTCGTGTGGGTCCGTGACCGACATCCGACCTCCGCACTCCCTACAGGGTTTAAAACCCGACTTCCTTGGCTGTGACATTGTTACACCGAAGTGAAACTGTAGCTCCCTGGTAGCCTCGAAGAAAAAACAGTTATTCGAAGGCATGGAAAAAAAGGGAACGGATGTTTCTACGTCGACGAGGACCTCTTATTGCCTGGATGACAGCATACGGCGTCGCGTGGGAGTCGGGCAATTGTAACGTCATCGTCGACGTGCAGAGCTAGAAGAAAATTTCCATTGAAAGCTGGCACGTGGGGAAAATTATTTAGGTGAGAAGTCCACAGGTAGTTGTATCCATCAGAAGCTTTGTACTCTAAACCATGATACCATTGGCTGCCACATTTACTTGTAAGTCCCTAGTAAAGTGCACTGTATGTGCCTAGGCCTGTAAATCGAATGCTCCTAGTTGGTCTGCAGCACTGATTGTGCCACCCACTACAGTAGCCTTTCAAACACATCTCAGGCCTGCCACTGCAGAGACTGTATGTGCAGTTTTAACCTGCCATTTTGACCTGGAAAGTACACCTACTTGCCAGGCCCAAATCTTCCTTTTTACTACGTGTGAGGCACCCGTAAGGTAGGCCCTAGTTAGCCCCAAGGGCTGAGTGCAGTCTATTTAAAATGTTGGACATGCACTTTCAAGTTTAGCATGTTCAGTTAGAGAAAACGTTTGTTTTTTTGCAAGGACTATCTCTCCCATAGGCTAGCATTGGGATTACCTTAAAACATCCTTTACGTGTTGTAGTAAAGTACCATCTTGCCTGGCATGGTACCCCCATATTTCACTGTATATATGTTGTTTTAGTTGTATGTGTCACTGGGACCCTGCCAGCCAGGGCCCCAGTGCTCATAAGTGTGCCCTATATGTGATACCTGTGTTATGACTAACTGTCTCACTGAGGCTCTGCTATTCAGAACCTCAGTGGTTATGCTCTCTCATTTCTTTCCAAATTGTCACTAACAGGCTAGTGACCAATTTCACCAATCTACATTGGCATACTGGAACACCCTTATAATTCCCTAGTATATGGTACTGAGGTACCCAGGGTATTGGGGTTCCAGGAGATCCCTACGGGCTGCAGCATTTCTTGTGCCACCCATAGGGAGTTCTGACAATTCTTACACAGGCCTGCCAGCCATTTACCACTGCACTTAAGTAACTTATAAGTCACCTATATGTCTAACCTTTACCTGGTAAGGGTTGGGTGCTAAGTTACTTAGTGTGTGGGCACCCTGGCACTAGCCAAGGTACTCCCACATTGTTCAGGGCAAATTCCCCAGACTTTGTGAGTGCGGGGACACCATTACACGCATGCACTATACATATGTCACGACATATGTATAGCGTCACAATGGTAACTCCGAACATGGCCATGTAACATGTCTAGGATCATGGAATTGTCACTCCAATGCCATTCTGGCATTGGGGAGACAATTCCATGATCCCCAGAGTCTCTAGCTCAGACCCGGGTACTGCCAAACTACCTTTCCCGGGGTTTCACTGCAGCTGCTGCTGCTGCCAACCCCTCAGACAGGTTTCTGCCCTCCTGAGGTCCAGCCAGGCCTGGCCCAGGAAGGCAGAACAAAGGACTTCCTCAGAGAGAGGGTGTTACACCCTCTCCCTTTGGAAAAAGGTGTCAGGTCTGGGAAGGAGTAACCTCCCCCAGCCTCTGGAAATGCTTTGATGGGCACAGATGGTGCCCATCTCTGCATAAGCCAGTCTGCACCGGTTCAGGGATCCCTCAGCCCTGCTCTGGTGCGAAACTGGACAAAGGAAAGGGGAGTGACCACTCCCCGGACCAGCACCTCCCCTGGGAGGTGCCCAGAGCTCCTCCAGTGTGCTCCAGACCTCTGCCATCTTGGAAACAGAGGTGCTGCTGGCACACTGGACTGCTCTGAGTGGCCAGTGCCAGCAGGTGACGTCAGAGACTCCTTCTGATAGGCTCCTTCAGGTGTTGCTAGCCTATCCTCTCTCCTAGATAGCCAAACCTCCTTTTCTGGCTATTTAGGGTCTCTTGAAGAACCAGAACCTTATGGGCCTGGCGGCGCAGGGTACGCCTGAAATCTCCTTGGATTCACCTGCCTCAACTAACAGAGACACGGGACACTCTGTCAGGCGTAAAAGATCAGATTTTATTAGCTGCAGCTAGTACAGTTGTCCAAGAAGTACACAAGGTATGTTCTCAGGAGACTGCCACTTTACTTTGTGGCGCACAATCTTATATACCGTATAAAAACCATTTATTAACTACATACACTCCTAGAACACATAGAAAGGAGCCAGTAAGAATAATGTAAAGATAGAACAGAGCCAATAGAAATGTCGGAAAACAAGACAGCACCAATAGAAGGAATTGGAAAACAAAGTATCAAGTGACTTAAGGTTGCCTCCCCTCCAGCTGTGTTTGTCACCCCTCCCTTGAACTAATTCATTAACCGATCCACAACGAAGTTGCATGTGGTGCGATAAGTTTGTGTGCGTTTGGAGGACAGTTGTGAAATGAGAGAATACTAGCAAAGGACAGCGAAGGCCAGACGATAAGATAAGATCGGCGGAGAATAGTGTGAGCCTACAGATAGTTGAAACAAGGATTAGAAAACCAGACAGGGATTAGTGTACTCGGTCAGACCTTAATACCAGCCTTGTAAAGATAGAGGCAGAAGGCTGTTTTGAACACCATGTTGCAGAATAAGCAGAAAAGGCAGAATGGACTTCGTTCGCTGTGCTGCCTGAGTGAAGGCAACATAAAATGGCGGCGGGCCACAAAATGGCGGGTCGATACGATCGTATTAAAAATCGAATTTCCTCAGACCCTCCTTTTGCCAGAACTCAGGCAAGATACACAAACTCATGTTAATCTGAGTCGATGTCTATGGCCATGAGGTCATCAAGCTGTTGCTGTACCATCATTTTGATATTCTCTGCTCTTTGTGACTTGGGTTTGGGAATACATGCAGTAGCACATAGGTTGCAGATGGCAGGACCGCAGTGCATACAAAGACAACAAGAGAATATAAAAGCTAAAATTACTCCAAAGAATGTCAATACCTTCCAACCCCATTTGGACAGTAATTCCCAAAACCACTCTGAAAAGGACCAATCTCCTTCGTCCTGATGAATCGACTCGGAGATTATGTGTAACTTAGAGATAGCTTGGTATACTGTTGGAGCGTCATTAGGTATGAAAATACAGCAACTTGATCCGATCAATTTGCATACTCCACCACGGTCCGCAAGAACAAAGTCTAAGGCAACACGGTTCTGCAAGGTCATAAGACGATCAGCCTGTAGTTCAGCTGTAATGTTACTTAAAGCTCCTACAGTGATGTCTATGGTGGTTTCTACGACACGAACCAATTGCCTTATATTTCTGCTGTTGGCCATTGGACCCCAGAAGGGAAGAAATCCTTTGAGGAAATCTCCTCCCTCTTGTCCTTCTGTGTCTTTCGAATCCACAATCCCTCTGCCATATCTATTTTTATGATGGTTCGCAGGAGCGGTGTATGTAGGGGGAAGAAGAAAGGCTATATAACAAGTACCAGAGAAATCAGCTGGCAACCATGTATAAGCCCTATCGTGGCAAACGAAGTATGTACCTTGAGATGGTACTAACGGCAGTGAATTCAAGGCTGAATAAACATATGTATGGGAACATAAACTTTCTCTTTGTCCGGTGTTTGGAGTTCTATCATTTATTTGCAGACAGAAATTTCCTTGTTGGGGTATGACCCGTATCGGAGGAGATTTTCCTTGCTTAACCTTATCATTGAGGCTGGAAATGTAATTAGTTATGTTCCAATTGGTATATGCTTTTCTTTCATCTATGGAAGCTTCACTTTTTTCCATGATTTTAGCCATAGCTACCATTCCCTTTATCAATAAACTATGACTGAAATCTGAACCAACACTATGTGAACTGACAGGTTGTTTAATTTTACTTTGATATGCATTATTGAAAATGACAAAATAAGCCCAAGCGGAACCTTCATAGGAGAATGGAAGAACTAAATATGGCATTCCTTTTTCTACCGTATGTGGTATGAGTCCACACACCCAACAGTCAGTTGTATTGATCACTAACTGATGTTGATGTAACAACTGGACGAAGGAATTGTTAAAGTATTCAGTTCTTCTGATGAGTTCATGCTGGGGAAGAGTGTGAAATAGGTGCGGAGAGATAGTAGAAGAAGATGTAGAGGTAGGAGAAGAGACAACTTTTTGCTGCAGAGTAATGATGATCCAGTTTACAGATGCCAAAAGAATACACGACAATATAATGACGCATAGAGCAATACTACAACGACTATATATTTCTTTACAATTATTCTTTACATTTTTACTTTCTCTTTTATCTAATGTAGCCTCCATCTTTCTAAGTGGATGCTCACGGCAATCTTCCTCAATCACTGTAGTCACGATTATCTACCGTCCTATGACACTGTGAGGTCCTGCAGGCCTATTGCCACTTACTCAGGTCGTAACTAAGACTCCTACCGTGACCCTGCAACCGGGATAGAGTACTACATAGGAGAGAAATTTACAAGTTCTTTGGTCTTGGTCTCAAATTATAGCGTTCCTGTCCAGAGGCAGTCTGGTTTTGAAACAATGTTCCTGGATTTGTCGTGTTCAAGCGACGATGCGATGGTATTGCTTCTTGAAGGATGTCGTCGTCCTCTTTCTCAGAAAGTGTTCCAATTAGACGCGCATCACTGAATGGTACAAATTGCGGAACTTTCTCACTTTCAGAGTCACTGATGCCTCTACGGACCCACTGATCGAAAGGCAAGGGCAAAGGCACTTTCTTGCAGTGCACGGCATGCACCCAGTTTTTCTTTCCTTCGACTTTAACTGCTGTTCTTGTGGTCAAAAGAACCAGGCGTGGCTCTCTCCATCTGGGCTCCAAATTTCTCTGTCGTTGGAAATTTTTTGTGCAGACCCAGTCACCTGGTCGGATGGAATGACCTGGGTCTGTGGAAGCCTCTGGTAGAGCACTCTGAACCTGTTGATGAAGAACACGCAATTTAGTTGTAAGGTCATGCAAGTAGTCAATCAACATCGGGTATGGCAAGTCTGAGTATTTCTTAGGGCGAGGAACTCCCCATACATTAGCTGGGCGACCAAATATCACTTCGTAAGGGCTAAGCCCCAAACGAGAGTGTACTGCTGTTCTGGTGGACAGAAGAGCCAATGGTAAAGCATCAGGCCAATTAAGTCCTGTGCTAGCTTGCACCTTAGCAATTTTAAGCTTCAAGGTTCCATTGTAGCATTCTACTAAACCAGCCGACTGTGGGTGATTCGCCGCGTGGAACTTCTGTTTTATGCCAAGACCTGCACAAACTTTTTGCATGACTTGACCCACAAATTCGCTCCCATTGTCACTCCAGACAATGCGCGGCAAACCAAACCTAGGGAAGAATTCTTTCAAAAGTATTTTGGCAGTTGATAAAGCAGTATTGTCCTTCAGAGGGTAGGCTTCTACCCATCTAGAAAAAGCACATACTACCACCAGAACATATTTGAGGTTGTTGCATCGTTCCATGTGAATATAATCGATCTGCAACACCTCAAATGGATATGTTGGAGGAGCAAAATGACCTGCTGGAGTTGGGGTTCCCTTTCCCGGATTGTACATCAAGCAAACAATACAATGTTTTACCACATTATTTGCACACTTTGGGATCCCCTCATTTTGCCACACTGGAGCCAGAAGTTTACATATTCCTTTTGCACTTAGGTGAGCTGGACCATGTGCCATAGTAACTACAGGTAGTACATAAGCATCTGGTAACAGCCAACGTTGATGTTCTGATAATTCAACCCAACATCCCATCTCATCTAACATTCCTGTACTTTCCTTCCACTTTCTCAACTCATTCTCCGTAGCCTCTCCTTGAATTGATTTCACACTCTCTACTGTATCTTCACACATTCCCTTTTCTCTTACGCAGTTTGCGGGACCTGCAACATACATTCGACTTGTGTTGTCTCTGGCTGTCTTTTTCGCTACCTCATCTGCAAATGCATTTCCTCGACCAACATCGTCCACAATCTTTTTGTGTGAACTACACTTCACGATCGCTATCTGAGTAGGCATTGTAAGTGACTCAAGAAGTTCAGTCACTAATTGACCATGTTGTATCTTAGTACCATGGGAAGTAAAGAATCCTCTTTCCTTCCATAAGCGCCCAAAGTTAAACGCTACACCAAAAGCGTATTGGCTATCAGTGTACACGTTTACTCTTTTTCCTTTGGATAACACACACGCTCTAGTTAAGGCTATCAATTCAGCTGCCTGAGCTGAATTATGTCTAATGCGTGCTGTCTCCACAATCGTATGCAAAGTAGTAATAGCGTAGGCTGAAACTGTATCTCCATTCGGGAGCTTGAAACAAGAACCATCTACCCATAGTGTTCCATCTGGATTCACTAATGGCGTGTCTTTTAGGTCAATTCTACCCTTAGTCTCTTCTTCAGTACGGAGAAAACAATCATGCTGTTCAGAGACATCTCTCTCTTCTGGAAGAGGCAACAAAGTAGCTGGATTCAGGGTATTACATCGTTTGATGTGTATGTGACTAGCCAAAAGCGTCAGCTCATATCCGGACAACCGAGCACTTGTAAGATGCTGCGTTTTTGTCCTATTTAGTAAAATATCCACTGCATGTGGCACCATAACAATGAGAGTATTATCTAGTACTACTCCAGCAGACTGTCGAATAGAAATTGCTGCTGCCGCTGTCGCCTTAAGACAACTAGGCAATGCTTTAGCTACTGGATCTAACGTAGCTGAGAAATATGCGCATGGTCGCTGTTGATCTCCAAAACGCTGCGGTAAGACTGACAATGCACAACCCTCTCTTTCGTGGACATAGAGCGTAAAGGGCTTACTGTAATCAGGAGTACCCAATACAGGAGCAGAACACAAAGCAATACGCAAATCAGTAAAACTCTTCTGACATTCGTCAGTCCACGGAAGAGGCTGAGGCGTATCTTTTAAAGTTAGCGCCAACAGCGGTTTAGCCAATAAAGAGAAACTCGGAATCCACTGTCTACAATAAGAAGTAATGCCCAAAAAGGCACGTACCTCTCTTTGTGTGGATGGCACTGACATTTGTGCAATTGCCTGAATTCGTTCGGGGGTCAATCGTCGTCCCTCCTTTGACAAGAGATGACCCAAATAAGTCACCTCGCGACAGACATATTGTAATTTAGAAGGAGAAACCTTGTGATTCAGATCAAACAAATGACGCAACAGTGCAACGGTCACGTTTTTACAAATCTCCTCTGAATCAACGGCAACTAATAAGTCATCCATGTACTGAATGAGAGCGGCACCGGACGGTAAGGAAAAGGCATCAAGATGACATTTTAGAGCTTGACTGTAAATAGAGGGACTTTCACAATAACCTTGAGGTGCGCGTTTAAACCGGAAGCTTCGGCCTCCGAGGGAAAAACCAAAAATATCTCTACTCTCTTCGGCGATGGGAATACTAAAGAAAGCATTCTTTAAATCAACAACTGAAAACCAAGTCGCTGTAGAAGGTATCATCGTCAACAGAGCAGTGATATCTGGGACTACAGGAAACTGCGGTACGACAATCTTGTTTACCTCCCGAAGATCAATTACAAAACGATAAACAGGAGGCTGAGAAGGATCAGTGCGTTTAAGAACCGGAAGAACAGGACTGTTACATGTATTTCCTCTCGTTTCCTCAACCACACCCTTCTGAATCAAATCATGGACAATTTCCAGAAGTGCTTTCTCACCTTCAGTAGAGATTCTGTATTGCGGAATACGTGGCATTTCAACATTGGGCTTAAGAGTAACAACATAAGGTGGGATCTCAAGACAACCAACGTCATTCGGACCCGTAGCCCAAAGCGTTTCGGGAAGAGAAAGCAATTCAGGTGGGAATTGATCTTTTGATAAGTACATTGGACTAGTCATTTTCTGTCCTAGAGTGAGGTATACACCAGAAGGTGAACAATATATCGTAGCATGCATTCTTTTTAATAGATCTAAACCCAACAGATTTTCACCACAACCATTCGTCAGAAGAAGCGGAGCTTCTAAATCATAAGGGCCTATTGAAACAGGCAAAGGGCAAGAAACTGGATTGCGAACAGGGGCGCCAGAAAATCCTACAGATACATTCGTTAAGCCAGACAAAGGTGCGCCAGGGAGTTTAGAATGAATGATAGAGCTTCTCATGGCACCAGTATCTAAAAGAAATGGCTCTGAAACACCCATTGTAGTGACATTAACATAAGGTCCATTCTGATCCACTGGAATTGACGTAACCCCCTTACTTTGTCCATGGCTGTCCTATTCAAAATGAAGACTTTCATTCCCTCCTTCAATATACTGATCCTCACTGTAATACTGTGTAGACCTAACATTTTGCTGGTCAAAGTAATTTCCGGAATTTGGAGGAACAAAAGAACGCTGCTCTTGGGTTAACACACCTCGACCTCTACCTCTATTTGCTGACTGAAGACCACCACGACCTCGTGAAGCAGATGTTGCTCCATTACGCTGCAACAATGCCGGACAATTGTTCTTAAAATGACCTTCCTCCCTACAATAAGCACATTGATTGGGACCTAGCAAAGGTCTTGGAATGAATGGTTCAGGCTTTTGATACAACCTCTGAAACTGCGGAGGCTGTTGAAACTGAGGCTGAACATAACGAGGAGGATAAGCCTGTTGCAAGAGAACTTTAGTTTTTAATTCTTTCGTCTTTTTGTCTTGTTTTTCCCTTTCTTCTTTGTCTCTATTTTCATAATATTGTGCAGTAGCCAATATCTGGGCGGAAGAAGAAACTGCCCATGAACTCTCGGAGTCTTTTAGCTTGTGTGATAGTTCAGGAAGCAAGTTATATACGAACTTATCCACAAATAATCGCTGTCCCCCTTCTGTAGCCATATCTTGACCACTGTGATCAATGAATGTCTCCTCGAATCGGGTAAAGAAATCGGAAACACTTTCATCTTTCTTTTGTTTACATGCTGCTAGCTTATCCCAATTAACTCTCAAAGCAGGCATCATTGTTTTCATTAATGTAATAATCCTACCAGGGAGTTCTGAGATCAAAGCGTCGGGCTTTGCACCACCTACTTGACCTCTATCTGCGGCAATAATAGCGTTCCAATCGCCGCCTAATTCTTGAGCGTGATCCTCTCTACGAATTTTAGCCCATATTGTCTGTGGAACTACATTTCCCATCAACATGTCAATATCTGCTAGATTCATAGTACATGCATCAACTGTTTGCGACAACTCTTTATAGTAACCAGCAGGATTTTTGCGTGGATCTGGTAGTGACTGTTTAAGTGCTAAAACTTCAGACCTTTTCCAGGGGACATGTATCCATATGCGCTGAAAATGCGCAGGAATAGCTGGATTAGCACCTGCTGCTGCAACTTCTTCCTTCCATATTGGAGAAACCTCTCTCATGGGATAGTTTTTCAGTGCTGTCCTAACTGAAGGATCAGAATCAGGAAAAGTCTGTGAGAACAATAGGGATCTGAAAGAAATAAGTGTTCTGACAGCGTTTTCAACCTTAGGACCCACAATAAGTCCTTTGTCAAAGTCAGCCTGAACATCTAACAGATCCTGTGGGACCGAACCCAAATTCATATCCTCCCATTCTTTAGCGAGAGTATCGCACATAACTTTAAAAACATATCTCTGCGTAGGTGCATTCCATTGCAGAAAGGTGGACATAATATCAGACGTACTATATTGGGGACCCTTCTTGATCCATCTACAAGCAAGTGAGTCCAATTTTTCTCGCTCTTCGGAGTCTGGGAATTGACTACGAGACTGTCTTCGAGAAAAAGCTGGAGACACATTTAAAGCTTCAAAGAAAGGTGATAAGAGACCAGAGACAGTATCTGCAAATCGCTTACGCATAGATGGAGAATTTGACATAAGGATAGGGGACAAGGTATTAGGTGAACTAACTAAAGGAGCATTAGGAATTGCCAAAGGAGCAGAAGGCAAAGGAGTTAAAGGCAAAGCTGGCATAGGCAATACTTGAGGAGGCAAATGCGGAAAAGCTGGAACAGGCGGAAGCACAACTGGCGGCTGAACAGGCTGTAACATCGGGGGTGCATTAGCACCTTGTACATAGGGCGGAGGCAATTTCAATAAGTGGGACATTAAGGAATCTTCCTCAAAATCTTTTCTCTTATCAAGGGAAGAGATAGGCAACGTCGGATAGCATTTATCTATTGCCATTCGATGCTGTCTGTCTGAAATTTCCATTGCATTATCTATTTCATCATCTTTGAATTGCTGAGCAGCCTGTATAATCGTCATTCCCTGTGTTTTCCTATCTCGTTTCGCTTGTTTAATTTCTCTCTGTTTGGCTTCCTTACGCCAAAGGCGAAAAGAGTCAAACATTGCCGGCCGGGCTTTTCTTTTAAATAACGTTGCTTCTAAATTATCTAGCACATCAGTTTCGAAACTACCATTTTCTGGCCATTTTAAAACACCATCTTTCTTTGTATATCGGGTCCATGTCTTATTAAAGGCAATAGGACCAACACCATGTTTAGAATAGAGCTCATATGTGGGAGTTCCAACCGAAGGAATCGGACAGGAGTCCTCAAGCTGGGAGTCCCTATTACAACCAAAGCAACAAAGTTTTCCAAACTTAGTCAGACCAGACATCTCACGATTTTTACTGGCTGTTCACAAACATCAAGGGGGTAAAACTTTCAGTTTACACAGCACAAATGCACTTCCCCTCGGCTTTGGCCACTGCAATGGCCAAATCTAAGGACCTAAGGACAAAACAAAGACCAAAATTTGTGGGCGCAACCCACCAAATACTTAACTAAGGATGTCTTCTTACACCAACAGAGGCCCGTCTATCGTCTCGCTTTACCATACATCATCAAAGAAAGGGCCAAGGCAGGGCGGCAGTCAGGGCAGCAGTCGTCAGTAGCCGTCAGGAAGGAGTAACCGCGCTGAAAAAGACCTTCGGACCACTTCGACATACAGGGGTCGCTTGACGTGGCTCGCGATTCCTCCAGAATTTTCTTGCGGGGTTCCTCACGACCTTCAGGCAGAACCGGTACCGCTGAAGCCGCCCCACGTTGGGCGCCAGTTGAAGAACCAGAACCTTATGGGCCTGGCGGCGCAGGGTACGCCTGAAATCTCCTTGGATTCACCTGCCTCAACTAACAGAGACACGGGACACTCTGTCAGGCGTAAAAGATCAGATTTTATTAGCTGCAGCTAGTACAGTTGTCCAAGAAGTACACAAGGTATGTTCTCAGGAGACTGCCACTTTACTTTGTGGCGCACAATCTTATATACCGTATAAAAACCATTTATTAACTACATACACTCCTAGAACACATAGAAAGGAGCCAGTAAGAATAATGTAAAGATAGAACAGAGCCAATAGAAATGTCGGAAAACAAGACAGCACCAATAGAAGGAATTGGAAAACAAAGTATCAAGTGACTTAAGGTTGCCTCCCCTCCAGCTGTGTTTGTCACCCCTCCCTTGAACTAATTCATTAACCGATCCACAACAAAGTTGCATGTGGTGCGATAAGTTTGTGTGCGTTTGGAGGACAGTTGTGAAATGAGAGAATACTAGCAAAGGACAGCGAAGGCCAGACGATAAGATAAGATCGGCGGAGAATAGTGTGAGCCTACAGATAGTTGAAACAAGGATTAGAAAACCAGACAGGGATTAGTGTACTCGGTCAGACCTTAATACCAGCCTTGTAAAGATAGAGGCAGAAGGCTGTTTTGAACACCATGTTGCAGAATAAGCAGAAAAGGCAGAATGGACTTCGTTCGCTGTGCTGCCTGAGTGAAGGCAACATAAAATGGCGGCGGGCCACAAAATGGCGGGTCGATACGATCGTATTAAAAATCGAATTTCCTCACTCTGCTTTGGGGAATTCCCGAGATAACGAATGCAAAAGCTCATCAGAGTTCCTCTGCATCTCTCTCTTCACCTTCTGCCAAGGAATCGACTGCTGACCGTGCTGGAAGCCTGCAAAACTGCAACAAAGTAGCAAAGACGACTACTGCGACCTTGTAACGCTGATCCTGCCACCTTCTCGACTGTTTTCCTGGTGGTGCATGCTGTGGGGGTAGTCTGCCTCCTCTCTGCACTAGAAGCTCCGAAGAAATCTCCAGTGGGTCGACGGAATCTTCCCCCTGCAACCGCAGACACCAAAGAACTGCATAACCGGTCCTCTGGGTCTCCTCTCAGCATGACAAGTGAGGTCCCTTGAACTCAGCAACTCTGTCCAAGTGACTCCCACAGTCCAGCGACTCTTCAGTCCAAGTTTGGTGGAGGTAAGTCCTTGCCTCCCCAAGCTAGACTGCATTGTTGGGAACCGTGTGTTTTGCAGCTATTCCGGCTCCTGTGCACTCTTCAAGGATTTCCTTTGTGCACAGCCAAGCCTGGTTCCACGGCACTCTAACCTGCATTGCACAACCTCCTGAGTTGTCCTCCGGCGTCGTTGGACTCTCTTGTGCAACTTCAGGTGAGCACCGATTCACTCCACTTTGTAGTGCCTGTTCCGGCACTTCTACAGTTGCTGCTTGCTTCTGAGTGGGCTCTTTGTCTTGCGCGACGCCCCCTCTGTCTCCTCACACAATTGGTGACATCGTGGTCCCTCCTGGGCCACAGCAGCATACAAAAACCCTAACCGCAAACTTTGCAGCTAGCAAGGCTTGTTTGCAGTCTTTCTGCGGGAAAACACTTCTGCACGACTCTTCACGATGTGGGACATCCATCCTCCAAAGGGGAAGTTTCTAGCCCTTGTTGTTCTTGCAGAATCCTTAGCTTCTACCATCCAGTGGCAGCTTCTTTGCACCCACAGCTGGCATTTCCTGGGCATCTGCCCACTCCTGACTTGATCGTGACGTTTGGACTTAGTCCCCTTGTTCCACAGGTACTCTCATCTGGCAATCCATCGTTGTTGCATTGCTGGTGTTGGTCTTTCCTGCAGAATTCCCCTATCACGACTTCTGTGCTCTTTGGGGAACTTAGGTGCACTTTGCACCCACTTTTCAGGGACTTGGGGTGGGCTATTTTTCTAACCCTCACTGTTCTCTTACAGTCCCAGCGACCCTCTACAAGGTCACATAGGTTTGGGGTCCATTCGTGGTTCGCATTCCACTTCTAGAGTATATGGTTTGTGTTGCCCCTATCCCTATGTGCCCCCATTGCATTCTATTGTGACTATACATTGTTCGCACTGTTTTCTATTGCTATTACTGCATATTTTGGTATTGTGTACATATATCATGTGTATATTTGCTATCCTCATACTGAGGGTACTTACTGAGATACTTTGGCATATTGTCATAAAAATAAAGTACCTTTATTTTTAGTATATCTGTGTATTGTGTTTTCTTATGATATTGTGCATATGACACTAGTGGTACTGTAGGAGCTTCACTCGTCTCCTAGTTCAGCCTAAGCTGCTCTGCTAAGCTACCATTATCTATCAGCCTAAGCTGTTAGACACCCTATACACTGATAAGGGATAACTGGGCCTGGTGCAAGGTGTAAGTACCCCTTGGTACTCACTACAAGCCAGTCCAGCCTCCTACACGTGTAATTTCCCATTGGGATAAGATAGAAATATAGAGTTTGGTGTCTCTGCACTCACAATTTAAAACCACAACTTATGATAAAGTCAGATTTTAAATTGTAAGTCTGAAAATGGCACTTTTAGAAGGTTGGCATTTTATTACTTTAACCATTCTGTGCCTCTGTTTGCCTCTGAATACACATCTGGGGTTGTTGACAGCTGTGCTTTGTGCATTCCCTCTAGATAGTCACACTCAAAAGGAGCTTGGGTGTGACATTTGCATCCTGATGGCCTAGCACCAGGCTGATGGCCTTCCTGGGTTAGGTGGGTGGGAGGAGTTGACACTTCTGAATAGAGCTGTGCCTCTCCTCACACAAAGGGCTCCATACCCCTGTAGAGTGTCTTGAGCCAGGGAAGGGAAGGGCAGGGACCTTGTGGTTTTCAGAGGCCTCCTTTGAAGTCTCCTCCACTTCAAAGGCACATCTGGGTATAAATAGTGGAACTCAAAAAACAGAAAATCAGATCTCTACTGGAACGAAGGGCACTCTGCCAGGAAGAAGGACTGCTGGGCTGCCAGGAGGGACTGCCACTTTGCAACTGCTTTTCTGTGTTGGTCTAGTGCTGCTGCCCTAGAAGGGGCTGCCACTTTGCTACTTGCTTTGCTGTGTTGGCCTGATGCCTGCTGCTTCTTGCCTGCAGTGAGAAGGACTGGACTTGTTCTCTACATCATTGAACCCAAGAGTCTCCAAGGGCTTACTGGCTTGCACCGTGTTTTTCTGCAGTCTCAGGGATATCAAATACTGCTTGCAACTCTCCTGATGCTGCTGGACTCTGACAGCTGTGAATCCTAGCCTTGCTTGATGTGCCTCCTCCTGTCCTGCGCCTCAGAAGTGGGTTCTGCAGCTAAAGTCTCCAAAAAGCGATGCATCGCCTGACTGCAGCAGAAAAATTGATGCATCGCATTCCCAGTGGCAATGCAGCGGCTACCTGACAATGACAGATTTACAGCCTGCGCGGCCCGATGATGACTCTCTGTGTAGCCCGAAGATGACACATCGCCTTCACTTCCACGGAACCCTGAGTGAGGTGAAAATGCAGACACATGTCCTCGCCAACGACGCATCGCTCCATCAAAAGTGTACAGTTCAGCAGACCCTGTATGGTTTCTGTAGCCAGCATATCTTCCATCATGGGTGGCCTGGATTTTAGATTTGCACTGGTCCCTTGTGATCTCAAGTAACCTTTGGACCACTAGTGACTTCTAAGCACTTTTTTCACATTTAATCTTTAAAAATTCATTTCTCAACTTCGACTTATTGGATTTCTGTTCTTGTTTTAATCATTTAAATAGTGTCTGTTTCCAACCTGGTGTTGAGTCATTTTATGGTGTCTTTCACTTTGTTACTGTAATTACATGTTGCACAAAAGCTTCACAGATTACCTCTCAAATTAAGCCTGACTGCTCTGTGCCAAGCTACCAGTGGGTGTGCACAGGGTAATTTAGGGTTTGTACTTGACTTACCCTGACTAGGATTGTGGTCCCTCCTTGGACAGGGTGCAAACCTCTGCCAACTACAGACCCAGGTTTTAACAGTCCTTCATCTCCTACAGAATGAAACGAGAACAATACTGTCAATAATAAATAATATATAAAATATGTAATTCCATCCAAAATAAACATTTCCTTTCAAGTATTTATACACTTATATTTCACCAATAATTTGTTTTAACATGATGAAGCCTAGGTACCAACTGTTATCACTTCTAGGATGTTTCTTCTGTATTCTAATAAATGGCTCAACCAACAAATTATAAATCTTAAGAAACATTTCATAAATACTTTTATATCTGAAAACCATCCCGTCATAACATAATTTTATCACTGATAGATTGTACATAGATGTTTGATGACTAATTTTCAGAGAAAACTGAATGATCAAGACTCATTGACAGCTAAAATATATGGCACACTCTGCTTCCCTGAAGATGCACTAAGTTACAAAAACCCTTTCTTATTGTTTGATCAAAATATAATTCCAGTTTTTAAAATCAAAACAAAACTCTATTTTTTGTACAATAGAATCTGAACCCCAGATAGATCACCTGACTGTATGAATAGTTAAAACCAATAACGTGTAAGCTTTGCCTATAACACGTTTTAACTCACACGTTTCTCAGCATTTTTGGATTCAAAATGGGTTCTTGTAATATAAAATGAAATACCCCTCGTGGGTAAGCATTGTTTATTGAAAGTTATTAACCAATAAGTTAAACGCTTACCATATAATGAGGTTAACTTGCAAGGTTTCCTATTTTCAAAATGAAGTTGCCATGTTTGGTCCACTATTTATGGCGAGTATACTCCCATGTATCATAGTCATCAAAATGTAACTGACAAATTAAACAAATCCTGATCTTTCAAGTCAGACTAAGATCAGAACACCATATTGGAATGTCAATCTTGCATTAATCAAGGGAACCAAAGAAATGACCAACAGTTCGGGAATGATAGGGAGCAATTTGAAACAACGTACGTATCTCATGAAACAAGAATTCAATCAATGTTCACATGGAACTACTCTCATCAAGTATCATAAAGTCAAAAGGATGTCCAGAGGATTACAGTTCTCATTGAAACCAGCTTTTTGTAAGAATAACTAAAAATTCACTGAATGATGGTATGCCATACTAAATAAATATTCTTTGGATTAGATTTTACTAATAGTTGAGGAATTATCCAAGATACTCATGATTTAACACAAGAGATCACACAACTTAAACGAGAAATAATGACTAAAACTCAGATTGAAAACTGAGAATCCAGCAAAAAGGACATTATTGTTCAATTAGATAAATATACTGCTGAAATCAATGTGAGGCAAATAAAGCAATTCAAATGGGATGCCATCAATTATAAATTGGGTGAAGTTTACAATTGGGCTGAGGTTTATGCAAGGAAGCAACAAACTAGGACTTCATCTCAAACTTCAGAAGGACAAACTTCACCATTTGCGAGGGTAACAAAAATAGGAGATTACAGAAGATCATGATCTTGGATGTGGTGGAAAATATTGGAGAATAACAAGCTTCAACTTCATCTTCTGACAAATCCAATGTGTTTGTTTTGCACATCGGTCCCTCACCAAATGAAAAACCTAAAGATGTTATGGTTCCAAAAGATATGGGTGGACAAAGCAGTAGTCAATATCTCAGTATATCTCAGCGACAACTAACAGCAATTCAAACGAAGATTCTTCAGAAAGGAATGTTGTTCGTACCCACGTATGATTCCAATGAACTCGAAGTTGAAATCAGTATTTTCAAATTCATGCTCACATTAAGATTACGGCATTTTTTTGAGACTGTAGTAAATGATTCACCCGATAATAAACCTGGAACATTGAACAGATGGAAACCAAATAGCACATTTGAAGCACCTGTTAGTCATTGAAACAGTGGTGAACCTAGATGTAAGGAATATGTTTTCCTCCAAAAGACAAGGTTGAAGGAATTTAACAAGCAAAGAGATGGGCATCGTCAAGCAGCTTGCCGAAGACACAACTATTACTTTTTGCATGGCAAATAAAGGCGGTACTTTGGTGATCCTAGATAGGGAGTTTTACTTGCAGAATGTAAATTCCCATGTTTCAGATGATTGTACATCTATAATGATGGATGAAAACCCTAACAAAGAATTTTCCAGGCTACTAGGAATCATTTTACATGAGGCCACAGAGAAGGGCACCATTTCAGAATCAGACAAAGGATTCCTAACTCAAAAGTAGTCCAAAGTTCCCACTCTACACATGTTACCCAAGACACACAACAACACTGAATAGCCTGTATTTAGACAGATAGTGTCAACTAACAATTCCATTCATGAACCCTGGAAAAATACTTAGATCAATATCTGCAACCAAGTATACAGTCCAGCCAATCTTATTTAAAAGATGCTATTGATGTTCTTAACAAGATACGAAAAACCACAATAAAGACGTACAGATATGGCTCTGTACTATTGATGTGAAATTGCTTTACACAGTCATACCTCATAACTCAGGATTGATGGCTGTTGAATATGCATTGATAACTAGCACTTTAGATAAAGACCTGAAGGTCTTCCATTTGGAACCAATGCGTTTCACACTGTAGCATAGTTACTTTTAGTGAAATGACAAATATTACTTACAACTCACTGAAACATCAGTGGGTAATTATGCAGCTTCATGCTGCGCTAAACTATTCATGAAAAAATTCGAGGAGGACAACATTTTGACCAATAAAAAATGGAGGAAGAACCTGATGGGTTACTGGAGCTTTAGGGCCTAATTATGATCTAGGTGAATGGGATACTCCGCCTCAAACATGACTTAAATCCCCCCCACTGTTTTACAAGTTCTATAGGATAAAATGGAACTTGTAAAATGGCAGACGGGATGTCCGTCACATTTATGACCAAGTATCCCATCCGCTAAGGTTGTATTCAGGCCCTAAGTGATTACATTTTTCTTCTATGGAAAGGTGCCAAGAAGGAATTGGAAGCAGTCATCCTAGATTTGAATGCTGTAGGCAATGGCATAGGTTTCATTCATGAGATCAGTGAAACTAAAATACAATTGTGGGATGTTGAAGAAAACCTGGAGGACAATTGGATACACACAAATATTTACACAAAACCCACTGATTGCAATAATCTATTGCACTTAGGCAGTTTTCATCAACTAGTACTACAAAAACACTTACACTATTCTCAACAATTGTATATAAAAATAATTACTTCATATTCTGAAAACTATGACCAGGGCAAGTTGTGAATGTGTGGAAAATGTAAAGAAAGAGGTTATCCAGAAAACATCATAAAAGAGGCCATGAAGCAAGCAGATAACAGAGACAGGTTACAAATGCTGGGAGGAAAATCTCAGAGTCGCAATCAATACAGAGCGGTTTTTATATCAAAGTATTCCACCCACCGGATGAAACTCTCAAAAAGAATTCTCTGACATTGCCCAATGTTAAAAACAGAACCCAATTTTAAAGGAATTTTTAGAGTTCTACCAGTGTTTGCTTATGAACATTTGAAAAACATAAGAGTTACTATACTTTTCCAAGAACATGGACAGGGATATTCAAAGAAGAAATACAAGGGTACCACACCATGTTTGAATTATGGAAATTACAATAACATCATTAAAGGCACTGAGATCACTCATCTGTATAATGAAAACAATGTAAAACTAATATCCACGGCTACTTGTGATTCCAAGAATGCCTTATATATGTTGAAATGTCCATGTCCATGTGGTGTAGGATATGTCAGTAAAAGTGAACGAAAAATTAAAGCTAGACTGACTGAGCACAAAAGCAAAATAAGAATGAGGAATGAGAAATCCACAGTGGCCGTGAACTTTAATTCTCAAGGATACCACATCAGTAAATTGAGATTTATAGTGTTGGAAGTATCAAGTTGAGAGAAGATGTAGACAATAAAAACAATGATCTAAAAATAAACTATTTTGGGTAAAGAAATTGGACACAATGATCCTGGAAAGATTGAATTAATGCTTGGAATGTACATGCGTTCTATGAATGTTGAAATGTATCCTTGCATTGTCACAGTATGATGTTTCTAGTTTCACACAGTTGTAATGCATATGATTTATGACACAATGTGTAGAATTTGTTTTAGTTTACTGCATTTATTTGTTTTAAAGAAAAGAAATGCATAGTTTTTTTTGTCTACCATTCAGTTGTAGTGAAGAATTGGTACATGCACACATTATTAAAATAAGATCAGTTTTTTAATTTATTTTTCACTTAAAGTCATGTTTCACCCAACACAGTAGTTATCCCATGATGCCCTTTGATATCTTTTTTAGTTCTTTTTCATACATATTGTATTGGAACACTCTCATTAGACAGAAACATCATTAAAACAAGATAATTAGATTGGAATGAGTTTGAAATTGATATTTCAACATGGCGTTCTGCTGTAAGTCATATTCAGATGATCAAGTCTTATTTCGTGTCCATGATATGTGAGAATCAATTTATCATAGTTAGTGGACCAAAAATAAAGTGGTTTAATTTTGAATACCGAGAACCTTAAGAGTTAACCTTGTCATCCAGTAAGTCTTTAACTTATTGTTCTTTTAATCTTCAATACATTAATATCTTACTGCATTACACACATTTATTTGATCAAAAGCAAGTAATCAAATTGGAACAAATCCAAGATCGACATTCCAATATGGCGTCCTGATCATAGTCCGACTTGGACGATTGGGAGCATTTCATTTGCCAGTCCTATTTTGAAGACTATAATAAGTGGAAGTATACTTGTCATGAATAGTGGACCAAACATAGAAGGTTCATTTTGAATCCCAAGAGCCTTGCAACTTATCCTTTTTATCTGGTAAGTGTTCAATTTATTGTTTTTTAACTTTCATCACACAATGTTTACCCACCGGGTTATTATTTCATTTTATATTACGAGAACCCGCTTTGAATCAAAAAATGCTGAGAAACTTGCAAGTGAAACGTGTTATCAGTAAAGCCCTCACGTCATTGGTTTTAACACTTCACACAGAAAGACAATCTATCTAGGGATTAGGTCCTATTGCACAACAAATAGAGTTTTGGTATGATTTAAAAAATTGGGATTATGTTTTGATCAAACAATAAGATGGCGTGCTAGTAATTTAAATTACCTTCAGAAATCCAGATTGAGTCAGATGTTTTAGCTTACAGTGAGAGTTGATCATTCAGTTTTCTCTGAAATGTAGTCATCAAACATCTATGAATAATTTGGCAGTGATATACTCAGATTATGACTGGATGGTTTTCAGATATATGAGTATTTATGAAACATTTCTTGAGGTTTATAATTTGTTGCTTGAGCCTTTTTAATAGAACAGAGAACAACCATCCTAGGAGTGATAACAGTTGGTAACTAGAATTTATCATGTTGAAAGGAATTATGTTTGAAATATAAGTGTACACATGACAAGGAATGTTTATGTTTATGTTATATGGAATTACAAAACTAGGTATATGATTTAGTATTAAGACAGCATTGTTCTCTTTTTATTCTGTAGTACACCCCCTGATGAAGGACCTTCACAAGTCCAAAGTGCATTGGGATTTTGAATTATAATTCACGTGGAGAATCTGTAATGAATGCAAGAAAATAGTGCCCATATTTGCAAGAAACTTATGCAGTGTGGCGGCGCAAGCCAGCTTGCTGCGCCGCTCTGCGCCATTAGGAAAGAGCAGGGATGCATTGCATTTATAACAATATGATGTGTACCTGTATTTTCCTCTGTGGTGGTGTTTTGGGTCCATTTGTAGTTCCTTGTCTGGGCACAGTGATGGCTTATCTGAGGCTTGCGGCCTGTTTTAGTTCAGCTTCTTTTAGTGGCAACATTTTTATTTTCATAATCAATAGCTATTCTACAAGAGTGTCACTATCAGCGTCACTATCAATGTTATGGCTGACATTCTCTGCATCATGTTCTTTTCCTCGGGTTCAAAAGAACGGAATGCAAGCACACAGGATAATATTTTGTATTGCTGCCACAAGACTATTTAAACAGTCCAGTCAGGGGAACTGCAGACAACCACTCACACACTTTTGTCTTAGCCAATACCTTAACAGAAGAGGGTGGGGATGTTACATTCATCATGGAAGCACACAACGCATATAGAAAATAAATATTTCATTCTTGGGTCACCTTTCCTGAAATAGATGAAAATTCACATACATTTCATACATATAGAATAGCAAATGTACCACAACAGTACCGAGCTTATCAGTATTTAGAGATACCTCTCTCTTATCAAGAATACCAAAACTTTAATGACGGACTGATGTGGCTGACACTTAGCACAAACACGGCACATCCAAATATGCAGGCTATGCAAGTAGCTGAAGTATGCACACTTTATAATGAGCTAGCAGAAATATATAGACATGTAATACAATTTGTAATGGAGACTGTGAGAAAGTAGCCTCTTTCTAGCCTTGTTACCCCCACTTTTGGCCTGTTTGTGAGTGATATGTTTTCAGTATGTGTAGGAGGCTGGACCGGCTTGTGGTGAGTACCAAGGGGTACTTGCACCTTGCACCAGGCCCAGTTATCCCTTATTAGTGTATAGGGTGTCTAGCAGCTTAGGCTGATAGATAATGGTAGCTTAGCAGAGCAGCTTAGGCTGAACTAGGAGACGTGTGAAGCTACTACAGTACCACTTAGTGTCATATGCACAATATCATAAGAAAACACAATACACAGTTATACTAAAAATAAAGGTACTTTATTTTTATGACAATATGCCAAAGTATCTTAGAGTGTACCCTCAGTGAGAGGATAGGAAATATACACAAGATATATATACACAATAGCAAAAATATGCAGTATAGTCTTAGAAAACAGTGCAAACAATGTATAGTTACAATAGGATGCAATGGGGAAACATAGGGATAGGGGCAACACAAACCATATACTCCAGAAGTGGAATGCGAACCACGAATGGACCCCAAACCTATGTGACCTTGTAGAGGGTCGCTGGGACTATTAGAAAATAGTGAGAGTTAGCAAAATAACCCTCCCCAAGACCCTTAAAAGTGAGTGCAAAGTGCACTAAAGTTCCCCTAAGGACAAAAGAGTCGTGTTAGAGGAATAATGCAGGAAAGACACAAACCAGCAATGCAACAACTGTGGATTTCCAATCTAGGGTACCTGTGGAACAAGGGGACCAAGTCCAAAAGTCACAAGCAAGTCGGAGATGGGCAGATGCCCAGGAAATGCCAGCTGCGGGTGCAAAGAAGCTTCTACTGGACAGAAGAAGCTGAGGTTTCTGCAGGAACGAAAAGGGCTAGAGACTTCCCCTTTGGTGGACGGATCCCTCTCGCCTTGGAGAGTCGTGCAGAAGTGCTTTCCCGCCGGAAGGACGCCAACAAGCCTTGCTACACGCAAATCGTGCGTTTGGCGTTTTTGGACGCTGCTGGGGCCCAGGAGGGACCAGGAGGTCGCAAATTGGATCTGCAGAGAGAGGGGACATCGAGCAAGACAAAGAGCCCTAACTGAAGCAGGTAGCACCCGGAAAAGTGCCAGAACAGGCACTACGAGGATGCTTGAAACGGTGCTCGCCGAAGTTGCACAAAGGAGTCCCACGTCGCCGGAGACCAACTTAGAAAGTCGTGCAATGCAGGTTAGAGTGCCGTGGACCCAGGCTTGGCTGTGCACGAAGGATTTCCGCCGGAAGTGCACAGGGGCTGGAGTAGCTGTAAAGTCGCGGTTCCCAGCAATGCAGCCCAGCGAGGTGAGGCAAGGACTTACCTCCACCAAACTTGGGCTGAAGAGTCACTGGACTGTGGGGGTCACTTGGACAGCATCACTGGATTCGAGGGACCTCGCTCGTCGTGCTGAGAGGAGACCCAAGGGACCGGTAATGCAGCTTTTTGGTGCCTGCGGTTGCAGGGGGAAGATTCCGTCGACCCACGGGAGATTTCTTCGGAGCTTCTGGTGCAGAGAGGAGGCAGACTACCCCCACAGCATGCACAAGCAGGAAAACAGTCGAGAAGGCGGCAGGATCAGCGTTACAGAGTTGCAGTAGTCGTCTTTGCTACTATGTTGCAGGTTTGCAGGCTTCCAGCGCGGTCAGCGGTCGATTCCTTATCAGAAGGTGAAGAGGGAGATGCAGAGGAACTCGGCTGAGCTCATGCATTCGTTATCTAAAGTTTCCCCAGAGACAGAGACCCTAAATAGCCAGAAAAGAGGGTTTGGCTACCTAGGAGAGAGGAAAGGCTACTAACACCTGAAGGAGCCTATCAGCAGGAGTCTCTGACGTCACCTGGTGGCACTGGCCACTCAGAGCAGTCCAGTGTGCCAGCAGCACCTCTGTTTCCAAGATGGCAGAGGTCTGGAGCACACTGGAGGAGCTCTGGACACCTCCCAGGGGAGGTGCAGGTCAGGGGAGTGGTCACTCCCCTTTCCTTTGTCCAGTTTCGCGCCAGAGCAGGGGCTAAGGGGTCCCTGAACCGGTGTAGACTGGCTTATGCAGAATTGGGCACCTCTGTGCCCAACAAAGCATTTCCAGAGGCTGGGGGAGGCTACTCCTCCCCTGCCTTCACACCATTTTCCAAAGGGAGAGGGTGTCACACCCTCTCTCAGAGGAAGTTCTTTGTTCTGCCATCCTGGGCCAGGCCTGGCTGGACCCCAGGAGGGCAGCTGCCTGTCTGAGGGGTTGGCAGCAGCAGCAGCTGCAGTGAAACCCCAGGAAGGGCAGTCTGGCAGTACCAGGGTCTGTGCTACAGACCACTGGGATCATGGAATTGTACCAACAATGCCAGGATGGCATAGAGGGGGCAATTCCATGATCATAGACATGTTACATGGCCATATTCGGAGTTACCATGGTGAAGCTACATATAGGTAGTGACCTATATGTAGTGCACGCGTGTAATGGTGTCCCCGCACTCACAAAGTTCAGTGAATTGGCTCTGAACAATGTGGGGGCACCTTGGCTAGTGCCAGGGTGCCCTCACACTAAGTAACTTTGCACCTAACCTTTACCAGGTAAAGGTTAGACATATAGGTGACTTATAAGTTACTTAAGTGCAGTGTAAAATGGCTGTGAAATAACGTGGACGTTATTTCACTCAGGCTGCAGTGGCAGGCCTGTGTAAGAATTGTCAGAGCTCCCTATGGGTGGCAAAAGAAATGCTGCAGCCCATAGGGATCTCCTGGAACCCCAATACCCTGGGTACCTCAGTACCATATACTAGGGAATTATAAGGGTGTTCCAGTAAGCCAATGTAAATTGGAAAAAAATGGTCACTAGCCTGTCAGTGACAATTTAAAAGTAATGAGAGAGCATAACCACTGAGGTTCTGGTTAGCAGAGCCTCAGTGAGACAGTTAGGCACCACACAGGGAGCATATACATGCACACCTATGAGCACTGGGGCCCTGTGTGACAGGGAGAACTTCCTCTGAGAGAGGGTGTTACACCCTCTCCCTTTGGAAAATGGTGTGAAGGCAGGGGAGGAGAAGCCTCCCCCAGCCTCTGGAAATGCTTTCTTGGGCACAGATGTGCCCAATTCTGCATAAGCCAGTCTACACCGGTTCGGGGGATCGCTTAGCCCTGCTCTGGCGCGAAACTGGACAAAGGAAAGGGGAGTGACCACTCCCCTGACCTGCACCTCCCCTGGGAGGTGTCCAGAGCTCCTCCAGTGTGCTCCAGATCTCTGCCATCTTGGAAACAGAGGTGCTGCTGGCACAGTGGACTGCTCTGAGTGGCCAGCGCCACCAGGTGACGTCAGAGACTCCTTCTGATAGGCTCCTTCAGGTGTTAGTAGCCTAACCCTCTTTTCTGGTTATTTAGGGTCTCTGTCTCTGGGGAAACTTTAGATAACGAATGCAAGAGCTCATCCGAGTTCCTCTGCATCTCTCTCTTCACCTTCTGCCAAGGAATCTACTGCTGACCGCGCTGGAAGCCTGCAAAACTGCAACATAGTAGCAAAGACGACTACTGCAACTCTTTAACGCTGATCCTGCCGCCTTCTCAACTGTTTTCCTGGTGGTGCATGCTGTGGGGGTAGTCTGCCTCCTCTCTGCACTAGAAGCTCCGATGAAATCTCCTGTGGGTCGACGGAATCTTCCCCCTGCAACCGCAGGCACCAAAAAGCTGCATTACCGGTCCCTTGGGTCTCCTCTCCGCACGACGAGCGAGGTCCCTCGAATCCAGCAACTCTGTCCAAGTGACTCCCACAGTCCAGTGACTCTTCAGTCCAAGTTTGGTGGAGGTAAGTCCTTGCCTCCCCACGCCAGACTGCATTACTGGGAACCGTGACTTTTTCAGCTACTCCGGCCCCTGTGCACTTCCAGCGGAAATCCTTTGTGCACAGCCAAGCCTGGGTCCACGGCACTCTAACCTGCATTGCACGACTTTCTAAGTTGGTCTCCGGCGACGTGGGACTCCTTTGTGTAACTTCGGGTGAGCACCGTTTCACGCATCCTCGTAGTGCCTGTTTCAGGCACTTCTCTGGGTGCTACCTGCTGCTAAGAGGACTCCTTGTCTTGCTCAACGTCCCCTTTACCTCCTGGCGCAATTTGCGACATCCTGGTCTTTCCTGGGCCACAGCAGCATCCAAAAACGCTAACTGCGCGATTTGCAGCTAGCAAGGCTTGTTGGTGTTCTTTCGGAGGGAAAACACTTCTGCACAACTCTCCACGGCGTGAGGGATCCGTCCTCCAAAGAGGAAGTCTCTAGCCCTTGTCGTTTCTGCAGAAACCTAAGCTTCTTCTGTCCAGTAGAAGCTTCTTTGCACCCTCAACTGGCATTTCCTGGGCATCTGCCCATCTCTGACTTGCTTGTGACTTTTGGACTTGGTTCCCTTGTTCCACAGGTACCCTCGACTGGAAATCCATCGTTGTTGCATTGCTGGTTTGTGTCTTTCCTGCAGTATTCCTCTATCACGACTTCTTTGTCCTTGGGGGAACTTTAGTGCACTTTGCACTCACTTTTCAGGGTCTTGGGGTGGGCTATTTTTCTAACCATTACTATTTTCTAATAGTCCCAGCGACCCTCTACAAGGTCACATAGGTTTGGGGTCCATTCGTGGTTCGCATTCCACTTTTGGAGTATATGGTTTGTGTTGCCCGTATCCCTATGTGTCCCCATTGCATCCTATTGTAACTATACATTGTTTGCACTGTTTTCTAAGACTATACTGCATATTTTTGGTATTGTGTATATATATCTTGTGTATATTTCCTATCCTCTCACTGAGGGTACACTCTGAGATACTTTGGCATATTGTCATAAAAATAAAGTACCTTTATTTTTAGTATAACTGTGTATTGTGTTTTCTTATGA
This sequence comes from Pleurodeles waltl, assembly GCF_031143425.1. Taxonomy (NCBI): domain Eukaryota; kingdom Metazoa; phylum Chordata; class Amphibia; order Caudata; family Salamandridae; genus Pleurodeles; species Pleurodeles waltl. The sequence continues at coordinate 598,353,231 of NC_090440.1, read as the reverse complement.
TATTGTGCATATGACACTAGGTGGTACTGTAGGAGCTTCACTCGTCTCCTAGTTCAGCCTAAGCTGCTCTGCTAAGCTACCATTATCTATCAGCCTATGCTGCTAGACACCCTATACACTAATAAGGGATAACTGGGCCTTGTGCAAGGTGCAAGTAACCCTTGGTACTCACTACAAGCCAGTCCAGCCTCCTACATTGGTTGTGCAGCGGTGGGATAAGTGCTTTGAGACTACTTACCACTCTTGACATTGTACTTTTCATAAGAGAAAAATATACAAAACAAGTTCAGTGTATATACACATAACCAAAAAGTTTTGCATTTCCTCTTTTCACTCTTTTCTAAGTGCTGAAAAGTACTTCTAAACTTTCTAAAAAGTTCTAAAAAGTTTAAAAAGTTTTTTTTTCTGTCTTTCTAAAAGTTCTGAAAACTTTTTTTTTCTTTTTCTATCACTTTAACTCTCTCTAAAAATGTCTGGCACAGGCCAAAATGTTGATCTGTCCAAACTTGCATATGACCACCTTAGCTGGAAAGGAGCAAGGAGTCTCTGTGTAGAGAGAGGTTTGAGTGTAGGGAAGAATCCTTCCTTTGAATTGTTACTTAACATGCTTAGAGAACAAGATAAGGCTAAAAGTGCCCCATCTGTTGAAAAAGTAGCTAATGGTTCCCAATCTGATCCAGGGACTCCCCCAGGAAAAGATTCAGGAAAGAAACTTTCCAGCCTGCCCATTACTAGACAGTCTAGCATAGTTGGTACTGATGTTGAGTCACACCATACAGATAGTGTTGTCTCACATCATAGCAAGAGCATTCATTCTCATCAAAGTAGAAATGATGTGTCTGTTAGCCAAGCTGTTAGGGTGTCCTCTGTAAGGGACAGGTCTCCTTCTGTCCATTCTCATCATACTTCTGTTTCAAGACATGTCCCTCCCCCCCACCCTGATGACAGATTGTTAGAAAGGGAGCTCAATAGATTGAGAGTGGAACAAACCAGGCTGAAGCTCAAGAAGCAACAGCTGGATTTAGAGAGACAGACTTTAGAAGTAGAGAAGGAGAGACAGAAACTGGGTTTAGAAACCCATGGTGGCAGCAGCAGTATTCCCCATAGTCATCCTGCAAAAGAGCATGATTCCAGGAATCTGCACAAGATAGTTCCCCCTTATAAGGAGGGGGATGACATTAACAAGTGGTTTGCTGCACTTGAGAGGGCCTGTGTTGTACAGGATGTCCCTCAAAGGCAGTGGGCTGCTATCCTATGGCTATCATTTAGTGGAAAAGGTAGGGATAGGCTCCTTACTGTGAAAGAAAGTGATGCCAATAATTTTACAGTTCTTAAGAATGCACTCCTGGATGGTTATGGCTTAACCACTGAACAATACAGGATAAAGTTCAGAGAGACCAAAAAGGAGTCTTCACAAGACTGGGTTGATTTCATTGACCATTCAGTGAAGGCCTTGGAGGGGTGGTTACATGGCAGTAAAGTTACTGATTATGACAGCCTGTATAACTTGATCCTGAGAGAGCATATTCTTAATAATTGTGTGTCTGATTTGTTGCACCAGTACTTGGTGGACTCTGATCTGACCTCTCCCCAAGAATTGGGAAAGAAGGCAGACAAATGGGTCAGAACAAGGGTGAACAGAAAAGTTCATACAGGGGGTGACAAAGATGGCAACAAAAAGAAGGATGGTAAGTCTTCTGACAAGGGTGGGGACAAACCTAAAAATGAGTCTTAATCAGGCCCACAAAAACACTCTGGTGGGGGTGGTGGGCCCAAATCCTCTTTTAATCAAAACAAAGAAAAGAATCCATGGTGCTATTTATGTAAAGTAAAAGGCCATTGGACAACAGATCCCAGTTGTCCAAAGAAAAGCACCAAGCCTCCTACCACTACAACCCCTACTGCTACACCTAGTGTCCCTACTAATAGCAGTGGTGGTGGGAGCAAACCTACTAATAGCCAATCCAAGGGAGTAGCTGGGCTCACTATTGGTAACTTAGTTGGGGTTGGTCTGGTTAGGGAGACCACAGAGGCTATATTAGTCTCTGAGGGGGCTATTGATTTAGCCACCTTAGTTGCTTGTCCCCTTAATATGGATAAGTGTAGGAAAGTACCATCTTGCCTGGCATGTTACCCCCATTTTTCACTGTATATATGTTGTTTTAGTTGAATGGGTCACAGGGACCCTGTTCACCAGGGCCCCAGTGCTCATAAGTGTGCCTGAATGTGTTACCTGTGTAGTGACTAACTGTCTCACTGAGGCTCTGCTAATCAGAACCTCAGTTGTTATGCTCTCTCATTTCTTTCAAATTGTCACTAACAGGCTAGTGACCAATTTTACCAATTTACATTGGCTTACTGTGTAGGAAAGTACCATCTTGCCTGGCATGTTACCCCCATTTTTCACTGTATATATGTTGTTTTAGTTGTATGTGTCACTGGGACCCTGGTAACCCAGGGCCCCAGTGCTCATAAGTGTGCCTGAATGTGTTACCTGTGTAGTGACTAACTGTCTCACTGAGGCTCTGCTAATCAGAACCTCAGTGGTTATGCTCTCTCATTTCTTTCCAAATTGTCACTAACAGGCTAGTGACCATTTTTACCAATTTACATTGCCTTACTGGAACACCCTTATAATTCCCTAGTATATGGTACTAAGGTACCCAGGGTATTGGGGTTCCAGGAGATCCCTATGGGCTGCAGCATTTCTTTTGCCACCCATAGGGAGCTCTGACAATTCTTACACAGGCCTGCCACTGCAGCCTGAGTGAAATAACGTCCACGTTATTTCACAGCCATTTTACACTGCACTTAAGTAAGTTATAAGTCACCTATATGTCTAACCTTTACCTGGTAAAGGTTAGGTGCAAAGTTACTTAGTGTGAGGGCACCCTGGCACTAGCCAAGGTGCCCCCACATTGTTCAGAGCCAATTCCCTGAACTTTGTGAGTGCGGGGACACCATTACACACGTGCACTACATATAGGTCACTACCTACATGTAGCTTCACAATGGTAACTCCGAATATGGCCATGTAACATGTCTATGATCATGGAATTGCCCCCTCTATACCATCCTGGCATAGTTGGCACAATCCCATGATCCCAGTGGTCTGTAGCACAGACCCTGGTACTGCCAAACTGCCCTTCCTGGGGTTTCACTGCAGCTGCTGCTGCTGCCAACCCCTCAGACAGGCATCTGCCCTCCTGGGGTCCAGCCAGGCCTGGCCCAGGATGGCAGAACAAAGAACTTCCTCTGAGAGAGGGTGTTACACCCTCTCCCTTTGGAAAATGGTGTGAAGGCAGGGGAGGAGTAGCCTCCCCCAGCCTCTGGAAATGCTTTGTTGGGCACAGATGTGCCCAATTCTGCATAAGCCAGTCTACACCGGTTCAGGGGACCCCTTAGCCCTGCTCTGGCGCGAAACTGGACAAAGGATAGGGGAGTGACCACTCCCCTGACCTGCACCTCCCCTGGGAGGTGTCCAGAGCTCCTCCAGTGTGCTCCAGACCTCTGCCATCTTGGAAACAGAGGTGCTGCTGGCACACTGGACTGCTCTGAGTGGCCAGTGCCACCAGGTGACGTCAGAGACTCCTTCTGATAGGCTCCTTCAGGTGTTGCTAGCCTATCCTCTCTCCTAGGTAGCCAAACCCTCTTTTCTGGCTATTTAGGGTCTCTGTCTCTGGGGAAACTTTAGATAACGAATGCAAGAGCTCATCCGAGTTCCTCTGCATCTCTCTCTTCACCTTCTGCCAAGGAATCGACTGCTGACCGCGCTGGAAGCCTGCAAAACTGCAACATAGTAGCTAAGACGACTACTGCAACTCTGTAACGCTGATCCTGACGCCTTCTCGACTGTTTTCCTGGTGGTGCATGCTGTGGGGGTAGTCTGCCTCCTCTCTGCACCAGAAGCTCCGAAGAAATCTCCCGTGGGTCGACGGAATCTTCCCCCTGCAACCGCAGGCACCAAAAAGCTGCATTACCGGTCCCTTGGGTCTCCTCTCAGCACGACGAGCAAGGTCCCTCGAATCTAGCAACTCAGTCCAAGTGGCCCCCACAGTCCAGTGACTCTTCAGTCCAAGTTTGGTGGAGGTAAGTCGTTGCCTCACCTCGCTAGACTGCATTACTGGGAACTGCGACTTTTGCAGCTACTCCGGCCTCCGTGCACTTCCGGCGGAAATCCTTTGTGCACAGTCCAGCCTGGGTCCACGGCACTCTAACCTGCATTGCACGACCTCCTAAGTTGTTCTCCGGCGACGTGGGACTTCTTTGTGCGACTTCAGGTGAGCACTGTTTCATGGATCCTTCTAGTGCCTGTTTTTGGCACTTCTCCGGGTGCTACCTGCTACTGAGAGGGCTCCTTGTCTTGCTCGATATCCCCTCTACCTCCTGGTCCAATTTGCGACCTCCTGGTCCTTCCTGGGCCACAGCAGCATCCAAAAACGCTAACCATACGATTTGCAGCTAGCAAGGCTTGTTGGCATTCTTTTGGCAGGAAAACACTTCTGCTCGACTCTCCACGGCGAGAGGGATCCGTCCACCAAAGGGGAAGTCTCTAGCCCTTTTTGTTCCTGCAGAAACCTCAGCTTCTTCTGTCCAGTAGAAGCTTCTTTGCACCCACAGCTGGCATTTCCTGGGCATCGGCCCATCTCCGACTTGCTTGTGACTTTTGGACTTGGTCCCCTTGTTGCACAGGTACCCAAGATTGTAAATCCATCATTGTTGCATTGTTGGTTTGTGTCTTTCCTGCATTATTCCTCTAACACGACTTCTTTGTCCTTAGGGGAACTTTAGTGCACTTTGCACTCACTTTTCAGGGTCTTGGGGAGGGTTATTTTTCTAACTCTCACTATTTTCTAATAGTCCCAGCGACCCTCTACAAGGTCACATAGGTTTGGGGTCCATTCGTGGTTCGCATTCCACTTTTGGAGTATATGGTTTGTGTTGCCCCTATCCCTATGTGTCCCCATTGCATCCTATTGTAACTATACATTGTTTGCTCTGTTTTCTAAGACTATACTGCATATTTTTGCTATTGTGTATATATATCTTGTGTATATTTCCTATCCTCTCACTGAGGGTACACTCTGAGATACTTTGGCATATTGTCATAAAAATAAAGTACCTTTATTTTTAGTATAACTGTGTATTGTGTTTTCTTATGATATTGTGCATATGACACTAGGTGGTACTGTAGTAGCTTCACACATCTCCTAGTTCAGCCTAAGCTGCTCTGCTAAGCTACCATTATCTATCAGCCTAAGCTGCTAGACACCCTATACACTAATAAGGGATAACTGGGCCTGGTGCAAGGTGCAAGTACCCCTTGGTACTCACTACAAGCCAGTCCAGCCTCCTACATTGGTTGTGCAGCGGTGGGATAAGTGCTTTGAGACTACTTACCACTCTTGTCATTGTACTTTTCATAAGAGAAAAATATACAAAACAAGTTCAGTGTATATACACATAACCAAAATGTTTTGCATTTCCTCTTTTCACTCTTTTCTAAGTGCTGAAAAGTACTTCTAAACTTTCTAAAAAGTTCTAAAAAGTTTAAAAAGTTTTTTTCTGTCTTTCTAAAAAGTTCTGAAAACTTATTTTTCTTTTTCTATCACTTTAACTCTCTCTAAAAATGTCTGGCACAGGCCAAAATGTTGATCTGTCCAAACTTGCATATGACCACCTTAGCTGGAAAGGAGCAAGGAGCCTCTGTGTAGAGAGAGGTTTGAGTGTAGGGAAGAATCCTTCCTTGGAATTGTTACTTAACATGCTTAGAGAACAGGATAAGGCTAGAAGTGCCCCATCTGTTGAAACAGTAGCTAATGGTTCCCAATCTGATCCAGGGACTCCCCCAGGAAAAGACTCAGGAAAGAAACTTCCTAGCCTGCCCATTACTAGACAGTCTAGCATAGTTGGTAATGATGAAGAGCCACACCATACAAATAGTGTTGTCTCACATCATAGCAAAAGCATTTATTCTCACCACAGTGGTACTGATGTTTCTGTTAGCCAAGCTGTTAGGGTGCCCTCTGTAAGGGACAGGTCTCTTCTGTTCATTCCCATCATACCTCTGTATCTAGGAATGTCCCTCCCACCAACCCTGATGACAGATTGTTATAGAGGGAACTCAATAAGTTGAGGGTGGAACAAACCAGACTGAAGCTTAAAAAGCAACAGCTGGATTTGGATAGACAGTCATTAGAATTAGAGAAGGAAAGACAGAAGTTGGGTTTAGAAACCCATGGTGGCAGCATCAGTATTCCCCATAGTTATCCTGCAAAAGAGCACGATTCCAGGAATCTGCACAATATAGTTCCCCCTTATAAGGAGGGGGATGACATTAACAAGTGGTTTGCTGCACTTGAGAGGGCCTGTGTTGTACAGGATGTCCCTCAAAGGCAGTGGGCTGCTATCCTATGGCTATCATTTAGTGGAAAAGGTAGGGATAGGCTCCTTACTGTGAAAGAAAGTGATGCCAATAATTTTACAGTTCTTAAGAATGCACTCCTGGATGGTTATGGCTTAACCACTGAACAGTACAGGATAAGGTTCAGAGTGACCAAAAAGGAGTCTTCACAAGACTGGGTTGATTTCATTGACCATTCAGTGAAGGCCTTGGAGGGGTGGTTACATGGCAGTAAAGTTACTGATTATGACAGCCTGTATAACTTGATCCTGAGAGAGCATATTCTTAATAATTGTGTGTCTGATTTGTTGCACCAGTACTTGGTGGACTCTGATCTGACCTCTCCCCAAGAATTGGGAAAGAAGGCAGACAAATGGGTCAGAACAAGGGTGAACAGAAAAGTTCATACAGGGGGTGACAAAGATGGCAACAAAAAGAAGGATGGTAAGTCTTCTGACAAGGGTGGGGACAAATCTAAAAATGAGTCTTCATCAGGCCCACAAAAACACTCTGGTGGGGGTGGTGGGTCCAAATCCTCCTTTAATCAAAACAAAGAAAAGAAACCATGGTGCTATTTATGTAAAGTAAAAGGCCATTGGACAACAGATCCCAGTTGTCCAAAGAAAAGCACCAAGCCTCCTACCACTACAACCCCTACTGCTACACCTAGTGTCCCTACTAATAGCAGTGGTGGTGGGAGCAAACCTACTAATAGCCAATCCAAGGGAGTAGCTGGGCTCACTATTGGTAACTTAGTTGTGGTTGGCCTTGTTAGGGAGGCTACAGAGGCTGTGTTAGTCTCTGAGGGGGCTATTGATTTAGCCACCTTAGTTGCTTGTCCCCTTAATATGGATAAGTACAAGCAGCTACCCCTAATAAATGGTGTTGAGGTTCAGGCCTACAGGGACACTGGTGCCAGTGTGACTATGGTCATAGAGAAACTTGTCCACCCTGAACAACACCTACTTGGTCACCAGTACCAAGTAACCGATGCTCACAACAACACACTTAGCCACCCCATGGCTGTTGTAAATCTCAACTGGGGGGGGGGTTACTGGTCCAAAGAAAGTTGTGGTAGCCACAGATTTACCTGTTGGCCTGTCTACTAGGAAATGATTTGGAGACATCAGCTTGGTCAGATGTGGAGTTGGAGGCCCATGCAGCAATGCTGGGCATCCCAGGGCATATTTTTGCTTTAACCAGGGCTCAGGCCAAAAAGCAAAAAGGACAGGGAAGCTTGGATCCTGGAACAATGGACCAAGTGCTCCCTAAAGCTAGGGCTAGTAGAAGCAAACCACTTCCTACTATCCCTCCCTCTACAGTGGATTCTACTTCTGAGGAAGAAGAATTTCCACCCTGTGCAGAACCTACACCAGAGGAGCTGGAAGCAGACACTGCTGAGCTTTTGGGTGAAGGGGGGCCTGCCAGGGAGGAGCTGAGTGTGGCACAGCAGACCTGTCCCACACTAGAGGGTCTAAGACAGCAAGCTGTCAAACAGGCTAATGGGGATGTCAGTGACTCTCACAGAGTTTACTGGGAGGACAACCTCTTGTACACTGAAGCAAGGGATCCTAAACCTGGAACTGCCAGGAGATTAGTGATTCCTCAGGAGTACAGAAAGTTCCTCCTAACTCTTGCACACGACATTCCCCTAGCTGGACACCTGGGACAAATGAAAACTTGGGACAGACTTGTCCCCTTGTTTCATTGGCCTAGGATGTCTGAGGACACAAAGGAATTTTGTAAGTCCTGTGAAACCTGTCAAGCCAGTGGCAAGACAGGTGGCACCCCAAAGGCACCCCTTATTCCACTGCCTGTGGTTGGGGTTCCCTTTGAAAGGGTAGGGGTTGACATAGTTGGCCCCCTTGACCCTCCTACTGCTTCAGGCAATAGATTTATCTTCGTGGTAGTGGACCATGCCACAAGATATCCTGAAGCTATTCCTTTAAGGACCACTACAGCACCTGCAGTGGCAAAGGCCCTCCTGGGAATATTTTCTAGGGTGGGCTTTCCAAAGGAAGTAGTACCAGACAGGGGAAGCAATTTCATGTCTGCATACTTAAAGGCCATGTGGAAGGAGTGTGGTGTGACTTACAAGTTCACTACACCCTATCATCCACAAACAAATGGAATGGTGGAGAGATTTAATAAAACTCTCAAAGGCATGATTATGGGTCTCCCTGAAAAACTCCGCAGGAGATGGGATATCCTGTTACCATGCCTCCTTTTTGCCTACAGGGAGGTACCCCAGAAAGGAGTGGCCTTCAGCCCCTTTGAACTCCTCTTTGGTCACCCTGTTAGGGGTCCACTAACACTTGTCAAGGAGGGTTGGGAACAACCATTAAAAGCTCCAAAACAAGATATTGTGGATTATGTACTTGGCCTCAGATCAAGGATGGCTGAGTATATGAAAAAGGCCAGTAAAAACCTTCAGGCCAGCCAAGAGCTCCAGAAGCAATGGCATGATCAGAAGGCTGTTCTGGTTCAGTACAAACCAGGGTAGAAAGTGTGGGTCTTGGAGCCTGTGGCCCCAAGAGCACTCCAAGATAAATGGAGTGGTCCCCACACAATTGTTGAGAAAAAGGGTGAAGTCACCTATTTAGTTGACTTAGGCACTGCAAGGAGTCCCCTTAGGGTACTCCATGTAAACCGCATGAAATCCTACTATGACATGGCTGATCTCACCCTGCTCATGGCAACTGATGAGGGACAGGAAGAAGACAGTGATCCTCTACCTGATCTCTTCTCTTCCACAGAACAAGATGCTCTTGTGGAAGGTGTAGTTTTGGCTGATTGTCTTACTGCTGAGCAGAAAGACCATTGCATAAATCTCCTAGATCAATTCTCTGAACTCTTCTCTACTGTGCCAGGTACCACTTCTTGGTGTGAGCACACTATAGATACTGGAGACAGTTTACCTGTCAAAAGTAATATCTATAGGCAGCCTGACCATGTCAGGGACTGCATAAAGCAAGAGGTGCAGAAAATGTTAGAACTAGGAGTGGTTGAGCACTCTGAAAGTCCATGGGCTTCTCCTGTGGTACTTGTACCAAAACTTCATTCCCAGGATGGAAAGAAGGAAATGCGGTTTTGTGTAGACTACAGAGGTCTCAACCTCGTAACCAAAACTGATGCTCACCCTATACCCAGGGCAGATGAGCTCATAGATACACTGGCATCTGCCAAGTATCTAAGCACTTTTGATTTGACTGCAGGGTATTGGCAGATCAAATTGTCAGAAGATGCTAAACCTAAAACTGCATTTTCAACCATTGGAGGCCATTACCAATTTACAGTAATGCCTTTTGGTTTGAAAAATGCACCTGCCACTTTTCAAAGGTTGGTGAACACAGTCCTGCAAGGGCTGGAGGCATTCAGTGCAGCATATTTGGACGATATAGCTGTCTTTAGCTCCAGCTGGGATGATCACCTGGTCCACCTATGGAAAGTTTTGGAGGCCCTGCAAAAGGCAGGCCTCACTATCAAGGCTTCAAAGTGCCAGATAGGGAAGGGAAAGGTGGTTTATCTGGGACACCTTGTTGGTGGGGAACAGATTGCACCACTTCAGGGGAAAATCCAAACAATTATTGATTGGGTTCCCCCTACCACTCAGACTCAGGTGAGAGCCTTCCCAGGCCTCACTGGGTATTACAGGAGGTTCATTAAGAACTATGGCTCCATTGCAGCCCCTCTTAATGACCTCACATCCAAGAAAATGCCTAAAAAGGTATTAATGACAGCAAACTGTCAGAAAGCTTTTGAGGAGCTGAAGCAGGCCATGTGCTCTGCACCTGTCCTGAAAAGCCCTTGTTACTCTAAGAAATGCTATGTCCAAACTGATGCATCTGAATTAGGAGTAGGGGCAGTCCTATCACAACTTAATTCTGAGGGCCAGGATCAACCTGTTGCTTTTATTAGTAGGAGGTTGACCCCTAGAGAAAAGCGTTGGTCTGCCATAGAGAGGGAGGCCTTTGCTGTGGTCTGGGCTCTGAAGAAGTTGAGGCCATATCTGTTTGGCACTCACTTCATTGTTCAGACAGACCACAAACCTCTACTTTGGCTAAAACAAATGAAAGGTGAAAATCCTAAATTGTTGAGGTGGTCCATATCCCTACAGGGAATGGACTATACAGTGGAACATAGACCTGGGAGTAGCCACTCCAATGCAGATGGACTCCCCAGATATTTCCACTTAGACAATGAAGACTCATCAGGTCATGGCTAGTCTTATTGTCCTTCGTTTGGGGGGGGGGGTTGTGTAGGAAAGTACCATCTTGCCTGGCATGTTACCCCCATTTTTCACTGTATATATGTTGTTTTAGTTGTATGTGTCACTGGGACCCTGTTCACCAGGGCCCCAGTGCTCATAAGTGTGCCTGAATGTGTTACCTGTGTAGTGACTAACTGTCTCACTGAGGCTCTGCTATCCAGAACCTCAGTGGTTATGCTCTCTCATTTCTTTCCAAATTGTCACTAACAGGCTAGTGACCAATTTTACCAATTTACATTGGCTTACTGGAACACCCTTATAATTCCCTAGTATATGGTACTGAGGTACCCAGGGTATTGGGGTTCCAGGAGATCCCTATGGGCTGCAGCATTTCTTTTGCCACCCATAGGGAGCTCTGACAAATCTTAGACAGGCCTGCCACTGCAGCCTGAGTGAAATGACGTCCACGTTATTTCACAGCCATTTTACACTGCACTTAAGTAACTTATAAGTCACCTATATGTCTAACCTTTACCTGGTAAAGGTTAGGTGCAAAGTTACTTAGTGTTAGGGCACCCTGGCACTAGCCAAGGTGCCCCCACATTGTTCAGGGCCAATTCCCCAGACTTTGTGAGTGCGGGGACACCATTACACGCTTGCACTACATATAGGTCACTACCTATACGTAGCTTCACAATGGTAACTCCGAATATGGCCATGTAACATGTCTATGATCATGGAATTGCCCCCTCTATGCCATCCTTTGTGCACAGCCAAGCCTGGGTCCACGGCACTCTAACCTGTATTGCACGACTTTCTAAGTTGGTCTCCGGCGACGTGGGACTCCTTTGTGTAACTTCGGGAGAGCACCATTTCACACATCCTCATAGTGCCTGTTTCTGGCACTTCTCTGGGTTCTATCTGCTGCTAAGAGGGCTCCTTGTCTTGCTCGACGTCCCCTCTACCTCCTGGTCCAATTTGCGACCTCCTGGTCCCTCTTGGGCCACAGCAGTATCCAAAAACGCTAACCGCATGATTTGCAGCTAGAAAGGCTTGTTGGCATTCTTTCGGCGGGAAAATACTTCTGCACGACTCTCCACGGCGAGAGGGATCCGTCCACCAAAGGGGAAGTCTCTAGCCCTTTTCGTTCCTGCAGAAACCTCAGCTTCTTCTGTCCAGTAGAAGCTTCTTTGCACCCACAGCTGGCATTTCCTGGGCATCTGCCCATCTCCGACTTGCTTGTGACTTTTGGACTTGGTCCCCTTGTTCCACAGGTACCCTAGATTGGAAATCCATCGTTGTTGCATTGTTGGTTTGTGTCTTTCCTGCATTATTCCTCTAACACGACTTCTTTGTCCTTAGGGGAACTTTAGTGCACTTTGCACTCCCTTTTCAGGGTCTTGGGAGGGTTAATTTTCTAACTCTCACTATTTTCTAATAGTCTCAGCGACCCTCTACAAGGTCACATAGGTTTGGGGTCCATTCGTGGTTCGCATTCCACTTTTGGAGTATATGGTTTGTGTTGCCCCTATCCCTATGTGTTCCCATTGCATCCTATTGTAACTATACATTGTTTGCACTGTTTTCTAAGACTATACTGCATATTTTTGCTATTGTGTATATATATCTTGTGTATATTTCCTATCCTCTCACTGAGGGTACACTCTGAGATACTTTGGCATATTGTCATAAAAATAAAGTACCTTTATTTTTAGTATAACTGTGTATTGTGTTTTCTTATGATATTGTGCATATGACACTAGGTGGTACTGTAGGAGCTTCACTCCTCTCCTAGTTCAGCCTAAGCTGCTCTGCTAAGCTACCATTATCTATCAGCCTATGCTGCTAGACACCCTATACACTAATAAGGGATAACTGGGCCTGGTGCAAGGTGCAAGTACCCCTTGGTACTCACTACAAGCCAGTCCAGCCTCCTACAATAACCACTGAGGTTCTGGATAGCAGAGCCTGAGTGAGACAGTTAGTCACAACACAGGTAACACATTCAGGCACACTTATGAGCACTGGGGCCCTGGCTGGCAGGGTCCCAGTGACACATACAACTAAAACAACATATATACAGTGAAAAAATGGGGGTAACATGCCAGGCAAGATGGTACTTTCCTACACACACTACCAAAAATATGCAGTAATAGCAATAGAAAGCAATGCAAGCAATGTACAGTCACAATAGATTGCAATGAGAGCACATAGGTATAGGGGCAACACAAACCATATACTCTAGAAGTGGAATGCGAACCACGAATGGACCCCAAACCTATGTGAGCTTGTAGAGGGTCGCTGGGACTGTGAGAAAACAGTGAGGGTTAGAAAAATAGCCCACGCCAAGACCCTGAAAAGTAGGTGTAAATTGCACCTAAGTTCCCCAGAGAGCACAGAAGTCGTGATAGGGGAATTCTGCAAGGAAGACCAACACCAGCAATGCAACAATGATGGATTTCCAGACGAGAGTACCTGTGGAACAAGGGGACCAAGTCCAAGAGTCACACTCAAGTCGGGAGTGGGCAGATGCCCAAAAAATGCCAGCTGAGGTTGCAAAGAAGCTACCACCGGATGGTAGAAGCTGTGGATTCTGAAGGAACGAAGAGGACTAGGAACTTCCCCTTTGGAGGATGGATGTCACACGTCGTGAAGAAGCTCGCAGAGGTGTTCCCGTGCAGAAATACCGCAAACAAGCCTTGCTTGCTGCAAGGGTTGCGGTTAGGGTTTTTGGATGCTGCTGTGGCCCAGGAGGGACCAGGATGTCGCCAATTGCATGAGGAGACAGAGGGGGTGTCCAGCAAGACAAAGAGCCCACTCAGAAGCAAGCAGAACCCGCAGAAGTCCCGGAACAGGCACTACAAAGAAGAGTGAACCGGAGCTCACCCGAAGTCACAAAAGAAGGTCCCACGACGCCGGAGGACAACTCAGGAGGTCGTGCACTGCAGGTTAGAGTGTCGGGGACCCAGGCTTGGCTGTGCACAAAGGAAATCCTGGAAGAGTGCACAGGAGCCGGAGCAGCTGCAAATCACGCAGTACCCAGCAATGCAGTCTAGCATGGGGAGGCAAAGTCTTACCTCCACCCAACTTGGACTGAAGAGTCACTCGACTGTGGGAGTCACTAGGACAGAGTTGCTGAGTTCCAGGGACCACGCTCGTCGTACTGAGAGGGGACCCAGAGGACCGGTGATGCAGTCTTTTGGTGCCTGCGGTTGCAGGGGGAAGATTCCGTCGACCCACGGGAGATTTCTTCGGAGCTTCTAGTGCAGAGAGAAGGCAGACTATCCCCACAGCATGCACCACCAGGAAAGCAGACGAGAAGGCAGCTGGATCAGCGATACAAGGTTGCAGTAGTCATCTTAGCTACTTTGTTGCAGTTTTGCAGGCGTCCAGAGCAGTCAGTGGTCGATTCCTTGGCAGAAGGTGAAGAGAGAGATGCAGAGGAACTCTGATGAGCTCTTGCATTCGTTATCTAAAGAATTCCCCAAAGCAGAGACCCTAAATAGCCAGAAAAGGAGGTTTGGCTACCTAGGAAGGAGGATAGGCTAGCAAGACAGGTAAGAGCCTATCAGAAGGGGTCTCTGACGTCACCTGCTGGCACTGCCCACTCATAGCAGTCTAGTTTGCCAGAAGCACCTCTGTTTCCAAGATGGAGCACACTGGAGGAGCTCTGGGCACCTCCCCTGGGAGGTGCAGGTCAGGGGAGTGGTCACTCCCCTTTCCTTTGTCCAGTTTCACACCAGAGCAGGGCTTGGGGATCCCTGAACCGGTGTAGACTGGCTTATGCAGAGATGGGCACCATCTGTGCCCATCAAAGCATTTCCAGAGGCTGGGGGAGGCTACTCCTCCCCAGCCCTGACACCTTTTTCCAAAGGGAGAGGGTGTAACACCCTCTCTCTGAGGAAGTCCTTTGTTCTGCCTTCCTGGGCCAAGCCTGGCTGGACCCCAGGAGGGCAGAAACCTGTCTGAGGGTTTGGCAGCAGCAGCAGCTGTAGTGAAACCCCAGGAAAGGCAGTTTGGCAGTACCCGGGTCTGTGCTAGAGACTTGGGGGATCATGGAATTGTCTCCCCAATGCCAGAATGGCATTGGGGTGACAATTCCATGATCTTAGACATGTTACATGGCCATGTTCGGAGTTACCATTGTGACGCTATACATAGGTAGTGACCTATGTATAGTGCACGCGTGTAATGGTGTCCCGCTCTCACAAAGTTTAGGGAATTTGCCCTGAATGATGTGGGGGCACCTTGGCTAGTGCCAGGATGCCCACACACTAAGTAACTTAGCACCCAACCTTTACCAGGTAAAGGTTAGACATATAGGTGACTTATAAGTTACTTAAGTGCAGTGATAAATGGCTGTGAAATAACGTGGACGTTATTTCACTCAGTCTGCAGTGGCAGGCCTCTGTAAGAATTGTCAGAGCTCCCTATGGGTGGCAAAAGAAATGCTGCAGCCCATAGGGATCTCCTGGAACCCCAATAACCTGGGTACCTCAGTACCATATACTAGGGAATTATAAGGGTGTTCCAGTATGCCAAT
This sequence comes from Pleurodeles waltl, assembly GCF_031143425.1. NCBI lineage: Eukaryota > Metazoa > Chordata > Amphibia > Caudata > Salamandridae > Pleurodeles > Pleurodeles waltl. Next base: position 598,338,075 of record NC_090440.1, on the reverse strand, counting down.
GTGTATTGGTGAAATTGGTCACTAGCCTGTTAGTGACAATTTGGAAAGCAAAGAGAGAGCATAACCACTGAGGTTCTTGTTAGCAGAGCCTCAGTGAGACAGTTAGTCATCACACAGGGAGCACATACAGGGCACACTTATGAGCACTGGGGCCCTGGCTGTCAGGGTCCCAGTGACACATACAACTAAAACAACATATATAAAGTGAAATATGGGGGTAACATGCCAGGCAAGATGGTACTTTCCTAAAATTATCCACCGAAAATTGCACACACAAAGGTCTCTGCAGGCTGCTCTTAAGTCGCCTTAGTCTGTCATGCAAAGGGCACCCCCTCGACCCTGGCACCCTGTGCTTTTCCTGCTTGTTCGCTAACCTATGTTGCTGACTCAGCCCACTTTAAGGCTCTGCTATAGGAAGTAAGGGCCAGATGTAGCATGCCGTTTGCATGGCGCAAACTGCGAAAAACGGCCTCACGCGATGCACATTGCCCAATTGCGAGTCGTTACCAACTCGCAATTTGGCAATGCGACTCGCAAATAGGAAGGGGTGTTCCCTTCCTATTTGCGACTCGCATTGCAATTCAGAGTTGCTTTGTGACCGCGAATGTGGTCGCAAACCAACTCGTAGTTACCACCAGTGTCGCACAGGTGGTAATACATTCGCAAAAGGGAAGGGGTCCCCATGGGACCCCTTCCCCTTTGTGAATGTCGATAAAAATATATTTTCAGAGCAGAGCTACTCTGAAAAAAACGAAACCAAATGGTTTCGGTTTATGTTTCATTTTGCAACTCGTTTTCCTTTAAGGAAAACGGGCTGCAAAATGAAGAAAAAAACTGCTTTATTTATAAAGCAGTCACAGACATGGAGGTCTGCTGACTACAGCAGGCCACCATCCCTGTGAGTGCAGGGACTCGCTATGGGGTCGCAAAATGCGACCCACCTCATGAATATTGATGAGGTGGGTCTTTGCGACCCCATAGCGAGTCGCAGAAGGTGTCTGAGACACCATTCTGCATCCGTTTTTGTGACTTGCAAATTGCGAGTCGCTCAGACTCGCAATTTGCAAGTCGCAAAAACTGATTTTTCTACATCTGGCCCTAAGTGTGATAATGACACGCTGCCCCTCTCAGTCTTAAATGTATGTACCTGCGTTCTTCCGAGAGCGAGGTTAATTTGCAATAGAGCCATGTTAATTGACATACGATTATATAAGATTGACAGTCACAGAGATTTACCTGATATTCTAATGTTTCCTTGAAAGTAAGCAGTGCTGTCCGAATTGCGACAGTTATCCATATGTTGTACTTCAAGGAAGGATAGTCTGAAAATAAGTCGAAGGCCTCGTATAGGTCATTGATTGCGATAAAACAGGTCTGAAATACCAAAAGCGAAACAAACCTTACATTAATAATAAAAAAAAGACCTAGTCTTCTCTACTAAATTGGATTCGGCACACTATGATGTTATATCTGCGTATCGCGAATCATATTAAATTTTAACAAATATAATGTTAAACAAATAATGCATTTAAGATATACATTTTGTTCACTTCTTTTTAAAGTTCTTTTCCGATATCACTGTAGGAAAGTACCATCTTGCCTGGCATGTTACCCCCATATTTCACTGTATATATGTTGTTTTAGTTGTATGTGTCACTGGGACCCTGCCAGCCAGGGCTTCCAACCTGCCCATTAGCAGACCACCTAGCATAGCTGGTACTGATGTGAATTCACACCACAGTAATAGTGCCACCTCACATCACAATAAGAGTGTTCCTTCTCATCACAGTAGGAGTGTTACTTCTGTAGGCCAGAATGTTAGAGTGCCATCTGTTAGGGAAAGGTCTCCCTCTGTTCATTCTCACCATACGTCTGTGTCAAGACATGCCCCACCCACCCACCCTGATGACAGAGTGTTAGAAAGGGAGCTCAATAGATTGAGAGTGGAAGAATCCAGGCTGAAGCTCAAGAAGCAACAGCTGGATTTAGATAGGCAAGCCTTTGATTTAGAAAGAGAAAGACAGAGGTTGGGGTTAGGACCCCATGTTGGCAGCAGCAGTATTCCAAATAGTCATCCTGTAAAAGAGCATGATTCTAGGAATCTGCACAAGATAGTTCCCCCTTACAAGGAGGGGGGTGACATTAAAAAGTGGTTTGCTGCACTTGAGAGGGCCTGTGTTGTACAGGAGGTCCCTCAAAGGCAGTGGGCTGCTATCCTATGGCTATCTTTCAGTGGAAAGGGTAGGGATAGGCTCCTTACTGTTAAGGAAAGTGATGCCAATAATTTTACAGTTCTTAAGAATGCACTCCTAGATGGTTATGGCTTAACCACTGAACAGTACAGGATGAAATTCAGAGAAACCAAAAAGGAGTCTTCACAAGACTGGGTAGACTTTGTTGACCATTCAGTGAAGGCCTTGGAGGGGTGGTTACATGGCAGCAAAGTTTCTGTCTATGAAAGCCTGTATAACTTTATCCTGAGAGAGCATATTCTTAATAATTGTGTGTCTGATTTGTTACACCAGTACCTGGTAGACTCTGATCTGACCTCTCCCCAAGAATTGGGAAAGAAGGCAGACAAATGGGTCAGAACAAGGGTGAACAGAAAAGTTCATAGAGGGGGTGACAAGGATGGCAGGAAGAAGGATGGTAAGTCTTCTGACAAGGGTGGGGACAAATCTAAAAATGAGTCTTCATCAGGCCCACAAAAACACTCTGGTGGGGTGGTGGGCCCAAATCCTCTTCAAATCAAAACAAAGAAAAGAAACCATGGTGCTATTTATGTAAAATAAAAGGCCATTGGACAACTGATCCCAGTTGCCCAAAGAAAAGCACCAAGCCTCCTACCACTACAACCCCTGCTGCTACACCTAGTGCCCCTAGTAATACCAGTGGTGGTGGGAGCAAACCTACTAATAGCCAATCCAAGGGAGCAGCTGGGCTCACTTTTTGTAATTTAGTTGGGGTTGGTCTTGTTAGGGAGACCACAGAGGCTGTGTTAGTCTCTGAGGGGGCCATTGATTTGGCCACCTTGGTTGCTTGCCCCCTTAATATGGATAAGTACAAGCAACTTCCCCTAATAAACGGTGTTGAAGTTCAGGCCTACAGGGACACAGGTGCCAGTGTTACCATGGTCATAGAGAAACTGGTCCACCCTGAACAACACCTACTTGGTCACCAGTACCAAGTGACTGATGCTCATAACAACACTCTTAGCCACCCCATGGCTGTTGTGAATCTCAACTGGGGGGGGGTTACTGGTCCAAAGAAAGTTGTGGTTGCCTTAGAATTACCTGTAGACTGTCTACTAGGGAACGATTTAGAGACATAGGCCCTCATTCTGACCTTGGCGGGCGGCGGAGGCCGCCCGCCAAAGTCCCGCCGTCAGGTTACCGTTCCGCGGTCGAAAGACCGCGGCGGTAATTCTGACTTTCCCGCTGGGCTGGCGGGCGGTCTCGTTCAGACCGCCAGCCAGCCCAGCGGGAAAGACGCTTCCACGATGAAGCCGGCTCGGAATCGAGCCGGCGGAGTGGAAGCTGTGCGACGGGTGCAGTTGCACCCGTCGCGTATTTCACTGTCTGCGCAGCAGACAGTGAAATACATGTAGGGGCCCTCTTACGGGGGCCCCTGCAATGCCCATGCCAGTGGCATGGGCACTGCAGGGGCCCCCAGGGGCCCCGCGACCCCCCCTACCGCCATCCGGATCTCGGCGGTCCGACCGCCGGGATCTGGATGGCGGTAGGGGGGGTCAGAATCCCCGCGGCGGTGCAGCAAGCTGCGCCGCCGCGGAGGATTCAATGGGGCCGCGGTACACTGGCGGGACCCCGCCAGTGGTGCCGGTCCGACCGCGGCTTTACCGCCGCGGTCGGAATCCCCATTGAAGCACCGCCGGCTTGTCGGCGGTGCTCCCGCGGTCCTCCGCCCTGGCGGTCAAAGACCGCCAGGGTCAGAATGAGGGCCATAATCTTGGGCAGAAGTGGAGTTGGAAGCTCATGCAGCAATGCTGGGCATTCCAGGGCATATTTTCGCTTTGACAAGGGCTCAGGCCAAAAAGCAAAAAGGACAGGGTGACTTGGATCCTGGAAGAATGGACTAAGTGCTCACTAAAGGTAGGGTTAGTAAAGGTAAAACACTACCTACTATCCCTCCCTCTACAGTGGATTCAACTTCTGAGGAGGAAGAATTTCCACCCTGTGCAGAACCTACACCAGAGGAGCTGGAAGCAGACACTGCTGAGCTTTTGGGTGAAGGGGGCCTGCCAGGGAGGAGCTGAGTGTGGCACAGCATACCTGTCCCACATTAGAGGGTCTAAGGCAGCAAGCTGTCAAACAAGCAAATTGGGATGTCAGTGACTCTCACAGAGTTTACTGGGAGGATAACCTTTTGTATACTGAAGCAAGGGATCCAAAACCTGGAGCTGCCAGGAGATTGGTGATTCCTCAGGAATACAGAAAGTTCCCCCTAACGCTAGCCCACGACATTCCCTTAGCTGGACATTTAGGGCAATTGAAAACTTGGGACAGGCTTGTCCCCTTGTTTCATTGGCCTAGAATGTCAGAGGACACAAAGGAATTTTGTAAGTCCTGTGAAACCTGTCAAGCCAGTGGCAAGACAGGTGGCACCCCAAAGGCACCCCTTATTCCACTGCCTGTGGTTGGGGTTCCCTTTGAAAGGGTAGGGGTTGACATAGTTGGCCCCCTTGACCCTCCTACTGCTTCAGGCAATAGGTTTATCTTGGTGGTAGTGGACCATGCCACCAGATATCTGCAGTGGCAAAGGCCCTCCTGGGAATCTTTTCCAGGGTGGGCTTCCCAAAAGAGGTGGTATCAGACAGGGGAAGCAATTTCATGTCTGCTTACTTAAAGGCCATGTGGAAGGAATGTGGTGTGACATACAAGTTCACCACACCCTATCATCCACAAACAAATGGACTGGTTGAGAGGTATAATAAAACTCTCAAAGGAATGATAATGGGACTCCATGACAAACTCCACAGGAGATGGGATGTCCTGTTACCTTGCCTCCTTTTTGCTTACAGGGAGGTACCCGAAAAAGGAGTGGGCTTCAGCCCCTTTGAACTCCTATTTGGACACCCTGTGAGAGGTCCTCTAACACTTGTGAAGGAGGGTTGGGAACAACCTTTAAAAGCTCCTAAGCAAAAGATAGTGGACTATGTACTTGGCCTAAGATCTAGGATGGCTGAGTACATGGAAAAGGCCAGTAAAAACCTTCAGGCCAGCCAAGAGCTCCAAAAGCAATGGCATCACCAGAAGGCTCTTTTGGTTCAGTACCAAACAGGGCAGAAAGTGTGGATCTTGGAGCCTGTGGCCCCAAGAGCACTCCAAGACAAATGGAGTGGACCCCACATTATTGTTGAGAAAAAGGGTGAAGTCCCCTTCTTAGTTGACTTAGGCACTGCCAGGAGTCCCCTTAGGGTACTCCATGCCAATCGCCTGAAACCCTACTATGACAGGGCTGATCTCACCCTGCTCATGGCAACAGATGAGGGACAGGAAGAAGGGAGTGACCCTCTCCCTGATCTCTTCTCTTCCACAGAACAAGATGCTCTAGTGGAAGGGGTAGTACTGGCAGATTGTCTTACTGCTGAGCAGAAAGACCACTGCATAAATCTCCTGGGTCAGTTTTCTGAACTCTTTTCTACTGTGCCAGGCACCACTTCTTGGTGTGAGCACACTATAGATACTGGAGACAGCTTGCCTGTCAAAAGTAAGATCTATAGGCAGCCTGACCATGTCAGAGACAGCATACAACAAGAGGTGCAGAAAATGCTTGAACTGGGAGTGGTTGAGCACTCTGAAAGTCCATGGGCCTCTCCTGTGGTACTTGTACCAAAACCTCATTCCAAAGAAGGTAAAAGGGAAATGAGATTTTGTGTTGACTACAGAGGTCTCAACCACGTAACCAAAACTGATGCTCACCCTATACCCAGGGCAGAGGAGCTAATAGATACGCTGGCATCTGGCAAGTATCTAAGCACCTTTGATTTGACTGCAGGGTATTGGCAGATCAAATTATAAGAAGATGCTAAAGCAAAAACTGCATTTTCAACCATTGGAGGCCATTACCAATTCACAGTAATGCCTTTTGGATTGAAAAATGCACCTGCCACTTTTCAAAGGTTGGTGAACACAGTCCTGAAAGGGCTGAAAGCTTTTTGTGCAGCATATCTAGATGATATAGCTGTCTTTAGCTCCAGCTGGGCTGATCACCTGGTCCACCTATGGAAAGTTTTGGAGGCCCTGCAAAAGCAGGCCGCACTATCAAGGCTTCAAAGTGCCAGATAGGGCAAGGGAAAGTGGTTTATCTGGGACACCTGGTAGGTGGAGAACAGATTGCACCACTTCAGGGGAAAATCCAAACTATTATAGATTGGGTTCCCCCTACAACTCAGACTCAGGTGAGAGCCTTTTTAGGCCTCACTGGGTAGTACAGAAGGTTCATAAAGAACTATGGTTCCATTGCAGCCCCTCTTAATGACCTCACATTTAAGAAAATGCCTAAAAAGGTATTATGGACAGCAAACTGTCAGAAAGCTTTTGAGGAGCTGAAGCAGGCCAAGTGCTCTGCACCTGTCCTGAAAAGCCCCTGTTACTCCAAAAAATTCATTGTCCAAACTGATGCATCTGAATTAGGGGTAGGGGCAGTCTTATCACAACTTAATTCTGAGGGCCAGGATCAACCTGTTGCTTTTATCAGCAGGAGGTTGACCCCTAGAGAAAAGTGTTGGTCTGCCATAGAGAGGGAGGCCTTTGCTGTGGTCTTGGCACTGAAGAAGTTGAGGCCATACCTGTTTGGCACTCACTTCATTGTTCAGACAGACCACAAACCTCTACTTTGGCTAAGACAAATGAAAGGTGAAAACCCTAAATTGTTGAGGTGGTCCATATCCCTACAGGGAATGGACTATACAGTGGAACATAGACCTGGGAGTACCCACTCCAATGCAGATGGACTCTCCAGATATTTCCACTTAGACAATGAAGACTCATCAGGTCATGGCTAGTCTTATTGTCCTTCGTTTGGGGGGGGTTGTGTAGGAAAGTACCATCTTGCCTGGCATGTTACCCCCATATTTCACTGTATATATGTTGTTTTAGTTGTATGTGTCACTGGGACCCTGCCAGCCAGGGCCCCAGTGCTCAGAAGTGTGCCCTGTATGTTTTACCTGTGTTATGACTAACTGTCTCACTGAGGCTCTGCTATCCAGAATCTCAGTGGTTATGCTCTCTCATTTTCTTTCCAAATTGTCACTAACAGGCTAGTGACCAATTTCACCAATTTACATTGGCATACTGGAACACCCTTATAATTCCCTAGTATATGGTACTGAGGTACCCAGGCTATTGGGGTTCCAGGAGATCCCTATGGGCTGCAGCATTTCTTGTGCCACCCATAGGAAGATCTGACAATTCTTACACAGGCCTGCAAGTGCAGCCTGAGTGAAATAACGTCCACGGTATTTCACAGCCATTTACCAATGCACTTAAGTAACTTATAAGTCACCTATATGTCTAACCTTTACCTGGTAAAGGTTGGGTGCTAAGTCACTTAGTGTGTGGGCACCCTGGCACTAGGCAACGTGCTCCCACATTATTCAGGGCAAATTCCCCTGACTTTGTGATTGCGGAGACATCATTACATGCGTGCACTATACATATGTCACGACATATGTACAGCGTCACAATGGTAACTCCGAACATGGCCATGTAACATGTCTAAGATCATGGAATTGTCACCCCAATGCCATTCTGGCATTGGGGAGACAATTCCATGGTCCCCCGAGTCTCTAGCTCAGACCTGGGTACTGCCAAACTACCTTTTCCGGGGTTTCACTGCAGCTGCTGCTGCTGCCAACCCCTCAGACAGGTTTCTGCCCTCCTGGGGTCCAGCCAAGCTTGGCCCAGGAAGGCAGAACAAAGGACTTCCTCAGAGAGAGGGTGTTACACCCTCTCCCTTTGGAAAAAGGTGTCAGGGCTGGGGAGGAGTAGCCTCCCCCAGCCTCTGGAAATGCTTTGATGGGCACAGATGGTGCCCATCTCTGCATAAGCTAGTCTGCACCGGTTCAGGGATCCCTCAGCCCTGCTCTGGCGCGAAACTGGATAAAGGAAAGGGGAGTGACCACTCCCCTGACCTGCACCTCCCCTGGGAGGTGCCCAGAGCTCCTCCAGTGTGCTCCAGACCTCTGCCATCTTGGAAACAGAGGTGTTGCTGGCACACTGGACTGCTCTGAGTGCCCAGTGCCAGCAGGTGACGTCAGAGACTCCTTCTGATAGGCTCCTTCAGGTGTTGCTAGCCTATCCTCTCTCCTAAGTAGCCAAACCTCCTTTTCTGGCTATTTAGGGTCTGTGCTTTGGGGAATTCCTTAGATAACAAATGCAAGAGCTCATCAGAGTTCCTCTGCATCTCTCTCTTCACCTTCTGCCAAGGAATCGACTGCTGACCACGGTGGAAGCCTGCAAAACTGCAACAAAGTAGCAAAGACGACTACTGCGACCTTGTGACGTTGATCCTGCCGCCTTCTCGACTGTTTTCCTGGTGGTGCATGCTGTGGGGGTAGTGTCCCTTCTCTCTGCACTAGAAGCTCCAAAGAAATCTACCGTGGGTCGACGGATTCTTCCCCCTGCAACCGCAGGCACCAAAGAACTGCATCACCGGTCCTCTGGGTCTCCTCTCAGCACGACGAGCGAGGTCCGTTGAACTCAGAAATTCTGTCCAAGTGACTCCTACAGTCCAGTGACTCTTCAGTCCAAGTTTGGTGGAGGTAAGTCCTTGCCTCCCCACGCTAGACTGCATTGCTGGGAATCGCGTGTTTTGCAGCTACTCCGGCTCCTGTGCACTCTTCCAGGATTTCCTTTGTGCACAGCCAAGCCTGGGTCCCCGGCACTCTAACCTGCAGTGCACAACCTCCTGATTTGGTCTCTGGCGTCGTGAGACCCTCTTTTGTGACTTCTGGTGAGCTCCGGTTCACTCCAATTTGTAGTGCCTGTTCTGGCACTTCTGCAGGAGCTGCTTGCTTCTGAGAGGGCTCCTTTTCTTGCTGGACACCCACTCTATCTCCTCACGCAATTGGCGACATCCTGGTCCCTCCTGGGCCACAACAGCATCCAAAATCCCTAACCGTGACCCTTGCCCCTAGCAAGGCTTGTTTGTGGTATTACTGCACGAAAACACATCTGCCCGACTCTTCACGACGTGGGACATATATCCTCCAAAGGGGAAGTTTCTAGCCCTTGTCGTTCTTGCAGAACCCACAGCTTCTACCATCCGGTGGCAGCTTCTTTGCACCCACAGCTGGCATTTCCTGGGCATCTGCCCACTCCCGACTTGATCGTGACTTTTGGACTTGGTCCCCTTGTTCCACAGGTACTCTCGTCTGGAAATCCATCGTTGTTGCATTGCCTGTGTTGGTCTTTCCTGCAGAATTCCCCTATCACGACTTCTGAGCTCTTTGAGGAACTTAGGTGCTCTTTGCACCCACTTTTCAGGGTCTTGGGGTGGGCTATTTCTCTAACCCTCACTGTTTTCTTACAGTCCCAGCGAACCTCTACAAGGTCACATAGGTTTGGGGTCCATTCGTGGTTCGCATTCCACTTCTAGAGTATATGGTTTGTGTTGCCCCTATCCCTATGTGCCCCCATTGCATTCTATTGTGACTATACATTGTTTGCATTGTTTTCTATTGCTATTACTGCATATTTTGGTATTGTGTACATATATCTTGTGTATATTTGCTATCCTCATACTGAGGGTACTCACTGAGATACTTTGGCATATTGTCATAGAAATAAAGTACCTTTATTTTTAGTATATCTTTGTATTGTGTTTTCTTATGATATTGTGCATATGACACTAGTGGTACTGTAGGAGCTTCACTCGTCTCCTAGTTCAGCCTAAGCTGCTCTGCTAAGCTACCTTTTCTATCAGACTAAGCTGCTAGACACCTCTCTACACTAATTAGGGATACCTGGGCCTGGTGCAAGGTGTAAGTACTTCTTGGTACCAACTAAAAGCCAGTCCAGACTCCTACACATGTCAATCGCCTGAAACCCTACTATGACAGGGCTGATCTCACCCTGCTCATGGCAACAGATGAAGGACAGGAAGAAGAGAGTGACCCTCTCCCTGATCTCTTCTCTTCCACAGAACAAGATGCTCTAGTGGAAGGTGTAGTTCTGGCAGATTGTCTTTCTGCTGAGCAGAAAGACCACTGCATAAATCTCCTGGGTCAGTTTTCTACTGTGCCAGGCACCATTTCTTGGTGTGAGCACACTATGGATACTGGAGACAGCTTGCCTGTCAAAAGTAAGATCTATAGGCAGCCTGACCATGTCAGGGACTGCATAAAACAAGAGGTTCAGAAAATGCTTGAACTGGGAGTGGTTGAGCACCCTGAAAGTCCATGGGCCTCTCCTGTGGTACTTCTACCAAAACCTAATTCCAAAGATGGGAAAAGGGAAATGAGATTTTGTGTAGACTACAGAGGTCTCAACCAGGTAACCAAAACTGATGCTCACCCTATACCCAGGGCAGATGAGCTAATACATACACTGGCATCTGCCAAGTATCTAAGCACCTTTGATTTGACTGCAGGGTATAGGCAGATCAAGTTATCAGAGGATGCTAAAGCAAAAACTGCATTTTCTACCTTTGGAGGGCACTACCAATTCACAGTAATGCCCTTTGGTTTGAAAAATGCACCTGCCACTTTTCAGAGGTTGTTGAATACAGTCCTGCAAGGGTTGGAGGCTTTTAGTGCCGCATATCTAGATGATATAGCTGTCTTTACCTCCACCTGGGATGATCACCTAGTCCACCTGTGGAAAGTTTTGGAGGCCCTGCAAAAGGCAGGCCTCACTATCAAGGCTTCAAAGTGCCAGATAGGGCAGGGGAAAGTGGTTTATCTGGGACACCTTGTAGGTGGAGAACAGATTGCACCACTTCAGGGGAAAATCCAAACTATCATCGATTGGGTTCCCCCTACAACTCAGACTCAGGGGAGAGCCTTCTTAGGCCTCACTAGGTACTGCAGGAGGTTCATAAAGAACTATGGCTCCATTGCAGCCCCTCTTAATGACCTCACTTCAAAGAAGATGCCTAAAAAGGTATTGTGGACAGCTAGCTGTCAGAACGCTTTTGAGGAGCTGAAACAGGCCATGTGCTCTGCACCTGTCCTAAAAAGCCCCTGTTACTCCAAAAAATTCATTGTCCAAACTGATGCATCTGAACTAGGGGTAGGGGCAGTCTTATCACAACTTAATTCTGAGGGCCAGGATCAACCTGTTGCTTTTATCAGCAGGAGGTTGAACCCTAGAGAAAAGCGTTGGTCTGCCATAGAGAGGGAGGCCTATGCTGTGGTCTTGGCACTGAAGAAGTTGAGGCCATACCTGTTTGGCACTCACTTCATTGTTCAGACAGACCACAAACCTCTACTTTGGCTAAAACAAATGAAAGGTGAAAACCCTAAATTGTTGAGGTGGTCCATATCCCTACAGGGAATGGACTATACAGTGGAACATAGCGCTGGGAGTACCCACTCCAATGCAGATGGACTCTCCAGATATTTCCACTTAGACAATGAAGACTCATCAGGTCATGGCTAGTCTTATTGTCCTTCGTTTGGGGGTGGGGGGGGTTTTGTAGGAAAGTACCATCTGGCCTGGCATGTTACCCCCATATTTCACTGTATATATGTTGTTTTAGTTGTATGTGTCACTGTGACCTTGCCAGCCAGGGCCCCAGTGCTCATAAGTGTGCCCTGTATGTGTTACCTGTGTGATCACTAACTGTCTCACTGAGGCTCTGCTAACCAGAACCTCAGTGGTTATGCTCTCTCATTTCTTTCCAAATTGTCACTAACAGGCTAGTGACCAATTTCACCAATTTACATTGCCATACTGGAACACCCTTATAATTCCCTAGTATATGGTACTAAGGTACCCAGGGTATTGGGGTTCCAGGAGATCCCTATTGGCTGCAGCATTTCTTTTGCCACCCATAGGGAGCTCTGACAATTCTTACACAGGCCTGCCATTGCAGCCTGAGTGAAATAACGTCCACGTTATTTCACAGCCATTTACCACTGCACTTAAGTAACTTATAAGTCACCTATATGTCTAACCTTTACCTGGTGAAGGATGGGTGCCAAGTTACTTAGTGTGTGGGCACCCTGGCACTAGCCAAGGTGCCCCCACATTGTTCAGGGCAAATTCCCTGGACTTTGTGAGTGCGGGGACACCATTACACGCGTGCAGTATAGATATGTCACTACATATGTATAGCGTCACAATGGTAACTCCGAACATGGCCATGTAACATGTCTAAGATCATGGAATTGTCACCCCAATGACATTCTGGCATTGGGAAGACAATTCCAGGATCCCCAGAGTCTCTAGCACAGACTTTCGTACTGCCAAACTACCTTTCGCGGGGTTTCAATGCAGCTGCTGCTGCTGCCAACCCCTCAGACAGGTTTCTGCCCTCCTGGGGTCCAGCCAGGCTTGGCCCAGGAAGGCAGAACAAAGGACTTCCTCAGAGAGAGGGTGTTGCACCCTCTTCCTTTGGAAAAAGGTGTCAGGACTGGGGAGGAGTAGCCTCCCCCAGCCTCTGGAAATGCTTTGTTGGGCACAGATGTGCCCAATTCTGCATAAGCCAGTCTACACCGGTTCAGGGGACCCCTTAGCCCTGCTCTGGCGCGAAACTGGACAAAGGAAAGGGGAGTGACCACTCCCCTGACCTGCACCTCCCCTGGGAGGTGTCCAGAGCTCCTCCTGTGTGCTCCAGACCTCTGCCATCTTGGAAACAGAGGTGCTGCTGGCACACTGGACTGCTCTGAGTGGCCAGTGCCACCAGGTGACGTCAGAGACTCCTTGTGATAGGCTCCTTCAGGTGTTGCTAGCCTATCCTCTCTCCTAAGTAGCCAAACCCTCTTTTCTTGCTATTTAGGGTCTCTGTCTCTGGGGAAACTTTAGATAACGAATGCAAGAGCTCGCCCGAGTTCCTCTGCATCTCTCTCTTCACCTTCTGCCAAGGAATCGACTGCTGACCGCGCTGGAAGCCTGCAAAACTGCAACATAGTAGCAAAGACGACTACTGCAACTCTGTAACGCTGATCCTGCCGCCTTCTCGACTGTTTTCCTGCTTGTGCATGCTGTGGGGGTAGTCTGCCTCCTCTCTGCACCAGAAGCTCCGAAGAAATCTCCCGTGGGTCGACGGAATCTTCCCCCTGCAACCGCAGGCACCAAAAAGCTGCATTACCGGTCCCTTGGGTCTCCTCTCAGCACGACGAGCGAGGTCCCTCGAATCCAGCAACTCTGTCCAAGTGGCCCCCACAGTCCAGTGACTCTTCAGTCCAACTTTGGTGGAGGTAAGTCCTTGCCTCACCTCGCTAGACTGCATTGCTGGGAACCGCGACTTTTGCAGCTACTCCGGCCCCTGTGCACTTCCGGTGGAAATCCTTTGTGCACAGCCAAGCCTGGGTCCACGGCACTCTAACCTGCATTGCACGACTTTCTAAGTTGGTCTCCGGAGACGTGGGACTCCTTTGTGTAACTTCGGGTGAGCACCGTTTCACGCATCCACCTAGTGCCTGTTTCTGGCACTTCTCCGGGAGCTACATGCTGCTGAGAGGGCTCCTTGTCTTGCTCGACGTCCCCTCTCTCTCCTGGTCCAATTTGCGACCTCCTGGTCCCTCCTGGGCCACAGCAGCGTCCAAAAATGCTAATCGCACGATTTGCAGCTAGCAAGGCTTGTTGGCGTTCTTTCGCCGGGAAAACACTTCTGCACGACTCTCCACCGCGAGTGGGATCTGTCCACCAAAGAAGAAGTCTCTAGCCCTTTTCGTTCCTGCAGAAACCTCAGCTTCTTCTGTCCAGTAGAAGCTTCTTTGCATCCACAGCTGGCATTTCCTGGGCATATGCCCATCTCCGACTTGCTTGTGACTTTTGGACTTGGTTCCCTTGTTCCACAGGTACCCTAGATTGGAAATCCACAGTTGTTGCATTGTTGGTTTGTGTCTTTCCTGCATTATTCCTCTAACACGACTTCTTTGTCCTTAGGGGAACTTTAGTGCACTTTGCACTCACTTTTCAGGGTCTTGGGGAGGGTTATTTTTCTAACTCTCACTATTTTCTAATAGTCCCAGCGACCCTCTACAAGGTCACATAGGTTTGGGGTCCATTCGTGGTTCGCATTCCACTTTTGGAGTATATGGTTTGTGTTGCCCCTATCCCTATGTTTCCCCATTGCATCCTATTGTAACTATACATTGTTTGCACTGTTTTCTAAGACTATACTGCATATTTTTGCTATTGTGTATATATATCTTTTGTATATTTCCTATCCTCTCACTGAGGGTACACTCTAAGATACTTTGGCATATTGTCATAAAAATAAAGTACCTTTATTTTTAGTATAACTGTGTATTGTGTTTTCTTATGATATTGTGCATATGACACTAAGTGGTACTGTAGTAGCTTCACACGTCTCATAGTTCAGCCTAAGCTGCTCTGCTAAGCTACCATTATCTATCAGCCTAAGCTGCTAGACACCCTATACACTAATAAGGGATAACTGGGCCTGGTGCAAGGTGCAAGTACCCCTTGGTACTCACTACAAGCCAGTCCAGCCTCCTACATTGGTTGTGCAGTGGTGGGATAAGTGCTTTGAGACTACTTACCACTCTTGTCATTGTACTTTTCATAAGAGAAAAATATACAAAGCAAGGTCAGTGTATATACACATAGCCAAAAAGTTTTGCATTTTCTCTTTTCACTCTTTTCTAAGTGCTGAAAAGTACTTCTAAACTTTCAAAAAGTTCTTAAAAGTTTAAAAAGTTTTTTTCTGTCTTTCTAAAAAGTTCTGACAAACTTTTTTCTCTTTTTCTATCACTTTAACTCTCTCTAAAAAATGTCTGGCACAGGCCAAAATGTTGATCTGTCCAAACTTGCATATGATCACCTTAGCTGGAAAGGAGCAAGGAGTCTCTGCATAGAGCGAGGTTTGAGTGTAGTGAAGAATCCTTCCTTGGAACTGTTACTTAACATGCTTAGAGAACATGATAAGGCTAAAAGTGCCCCATCTGTTGAAAAAGTAGCTAATGGTTCTCAATCTGATCCAGAGACTCCCCCAGGAAAAGATTCAGGAAAGAAAATTCCTAGCCTGCCCATTACTAGACAGTCTAGCATAGTTGGTAATGATGGAGAGCCACACCATACAAATAGTGTTGTCTCACATCATAGCAAAAGCATTTATTCTCACCATACTGGTAGTGATGTTTCTGTTAGCCAAGCTGTTAGGGTGGCTTCTGTAAGGGACAGGTCTCCTTCTGTTCATTCCCATCACACCTCTGTATCTAGGAATGTCCCTCCCACCAACCCTGATGACAGAATGTTAGAGAGGGAACTCAATAAGTTGAGGGTGGAACAAACCAGACTGAAGCTTAAAAAGCAACAGCTGGATTTGGATAGACAGTCTTTTGAACTAGAGAAGGAAAGACAGAAGTTGGGTTTAGAAACCCATGGTGGCAGCAGCAGTATTCCCCATAGTCATCCTGCAAAAGAGCATGATTCCAGGAATCTGCACTAGATAGTTCCCCCTTATAAGGAGGGGGATGACATTAACAAGTGGTTTGCTGCACTTGAGAGGGCCTGTGTTGTACAGGATGTCCCTCAAAGGCAGTGGGCTGCTATCCTATGGCTATCATTTCGTAGAAAAGGTAGGGATAGGCTCCTTACTGTGAAAGAAAGTGATGCCAATAATTTTACAGTTCTTAAGAATGCACTCCTGGATGGTTATGGCTTAACCACTGAACAGTACAGGATAAAGTTCAGAGAGACCAAAAAGGAGTCTTCACAAGACTGGGTTGATTTCATTGACCATTCAGTGAAGGCCTTGGAGGGGTGGTTACATGGCAGTAAAGTTACTGATTATGACAGCCTGTATAACTTGATCCTGAGAGAGCATATTCTTAATAATTGTGTGTCTGATTTGTTGCACCAGTACTTGGTGGACTCTGATCTGACCTCTCCCCAAGAATTGGGAAAGAAGGCAGACAAATGGGTCAGAACAAGGGTGAACAGAAAAGTTCATACAGGGGGTGACAAAGAGAACACTAAGAAGAAAGATGGTGAAAAGTCTCAATATAAGCATGGGGATAAGGGTAAAACCAAAGATCCCACTTCAAATCTTAAACACTCTTCAGGGGGTGGGGATAAAACAAATTCTTCCTCTTCTTCTCAACCTACACAATTTAAAAAGCCTTGGTGCTTTGTGTGTAAAAATAGAGGCCATAGGCCAGGGGATAAGTCCTGTCCAGGTAAACCCCCTGAGCCTACCACCACTAATACATCAAGCTCTAGTGCCCCTAGCAGTAGTGGTACTAGTGGTGGGACTGCTGGCAACAGTCAAGCAAAGGGTGTAGTTGGGTTCACTTATGGGTCCATCATAGAAACTGGGGTAGTCAGTCCCAAGACAGTTTCTGTCACACCTAGTGGCATTGGCCTTGCCACACTGGCTGCTTGTCCCCTTACAATGGATAAGTACAGGCAGACAGTTTCAATAAATGGTGTTGAGGCCTTGGCCTACAGGGACACAGGTGGCAGTATCACTTTGGTAACTGAAAACCTAGTGCACCCTGATCAACACATCATTGGACAACAGTATAAGATTATTGATGTCCATAACTCCACTAAGTTTCTTCCCTTAGCTATAATTCAGTTTAGTTGGGGTGGAGTTACTGGCCCTAAGCAGGTGGTGGTATCACCTAGCTTACCTGTAGATTGTCTCTTAGGTAATGACCTAGAGGCCTCAGGTTGGGCTGATGTAGAGTTTTATGCCCATGCAGCCATGCTGGGCATCCCTGAGGAATTGTTCCCTCTCATTTCTACTGAAATGAAAAAGCAAAGGAGAGAAGGCCTGAAAACTCAGGATCCCTCCCCATCAACAGGTAAAAAGGGTATCACAGTATCCCCTAACCACCCTACCATTCAGGATACCATTCCTGTGGTGGGAGAAACCTCTCCTGGGGTGGCACCTGTTCCAAGGGAAACATCAGCTGGCAAAGCTGTACTCCCTGAGGTAGAAGTACCTCTCTGTGGGATAACTAACATTGGTGAGAAAAAGAGCACCATTTTAGTTAACATGGAGCATCCCTCCAACCCTCCCAGAGAAACTTTAGTGCAGAAACTCTGCACTGCCTCACAACACTTAGGACAGCATCCCTGCCCTAGTGTGGAGCTGATAGGACAGCATCCCTGCCCTGCTCCAACCCAAGACTAACAGCATCCCTGTTCTCTCTTCCAGCCATATGGACAAAGTTTTTGCCCAGCTATGGCTTTTCTGAGACAGCATCCCTGTCTGGCATTTCAATCACTACAAATAGGTTCAGTGGACAATTCCCACTGCTCTAAACTAAAACTTACTGATAGAAACTCTGAAAATACATCTTCACATTGTTGCTTAGCTAAAAAACTTCAAACAGGGTGGTTTACATCCCCACAGGGAAGTAACCATATAGTGGATGATAAAGGGAGTAACCAGTCTATTGCAGAGCTACTCTCTACTTATCACCACTTAGACAATAAAGTCTCAACTGGCCAAGGTTAGCCTTATTGTCCTTCGTTTGGGGGGGGGTTGTGTGAGAAAGTAGCCTCTTTCTAGCCTTGTTACCCCCACTTTTGCCCTGTTTGTGAGTGTATGTCAGGGTGTTTTCACTGTCTCACTGGGATCCTGCTAGCCAGGGCCCAGTGCTCATAGTGAAAACCCCATGTTTTCAGTATGTTTGTTATGTGTCACTGGGACCCTGCTAGTCAGGACCCCAATGCTCATAAGTTTGTGGCCTATATGTATGTGTTCCCTGTGTGGTGCCTAACTGTCTCACTGAGGCTCTGCTAACCAGAACCTCAGTGGTTATGCTCTCTCATTTATTTCAAATTGTCACTGACAGGCTAGTGACCAATTTTACCAATTTACATTGGCTTACTGGAACACCCTTATAATTCCCTAGTATATGGTACTGAGGTACCCAGGGCATTGGGGTTCCAGGAGATCCCTATGGGCTGCAGCATTTCTTTTGCCACCCATAGGGAGCTCTGACAATTCTTACACAGGCCTGCCACTGCAGCCTGAGTGAAATAACATCCACGTTATTTCACAGCCATTTTACACTGCACTTAAGTAACTTATAAGTCACCTATATGTCTAACCTTTACCTGGTAAAGGTTAGGTGCAAAGTTACTTAGTGTGAGGCCACCCTGGCACTAGCCAAGGTGCCCCCACATTGTTCAGAGCCAATTCCCTGAACTTTGTGAGTGCGGGGACACCATTACACGCGTGCACTACATATAGGTCACTACCTATATGTAGCTTCACAATGGTAACTCCGAATATGGCCATGTAACATGTCTATGATCATGGAATTGCCCCCTCTATGCCATCCTGGTATAGTTGGCACAATCCCATGATCCCAGTGGTCTGTAGCACAGACCCTGGTACTGCTAAACTGCCCTTCCTGGGGTTTCTCTGCAGCTGCTGCTGCTGCCAACCCCTCAGACAGGCATCTGCCCTCCTGGGGTCCAGCCAGGCCTGGCCCAGGATGGCAGAACAAAGAACTTCCTCTGAGAGAGGGTGTGACACCCTCTCCCTTTGGAAAATGGTGTGAAGGCAGGGGACGAGTAGCCTCCCCCAGCCTCTGGAAATGCTTTCTTGGGCACAGATGTGCCCAATTCTGCATAAGCCAGTCTACACCGGTTCAGGGACCCCTTAGCCCCTGCTCTGGCGCGAAACTGGACAAAGGAAAGGGGAGTGACCACTCCCCTGACCTGCTCCTCCCCTGGGAGGTGTCCAGAGCTCCTCCAGTGTGCTCCAGACCTCTGCCATCTTGGAAACAGAGGTGCTGCTGGCACACTGGACTGCTCTGAGTGGCCAGTGCCACCAGGTGACGTCAGAGACTCCTGCTGATAGGCTCCTTCAGGTGTTAGTAGCCTATCCTCTCTCCTAGGTAGCCAAACCCACTTTTCTGGCTATTTAGGGTCTCTGTCTCTGGGGAAACGTTAGATAACGAATGCACGAGCTCAGCCGAGTTCCTCTGCATCTCCCTCTTCACCTTCTGATAAGGAAACGACCGCTGACCGCGCTGGAAGCCTGCAAACCTGCAACATAGTAGCAAAGACGACTACTGCAACTCTGTAACGCTGATCCTGCTGCCTTCTCGACTGTTTTCCTGCTTGTGCATGCTGTGGGGGTAGCCTGCCTCCTCTCTGCCCCAGAAGCTCCGAAGAAATCTCCCGTGGGTCGACGGAATCTTCCCCCTGCAACCGCAGGCACCAAAAAGCTGCATTACTGGTCCCTTAGGTCTCCTCTCAGCACGACGAGCGAGGTCCCTCGAATCCAGCGACTCTGTCCAAGTGACCCCCACAGTCCAGTGACTCTTCAGTCCAAGTTTGGTGGAGGTAAGTCCTTGCCTCACCTCGCTGGGCTGCATTGCTGGGAACCGCGACTTTGCAGCTACTCCGGCCCCTGTGCACTTCCGGCGGAAATCCTTTGTGCACAGCCAAGCCTGGGTCCACGGCACTCTAACCTGCATTGCACGACTTTCTAAGTTGGTCTCCGGCGATGTGGGACTCCTTTGTGCAACTTCGGCGAGCACCGTTTCACGCATCCTCGTAGTGCCTGTTTCTGGCACTTCTCCGGGTGCTACCTGCTTCAGTGAGGCTCTTTGTCTTGCTCGACGTCCCCTCTCTCTTCAGGTCCAATTTGCGACCTCCTGGTCCCTCCTGGGCCCTGGCAGCGTCCAAAAACGCCAAACGCACGATTTGCGTCTAGCAAGGCTTGTTGCCATCTTTCCGGCGGGAAAACACTTCTGCACGACTCTCCAAGGCGAGAGGGATCCGTCCACCAAAGGGGAAGTCTCTAGCCCTTTTTGTTCCTGCAGAAACCTCAGCTTCTTCTGTCCAGTCGAAGCTTCTTCGCACCCGCAGCTGGCATTTCCTGGGCATCTGCCCATCTCCGACTTGCTTGTGACTTTTGGACTTGGTCCCCTTGTTCCACAGGTACCCTAGATTGGAAATCCACAGTTGTTGCATTGCTGGTTTGTGTCTTTCCTGCATTATTCCTCTAACACGACTATTTTGTGCTTAGGGGAACTTTAGTGCACTTTGCACTCACTTTTCAGGGTCTTGGGGAGGGTTATTTTTCTAACTCTCACTATTTTCTAATAGTCCCAGCGACCCTCTACAAGGTCACATAGGTTTGGGGTCCATTTGTGGTTCGCATTCCACTTTTAGAGTATATGGTTTTTGTTGCCCCTATCCCTATGTTTCCCCATTGCATCCTATTGTAACTATACATTGTTTGCACTGTTTTCTAAGACTATACTGCATATTTTTGCTATTGTGTATATATATCTTGTGTATATTTCCTATCCTCTCACTGAGGGTACACTCTAAGATACTTTGGCATATTGTCATAAAAATAAAGTACCTTTATTTTTAGTATAACTGTGTATTGTGTTTTCTTATGATATTGTGCATATGACACTAAGTGGTACTGTAGTAGCTTCACACGTCTCCTAGTTCAGCCTAAGCTGCTCTGCTAAGCTACCATTATCTATCAGCCTAAGCTGCTAGACACCCTATACACTAATAAGGGATAACTGGGCCTGGTGCAAGGTGCAAGTACCCCTTGGTACTCACTACAAGCCAGTCCAGCCTCCTACACTGATGATCCTGCGATGCGTGGCAGAAAAGCCTTGAGCGTGAGATGAATCGCCTTCAGCTCTAACAGGTTTATGTGCATTTCTTTTTGGAGCTTGGACCATCTGCCTTGAATGCGCATGTCCTGCAAGTGGCCTCCCCATCCTTCCAAGGAGGCGTCCGTGGTGATGACAAAGTCTGTTATTGGTGCTAGAAAAGTAAGACCTTGGGAGAGGTGGTTGGTGTGAGACCACCATTTCAACGCCTGCCGAATTTTTGGTGTGATAGTTATCAAGTCGTCGAAGGACCCTTGCGACTGGGTCCATTGAAGTTGCAGTTCTTCTTGCAGAGGCCTCATTTTGAGTCTTGCTAGCCGTACTAGAACTATGGCTGAGGAAATCATGCCCAGGAGTGACTTGAACAGTCGTACAGAAACAAACTCTTTTGCGGAGATTCTGACAGCTAAGTGGGTCAGCTTCTGCTGCCTCGCTAGAGTGAGATATACCTTGTTTTGGATAGTGTCTAATTCTGCTCCCAGGAACACTCTCCTGCATGAGGGAAGCACAACTGACTTCTGTAGATTCACTGTTAGACCCAAACTGTGGAATAGTTTTAAGCAGGCGTTTGTCGTTTTGGAAGCTAGTAGAGATGATGGAGCTTTTATGAGCCAGTCGGCCAGGTATGGGAATACCTGGAAACCCTTGCTTCTGAGGAAACCTGCGACCGAGGCAAGGCATTTCGTTAAGATTCTTGGAGCTGATTTGAGACCAAATGGTAGGACTTTGAACTGATAATGGGCACCGGCTACTGTGAAGCGGAGATATTTGCGATGTTTTCGGTGTATTGGTATGTGGAAGTAGGCGTCCTGGAGATCAAGAGTTGTCATAAAATCTCCAGGATTGAGGAGGTGCAGGATATCTGACAGTGTGATCATTCGGAAAGATTGCTTCCGAAGGAACTTGTTGAGTTTCCTGAGGTCTAGTATAGGACGCCACTCCCCTGACTTCTTCCTTATGAGGAAAAACCGGGAGTAGAATCCGAGACCCCGTTGTTGTACAGGAACTTCCTCTATAGCTCCTTTGGGAAGAAGGCTGAATACCTCCCCTTGAAGCAGACGAAGATGGAGAGATCTGCCTGATGTTGGTGGATGATGCGGTGGCTTTTGTATGAATTCCAGGGTATGACCTCTTGTCACTATATCCAGCACCCATCTGACTGATGTTATTTTCTTCCACTCTTGGATGAAGTTGGAAATATTTGCTCCTATTTGCTGATGGTGCGGGCATTGGGGGAGCATAGCCGGTGCCTGTAGAAGATCATTGTTTTCTGGGTTGATCTCTGGATTGTGAACCCTGTCTTCGTTTACCTCCTTGTCTGGTATAGGAAGCAGTAGATCATTGCCTGTACTGTTGGTGGTAGGAAGGTCTATACTGGGATTGCTGGTATTGCCTGTGGAAGGAACCTCGAAATGAGGTGAAACCTCTTCCTCTAGCACCCCGAAAGGGCTGTTTCCGATACTGCAGGGTACCCAGGGACTTGGCAGTCTTGATGGCTTGGAGCGCGTCATCTAGATGTTTGCCAAATAGAGATTCGCCATCGTAAGGCATGTCTAGGATCCTGGACTGCACTTCTGGCCTGAAAGATGTGGCATCGAGCCTACCTTGCCGGCGTAAGACCGCGGCACCTGTTAGTTGATGAAAACCAGTAGAGGCTATATCAAGAGCGCAGTCGATAATTTCTTCCGACGTACGCTCACTCTCTTGGAGGATCTTTCCTGCCTCTGCTTGCTCACTTTCAGGGATGAGGTCCAAGAAAGGTTGCATGTCGGACCACATTTGGCGGTCATAACGACCTAGAATTGCCAAAGAATTTGCTGCTCTGACAGTGATTGCTGACATGGAGGAGAATCTTTTTCCTATATTGTCCAATCTCCATCCTTCTTTGTCTGGAGGAGTAAAGATAGGCGTTGATGGGTTTTTGGAGTGGCTTTGAGCAGCCTGTGAGATAACTGAGTCAGGCTTTGGATGGCCAGTAAGGCATGCCGTAGAATCTTGGGTTGCCTTGTATTTCTTGTCCAGTTTTGCGGAACTGGAGGAACTGTAGCCGGGTTTCGCATAATCTTCGTACCTTCGCTCCATATGAAATCAATAATCGGAATGGACCGTACAGACTTCCGTGATTGCTCCTTAAAATCATGTAGGAAACATTCCGACTGGGAGACAGATGTTGGAAGGTGAAAGCGTACAGCGGCTCTGTCCATAAGATTATGGAACCCACCTATGTCCTCGGGTGGAGAATCAGAGGGGCGAGGAGGTGGTGGAGAAGGAGTGGGGGCTAAGTAATCATCCTATTCCTCAGTAGGATGTTGCGGAGTAGAAATTTCTCCTTCCTCTTCTTCCTCTTCCCCCGAAGTGGAACCTTCATCTCTAGGGGGTGCAGCTAACACCGAGTGGGATGTCATTCTTGGAGTAGCTGGAGGAGGAGGGACATTGATTGGTGTCACCGGAGAAACTGGCGCTGGTGGCTGATTTTCTGCTGCCAGTGGGAACCTTCTCCTATAATCCTGTAGCACAGATTGTAAATCCTGGATTAAGGAGGAATGCATCTGTATAGAGTCTCTATGCTGAGGCTCTCTTGGTTGGTAATATTGTTCCTGATGAGAGTAGTATGGTTGGTATTGGTCATACTCATCCTCGTCATCTTCATCTTGGTACTTGACGTGGAGCTGTGAGGGGCTGCATGCATCTCCGAATGGACCTTCATCAGATTCCTCCCAGTCAAGAAGATGACTGGGTACTAAAGTCGACACTTTGTTTGGAGATGTGTCTATTGGATAAATGTCTGGTGTGGGCAGAGATGTGATCCTGACCATGGCTCGGAGATCTGGAGACCTGGAAGAGGTGGGAGTCGCCTTTATCTGTCTAATAGGCACAAGTGCCGTCGTCAATGGCGTGAAAGTTGATGGAGTCGTGGACGGTACAGATTTTTCCATCGACGGTGGTCTCGTCGACTATGGTTTCGTCGATGGTGGGCTCGTCGATGGAAGTTTCGTTGACGTCGTCGACGGTAGTGTCGTCGATGGTAGTGTCTTCGTCGACGATGATTTCTTTGACGTTGTCCCCGTCGACGGTGAAACAGCCGATGACATTGGCGTCGCTGAAGTTATAGTCAACGGGGCCGTTGTCGACGGTGTTATAAACAACGATGTTTTTGTCATCGATGGTGTACTCGTCGACGGAGGCTTGAGTGAGGGGATAGGAGCCCTTACCGTCGATATTAGAGTAGTCGACGCTGACGACGGTCTCGTCGACGATGTAGTGGAGACGGTAGTTATAGGTACCCTTGTCGTCGTCACGGTCGTCAACAGTGGTGTCGGCGACGATCTGATTTTTAGTGTCACTTTTCCAGAAGTAGAGGGCTCTGAAGAAGGAGAGAGACGGTAGGACTCCTTCTTCTGAAGAGGAGAGGAAGGCTCAGAGGAGACTGAAGTCTGTAAGCCCTTCCCATGATGTGATATTTGCCTCTTCCGAGATTTTTCTGTGTGGCCCAGGTCCTCGGATTTGGACCTTTTAAGTGGCCTCTCTGACCCACTCTCCTCACCTGAAGTACAGGATTTAGCCTGTAACCATGTCAGGAGCCTGCCCTCACGGTCTCTGAGGGTCTTTGTGGAGAAGGTGTGACATATCTTGCAGTCTTTAACCTGGTGTTGTGGGTAGAGACAATACAAGCAGTCTTTATGTGGGTCATCCTCATGGAGCCTTTTCTTTCCACAGGTCTTGCAAGGGCAGAAAAGGCCTTTTCTAGAAGAAATCAACATATTTTCAATTCTTTTTGAGAGAAAAATGTTCTGAAGTAGAAGAAAAAACTGAGCAGAGCTCAGGGAGACTCCCTTCACTCGACGTGCGGTAGAAAATCTGAGGAAGGGAGCTTCTCTGGAGGTTCTAGAGGGTGCTGGTGCCTGATTGGACAGCAGGCAGGTTTGGGTCCTTTCACAAAAGAACATGGATAGGCTATATGAGCAATTGCTGTCTCTATTATAGCCTATGGCAAAAACAAATTATTTGTTAATTATTGCTATTTTATGTACTGTGGGACTCCCACTTCGACGACGGGGATGATTCAAGCATGTGAATTTATGAAAGATCCAATACTGGATAAACACAAACCATATACTCCAAAAGTGGAATGCGAACCACGAATGGACCCCAGACCTATGGGAGATTGTAAAGTTACCCTACTACCCCAGAAAGACACAATAGTCGTGATAGGGGGATTCTGCAAGAACCACAAACACCAGCAAAGCACTGAAGACGGATTCCTGCAAGGCAAGGGGACCAAGTCCAAGAGTCGTGATAGTGTCCGGGGGGGGCAGGAGCCCAGGAAACCCCAGATGAAGGTGCAAAAGGGCTGCCTCCGGGTGGAAGAAGCCAAAGATTCTGCAACAACGAAAAGAGCTAGGAACTTCTCCTTTGGATGGAAGATGCCCCACGGCGGGGTGGATGTTGCAGAAGTGTTCCCACACAGAAATACCGCAAACAAGCCTTGCTAGGTGCAAGGGTTGCGGTAGAGGTTTTTGGGTGCTGCTGGGGACCAGGGAGGACCAGGATGTCGCGCGTGGAGGAGGAGACAGAGGGGGCACTCAGCCATGCAGAGAGCCCCCACAGGAGCAGGCAGCACCCGCAGAAGTAGTGGAGCAGGCACTTGGTGAACCGGTGTCACAAAAGGAGGGTCCCACGACGTCGGAGTCCAACTCAGATGGTTGAGCACTGCAGGACGGAGTGCTGGGGACCCAGACTAGGCTGTGCGCAAAGGAATCCTTGGAGAAGTGCACAGAAGCCGTAGCAGCTGCAAATCACGCAGTTCACAGGTTTGCAGTCTAGCGTGGGGAGGTAAGGACTTACCTCCACCAAATTTGGACTGAAGGATCACTAGACTGTGGGGGTCACTTGGGTCTAGCTCCTGTGTTCCAGGGACCACGCTCGTCAGGATGAGAGGGGACCCAGAGGACCGGCTAATGCAGTCTTTTGGTGCCTGTGTTAGCACGGGGAAGATTCCATCGACCCACAGGAGATTTCTTCTTGGCTTCCAGTGCAGGGTGAAGGCAGACAGCCCTCAGAGAATGCACCACCAGGAAACAGTCGAGAAAGCCGTCAGGATGAGGCGCTACAATGTTGCTGGTAGTCGTCTTGCTACTTTGTTGCGGTTTTGCAGGCGTCCTAGAGCAGTTAGCGGTCGATCCATGGCAGAAGTTGAAGAGGGAAGTTCAGAGGAACTCTGGTGAGCTCTTGCATTCCTTATCTGAAGAATACCCCAGAGGAGAGACCGTAAATAGCCAGAAAAGGAGGTTTGGCTACCAAGAAAGGAGGATTGGCTACCAAGAGAAGTAAGAACCTATCAAAGGGGGTCTCTGACGTCACCTGCTGGCATTGGCCACTCAGAGCAGTCCAGTGTGCCCCCAACACCTCTGAATCCAATATTGTAGAGGTCTGGGACACACTGGAGGAGCTCTGGGCACCTCCCCTGGGAGGTACTGGTCAGGGGAGTGGTCATTCCCCTTTCCTTTGTCCAGTTTTGCGCCAGAGCAGGGCTGGGGGATCCCTGAACTGGTGCAGACTGGCTTATGCAGAGGTGGGCACCATCTGTGCCCATCAAAGCATTTCCAGAGGCTGGGGGAGGCTACTCATCCCCAGCCCTTCACACCTATTTCCAAAGGGAGAGGGTGTAACACCCTCTCTCAGAGGAAATCCTTTGTTCTGCCTTCCTGGGCCGGGGCTGCCCATACCCCAGGAGGGCAGAATCCTGTCTGAGGGGTTGGCAGCAGCAGCAGCTGCAGTGGAAACCCCAGAAAGGCAGTTTGCCAGTACCCGGGTTCTGTGCTAGAGACCCGGGGGTCATGGAATTGTTCCCCCAATACTAGGATGGTATTGGGGTGACAATTCCATGATCTTAGACATGTTACATGGCCATGTTCGGAGTTACCATGGTGATGCTACACATAGATAGGGACCTATGTGCAGTGCACACGTGTAATGGTGTGCCCGCACTCTCAAAGTTTGGGGAATTTGCCCTGAACAATGTGGGGGCACCTTGGCTAGTGCCAGGGTGCCCACACACTAAGTAACTTGGCACCGAACCTTCATCAATTGAAGGTTAGACATATAGGTGACTTATAAGTTACTCATGTGCAGTGAAAAATGGCTGTGAAATAAAGTGGACATTATTTCACTCAGGCTGCTGTGGCAGGCCTGTGTAAGAATTGTCTGAGCTCCCTATGGGTGACAAAAGAAATGCTGCAGCCCATAGGGATCTCCTAGAACCCCAATACCCTGGGTACCTAAGTACCATATACAAGGGAATTATATGGGTGTACCAGTGTGCCAATGAGAATTGGTAAAATTAGTCACTAGCCTGCAGTGGCAAATTTAGAAAGCAGAGAGAGCATAAACACTTAGGTTCTGGTTAGCAGAGCCTCAGTGATACAGTTAGGCACCACACAGGGAGCACAAATAGGCCACAAACATATGAGCACTGGGGTCCTGGCTAGCAGGATCCCAGTGACACATATCAAACACACTGACAACATAGGGTTTTCACTATGAGCACTGGGCCCTGGCTAGCAGGATCCCAGTGAGACAGTAAAAACACCCTGACATATACTCAGAAACAGGCCAAAAGTGGGGGTAACAAGGCTAGAAAGAGGTTACCTTCCTACAATGTGTTGTTGTGCGTTGTTTGAGGTGCATGGATGTAGTGTAAGTGATGGTGTTGTGTGTCTGTGGATGCTAGTGTTGTTTAAGGTAGTGTCTCTCTCTGGCCTGATTTCAGATTTCTGGTAGTAAGGGTTTGTGGGTAATGTGGGTGTGTGTTTTATATTGGATTGGGTGTGTGGGTGTGGTGTGTGTATGTGTATCAGGTGTGTGTATTTCGAATTGTCCAATGTGGTTGTGTTTTGTATATGTGGGAGTATTTTGAGCGCGGCGGTGTGTACCACCAATGGATTACTGTGGTTGAAAGACCGCTGCGTTGATTCGTGGGTCGTGATAGTGTGGGTGTAGTGTTGTTAGCGTGACGGTGTCGTTTTGTTATCGGCAGTTTATCACTGACCTTTGGTGTGGCGGACTTGTGTGGGTGTCTGTATTGTGGCGGATTCCGATCTGTGGGTCGTAATACCTGTAGCAGAATTCTGCGGACGCAGCGGTATGTTGGCAGTCTTCTGCACGGCGGTAAGCGGGATTTACCACCAGGGTTGTAATGAGGGCCCTAGTAAGTAATGGTTTGGAAAGGAATGTCATAAGAGAGACGTTTGCAGTTGGTACACAGCTACTGTCCAGTGGCGCATGGATGTAATATCTGTCCCAACTTATCCTTCTATTCAGAAAAACTTCTTTTGAGCAGACGAGCACATGCCAGTACAGGTATTGCTGACAAACCTACATGCTTGTTAACTAAATGTAGTTGTAATGAGGCATTTTGAATAGACTGAGAATGCAGATGTTAATTTGCTTATTCTCACATTAAGAACATTTTAATTCCTTCAACAGGATATGTTTTTTAAATACATATGGAATAATTTTCTACATGCTCAAGTAGAAATCTGTATTGCATTAATTCTTGCAACTCCTTTTGTAAACACAGAGGACGCAACCAGTAGTGAGGAAAACATTGGAGCAAATATTTTTATAACCCATGTAAGTGAATATCTTATTACAGTAGCATACTGTATAGTTAAATCTTTGATCAGCTCTTATTTTTGCATTGTTGATTGTTTGGTAAATTATCTGTCATTGTAGTACCTGGTGTTACCTGACTTGCTGAGTGACACTGTGCATTCCAACCCAAAGGCATTGCATGTACTCATAGTGTAAACAGAGCCCCATAGTAGGATTTTTCTTTTATCTTTATAAATTGTAAATTGTCTCATTGTTGGGCACCATAGATGACCACCTAGTTGACCTTAAGTTGTCAATGAAGCTTTCCACTCAGGAGAGCCTTGCAGTACAGGCTTTGTAAGTGTAGGAGGCTGGCCTGGCTTGTAGTGTGGTGCTTACACTCTGTACCAGGTCCAGTTATCCCTTATTAGTGTAGAAGAGGTGTTTCTAGCAGCTTAGGCTGATAGAAGGTAGCTATAGCAGAGCAGCTTAGGCTGAACTAGGAGACATGCAAAGCTCCTACTATACCACTGGTGTCATATGCACAATTTCATAAGAAAACACAATACACAGATATACTAAAAATAAAGGTACTTTATTTTTATGACAATATGCCAAAAGTATCTCAGTGAGTACCCTCAGTATGAGGATGCCAAATATACACAAGATATATGTACACAATACCAAAATATGCAGTAATAGCAATAGAAAACAATGCAAACAATGTATAATCACAATAGAATGCAAACGGGGCACATAGGGATAGGGGCAAAACAAACCATATACTCTAGAAGTGGAATGCGAACCACGAATGGACCCCAAACCTATGTGACCTTGTAGAGGGTCGCTGGGACTGTAAGGAAACAGTGAGGGTTAGAAAAATAGCCCACCCCAAGACCCTGAAAAGTGGGTGCAAAGTGCACCTAAGTTTCCCAAAGAGCACAGAAGTCATGTTAGGGGAATTCTGCAGGAAAGACCAACATCAGCAATGCAACAATGATGGATTTCCAGACGAGAGTACCTGTGGAACAAGGGGACCAAGTCCAAAAGTCACGATCAAGTCGGGAATGGGCAGATGCCCAGGAAATGCCAGCTGTGGGTGCAAAGAAGCTGCCACCGGATGGTAGAAGCTGAGGATTCTGCAAGAACGACAAGGGCTAGAAGCTTCCCCTTTGGAGGATGGATGTCCCACGTCGTGAAGAGTTGTGCAGAGGTAATTTCATGCAGAAAGACCGCAAACAAGCCTTGCTAGCTGCAAAGCTTGTTGTTAGGGTTTTTGGATGCTGCTGTGGCCCACGAGAGACCAGGATGTCGCCAATTGCGTGAGAAGACAGAGGGGGCGTCCAGCAAGACAAAGAGCCCACTCATCAGTAAGCAGCACCCGCAGAAGTGCCGGAACAGGCATTACAAAGTGGAGTGAACCGGAGCTCACCCGAAGTTGCAGAAGAGGGTCCCACGAAGCCGGAGGACAATTCAGGAGGTCGTGCAATACAGGTTAGAGTGATGGGGACCCAGGCTTGGCTGTACACAAAGGAAATCCTGGAAGAGTGCATGTAGGAGGCTGGACTGGCTTGTAGTGAGTACCAAGGGGTACTTGCAGCTTGCACCAGGCCCAGTTATCCCTTATTAGTGTATAGGGTGTCTAGCAGCTTAGGCTGATAGATAATAGTAGCTTAGCAGAGCAGCTTAGGCTGAACTAGGAGACGTGTGAAGCTACTACAGTACCACAAGTGTCACTTGCACAATATCATAAGAAAACACAATACACAGTTATACTAAAAATAAAGGTACTTTATTTTTATGACAATATGCCAAAGTATCTTAGAGTGTACCCTCAGTGAGAGGATAGGAAATATACACAAGATATATATACACAATAGCAAAAATATGCAGTATAGTCTTAGAAAACAGTGCAAACAATGTATAGTTACAATAGGATGCAATGGGGAAACATAGGGATCGGGGCAACACAAACCATATACTCCAAAAGTGGAATGCGAACCACGAATGGACCCCAAACCTATGTGACCTTGTAGAGGGTCGCTGGGACTATTAGAAAATAGTGAGAGTTAGAAAAATAACCCTCCCCAAGACCCTGAAAAGTGAGTGCAAAGTGCACTAAAGTTCCCCTAAGGACAAAGAAGTCGTGTTAGAGGAATAATGCAGGAAAGACACAAACCAACAATGCAACAACTGTGGATTTCCAATCTAGGGTACCTGTGGAACAAGGGGACCAAGTCCAAAAGTCACAAGCAAGTCGGAGATGGGCAGATGCCCAGGAAATGCCAGCTGCTGGTGCAAAGAAGCTTCTACTGGACAGAAGAAGCTGAGGTTTCTGCAAGAACGAAAAGGGCTAGAGACTTCCCCTTTGGTGGACAGATCCCTCTTGCCGTGGAGAGTCGTGCAGAAGTGTTTTTCCGCCAAAAGAACGCCAACAAGCCTTGCTAGCTGCAAATCGTGCGGTTAGCGTTTTTGGACGCTGCTGAGGCCCAGGAGGGACCAGGAGGTCGCAAATTGGACCAGCAGAGAGAGAAGACGTCGAGTAAGACAAGGAGCCCTCTCTGAAGCCAGTAGCACCCGGAGAAGTGCCAGAAACAGGCACTACGAGGATGCGTGAAACGGTGCTCACCGAAGTTGCACAAAGGAGTCCCACGTCGCCGGAGACCAACTTAGAAAGTCGTGCAATGCAGGTTAGAGTGCCGTGGACCCAGGCTTGGCTGTGCACAAAGGATTTCCGCCGGAAGTGCACAGGGGCCGGAGTAGCTGCAAAGTCCCAGCAAGGTGAGGCAAGGACTTACCTCCACCAAACTTGGACTGAAGAGTCACTGGACTGTGGGGGTCACTTGGACAGAGTCGCTGGATTCGAGGGACCTCGCTCGTTGTGCTGAGAGGAGACCCAAGGGACCGGTAATGCAGCTTTTTGGTGCCTGCGGTTGCAGGGGGAAGATTCCGTCGACCCACGGGAGATTTCTTCGGAGCTTCTGGTGCAGAGAGGAGGCAGACTACCCCCACAGCATGCACAAGCAGGAAAACAGTCGAGAAGGCGGCAGGATCAGCGTTACAGAGTTGCAGTAGTCGTCTTTGCTACTATGTTGCAGGTTTGCAGGGTTCCAGCGCGGTCAACAGTCGATTCCTTGGCAGAAGGTGAAGAGAGAGATGCAGAGGAACTCGGATGAGCTCTTGCATTCGTTATCT
The DNA here is from genome assembly GCF_031143425.1 of Pleurodeles waltl. Taxonomy (NCBI): domain Eukaryota; kingdom Metazoa; phylum Chordata; class Amphibia; order Caudata; family Salamandridae; genus Pleurodeles; species Pleurodeles waltl. The sequence goes on along the minus strand of NC_090440.1, from coordinate 598,306,523 downwards.
AAAGTTTCCCCAGAGACAGAGACCCTAAATAGCCAGAAAAGAGGGTTTGGCTACCTAGGAGAGAGGATAGGCTACTAACACCTGAAGGAGCCTATCAGAAGGAGTCTCTGAAGTCACCTGGTGGCACTGGCCACTCAGAGCAGTCCAGTGTGCCAGCAGCACCTCTGTTTCCAAGATGGCAGAGGTCTGGAGCACACTGGAGGAGCTCTGGACACCTCCCAGGGGAGGTGCAGGTCAGGGGAGTGGTCACTCCCCTTTCCTTTGTCCAGTTTCGCGCCAGAGCAGGGCTAAGGGGTCCCCTGAACCGGTGTAGGCTGGCTTATGCAGAATTGGGCACATCTGTGCCCAAGAAAGCATTTCCAGAGGCTGGGGGAGGCTACTCCTCCCCTGCCTTCACACCATTTTCCAAAGGGAGAGGGTGTAACACCCTCTCTCAGAGGAAGTCCTTTGTTCTGCCATCCTGGGCCAGGCCTGGCTGGACCCCAGGAGGGCAGATGCCTGCCTGAGGGGTTGGCAGCAGCAGCAGCTGCAGTGAAACCCCAGGAAGGGCAGTTTGGCAGTACCAGGGTCTGTGCTACAGACCACTGGGATCATGGGATTGTGCCAACTATGCCAGGATGGCATAGAGGGGACAATTCCATGATCATAGACATGTTACATGGCCATATTCGGAGTTACCATTGTGAAGCTACATATAGGTATTGACCTATATGTAGTGCACGCGTGTAATGGTGTCCCCGCACTCACAAAGTCCGGGGAATTGGCCCTGAACAATGTGGGGGCACCTTGGCTAGTGCCAGGGTGCCCTCACACTCAGTAACTTTGCACCTAACCTTTACCAGGTAAAGGTTAGACATATAGGTGACTTATAAGTTACTTAAGAGAAGTGAAAAATGGCTGTGAAATAACGTGGACGTTATTTCACTCAGGCTGCAGTGGCAGGCCTGTGTAAGAATTGTCAGAGCTCCCTATGGGTGGCAAAAGAAATGCTGCAGCCCATATGTATCTCCTGGAACCACAATACCCTGGGTACCTTAGTACCATATACTAGGGATTTATAAGGGTGTTCCAGTAAGCCAATGTAAATTGGTAAAATTGGTCACTAGCCTGTTAGTGACAATTTGAAATAAATGAGAGAGCATAACCACTGAGGTTCTGGTTAGCAGAGCCTCAGTGAGACAGTTAGGCACCACACAGGGAACACATACATATAGGCCACAAACTTATGAGCACTGGGGTCCTGACTAGCAGGGTCCCAGTGACACATAACAAACATACTGAAAACATAGGGTTTTCACTATGAGCACTGGGCCCTGGCAAGCAGGATAGCAGTGAGACAGTGAAAACACCCTGACATACACTCACAAACAGGCCCAAAGTGGGGGTAACAAGGCTAGAAAGAGGCTACTTTCTCACACAACCCCCCCCCAAACGAAGGACAATAAGGCTAACCTTGGCCAGTTGAGACTTTATTGTCTAAGTGGTGATAAGTAGAGAGTAGCTCTGCAATAGACTGGTTACTCCCTTTATCATCCACTATATGGTTACTTCCCTGTGGGGATGTAAACCACCCTGTTTGAAGTTTTTTAGCTAAGCAACAATGTGAAGATGTATTTTCAGAGTTTCTATCAGTAAGTTTTAGTTTAGAGCAGTGGGAATTGTCCACTGAACCTATTTGTAGTGATGGAAATGCCAGACAGGGATGCTGTCTCAGAAAAGCCATAGCTGGGCAAAAACTTTGTCCATATGGCTGGAGGAGAGAACAGGGATGCTGTTTCTCTTGGGTTGGAGCAGGGCAGGGATGCTGTCCTATCAGCTCCACACTAGGGAAGGGATGCTGTCCTAAGTGTTGTGAGGCAGTGCAGAGTTTCTGCACTAAAGTTTCTCTGGGAGGGTTGGAGGGATGCTCCATGTTAACTAAAATGGTTCTCTTTTTCTCACCAATGTTAGTTATCCCACATAGAGGTACTTCTACCTCAGGGAGTCCAGCTTTGCCAGCTGATGATTCCCTTGGAACAGGTGCCACCCCAGGAGAGGTTTCTCCCACCACAGGAATGGTATCCTGAATGGTAGGGTGGTAAGGGCATACTGTGATACCCTTTATACCTGTTGATGGAGAGGGATCCAGAGTTTTCAGGCCTTCTCTCCTTTGCTTTTTCATTTCAGTAGAAATGAGAGGGAACAATTCCTCTGGGATGCCCAGCATGGCTGCATGGGCATAAAACTCTACATCAGCCCAACCTGAGGCCTCTAGCTCATTACCTAAGAGACAGTCTACAGGTAAGCTAGGTGATACCACCACCTGCTTAGGGCCAGTAACTCCACCCCAACTAAACTGAATTATAGCTAAGGGAAGAAACTTAGTGGAGTTATGGACATCAATAATTTTATACTGTTGTCCAATGATGTGTTGTTCAGGAGCCACTAGGTTTTCAGTCACCAAAGTGATACTGGCACCTGTGTCCCTGTAGGCCAAGGCCTCAACACCATTTATTGAAACTGTCTGCCTGTACTTATCCATTGTAAGGGGACAAGCAGCCAGTGTGGCAAGGCCAATGCCACTAGGTGTGACAGAAACTGTCTTGGGACTGACTACCCCAGTTTCTATGATGGACCCATAAGTGAACCCAACTACACCCTTAACTTGACTGTTGCCAGCAGTCCCACCACTAGTACCACTACTGCTAGGGGCACTAGAGCTTGATGTATTAGTGGTGGTAGGCTCAGGGGGTTTACCTGGACAGGACTTATCCCCTGGCCTATGGCCTCTGTTTTTACACACAAAGCACCAAGGCTTTTTAATGTGTGTGGGTTGATAAGAAGAGGAAGAATTTGTTTTATCCCCACCCTCTGAAGAGTGTTTAAGATTTGAAGTGGGATCTTTGGTTTTACCCTTATCCCCATGCTTATCTTGAGATTTTTCACCATCTTTCTTCTTATTGCCATCTTTGTCACCCCCTGTATGAACTTTTCTGTTCACCCTTGTTCTGACCCATTTGTCTGCCTTCTTTCCCAATTCTTGGGGAGAGGTCAGATCAGAGTCCACCAAGTACTGGTGCAACAAATCAGACACACAATTATTAAGAATATGCTCTCTCAGGATCAAGTTATACAGGCTGTCATAATCAGTAACTTTACTGCCATGTAACCACCCCTCCAAGGCCTTCACTGAATGGTCAATGAAATCAACCCAGTCTTGTGAAGACTCCTTTTTGGTCTCTCTGAACTTTATCCTGTATTGTTCAGTGGTTAAGCCATAACCATCCAGGAGTGCATTCTTAAGAACTTGGAAATTATTGGCATCACTTTCTTTCACAGTAAGGAGCCTATCCCTACCTTTTCCACTAAATGATAGCCATAGGATAGCAGCCCACTGCCTTTGAGGGACATCCTGTACAACACAGGCCCTCTCAAGTGCAGCAAACCACTTGTTAATGTCATCCCCCTCCTTATAAGGGGGAACTATCTTGTGCAGATTCCTGGAATCATGCTCTTTTGCAGGATTACTATGGGGAATACTGCTGCTGCCACCATGGGTATCTAAACCCAACTTCTGTCTTTCTTTCTCTAGTTCAAAAGACTGTCTATCCAAATCCAGCTGTGGCTTTTTAAGCTTCAGTCTGGTTTGTTCCACTCTCAACTTATTGAGTTCCCTCTCTAACATTCTGTCATCAGGGTTGGTGGGAGGGACATTCTTAGACACAGAAGAATGAACAGAAGGAGACCTGTCCCTTACAGAAGCCACCCTAACAGCTTGGCTAACAGAAACATCACTACCAGTATGGTGAGAATAAATGCTTTTGCTATGATGTGAGACAACACTATTTCTATGGTGAGGCTCTCCATCATTACCAACTATGCTAGACTGTCTAGTAATGGGCAGGCTAGGAAGTTTCTTTCCTGAATCTTTTCCTGGGGGAGTCCCTGGATCAGATTGGGAACCATTTGCTACTTTTTCAACAGATGTGGCCCCTATGGCCTTATCTTGTTCTCTAAGCATGTTAAGCAATAATTCCAAAGAAGGATTCTTCCCTACACTCAAACCTCTCTCTACACAGAGACTCCTTGCTCCTTTCCAGCTAAGGTGGTCATATGCAAGTTTGGACGGATCAACATTTTGGCCTGTGCGACACATTTTTAGAGAGAGTTAAAGTGATAGAAAAAGAGAAAAAAGTTTTCAGAACTTTTTAGAAAGACAGAATGTTTTATTTTTTACTTTTAAGAACTTTTTGAAAGTTTAGAAGTACTTTTCAGCACTTAGAAAAGAGTGAAAAGAGGAAATGCAAAACTTTTTGGCTATGTGTATATACACTGACCTTGTTTTGTATATTTTTCTCTTATGAAAAGTACAATGACAAGAGTGGTAAGTAGTCTCAAAGCACTTATCCCACCGCTGCACAACCAATGTAGGAGGCTGGACTGGCTTGTAGTGAGTACCAAGGGGTACTTGCACCTTGCACCAGGCCCAGTTATCCCTTATTAGTGTATAGGGTGTCTAGCAGCTTAGGCTGATAGATAATGGTAGCTTAGAAGAGCAGCTTAGGCTGAACTAGGAGACGTGTGAAGCTACTACAGTACCACAAGTGTCACTTGCACAATATCATAAGAAAACACAATACACAGTTATACTAAAAATAAAGGTACTTTATTTTTATGACAATATGCCAAAGTATCTTAGAGTGTACCCTCAGTGAGAGGATAGGAAATATACACAAGATATATATACACAATAGCAAAAATATGCAGTATAGTCTTAGAAAACAGTGCAAACAATGTATAGTTACAATAGGATGCAATGGGGAAACATAGGGATCGGGGCAACACAAACCATATACTCCAAAAGTGGAATGCGAACCACGAATGGACCCCAAACCTATGTGACCTTGTAGAGGGTCGCTGGGACTATTAGAAAATAGAGAGTTAGAAAAATAACCCTCCCCAAGACCCTGAAAAGTGAGTGCAAAGTGCACTAAAGTTCCCCTAAGGACAAAGAAGTCGTGTTAGAGGAATAATGAATGAAAGACACAAACCAACAATGCAACAACTGTGGATTTCCAATCTAGGGTACCTGTGGAACAAGGGGACCAAGTCCAAAAGTCACAAGCAAGTCGGAGATGGGCAGATGCCCAGGAAATGCCAGCTGCGGGTGCAAAGAAGCTTCTACTGGACAGAAGAAGCTGAGGTTTCTGCAGGAACGAAAAGGGCTAGAGACATCCCCTTTGGTGGACGGATCCCTCTTGCCGTGGAGAGTCGTGCAGAAGTGTTTTCCCGCCGAAAGAACGCCAACAAGCCTTGCTAGCTTCAAATCGTACGGTTAGCGTTTTTGGACGCTGCTGAGGCCCAAGAGGGACCAGGAGGTCGCAATTTGGACCAGCACAGAGAGGGGATGTCGAGCAAGACAAGGAGCCCTCTCTGAAGCCGGTAGCGCCCGGAAAAGTGCCAGAAACAGGCACTACGAGGATGCATGAAACAGTGCTCACCCAAAGTTACACAAAGGAGTCCTTCGTCGCCGGAGACCAACTTAGAAAGTCGTGCAATGCAGGCTAGAGTGCCGTGGACCCAGGCTTGGCTTTGCACAAAGGATTTCTGCCGGAAGTGCACAGGGGCCGGAGTAGCTGCAAAAGACACGGTTCCCAGCAATGCAGTCTGGCGTGGGGAGGCAAGGACTTACCTCCACTAAACTTGGACTGAAGAGTCACTGGACTGTGGGAGTCACTTGGACAGAGTTGCTGGATTTGAGGGACCTCGCTCGTCGTGCTGAGAGGAGACCCAAGGGACCGGTAATGCAGCTTTTTGGTGCCTACCGTTGCAGGGGGAAGATTCCGTCGACCCACGGGAGATTTCTTCGGAGCTTCTAGTGCAGAGAGGAGGCAGACTACCCCCACAGCATGCACCACCAGGAAAACAGTCGAGAAGGCGGCAGGATCAGCGTTACAGAGTTGCAGTAGTCGTCTTTGCTACTATGTTGCAGTTTTGTAGGCTTCCAGCGCGGTCAGCAGTCGATTCCTTGGCAGAAGGTGAAGAGAGAGATGCAGAGGAACTCGGATGAGTTCTTGCATTCGTTATCTAAAGTTTCCCCAGAGACAGAGACCCTAAATAGCCAGAAAAGAGGGTTTGGCTACCTAGGAGAGAGGATAGGCTAGCAACACCTGAAGGAGCCTATCAGAAGGAGTCCCTGACGTCACCTGATGGCACTGGCCACTCAGAGTAGTCCAGTGTGCCAGCAGCACCTCTGTTTCCAAGATGGCAGAGGTCTGGAGCACACTGGAGGAGCTCTGGACACCTCCCAGGGGAGGTGCAGGTCAGGGGAGTGGTCACTCCCCTTTCCTTTGTCCAGTTTCGCACCAGAGCAGGGCTAAGGGGTCCCCTGAACCGGTGTAGACTGGCTTATGCAGAATTGGGGACATATGTGCCCAAGAAAGCATTTCCAGAGGCTGGGGTAGGCTACTCCTCCCCTGCCTTCACACCATTTTCCAAAGGGAGAGGGTGGTACACCCTCTCTCAGAGGAAGTCCTTTGTTCTGCCATCCTGGGCCAGGCCTGGCTGGACCCCAGGAGGGCAGAAGCCTGTCTGAGGGGTTGGCAGCAGCAGCAGCTACAGTGAAACCCCAGGAAAGGCAGTTTGGCAGTACCAGGGTCTGTGCTACAGACCACTGGGATCATGGGATTGTGCCAACTATGCCAGGATGGCATAGAGGGGGCAATTCCATGATCATAGACATGTTACATGGCCATATTCGGAGTTACCATTGTGAAGCTACATATAGGTAGTGACCTATATGTAGTGCACGCGTGTAATGGTGTTTCCGCACTCACAAAGTCCGGGAAATTGGCCCTGAACAATGTGGGGGCACCTTGGCTAGTGCCAGGGTGCCCTCACACTAAGTTATTTTCCACCTAACCTTTACTAGTTAAAGGTTAGACATATAGGTGACTTATAAGTTACTTAAGTGCAGTGTAAAATGGCTGTGAAATAACGTGGACGTTATTTCACTCAGGCTGCAGTGGCAGGCCTGTGTAAGAATTGTCAGAGCTCCCTATGGGTGGCAAAAGAAATGCTGCAGTCCATAGGGATCTCCTGGAACCCCAATTCCCTGGGTACCTCAGTACCATATACTAGGGAATTATAAGGGTGTTCCAGTAAGCCAATGTAAGTTGATAAAATTGGTCACTAGCCTGTTAGTGACAATTTGGAAAGAAATGAGAGAGCATAACCACTGAGGTTCTGGTTAGCAGAGCCTCAGTGAGACAGTTAGTCACTACACAGGTAACACATTCAGGCACACTTATGAGCACTGGGGCCCTGGATGTCAGGGTCCCAGTGACACATACAACTAAAACAACATATATACAGTGAAAAATGGGGGTAACATGCCAGGCAAGATGGTACTTTCCTACACATGTCAATCACCTGAAACCCTACTATGACAGGGCTGATCTCACCCTGCTCATTGCAACAGATGAGGGACAGGAAGAAGAGAGTGACCCTCTCCCTGATCTCTTCTCTTCCACAGAAGAAGATGCTCTAGTGGAAGGTGTAGTACTGGCAGATTGTCTTACTGCTGAGCAGAAAGACTACTGCATAAATCTCCTGGGTCAGTTTTCTGAACTCTTCTCTACTGTGCCAGGCACCACTTCTTCGTGTGAGCACACTATAGATACTGGAAACAGCTTGCCTGTCAAAAGTAAAATCTATAGGCAGTCTGACCATGTCAGAGACTGCATAAAGCACGAAGTGCAGAAAATGCTTGAACTGGGAGTGGTTGAGCACTCTGAAAGTCCACGGGCCTCTCCTGTGGTACTTGTACCAAAACCTCATTCCAAAGATGATAAAAGGGAAATTAGATTTTGTGTTGACTACAGAGGTCTCAACCAGGTAACCAAAACTGATGCTCACCCTATACCCAGGGCAGATGAGCTAATAGATACACTGGCATCTGCAAAGTATCTAAGCACCTTTGATTTGACTGCAGGGTATTGGCAGATCAAGTTATCAGAGGATGCAAAAGCAAAAACTGCATTTTCAACCATTGGAGGCCATTACCAATTCACAGTAATGCCTTTTGGATTGAAAAATGCACCTGCCACTTTTCAAAGGTTGGTGAACACAGTCCTGCAAGGGCTGGAAGCTTTTAGTGCAGCATATCTAGATGATATAGCTGTCTTTAGCTCCAGCTGGGATGATCACCTGGTCCACCTATGGAAAGTTTTGGAGGCCCTGCAAAAGGCAGGCCTCACTATCAAGGCTTCAAAGTGCCAGATAGGGCAGGGTAAAGTGGTTTATCTGGGACACCTGGTAGGTGGAGAACAGATTGCACCACTTCATGGGAAAATCCAAACTATTATAGATTGGGTTCCCCCTACAACTCAGACTCAGGTGAGAGCCTTTTTAGGCCTCACTGGGTACTACAGGAGGTTCATAAAGAACTATGGCTCCATTGCAGCCCCTCTTAATGACCTCACATTTAAGAAAATGCCTAAGAAGGTATTATGGACAGCAAACTGTCAGAAAGCTTTTGAGGAGCTGAAGCGGGCCATGTGCTGTGCACCTGTCCTGAAAAGCCCCTGTTACTCAATAAAATTCATTGTCCAAAATGATGCATTTGAATTAGGGGTAGGGGCAGTCTTATCATAACTTAATTCTGAGGGCCAGGATCAACCTGTTGCTTTTATCAGCAGGAGGTTGACCCCTAGAGAACAGCGTTGGTCTGCCATAGAGAGGGAGGCCTTTGCTGTGGTCTGGGCACTGAACAAGTTGAGGCCATACACTGCTTGCATTACTTCCTTTTGCTATTACTGCATATTTTTGGTATTGTGTACGTATATCTTGTGTATATTTGGCATCCTCATACTGAGGGTACTCACTGAGATACTTTTGGCATATTGTCATAAAAATAAAGTAGCTTTATTTTTAGTATATCTGTGTATTGTGTTTTCTTATGATATTGTGCATATGACACCAGCAAGGGTAAATCCCTACCCACTATCCCTCCCTCTATAGATGATTCTCCTTCTGAGGAAGAAGAATTTCCTCCCTGTGCAGAACCTTCATCAGATGAGCTGGCAGTAGACACTGCTGAGCTTTTGGGTGGAGGGGGGCCTGCCAGGGAAGAGCTGAGTGTGGCACAGCAATTCTGTCCCACATTAGAGGGTCTCAGACAGCAAGCTGTCAAGCATCAAAATGGGGATGTCAGTGACTCACATAGAGTTTACTGGTAGGACAACCTCTTGTACACAAAGGCAAGGGACCCAAAACCTGGAGCAGCCAGGAGATTGTTCATTCCCCTGCAGTACAGAGAGTTGCTCCTAACTCTGGCACACAACATTCCTTTGGCTGGGCATTTGGGCCAGATCAAAACATGGGAAAGGCTTGTCCCCCTGTTTCACTGGCCTAGGATGTCAAAGAACACAAAAGATTTCTGTAAGTCTTGTGTGACCTGCCAAGCCAGTGGCAAGACTGGCGGCACACCAAAGGCTCCCCGTATTCCACTACCTGTGTTTGGGGTCCCCTTTGAAAGGGTAGGGGTTGACATAGTTGGCCCCCTTGACCTTCCTACTGCTTCAGGCAATAGGTTTATCTTGGTGGTTGTGGACCATGCCACAAGATATCCTGAAGCAATTCCTCTAAGGACCACTATAGCACCTGCAGTGGCAAAAGCCATCCTGGGAAGCTTTTCCAGGGTGGGTTTCCCAAAAGAGGTTGTATCAGACAGGGGTAGAAACTTTATGTCTGCAAGCTATGTGGAAGGAATGTGGTGTAACCTACAAATTCACAACCCCTTGTCATCCACAGACTAATGGACTGGTAGAGAGGTTTAATAAAACTCTCAAAGGTATGATAATGAGACTCCCTGAAAAACTCAGGAGGAGATGGGATGTCCTGTTACCTTGCCTCCTTTTTGCTTACAGGGAGGTACCGCAGAAAGGAGTGGGCTTCAGCCCCTTTGAACTCCTCTTTGGGCACCCTGTAAGAGGTCCACTAACACTTGTGAAGGAGGGTTGGGAACAACCTTTAAAAGCTCCCAAACAGGACATAGTTGACTATGTATTTGGCCTAAGATCCAGAATGGCTGAGTACATGAAAAAGGCCAGTAAAAACCTTCAGGCCAGCCAGGAGCTCCAGAAGGAATGGCATGACCAGAAGGCTGTTCTGATTCAGTACCAACCAGGACAGAAGGTGTGGGTAGTGGAGCCTGTGGCCCCAAGAGCACTCCAAGATAAATGGAGTGGGCCACATCTCATTGTTGAAAAAAAGGGCGAAGTCACCTACTTGGTTGACCTGGGCACTGCCAGGAGTCCCCTTAGGGTGATTCATGTCAACCGCTTAAAACACTACTATGACAGGGCTGATCTCACCCTGCTCATGGCAACAGATGAGGGACAGGAAGAAGAGAATGACCCTCTCCCTGATCTCTTCTTCTTCACAGAAGAGGATGCTCTAGTGGAAGGAGTAGTTTTGGCAGACCGTCTTACTGCAGAACAGAAAGACAACTGCATAAATCTCTTTGGACAGTTTTCTGAACTCTTTCCAACTGTGCCAGGCACCACATCTTGGTGAGAACACACAATTGATACTGGAGACAGCATGCCTGTCAAAATTAAATCTATAGGCAGCCTGACCATGTCAGGGACTGCATAAAACAAGAGGTTCAGAAAATGCTTGATCTAGGAGTGGTTGAACATTCTGAAAGCCCATTGGCGTCTCCTGTGGTGCTTGTACAAAAGCATCACTCAAAAGATGGAAAAAGGGAGATGAGGTTTTCTGTAGATTACAGAGGTCTCAACCAGGTAACAAAAACTGATGCTCACCCTATACCCAGGGCAGATGAGCTCATGGATACACTGGCACCTGCCAAGTATCTAAGCACCTTCGATTTGACTGCAGGGTAATGGCAGATCAAATTGGCTGAGGATGCTGAACCTAAAACTGCATTTTCTACAATAGGAGGGCTCTACCAATTTACAGTGATGCCCTTTGGTTTGAAAAATGAACCTGCCACTTTTCAGAGGTTGGTAAACACAGTCCTGCAAGGGTTGGAAGCTTTTAGTGCAGCATATCTAGATGATATAACTGTCTTTAGCTCCACCTGGGATGAGCACCTCATCCACCTTTGGAAAGTTTTGGAGGCCCTGCAAAATGCAGGCCTCCCTATCAAGGCCTCAAAGTGCCAGATAGGGCAGGGAAAGGTGGTTTATCTGGGACACCTGGTAGGTGGAGAACAGATTGCACCACTTCAGGGGAAAATCCAGACAATCATGGATTGGGTTCCATCTACAACACAGACCCAGGTGAGAGCCTTCCTAGGCCTCACTGGATATTACAGGAGATTCATTAAAAACTACGGCTCCATTGCAGCCCCACTAAATGATCTCACCAGTAAAAAGATGCCTAAAAAGGTATTGTGGACAGCTAGCTGTCAGAAAGCTTTTGAGGAGCTCAAACAGGCCATGTGCACTGCACCTGTTCAAAAAAAGCCTGTGTTACTCCAAGAAATTCATTGTTCAAACTGATGCATCTGAATTAGGGGTAGGGGCAGTCTTATCACAGCTGAATTCTGAGGGCCAGGATCAACCAATTGCTTTTATCAGAATAAGGTTGACCCCTAGAGAAAAGCGTTGGTCTGCCATAGAGAGGGAGGCCTTTGCCGAGGTCTGGGCACTGAAGAAATTGAGGCCATACCTGTTTGGCACTCACTTCATTGTTCAGACAGACCACAAACCTCTACTTTGGCTAAAACAAATGAAAGGAGAAAATCCTAAATTGTTGAGGTGGTCCGTATCTCTAAATGGAATGGACTATACAGTGGAACATAGACCCGGGAGTACCCACTTCAATGCAGATGGACTCTCCAGATATTTCCACTTAGACAATGAAGACTCATCAGGTCATGGCTAGTCTTATTATCCTTCGTTGGGGGGGGGGAGGTTGTAGGAAAGTACCATCTTGCCTGGCATGTTACCCCCATATTTCACTGTATATACGTTGTTTTAGTCTTTGTGTCACTGGGACCCTGCCAGCCAGGGCCCCAGTACTCACAAGTGTGCATTGTATGTGTTCCCTGTGGGATGACTAACTGTCTCACTGAGGTTCTGCTAACCAGAACCTCAGTGGTTATGCTCTCTCTGCTTTTCTAAATTGTCACTAACAGGCTAGTGACCAATTTCACCAATTCACATTGGCATACTGGAACACCCTTATAATTCCCTAGTATATGGTACTGAGGTACCCAGGGTATTGGGGTTCCAGGAGATCCCTATGGGCTGCAGCATTTCTTTTGCCACCCATAGGGAGCTCTGACAATTCTTACACAGGCCTGCCAGTGCATCCTGAGGGAAATAACACCCATGTTATTTCATAGCCATTTACCACTGCACTTAAGTAACTTATAAGTCAACTATATGTCTAACTTTCAACTGATGAAGGTTGGGTGCTAAGTTATTTAGAGTGTGGGCACCCTGGCACTAGCCAAGGTGCCCCCACATTGTTCAGGGCAAATTCCCCGGACTTTGTGAGTGCGGGGACACAATTTCACGCGTGCACTATACATAGGTCACCATCTATGTATAGCGTCACAATGGTAACTCCGAACATTGCCATGTAACATGTCTAAGATCATGGAATTGTCACCCCAATGCCATTCTGGCATTGGGGAGACAATTCCATGATCCCCGAGTCTCTAGCACAGACCCGGGTACTGCCAAACTACCTTTCCAAGGGTTTCACTGCAGCTGCTGATGCTGCCAATCCCTCAGACAGGTTTCTGCCCTTCTGGGGTCCAGCCAGGCCTGGCCCAGGAAGGCAGAACAAAGGACTTCCTCAGAGAGAGGGTGTTACATCCTCTCCCTTTGGAAAAAGGTGTCAGGGCTAGGGAGGAGTAGCCTCCCCCAGCCTCGGGAAATGCTCTGATGGCCACAGATGGTGCCCATCTCTTCATAAAACAGTCTACACCGGTTTAGGGATCCCCCAGCCCTGCTCTGGCGCGAAACTGGACAAAACAAAAGGGAGTGACCACTCCCCTGACCGCACCTCCCCTGGGAGGTGTCCAGAGCTCCTCCAGTGTGCTCCAGACCTCTGCCATCTTGGAAACAGAGGTGCTGCTGGCACACTGGACTTCTCTGAGTGGCAGTGCCAGCAGGTGACGTCAGAGACTCCTTCTGATAGGCTCTTACCTCTCTTAGTAGCCAATCCTCCTTCCTAGGTAGCCAAACCTCCTTTTCTGGCTATTTAGGGTCTCTGCTTTGGGGAATTCTTCAGATAACGAATGCAAGAGCTCACCAGAGTTCCTCTGCATCTCTCTCTTCACCTTCTACCAAATGATCAACCGCTGACTGCTCAGGACGCCTACAAAACCGCAACAAAGTAGCAAGATGACTACTAGCAACCTTGTATCGCTTCATCCTGCCGGCTTTCTCGACTGTTTTCAGGTGGTGCATGCTCTGGGGTACCATGCCTCCTTCTTCCACCAGGAGCTCTGAAGAAATCTCCCGTGGGTCGACGGAATCTTCCCGCTGCAACCGCAGGCAACAAAAGACTGCATCACCGGTCCTCTGGGTCGCCTCTCAGCACGACGATCGTGGTCCCTGGAACTCAGCAACTCTGTCCAAGTGACTCCCACAGTCCAGTGACTCTTCAGTTCAAGTTTGGTGGAGGTAAGTCCTTGCCTCCCCACGCTAGACTGCATTGTTGGGTACCGCGTGATTTGCAGCTGCTCCGGCTCCTTTGCACTCTTCCAGGATTTCCTTCGTGCACAGCCAAGCATGGGTCCCGACACTCTAACCTGCAGTGCACAACCTTCTAAGTTGTCCTCCGGCATCGTAGGACTCCCTTTTGTGACTTTGCGTGGACTCCGTTTCACTCTTCTTCCAAGTGCCTGTTCAGGTACTTCTGCGGGTGCTGCCTGCATCTGTGAGTGCTCCCTGACTTGCTGGGTGCCCCCTCTGTTTCCTCATGCAATTGGCGACATCCTGGTCCCTCCTGGGCCACAGCAGCATCCAAAAACCCTAACCGCGACCTTTTCAGCTAGCAAGGCTTGTTTGCAGTCTCTCTGCGTGGTAACATCTCTGCAAGCTTCTTCACGACGTGGGACAACCATCCTCCAAAGGGGAAGTTCCTAGTCCTCTTCGTTCTTGCAAAACACCAAGCTTATTCCATCCGGTGCAGCTTCCTTGCACCCTCAGCTGGCATTTCCTGGGCTCCTGCCCACTCTCGACACTGTCGCGACTCTTGGACTTGGTCCCCTTGTCTTACAGGTACTCAGGTCCAGAAATCCAATGTTGTTGCATTGCTGGTGTTGGTTTTCCTTGCAGAATACCCCTATCACGACTTCTGTGCTCTCTGGGGGTTGTAGGTGTAGGAAAGTACCATCTTGCCTGGCATGTTACCCCCATATTTCACTGTATATGTGTTGTTTTAGTTGTATGTGTCACTGGGACCCTGCCAGCCAGGGCCCCAGTGCTCATAAGTGTGCCCTGTATGTGTTACCTGTGTTATGACTAACCGTCTCACTGAGGGTCTGTTATTCAGAACCTCAGTGGTTATGCTCTCTCATTTTTTTCAAAATTGTCACTAACAGGCTAGTGACCAATTTCACCAATTTACATTGCCATACTGGAACACCCTTATAATTCCCTAGTATATGGTCCTGAGGTACCCAAGGTATTGGGGTTCCAGGAGATCCCTATGGGCTGCAGCATTTCTTGTGCCACCCATAGGGAGATCTGACAATTCTTACACAGGCCTGCCAGTGCAGCCTGAGTGAAATAACGTCCACGTTATTTCACAGCCATTTACCACTGCACTTAAGTAACTTATAAGTCACCTATATGTCTAACCTTTACCTGGTAAAGGTTGGGTGCTAAGTTACTTAGTGTGTGGGCACCCTGGCATTAGCCAAGGTGCTCCCACATTGTTCAGGGCAAATTCCCCGGACTTTGTGAGTGCGGGGACACCATTACACGCGTGCACTATACATATGTCACAACATATGTATAGCGTCACAATGGTAACTCCGAACATGGCCATGTAACATGTCTAGGATCATGGAATTGTCACCCCAATGCCATTCTGGAATTGGGGAGACAATTCCATGATCCCCCGAGTCTCTAGCTCAGACCCGGGTACTGCCAAACTGCCTTTCCCGGGGTTTCACTGCAGCTGCTGCTGCTGCCAACCCCTCAGACAGGTTTCTGCCCTCCTGGGGTCCAGCCAGGCCTGGCCCAGGATGGCAGAACAAAGGACTTCCTCTGAGAGAGGGTGTACCACCCTCTCCCTTTGGAAAATGGTGTGAAGGCAGGGGAGAAGTAGCCTCCCCCAGCCTCTGGAAATGCTTTCATGGGCACACATGGTGACCATTTCTGCATAAGCCAGTCTACACCGGTTCAGGGACCCCTTAGCCCTGATCTGGCGCGAAACTGGACAAAGGAAAGGGGAGTGACCACTCCCCTGACCTGCACCTCCCCTGGGAGGTGTCCAGAGCTCCTCCAGTGTGCTCCAGATCTCTGCCATCTTGGAAACAGAGGTGCTGCTGGCACACTGGACTGCTCTGAGTGGCCAGTGCCACCAGGTGACGTCAGAGACTCCTTCTGATAGGCTCCTTCAGGTGTTGCTAGCCTATCCTCTATCCTAGGTAGCCAAACCCTCTTTTCTGGCTATTTAGGGTCTCTGTCTCTTGGGATTCTTTAGATAACGAATGCAAGAGCTCATCCGAGTTCCTCTGCATCTCTCTTTTCACCTTCTGCCAAGGAATCAACTGCTGACCGTGCTGGAAGCCTGCAAAACTGCAACAAAGTAGCAAAGACGACTACTGCAACTCTGTAACGCTGATCCTGCCGCCTTCTCGACTGTTTTCCTGGTGGTGCATGCTGTGGGGGTAGTCTGCCTCCTCTCTGCACTAGAAGCTCCGAAGAAATCTCCGGTGGGTCGATGGAATCGTCCCCCAGCAATCGCAGGCACCGAAGAACTGCATCACCGGTACCATGGGTCTCCTCTCAGCACGATGAGCGAGGTCCCTTGAATCCAGCAACTCTGTCCAAGTGACTCCCACAGTCCAGTGACTCTTCAGTCCAAGTTTGGTGGAGGTAAGTCCTTGCCTCCCCACGCCAGACTGCATTGCTGGGAACTGCGACTTTTGCAGCTACTCCGGCCTCCGTGCACTTCCGGTGCAAATCCTTTGTGCACAGTCCAGCCTGGGTCCACGGCACTCTAACCTGCATTGCACGACTTCCTAAGTTGTCCTCCGGTGATGTGGGACTCCTTTGTGCGACTTCGGGTGAGCACCGTTTCACGCTTCCTCGTAGTGCCTGTTTTGGGCACTTCAGCGGGTGCTGCCTGCTGCTGAGAGGGCTCGTTGTCTTGCTCGACGACCCCTCTGTCCTCAGACGCAATTGGCGACATCCTGATCCCTCCTGGGCCACAGCAGCATCCAAAAACCCTTACCGCACGATTTGCAGCTAGCAAGGCTTGTTGGTGGTCTTTCTTCAGGTAAATACTTCTGCAAGACTCTCCAAGGCGTGTGGGATCCATCCTCCAAAGGGGAAGTCTCTAGCCATTGTCGTTCTTGCAGAACCTTCAGCTTCTACTGTCCAGTAGCAGTTTCTTTGCACCCACAGCTGGCATTTCCTGGACATCTGCCCATCTCCGACTTGCTTGTGACTTTTGGACTTGGTCCCCTTGTTCCACAGGTACCCTCGGCTGGAAATCCATCGTTGTTGCATTGCTGGTTTGTGTCTTTCCTGCAAAATTCCCCTATCACGACTTCTATGTCCTTTGGGGAACTTTAGTGCACTTTGCACTCACTTTTCAGGGTCTTGGGGTGGGCTATTTTTCTAACCCTTACTATTTTCTAATAGTCCCAGCGACCCTCTACAAGGTCACATAGGTTTGGGGTCCATTCATGGTTCGCATTCCACTTTTGGAGTATATGGTTTGTGTTGCCCCTATCCCTATGTGTCCCCATTGCATCCTATTGTAACTATACATTGTTTGCACTGTTTTCTAATACTATTACTGCATATTTTGGTATTGTGTACATATATCTTGTGTATATTTGCTATCCTCATACTGAGGGTATACTCTGAGATACTTTGGCATATTGTCATAAAAATAAAGTACCTTTATTTTTAGTATATCTGTGTATTGTGTTTCTTATGATATTGTGCCTATGACACTAGTTGTACTGTAGGAGCTTCACTCGTCTCCTAGTTCAGCCTAAGCTGCTCTGCTAAGCTACCATTATCTATCAGCCTATGCTGCTAGACACCCTATACACTAATAAGGGATAACTTGGCCTGGTGCAAGGTGAAAGTACCCCTTGGTACTCACTACAAGCCAGTCCAGCCTCCTACAACATCCATCCTCCAAAGGGGAAGTTTCTAGCCCTTGTCGTTCTTGCAGAATCCATAGCTTCTACCATCAAGTGGCAGCTTCTTTGCACCCACAGCTGGCATTTCCTAGGCATCTGCCCACTCCCGACTTGATCGTGACTTTTGGACTTGGTCCCCTTGTTCCACAGGTACTCTCGTCTGGAAATCCATCGTTGTTGCATTGCTGGTGTTGGTCTTTCCTGCAGAATTCCCCTATCACGACTTCTGTGCTCTTTGTGCAACTTAGGTGCACTTTGCACCCACTTTTCAGGGTCTTGGGGTGGGCTAGTTTTCTAACCCTCACTGTTTTCTTACAGTCCCAGCGACCCTCTACAAGGTCACATAGGTTTGGGGTCCATTCGTGGTTCGCATTCCACTTCTAGAGTATATGGTTTGTGTTGCCCCTATCCCTATGTGCCCCCTTTGCATTCTATTGTGACTATACATTGTTTGCACTGTTTTCTATTGCTATTTCTGCATATTTTGGTATTGTGTACATATATCTTGTGTATATTTGCTATCCTCATACTGAGGGTACTCACTGAGATACGTTTGGCATATTGTCATAAAAATAAAGTACCTTTGTTTTTAGTATATCTGTATATTGTGTTTTCTTATGATATTGTGCAAGTGACACTAGTGGTACTGTAGGAGCTTCACTCGTCTCCTAGTTCAGCCTAAGCTGCTCTGCTAAGCTACCTTTTCTATCAGCCTAAGCTGCTAGACACCCCTATACACTAATAAGGGATACCTGGGCCTGGTGCAAGGTGTAAGTACCCCTTGGTCCTCACTACAAGCCAGTCCAGCCTCCTACATTGGTTGTGCAGCGGTGGGATAAGTACTTTGCAACTACTTACCACTTTGTCATATTATACTTTTCATAAAAGAAAAATATACAAAACAAGTTCAGTGTATGTACACCTAACCAAAAAGTTTTGCTTTTCTTCTCTCACTTCTTTGCTAAGTGCTGAAAAGTATCTCTAAACTTTCTAAAAAGTTCTTAAAAAGTTTTACAAGTTTTTTTTCTGTTCTTTAAAAAGTTCTAAAAACGTTTTCTTACTTTTTCTGTCCCTTAAACACTTTCTAAAATGTCTGGTACAGTCCAAACTGTTGATCTGTCCAAACTTGCTTATGATCACCTTAGCTGGAAAGGAGCAAGGAGTCTCTGCATTGAAAGAGGTTTAGGGGTAGGAAAGAATCCCTCTAGAGAACTGTTGGCTAATATGCTCATTGAACAAGATAAGACCAGAGTTGGCACTTCTGTTGAGAAATTAGCTGATGGTTCCCAATCTGACCCTGGGGCACCCCTAGCAAAGGATTTATAAGGGAACCTTTCCAACCTGCCCATTAGCAGACCACCTAGCATAGCTGGTACTGATGTGAATTCACACCACAGTAATGGTGTTACCTCACATCACAGTTAGAATGTTCTTTCTCATCATAGTAGAAGTGCTACTTCTGTTAGCCAGGTTGTTAGAGTGCCATCTGTTAGGGCCAGGTCTCCTTCTGTTCATTCTCACCATACTTCTGTTTCAAGGCATGCCCCACCCATCCACCCTGATGACAGAGTGTTAGAAAGGGAGCTCAATAGATTGAGAGTGGAAGAATCCAGGCTGAAGCTCAAGAAGCAACAGCTGGATTTAGATAGGCAGACCTTTGATTTAGAAAGAGAAAGACAGAAATTGGGGTTAGGACCCCAAGGTGGCAGCAGCAGTATTCCAAATAGTCATCCTGTAAAAAAGCATGATTCTAGGAATCTGCACAAGATAGTTCCCCCTTACAATGAGGGGGATGACATTAACAAGTGGTGCGGCACTTGAGAGGGCCTGTGTTGTACAGGAAGTCCCTCAAAGGCAGTGGGCTGCTATCCTATGGCTATCTTTCAGTGGAACGGGTAGGGATAGCCTCCTTACTGTGAAGGAAAGTGATGCCAATAATTTTGCAGTTCTTAAGAATGCACTCCTTGAGGGTTATGGCTTAACCACTGAACAGTACAGAATGAAGTTCAGAGAAACCAAAAAGGAGTCTTCACAAGACTGGGTAGACTTTGTTGACCATTCAGTGAAGGCCTTGGAGGGGTGGTTACATGGCAGTAAAGTTTCTGACTATGAAAGCCTGTATAACTTAATCCTGAGAGAGCATATTCTTAATAATTGTGTGTCTGATTTGTTACACCAGTACCTGGTAGACTCTGATCTGACCTCTCCCCAAGAATTGGGAAAGAAGGCAGACAAATGGGTCAGAACAAGGGTGAACAGAAAAGTTCATAAAGGGGGTGACAAGGATGGCAAGAAGAAGGATGGTAAGTCTTCTGACAAGGGTGGGGACAAATCTAAAAATGAGTCTTCATCAGGCCCACAAAAACACTCTGGTGGGGGTGGTGGGCCCAAATCCTCTTAAAATCAGAACAAAGAAAAGAAACCAGGGTGCTATTTATGTAAAATAAAAGGCCATTGGACAACAGATCCCAGTTGTCCAAAGAAAAGCACCAAGCCTCCTACCACTACAACCCCTGCTGCTACACCTAGTGCCCCTAGTAATAGCAGTGGTGGTGGGAGCAAACCTACTAATAGCCAATCCAAGGGAGTAGCTGGGCTCACTTTTGGGAATTTAGTTGGGGTTGGTCTGATTAGGGAGACCACAGAGGCTGTGTTAGTCGCTGAGGGGGCTATTGATTTAGCCACCTTGGTTGCTTGTCCCCTTAACATGGATAAGTACAAGCAACTACTCTAATAAATGGTGTTGAGGTTCAGGCCTACAGGGACACAGGTGCCAGTATTACAATGGTAATAGAGAAACTGGTCCACCCTGAACAACACCTACTTGGTCACCAGTACCAAGTAACTAATGCTCATAACAACACTCTTAGCCACCCCATGGCTGTTGTGAATCTCAACTGGGGGGGGGGGTTACTGGTCCAAAAAAAGTTCTGGTTGCCTCAGATTTACCTGTAGACTGTCTATTAGGGAATGATTTAGAGACATCAGCTTGGGCAGAAGTGGAGTTGGAGGTTCATGCAGCAATGCTGGGAATTCCATGGCATATTTTTGCTTTGACAAGGACTCAGGCCAAAAAGCAAAAAGGACAGGGTGACTTGGATCCTGGAAGAATGGACCAAGTGCTCCCTAAAGCTAGGGTTAGTAAAGATAAAACACTACCTACTATCCCTCCCTCTACAGTGGATTCAACTTCTGAGGAAGAAGGATTTCCACCTTGTGCAGAACCTACACCAGAGGAGATGGAAGCAGACACTGCTGAGCTTTTGGGTGAAGGGGGGCCTGCCAGGGAGGAGCTGAGTGTGGCACAGCATACCTGTCCCACACTAGAGGGTCTAAGGCAGCAAGCTGTCAAACAAGCAAATGGGGATGTCAGTGACTCTCACAGACTTTACTGGGAGGACAACCTTTTGTACACTGAAGCAAGGGATCCAAAACCTGGAGCTGCCAGGAGATTGGTGATTCCTCAGGAGTACAGAAAGTTCCTCCTAACTCTAGCCCACGACATTCCCTTAGCTGGACATCTGGGGCAAATGAAAACTTGGGACAGGCTTGTTCCCTTGTTTCATTGGCATAGAATGTCAGAGGACACAAAGGAATTGTGTAAGTCCTGTGAAACCTGTAAAGCCAGTAGCAAGACAGGTGGCACTCCAAAGGCACCCCTTATTCCACTGCCTGTGGTTGGGGTTCCCTTTGAAAGGGTAGGGGTTGACATAGTTGGCCCCCTTGACCCTCCTACTGCATCAGGCAATAGGTTTATCTTGGTGGTAGTGGACCATGCCACCAGATATCCTGAAGCAATTCCTCTAAGGACCATTACAGCTCCTGCAGTGGGAAAGGCCCTCCTAGGAATCTTCTCCAGGGTGGGATTCCCAAAAGAGGTGGTATCAGACAGGGGAAGCAATTTCATGTCTGCTTACTTAAAGGCCATGTGGAAGGAATGTAGTGTGACATACAAGTTCACCACACCCTATCATCCACAAACAAATGGACTGGTGGAGAGATTTAACAAAACTCTCAAAGGTATGATAATGGGACTCCCTGAAAACCTCCGCAGGAGATGGGACATCCTGTTACCTTGCCTCCTTTTTGCTTACAGGGAGGTACCCCAAAAAGGAGTGGGCTTCAGCCACTTTGAACTCCTATTTGGACACCCTGTGAGAGGTCTCCTAACACTTGTGAAGGAGGGTTGGGAACAACCTTTAAAAGCTCCAAAGCAAGACATAGTGGACTATGTACTTGGCCTAAGATCTAGGATGGCTGAGTATATGAAAAAGGCCAGTAAAAACCTTCAGGCCAGCAAAGAGCTCCAAAAGCAATGGCGTGACCAGAAGGCTGTTATGGTTTAGTACCAACCAGGGCAGAAAGTGTGGGTCTTGGAGCCTGTCGCCCCAAGAGCACTCCAAAACAAATGGAGTGGACCCCACATAATTGTTGAGAAAAAGGGTGAAGTCACCTACTTAGTTGACTTAGGCACTGCCAGGAGTCCCCTTAGGGTGCTCCATGTCAATCGCCTGAAACCCTACTATGACAGGGCTGATCTCACCCTGCTCATGGCAACAGATGAGGGACAGGAAGAAGAGAGTGACTCTCTCCCTGATCTCTTCTCTTCCACAGAACAAGATGCTCTAGTGGAAGGTGTAGTACTGGCAGATTGTCTTACTGCTGAGCAGAAAGACCACTGCATAAATCTCCTGGGTCACTTTTCTGAACTCTTCTCTACTGTGCCAGGCACCACTTCTTGGTGTGAGCACACTATAGATACTGGAGACAGCTTGCCTGTCAAAAGTAAGATCTATAGGCAGCCTGACAATGTCAGAGACTGCATAAAGCAAGAAGTGTAGAAAATGCTTGAACTGGGAGTGGTTGAGTACTCTGAAAGTCCATGTGCCTCTCCTGTGGTACTTGTACCAAAACCTCATTCTAAAGATGGTAAAAGGGAAATGAGATTTTGTGTTGGCTACAGAGGTCTCAACCAGGTAACCAAAACTGATGCTCACCCTATACCCAGGGCAGATGAGCTAATAGATACACTGGCATCTGCCAAGTATCTAAGCACTTTTGATTTGACTGCAGGGTATTGGCAGATCAAATTATCAGAAGATGCAAAAGCAAAAACTGCATTTTCAACCATTGGAGGCCATTACCAATTCACATTAATGCCTTTTTGATTGAAAAATGCACCTGCCACTTTTCAAAGGTTGGTGAATACAGTCCTGCAAGGGCTGGAAGCTTTTAGTGCAGCATATCTAGATGATATAGCTGTCTTTAGCTCCAGCTGGGATGATCACCTGGTCCACCTATGGAAAGTTTTGGAGGCCCTGCAAAAAGCAGGCCTCACTATCAAGGCTTCAAAGTGCCAGATAGGGCAGGGGGAGGTGGTTTATCTGGGACACCTGGAAGGTGGAGAACAGATTGCACCACTTCAGGGGAAAATCCTAACTATTATAGATTGGGTTCCCCCTACAACTCAGACTCAGATGAGAGCCTTTTTAGGCCTCACTCGGTACTACAGGAGGTTCTTAAAGAACTATGGCCCCATTGCAGCCCCTCTTAATGACCTCACATCCAAAAAAAATGCCTAAGAAGGTATTATGGACAGCAAACTGTCAGAAAGCTTTTGAGGAGCTGAAGCAGGCCATGTGCTCTGCACCTGTCCTGAAAAGCCCCTGTTACTCCAAAACATTCATTGTCCAAACTGATGCATCTGAATTAGGGGTAGGGGCAGTCTTATCACAACTTAATTCTGAGGGCCAGGATCAACCTGTTGCTTTTATGAGAAGAAGGTTGACCCCTAGAGAAAAGCGTTGGTCTGCCATAGAGAGGGAGGCCTTTGCCGAGGTCTGGGCACTGAAGAAGTTGAGGCCATACCTGTTTGGCACTCACTTCATTGTTCAGACAGACCATAAACCTCTACTTTGGCTAAAACAAATGAAAGGTGAAAACCCTAAATTGTTGAGGTGGTCCATATCCCTACAGGGAATGGACTATACAGTGGAACATAGACCTGGGAGTACCCACTCCAATGCAGATGGACTCTCCAGATATTTCCACTTAGACAATGAAGACTCATCAGGTCATGGCTAGTCTTATTGTCCTTCGTTTGGGGGGGGTTGTGCAGGAAAGTACCATCTTGCCTGGCATGTTACCCCCATATTTCACTGTATATATGTTGTTTTAGTTGTCTGTGTCACTGGGACCCTGCCAGCCAGGGCCCCAGTGCTCATAAGTGTGTCCTGTATGTGTTACCTGTGTGATAACTAACTGTCTCACTGAGGCTCTGCTAACCAGAACCTCAGTGGTTATGTACTCTCATTTCTTTCCAAATTGTCACTAACAGGCTAGTGACCAATTTCACCAATTTACATTGGCATACTGGGACACCCTTATAATTCCCTAGTATATGGTACTGAGGTACCCAGGGTATTGGGGTTCCAGGAGATCCCTATGGGCTGCAGCATTTCTTTTGCCACCCATAGGGAGCTCTGACAATTCTTACACAGGCCTGCCATTTCTGCCTGAGTGAAATAACGTCCATGTTATTTCACAGCCATTTACCACTGCACTTAAGTAACTTATAAGTCACCTATATGTCTAACCTTTACCTGATAAAGGTTGGGTGCTAAGTTACTTAGTGTGTGGGCACCCTGGCACTAGCCAAGGTGCCCCACATTGTTCAGGGCAAATTCCCCAGACTTTGTGAGTGCGGGGACACCATTACACACGTGCACTACACATATGTCACGACATATGTATAGCGTCACAATGGTAACTCCGAACATGGCCATGTAACATTTCTAAGATCATGGAATTGTCACCCCAATGCCATTCTGGCATTGGGGAGACAATTCCATGATCCCCCGAGTCTCTAGCTCAGACCCGGGTACTGCCAAACTACCTTTCCCGGGGTTTCACTGCAGCTGCTGCTGCTGCCAACCCCTCAGACAGGTTTCTGCCCTCCTGGGGTCCAGCCAGGCTTGGCCCAGGAAGGCAGAACAAAGGACTTCCTCAGAGAGAGGGTGTTACACCCTCTCCCTTTGGAAAAAGGTGTCAGGGCTGGGAAGGAGTAGCCTCCCCCAGCCTCTGGAAATGCTTTGATGGGCACAGATGGTGCCCATCTCTGCATAAGCCAGTCTACAACGGTTCAGGGATCCCCCAGCCCTGCTCTAGCGCGAAACTGGACAAAGGAAAGGGGAGTGACCACTCCCCTGACCTGCACCTCTCCTGGGAGGTGCCCAGAGCTCCTCCAGTGTGCTCCAGACCTCTGCCATCTTGGAAACAGAGGTGCTGCTGGCACACTGGACTGCTCTGAGTGGCCTGTGCCAGCAGGTGACCTCAGAGACTCCTTCTGATAGGCTCTTACCTCTCTTGGTAGCCAATCCTCCTTTCTTGGTAGCAAAACCTCCTTTTCTGGCTATTTAGGGTCTCTGTTTTTGGGAATTTTTTGGATAATGAATGCAAGAGCTCATCAGAGTTCCTCTGCATCTCTCTCTTCACCTTCTGCCAAGGAATCGACTGCTGACCGCGCTGGAAGTCTGCAAAACTGCAACAAAGTAGCAAATACGATTACTGCGACCTTGTAACGCTAATCCTGCCGCCTTCTCGACTGTTTTCCTGGTGGTGTATGCTGTGGGGGTAGTCTGCCTCCTCTCTGCACTAGAAGCTCCGAAGAAATCTCCTGTGGGTCGACGGAATCTTCCCCCACCAACCGCAGGCACCAAAGAACTGCATCACTGGTCCTCTGGTTCTCCTCTCAGCACAACAAGCGAGGTCTCTTGAACTCAGCAACTCTGTCCAAGTGACTCCCACAGTCCAGTGATATTCAGTCCAAGTTTGGTGGAGGTAAGTCTTTGCCTCCTCACGCTAGAGTGCATTGCTGGGAACTGCGTATTTTGCAGCTACTCCTGCTCCTGTGCAATCTTCCAGGATTTCCTTTGTGCACAGCCCAGCCTGGGTCCCAGCCACTCGAACCTGCAGTGCACGACCTCCTGAGTTTTCCTCCGGCGTCGTGGGACCCTCTTCTGTGACTTCGGGTGAACTCCGGTTCACTCCACTTCGTAGTGCCTGTTCCGGCACTTCTGCAGGTGCTGCTTGCTTCTGAGTGAGCTCCTTGTCTTGCTGGATGCCCCCTCTGTCTCCTCATGCAATTGGCGACATCCTGGTCCCTCCTGGGCCACAGCAGCATCCAAAAACCCTAACCGCGACCCTTGCAGCTAGCAAGGCTTGTTTGCGGTGTTTCTGCAAGGAAACACCTCTGCACGACTCTTCCCGACGTGTGACATCCATCCTCCAAAGGGGAAGTTTCTAGCCCTTGTCGTTCTTGCAGAATCCACAGCTTCTACCATCCGTTGGCAGCTTCTTTGCACCCACAGCTGGCATTTCCTGGGCATCTGCCCACTCCCGACTTGATTGTGACTCTTGGACTTGGTCCCCTTGTTCCACAGGTACTCTCGTCAGGAAATCCATCATTGTTGCATTGCTGGTGTTGGTCTTCCTTGCAGAATTCCGCTATCACAACTTCTGTGCTCTTTGGGGAAAATTAGGTGCACTTTGCACCCACTTTTCAGGGTCTTGGGGTGGGCTATTTTTCTAACCCTCACTGTTTTCTTACAGTCCCAGCGACTCTCTACAAGGTCACATAGGTTTGGGATCCATTTGTGGTTGGCATTCCACTTCTAGAGTATATGGTTTGTGTTGCCCCTATCCCTATGTGCCCCCATTGCATTCTATTGTGACTATACATTGTTTGCACTGTTTTCTATTGCTATTACTGCATATTTTGGTGTTGTGTACATATATCTTGTGTATATTTGCTATCCTCATATTGAGGGTATTCACCCAGCGACTCTCTACAAGGTCACATAGGTTTGGGATCCATTTGTGGTTGGCATTCCACTTCTAGAGTATATGGTTTGTGTTGCCCCTATCCCTATGTGCCCCCATTGCATTCTATTGTGACTATACATTGTTTGCACTGTTTTCTATTGCTATTACTGCATATTTTGGTATTGTGTACATATATCTTGTGTATATTTGCTATCCTCATACTGAGGGTATTCACTGAGATACTTTGGCATATTGTCATAAAAATGAAGTACCTTTATTTTTAGTATATCTGTGTATTGTGTTTTCTTATGATATTGTGCATGTGACACTAGTGGTACTGTAGGAGCTTCACTCGTCTAAGCTGCTCTGCTAAGCTACCATTTTCTATCAGCCTAAGCTGCTAGACACCACTATACACTAATAAGGGATACCTGGGCCTGGTGCAAGGTGTAAGTACCCCTTGGTACTCACTACAAGCCAGTCTAGCCTCCTACACTGAAGCAGTAGGAGGGTCAAGGGAGCCAGCTATGTCAAGCCCTACCCTTTCAAAGGGAACCCCAACCACAGGCAGTGGAATAAGGGGTGCCTTTGGAGTGCCACCTGTTTTGCCACTGGCTTGACAGGTTTAACAGGACTTACAAAATTCCTTTGTGTCCTCTGACATTCTAGGCCAATGAAACAAGGGGACAAGCCTGTCCCAAGTTTTCATTTGCCCTAAATGTCCAGCTAAGGGAATGTTGTGGGCTAGAGTTAGGAGGAACTTTCTGTACTCCTGAGGAATCACCAATCTCCTGGCAGCTCCAGGTTTTGGATCCCTTGCTTCAGTATACAAAAGGTTGTCCTCCCAGTAAACTCTGTGAGAGTCACTGACATCCCCATTTGCTTGTTTGACAGCTTGCTGCCTTAGACCCTCTAGTGTGGGACAGTGCAGAGAGGAGGCAGACTACCCCCACAGCATGCACCACCAGGAAAACAGTCGAGAAGGCGGCAGGATCAGCGTTACAGAGTTGAAGTAGTCGTCTTTGCTACTTTGTTGCAGTGTTGCAGGCTTCCAGCGCGGTCAGCAGTCGATTCCTTGGCAGAAGGTGAAGAGAGAGATGCAGAGGAACTCGGATGAGCTCTTGCATTCGTTATCTAAGGAATCCCCAGAGACAGAGACCCTAAATAGCCAGAAAAGAGGGTTTGGCTACCTAGGAGAGAGGATAGGCTAGCAACACCTGAAGGAGCCTATCAGAAGGAGTCTCTGACGTCACCTGGTGGCACTGGCCACTCAGAGCAGTCCAGTGTACCAGCAGCACCTCTGTTTCCAAGATGGCAGAGGTCTGCAGCACACTGGAGGAGCTCTGGACACCTCCCAGGGGAGGTGCAGGTCAGGGGAGTGGTCACTCCCCTTTCCTTTGTCCAGTTTCGCGCCAGAGCAGGGCTAAGTGGTCCCTGAACCGGTGTAGACTGGCTTATGCAGAAATGGGCACCATGTGTGCCCATGAAAGCATTTCCAGAGGCTGGGGGAGGCTACTCCTCCCCTGCCTTCACACTATTTTCCAAAGGGAGAGGGTGTAACACCCTCTCTCAGAGGCGGTCCTTTGTTCTGCCATCCTGGGCCAAGCCTGGCTGGACCCCAGGAGGGCAGAAACCTGTCTGAGGGGTTGGCAGCAGCAGCAGCTGCAGTGAAACCCTAGGAAAGGCAGTTTGGCAGTACCAGGGTCTGTGCTACAGACCACTGGGATCATGGGATTGTGCCAACTATGCCAGGATGGCATAGAGGGGGCAATTCCATGATCATAGACATGTTACATGGCCATATTCGGAGTTACCATTGTGAAGCTACATATAGGTAGTGACCTATATGTAGTGCACGCGTGTAATGGTGTCCCCGCACTCACAAAGTCCGGGGAATTGGCCCTGAACAATGTGGGGGCACCTTGGCTAGTGCCAGGGTGCCCTCACACTAAGTAACTTTGCACCTAACCTTTACCAGGTAAAGGTTAGACATATAGGTGACTTATAAGTTACTTAAGTGCAGTGTAAAATGGCTGTGAAATAACGTGGACGTTATTTCACTCAGGCTGCAGTGGCAGGCCTGTGTAAGAATTGTCAGAACTCCCTATGGGTGGCACAAGAAATGCTGCAGCCCGTAGGGATCTCCTGGAACCCCAATACCCTGGGTTGCTCAGTACCATATACTAGGGAATTATAAGGGTGTTCCAGTATGCCAATGTAAATTGGTAAAATTGGTCACTAGCCTGTTAGTGACAATTTGAAAGAAATGAGAGAGCATAACCACTGAAGTTCTGATTAGCAGAGCCTCAGTGAGACAGTTAGTCACTACACAGGTAACGCATTCAGGCACACTTATGAGCACTGGGGCCCTGGCTGGCAGGGTCCCAGTGACACATACAACTAAAACAACATATATACAGTGAAAAATGGGGGTAACATGCCAGGCAAGATGGTACTTTCCTACAGTAACATGCCAGGCAAGATGGTACTTTCCTACACCCTCCTGCAAGTAGAAGTTTTAAGCCTTGTAGGGACATTTGTAAACAGTTCTTTGTGACAGGTCCCCATGAGATGTCTCTGGTATTTGGGTTTGGCACACAACTCCAAGTCCTGCTAAGAGTGTACCCTTGTGAATTCAAAGGTGATACAAGGAATGCAAAGCTGTACGTGTCTGAACACCAAAACAAAAAAAGTTGTGCGCAAATTCGAGGGTGTGGACCCGTTTCCACTGGTTAGGGTACTCATTGTAGTATAAGTCTCCAGGTAAACCAAAGAAGGCCAAGTGGGCTTTGTCCCAGTCCTGCCATTCTCAGCCTAAAGTTCTTAGCAATCTACTGGCCCCCTTAGTGTGCCTTTTGGCCCAAGGACCTGCAGAAGCCTCCAGTATGGTTACTGCCAGTGGGTCTGCCTTCTGCATCATCTGTGCTTCTTGAACACATCTGAGCCAACTTCAAATCTGGCACCAAACTCCAGGGAGTTCCTGACATTTGCGCCATAGGTTGACTCTATTCTTATAGTCCCAGCCGACTCCTAGTTTCTGTCCTGACCGAAGTCACCTGCCAACACACCCTGGCCAGTTTGATCCGGCTGAGACAGAACCATATTTGCTATGGAGCCACACCCTTGCTTGCCAAAAATGTTTCAGTTCTGACGGAGTCACCCAGATTTTAGAGGTGATGTGATTATTTTCCCCAACAATATGATGACTATTTGGACATGGATTTTGAGGAAGTCACTGTAGTTGGATACTTCACCAGACTGTGTTGTGTTTTCACCCCGGTTTACCAACAGAAGAGTGCCTTGTTGGCCATAGTAATTAGATGGGCAGAAAAGGTATTGGATTTCCAACTATCAACTATGGAAGTAAAAAATAACATACTGACAGAAGTTTTGTAGCCTGAACAAAATTCACTGGAACCCTTATTTTCATTTAATGAAACCTTGACTTTACCCTTATGGGCAGCTGGTCTAAGCCTCCTTCCTGCCTACCAGTGAATAGGCAGGTTGCTAGAATCCACAGTGTGGCGCCAGGCGCTCCTGACTGCAGCACCCTATGCCAGATGCCCTGAGAATACAGACTGGTTGCTAGTCCTGTTATTTCCTCATCCTGAGGAAGAATGAAGGCCTTTGTCCTGTTGTAGTTCTCTGGGCTCTGAATAACTTGCAGAACGACAACTTCAAGATGCTCTTGATGGACAAGGGTCCATCTACCTTTTTTCAGGCAA
Organism: Pleurodeles waltl; assembly: GCF_031143425.1. Taxonomy (NCBI): domain Eukaryota; kingdom Metazoa; phylum Chordata; class Amphibia; order Caudata; family Salamandridae; genus Pleurodeles; species Pleurodeles waltl. The sequence continues at coordinate 598,276,616 of NC_090440.1, read as the reverse complement.
CTTGAAGGTGGCTTTTGACCTGTAGGATGCCTTCTCGCATGTGCCCATCTTGCCATTTCAGATGCCACATGCAGTTCAAGGTTGGCCAGCAGCATTTCACTTTGCCGTGCCCTCCTTTGGCCTTACCAGTGCCCCTCGGGTGGCCTAAAAAATGATGGCAGTAGCTGCTGCACACCTTCAGAGGTTAGAGATTCCAGAATTCCCCTACATCGACGATTGGCTGTTGTAGGAAAATGCCACTGTTAGCATGGTTACCCCCTAACATTTTGTCTTTTGTTGATGCCAGTTTTGATTAAAAGTGTGCTGAGACACTGCTAACCAGGCCCCAGCACCAGTGTTCTTTCCTAAAAACTGTACCTTTGTCTCCACAATTGGCACAGCCCTGGCACACAGATAAGTCCCTTGTATATGGTACCCCTTGTAACAAGGGCCCTCTGGCCAGGGAAGGTCTCTAAGGGCTGCAGCATGTATTATGCCACCCTGGGACCCCTCACTCAGCACATGCACACTGCCTCACAGTTTGTGTGTGCGGGTGGGGAGAAAGACTGTCGACATGGCACTGGCTAGAGGGGTGACTTACCTATGCCACAGGCATAGGCATAGGTAAGTCACTCCTCTAGCAGGCCTTACGGCCCTAAGGCAGGGTGCACTATACCACAGGTGAGGGCATAGCTGTACGAGCACTATGCCCCTACAGTGTCTAAGCCAATTCTTAGACATTGTAAGTGCAGGATAGCCATACTGAGTATATGGTCTGGGAGTTTGTCAAATACGAACTCCACAGTTCCATAATGGCTTCACAGAATACTGAAGTTTGGTATCAAACTTCTCAGCACAATAAACCCACACTGATGCCAGTGTGGGATTTATTGAGAAATGCACACAGAGGGCATCTTAGAGATACCCCCTGTATGCCAGCTCTACTGTTAGTGTGTGACTGACTGGTCTGTGCCAGCCTGCCACTTCCAGACAAGTTTCTGACCACATGGGGTGAGTGCCTTTGTGCACTCTGTGGTCAGAAACAAAGCCTGTCCTGGGTGGAGGTACTTCACACCTCCCCCTGCAGGAACTGTAACACCTGGCGGTGAGCCTCAAAGGCTCAAGCCTAGTGTTACAGCACCCCAGGGCACTCCAGCTAGTGGAGATGCCCGCCCCCGGGACACAGCCCCCACTTTTTGGCAGCAAGTCCAGGGAGATAATGAGAAAAACAATTCTCCCTCCCCCCCCAGCTAGGTCCACCCCTAAGGGGACTAGAGCTGAAATGACCCCCTCCTTGGAAAATCCTCCATCTTGTTTTGGAGGAGTTATTTTTTTTTTTTTAATTTATTTATTTATGCATTTGTGTTAACAGCATACAACAAACGAACAGGGAGCCCCTTCAACCCACACAGCATTGAAACAAATGCAGTTACCGCCATGTTGAACCACGAGGTCTCTCCAGGCACCGACTGTACCATATGTCTCTAAAGGTCCCTCAGGTTCAGGCAGATAAAGTCCAGCAGTAATATCAAATGTCCATGCCCATGCAGCCTGCAGCCAAACCAGCCTCAGCAAGCCGCCAAGCCAAAGGGGCAGGCTGTAGGAGGCTGGACTGGCTTGTAGTGAGTACCAAGGGGTACTTGCACCTTGCACCAGGCCCAGTTATCCCTTATTAGTGTATAGGGTGTCTAGCAGCTTAGGCTGATAGATAATGGTAGTTTAGCAGAGCAGCTTAGGCTGAACTAGGAGACGTGTGAAGCTACTACAGTACCACTTAGTGTCATATGCACAATATCATAAGAAAACACAATACACAGTTATACTAAAAATAAAGGTACTTTATTTTTATGACAATATGCCAAAGTATCTTAGAGTGTACCCTCAGTGAGAGGATAGGAAATATACACAAGATATATATACACAATAGCAAAAATATGCAGTATAGTCTTAGAAAACAGTGCAAACAATGTATAGTTACAATAGGATGCAATGGGGAAACATAGGGATAGGGGCAACACAAACCATATACTCCAGAAGTGGAATGCGAACCACGAATGGACCCCAAACCTATGTGACCTTGTAGAGGGTCGCTGGGACTATTAGAAAATAGTGAGAGTTAGCAAAATAACCCTCCCCAAGACCCTGAAAAGTGAGTGCAAAGTGCACTAAAGTTCCCCTAAGGACAAAAGAGTCGTGTTAGAGGAATAATGCAGGAAAGACACAAACCAGCAATGCAACAACTGTGGATTTCCAATCTAGGGTACCTGTGGAACAAGGGGACCAAGTCCAAAAGTCACAAGCAAGTCGGAGATGGGCAGATGCCCAGGAAATGCCAGCTGCGGGTGCAAAGAAGCTTCGACTGGACAGAAGAAGCTGAGGTTTCTGCAGGAACGAAAAGGGCTAGAGACTTCCCCTTTGGTGGACGGTTTCCTCTCGCCTTGTAGAGTCGTGCAGAAGTGTTTTCCCGCCGGAAGGACGCCAACAAACCTTGCTACACGCAAATCGTGCGTTTGGCGTTTTTGGACGCTGCTGGGGCCCAGGAGGGACCAGGAGGTCGCAAATTGGACCTGCAGAGAGAGGGGACGTCGAGCAAGACAAAGAGCCCTCATTGAAGCAGGTAGCACCCGGAAAAGTGCCAGAAACAGGCACTACGAGGATGCGTGAAACGGTGCTCGCCGAAGTTGCACAAAGGAGTCCCACGTCACCGGAGACCAACTTAGAAAGTCGTGCAATGCAGGTTAGAGTGCCGTGGACCCAGGCTTGGCTGTGCACAAAGGATTTCCGCCGGAAGTGCACAGGGGCCGGAGTAGCTAGCAAAGTCGCAGTTCCCAGCAATGCAGCCCAGCGAGGTGTGGCAAGGACTTACCTCCACCAAACTTGGGCTGAAGAGTCACTGGACTATGGGGGTCACTTGGACAGCGTCGCTGGATTCGAGGGACCTCGCTCGTCGTGCTGAGAGGAGACCCAAGGGACCGGTAATGCAGCTTTTTGGTGCCTGCGGTTGCAGGGGGAAGATTCCGTCGACCCACGGGAGATTTCTTCGGAGCTTCTGGTGCAGAGAGGAGGCAGGCTACCCCCACAGCATGCACAAGCAGGAAAACAGTCGAGAAGGCGGCAGGATCAGCGTTACAGAGTTGCAGTAGTCGTCTTTGCTACTATGTTGCAGGTTTGCAGGCTTCCAGCGCGGTCAGCGGTCGATTCCTTATCATAAGGTGAAGAGAGAGATGCAGAGGAACTCGGCTGAGCTCATGCATTCGTTATCTAAAGTTTCCCCAGAGACAGAGACCCTAAATAGCCAGAAAAGAGGGTTTGGCTACCTAGGAGAGAGGAAAGGCTACTAACACCTGAAGGAGCCTATCAGCAGGAGTCTCTGACGTCACCTGGTGGCACTGGCCACTCAGAGCAGTCCAGTGTGCCAGCAGCACCTCTGTTTCCAAGATGGCAGAGGTCTGGAGCACACTGGAGGAGCTCTGGACACCTCCCAGGGGAGGTGCAGGTCAGGGGAGTGGTCACTCCCCTTTCCTTTGTCCAGTTTCGCGCCAGAGCAGGGGCTAAGGGGTCCCTGAACCGGTGTAGACTGGCTTATGCAGAATTGGGCACATCTGTGCCCAACAAAGCATTTCCAGAGGCTGGGGGAGGCTACTCCTCCCCTGCCTTCACACCATTTTCCAAAGGGAGAGGGTGTCACACCCTCTCTCAGAGGAAGTTCTTTGTTCTGCCATCCTGGGCCAGGCCTGGCTGGACCCCAGGAGGGCAGCTGCCTGTCTGAGGGGTTGGCAGCAGCAGCAGCTGCAGTGAAACCTCAGGAAGGGCAGTTTGGCAGTACCAGGGTCTGTGCTACAGACCACTGGGATCATGGGATTGTGCCAACTATGCCAGGATGGTATAGAGGGGGCAATTCCATGATCATAGAGATGTTACATGGCCATATTCGGAGTTACCATGGTGAAGCTACATATAGGTAGTGACCTATATGTAGTGCACGCGTGTAATGGTGTCCCCGCACTCACAAAGTTCAGGGAATTGGCTCTGAACAATGTGGGGGCACCTTGGCTAGTGCCAGGGTGCCCTCACACTAAGTAACTTTGCACCTAACCTTTACCAGGTAGAGGTTAGACATATAGGTGACTTATAAGCTACTTAAGTGCAGTGAAAAATGGCTGTGAAATAACGTGGACGTTATTTCACTCAGGCTGCAGTGGCAGGCCTGTGTAAGAATTGTCAGAGCTCCCTATGGGTGGCAAAAGAAATGCTGCAGCCCATAGGGATCTCCTGGAACCCCAATACCCTGGGTACCTCAGAACCATATACTAGGGAATTATAAGGGTGTTCCAGTAAGCCAATGTAAATTGGTAAAAATGGTCACTAGCCTGTCAGTGACAATTTGAAAGTAATGAGAGAGCATAACCACTGAGGTTCTGGTTAGCAGAGCCTCAGTGAGACAGTTAGGCACCACACAGGGAACATATACATGCACACCTATGAGCACTGGGGCCCTGTGTGACAGGGTCCCAGTGACACATACATATAGGCCACAAACCTATGAGCACTGGGGTCCTGACCAGCAGGATCCCAGTGACACATAACAAACATACTGAAAACATAGTGTTTTCACTATGAGCACTGAGGCCTGGCTATCAGGATCCCAGTGAGACAGTGAAAACAGTGACAAACACCCTGACATACACTCACAAACAGGCCAAAAGTGGGGGTAACAAGGCTAGAAAGAGGCTACCTTCTCACACAGGCCCATAAACACATGGACCAAAAAAAACAAGAACAAAAATCAAGAGAAAAGAAGAAAGAAAAGGCGGGGAGGAACAGTCAGCACCCTCAGCAATTGTCGCAATCCACTGCAATACATAGAAGCGAGGACACCACTCAATGTATCAGGATACCAGTCCGCAAAAAAGGCTCTTCAAACAGACGCAGACTCAAGATAGGATCGAAGGGGCGCCCAGATATCACGTGGTCTGGAGCCAGCCGGAGTCAGCTCCCAATAACCTGTTAATTGTTCCTGGCAAAACGCCGCATCTCGCAGCCAATCTGAGACTCAAGGAGGCTGATCCCGGCCTCAACAAATTGCCACCCTACGCTTAGACAACAGTAACAGCATACTGACCAAGCGCCGCACCGTCAACTGCACCCCGCTCACCTTACACAGCAGCGCAATTGTGGGAGACAGAGAAATCTCCAATCCAGTCATCTCGGTAACCACATGAAAAACCTCCCTCCAGAGGCATATACTTCCGCACAATGCCACGCCAAATGGAGAAAATCAGCGGAAGCGGCCCAGCATCTTACACAAGCATCATCCGCTCGCAGCCCCATAGCGCACAAGCTTCGAGGAGTATAATATAAGCGGTGCAGAAACTTGAAATGAATAAGGCGAAGCCTATAATTGGGCGACAACTCCTTCAAATGCGCACAGCACGCCCTCCAAACATCATCTGCAATGTCCTCCCCCACATCTTCCGCCCACTTCGTCCTAGCAGTCAGCCCCAACCACTCCCCCTGCTCCTGCACACAGCCATACAATTTAGTAATAAGCTTCTTCGGCGACTAAACACTCCACAACACCTCCAATGCGCGGCAGGTCGGCGGAATCTCAGGAAGGCTAGGATACCGTACACGCAGCATAGCACATATCCGCAACACATACAAGCGGTGCAGCGCATTAGCAGGCCCATCCCCCAGGAGCTCCCCTGGGGACATCAATCTACCATCAACAAACCAATCCTCTAGGGATACCAAATCAAAGTTCCAGAGAAAATTCCGCAGCTGCAAATCATGAAACATCGCCTCATCTCCCACAACTGGCACAGACATAGACGGCGCGAAAGGCACACTCATCCCAGATCGCTTCAGCAGGACCGACCAGGCCCGAACGGTACAAGTCACCGTATCCACATCACGAGGTCGAGCACTAGTTAGGCTTCCCAATACTCTCTCAAGGCCGTCCGACCACACCGCATCACTCTCCGGGGCAAGATGCAGCAAATAACGAATCGGTCGGATCCAGTAATACGCAAGTGGGCCTGCGCACAGTAATAATAAAGCTCTAGATCAGGGGCCGCAAGTCCACCCAACTCAAACGATAGCACTAATTTCCCCCAGGCAATGCGAGGCTGACCCCCTGCCCAGACCAGGCGAATCAGCGCAGAGCGGAGCCGTTGCAGAAAACCAGTCGTAAGTACCAGAGGAAGATTAATAAACAAGTACAAAAATGTTGGCAATACTAGCATCTTTGCCACCGCAATCCGTCTGGTTAGAGACAAGGGTAAAGAGAGCCATGCTGCAATTCTGTCCCCCAGCCAAGACATGGCTTTACCATAATTGGCGAGCCAGAGCGTCTCAACATTGCAGCTCAACCAAAGTCCCAAATACTTAACAGGCCCATCTGCCCATACAATAGGATAGCAGGACCGACATACTGCCGTTCCAGACGAGAGAGATAACACCACAGACTTCGACCAGTTTATCGTTATGCCAGAGATTCCCCCGAACCAGACAATCTCATCTAATAACACGTCTAAGTTGTGCGCAAGATCACGCACATACAGCGCAACGTCATCAGCATACATGGATACCAGGATCGATCTCTGACGAAACGGTAACCCTCGTACACCATGGTGCTGTCGCAAGTAGGCTGCCAGAGGCTCCATTGCAATCGCAAAAAGCAACGGCGACAACGGGCACCCCTGTCTGATTCTGCGCGCCACCGCAAAGGACTGCGACACACACCCATTCATCCGTAAACGAGCCACCGGCTGCGAGTCCAACTGGCCCGTGTCCAGAGAAATCAATGACCTAGAGAGGATCCCCAAGGCGACTCAGACGTGTCCACTCTGGTCTGACCTCACTGTACCTCCACAACGACTGCTGCAGAGGGAATCCCGAGGACCCCCCTGAGCGCAACTGCCCGGGATGAAGATATCTGATGCGTGGATAAGCACTGCACCCGTAGCCCCCAAGCCCGTGAGAAACCGACCACTGGTGCAGCAGTGACTAGCAGGCAGCCCTCACCCTTGCCCAGTCGGTGGCTGGCCTGAGAAGCCCCCCTGTGAACTGCCTGCAACGTCTTGGTGACCCCCAGGTCCCTCCATTGAATCCTATTGCAAACCTGACACCCTGTTGCCCACTGCACCTGGCCACCCCTGTGCCGCTGAGGGTGCATTTTGTGTGCCTACTTGCCCCCCCCCAGTGCTCTACCTCTCCCAGGAACTGTTGAAATTTGCAGTGTCCAATTTTAAAATAGCTTATTGCCATTTTATGAAAAGCTGTGTATATTACTTTTTTTTAATCCAAGATTCTAACTATACCTATGCAAAAGTGGACTATGTACAAAATTCCACAGTTCCTGGGGGAGGTAAGTATAGGTTAGTTTGTCAGGTAAGTAAAGCACTTACAAGTTCAGTCTCCGGGGCATAGGAAGCCCACTGTTGGGGGTTCAAGTCAATCCCAAACACCCAGCACCAGCAACACAGGGCTGGTCAGGTGCAGAGGTCAAAGAGGGGCCCAAATAACTTAGGTGCCTATGGAGACTAGGGGTGCTCTGGTTCCAGTCTGCTAGCAGGTAAGTACCTGTGTCCTCTGGGAGCAGACCAGGGGTGTTTTGTACAGCACTTGGGGGGTGGGGTGTTTGGGGGGCAGGGGGGGTTTCAAGCAGGCACACAATGTATACCTTCAGCAGCACTGGGTGCAGTGGGCAAACAAGGCATCTGGTTTGTAATAGGATTCAATGGAGGGACCCAGGGGTCACTCTGATGATGCAGGCAGGGCACAGATGGGCTTCTCGGACTAGCCGCCGACTGGGCAAGGGTGAGGGCCGTCTGCTGGTCACTGCTGCACCAGTGGTTAGTTCTCCACGTGCCTGGGGGCTGTGGGTACAGTTGTTGGAGTCGCCAGGGGGGTCCTCTCTGCGGCGTTGGTTTCTCTGGACACGGGCTGGGGCATCGGGTGCAGAGTGGTGGGGACTCGCGCTTCTAGAGTGAGGTGAGAGTCGCTTTAAAGATGGTGTATTCTTATTGCTTTAGACAGAGCTGCTGTCCACTGGAGTTTCTTGGTCCTTTGGAGTTGCGTGGCAGTCCTCTGAGTTGGCAGAGGTCGCTGGCCCGCAGAATGCGTCGCTGTTGCAGGTTCTTTGAATCAGGAGACAGGCCGGTAGGTTGTCGTCTTCCTTCTTCTCTGCTGGGTTTTTAGGTCAGCAGTCCTTCTTATTAGGTGGTCAGGAATCTGATTTCCTGGGTTCAGGGTCGCCCCTAAACACTAAATTTAGGGGTGTGTTAGGGCTGGAGGGCAGTAGCCAATGGCTACTGTCTCTGAGGGTGGCTACACCCTCCTTGTGCCTCCTGCCTTTGGTGAGGGGGGCACATCCCTATCCCTATTCCTATTGTGCTAAATCTTCCAAAGCAAGATGGATTTTCTAAGGAGGGGGTCACATCCGCTCTATTCACCTTAGGAGTGGACCTGGCTGAGGGGGTGACTCCTCCTTCTCATTATCTCTACGGACTTGCCACCAAAAGTGGGGGCTGTGTCCGGGGGGTGGGCATCTCCACTATCTGGAGTGCCCTGGGGCGTTGCAACACCAGGCTTGAGCCATGACTTCCATTCAGTTTGCTTCTTTGTCCAGAAAAGGAAATCACAGTATTCAATGCTATACTTGGTCTGCCATTTGGCACAATAGACCTTTACAGATTTATCAACTTGAAAGATGTCATGCCACTTCCTGATGGAAAGCAGCTAATTAATTATATTTGACCAGAAGGACACCTATTTACGAATCTATGTATTTAACCTCACCACCAGGTGTTACAGTTCCTGCAGGGGGAGGTGTGAAGCACCTCCACCCAGTACAGGCTTTGTTCCTGGCCACAGAGTGCACAAAGGCACTCACCCCATGTGGCCAGAAACCCATCTAGAAGTGGCAGGCTGGCAGAAACTGGTCAGCCTAGCACTAGTAGTTGGGCTGGTATTCAGGGGCATCTCTAGGATGCCCTCAGTGTGCCTTTCTGAATAAATACCACACTGGCATCAGTGTGGATTAATTGTGCTGAGAAGTTTGATACCAAACTTCCCAGTATTCAGTGTAGCCATTATGGAACTGTAGGAGGCTGGCCTGACTTTTAGTGGGTACCAAGGGGTACTTACACTCTCTACCAGGTCCAGTTATCCCTTATTAGTGTAGAAGAGGTGTTTCTAGCAGCTTAGGCTGATAGAAGGTAGCTATAGCAGAGCAGGGAGGTGCAGGTCAGGGGAGTGGTCACTCCCCTTTCCTTTGTCCTGTGTCGCACCAGAGAAGGGCTGGGGGAATCCCTAAACCGGTGTAGACTGGCTTATGCAGAGATGGGCACCATCTGTGCCCATCAAAGCATTTCCAGAGGCTGGGGGAGGCTACTCCTCCCCAGCCTTCACACCTATTTCCAAAGGGAGAGGATGTCACACCCTCTCTCAGAGGAAATCCTTTGTTCTGCCTTCCTGGGCCAGGGCTGCCTGGACCCCAGGAGGGCAGAAACCTGTCTGAGGGGTTGGCAGCAGCAGCAGCTGCAGTGGAGACCCCGGAAAGGCAGTTTGGCAGTACCCAGGTTCTGTGCTAGAGACCCGGGGGATCATGGAATTGTCTCCCCAATGCCAGAATGGCATTGGGAGTGACAATTCCATGATCTTAGACATGTTACATGGCCATGTTCGGAGATACCATTGTGACGCTATACATAGGTAGTGACCTATGTATAGTGCACGCGTGAAATGGTGTCCCTGCACTCACAAAGTCCGGGGAATTTGCCCTGAACAATGTGGGGGCACCTTGGCTAGTGCCAGGGTGCCCACACACTAAGTAACTTTGCACCCAACCTTCACCAGGTGAAGGTTAGACATATAGGTGACTTGTAAGTTACTTAAGTGCAGTGGTAAATGGCTGTGAAATAATGTGGACGTTATTTCACTCAGGCTGCACTGGCAGGCCTGTGTAAGAATTGTCAGATCTCCCTATGGGTGGCAAAAGAAATGCTGCAGCCCATAGGGATCTCCTGGAACCCCAATACCCTGGGTACCTCAGTACCATATAGCAGGAAATTATAAGGGTGTTCCAGTATGCCAATGTGAATTGGTGAAATTAGTCACTAGCCTGTTAGTGACAATTTGGAAAGCAGAGAGAGCATAACCACTGAGGTTCTGGTTAGCAGAGCCTCAGTGAGACAGTTAGTCATCACACAGGGAACACATACAGGGCACACTTATGAGCACTGGGCCCCCCCCCCAAACGAAGGACAATAAGACTAGCCATGACCTGATGAGTCTTCATTGTCTAAGTGGAAATATCTGGAGAGTCCATCTGCATTGGAGTGGGTACTCCCAGGTCTATGTTCCACTGTATAGTCCATTCCCTGTAGAGATATGGACCACCTCAACAATTTAGGGTTTTCACCTTTCATTTGTTTTAGCCAAAGTAGAGGTTTGTGGTCTGTCTGAACAATGAAGTGAGTGCCAAACAGGTATGGCCTCAACTTCTTCAGTGCCCAGACCACAGCAAAGGCCTCCCTCTATATGGCAGACCAACGCTTTTCTCTAGGGGTCAACCTCCTGCTGATAAAAGCAACAGGTTGATCCTGGCCCTCAGAATTGAGTTGTGATAACACTGCCCCTACCCCTAATTCAGATGCATCAGTTTGAACAATGAATTTCTTGGAGTAACATGGGCTTTTTAGGACAGGTGCAGTGCACATGGCCTGTTTGAGCTCCTCAAACGCTTTCTGACAGCTAGCTGTCCACAAAACCTTTTTAGGCCTCTTCCTACTAGTGAGATCATTAAGTGGGGCTGCAATGGAGCCATAGTTTTTAATGAATCTCCTGTAATACCCAGTGAGGCCTAGGAAGGCTCTCACCTGGGTTTGAGTTGTAGGGGGAACCCAATCCATGATTGTCTGGATTTTCCCCTGAAGTGGTGCAATCTGTTTTCCACCTTCCAGGTGTCCCAGGTACACCACTTTCCTCTGCCCTATCTGGCACTTTAAAGCCTTGATAGTGAGGCTTTCCTTATGCAGGGCCTCCAAAACTTTCCACAGGTTGACCAGATGATCATCCCAGGTGAAGCTAAAGACAGCTATATCGTCCAGATATGCTGCACTAAAAGCCTCCAACCCTTGCAGGACTGTATTCACCAACCTCTGAAAAGTGGCAGTTGCATTTTTCAAGCCAAAGGGCATTACTGTGAATTGGTAGTGCCCTCCAATAGTCAAAAATGCAGTTTTTGCTTTAGCATCCTCTAATAATTTGATCTGCCAATACCCTGCAGTCAAATCAAAGGTGCTTAGATACTTGGCAGATGCCAGTGTATCTATGAGCTCATCTGCCCTGGGTATAGAGTGAGCATCAGTTTTTGTTACCTGGTTGAGACCTCTGTAATCTACACAAAACCTCATCTCTCTTTTTCCATCTTTTGAGTGAGGCTTTGGCACAAGCACCACAGGAGAAGCCCATGGGCTTTCAGAATGTTCAACCACTTCTAAGTCAAGTATTTTCTGAACTTCTTGCTTTATGCAGTCCCTGACATGGTCAGGCTGCCTATAGATTTTACTCTTGACAGGCATGCTGTCTCCAGTATCAATTGTGTGTTCACACCAAGATGTGGTGCTTGACACAGTTGAAAAGAGTTCAGAAAACTGACCTAGGAGATTTATGCAGTTGTCTTTCTGCTCAGCAGTAAGACAGTCTGCCAAAACTACACCTTCCACTAGAGCATCCTCTTCTGTGGAAGAGAAGAGATCAGGGAGAGGGTCACTCTCTTCTTCCTGTCCCTCATCTGTTGCCATGAGCAGGGTGAGATCAGTCCTGCCATAGTAGGGTTTTAGGCGGTTGACATGAATCACCCTATGGGGACTCCTGGCAGTGCCTAGGTCAACCGAGTAGGTGACCTCGCCCTTCTTTTCAACAATGAGATGGGGTCCAGTCCATTTGTCTTGGAGTGCTCTTGGGGCCACACGCTCCAATACCCACACCTTCTGTCCTGGTCGGAACTCAATCAGAACAGCCTTCTGGTCATGCCATTGCTTTTGGAGCTCTTGGCTGGCCTGAAGGTTTTTACTGGCCTTTTTCATGTACTCCGCCATTCTGGATCTTAGGTCAAGTATATAGGGGGTGATTTTAACCTTGGCGGACGGCAGAGGCCGTCCGCCAAGGTACCGCCGTGAAATGACCGCACCGCGGTCAAAAGACCGCGGCGGCCATTTAAACATTTCCGCTGGGCCGGCGGGCGCTCTCTGAAAGAGCGCCCGCCGGCCCAGCAGAAATGCCCCTGCAACGAGGACGCCGGCTCAGAATTGAGCCGGCGTAGTTGCAGGGGAGCGACGGGTGCAGTTGCACCCGTCGCGTATTTCAGTGTCTGCAAAGCAGACACTGAAATACTTTGCGGGGCCCTCTTACGGAGGCCCCTGCAGTGCCCATGCCATTGGCATGGGCACTGCAGGGGCCCCGCGGCACCCCCTACTGCCATCCTGTTCATGGCGGGTTTCCCGCCATGAACAGGATGGCGGTAGGGGGTGTCTGAATCCCCATGGCGGCGGAGCGCGCTCCGCCGCCATGGAGGATTCAATGGGGCAGCGGTAAACCGGCGGGAGACCGCCGGTTTACCCTTTCTGACCGCGGCTGAACCGCCGCGGTCAGAATGCCCTCGGGAGCACCGCCAGCCTGTTGGCGGTGCTCCCGTGGTCGGTGACCCTGGCGGTCACCGGCCGCCAGGGTCAGAATGACCCCCATAGTCTACTATATCTTGCTTAGGAGCTTTTAAAGGTTGTTCCCAACCCTCCTTTACAAGTGTTAGAGGACCGCTTACAGGGTGACCAAAGAGGAGTTCAAAGCGGCTGAAGCCCACTCCTTTCTGGGGTACCTCCCTGTAGGCAAAAAGGATGCATGGTAACAGGATATCCCATCTCCTGCGGAGTTTTTCAGGGAGTCCCATAATCATGCCTTTGAGAGTTTTGTTAAATCTCTCCACCAGTCCATTTGTTTGTGGATGATAGGGTGTAGTGAACTTGTAAGTTACACCACACTCCTTCCACATGGCCTTTAAGTATGCAGACATGAAAGTGCTTCCCCTGTCTGATACTACTTCCTTTGGGAAGCCCACCCTAGAAAATATTCCTAGGAGGGCCTTTGCCACTGCAGGTGCTGTAGTGGTCCTTAAAGGAATTGCTTCAGGATATCTTGTGGCATGGTCCACTACCACCAAGATAAACCTATTGCCTGAAGCAGTAGGAGGGTCAAGGGGGCCAACTATGTCAACCCCTACCCTTTCAAAGGGAACCCCAACCACAGGCAGTGGAATAAGGGGTGCCTTTGGAGTGCCACCTGTCTTGCCACTGGCTTGACAGGTTTCACAGGACTTACAAAATTCCTTTGTGTCCTCAGACATCCTAGGCCAATGAAACAAGGGAACAAGTCTGTGCCAAGTTTTCATTAGTCCCAGGTGTCCAGCTAGGGGAATGTCGTGGGCTAGAGTTAGGAGGAACTTTCTGTACTCCTGAGGAATCACTAATCTCCTGGCAGTTCCAGGTTTAGGATCCCTTGCTTCAGTGTACAAGAGATTGTCCTCCCAGTAAACTCTGTGAGAGTCACTGACATCCCCATTAGCCTGTTTGACAGCTTGCTGTCCTAGACCCTCTAGTGTGGTACAGGTTTGCTGTGCCACACTCAGCTCCTCCCTGGCAGGCCCCCCTTCACCCAAAAGCTCAGCAGTGTCTGCTTCCAGCTCCTCTGGTGTAGGTTCTGCACAGGGTGGAAATTCTTCTTCCTCAGAAGTAGAATCCACTGTAGAGGGAGGGATAGTAGGAAGTGGTTTGCTTCTACTAGCACTAGCTTTAGGGACCACTTGGTCCATTGTTCCAGGATCCAAGCTTCCCTGTCCTTTTTGCTTTTTGGCCTGAGCCCTGGTTAAAGCAAAAATATGCCCTGGGATGCCCAGCATTGCTGCATGGGCCTCCAACTCCACATCTGACCAAGCTGATGTCTCCAAATCATTTTCTAGTAGACAGTCTACAGGTAAATCTGTGGGTACCACAACTTTCTTTGGACCAGTAACCCCCCCAGTTGAGATTCACAACAGCCATGGGGTGGCTAAGAGTGTTGTTATGAGCGTCTGTCACTTGGTACTGGTGACCAAGTAGGTGTTGTTCAGGGTGGACCAGTTTCTCTATCACCATGGTAACACTGGCACCTGTGTCCCTGTAGGCCTGAACCTCAACACCGTTGATTAGGGGAAGTTGCTTGTACTTATCCATATTAAGGGGACAAGCAACCAAGGTGGCCAAATCAATGGCACCTTCAGAGACTAGCACAGCCTCTGTGGTCTCCCTAACAAGACCAACCCCAAATAAATTACCAAAAGTCAGCCCAGCTACTCCCTCGGATTGGCTATTAGTAGGTTTGCTCCCACCACCACTGCTATTACTAGGGGCACTAGAGGTTGCAGTAGGGGTTGTGGTAGTGGGAGGTTTGGTGTTTTTCTTTGGACAACTGGCATCAGTTGTCCAGTGGCCCTTTACTTTACATAAATAACACCAAGGCTTTTTTACTTGATTAGAAGAGGATTTGGACCCACCACCCCCACCAGTGTGTTTTTGTGGGCCTGATGAAGACTCATTTTTAGATTTGTCCCCACCCTTGTCAGGAGACTTACCATCCTTCTTCTTGCCATCCTTGTCACCCCCTGTATGAACTTTTCTGTTCACTCCTGTTCTGACCCATTGGTCTGCCTTCTTTCCCAATTCTTGGGGAGAGGTCAGATCTGAGTCCACTAGATATTGGTGTAACAAGTCAGACACACAGTTATTCGGAATATGCTCTCTCAGAATAAGATTATACAGGCTTTCATAGTCAGAAACGTTACTGCCATGTAACCACCCCTCCAAGGCCTTCGCTGAACAGTCAACAAAGTCTATCCAGTCTTGTGAGGACTCTTTTCTGGTGTCTCTGAACTTAATCCTGTATTGTTCAGTGGTTAAGCCAAATCCATCCAAGAGTGCATCCTTCAAAACTGCAAAATTATTGGCATCACTTTCTCTAACAGTAAGGAGCCTATCCCTACCCTTTCCATTGACAGATAGCCATAGAATAGCAGCCCACTGCCTTTGAGGGACCCCCTGTACCATACAGGCCCTCTCAAGTGCAGCAAACCACTTGTTAATGTCATCCCCCTCCTTGTAAGGGGGAACTATCTTATGCAGATTCCTGGAATCATGCTCTCTTGCAGGATGACTATGGGGAATACTGCTGCTGCCACCATGGGTTTCAAAACCCAACTTGTGTCTTTCCTTCTCTAGTTCTAAAGACTGTCTATCCAAATCCAGCTGTTGCTTTTTAAGCTTCAGTCTGGTTTGTTCCACCCTCAACTTATTGAGTTGCCTCTCTAACATTCTGTCATCAGGGTTGGTGGGAGGGACATTTTTAGACACAGAAGTATGATTAGAATGAACAGAAGGAGACCTGTCCCTTACAGAGGACACCCTAACAGCTTGGCTGACAGTGTAATGTGAGAGCACACCATCTGTATGATGTGACTCCACCTCAGTACCAACTATGCTAGACTGTCTAGTAATGGGCAGGCTAGAAAGTTTATTTCCTAAATCTTTTCCTGGGGGAGTCCCTGGATCAGATTGGGAACCATTAGCTACTTTTTCAACAGATGGGGCACTTTTAGCCTTATCTTGTTCTCTAAGCATATTAAGTAACAATTCCAAGGAAGGATTCTTCCCTACACTCAAACCTCTCTCTATGCAGAGACTCCTTGCTCCTTTCGAGCTAAGGTGATCATATGCAAGTTTGGACAGATCAACATTTTAGCCTGTGCCAGAAATTTTTAGAGAGAGTTAAAGTGATAGAAAAAGAGAAAAAAGTTTTCAGAACTTTTTAGAAAGACAGAAAAAAACTTTTAAAACTTTTTAGAACTTTTTAGAAAGTTTAGAAGTACTTTTCAGCACTTAGAAAAGAGTGAAAAGAGGAAATGCAAAACTTTTTGGCTATGTGTATATACACTGACCTTGTTTTGTATATTTTTCTCTTATGAAAAGTACAATGACAAGAGTGGTAAGTAGTCTCAAAGCACTGATCCCACCGCTGCACAACCAATGTAGGAGGCTGGACTGGCTTGTAGTGAGTACCTAGGGGTACTTGCACCTTGCACCAGGCCCAGTTATCCCTTATTAGTGTATAGGGTGTCTAGCAGCTTAGGCTGATAGATAATGGTAGCTTAGCAGAGCAGCTTAGGCTGAACTAGGAGACGTGTGAAGCTACTACAGTACCACTTAGTGTCATATGCACAATATCATAAGAAAACACAATACACAGTTATACTAGAAATAAAGGTACTTTATTTTTATGACAATATGCCAAAGTATCTTAGAGTGTACCCTCAGTGAGAGGATAGGAAATATACACAAGATGTATATACACAATACCAAAAATATGCAGTATAGTCTTAGAAAACAGTGCAAACAATGTATAGTTACAATAGGATGCAATGGGGACACATAGGGATAGGGGCAACACAAACCATATACTCCAAAAGTGGAATGCGAACCACGAATGGACCCCAAACCTATGTGACCTTGTAGAGGGTCGCTGGGACTATTAGAAAATAGTGAGAGTTAGAAAAATAACCCTCCCCAAGACCCTGAAAAGTGAGTGCAAAGTGCACTAAAGTTCCCCAAAGGACAAAGAAGTCGTGATAGGGGAATAATGCAGGAAAGACACAAACCAACAATGCAAAAACGGTGGATTTCCAATCTAGGGTACCTGTGGAACAACGGGACCAAGTCCAAAAGTCACAAGCAAGTCGGAGATGGGCAGATGCCCAGGAAATGCCAGCTGTGGGTGCAAAGAAGCTCCTACTGGACAGAAGAAGCTGAGGTTTCTGCAAGAACAAAAAGGGCTAGAGACTTACCCTTTGGTGGATGGATCCCTCTTGCCATGGAGAGTCGTGCAGAAGCGTTTTCCCACCGAAAGACTGTCAACAAGCCTTGCTTGCTGCAAATCTTTCGGTAAGTGTTTTTGGATGCTGCTGTGGCCCAGGAAGGACCAGGATGTCGCAAATTGTGTCAGGAGAGAGAGGGGACGTTGAGCAAGACAAGGAGCCCTCTCAGCAGCAGGTAGAACCCGGAGAAGTGCCAGAAACAGGCACTACGAGGATGCATGAAATGGTGCTCATCCGAAGTCGCACAAAGAAGTCCCACGTCGCCGGAGAACAACTTAGGAGGTCGTGCAATGCAGGTTAGAGTGGCGTGGACCCAGGCTGGACTGTGCACAAAGGATTTCTGCCGGAAGTGCACGGAGGCCGGAGTAGCTGCCAAAGTTGCGGTTCCCAGCAATGCAGTCTGGCGTGGGGAGGCAAGGACTTACCTCCACCAAACTTGGACTGAAGAGTCACTGGTCTGTGGGAGTCACTTGGACAGAGTTGCTGGATTCGAGGGACCTCGCTCGTCGTGCTGAGAGGAGACCCAAGGGACCGGTAATGCAGCTTTTTGGTGCCTGCGGTTGCAGGGGGAAGATTCCGTCGACCCACAGGAGATTTCTTCGAAGCTTCTAGTGCAGAGAGGAGGCAGACTAGCCCCACAGCATGCACCACCAGGAAAACAGTCGAGAAAGCGGCAGGATCAGCGTTACAGAGTTGCAGTAGTCGTCTTAGCTACTATGTTGCAGTTTTGCAGGCTTCCAGCGCGGTCAGCAGTCGATTCCTTGACAGAAGGTGAAGAGATAGATGCAGAGGAACTCGGATGAGCTCTTGCATTCGTTATCTAAAGAATCCCAAGAGACAGAGACCTTAAATAGCCAGAAAAGAGGGTTTGGCTACCTAGGAGAGAGGATAAGCCAGCAACACCTGAAGGAGCCTATCAGGAGTCTCTGACGTCACCTGGTGGCACTGGCCACTCAGAGCAGTCCAGTGTGCCAGCAGCACCTCTGTTTCCAAGATGGCAGAGGTCTGGAGCACACTGGAGGAGCTCTGGACACCTCCCAGGGGAGGTGCAGGTCAGGGGAGTGGTCACTCCCCTTTCTTTTGTCCAGTTTTGCGCCAGAGCAGGGCTAAGGGGTCCCCTGAACCGGTGTAGACTGGCTTATGCAGAATTGGGCACATCTGTGCCCAAGAAAGGATTTCCAGAGGCTGGGGGAGGCTACTCCTGCCCTGTCTTCACACCACTTTCCAAAGGGAGAGGGTGTAACACCCTCTCTCAGAGGAAGTTCTTTGTTCTGCCATCCTGGGCCAGGCCTGGCTGGACCCCAGGAGGGCAGATGCCTGTCTGAGGGGTTGGCAGCAGCTGCAGTGAAACCCCAGGAAAGGCAGTTTGGCACTACCAGGGTCTGTGTTACAGACCACTGGGATCATGGGATTGTGCCAACTATGCCAGGATGGCATAGAGGGGGCAATTCCATGATCATAGACATGTTACATGGCCATATTCGGAGTTACCATTGTGAAGCTACATATAGGTAGTGACCTATATGTAGTGCACGCGTGTAATGGTGTCCCCGCACTCACAAAGTCCGGGGAATTGGCCCTGAACAATGTGGGGGCACCTTGGCTAGTGCCAGGGTGCCCTCACACTAAGTAACTTGGCACCCAACCTTTACCAGGTAAAGGTTGGACATATAGGTGACTTATAAGTTACTTAAGTGCAGTGGTAAATGGCTGTGAAATAATGTGGACGTTATTTCACTCAGGTTGCAATGGCAGGCCTGTGTAAGAATTGTCAGAGCTCCCTATGGGTGGCAAAAGAAATGCTGCAGCCCATTGGGATCTCCTGGAACCCCAATACCCTGGGTACCTCAGTACCATATACTAGGGAATTATAAGGGTGTTCCAGTATGCCAATGTGAATTGGTGAAATTGGTCACTAGCCTGTTAGTGACAATTTGTAAAGAGAGGGCATAACCACGGAGGTTCTGGTTAGCAGAGCCTCAGTGAGACAGTTAGGCATCACACAGGGAACACATACATATAGACCACAAACTTATGAGCACTGGGGTCCTGGCTAGCAGGGTCCCAGTGACACATAACAAACATACTGAAAACATAGGGTTTTCACTATGAGCACTGTGCCCTGGCTAGCAGGATCCCAGTGAGACTGTGAAAACACCCTGACATATACTCACAAACAGGCCAAAAGTGGGTGTAACAAGGCTAGAAAGAGGCTGCTTTCTCACACAACTCCCCCCCCCCCCCAAACGAAGGACAATAAGGCTAACCATGGCCAGTTGAGACTTTATTGTCTAAGTGGTGATAAGTGGAGAGTAGCTCTGCAATAGACTGGTTACTCCCTTTATCATCCACTATATGGTTACTTCCCTGTGGGGATGTAAACCACCCTCTTTGACGTTTTTTAGCTAACCAACAATGTGAAGATATATTTTCAGAGTTTCTATCAGTAAGTTTTAGTTTAGAACAGTGTGAATTGTCCACTGGACCTATTTCTACTGATGAGAATGCCAGACAGGGATGCTCTCTCAGTAAAGCCATAGCTGGGCAACAACTTTGTCCATATGTGTAGGAGGCTGGACTGGTTTGTAGTGAGTACCAAGGGGTACTTGCACCTTGCACCAGGCCCAGTTATCCCTTATTAGTGTATAGGGTGTCTAGCAGCTTAGGCTGATAGATAATGGTAGCTTAGCAGAGCAGCTTAGGCTGAACTAGGAGACGTGTGAAGCTACTACAGTACCACCTAGTGTCATATGCACAATATCATAAGAAAACACAATACACAGTTATACTAAAAATAAAGGTACTTTATTTTTATGACAATATGCCAAAGTATCTTAGAGTGTACCCTCAGTGAGAGGATAGGAAATATACACAAGATATATATACACAATAGCAAAAATATGCAGTATAGTCTTAGAAAACAGTGCAAACAATGTATAGTTACAATAGGATGCAATGGGGAAACATAGGGATAGGGGCAACACAAACCATATACCCCAAAAGTGGAATGCGAACCACGAATGGACCCCAAACCTATGTGACCTGGTATAGGGTCGTTGGGACTATTAGAAAATAGTGAGAGTTAGAAAAATAACCCTCCCCAAGACCCTGAAAAGTGAGTGCAAAGTGCACTAAAGTTCCCCTAAGGACAAAGAAGTCGTGATAGAGGAATAATGCAGGGAAGACACAAACCAACAATGCAACAACGATGGATTTCCAATCTAGGGTACCTGTGGAACAAGGGGACCAAGTCCAAAAGTCACAAGCAAGTCGGAGATGGGCATATGCCCAGGAAATGCCAGCTGTGGATGCAAAGAAGCTTCTACTGGATAGAAGAAGCTAAGGTTTCTGCAGGAACGAAAAGGGCTAGAGACTTCCCCTTTGGAGAACGGATCCCTCTCGCCTTGTAGAGTCGTGCAGAAGTGTTTTCCTGCCGCAAGAACGCCAACAAGCCTTGCTAGCTGCAAATCGTGCAGTTAGCATTTTTGGTCGCTGCTGTGTCCCTGGAGGGACAAGGAGGTCGCAAATTGGACCAGGAGAGAGAGAGGACGTCGAGCAAGACAAGGAGCCCTCTCAGCAGCAGGTAGCACCCGGAGAAGTGCCAGAAACAGGCACTACAAGGATGTGTGAAACGGTGCTCACCCGAAGTTACACAAAGGAGTCCCACGTCGCCGGAGACCAACTTAGAAAGTCGTGCAATACAGGTTAGAGTGCCGTGGACCCAGGCTGGACTGTGCACAAAGGATTTCCGCCGGAAGTGCACGGAGGCCGGAGTAGCTGCAAAAGTCGCGGTTCCCAGCAATGCAGCCCAGCGAGGTGAGGCAAGGACTTACCTCCACCAAACTTGGACTGAAGAGTCACTGGACTGTGGGAGCCACTTGGACAGAGTTGCTGGATTCGAGGGACCTCGCTCGTCGTGCTGAGAGGAGACCCAAGGGACCGGTAATGCAGCTTTTTGGTGCCTGCGGTTGCAGGGGGAAGATTCCGTCGACCCACAGGAGATTTCTTTGGAGCTTCTGGTGCAGAGAGGAGGCAGACTACCCCCACAGCATGCACAAGCAGGAAAACAGTCGAAAAGGCGGCAGGATCAGCGTTACAGAGTTGCAGTAGTCGTCTTTGCTACTATGTTGCAGGTTTGCAGGCTTCCAGCGCGGTCAGCAGTCGATTCCTTGGCAGAAGGTGAAGAGAGAGATGCAGAGGAACTTGGATGAGCTCTTGCATTCGTTATCTAAAGTTTCCCCAGAGACAGAGACCCTAAATAGCCAGAAAAGAGGGTTTGGCTACCTAGGAGAGAGGATAGGCTACTAACACCTGAAGGAGCCTATCAGAAGGAGTCTCTGACGTCACCTGGTGGCACTGGCCACTCAGAGCAGTCCAGTGTCCCAGCAGCACCTCTGTTTCCAAGATGGCAGAGGTCTGGAGCACACTGGAGGAGCTCTGGACATCTCCCAGGGGAGGTGCAGGTCAGGGGAGTGGTCACTCCCCTTTCCTTTGTCCAGTTTCGCGCAAGAGCAGGGCTAAGGGGTCCCCTGAAACGGTGTCGACTGGCTTATGCAGAATTGGGCACATCTGTGCCCATCAAAGCATTTCCAGAGGCTAGGGGAGGCTACTCCTCCCCTGCCTTCACACCATTTTCCAAAGGGAGAGGGTGTAACACCCTCTCTCAGAGGAAGTCCTTTGTTCTGCCATCCTGGGCCAGGCCTGGCTGGACCCCAGGAGGGCAGATGCCTGTCTGAGGGGTTGGCAGCAGCAGCAGCAGCTGCAGTGAAACCCCAGGAAGGGCAGTTTAGCAGTACCAGGGTCTGTGCTACAGACCACTGGGATCATGGGATTGTGCCAACTATGCCAGGATGGCATAGAGGGGGCAATTCCATGATCATAGACATGTTACATGGCCATATTCGGAGTTACCATTGTGAAGCTACATATAGGTAGTGACCTATATGTAGTGCACGCGTGTAATGGTGTCCCCGCACTCACAAAGTTCAGGGAATTGGCTCTGAACAATGTGGGGGCACCTTGGCTAGTGCCAGGGTGCCCTCACACTAAGTAACTTTGCTCCTAACCTTTACCAGGTAAAGGTTAGACATATAGGTGACTTATAAGTTACTTAAGTGCAGTGTAAAATGGCTGTGAAATAACGTGGACGTTATTTCACTCAGGCTGTAGTGACAGGCCTGTGTAAGAATTGTCAGAGCTCCCTATGGGTGGCAAAAGAAATGCTGCAGCCCATAGGGATCTCCTGGAACCCCAATACCCTGGGTACCTCAGTACCATATACTAGGAAATTATAAGGGTGTTCCAGTAAGCCAATGTAAATTGGTAAAAATGGTCACTATCCTGTTAGTGACAATTTGGAAAGAAATGAGAGAGCATAACCACTGGGGTTCTGATTAGCAGAGCCTCAGTGAGACAGTTAGTCACTACACAGGTAACACAGTCAGGCACACTTATGAGCACTGGGGCCCTGGGTTACCAGGGTCCCAGTGACACATACAACTAAAACAACATATATACAGTGAAAAATTGGGGTAACATGCAAGGCAAGATGGTACTTTCCTACACCTGTCATTTTTGCTTTTTGGCCTGAGCCCTTGTCAAAGCAAAAATATGCCCTGGGATGCCCAGCATTGCTGCATGGGCCTCCAACTCCACATCTGACCAAGCTGATGTCTCCAAATCATTTCCTAGTAGACAGTCTACAGGTAAATCTGTGGCTACCACAACTTTCTTTGGACCAGTAACCCCCCCAGTTGAGATTAACAACAGCCATGGGGTGGCTAAGTGTTTTGTTGTGAGCATCGGTTACTTGGTACTGGTGACCAAGTAGGTGTTGTTCAGGGTGGACCAGTTTCTCTATGACCATAGTCACACTGGCTCCAGTGTCCCTGTAGGCCTGAACCTCAACACCATTTATTAGGGGTAGCTGCTTGTACTTATCCATATTAAGGGGACAAGCAACTAAGGTGGCTAAATCAATAGCCCCCTCAGAGACTAACACAGCCTCTGTGGCCTCCCTAACAAGGCCAACCCCAACTAAGTTACCAATAGTGAGCCCAGCTACTCCCTTGGATTGGCTATTAGTAGGTTTGCTCCCACCACCACTGCTATTAGTAGGGACACTAGGTGTAGCAGTAGGGGTTGTAGTGGTAGGAGGCTTGGTGCCTTTCTTTGGACAACTGGGATCTGTTGTCCAATGGCCTTTTACTTTACATAAATAGCACCATGGTTTCTTTTCTTTGTTTTGATTGAAGGAGGATTTGGACCCACCACCCCCACCAGAGTGTTTTTGTGGGCCTGATGAAGACTCATTTTTAGATTTGTCCCCACCCTTGTCAGAAGACTTACCATCCTTCTTTTTGTTGCCATCTTTGTCACCCCCTGTATGAACTTTTCTGTTCACTCTTGTTCTGACCCATTTGTCTGCCTTCTTTCCCAATTCTTGGGGAGAGGTCAGATCAGAGTCCACCAAGTACTGGTGCAACAAATCAGACACACAATTATTAAGAATATGCTCTCTCAGGATCAAGTTATACAGGCTGTCATAATCAGTAACTTTACTGCCATGTAACCACCCCTCCAAGGCCTTCACTGAATGGTCAATGAAATCAAGCCAGTCTTGTGAAGACTCCTTTTTGGTCTCTCTGAACTTTATCCTGTACTGTTCAGTGGTTAAGCCATAACCATACAGGAGTGCATTCTTAAGTACTGTAAAATTATTGGCATCACTTTCTTTCACAGTAAGGAGCCTATCCCTACCTTTTCCACTAAATGATAGCCATAGGATAGCAGCCCACTGCCTTTGAGGGACATCCTGTACAACACAGGCCCTCTCAAGTGCAGCAAACCACTTGTTAATGTCATCCCCCTGCTTATAAGGGGGAACTATCTTGTGCAGATTCTTGGAATCATGCTCTTTTGCAGGATGACTATGGGGAATACTGCTGCTGCCACCATGGGTTTCTAAACCCAACTTCTGTCTTTCCTTCTCTAATTCTAAAGACTGTCTATCCAAATCCAGCTGTTGCTTTTTAAGCTTCAGTCTGGTTTGTTCCACCCTCAACTTATTGAGTTCCCTTTCTAACAATCTGTCATCAGGGTTGGTGGGAAGGACATTTCTAGATACAGAGGTATGATGGGAGTGAACAGAAGGAGACCTGTCCTTTACAGAGGGCACCCTAACAGCTTGGCTAACAGAAACATCAGTACCACTGTGATGTGAATAAATGCTTTTGCTATGATGTGAGACTACACTATTTGTATGGTGTGGCTCTTCATCATTTCCAACTATGCTAGACTGTCTAGTAATGGGCAGGCTAGGAACTTTATTTCCTGAATCTTTTCCTGGGGGAGTCCCTGGATCAGATTGGGAACCATTTGCTACTTTTTCAACAGATGTGGCCCCATGGCCTTATCTTGTTCTCTAAGCATATTAAGCAACAATTCCAAGGAAGGATTCTTCCCTACACTCAAACCTCTCTCTATGCAGAGACTCCTTGCTCCTTTCCAGCTAAGGTGATCATATGCAAGTTTGGACAGATCAACATTTTGGCCTCTGCAAGACATTTTTAGAGAGAGTTAAAGTGATAGAAAAAGAGAAAAAAGTTTGTCAGAGTTTTTAGAAAGACAGAGAAAAAAAAACTTGTAAAACTTTTTAGAACTTTTTAGAAAGTTTAGAAGTACTTTTCAGCACTTAGAAAAGAGTGAAAAGAGGAAATGCAAAACTTTTTGGCTATGTGTATATACACTGACCTTGTTTTGTATATTTTACTCTTATGAAAAGTACAATGACAAGAGTGGTAAGTAGTCTCAAAGCACTGATCCCACCGCTGCCCAACCAATGTAGGAGGATGGACTAGCTTGTAGTGAGTACCAAGGGGTACTTGCACCTTGCACCAGGCCCAGTTATCCCTTATTAGTGTATAGGGTGTCTAGCAGCTTAGGCTGATAGATAATGGTAGCTTAGCAGAGCAGCTTAGGCTGAACTAGGAGACGTGTGAAGCTACTATAGTACCACTTAGTGTCATATGCACAATATCATAAGAAAACACAATACACAGTTATACTAGAAATAAAGGTACTTTATTTTTATGACAATATGCCAAAGTATCTTAGAGTGTACCCTCAGTGAGAGGATAGGAAATATACACAAGATATATATACACAATAGCAAAAATATGCAGTATAGTCTTAGAAAACAGTGCAAACAATGTATAGTTACAATAGGATGCAATGGGGAAACATAGGGATAGGGGCAACACAAACCATATACTCCAAAAGTGGAATGCGAACCACGAATGGACCCCAAACCTATGTGACCTTGTAGAGGGTCGCTGGGACTATTAGAAAATAGTGAGAGTTAGAAAAATAACCCTCCCCAAGACCCTGAAAAGTGAGTGCAAAGTGCACTAAAGTTCCCCTAAGGACAAAGAAGTCGTGATAGAGGAATAATGCAGGGAAGACACAAACCAACAATGCAACAACTATGGATTTCTAATCTAGGGTACCTGTGGAACAAGGGGACCAAGTCCAAAAGTCACAAGCAAGTCGGAGATGGGCATATGCCCAGGAAATGCCAGCTGTGGATGCAAAGAAGCTTCTACTGGACAGAAGAAGCTGAGGTTTCTGCAGGAACGAAAAGGGCTAGAGACTTCCTGTAGGAGGCTGGACTGGCTTGTAGTGAGTACCAAGGGGTACTTGCACCTTGCACCAGGCCCAGTTATCCCTTATTAGTGTATAGGGTGTCTAGCAGCTTAGGCTGATAGATAATGGTAGCTTAGCAGAGCAGCTTAGGCTGAACTAGGAGACGTGTGAAGCTACTACAGTACCACTTAGTGTCATATGCACAATATCATAAGAAAACACAATACACAGTTATACTAAAAATAAAGGTACTTTATTTTTATGACAATATGCCAAAGTATCTTAGAGTGTACCCTCAGTGAGAGGATAGGAAATATACACAAGATATATATACACAATAGCAAAAAATATGCAGTATAGTCTTAGAAAACAGTGCAAACAATGTATAGTTACAATAGGATGCAATGAGGAAACATAGGGATAGGGGCAACACAAACCATATACTCCAAAAGTGGAATGCGAACCACGAATGGACCCCAAACCTATGTGACCTTGTAGAGGGTCGCTGGGACTATTAGAAAATAGTGAGAGTTAGAAAAATAACTCTCCCCAAGACCCTGAAAAGTGAGTGCAAAGTGCACTAAAGTTCCCCTAAGGACAAAATAGTCGTGTTAGAGGGAAAATGCAAGGAAAACACAAATCAGCAATGCAACAACGATGGATTCCTGACTGAGGGTACCTGTGGAACAAGGGGACCAAGTCCAAAAGTCACAAGCAGCTCGGAGATGGGCAGATGCCCAAGAAATGCCAGCGGTTGGTGCAAAGAAGCTCTTACTAGGCTGAAGAACTGTGAATACTGCAGGAACAACAAGGGCTAGAGACTTCCCCTTTGGAGGATGGATCCCCCACGCCTTGTAAAGTCGTGTAGAAGTGTTTTCCCGCCGGATGGACGCCAACAAGCCTTGCTACACGCAAATCGTGCGTTTGGCGTTTTTGGATGCTGCTGGGGCCCAGGAGGGACCAGGAAGTCGCAAATTGGACCTGCAGAGAGAAGGGACGTCGAGCAAGACAAAGAGCCCTCACTGAAGCAGGTAGCACCCGGAGAAGTGCCAGAAACAGGCACTACGAGGATGCGTGAAACGGTGCTCGCCGAAGTTGCACAAAGGAGTCCCACGTCGCCGGAGACCAACTTAGAAAGTCGTGCAATGCAGGTTAGAGTGCCGTGGACCCAGGCTTGGCTGTGCACGAAGGATTTCCGCCGGAAGTGCACAGGGGCCGGAGTAGCTTGCAAAGTCGCGGTTCCCAGCAATGCAGCCCAGCGAGGTGAGGCAAGGACTTACCTCCACCAAACTTGGACTGAAGAGTCACTGGACTGTGGGAGCCACTTGGACAGAGTCGCTGGATTCGAGGGACCTCGCTCGTCGTGCTGAGAGGAGACCCAAGGGACCGGTAATGCAGCTTTTTGGTGCCTGCGGTTGCAGGGGGAAGATTCCGTCGACCCACGGGAGATTTCTTCGGAGCTTCTAGTGCAGAGAGGAGGCAGGCTACCCCCACAGCATGCACCACCAGGAAAACAGTCGAGAAGGCTGCAGGATCAGCGTTATAGAGTTGCAGTAGTCGTCTTTGCTACTATGTTGCAGTTTTGCAGGCTTCCAGCGCGGTCAGCAGTCGATTCCTTGGCAGAAGGTGAAGAGAGAGATGCAGAGGAACTCGGATGAGCTCTTGCATTCGTTATCTGAAGTTTCCCCAGAGAAAGAGACACTAAATAGCCAGAAAAGAGGGTTTGGCTACCTAGGAGAGAGGATAGGCTAGCAACACCTGAAGGAGCTTATCACAAGGAGTCTCTGACGTCACCTGGTGGCACTGGCCACTCAGAGCAGTCCAGTGTGCCAGCAGCACCTCTGTTTCCAAAATGGCAGAGGTCTGGAGCACACTGGAGGAGCTCTGGACACCTCCCAGGGGAGGTGCAGGTCAGGGGAGTGGTCACTCCCCTTTCCTTTGTCCAGTTTCGCGCCAGAGCAGGGCTAAGGGGTCCCCTGAACCGGTGTAGACTGGCTTATGCAGAATTGGGCACATCTGTGCCCAAGAAAGCATTTCCAGAGGCTGGGGGAGGCTACTGCTCCCCTGCCTTCACACCATTTTCCAAAGGGAGAGGGTGTAACACCCTCTCTCAATGGAAGTTCTTTGTTCTGCCATCCTGGGCCAGGCCTGGCTGGACCCCAGGAGGGCAGATGCCTGTCTGAGGGGTTGGCAGCAGCAGCAGCTGCAGTGAAACCCCAGGAAGGGCAGTTTGGCAGTATCAGGGTCTGTGCTACAGACCACTGGGATCATGGGATTGTGCCAACTATGCCAGGATGGCATAGAGGGGGCAATTCTATGATCATAGACATGTTACATGGCCATATTCGGAGTTACCATTGTGAAGCTACATATAGGTAGTGACCTATATGTAGTGCACGCGTGTAATGGTGTCCCCGCACTCACAAAGTTCAGGGAATTGGCTCTGAACAATGTGGGGGCACCTTGGCTAGTGCCAGGGTGCCCTCACACTAAGTAACTTTGCACCTAACCTTTACCAGGTAAAGGTTAGACATATAGGTGACTTATAAGTTACTTAAGTGCAGTGTAAAATGGCTGTGAAATAACGTGGACGTTATTTCACTCAGGCTGCAGTGGCAGGCCTGTGTAAGAATTGTCAGAGCTCCCTATGGGTGGCAAAAGAAATGCTGCAGCCCATAGGGATCTCCTGGAACCCCAATACCCTGGGTACCTCAGTACCATATACTAGGGAATTATAAGGGTGTTCCAGTAAGCCAATGTAAATTGGTAAAATTGGTCACTAGCCTGTTAGTGACAATTTAGAAAGAGATGAGAGATCATAACCACTGAGGTTCTGATTAGCAGAGCCTCAGTGAGACAGTTAGTCACTACACAGGTAACACATTCAGGCACACTTATGAGCACTGGGGCCCTGGTGAACAGGGTCCCAGTGACACATACAACTAAAACAACATATATACAGTGAAAAATGGGGGTAACATGCCAGGCAAGATGGTACTTTCCTACACACATACACTAAAACAACATATATACAGTGAAATATGGGGGTAACATGCCAGGCAAGATGGTACTTTCCTACACTGGGCCAGGGCTGCCTGGACCACAGGAGGGCAGAAACCTGTCTGAGGGGTTGTTGGCAGCAGCAGCTGCAGTGGAGACATCGGAAAGGCAGTTTGGCAGAACCTGGGTTCTGTGCTAGAGACCCGGGGGTCATGGAATTGTCCCCCCAATACCAGAATGATATTGGGGTGAAATTCCATGATCTTAGACATGTTACATGGCCATGTTCGGAGTTACCATTGTGACGCTGTACCTAGGTAGTGACCTATGTATAGTGTACGCGTGTATTGGTGTCCCTGCACTCACAAAGTCCGGGGAATTTGCCCTGAACGATGTGGGGGCACCTTGGCTAGTGCCAGGGTGCCCAAACACTAAGTAACTTTGCACCCAACCTTCGCCAGGTGAAGGTTAGACATATAGGTGACTTATAAGTTACTTAAGTGCAGTGGTAAATGGCTGTGAAATAAAGTGGATGTTATTTCACGCAGACTGCACCGGCAGGCCTGTGTAAGAATTGTCAGAGCTCCCTATGGGTGGCAAAAGAAATGCTGCAGCCCATAGGGATCTCCTGGAACCCAAATACCCTGGGTACCTCAGTACCATATACTAGGGAATTATATGGGTGTACCAGTATGCCAATGTGAATTGGTAAATTTAGTCACTAGCCTGTTAGTGACAAATTTGGAAAGCAAAGAGAACATAACCACAGAGGTTCTGTTTAGCAGAGCCTCAGTGAGACAGTTAGGCATCACGCAGGGAACACATACAGGGCACATACTTATGAGCACTGGGGCCCTGCTTGGTAGGGTCCCAGTGACACATAGACTAAAACAACATAAATACAGTGAAATATGGGGGTAACATGCAAGGCAAGATGGTACTTTCCTACAGACATATACACACAAACAGGCCAAAAGTGGGGGTAGCAAGTCTAGAAAGAGTCTACCTTCCTACATTGGCTTACCATACTTAAAACCATTTTATATGCAGGTGTTGAGTTGCAATGATTCAGAGTGGCGAATGAACAGTTCTCACACAAGTACCCAGAAGAAAGTCAGTCACTCCCTTCCCCACAAACTACTCCTTTGCAGAAAGAGAACATATGATCCAACTAGTCTCAGCAGGTACGATATATTAAACATGAGTTCACAACTGTAGGATTTTCTGAGGTAGAACCATACTTATCTGACAGCAATATTACTTTTCCTGACCTGAACTGCAGTATCACATATTAGTGAGACCTCCATTGGTTGCTTGGTCAGACAGTTCACCTCGCCTAAAAGAGTTCCAACTCCTCTGAAGTCTGTAAACTGTCCCCCATCTTTGCCTTCAGTTTCTTCTTGTTCTCTTGCATGGTTATGTCCAAAATGAGGGTTTGAACCATATAGCTGTTGAAACACAAGGCAGACACTAGAGAAAACCATACATTATTTTATAAAAAAAAGTTACTAAAAATTGTGATCAATTTCTTATCTTTCATGATTATCAACAACGCCCAGAAAATGTGTTTTATCTTTTCCTGCACCCATTAGCACCTAACCTCAATAATTCTGTTGGTGCTCCCTTTTAAAAGATTGGGTCACTTTCCTGCGGATGGAAATGTCATAAAATGTCTTTGGTCTCGTGAGCCATTCACATGTTCTCTATGGCAGTGCCCTATCCTGTAATGCACCACTAGCAACCTCTACTGTAATGAGAATATAGGGGGAACTGAATGTGAGAAAGTAGTCTCTTTCTAGCCTTGTTACCCCCACTTTTGGCCTGTTTGTGAGTATATGTCAGGTTGTTTTCACTGTCTCACTTGGATCCTGCTAGGCAGGGCCCAGTGCTCTTAGTTAAAACCCTATGTTGTCAGTGTGTTTGTTATGTGTCACTGGGACCCTGCTAGCGAGGACCCCAGTGCTCATAAGTTTGTGACCTATATGTATGTGTTCCCTGTGTGATGCCTAACTGTCTCATTGAGGCTCTGCTAACCAGAACCTCAGTGGTTATGCTCTCTCTCTGACCCCGGAAAGGCAGTTTGGCAGTACCCGGGTCTGTGCTAGAGACTC
The DNA here is from genome assembly GCF_031143425.1 of Pleurodeles waltl. NCBI lineage: Eukaryota > Metazoa > Chordata > Amphibia > Caudata > Salamandridae > Pleurodeles > Pleurodeles waltl. The sequence continues at coordinate 598,245,920 of NC_090440.1, read as the reverse complement.
GGGGGATCATGGAATTCTCTCCCCAATGCCAGAATGGCATTGGGGTGACAATTCCATGATCTTAGACATGTTACTTGGCCATGTTCGGAGTTACCATTGTGACGCTATACATATGTTGTGACATATGTATAGTGCACGCGTGTAATGGTGTCCCCGCACTCACAAAGTCCGGGGAATTTGCCCTGAACAATGTGGGGGCACCTTGGCTAGTGCCAGGGTGCCCACACACTAAGTAACTTAGCACCCAACCTTTACCAGGTAAAGGTTAGACATATAGGTGACTTATAAGTTACTTAAGTGCAGTGGTAAATGGCTGTGAAATAACTTGGACATTATTTCACTCACGCTGCACTGGCAGGCCTGTGTAAGAATTGTCAGATCTCCCTATGGGTGGCACAGTGTAGGAGGCTGGACTGGCTTGTAGTGAGTACCAAGGGGTACTTACACCTTGCACCAGGCCCAGGTATCCCTTATTAGTGTATAGGGTGTCTAGCAGCTTAGGCTGATAGATAATGGTAGCTTAGCAGAGCAGCTTAGGCTAAACTAGGAGACGAGTGAAGCTCCTACAGTACCACCAGTGTCACTTGCACAATATCATAAGAAAACACAATACACAGATATACTAAAAATAAAGGTACTTTATTTTTATGACAATATGCCAAAAGTATCTCAGTGAGTACCCTCAGTATGAGGATAGGAAATATCCACAAGATATGTGTACACAATACCAAAAATATGCAGTATAGTATTAGAAAACAGTGCAAACAATGTATGGTTACAATAGGATGCAATGGGGACACATAGGGATAGGGGCAACACAAACCATATACTCCAAAAGTGGAATGCAAACCACGAATGGACCCTAAACCTATGTGACCTTGTAGAGGGTCGCTGGGACTGTAAGAAAACAGTGAGAGTTAGAAAAATAGCCCACCCCAAGACCCTGAAAAGTGAGTGCAAAGTGCACTAAAGTTCCCCAAAGAGCACAGAAGTCGTGATAGGGGAATTCTGCAGGAAAGACCAACACCAGCAATGCAACAACGATGGATTTCCAGACTAGAGTACCTGTGGAACAAGGGGACAAAGTCCAAAAGTCACAATCAAGTCGAGAGTGGGCAGATGCCCAGGAAATGCCAGCTGTGGGTGCAAAGAAGCTGCTACTAGGCAGTAGAAGCTGAGGATTCTGCAGGAACAAAAAGGGCTAGAAACTTCCCCTTTGGAGGATGGATGTCTCACGTTGTGAAGAGTCGTGCAGAAGTGTTTTCCTGAAGAAAGATCGCAAACAAGCCTTGCTAGCTTCAAATCATGCAGTTAGGGTTTTTGGATACTGCTGTGGCCCAGGAGGGACCAGGTTGTCACCAATTGCGTGAGGGGACAGAGGGGGTATCCAGCATTCAAAAGAGCCCTCTCAGAAGCAAGCAGATCCTGGAAAAGTGCCAGAACAGGCACTACAAAGTGGAGTGAAATGGTGCTCACCCGAAGTTGCACAAGAGAGTCCCACGCCGCCGGAGGACAACTCAGGAGGTCGTGCAATGCAGGTTAGAGTGCTGTGGACCCAGGCTTGGCTGTGCACAAAGGAAATCCTGGAAAAGTGCACAGGAGCCGGAGTAGCTGCAAAAGACGCGGTTCCCCAGCAATGCAGTCTGGCGTGGGGAGGCAAGGACTTACCTCCACCAAACTTGGACTGAAGAGTCACTGGACTGTGGGAGTCACTTGGACAGAGTTGCTGGATTCAAGGGACCTCGCTCGTCGTGCTGAGAGGAGACCCAGGGGACCGGTGATGCAGTTCTTTGGTGCCTGCGGTCGCAGGGGGACGATTCCGTCGACCCACGGGAGATTTCTTCGGAGCTTCTAGTGCAGAGAGGAGGCAGACTACCCCCACAGCATGCACCACCAGGAAAACAGTCGAGAAGGCAGCAGGATCAGCGTTACAGAGAGCAAGTAGTCGTCTTTGCTACTTTGTTGCAGTTTTGCAGGCTTCCAGCGCTGTCAGCAGTCGATTCCTTGGCAGAAGGTGAAGAGAGAGATGCAGAGGAACTCTGATGAGCTCTTGCATTCGTTATCTAAGGAATTCCCCAAAGCAGAGACCCTAAATAGCCAGAAAAGAGGGTTTGGCTACTTAGGAGAGAGGATAGGCTAGCAACACCTGAAGGAGCCTATCAGAAGGAGTCTCTGACGTTACCTGCTGGCCCTGGCCACTCAGAGCAGTCCAGTGTGCCAGCAGCACCTCTGTTTCCAAGATGGCAGAGATCTGGAGCACACTGGAGGAGCTCTGGGCACCTCCCAGGGGAGGTGCAGGTCAGGGGAGTGGTCACTCCCCTTTCCTTTGTCCAGTTTCACGCCAGAGCAGGGCTGAGGTGTCCCTGAACCGGTGTAGACTGGCTTATGCAGAAATGGGCACCATCTGCGCCCATGAAAGCATTTCCAGAGGCTGGGGGAGGTTACTCCTCCCCTGCCTTAACACCTTTTTCCAAAGGGAGAGGGTGTAACACCCTCTCTCTGAGGAAGTCCTTTGTTCTGCCTTCCTGGGCCAGGCCTGGCTGGACCCCAGGAGGGCAGAAACCTGTCTGAGGGGTTGGCAGCAGCTGCAGTGAAACCCCTGAAAAGGCAGTTTGGCAGTACCCGGGTCTGTGCTAGAGACCCGTGGGATCATGGGATTGTGCCAACTATGCCAGGATGGCATAGAGGGGGCAATTCCATGATCATGGACCTGTTACATGGCCATATTCGGAGTTACCATTGTGAAGCTACACATAGGTAGTGACCTATGTGTAGTGCACACGGGTAATGGTGTCCCCGCACTCACAAAATCCGGGGAATTTGCCCTGAACTATGTGGTGGCACCTTGGCTAGTGCCAGGGTGCCCACACACTAAGTAACTTAGCACCCAACCTTTTCCAGGTAAAGGTTAGACATATAGGTGACTTATAAGTTACTTAAGTGCAGTTGTAAATGGTTGTGAAATAACGTGGACGTTATTTCACTCAGGCTGCAGTGGCAGGCCTGTGTAAGAATTGTCAGAGCTCCCTATGGGTGGCAAAAGAAATGATGCAGCCCATAGGGATCTCCTGGAACCCCAATACCCTGGGTACATCAGTACCATATACTAGGGAATTATAAGGGTGTTCCAGTATGCCAATGTGAATTGGTGAAATTGTTCACTAGCCTGTTAGTGACAATTTGGAAAGAAATGAGAGAGCATAACCACTGAGGTTCTGGATAGCAGAGCCTCAGTGAGACAGTTAGTCATAACACAGGTAACACATTCAGGGCACACTTATGAGCACTGGGGCCCTGGCTAGCAGGGTCCCAGTGACACATACAACTAAAGCAACATATATACAGTGAAAAATGGGGGTAACATGCCAGGCAAGATGGTACTTTCCTACACAACACCCCCCCAAACGAAGGTCAATAAGACTAGTCATTACCTGATGGGTCTTTATTGTCTAAGGGGAAATATCTGGAGAGTCCATCTACATTGGAGTGGGTACTCCCAGGTCTATGTTCCACTGTATAGTCCATTCCCTGTAGGGATATGGACCACCTCAACAATTTAGGATTTTCACCTTTCATTTGTTTTAGCCAAAGTAGAGGTTTGTGGTCTGTCTGAACAATGAAGTGAGTGCCAAACAAGTATGGCCTCAACTTCTTCAGTGCCTAGACCACAGCAAAGGCCTCCCTCTCTATGGCAGACCAACACTTTTCTCTAAGGGTCAACCTCCTGCTGATAAAAGCAACAGGTTGATCCTGGCCCTCAGAATTAAGTTGTGATAAGACTGCCCCTACCCCTAATTCAGATGCATCAGTTTGAACAATGAATTTCTTGGAGTACCAGGGGCTTTTCAGGACAGGTGCAGAGCACATGGCCTGCTTCAGCTCCCTCAAAATCTTTCTGACAGTTTGCTGTCCATAATACCTTTTAAGGTATTTTCTTTGATGTGAGGTCATTAAGAGGGGCTGCAATGGAGCCATAGTTCTTTATGAACCTCCTATAGTACCCAGTGAGGCCTAAAAAGGCTCTCACCTGAGTCTGAGTAGTAGGGGGAACCCAATCTATAATAGTTTGGATTTTCCCCTGAAGTGGTGCAATCTGTTCTCCACCAACCAGGTGTCCCAGATTAACCACCTTCCCCTGCCCTATCTGGCACTTTGAAGCCTTGATAATGAGGCCTGCCTTTTGCAGGACCTCCAAAACTTTCCATAGGTGGACCAGGTGATCATCCCAGCTGGAGCTAAAGACAGCTATATCATCTAGATATGCTGCACTAAAAGCTTCCAGCCCTTGCAGGACTGTGTTCACCAACCTCTGAAAAGTGGCAGGTGCATTTTCCAATCCAAAAGGCATTACTGTGAATTGGTAATGGCCTCCAATGGTTGAAAATGCAGTTTTCGCTTTTGCATCTTCTGATAATTTGATCTGCCAATACCCTGCAGTCAAATCAAAAGTGCTTAGATAATTGGCAGATGCTAGTGTATCTATGAGCTCATCTGCCCTGGGTATAGGGTGAGCATCAGTTTTGGTTACCTGGTTGAGACCTCTGTAGTCAACACAAAACCGCATTTCCTTCTTTCCATCTTTGAAATGAGGTTTTGGTACAAGTACCACAGGAGAAGCCCATGGACTTTCAGAGTGCTCAACCACTCCTAGTTCAAGCATTTTCTGCATCTCTTGCTTTATGCAATCTCTGACATGGTCAGGCTGCCTATAGATCTTACTTTTCACAGGCAAGCTGTCTCCAGTATCTATAGTGTGCTCACACCAAGAAGTGGTACCTGGCACGGTAGAGAAGAGTTCAGAAAACTGACCCAGGAGATTTATGCAGTGGTCTTTCTGCTCAACAGTAAGACAATCTGCTAGTACTACACCTTCCACTAGAGCATCTTGTTCTGTGGAAGAGAAGAGATCAGGGATAGGGTCACTCTCTTTTTCCTGTCCCTCATCAGTTGCCATGAGCAGGGTGAGATCAGCCCTGTCATAGTAAGGTTTCAGGCGATTGACATGGAGCACCCTAAGAGGACTCCTGGCAGTGCCTAAGTCAACTAAGTAGGTGACTTCACCCTTCTTTTCAACAATTATGTGGGGTCCACTCCATTTATCTTGGCGTGATCTTGGGGACACAGGCTCCAAGACCCACACTTTCTGCCCTGGTTGGTACTGAACCAAAACAGCCTTCTGGTCATGCCATTGCTTTTGGAGCTTTTGGCTGGCCTGAAGGTTTTTACTGGCCTTTTTCATGTACTCAGCCATCCTTGATCTTAGGCCAAGTACATAGTCCACTATGTCTTGCTTTGGAGCTTTTAAAGGTTGTTCCCAACCCTCCTTAACAAGTGTTAGAGGACCTCTCACAGGGTGACTGTGAGAAAGTAGCCTCTTTCTAGCCTTGTTACCCCCACTTTTGGCATGTTTGTGAGTGTATGTCAGGGTGTTTTCACTGTCTCACTGGGATCCTGCAAGCCAGGGCCCAGTGCTCATAGTGAAAACCCTATGTTTTCAGTATGTTTGTTATGTGTCACTGGGACCCTGCTAGTCAGGACCCCAGTGCTCATAAGTTTGTGGCCTATATGTGTGTGTTCCCTGTGTGGTGCCTAACTGTCTCACTGAGGCTCTGCTAACCAGAACCTCAGTGGTTATGCTCTCTCATTTCTTTCAAATTGTCACTAACAGGCTAGTGACCAATTTTACCACTTTACATTGGCTTACTGGAACACCCTTATAATTCCCTAGTATATGGTACTGAGGTACCCAGGGTATTGGGGTTCCAGGAGATCCCTATGGGCTGCAGCAATTGTTTTGCCACCCATAGGGAGCTCTGACAATTCTCACACAGGCCTGCCACTGCAGCCTGAGTGAAATAACGTCCACGTTATTTCACAGCCATTTTACACTGCACTTAAGTAACTTATAAGTCACCTATATGTCTAACCTTTACCTGGTAAAGGTTAGGTGCAAAGTTACTTAGTGTGAGGGCACCCTGGCACTAGCCAAGGTGCCCCCACATTGTTCAGGGCCAATTCCCCGGACTTTGTGAGTGCGGGGACACCATTACACGCGTGCACTACATATAGGTCACTACCTATATGTAGCTTCACAATGGTAACTCCGAATATGGCCATGTAACATGTCTATGATCATGGAATTGCCCCCTCTATGCCATCCTGGCATAGTGGGCACAATCCCATGATCCCAGTGGTCTGTAGCACAGACCCTGGTACTGCCAAACTGCCCTTCCTGGGGTTTCACTGCAGCTGCTGCTGCTGCCAACCCCTCAGACAGGCATCTGCCCTCCTGGGGTCCAGCCAGGCCTGGCCCAGGATGGCAGAACAAAGAACTTCCTCTGAGAGAGGGTGTTACACCCTCTCCCTTTGGAAAATGGTGTGAAGGCAGGGGAGGAGTAGCCTCCCCCAGCCTCTGGAAATGCTTTGTTGGGCACAGATGTGCCCAATTCTGCATAAGCCAGTCTACACCGGTTCAGGGGACCCCTTAGCCCTGCTCTGGCGCGAAACTGGATAAAGGAAAGGGGAGTGACCACTCCCCTGACCTGCACCTCCCCTGGGAGGTGTCCAGAGCTGCTCCAGTGTGCTCCAGACCTCTGCCATCTTGGAAACAGAGGTGCTGCTGGCACACTGGACTGCTCTGAGTGGCCAGTGCCACCAGGTGACGTCAGAGACTCCTTCTGATAGGCTCCTTCAGGTGTTAGTAGCCTATCCTCTCTCCTAGGTAGCCAAACCCTCTTTTCTGGCTATTTAGGGTCTCTGTCTCTGGGGAAACTTTAGATAACGAATGCAAGAGCTCATCCGAGTTCCTCTGCATCTCTCTCTTCACCTTCTGCCAAGGAATCGACTGCTGACCGTGCTGGAAGCCTGCAAACCTGCAACATAGTAGCAAAGACGACTACTGCAACTCTGTAACGCTGATCCTGACGCCTTCTCGACTGTTTTCCTGCTTGTGCATGCTGTGGGGGTAGTCTGCCTCCTCTCTGCACCAGAAGCTCCGAAGAAATCTCCCGTGGGTTGTGAGAAGGTAGCCTCTTTCTAGCCTTGTTACCCCCACTTTTGGCCTGTTTGTGAGTGTATGTCAGGGTTTTGTCACTGTTTTCACTGTCTCACTGGGATCCTGATAGCCAGGCCTCAGTGCTCATAGTGAAAACACTATGTTTTCAGTATGTTTGTTATGTGTCACTGGGATCCTGCTGGTCAGGACCCCAGTGCTCATAGGTTTGTGGCCTATATGTATGTGTCACTGGGACCCTGTCACACAGGGCCCCAGTGCTCATAGGTGTGCATGTATATGTTCCCTGTGTGGTGCCTAACTGTCTCACTGAGGCTCTGCTAACCAGAACCTCAGTGGTTATGCTCTCTCATTACTTTTAAATTGTCACTAACAGGCTAGTGACCAATTTTACCAATTCACATTGGCTTACTGGAACACCCTTATAATTCCCTAGTATATGGTACTGAGGTACCCAGGGTATTGGGGTTCCAGGAGATCCCTATGGGCTGCAGCATTTCTTTTGCCACCCATAGGGAGCTCTGACAATTCTTACACAGGCCTGCCACTGCAGCCTGAGTGAAATAACGTCCACGTTATTTCACAGCCATTTTACACTGCACTTAAGTAACTTATAAGTCACCTATATGTCTAACCTTTACCTGGTAAAGGTTAGGTGCAAAGTTACTTAGTGTGAGGGCACCCTGGCACTAGCCAAGGTGCCCCCACATTGTTCAGAGCCAATTCACTGAACTTTGTGAGTGCGGGGACACCATTACACGCGTGCACTACATATAGGTCACTACCTATATGTAGCTTCACCATGGTAACCCCGAATATGGCCATGTAACATGTCTATGATCATGGAATTGCCCCCTCTATGCCATCCTGGCATTGTTGGTACAATTCCATGATCCCAGTGGTCTGTAGCACAGACCCTGGTACTGCCAGACTGCCCTTCCTGGGGTTTCTCTGCAGCTGCTGCTGCTGCCAACCCCTCAGACAGGCAGCTGCCCTCCTGGGGTCCAGCCAGGCCTGGCCCAGGATGGCAGAACAAAGAACTTCCTCTGAGAGAGGGTGTGACACCCTCTCCCTTTGGAAAATGGTGTGAAGGCAGGGGAGGAGTAGCCTCCCCCAGCCTCTGGAAATGCTTTGTTGGGCACAGATGTGCCCAATTCTGCATAAGCCAGTCTACACCGGTTCGGGGACCCCTTAGCCCCTGCTCTGGCGCGAAACTGGACAAAGGAAAGGGGAGTGACCACTCCCCTGACCTGCACCTCCCCTGGGAGGTGTCCAGAGCTCCTCCAGTGTGCTCCAGACCTCTGCCATCTTGGAGGCAGAGGTGCTGCTGGCACGCTGGACTGCTCTGAGTGGCCAGTGCCACCAGGTGACGTCGGAGACTCCTTGTGATAGGCTCCTTCAGGTGTTGGTAGCCTTTCCTCTCTCCTAGGTAGCCAAGCCCTCTTTTCTGGCTATTTAGGGTCTCTGTCTCTGGGGAAACTTTAGATAACGAATGCATGAGCTCAGCCGAGTTCCTCTGCATCTCCCTCTTCACCTTCTGATAAGGAATCGACCGCTGACCGCGCTGGAAGCCTGCAAACCTGCAACATAGTAGCAAAGACGACTACTGCAACTCTGTAACGCTGATCCTGCCGCCTTCTCGACTCTTTTCCTGCTTGTGCATGCTGTGAGGGTAGTCTGCCTCCTCTCTGCACCAGAAGCTCCGAAGAAATCTCCCGTGGGTCGACGGAATCTTCCCCCTGCAACCGCAGGCACCAAAAAGCTGCATTACCGGTCCCTTGGGTCTCCTCTCAGCACGACAAGCGAGGTCCCTCGAATCCAGCGACACCGTCCAAGTGACCCCCACAGTCCAGTGACTCTTCAGCCCAAGTTTGGTGGAGGTAAGTCCTTGCCTCACCTCGCTGGGCTGCATTGCTGGGAACAGTGACTTTGCAAGCTACTCCGGCCCCTGTGCACTTCCGGCGGAAATCCTTCGTGTACAGCCAAGCCTGGGTCCACGGCACTCTAACCTGCATTGCACGACTTTCTAAGTTTGTCTCCGGCGACGTGGGACTCCTTTGTGCAACTTCGGCGAGCACCGTTTCACGCATCCTCGTAGTGCCTGTTTCTGGCACTTCTCCGGGTGCTACCTGCTTCAGTGAGGGCTCTTTGTCTTGCTCGACGTCCCCTCTCTCTGCAGGTCCAATTTGCGACCTCCTGGTCCCTCCTGGGCCCCAGCAGCGTCCAAAAACGCCAAATGCATGATTTGCGTGTAGCAAGGCTTGTTGGCGTTCGTCCGGAGGGAAAACACTTCTGCACGACTCTCCAAGGCGTGGGGGATCCATCCTCCAAAGGGGAAGTCTCTAGCTCTTGTCGTTCCTGCAGTATTCACAGTTCTTCAGCCTAGTAAGAGCTTCTTTGCACCAACCGCTGGCATTTCTTGGGCATCTGCCCATCTCCGAGCTGCTTGTGACTTTTGGACTTGGTCCCCTTGTTCCACAGGTACCCTCAGTCAGGAATCCATCGTGGTTGCATTGCTGATTTGTGTTTTCCTTGCATTTTCCCTCTAACACGACTATTTTGTCCTTAGGGGAACTTTAGTGCACTTTGCACTCACTTTTCAGGGTCTTGGGGAGAGTTATTTTTCTAACTCTCACTATTTTCTAATAGTCCCAGCGACCCTCTACAAGGTCACATAGGTTTGGGGTCCATTCGTGGTTCGCATTCCACTTTTGGAGTATATGGTTTGTGTTGCCCCTATCCCTATGTTTCCCCATTGCATCCTATTGTAACTATACATTGTTTGCACTGTTTTCTAAGACTATACTGCATATTTTTGCTATTGTGTATATATATCTTGTGTATATTTCCTATCCTCTCACTGAGGGTACACTCTAAGATACTTTGGCATATTGTCATAAAAATAAAGTACCTTTATTTTTAGTATAACTGTGTATTGTGTTTTCTTATGATATTGTGCATATGACACTAAGTGGTACTGTAGTAGCTTCACACGTCTCCTAGTTCAGCCTGAGCTGCTTTGCTAAGCTACCATTATCTATCAGCCTAAGCTGCTAGACACCCTATACACTAATAAGGGATAACTGGGCCTGGTGCAAGGTGCAAGTACCCCTTGGTACTCACTACAAGCCAGTCCAGCCTCCTACATTGGTTGTGCAGCGGTGGGATAAGTGCTTTGAGACTACTTACCACTCTTGTCATTGTACTTTTCATAAGAGAAAAATATACAAAACAAGGTCAGTGTATATACACATAGCCAAAAAGTTTTGCATTTCCTCTTTTCACTCTTTTCTAAGTGCTGAAAAGTACTTCTAAACTTTCTAAAAGTTCTTAAAAGTTTAAAAAGTTTTTTTCTGTCTTTCCAAAAAGTTCTGAAAACTTTTTTCTCTTTGTCTATCACTTTAACTCTCTCTAAAAATGTCTGGCACAGGCCAAAAAGTTGAACTGTCCAAACTTGCATATGATCACCTTAGCTGGAAAGGAGCAAGGAGTCTCTGCATAGAGAGAGGTTTGAGTGTAGGGAAGAATCCTTCCTTAGAACTGTTAATTAATATGCTTAGAGTACAGGATAAGGCCATAAGTGCCCAATCTGTAGAAAAAGTAGCTAATGGTTCTCAATCTGATCCAGGGACTCCCCCAGGAAAAGGTTCAGGAAAGAAACTTCTCAGCCTGCCCATTACTAGACAGTCTAGCATAGTTGGTACAGAGGTTGAATCACATCATACTGATGATGTGCTCTCACATTATGCTGGTAGCCAAGCTGTTAGGGTGCCCCTTGTAAGGGACAGGTCTCCTTCTGTTCATTCCCATCATACCTCTGTATCTAGAAATGTCCCTCCCACCCACCCTGATGACAGATTGTTAGAAAGGGAGCTCAATAGATTGAGAGTGGAGCAAACCAGACTGAAGCTCAAGAAGCAACAGCTGGATTTGGATAGACAGTCTTTAGAAATAGAGATGGGAAAGACAGAAGATGGGTTTAGATACCCATGGTGGCAGCAGCAGTATTCCCCATAGTCATCCTGCAAAAGAGCATGATTCCAGGAATCTGCACAAGATAGTTCCCCCTTACAAGGAGGGGGATGACATTAACAAGTGGTTTGCTGCACTTGAGAGGGCCTGTGCTGTACAGGATGTCCCTCAAAAGCAGTGGGCTGCTATCCTATGGCTATCATTTACTGGAAAAGGTAGGGATAGGCTCCTTACTGTGAAAGAAAGTGATGCCAATAATTTTACAGTTCTTAAGAATGCACTCCTGGATGGTTATGGCTTAACCACTGAACAGTACAGGATAAAGTTCAGAGAGACCAAAAAGGAGTCTTCACAAGACTGGGTTGATTTCATTGACCATTCAGTGAAGGCCTTGGAGGGGTGGTTACATGGCAGTAAAGTTACTGATTATGAAAGCCTGTATAACACAATCCTGAGAGAGCATATACTTAATAATTGTGTGTCTGATTTGTTGCACCAGTACCTGGTAGACTCTGATCTGACCTCTCCCCAAGAATTGGGAAAGAAGGCAGACAAATGGGTCAGAACAAGGGTGAACAGAAAAGTTCATACAGGGGGTGACAAAGATGGCAATAAGAAGAAAGATGGTGAAAAATCTCAAGATAAGCATGGGGATAAGGGTAAAACCAAAGATCCCACTTCAAATCTTAAACACTCTTCAGAGGGTGGGGATAAAACAAATTCTTCCTCTTCTTCCCAACCTGCACACATTAAAAAGCCTTGGTGCTTTGTGTGTAAAAACAGAGGCCATAGGCCAGGGGATAAGTCCTGTCCAGGTAAACCCCCTGAGCCTACCACCACTAATACATCAAGCTCTAGTGCCCCTAGCAGTAGTGGTACTAGTGGTGGGACTGCTGGCAACAGTCAAGCAAAGGGTGTAGTTGGGTTCACTTATGGGTCCATAGTGGAAACTGATGTAATCAGTCCCAAGACAGTTTCTGTCACACCTGGTGGCATTGGCCTTGCCACACTGGCTGCTTGTCCCCTTACAATGGATAAGTACAGGCAGACAGTTTCAATAAATGGTGTTGAGGCCTTGGCCTACAGGGACACAGGTGCCAGTTTCACTTTGGTGACTGAAAACCTAGTGCCTCCTGAACAACACATCATTGGACAACAGTATAAGATTATTGATGTCCATAACTCCACTAAGTTTCTTCCCTTAGCTATAATTCAGTTTAGTTGGGGTGGAGTTACTGGCCCTAAGCAGGTGGTGGTATCACCTAGCTTACTTGTAGACTGTCTCTTAGGTAATGACCTAGAGGCCTCAGGTTGGGCTGATGTAGAGTTTTATGCCCATGCAGCCATGCTGGGCATCCCTGAGGAATTGTTCCCTCTCATTTCAAGTGAAATGAAAAAGCAAAGGAGAGAAGGCCTGAAAACTCAGGACCCCTCTCCATCAACAGGTAAAAAGGGTATCACAGTATCCCCTAACCACCCTACCATTCAGGATACCATTCCTGTGGTGGGAGAAACCTCTCCTGGGGTGGCACCTGTTCCAAGGGAATCATCAGTTGGCAAAACTGTACTCCCTGAGGTGGAAGTACCTCTCTGTGGGATAACTAACATTGGTGAGAAAAAGAGCACCATTTTAGTTAACATGGAGCATCCCTCCAACCCTCCCAGAGAAACTTTAGTGCAGAAACCCTGTACTGCCTCACAACACTTAGGACAGCATCCCTGCCCTAGTGTGGAGCTCATAGGACAGCATCCCTGCCCTGCTCCAACTCAAGAGAAACAGCATCCCTGTTCTCTCTTCCAGCCAAATGGACAAAGTTTTTGCCCAGCTATGGCTTTACTGAGACAGCATCCCTGTCTGGCATTTCCATCATTACAAATAGGTTCAGTGGATAATTCCCACTGCTCTAAACTAAAACTTACTGATAGAAACTCTGAAAATACATCTTCACATTGTTGGTTAGCTAAAAAACTTCAAACAGGGTGGTTTACATCCCCACAGGGAAGTAACCATATAGTGGATGATAAAGGGAGTAACCATTCTATTGCAGAGCTACTCTCTACTTATCACCACTTAGACAATAAAGTCTCAACTGGCCAAGGTTAGCCTTATTGTCCTTCGTTTGGGGGGGGGTTGTGTGAGAAGGTAGCCTCTTTCTAGCCTTGTTACCCCCACTTTTGGCCTGTTTGTGAGTGTATGTCAGGGTTTTGTCACTGTTTTCACTGTCTCACTGGGATCCTGATAGCCAGGCCTCAGTGCTCATAGTGAAAACACTATGTTTTCAGTATGTTTGTTATGTGTCACTGGGATCCTGCTGGTCAGGACCCCAGTGCTCATAGGTTTGTGGCCTATATGTATGTGTCACTGGGACCCTGTCACACAGGGCCCCAGTGCTCATAGGTGTGCATGTATATGTTCCCTGTGTGGTGCCTAACTGTCTCACTGAGGCTCTGCTAACCAGAACCTCAGTGGTTATGCTCTCTCATTACTTTTAAATTGTCACTAACAGGCTAGTGACCAATTTTACCAATTCACATTGGCTTACTGGAACACCCTTATAATTCCCTAGTATATGGTACTGAGGTACCCAGGGTATTGGGGTTCCAGGAGATCCCTATGGGCTGCAGCATTTCTTTTGCCACCCATAGGGAGCTCTGACAATTCTTACACAGGCCTGCCACTGCAGCCTGAGTGAAATAACGTCCACGTTATTTCACAGCCATTTTACACTGCACTTAAGTAACTTATAAGTCACCTATATGTCTAACCTTTACCTGGTAAAGGTTAGGTGCAAAGTTACTTAGTGTGAGGGCACCCTGGCACTAGCCAAGGTGCCCCCACATTGTTCAGAGCCAATTCACTGAACTTTGTGAGTGCGGGGACACCATTACACGCGTGCACTACATATAGGTCACTACCTATATGTAGCTTCACCATGGTAACCCCGAATATGGCCATGTAACATGTCTATGATCATGGAATTGCCCCCTCTATGCCATCCTGGCATTGTTGGTACAATTCCATGATCCCAGTGGTCTGTAGCACAGACCCTGGTACTGCCAGACTGCCCTTCCTGGGGTTTCTCTGCAGCTGCTGCTGCTGCCAACCCCTCAGACAGGCAGCTGCCCTCCTGGGGTCCAGCCAGGCCTGGCCCAGGATGGCAGAACAAAGAACTTCCTCTGAGAGAGGGTGTGACACCCTCTCCCTTTGGAAAATGGTGTGAAGGCAGGGGAGGAGTAGCCTCCCCCAGCCTCTGGAAATGCTTTGTTGGGCACAGATGTGCCCAATTCTGCATAAGCCAGTCTACACCGGTTCGGGGACCCCTTAGCCCCTGCTCTGGCGCGAAACTGGACAAAGGAAAGGGGAGTGACCACTCCCCTGACCTGCACCTCCCCTGGGAGGTGTCCAGAGCTCCTCCAGTGTGCTCCAGACCTCTGCCATCTTGGAGGCAGAGGTGCTGCTGGCACGCTGGACTGCTCTGAGTGGCCAGTGCCACCAGGTGACGTCGGAGACTCCTTGTGATAGGCTCCTTCAGGTGTTGGTAGCCTTTCCTCTCTCCTAGGTAGCCAAGCCCTCTTTTCTGGCTATTTAGGGTCTCTGTCTCTGGGGAAACTTTAGATAACGAATGCATGAGCTCAGCCGAGTTCCTCTGCATCTCCCTCTTCACCTTCTGATAAGGAATCGACCGCTGACCGCGCTGGAAGCCTGCAAACCTGCAACATAGTAGCAAAGACGACTACTGCAACTCTGTAACGCTGATCCTGCCGCCTTCTCGACTCTTTTCCTGCTTGTGCATGCTGTGGGGGTAGTCTGCCTCCTCTCTGCACCAGAAGCTCCGAAGAAATCTCCCGTGGGTCGACGGAATCTTCCCCCTGCAACCGCAGGCACCAAAAAGCTGCATTACCGGTCCCTTGGGTCTCCTCTCAGCACGACAAGCGAGGTCCCTCGAATCCAGCGACACCGTCCAAGTGACCCCCACAGTCCAGTGACTCTTCAGCCCAAGTTTGGTGGAGGTAAGTCCTTGCCTCACCTCGCTGGGCTGCATTGCTGGGAACAGCGACTTTGCAAGCTACTCCGGCCCCTGTGCACTTCCGGCGGAAATCCTTCGTGTACAGCCAAGCCTGGGTCCACGGCACTCTAACCTGCATTGCACGACTTTCTAAGTTTGTCTCCGGCGACGTGGGACTCCTTTGTGCAACTTCGGCGAGCACCGTTTCACGCATCCTCGTAGTGCCTGTTTCTGGCACTTCTCCGGGTGCTACCTGCTTCAGTGAGGGCTCTTTGTCTTGCTCGACGTCCCCTCTCTCTGCAGGTCCAATTTGCGACCTCCTGGTCCCTCCTGGGCCCCAGCAGCGTCCAAAAACGCCAAATGCATGATTTGCGTGTAGCAAGGCTTGTTGGCGTTCGTCCGGAGGGAAAACACTTCTGCACGACTCTCCAAGGCGTGGGGGATCCATCCTCCAAAGGGGAAGTCTCTAGCTCTTGTCGTTCCTGCAGTATTCACAGTTCTTCAGCCTAGTAAGAGCTTCTTTGCACCAACCGCTGGCATTTCTTGGGCATCTGCCCATCTCCGAGCTGCTTGTGACTTTTGGACTTGGTCCCCTTGTTCCACAGGTACCCTCAGTCAGGAATCCATCGTGGTTGCATTGCTGATTTGTGTTTTCCTTGCATTTTCCCTCTAACACGACTATTTTGTCCTTAGGGGAACTTTAGTGCACTTTGCACTCACTTTTCAGGGTCTTGGGGAGAGTTATTTTTCTAACTCTCACTATTTTCTAATAGTCCCAGCGACCCTCTACAAGGTCACATAGGTTTGGGGTCCATTCGTGGTTCGCATTCCACTTTTGGAGTATATGGTTTGTGTTGCCCCTATCCCTATGTTTCCCCATTGCATCCTATTGTAACTATACATTGTTTGCACTGTTTTCTAAGACTATACTGCATATTTTTGCTATTGTGTATATATATCTTGTGTATATTTCCTATCCTCTCACTGAGGGTACACTCTAAGATACTTTGGCATATTGTCATAAAAATAAAGTACCTTTATTTTTAGTATAACTGTGTATTGTGTTTTCTTATGATATTGTGCATATGACACTAAGTGGTACTGTAGTAGCTTCACACGTCTCCTAGTTCAGCCTGAGCTGCTTTGCTAAGCTACCATTATCTATCAGCCTAAGCTGCTAGACACCCTATACACTAATAAGGGATAACTGGGCCTGGTGCAAGGTGCAAGTACCCCTTGGTACTCACTACAAGCCAGTCCAGCCTCCTACATTGGTTGTGCAGCGGTGGGATAAGTGCTTTGAGACTACTTACCACTCTTGTCATTGTACTTTTCATAAGAGAAAAATATACAAAACAAGGTCAGTGTATATACACATAGCCAAAAAGTTTTGCATTTCCTCTTTTCACTCTTTTCTAAGTGCTGAAAAGTACTTCTAAACTTTCTAAAAGTTCTTAAAAGTTTAAAAAGTTTTTTTCTGTCTTTCCAAAAAGTTCTGAAAACTTTTTTCTCTTTGTCTATCACTTTAACTCTCTCTAAAAATGTCTGGCACAGGCCAAAAAGTTGAACTGTCCAAACTTGCATATGATCACCTTAGCTGGAAAGGAGCAAGGAGTCTCTGCATAGAGAGAGGTTTGAGTGTAGGGAAGAATCCTTCCTTAGAACTGTTAATTAATATGCTTAGAGTACAGGATAAGGCCATAAGTGCCCAATCTGTAGAAAAAGTAGCTAATGGTTCTCAATCTGATCCAGGGACTCCCCCAGGAAAAGGTTCAGGAAAGAAACTTCTCAGCCTGCCCATTACTAGACAGTCTAGCATAGTTGGTACAGAGGTTGAATCACATCATACTGATGATGTGCTCTCACATTATGCTGGTAGCCAAGCTGTTAGGGTGCCCCTTGTAAGGGACAGGTCTCCTTCTGTTCATTCCCATCATACCTCTGTATCTAGAAATGTCCCTCCCACCCACCCTGATGACAGATTGTTAGAAAGGGAGCTCAATAGATTGAGAGTGGAGCAAACCAGACTGAAGCTCAAGAAGCAACAGCTGGATTTGGATAGACAGTCTTTAGAAATAGAGATGGGAAAGACAGAAGATGGGTTTAGATACCCATGGTGGCAGCAGCAGTATTCCCCATAGTCATCCTGCAAAAGAGCATGATTCCAGGAATCTGCACAAGATAGTTCCCCCTTACAAGGAGGGGGATGACATTAACAAGTGGTTTGCTGCACTTGAGAGGGCCTGTGCTGTACAGGATGTCCCTCAAAAGCAGTGGGCTGCTATCCTATGGCTATCATTTACTGGAAAAGGTAGGGATAGGCTCCTTACTGTGAAAGAAAGTGATGCCAATAATTTTACAGTTCTTAAGAATGCACTCCTGGATGGTTATGGCTTAACCACTGAACAGTACAGGATAAAGTTCAGAGAGACCAAAAAGGAGTCTTCACAAGACTGGGTTGATTTCATTGACCATTCAGTGAAGGCCTTGGAGGGGTGGTTACATGGCAGTAAAGTTACTGATTATGAAAGCCTGTATAACACAATCCTGAGAGAGCATATACTTAATAATTGTGTGTCTGATTTGTTGCACCAGTACCTGGTAGACTCTGATCTGACCTCTCCCCAAGAATTGGGAAAGAAGGCAGACAAATGGGTCAGAACAAGGGTGAACAGAAAAGTTCATACAGGGGGTGACAAAGATGGCAATAAGAAGAAAGATGGTGAAAAATCTCAAGATAAGCATGGGGATAAGGGTAAAACCAAAGATCCCACTTCAAATCTTAAACACTCTTCAGAGGGTGGGGATAAAACAAATTCTTCCTCTTCTTCCCAACCTGCACACATTAAAAAGCCTTGGTGCTTTGTGTGTAAAAACAGAGGCCATAGGCCAGGGGATAAGTCCTGTCCAGGTAAACCCCCTGAGCCTACCACCACTAATACATCAAGCTCTAGTGCCCCTAGCAGTAGTGGTACTAGTGGTGGGACTGCTGGCAACAGTCAAGCAAAGGGTGTAGTTGGGTTCACTTATGGGTCCATAGTGGAAACTGATGTAATCAGTCCCAAGACAGTTTCTGTCACACCTGGTGGCATTGGCCTTGCCACACTGGCTGCTTGTCCCCTTACAATGGATAAGTACAGGCAGACAGTTTCAATAAATGGTGTTGAGGCCTTGGCCTACAGGGACACAGGTGCCAGTTTCACTTTGGTGACTGAAAACCTAGTGCCTCCTGAACAACACATCATTGGACAACAGTATAAGATTATTGATGTCCATAACTCCACTAAGTTTCTTCCCTTAGCTATAATTCAGTTTAGTTGGGGTGGAGTTACTGGCCCTAAGCAGGTGGTGGTATCACCTAGCTTACTTGTAGACTGTCTCTTAGGTAATGACCTAGAGGCCTCAGGTTGGGCTGATGTAGAGTTTTATGCCCATGCAGCCATGCTGGGCATCCCTGAGGAATTGTTCCCTCTCATTTCAAGTGAAATGAAAAAGCAAAGGAGAGAAGGCCTGAAAACTCAGGACCCCTCTCCATCAACAGGTAAAAAGGGTATCACAGTATCCCCTAACCACCCTACCATTCAGGATACCATTCCTGTGGTGGGAGAAACCTCTCCTGGGGTGGCACCTGTTCCAAGGGAATCATCAGTTGGCAAAACTGTACTCCCTGAGGTGGAAGTACCTCTCTGTGGGATAACTAACATTGGTGAGAAAAAGAGCACCATTTTAGTTAACATGGAGCATCCCTCCAACCCTCCCAGAGAAACTTTAGTGCAGAAACCCTGTACTGCCTCACAACACTTAGGACAGCATCCCTGCCCTAGTGTGGAGCTCATAGGACAGCATCCCTGCCCTGCTCCAACTCAAGAGAAACAGCATCCCTGTTCTCTCTTCCAGCCAAATGGACAAAGTTTTTGCCCAGCTATGGCTTTACTGAGACAGCATCCCTGTCTGGCATTTCCATCATTACAAATAGGTTCAGTGGATAATTCCCACTGCTCTAAACTAAAACTTACTGATAGAAACTCTGAAAATACATCTTCACATTGTTGGTTAGCTAAAAAACTTCAAACAGGGTGGTTTACATCCCCACAGGGAAGTAACCATATAGTGGATGATAAAGGGAGTAACCATTCTATTGCAGAGCTACTCTCTACTTATCACCACTTAGACAATAAAGTCTCAACTGGCCAAGGTTAGCCTTATTGTCCTTCGTTTGGGGGGGGGTTGTGTGAGAAGGTAGCCTCTTTCTAGCCTTGTTACCCCCACTTTTGGCCTGTTTGTGAGTGTATGTCAGGGTTTTGTCACTGTTTTCACTGTCTCACTGGGATCCTGATAGCCAGGCCTCAGTGCTCATAGTGAAAACACTATGTTTTCAGTATGTTTGTTATGTGTCACTGGGATCCTGCTGGTCAGGACCCCAGTGCTCATAGGTTTGTGGCCTATATGTATGTGTCACTGGGACCCTGTCACACAGGGCCCCAGTGCTCATAGGTGTGCATGTATATGTTCCCTGTGTGGTGCCTAACTGTCTCACTGAGGCTCTGCTAACCAGAACCTCAGTGGTTATGGTCTCTCATTACTTTTAAATTGTCACTAACAGGCTAGTGACCAATTTTACCAATTCACATTGGCTTACTGGAACACCCTTATAATTCCCTAGTATATGGTACTGAGGTACCCAGGGTATTGGGGTTCCAGGAGATCCCTATGGGCTGCAGCATTTCTTTTGCCACCCATAGGGAGCTCTGACAATTCTTACACAGGCCTGCCACTGCAGCCTGAGTGAAATAACGTCCACGTTATTTCACAGCCATTTTACACTGCACTTAAGTAACTTATAAGTCACCTATATGTCTAACCTTTACCTGGTAAAGGTTAGGTGCAAAGTTACTTAGTGTGAGGGCACCCTGGCACTAGCCAAGGTGCCCCCACATTGTTCAGAGCCAATTCACTGAACTTTGTGAGTGCGGGGACACCATTACACGCGTGCACTACATATAGGTCACTACCTATATGTAGCTTCACCATGGTAACCCCGAATATGGCCATGTAACATGTCTATGATCATGGAATTGCCCCCTCTATGCCATCCTGGCATTGTTGGTACAATTCCATGCTCACAGTGGTCTGTAGCACAGACCCTGGTACTGCCAGACTGCCCTTCCTGGGGTTTCTCTGCAGCTGCTGCTGCTGCCAACCCCTCAGACAGGCAGCTGCCCTCCTGGGGTCCAGCCAGGCCTGGCCCAGGATGGCAGAACAAAGAACTTCCTCTGAGAGAGGGTGTGACACCCTCTCCCTTTGGAAAATGGTGTGAAGGCAGGGGAGGAGTAGCCTCCCCCAGCCTCTGGAAATGCTTTGTTGGGCACAGATGTGCCCAATTCTGCATAAGCCAGTCTACACCGGTTCGGGGACCCCTTAGCCCCTGCTCTGGCGCGAAACTGGACAAAGGAAAGGGGAGTGACCACTCCCCTGACCTGCACCTCCCCTGGGAGGTGTCCAGAGCTCCTCCAGTGTGCTCCAGACCTCTGCCATCTTGGAGGCAGAGGTGCTGCTGGCACGCTGGACTGCTCTGAGTGGCCAGTGCCACCAGGTGACGTCGGAGACTCCTTGTGATAGGCTCCTTCAGGTGTTGGTAGCCTTTCCTCTCTCCTAGGTAGCCAAGCCCTCTTTTCTGGCTATTTAGGGTCTCTGTCTCTGGGGAAACTTTAGATAACGAATGCATGAGCTCAGCCGAGTTCCTCTGCATCTCCCTCTTCACCTTCTGATAAGGAATCGACCGCTGACCGCGCTGGAAGCCTGCAAACCTGCAACATAGTAGCAAAGACGACTACTGCAACTCTGTAACGCTGATCCTGCCGCCTTCTCGACTGTTTTCCTGCTTGTGCATGCTGTGGGGGTAGTCTGCCTCCTCTCTGCACCAGAAGCTCCGAAGAAATCTCCCGTGGGTCGACGGAATCTTCCCCCTGCAACCGCAGGCACCAAAAAGCTGCATTACCGGTCCCTTGGGTCTCCTCTCAGCACGACGAGCGAGGTCCCTCGAATCCAGCGACACCGTCCAAGTGACCCCCCCAGTCCAGTGACTCTTCAGCCCAAGTTTGGTGGAGGTAAGTCCTTGCCTCACCTCGCTGGGCTGCATTGCTGGGAACCGCGACTTTGCAAGCTACTTCGGCCCCTGTGCACTTCCGGCGGAAATCCTTCGTGCACAGCCAAGCCTGGGTCCACGGCACTCTAACCTGCATTGCACGACTTTCTAAGTTTGTCTCCGGCGACGTGGGACTCCTTTGTGCAACTTCGGCGAGCACCGTTTCACGCATCCTCGTAGTGCCTGTTTCTGGCACTTCTCCGGGTGCTACCTGCTTCAGTGAGGGCTCTTTGTCTTGCTCGACGTCCCCTCTCTCTGCAGGTCCAATTTGCGACCTCCTGGTCCCTCCTGGGCCCCAGCAGCGTCCAAAAACGCCAAATGCATGATTTGCGTGTAGCAAGGCTTGTTGGCGTTCGTCCGGCGGGAAAACACTTCTGCACGACTCTCCAAGGCGTGGGGGATTCATCCTCCAAAGGGGAAGTCTCTAGCTCTTGTCGTTCCTGCAGTATTCACAGTTCTTCAGCCTAGTAAGAGCTTCTTTGCACCAACCGCTGGCATTTCTTGGGCATCTGCCCATCTCCGAGCTGCTTGTGACTTTTGGACTTGGTCCCCTTGTTCCACAGGTACCCTCAGTCAGGAATCCATCGTGGTTGCATTGCTGATTTGTGTTTTCCTTGCATTTTCCCTCTAACACGACTATTTTGTCCTTAGGGGAACTTTAGTGCACTTTGCACTCACTTTTCAGGGTCTTGGGGAGAGTTATTTTTCTAACTCTCACTATTTTCTAATAGTCCCAGCGACCCTCTACAAGGTCACATAGGTTTGGGGTCCATTCGTGGTTCGCATTCCACTTTTGGAGTATATGGTTTGTGTTGCCCCTATCCCTATGTTTCCCCATTGCATCCTATTGTAACTATACATTGTTTGCACTGTTTTCTAAGACTATACTGCATATTTTTGCTATTGTGTATATATATCTTGTGTATATTTCCTATCCTCTCACTGAGGGTACACTCTAAGATACTTTGGCATATTGTCATAAAAATAAAGTACCTTTATTTTTAGTATAACTGTGTATTGTGTTTTCTTATGATATTGTGCATATGACACTAAGTGGTACTGTAGTAGCTTCACACGTCTCCTAGTTCAGCCTGAGCTGCTTTGCTAAGCTACCATTATCTATCAGCCTAAGCTGCTAGACACCCTATACACTAATAAGGGATAACTGGGCCTGGTGCAAGGTGCAAGTACCCCTTGGTACTCACTACAAGCCAGTCCAGCCTCCTACATTGGTTGTGCAGCGGTGGGATAAGTGCTTTGAGACTACTTACCACTCTTGTCATTGTACTTTTCATAAGAGAAAAATATACAAAACAAGGTCAGTGTATATACACATAGCCAAAAAGTTTTGCATTTCCTCTTTTCACTCTTTTCTAAGTGCTGAAAAGTACTTCTAAACTTTCTAAAAGTTCTTAAAAGTTTAAAAAGTTTTTTTCTGTCTTTCCAAAAAGTTCTGAAAACTTTTTTCTCTTTGTCTATCACTTTAACTCTCTCTAAAAATGTCTGGCACAGGCCAAAAAGTTGAACTGTCCAAACTTGCATATGATCACCTTAGCTGGAAAGGAGCAAGGAGTCTCTGCATAGAGAGAGGTTTGAGTGTAGGGAAGAATCCTTCCTTAGAACTGTTAATTAATATGCTTAGAGTACAGGATAAGGCCATAAGTGCCCAATCTGTAGAAAAAGTAGCTAATGGTTCTCAATCTGATCCAGGGACTCCCCCAGGAAAAGGTTCAGGAAAGAAACTTCTCAGCCTGCCCATTACTAGACAGTCTAGCATAGTTGGTACAGAGGTTGAATCACATCATACTGATGATGTGCTCTCACATTATGCTGGTAGCCAAGCTGTTAGGGTGCCCCTTGTAAGGGACAGGTCTCCTTCTGTTCATTCCCATCATACCTCTGTATCTAGAAATGTCCCTCCCACCCACCCTGATGACAGATTGTTAGAAAGGGAGCTCAATAGATTGAGAGTGGAGCAAACCAGACTGAAGCTCAAGAAGCAACAGCTGGATTTGGATAGACAGTCTTTAGAAATAGAGAGGGAAAGACAGAAGATGGGTTTAGATACCCATGGTGGCAGCAGCAGTATTCCCCATAGTCATCCTGCAAAAGAGCATGATTCCAGGAATCTGCACAAGATAGTTCCCCCTTACAAGGAGGGGGATGACATTAACAAGTGGTTTGCTGCACTTGAGAGGGCCTGTGCTGTACAGGATGTCCCTCAAAAGCAGTGGGCTGCTATCCTATGGCTATCATTTACTGGAAAAGGTAGGGATAGGCTCCTTACTGTGAAAGAAAGTGATGCCAATAATTTTACAGTTCTTAAGAATGCACTCCTGGATGGTTATGGCTTAACCACTGAACAGTACAGGATAAAGTTCAGAGAGACCAAAAAGGAGTCTTCACAAGACTGGGTTGATTTCATTGAGCATTCAGTGAAGGCCTTGGAGGGGTGGTTACATGGCAGTAAAGTTACTGATTATGAAAGCCTGTATAACACAATCCTGAGAGAGCATATACTTAATAATTGTGTGTCTGATTTGTTGCACCAGTACCTGGTAGACTCTGATCTGACCTCTCCCCAAGAATTGGGAAAGAAGGCAGACAAATGGGTCAGAACAAGGGTGAACAGAAAAGTTCATACAGGGGGTGACAAAGATGGCAATAAGAAGAAAGATGGTGAAAAATCTCAAGATAAGCATGGGGATAAGGGTAAAACCAAAGATCCCACTTCAAATCTTAAACACTCTTCAGAGGGTGGGGATAAAACAAATTCTTCCTCTTCTTCCCAACCTGCACACATTAAAAAGCCTTGGTGCTTTGTGTGTAAAAACAGAGGCCATAGGCCAGGGGATAAGTCCTGTCCAGGTAAACCCCCTGAGCCTACCACCACTAATACATCAAGCTCTAGTGCCCCTAGCAGTAGTGGTACTAGTGGTGGGACTGCTGGCAACAGTCAAGCAAAGGGTGTAGTTGGGTTCACTTATGGGTCCATAGTGGAAACTGATGTAATCAGTCCCAAGACAGTTTCTGTCACACCTGGTGGCATTGGCCTTGCCACACTGGCTGCTTGTCCCCTTACAATGGATAAGTACAGGCAGACAGTTTCAATAAATGGTGTTGAGGCCTTGGCCTACAGGGACACAGATGCCAGTTTCACTTTGGTGACTGAAAACCTAGTGCCTCCTGAACAACACATCATTGGACAACAGTATAAGATTATTGATGTCCATAACTCCACTAAGTTTCTTCCCTTAGCTATAATTCAGTTTAGTTGGGGTGGAGTTACTGGCCCTAAGCAGGTGGTGGTATCACCTAGCTTACTTGTAGACTGTCTCTTAGGTAATGACCTAGAGGCCTCAGGTTGGGCTGATGTAGAGTTTTATGCCCATGCAGCCATGCTGGGCATCCCTGAGGAATTGTTCCCTCTCATTTCAAGTGAAATGAAAAAGCAAAGGAGAGAAGGCCTGAAAACTCAGGACCCCTCTCCATCAACAGGTAAAAAGGGTATCACAGTATCCCCTAACCACCCTACCATTCAGGATACCATTCCTGTGGTGGGAGAAACCTCTCCTGGGGTGGCACCTGTTCCAAGGGAATCATCAGTTGGCAAAACTGTACTCCCTGAGGTGGAAGTACCTCTCTGTGGGATAACTAACATTGGTGAGAAAAAGAGCACCATTTTAGTTAACATGGAGCATCCCTCCAACCCTCCCAGAGAAACTTTAGTGCAGAAACCCTGTACTGCCTCACAACACTTAGGACAGCATCCCTGCCCTAGTGTGGAGCTCATAGGACAGCATCCCTGCCCTGCTCCAACTCAAGAGAAACAGCATCCCTGTTCTCTCTTCCAGCCAAATGGACAAAGTTTTTGCCCAGCTATGGCTTTACTGAGACAGCATCCCTGTCTGGCATTTCCATCATTACAAATAGGTTCAGTGGATAATTCCCACTGCTCTAAACTAAAACTTACTGATAGAAACTCTGAAAATACATCTTCACATTGTTGGTTAGCTAAAAAACTTCAAACAGGGTGGTTTACATCCCCACAGGGAAGTAACCATATAGTGGATGATAAAGGGAGTAACCATTCTATTGCAGAGCTACTCTCTACTTATCACCACTTAGACAATAAAGTCTCAACTGGCCAAGGTTAGCCTTATTGTCCTTCGTTTGGGGGGGGGTTGTGTGAGAAGGTAGCCTCTTTCTAGCCTTGTTACCCCCACTTTTGGCCTGTTTGTGAGTGTATGTCAGGGTTTTGTCACTGTTTTCACTGTCTCACTGGGATCCTGATAGCCAGGCCTCAGTGCTCATAGTGAAAACACTATGTTTTCAGTATGGTTGTTATGTGTCACTGGGATCCTGCTGGTCAGGACCCCAGTGCTCATAGGTTTGTGGCCTATATGTATGTGTCACTGGGACCCTGTCACACAGGGCCCCAGTGCTCATAGGTGTGCATGTATATGTTCCCTGTGTGGTGCCTAACTGTCTCACTGAGGCTCTGCTAACCAGAACCTCAGTGGTTATGGTCTCTCATTACTTTTAAATTGTCACTAACAGGCTAGTGACCAATTTTACCAATTCACATTGGCTTACTGGAACACCCTTATAATTCCCTAGTATATGGTACTGAGGTACCCAGGGTATTGGGGTTCCAGGAGATCCCTATGGGCTGCAGCATTTCTTTTGCCACCCATAGGGAGCTCTGACAATTCTTACACAGGCCTGCCACTGCAGCCTGAGTGAAATAACGTCCTCGTTATTTCACAGCCATTTTACACTGCACTTAAGTAACTTATAAGTCACCTATATGTCTAACCTTTACCTGGTAAAGGTTAGGTGCAAAGTTACTTAGTGTGAGGGCACCCTGGCACTAGCCAAGGTGCCCCCACATTGTTCAGAGCCAATTCACTGAACTTTGTGAGTGCGGGGACACCATTACACGCGTGCACTACATATAGGTCACTACCTATATGTAGCTTCACCATGGTAACCCCGAATATGGCCATGTAACATGTCTATGATCATGGAATTGCCCCCTCTATGCCATCCTGGCATTGTTGGTACAATTCCATGCTCACAGTGGTCTGTAGCACAGACCCTGGTACTGCCAGACTGCCCTTCCTGGGGTTTCTCTGCAGCTGCTGCTGCTGCCAACCCCTCAGACAGGCAGCTGCCCTCCTGGGGTCCAGCCAGGCCTGGCCCAGGATGGCAGAACAAAGAACTTCCTCTGAGAGAGGGTGTGACACCCTCTCCCTTTGGAAAATGGTGTGAAGGCAGGGGAGGAGTAGCCTCCCCCAGCCTCTGGAAATGCTTTGTTGGGCACAGATGTGCCCAATTCTGCATAAGCCAGTCTACACCGGTTCGGGGACCCCTTAGCCCCTGCTCTGGCGCGAAACTGGACAAAGGAAAGGGGAGTGACCACTCCCCTGACCTGCACCTCCCCTGGGAGGTGTCCAGAGCTCCTCCAGTGTGCTCCAGACCTCTGCCATCTTGGAGGCAGAGGTGCTGCTGGCACGCTGGACTGCTCTGAGTGGCCAGTGCCACCAGGTGACGTCGGAGACTCCTTGTGATAGGCTCCTTCAGGTGTTGGTAGCCTTTCCTCTCTCCTAGGTAGCCAAGCCCTCTTTTCTGGCTATTTAGGGTCTCTGTCTCTGGGCAACCTTTAGATAACGAATGCATGAGCTCAGCCGAGTTCCTCTGCATCTCCCTCTTCACCTTCTGATAAGGAATCGACCGCTGACCGCGCTGGAAGCCTGCAAACCTGCAACATAGTAGCAAAGACGACTACTGCAACTCTGTAACGCTGATCCTGCCGCCTTCTCGACTGTTTTCCTGCTTGTGCATGCTGTGGGGGTAGTCTGCCTCCTCTCTGCACCAGAAGCTCCGAAGAAATCTCCCGTGGGTCGACGGAATCTTCCCCCTGCAACCGCAGGCACCAAAAAGCTGCATTACCGGTCCCTTGGGTCTCCTCTCAGCACGACGAGCGAGGTCCCTCGAATCCAGCGACACCGTCCAAGTGACCCCCACAGTCCAGTGACTCTTCAGCCCAAGTTTGGTGGAGGTAAGTCCTTGCCTCACCTCGCTGGGCTGCATTACTGGGAACCGCGACTTTGCAAGCTACTTCGGCCCCTGTGCACTTCCGGCGGAAATCCTTCGTGCACAGCCAAGCCTGGGTCCACGGCACTCTAACCTGCATTGCACGACTTTCTAAGTTTGTCTCCGGCGACGTGGGACTCCTTTGTGCAACTTCGGCAAGCACCGTTTCACGCATCCTCGTAGTGCCTGTTTCTGGCACTTCTCCGGGTGCTACCTGCTTCAGTGAGGGCTCTTTGTCTTGCTCGACGTTTCCTCTCTCTGCAGGTCCAATTTGCGACCTCCTGGTCCCTCCTGGGCCCCAGCAGCGTCCAAAAACGCCAAACGCATGATTTGCGTGTAGCAAGGCTTGTTGGCGTCCATTCGGCGGGAAAACACTTCTGCACGACTCTCCAAGGCGTGGGGGATCCATCCTCCAAAGGGGAAGTCTCTAGCCCTTGTCGTTCCTGCAGTATTCACAGTTCTTCAGCCTAGTAAGAGCTTCTTTGCACCAACCGCTGGCATTTCTTGGGCATCTGCCCATCTCCGAGCTGCTTGTGACTTTTGGACTTGGTCCCCTTGTTCCACAGGTACCCTCAGTCAGGAATCCATCGTGGTTGCATTGCTGATTTGTGTTTTCCTTGCAT
This sequence comes from Pleurodeles waltl, assembly GCF_031143425.1. Taxonomy (NCBI): domain Eukaryota; kingdom Metazoa; phylum Chordata; class Amphibia; order Caudata; family Salamandridae; genus Pleurodeles; species Pleurodeles waltl. The sequence continues at coordinate 598,218,062 of NC_090440.1, read as the reverse complement.
TTTCCCTCTAACACGACTATTTTGTCCTTAGGGGAACTTTAGTGCACTTTGCACTCACTTTTCAGGGTCTTGGGGAGGGTTATTTTGCTAACTCTCACTATTGTCTAATAGTCGCAGCGACCCTCTGCAAGGTCACATAGGTTTGGGGTCCATTCGTGGTTCGCATTCCACTTTTGGAGTATATGGTTTGTGTTGCCCCTATCCCTATGTTTCCCCATTGCATCCTATTGTAACTATACATTGTTTGCACTGTTTTCTAAGACTATACTGCATATTTTTGCTATTGTGTATATATATCTTGTGTATATTTCCTATCCTCTCACTGAGGGTACACTCTAAGATACTTTGGCATATTGTCATAAAAATAAAGTACCTTTATTTTTAGTATAACTGTGTATTGTGTTTTCTTATGATATTGTGCATATGACACTAAGTGGTACTGTAGTAGCTTCACACGTCTCCTAGTTCAGCCTGAGCTGCTTTGCTAAGCTACCATTATCTATCAGCCTAAGCTGCTAGACACCCTATACACTAATAAGGGATAACTGGGCCTGGTGCAAGGTGCAAGTACCCCTTGGTACTCACTACAAGCCAGTCCAGCCTCCTACATGTGTCGACGGAATATTCCCCCTGCAACCGCAGGCACCAAAAAGCTGCATTACCGGTCACTTGGGTCTCCTCTCAGCACGACGAGCGAGGTCCCTCGAATCCAGCGACTCTGTCCAAGTGACCCCCACAGTCCAGTGACTCTTCAGTCCAAGTTTGGTGGAGGTAAGTCCTTGCCTCACCTCGCTGGGCAGCATTGCTGGGAACCGCGACTTTTGCAGCTACTCCGGCCCCTGTGCACTTACGGCGGAAATCCTTTCTGCACAGCCAAGCCTGCGTCCACGGCACTCTAACCGGCATTGCACGACTTTCTAAGTTGGTCTCCGGTGACGTGGGACTCCTTTGTGTAACTTCGGGTGAGCACTGTTTCACGCATCCTTGTAGTGCCTGTTTCTGGCACTTCTCCGGGTGCTACCTGCTACTGTGAGGGCTCCTTTTTTTACTCGACGTGCCCTCTCTCTCCTGGTCCAATTTGCGACCTCCTGGTCCCTCCAGGGCCACAGCAGCGTTCAAAAACGCTAACAGCACGATTTGCAGCTAGCAAGGCTTGTTGGCATTCTTTCGGCGGGAAAACACTTCTGCACAACTCTCCACGGCGAGAGGGATCAGTCCACCAAAGGGGAAGTCTCTAGCCCTTTTCGTTCCTGCAGAAACCTCAGCTTCTTCTGTCCAGTAGAAGCTTCATTGCATCCACAGCTGGCATTTCCTGGGCATATGCCCATCTCCGACTTGCTTGTGACTTTTGGACTTGGTCCTCTTGTTCCACATGTACCCTAAATTGGAAATCCACAGTTGTTGCATTATTGGTTTGTGTCTTTCCTGCATTAATCCTCTAACACGACTTCTTTGTCCTTAGGGGAACTTTACTGCACTTTGCACTCACTTTTTAGGGTCTTGGGGAGGGTTATTTTTCTAACTCTCACTAGTTTCTAATAGTCCCAGCGACCCTCTACAAGGTCACATAGGTTTGGGGTCCATTCGTGGTTCGCATTCCACTTTTGGAGTATATGGTTTGTGTTGCCCCTATGCCTATGTTTCCCCTTTGCATCCTATTGTAACTATACATTGTTTGCACTGTTTTCTAAGACTAAACTGCATATTTTTGCTATTGTGTATATATATCTTGTGTATATTTCCTATCCTCTCACTGAGGGTACACTCTAAGATACTTTGGCATATTGTCATAAAAATAAAGTACCTTTATTTTTAGTATAACTGTGTATTGTGTTTTCTTATGATATTGTGCATATGACACTAAGTGGTACTGTAGTAGCTTCACACGTCTCCTAGTTCAGCCTAAGCTGCTCTGCTAAGCTACCATTATCTATCAGCCTAAGCTGCTAGACACCCTATACACTAATAAGGGATAACTGGGCCTGGTGCAAGGTGCAAGTACCCCTTGGTACTCACTACAAGCCAGTCCAGCCTCCTACATTGGTTGTGCAGCGGTGGGATAAGTGCTTTGAGACTACTTACCACTCTTGTCATTGTACTTTTCATAAGAGAAAAATATACAAAACATGGTCAGTGTATATACACATAGCCAAAAAGTTTTGCATTTCCTCTTTTCACTCTTTTCTAAGTGCTGAAAAGTACTTCTAACTTTCTAAAAAGTTCTAAAAAGTTTAAAAAGTTTTTTTTTTCTCTGTCTTTCTTAAAGCTCTGACAAACTTTTTATCTTTTTCTATCACTTTAACTCTCTCTAAAAATGTCTGGCACAGGCCAAAATGTTGATCTGTCCAAACTTGCATTTGATCACCTTAGCTGGAAAGGAGCAAGGAGTCTCTGCATAGAGAGAGGTTTGAGTGTAGGGAAGAATCCTTCCTTGGAATTGTAACTTAACATGCTTAGAGAACAAGATAAGGCAAGAAGTGCCCCATCTGTTGAAAAAGTAGCTAATGGTTCCCAATCTGATCCAGGGACTCCCCCAGGAAAAGATTCAGGAAATAAACTTCCTAGCCTGCCCATTACTAGACAGTCTAGCATAGTTGGTAATGATGTGGAGTCACACCATACAAATAGTGTTGTCTCACATCATAGCAAAAGCATTTATTCTCACCACAGTGGTACTGATGTTTCTGTTAGCTAAGCTGTTAGGGTGCCCTCTGTAAGGGACAGGTCTCCTTCTGTCCATTCTCACCATACTTCTGTTTCAAGGCATGTCCCTCCCACCCACCCTGATGACAGATTGTTAGAAAGGGAGCTCAATAGATTGATAGTGGAACAAACCAGACTGAAGCTCAAGAAGCAACAGCTGGATTTGGATAGACAGACTTTAGAAGTAGAGAAGGAGAAACAGAAACTGGGTTTAGAAACCCATGGTGGCAGCAGCAGTATTCCCCATAGTCATCCTGCAAAAGAGCATGATTCCAGGAATCTCCACAAGATAGTTCCCCCTTATAAGGAGGGGGATGACATTAACAAGTGGTTTGCTGCACTTGAGAGAGCCTGTGCTGTACAGGATGTCCCTCAAAGGCAGTGGGCTGCTATCCTATGGCTATCATTTAGTGGAAAAGGTAGGGATAGGCTCCTTACTGTAAAAGAAAATGAAGCTAATGATTACAATGTTCTTAAGAATGCACTCCTGGACGGTTATGGCTTAACCACTGAACAATACAGGATAAAGTTCAGAGAGACCAAAAAGGAGTCTTCACAAGACTGGGTTGATTTCATTGACCATTCAGTGAAGGCCTTGGAGGGGTGGTTACATGGCAGTAAAGTTACTGATTATGACAGCCTGTATAACTTGATCCTGAGAGAGCATATTCTTAATAATTGTGTGTCTGATTTGTTGCACCAGTACTTGGTGGACTCTGATCTGATCTCTCCCCAAGAATTGGGAAAGAAGCAGACAAATGGGTCAGAACAAGGGTGAACAGAAAAGTTCATACAGGGGGTGACAAAGATGGCAACAAGAAGAAGGATGGTAAGTCTTCTGACAAGGGTGGGGACAAATCTAAAAATGAGTCTTCATCAGGCCCACAAAAACACTCTGGTGGGGGGGGGGGGCCCAAATCCTCTTCTAATCAAAACAAGGAAAAGAAACCATGGTGCTATTTATGTAAAATAAAAGGCCACTGGACAACAGATCCCAGTTGTCCAAAGAAAGGCACCAAGCCTCCTACCACTACAACCCCTACTGCTACACCTAGTGTCCCTACTAATAGCAGTGGTGGTGGGAGCAAACCTACTAATAGCCAATCCAAGGGAGTAGCTGGGCTCACTATTGGTAACTTAGTTGGGGTTGGCCTTGTTAGGGAGGCCACAGAGGCTGTGTTAGTCTCTGAGGGGGCTATTGATTTAGCCACCTTAGTTGCTTGACCCCTTAATATGGATAAGTACAAGCAGCTACCCCTAATAAATGGTGTTGAGGTTCAGGCCTACAGGGACACTGGAGCCAGTGTGACTATGGTCATAGAGAAACTGGTCCACCCTGAACAACACCTACTTGGTCACCAGTACCAAGTAACCGATGCTCACAACAACACACTTAGCCACCCCATGGCTGTTGTAAATCTCAACTGGGGGGGGGTTACTGGTCCAAAGAAACTTGTGGTAGCTTCAGATTTACCTGTAGACTGTCTATTAGGGAATGATTTGGAGACATCAGCTTGGTCAGATGTGGAGTTGGAGGCCCATGCAGCAATGCTGGCCATCCCAGGGCATATTTTTGCTTTGACAAGGGCTCAGGCCAAAAAGCAAAAAGGACAGGGAAGCTTGGATCCTGGAACAATGGACCAAGTGCTCCCTAAAGCTAGGGCTAGTAGAAGCAAACCACTTCCTACTATCCCTCCCTCTACAGTGGATTCAACTTCTGAGGAAGAAGAATTCCCTCCCTGTGCAGAACCTACACCAGAGGAGCAGGAAGAAGACACTGCTGAGCTTTTGGGTGAAGGGGGGCCTGCCAGAGAGGAGCTGAGTGTGGCACAGCAAACCTGTCCCACATTAGAGGGTCTCAGACAGCAAGCTGTCAAACAGGCTAATGGGGATGTCAGTGACTCTCACAGAGTTTACTGGGAGGACAACCTCTTGTACACTGAGCATAGGTATCCTAAACCTGGAGCTGCCAGGAGATTAGTGATTCCTCAGGAGTACAGAAAGTTCCCCCTAACCCTGGCACATGACATTCCCCTAGCTGGGCATCTAGGACAAATGAAAACTTGGGACAGGCTTGTTCCCCTGTTTCATTGGCCTAGAATGTCTGAGGACACAAAGGAATTTTGTAAGTCCTGTGAAACCTGTCAAGCCAGTGGCAAGACAGGTGGCACGCCAAAGGCACCCCTTATTCCACTGCCTGTGGTTGGGGTTCCCTTTGAAAGGGTAGGGGTTGACATAGTTGGCCCCCTTGACCCTCCTACTGCTTCAGGCAATAGATTTATCTTGGTGGTAGTGGGCCATGCCACAAGATATCCTGAAGCTATTCCTTTAAGGACCACTACAGCACCTGCAGTGGCAAAGGCCCTCCGGGGAATATTTTCCAGTGTGGGCTTCCCAAAGGAAGTAGTATCAGACAGGGGAAGCAATTTCATGTCTGCATACTTAAAGGCCATGTGGAAGGAGTGTGGTGTAACTTACAAGTTCACAACACCCTATTATCCACAAACAAATGGACTGGTGGAGAGATTTAATAAAACTCTCAAAGGCATGATTATGGGTCTCCCTGAAAAACTCCGCAGGAGATGGGATATCCTTCTACCATGCCTCCTTTTTGCCTCCAGGGAGGTACCCCAGAAAGGAGTGGGGTTCAGCCCCTTTGAACTTCTTTTTGGACACCCTGTTAGGGGTCCACTCACACTTGTAAAGGAGGGTTGGGAACAACCTTTAAAAGCTCCTAAGCTGGATATTGTGGATTATGTACTTGGCCTCAGATCAAGAATGGCTGAGTACATGAAAAAGGCCAGTAAAAACCTTCAGGCCAGCCAAGAGCTCCAGAAGCAATGGCATGATCAGAAGGCTGTTTTGGTTCAGTACCAACCAGGGCAGAAAGTGTGGGTCTTGGAGCCTGTGGCCCCAAGAGCACTCCAAGATAAATGGAGTGGACCCCACACAATTGTTGAAAAGAAGGGAGAAGTCACCTATTTAGTTGACTTAGGCACTGCCAGGAGTCCCCTTAGGGTGCTCCATGTCAACCGCCTGAAACCCTACTATGACAGGGCTGATCTCACCCTGCTCATGGCAACTGATGAGGGACAGGAAGAAGACAGTGATCCTCTACCTGATCTCTTCTCTTCCACAGAACAAGATGCTCTGGTGGAAGGTGTAGTTTTGGCTGATTGTCTTACTGCTGAGCAAAAAGACAATTGTATAAATCTCCTAGATCAATTCTCTGAACTCTTCTCTACTGTGCCAGGTACCACTTCTTGGTGTGAGCACACTATAGATACTGGAGACAGCTTGCCTGTCAAAAGTAAGATCTATAGGCAGCCTGACCATGTCAGGGACTGCATAAAGCAAGAGGTCCAGAAAATGTTAGAACTAGGAGTGGTTGAGCACTCTGACAGTCCATGGGCTTCTCCTGTGGTACTGGTACCAAAACCCCATTCCAAAGATGGAAAGAAGGAAATGCGGTTTTGTGTAGACTATAGAGGTCTCAACTTGGTTACCAAAACTGATGCTCACCCTATACCCAGGGCAGATGAGCTCATAGATACACTGGCATCTGCCAAGTATCTAAGCACTTTTGACTTGACTGCAGGGTATTGGCAGATCAAATTGTCTGAAGATGCTAAACCTAAGACTACATTTTCAACCATTGGAGGACATTACCAGTTTACTGTAATGCCTTTTGGTTTGAAAAATGCACCTGCCACTATTCAGAGGTTGGTGAACACAGTCCTGCAAGGGCTGGAAGCTTTCAGTGCAGCATATTTGGACGATATAGCTGTCTTTAGCTCCAGCTGGGATGATCACCTGGTCCACCTATGGAAAGTTTTGGAGGCCCTGCAAAAGGCAGGCCTCACTATCAAGGCTTCAAAGTGCCAGATATGGCAGGGTAAGGTGGTTTATCTGGGACACCTTGTTGGTGGGGAACAGATTGCACCACTTCAGGGGAAAATCCAAACAATTATTGATTGGGTTCCCCCTACCACTCAGACTCAGGTGAGAGCCTTCCTAGGCCTCACTGGGTATTACAGGAGGTTCATTAAGAACTATGGCTCCATTGCAGCCCCTCTTAATGACCTCACATCCAAGAAAATGCCTAAAAAGGTATTATGGACAGCAAACTGTCAGAAAGCTTTTGAGGAGCTGAAGCTGGCCATGTGCTCTGCACCTGTCCTGAAAAGCCCTTGTCACTCTAAAAACTTCTATGTCCAAACTGATGCATCTGAATTAGGAGTAGGGGCAGTCCTATCACAACTTAATTCTGAGGGCCAGGATCAACCTGTGGCTTTTATTAGTAGGAGGTTGACCCCTAGAGAAAAGCGTTGGTCTGCCATAGAGAGGGAGGCCTTTGCTGTGGTCTGGGCTCTGAAGAAGTTGAGGCCATACCTGTTTGGCACTCACTTCATTGTTCAGACAGACCACAAACCTCTACTTTGGCTAAAACAAATGAAAGGTGAAAATCGTAAATTGTTGAGGTGGTCCATATCCCTACAGGGAATGGACTATACAGTGGAACATAGACCTGGGAGTAGCCACTCCAATGCAGATGGACTCTCCAGATATTTCCACTTAGACAATGAAGACTCATCAGGTCATGGCTAGTCTTATTGTCCTTCGTTTGGGGGGGGGGGTTGTGTAGGAAAGTACCATCTTGCCTGGCATGTTACCCCCATTTTTCACTGTATATATGTTGTTTTAGTTGTATGTGTCACTGTAGGAGGCTGGACTGGCTTGTAGTGAGTACCAAGGGGTACTTGCACCTTGTACCAGGCCCAGTTATCCCTTATTAGTGTATAGGGTGTCTAGCAGCTTAGGCTGATAGATAATGGTAGCTTAGCAGAGCAGCTCAGGCTGAACTAGGAGACGTGTGAAGCTACTACAGTACCACTTAGTGTCATATGCACAATATCATAAGAAAACACAATACACAGTTATACTAAAAATAAAGGTACTTTATTTTTATGACAATATGCCAAAGTATCTTAGAGTGTACCCTCAGTGAGAGGATAGGAAATATACACAAGATATATATACACAATAGCAAAAATATGCAGTATAGTATTAGAAAACAGTGCAAACAATGTATAGTTACAATAGGATGCAATGGGGAAACATAGGGATAGGGGCAACACAAACCATATACTCCAGAAGTGGAATGCGAACCACGAATGGACCCCAAACCTATGTGACCTTGTAGAGGGTCGCTGGGACTATTAGAAAATAGTGAGAGTTAGAAAAATAACCCTCCCCAAGACCCTGAAAAGTGAGTGCAAAGTGCACTAAAGTTCCCCTAAGGACAAAATAGTCGTGTTAGAGGGAAAATGCAAGGAAAACACAAATCAGCAATGCAACAACGATGGATTCCTGACTGAGGGTACCTGTGGAACAAGGGGACCAAGTCCAAAAGTCACAAGCAGCTCGGAGATGGGCAGATTCCCAAGAAATGCCAGCGGTTGGTGCAAAGAAGCTCTTACTAGGCTGAAGAACTGTGAATACTGCAGGAACGGCAAGGGCTAGAGACTTCCCCTTTGGAGGATGGATCCCGCACGCCTTGGAGAGTCGTGCAGACGTGTTTTCCCGCCGGATGGACGCCAACAAGCCTTGCTACATGCAAATCGTGCGTTTGGCGTTTTTGGACGCTGCTGGGGCCCAGGAGGGACCAGGAGGTCGCAAATTGGACCTGCAGAGAGAGGGGACGTCGAGCAAGACAAAGAGCCCTCACTCAAGTAGGTAGCACCCGGAGAAGTGCCAGAAACAGGCACTACGAGGATGTGTGAAACGATGCTCGCCGAAGTTGCACAAAGGAGTCCCACGTCGTCGGAGACCAACTTAGAAAGTCGTGCAATGCAGGTTAGAGTGCCGTGGACCCAGGCTTGGCTGTGCACGATGGATTTCCGCCGGAAGTGCACAGGGGCCGGAGTAGCTTGCAAAGTCGCGGTTCCCAGCAATGCAGCCCAGCGAGGTGAGGCAAGGACTTACCTCCACCAAACTTGGGCTGAAGAGTCACTGGACTGTGGGGGTCACTTGGACGGTGTCGCTGGATTCGAGGGACCTCGCTCGTCGTGCTGAGAGGAGACCCAAGGGACCGGTAATGCAGCTTTTTGGTGCCTGCGGTTGCAGGGGGAAGATTCCGTCGACCCACGGGAGATTTCTTCGGAGCTTCTAGTGCAGAGAGGAGGCAGACTACCCCCACAGCATGCACCACCAGGAAAACAGTCGAGAAGGCTGCAGTGTAGGAGGCTGGACTGGCTTGTATGAGTACCAAGGGGTACTTGCACCTTGCACCAGGCCCAGTTATCCCTTATTAGTGTATAGGGTGTCTAGCAGCTTAGGCTGATAGATAATGGTAGCTTAGCAGAGCAGCTTAGGCTGAACTAGGAGACGTGTTAAGCTACTACAGTACCACCTAGTGTCATATGCACAATATCATAAGAAAACACAATACACAGTTATACTAAAAATAAAGGTACTTTATTTTTATGACAATATGCCAAAGTATCTTAGAGTGTACCCTCAGTGAGAGGATAGGAAATATACACAAGATATATATACACAATTGCAAAAATATGCAGTCTAGTCTTAGAAAACAGTGCAAACAATGTATAGTTACAATAGGATGCAATGGGGAAACATAGGGATAGGGGCAACACAAACCATATACTCCAGAAGTGGAATGCGAACCACGAATGGACCCCAAACCTATGTGACCTTGTAGAGGGTCGCTGGGACTATTAGAAAATAGTGAGAGTTAGAAAAATAACCCTCCCCAAGACCCTGAAAAGTGAGTGCAAAGTGCACTAAAGTTCCCCTAAGGACAAAATAGTCGTGTTAGAGGGAAAATGCAAGGAAAACACAAATCAGCAATGCAACAACGATGGATTCCTGACTGAGGGTACCTGTGGAACAAGGGGACCAAGTCCAAAAGTCACAAGCAGCTCGGAGATGGGCAGATGCCCAAGAAATGCCAGCGGTTGGTGCAAAGAAGCTCTTACTAGGCTGAAGAACTGTGAATACTGCAGGAACGCCAAGGGCTAGAGACTTCCCCTTTTCAGGATGGATCCCCCACGCCTTGGAGAGTCGTGCAGAAGTGTTTTCCCGCCGGATGGATGCCAACAAGCCTTGCTACACGCAAATCGTGCGTTTGGCGTTTTTGGACGCTGCTGGGGCCCAGGAGGGACCAGGAGGTCGCAAATTGGACCTGCAGAGAGAGGGGACGTCGAGCAAGACAAAGAGCCCTCACTGAAGCAGGTAGCACCCGGAAAAGTGCCAGAAACAGGCACTACGAGGATGCGTGAAACGGTGCTTGCCGAAGTTGCACAAAGGAGTCCCACATCGCCGGAGACCAACTTAGAAAGTCGTGCAATGCAGGTTAGAGTGCCGTGGACCCAGGCTTGGCTGTGCACAAAGGATTTCCGCCGGAAGTGCACAGGGGCCGGAGTAGCTTGCAAAGTCGCGGTTCCCAGCAATGCAGCCCAGCGAGGTGAGGCAAGGACTTACCTCCACCAAACTTGGGCTGAAGAGTCACTGGACTGTGGGGGTCACTTGGAGAGCATCGCTGGATTCAAGGGACCTCGCTCGTTGTGCTGAGAGGAGACCCAAGGGACCGGTAATGCAGCTTTTTGGTGCCTGCGGTTGCAGGGGGAAGATTCCGTCGACCCACGGGAGATTTCTTCGGAGCTTCTGGTGCAGAGAGGAGGCAGACTACCCCCACAGCATGCACAAGCAGGAAAACAGTCGAGAAGGCGGCAGGATCAGCGTTACAGAGTTGCAGTAGTCGTCTTTGCTACTATGTTGCAGGTTTGCAGGCTTCCAGCGCGGTCAGCGGTCGATTCCTTATCAGAAGGTGAAGAGGGAGATGCAGAGGAACTCGGCTGAGCTCATGCATTCGTTATCTAAAGTTTCCCCAGAGACAGAGACCCTAAATAGCCAGAAAAGAGGGTTTGGCTACCTAGGAGAGAGGAAAGGCTACTAACACCTGAAGGAGCCTATCACAAGGAGTCTCTGACGTCACCTGGTGGCACTGGCCACTCAGAGCAGTCCAGTGTGCCAGCAGCACCTCTGTTTCCAAGATGGCAGAGGTCTGGAGCACACTGGAGGAGCTCTGGACACCTCCCAGGGGAGGTGCAGGTCAGGGGAGTGGTCACTCCCCTTTCCTTTGTCCAGTTTCGCGCCAGAGCAGGGGCTAAGGGGTCCCTGAACCGGTGTAGACTGGCTTATGCAGAATTGGGCACATCTGTGCCCAACAAAGCATTTCCAGAGGCTGGGGGAGGCTACTCCTCCCCTGCCTTCACTCCATTTTCCAAAGGGAGAGAGTGTTACACCCTCTCTCAGAGGAAGTTCTTTGTTCTGCCATCCTGGGCCAGGCCTGGCTGGACCCCAGGAGGGCAGCTGCCTGTCTGAGGGGTTGGCAGCAGCAGCAGCTGCAGAGAAACCCCAGGAAGGGCAGTTTGGCAGTACCAGGGTCTGTGCTACAGACCACTGGGATCATGGAATTGTACCAACAATGCCAGGATGGCATAGAGGGGGCAATTCCATGATCATAGACATGTTACATGGCCATATTCGGAGTTACCATGGTGAAGCTACATATAGGTAGTGACCTATATGTAGTGCACGCGTGTAATGGTGTCCCCGCACTCACAAAGTTCAGTGAATTGGCTCTGAACAATGTGGGGGCACCTTGGCTAGTGCCAGGGTGCCCTCACACTAAGTAACTTTGCACCTAACCTTTACCAGGTAAAGGTTAGACATATAGGTGACTTATAAGTTACTTAAGTGCAGTGTAAAATGGCTGTGAAATAACGTGGACGTTATTTCACTCAGGCTGCAGTGGCAGGCCTGTGTAAGAATTGTCAGAGCTCCCTATGGGTGGCAAAAGAAATGCTGCAGCCCATAGGGATCTCCTGGAACCCCAATACCCTGGGTACCTCAGTACCATATACTAGGGAATTATAAGGGTGTTCCAGTAAGCCAATGTAAATTGGTAAAAATGGTCACTAGCCTGTCAGTGACAATTTGGAAAGAAATGAGAGAGCATAACCACTGAGGTTCTGATTAGCAGAGCCTCAGTGAGACAGTTAGTCACTACACAGGTAACACATTCAGGCACACTTATGAGCACTGGGGCCCTGGGTTACCAGGGTCCCAGTGACACATACAACTAAAACAACATATATACAGTGAAAAATGGGGGTAACATGCCAGGCAAGATGGTACTTTCCTACAGTCACAGCGACCCTGTTCACCAGGGCCCCAGTGCTCATAAGTGTGCCTGAAGAACGAGTTACTTACCTTCGGTAACGACTTTTCTGGTGGATACATTAGCTACCTGTGGATTCCTCACCTCATGAATACTCCCATGGCGCCAGCATTTGACGGAAATCTTCTTACTAGTCTCTGCACGTCGACGAGGACGTCACTCTAGCCCACGCGACGCCGTCTGACGTCATACAGGCAATAAGAAGTCCTCGCCGACGTGCCGATGACAGTACCAACATTTTTTACGTGCATGAGAATAATAATAATAACCCAATGCAATGAAAGAGCAAAGCAACATCTCTTAATATTGTAAATCACACAACATTGCAATAAAATAGCTGTAGATTTAATATAACCTTTTTTTTTTTTTTTTTTTTTTTTTTTTTTACACAAATAAATATATTTATACATACGAATCATGTATATACCCAATATATATATAGATTTATATATACATATACACATATATACAAATATCATACATGCAAAATGTATTGCAACTTTGAAGACCAAAAGGAGCACCCTCAAGGATTGCTTGGAGAGACCAAAAAGGCAACGGGGAGGCGGGTGGGACCGTGAGGAATCCACAGGTAGCTAATGTATCCACCAGAAAAGTCGTTACCGAAGGTAAGTAACTCGTTCTTCTGATGGATACAACTACCTGTGGATTCCTCACCTCATGAATAGAGTCCCAAAGCAGTACCACGCCCGGCGGTGGGTGCCTAAATGGTCAAACCAAGAAATCCTGCAGCACTGACCGTGCAAAATGACCGTCCCTTCTGACCTCAGAGTCCAAACAGTAATGTTTCACAAAAGTGTGAAGGGACGACCAAGTTGCGGCCTTGCAGATGTCAACCACAGGAACACCCCTGGCCAAGGCCGAAGAGGCCGACTTAGCTCTGGTGGAGTGAGCTCTAATGCCCTCAGGCGGATCCTTCTTTGCCAAAGAGTAACAGATTTTAATGCAAAGAACAACCCACCTGGAGAGTGTTCTCTTGTGGACTGCCTTTCCTCTCCTCTTGCCCACGTATCCGACAAACAGCTGATCCTCCAGCCTGATATCCTTCATTCTGTCGATATAGAAGCTCAACGCCCTTTTTGGGTCCAGGCGATGTAGTCTTTCTTCCTCCTTTGAAGGATGAGGCGGAGGATAAAACGTGGACAAAGTGATTGTCTGAGCCAAATGGAAGGGTGAAACAACCTTCGGAAGGAAAGCAGCCTTGGTCCTCAACACCACCTTATCCCCATAAAACGTTATATAAGGGGGTTTAACCGATAAGGCCTGCAACTCACTCACTCTCCTTGCAGATGTTATAGCTACCAGGAATACTGTTTTAATAACCAAATACCTTAAGGGGCAAGAATGCATAGGCTCAAAAGGGGACCCCATAAGGAAAGTCAGGACCAAGGACAAATCCCATTGAGGCATAACGAATGGTTTTGGAGGATATTGATTCAGAAGACCTTTCAAGAATCTGAGAACAATAGGGGATTTAAATAACGATGGTTGGTCTGGAAGACAAATGAAGGCTGACAAGGCCGACAAATAACCCTTAATGGTAGCTACTGCACAACCTTTCTGCGCTAGAGACAGTGCAAAAGACAAAACATGTGACAGACGAGCATGTAAGGGATCAATCTGTCTCTCTCCACACCACATAACAAATTTAGACCACCTATTAGCGTAGATAGATTTAGTGGAGTGTCGCCTGGCCGCTAAGATAACATCCACTACATCAGGCGGGAGAGAGAAGGAACTCAGGTTGCCCCGTTCAATCTCCAAGCATGTAGGTGCAGACTCTGGAGGTTGGGGTGTAAAACCTGCCCCTGCGACTGCGAGAGGAGGTCTGCCCTGAGAGGGAGACGGAGCGGAGGGCACAGTGAGAGTTGGAGAAGGTCGGAGTACCATACCCTCCTTGGCCAATCCGGAGCTATTAAGATGACTTGGGCCCGGTCTTGGCGAATTTTCCTCAACACTCGAGGAATCAAGGGTATGGGGGGAAACGCGTAAAGCAACTGGTCGCACCAGGTTATCTGAAACGCGTCCCCCAACGCTCCCTGCATCGGATACTGGAGGCTGCAGAATAACGGGCAATGCGCGTTCTCCCGAGTGGCAAACAGATCTATCCGAGGAAACCCCCACATCTGGAAGATTAAACAGACTTGATCTGGATGGAGACGCCACTCGTGGTCTGCCGAGAATTGGCGACTGAGACTGTCCGCACGTACATTCAAGACCCCGGCCAGATGATTTGCCACCAAGCAAATCTGATGGTCCTTTGCCCAGGACCATAGCCGAAGAGCTTCTCTGCAGAGAAGGTACGACCCTACTCCTCCCTGTTTGTTTATGTACCACATCGTGGTAGTATTGTCCGTCAGGACCTGTACCGACTGACCACGAAGGGATGGGAGGAAGGCCTTGAGAGCCAAACGTACAGCCCGTAACTCCAACAGATTGATATGAAACACCTGTTCCTCTGGAGACCAAAGCCCTTTGATCTCCAGATCCCCCAGATGAGCTCCCCATCCTAGGGTGGAGGCATCCGTTATTACCGTGGCCACTGGTGGCGACTGCGCGAACGGCTTCCCCTGTGAAAGATTGTTGCCCGCAATCCACCACTTCAATTCCACAGCAGCATCTCTGGAGATCTTGACAGTACCTTCTAAATCTCCCTTGTGTTGAGACCACTGCCTTCGGAGGCACCACTGAAGAGCCCTCATGTGCCAGCGAGCATGCGTGACCAACAGAATGCAGGAGGCGAACAAACCGAGCAGACGAAGGACCTTGAGGACTGGAACTACCGCTCCATTTCGAAACATTGGAACCAATTCCTGAATATCTTGAATCCGCTGAGGCGGAGGAAAGGCTCGACTCAATGTTGTATCCAGTACTGCCCCTATGAACAGAAGGCGCTGAGAGGGCTCCAGGTGAGATTTGGGCACGTTCACCGAAAAGCCCAGGTCGAACAACAACTGGGTTGTTGACTGCAGATGATGCGACACAAGCTCCGGGGACTTGGTTTTGATTAACCAGTCGTCCAAGTAAGGGAATACTGCTATCCCCTTCCTTCTGAGCTCCGCCGCAACCACTGACATCACCTTTGTGAAGACTCGAGGTGCTGAAGTAAGACCAAACGGGAGGACCGCAAACTGATAGTGCTGCGACCCTACCACAAACCGGAGATACTTCCTGTGCGACTTGAGTATCGGGATATGAAAGTAAGCATCCTGCAAGTCGACAGACACCATCCAATCTTCCTTGTTCAACGCCAAAAGCACCTGTGCTAGGGTCAGCATCTTGAACTTTTCCTGTTTGAGGAACCAATTCAAGATCCTCAGATCCAGGATTGGTCTCAACTGACCATCCTTTTTGGGAATCAGGAAGTATCTTGAGTAACAACCTCGACCCTTTTCCTGCTCTGGGACCAACTCTACCGCGCCCTTTGAAAGGAGGACTTGAACCTCCTGTTCTAGCAACAGGAGGTGTTCTTCTGAACAATAAGATGGGCGGGGCGGGATGAGGGGCGGGAACTCCCGAAAGGGAAGGGCGTAGCCTTTTCCCACAATGCCGAGAACCCAAGTGTCCGTTGTGATAGACCTCCACTTGTGGAGAAAACGCTGTAATCTTCCCCCTACAGGAGAGGAGTGAGTGGGAAACGGTGGAAGCCTAAGGCTGCTTCCCCTGCTGCACCCCTCCAGAGGACGAGGAAGAGGCAGAGTGCTGTTGAGAGGCTCCTCTGGTACGGACCCCACCCCTCCCCCTCCCTCTAAATGACCTATAGGGGAGGGAAGAGGCGGGTTGCTGGAACCTCCCCCGAAAGGAAGAGGAATAAGAGCCACGCCCAAATCCCCGAAACCTCCTGAAAATTCTAGAAGAGGCAGAGGAAGAAGGAGCTTGCAGTCCTAACGATTTGGCTGTGGCTCTGCTCTCCTTAAATCGTTCCAAGGCCGAATCTGCCTTGGCTCCAAACAGTCTGTCCCCATCAAACGGGAGGTCCAGCAGGGTCGACTGCACATCCGCAGAGAACCCTGAGTTTCGGAGCCAGGCCTGTCTTCTTGCCACCACAGCCGTGCCCATCGCCCTGGCCACCGAGTCGGTCGTGTCCAGCCCAGACTGGATAATCTGGGTCGCGGCAGCCTGGGCGTCCGAGACCACATCCAAAAGACCCTGGGGAAGCTCCGTGAATGAAGACGAAATATCATCCATCAGCGCATGGATGTACCTCCCCAGAATGCACGTGGCGTTGGTGGCCTTCAACGCCAAACTGCATGACGAAAATATTTTCTTGGACTGCGCATCCAGTTTCTTGGAGTCTCTGTCTCCAGGCACCGTCGGGAAGGAACCAGGCGCTGACTTTGAGGAACAGGAGGCTTGCACCACCAAGCTCTCCGGCGTAGGGTGTCTAGAGAGAAAGCCAGGGTCAGATGGTGCAGCTCGATACCTCCTGGCCACAGCCCTATGAACGGCCGAGGAAGACACCGGCTTCTTCCACACCTCCAACACCGGATCCAGCAAAGCCTCATTAAATGGCAAGAGAGGCTCAGCTGCAGCAGAGGCCGGATGCAATACCTCTGTCAGCAAATTCTGCTTTGCCTCTGCCACCGGCAAAGGCAGGTCCAAAAAGCTCGCTGCCTTCCTCACCACAGCATGAAAGGAAGCAGCCTCCTCCGTATATTCCCCTGGAGATGAAAGGTCCCACTCAGGGGAAGTGTCCAGCCCACTGGCTGTATCCAGACCATGCAGTCCGTCTCCAGAGTCCTCAATCTCTCCCTCCTCTAGGACTCGCTGGTACTCTTGCTCTTCTAAAAGACGGAGAGCACGCCTCCTCGAATGAAGTCTCTCCTCGATACGCGGAGTCGACATGGCCTCCGCCGACGTCGAAGAACGGCGCCGATCTCCAGAAGCATCTGACGCCGCGTCCGGCGCCACAGGCAGCTTCGGCGCCGAGGCAGGAGCCGGAGGACGAGGTCTTGGAGCCGATGGACCAACCGGAGTCACAGGGCAAAATCCTGACTTCGACGGAGGGGCAACCTCCGGGGCCGAAACATCCGAAGCCACCGGAGCGGCCACCGACGCCGGCACCGGCGCCGAGCCCACATTCCCAAAAGGGAGAAAGGGCATAAAGGGTGCCGGCCGAAGAGGCGCAGGATCACCCAACGAAAAGGCCAAGGGCCCCGAAGGACCAGCCGGAGCAGCTCCTGGAGCCATCTGCTGAAAGATGGTATACATCGCATTAAGAAACGCGGTACTATCGGCTCCAGGAGTGGGAAAAGCCGGATACTGGGGTGCCTGGATCGAAGGCGACCCCGACGCCGGCCTCGACGTCTGCGACGCCGGAGAAAACACAAGAGGCTGCACCACCTCAATCACTGACGCCTGACCAGGTGAAGTCGGTGACGCCGGAGAGGGCAACGGCGTCGATGGATGCGGCGTGACCGTGGGGCTGACCTCCCAAGTCCTCCGACGCCGAGCCGAAGGTGACCTCGAATGAGACTCCTTGCTGGAGTGACGTCGTGAGTCTCTACGGCGCCGGGAGTCTCGATGACGCCGGTGAGACCTTGGCGAAGAAGACTTCTTATGATGTTTCTCCTTCTTCTTTGACTTTGCCATGAATAACTTGGCCTCGCGCTCTTTGAGGGCCTTCGGATTCATGTGTTGACATGAATCGCAAGTCGAGACGTCGTGGTCGGAGCTCAAACACCATAGACAGTCGGAGTGAGGATCTGTAACTGACATCTTGCCCCCACACTCTCGACAGGGCTTGAAACCCGACTTCCTCTGAGACATTGTTACCGCAGAGAAGACTACGCAGCAGACAATACACTGTAACCACGAAGGTAACAGTAACTCCCTCGAAGATAACCGTTTCGAATGCACGGAAAAAAGGGAACTGAGGTGAGGAATCCACAGGTAGCTAATGTATCCACCAGAAAAGTCGTTACCGAAGGTAAGTAACTCGTTCGTTTGGTAGGTTTCCCTCGGTGCCGGCTGAGGTAGAGGCCAAAATCTAAAGGTAGGCACTTTGCAAAAAACACCTCTGTTTTCTGTCAAAAAATGGGATGTGTCCACGTTGTGTTTTGGGGCATTTCAAGTCGCGGGCGCTAGGCCTACCCACACAAGTGAGGTATCATTTTTATCTGGAGACTTGGGGGAACGCTGGGTGGGAGGAAATTTGTGGCTCTTCTTAGATTCCAGAACTTTCTGTCACCAAAATGTGAGGAAAATTTGTTTTTTTAGCCACATTTTGAGGTTTGCAAAGTATTCTGGGTAACAGAACCTGGTCAGAGCACCAGAAGTCACCCCATCTTGGATTCCCCTAGGTCTCTAGTTTTCAGAAATGCACAGGTTTGGTAGGTTTCCCTAGGTGCCGGCTGAGCTAGAGGCAAAAATCTAAAAGTAGGCACTTTGCAAAAAACACCTCTGTTTTCTGTCAAAAAATACGATGTCTCCACGTTGTGTTTTGGGGCATTTCCTGTTGCGGGCGCTAGGCCTACCCACACAAGTGAGGTATCATTTTTATCTGGAGACTTGGGGGAACGCTGGGTGGGAGGAAATTTGTGGCTCCTCTCAGATTCGAGAACTTTCTGTCACCAAAATATGAGGAAAATTTGTTTTTTTAGCCACATTTTGAGGTATGCAAAGGATTCTGGATAACAGAACCTGATCAGAGCCCCACAAGTCACCCCATCTTAGATTCCCCTAGGTCTCTAGTTTTCAAAAATGCACAGGTTTGGTAGGTTTCCCTCGGTGCCGGCTGAGCTAGAGGCCAAAATCTAAAGGTAGGCACTTTGCAAAAAACACCTCTGTTTTCGGTCAAAAAATGGGATGTGTCCACGTTGTATTTTGGGACATTTCCTGTCGATGTTGCTAGGCCTACCCACACAAGTGAGGTATCATTTTTATCTGGAGACTTGGGGGAACGCTGGGTGGGAAGACATTCGTGGCTCTTCTCAGATTACAGAACTTTCTGTCACTGAAATGTAAGAAAATGTGTTTTTTTAGCCAAATTTTGAGGTTTGCAAAGTATTCTGGGTAACAGAACCTGGTCAGAGACCCACAAGTCACCAAATCTTGGATTCCCCTAGGTCTCTAGTTTTAAAAAATGCACAGGTTTGGTAGGTTTCCCTAGGTGCCGGCTGAGCTAGAGGCCAAAATCTACAAGTAGGCACGTTGCACGAAACACCTCTGTTTTCTGTCAAAAAATGGGATGTGTCCACGTTGTGTTTTGGGACATTTCCTGTCGCTGGTGCTAGGCCCACCCTCACAAGTGAGGTATCATTGTTATCGGGAGACTTGGGGGAATGCTGGGTGGGAGAAAATTTGTGGCTCCTCTCAGATTCGAGAACTTTCTGTCACCAAAGTATGAGGAAAATGTGTTTTTTCAGCCAAATTTTGAGGTTTGCAAAGGATTCTGGGTAACAGAACCTGGTCAGAGCCCCACAAGTCACCACATCTTGGATTCCCCTAGGTGTCTAGTTTTCAAAAATGCACAGGTTTGGTAGGTTTCCCTAGGTGCCGGCTGAGCTAGAGGCCAAAAATTAAAGGCAAGCACTTTGCAAAAAACACCCCCGTTTTCTGTCAAAAAATGGGATGTCTCCACGTTGTGTTTTGGGGCATTTCCTGTTCGGGTGCTAAGCCTACCCACACAAGTGAGGTATCATTTTTATCTGGAGACTTGGGGGAACGCTGGGTGGGAGGAAATTTGTGGTTCCTCTCAGATTCCAGAACTTTCTGTCATCGAAATGTGAGGAAAATGTGTATTTTTAGACAAATTTTGAGGTTTGCAAAGGAGTCTGGCTAACAGAACCTGCTCAGAGCCCGACAAGTCACCCCATCTTGGATTCCCCTAGGTCTCTAGTTTTTAAAAAATGCACATGTTTGGTAGGTTTCCCTCGGTGCCGGCTGAGCTAGAGGCCAAAATCTAAAGGTAGGCACTTTGCAAAAAACACCTCTGTTTTCGGTCAAAAAATGGGATGTGTCCACATTGTGTTCTGGGGCATTTCCTGTCGCGGGCGCTAGGCCTACCCACACAAGTGAGGTATCATTTTTATCTGGAGACTTGGGGGAACGCTGGGTGGGAGGACATTCGTGGCTCTTCTCAGATTACAGAACTTTCTGTCACTGAAATGTAAAAAAATTTGTTTTTTTAGCTAAATTTTGAGGTTTGCAAAGTATTCTGGGTAACAGAACCTGGTCAGAGACCGACAAGTCACCACATCTTGGATTCCCCTAGGTGTCTAGTTTTCAAAAATGCACAGGTTTGGTAGGTTTCCCTAGGTGCCGGCTGAGCTAGAGGCCAAAAATTAAAGGCAAGCACTTTGCAAAAAACACCCCTGTTTTCTGTCAAAAAATGGGATGTCTCCACGTTGTGTTTTGGGGCATTTCCTGTTCGGGTGCTAAGCCTACCCACACAAGTGAGGTATCATTTTTATCTGGAGACTTGGGGGAACGCTGGGTGGGAGGAAATTTGTGGTTCCTCTCAGATTCCAGAACTTTCTGTCATCGAAATGTGAGGAAAATGTGTATTTTTAGACAAATTTTGAGGTTTGCAAAGGAGTCTGGCTAACAGAACCTGCTCAGAGCCCGACAAGTCACCCCATCTTGGATTCCCCTAGGTCTCTAGTTTTTAAAAAATGCACATGTTTGGTAGGTTTCCCTCGGTGCCGGCTGAGCTAGAGGCCAAAATCTAAAGGTAGGCACTTTGCAAAAAACACCTCTGTTTTCGGTCAAAAAATGGGATGTGTCCACGTTGTATTTTGGGACATTTCCTGTCGCTGGTGCTAGGCCCACCCTCACAAGTGAGGTATCATTGTTATCGGGAGACTTGGGGGAATGCTGGGTGGGAGGAAATTTGTGGCTCATCTCAGATTCGAGAACTTTCTGTCACCAAAATATGAGGAAAATGTGTTTTTTCAGCCAAATTTTGAGGTTTGCAAAGGATTCTGGGTAACAGAACCTGGTCAGAGCCCCACAAGTCACCCCATCTTAGATTCCCCTAGGTCTCTAGTTTTAAAAAATGCACAGGTTTGGTAGGTTTCCCTCGGTGCCGGCTGAGCTAGAGGCCAAAATCTAAAGGTAGGCACTTTGCAAAAAACACCTCTGTTTTCGGTCAAAAAATGGGATGTGTCCACGTTGTATTTTGGGACATTTCCTGTCGATGTTGCTAGGCCTACCCACACAAGTGAGGTATCATTTTTATCTGGAGACTTGGGGGAACGCTGGGTGGGAAGACATTCGTGGCTCTTCTCAGATTACAGAACTTTCTGTCACTGAAATGTAAGAAAATGTGTTTTTTTAGCCAAATTTTGAGGTTTGCAAAGTATTCTGGGTAACAGAACCTGGTCAGAGACCCACAAGTCACCAAATCTTGGATTCCCCTAGGTCTCTAGTTTTAAAAAATGCACAGGTTTGGTAGGTTTCCCTAGGTGCCGGCTGAGCTAGAGGCCAAAATCTACAAGTAGGCACGTTGCACGAAACACCTCTGTTTTCTGTCAAAAAATGGGATGTGTCCACGTTGTGTTTTGGGACATTTCCTGTCGCTGGTGCTAGGCCCACCCTCACAAGTGAGGTATCATTGTTATCGGGAGACTTGGGGGAATGCTGGGTGGGAGGAAATTTGTGGCTCCTCTCAGATTCGAGAACTTTCTGTCACCAAAATATGAGGAAAATGTGTTTTTTCAGCCAAATTTTGAGGTTTGCAAAGGATTCTGGGTAACAGAACCTGGTCAGAGCCCACAAGTCACCCCATCTTAGATTCCCCTAGGTCTCTAGTTTTAAAAAATGCACAGGTTTGGTAGGTTTCCCTCGGTGCCGGCTGAGCTAGAGGCCAAAATCTAAAGGTAGGCACTTTGCAAAAAACACCTCTGTTTTCGGTCAAAAAATGGGATGTGTCCACGTTGTATTTTGGGACATTTCCTGTCGATGTTGCTAGGCCTACCCACACAAGTGAGGTATCATTTTTATCTGGAGACTTGGGGGAACGCTGGGTGGGAAGACATTCGTGGCTCTTCTCAGATTACAGAACTTTCTGTCACTGAAATGTAAGAAAATGTGTTTTTTTAGCCAAATTTTGAGGTTTGCAAAGTATTCTGGGTAACAGAACCTGGTCAGAGACCCACAAGTCACCAAATCTTGGATTCCCCTAGGTCTCTAGTTTTAAAAAATGCACAGGTTTGGTAGGTTTCCCTAGGTGCCGGCTGAGCTAGAGGCCAAAATCTACAAGTAGGCACGTTGTACGAAACACCTCTGTTTTCTGTCAAAAAATGGGATGTGTCCACGTTGTGTTTTGGGGCATTTCCTGTCGCGGGCGCTAGGCCTACCCACACAAGTGAGGTATCATTGTTATCTGGAGATTTGGGGGAATGCTGGGTGGGAGAAAATTTGTGGCTCCTCTCAGATTCGAGAACTTTCTGTCACCAAAGTATGAGGAAAATGTGTTTTTTCAGCCAAATTTTGAGGTTTGCAAAGGATTCTGGGTAACAGAACCTGGTCAGAGCCCCACAAGTCACCACATCTTGGATTCCCCTAGGTGTCTAGTTTTCAAAAATGCACAGGTTTGGTAGGTTTCCCTAGGTGCCGGCTGAGCTAGAGGCCAAAAATTAAAGGCAAGCACTTTGCAAAAAACACCCCCGTTTTCTGTCAAAAAATGGGATGTCTCCACGTTGTGTTTTGGGGCATTTCCTGTTCGGGTGCTAAGCCTACCCACACAAGTGAGGTATCATTTTTATCTGGAGACTTGGGGGAACGCTGGGTGGGAGGAAATTTGTGGTTCCTCTCAGATTCCAGAACTTTCTGTCATCGAAATGTGAGGAAAATGTGTATTTTTAGACAAATTTTGAGGTTTGCAAAGGAGTCTGGCTAACAGAACCTGCTCAGAGCCCGACAAGTCACCCCATCTTGGATTCCCCTAGGTCTCTAGTTTTTAAAAAATGCACATGTTTGGTAGGTTTCCCTCGGTGCCGGCTGAGCTAGAGGCCAAAATCTAAAGGTAGGCACTTTGCAAAAAACACCTCTGTTTTCGGTCAAAAAATGGGATGTGTCCACATTGTGTTCTGGGGCATTTCCTGTCGCGGGCGCTAGGCCTACCCACACAAGTGAGGTATCATTTTTATCTGGAGACTTGGGGGAACGCTGGGTGGGAGGACATTCGTGGCTCTTCTCAGATTACAGAACTTTCTGTCACTGAAATGTAAAAAAATTTGTTTTTTTAGCTAAATTTTGAGGTTTGCAAAGTATTCTGGGTAACAGAACCTGGTCAGAGACCGACAAGTCACCACATCTTGGATTCCCCTAGGTGTCTAGTTTTCAAAAATGCACAGGTTTGGTAGGTTTCCCTAGGTGCCGGCTGAGCTAGAGGCCAAAAATTAAAGGCAAGCACTTTGCAAAAAACACCCCTGTTTTCTGTCAAAAAATGGGATGTCTCCACGTTGTGTTTTGGGGCATTTCCTGTTCGGGTGCTAAGCCTACCCACACAAGTGAGGTATCATTTTTATCTGGAGACTTGGGGGAACGCTGGGTGGGAGGAAATTTGTGGTTCCTCTCAGATTCCAGAACTTTCTGTCATCGAAATGTGAGGAAAATGTGTATTTTTAGACAAATTTTGAGGTTTGCAAAGGAGTCTGGCTAACAGAACCTGCTCAGAGCCCGACAAGTCACCCCATCTTGGATTCCCCTAGGTCTCTAGTTTTTAAAAAATGCACATGTTTGGTAGGTTTCCCTCGGTGCCGGCTGAGCTAGAGGCCAAAATCTAAAGGTAGGCACTTTGCAAAAAACACCTCTGTTTTCGGTCAAAAAATGGGATGTGTCCACGTTGTATTTTGGGACATTTCCTGTCGCTGGTGCTAGGCCCACCCTCACAAGTGAGGTATCATTGTTATCGGGAGACTTGGGGGAATGCTGGGTGGGAGGAAATTTGTGGCTCATCTCAGATTCGAGAACTTTCTGTCACCAAAATATGAGGAAAATGTGTTTTTTCAGCCAAATTTTGAGGTTTGCAAAGGATTCTGGGTAACAGAACCTGGTCAGAGCCCACAAGTCACCCCATCTTAGATTCCCCTAGGTCTCTAGTTTTAAAAAATGCACAGGTTTGGTAGGTTTCCCTCGGTGCCGGCTGAGCTAGAGGCCAAAATCTAAAGGTAGGCACTTTGCAAAAAACACCTCTGTTTTCGGTCAAAAAATGGGATGTGTCCACGTTGTATTTTGGGACATTTCCTGTCGCGGGCGCTAGGCCTACCCACACAAGTGAGGTATCATTTTTATCTGGAGACTTGGGGGAACGCTGGGTGGGAAGATGCGTGAAATGGTGCTCACCCGAAGTCGCACAAAGAAGTCCCACGTCGCCGGAGAACAACTTAGGAGGTCGTGCAATGCAGGTTAGAGTGCCGTGGACCCAGGCTGGTCTGTGCACAAAGGATTTCCGCCGGAAGTGCACAGGGGCCGGAGTAGCTGCAAAAGTCTTGGTTCCCAGCAATGCAGTCTAGCGAGGTGAGGCAAGGACTTACCTCCACCAAACTTGGACTGAAGAGTCACTGGACTGTGGGAGTCACTTGGACAGAGTTGCTGGATTCGAGGGACCTCGCTCGTCGTGCTGAGAGGAGACCCAAGGGACCGGTAATGCAGCTTTTTGGTGCCTGCGGTTGCAGGGGGAAGATTCCGTCGACCCACGGGAGATTTCTTCGGAGCTTCTAGTGCAGAGAGGAGGCAGACTACCCCCACAGCATGCACCACCAGGAAAACAGTCGAGAAGGCTGCAGTGTAGGAGGCTGGACTGGCTTGTAGTGAGTACCAAGGGGTACTTGCACCTTGCACCAGGCCCAGTTATCCCTTATTAGTGTATAGGGTGTCTAGCAGCTTAGGCTGATAGATAATGGTAGCTTAGCAGAGCAGCTCAGGCTGAACTAGGAGACGTGTGAAGCTACTACAGTACCACTTAGTGTCATATGCACAATATCATAAGAAAACCCAATACACAGTTATACTAAAAATAAAGGTACTTTATTTTTATGACAATATGCCAAAGTATCTTAGAGTGTACCCTCAGTGAGAGGATAGGAAATATACACAAGATATATATACACAATAGCAAAAATATGCAGTATAGTCTTAGAAAACAGTGCAAACAATGTATAGTTACAATAGGATGCAATGGGGAGACATAGGGATAGGGGCAACACAGACCATATACTCCAGAAGTGGAATGTGAACCACGAATGGACCCCAAACCTATGTGACCTTGTAGAGGGTCGCTGGGACTATTAGAAAATAGTGAGAGTTAGAAAAATAACCCTCCCCAAGACCCTGAAAAGTGAGTGCAAAGTGCACTAAAGTTCCCCTAAGGACAAAATAGTCGTGTTAGAGGAATAATGCAGGAAAGACACAAACCAGCAATGCAACAACTGTGGATTTCCAATCTAGGGTACCTGTGGAATAAGGGGACCAAGTCCAAAAGTCACAAGCAAGTCGGAGATGGGCAGATGCCCAGGAAATGCCAGCTGCGGGTGCAAAGAAGCTTCGACTGGACAGAAGAAGCTGAGGTTTCTGCAGGAACGAAAAGGGCTAGAGACTTCCCCTTTGGTGGACGGATCCCTCTCGCCTTGCAGAGTCGTGCAGAAGTATTTTCCCGCCGGAAAGACGCCAACAAGCCTTGCTACACGCAAATCGTGCGTTTGGCGTTTTTGGACGCTGCTGGGGCCCAGGAGGGACCAGGAGGTAGCAAATTGGACCTGTAGAGAGAGGTGACGTCGAGCAAGACAAAGAGCCCTCACTGAAGCAGGTAGCTCCTGGAGAAGTGCCAGAAACAGGCACTACGAGGATGCGTGAAACGGTGCTCGCCGAAGTTGCACAAAGGAGTCCCACGTCGCCGGAGACCAACTTAGAAAGTCGTGCAATGCAGGTTAGAGTGCCGTGGACCCAGGCGTGGCTGTGCACAAAGGATTTCCGCCGGAAGTGCACAGGGGCCGGAGCAGCTGCAAAGTCGCGGTTCCCAGCAATGCAGCCCAGCGAGGTGAGGCAAGGACTTACCTCCACCAAACTTGGGCTGAAGAGTCACTGGACTGTGGGGGTCACTTGGACAGCATCGCTGGATTCGAGGGACCTCGCTCGTCGTGCTGAGAGGAGACCCAAGGGACCGGTAATGCAGCTTTTTGGTGCCTGCGGTTGCAGGGGGAAGATTCCGTCGACCCACGGGAGATTTCTTCGGAGCTTCTGGTGCAGAGAGGAGGCAGGCTACCCCCACAGCATGCACAAGCAGGAAAACAGTCGAGAAGGCGGCAGGATCAGCGTTACAGAGTTGCAGTAGTCGTCTTTGCTACTATGTTGCAGGTTTGCAGGCTTCCAGCGCGGTCAGCGGTCGTTTCCTTATCAGAAGGTGAAGAGAGAGATGCAGAGGAACTCGGCTGAGCTCATGCATTCGTTATCTAAAGTTTCCCCAGAGACAGAGACCCTAAATAGCCAGAAAAGAGGGTTTGGCTACCTAGGAGAGAGGAAAGGCTACTAACACCTGAAGGAGCCTATCAGCAGGAGTCTCTGACGTCACCTGGTGGCACTGGCCACTCAGAGCAGTCCAGTGTGCCAGCAGCACCTCTGTTTCCAAGATGGCAGAGGTCTGGAGCACACTGGAGGAGCTCTGGACACCTCCCAGGGGAGGTGCAGGTCAGGGGAGTGGTCACTCCCCTTTCCTTTGTCCAGTTTCGCGCCAGAGCAGGGGCTAAGGGGTCCCTGAACCGGTGTAGACTGGCTTATGCAGAATTGGGCACATCTGTGCCCAACAAAGCATTTCCAGAGGCTGGGGGAGGCTACTCCTCCCCTGCCTTCACACCATTTTCCAAAGGGAGAGGGTGTCACACCCTCTCTCAGAGGAAGTTCTTTGTTCTGCCATCCTGGGCCAGGCCTGGCTGGACCCCAGGAGGGCAGCTGCCTGTCTGAGGGGTTGGCAGCAGCAGCAGCTGCAGTGAAACCCCAGGAAGGGCAGTCTGGCAGTACCAGGGTCTGTGCTACAGACCACTGGGATCATGGAATTGTACCAACAATGCCAGGATGGCATAGAGGGGGCAATTCCATGATCATAGACATGTTACATGGCCATATTCGGAGTTACCATGGTGAAGCTACATATAGGTAGTGACCTATATGTAGTGCACGCGTGTAATGGTGTCCCCGCACTCACAAAGTTCAGTGAATTGGCTCTGAACAATGTGGGGGCACCTTGGCTAGTGCCAGGGTGCCCTCACACTAAGTAACTTTGCACCTAACCTTTACCAGGTAAAGGTTAGACATATAGGTGACTTATAAGTTACTTAAGTGCAGTGTAAAATGGCTGTGAAATAACGTGGACGTTATTTCACTCAGGCTGCAGTGGCAGGCCTGTGTAAGAATTGTCAGAGCTCCCTATGGGTGGCAAAAGAAATGCTGCAGCCCATAGGGATCTCCTGGAACCCCAATACCCTGGGTACCTTAGTACCATATACTAGGGAATTATAAGGGTGTTCCAGTAAGCCAATGTAAATTGGTAAAAATGGTCACTAGCCTGTCAGTGACAATTTGGAAAGAAATGAGAGAGCATAACCACTGAGGTTCTGATTAGCAGAGCCTCAGTGAGACAGTTAGTCACTACACAGGTAACACATTCAGGCACACTTATGAGCACTGGGGCCCTGGGTTACCAGGGTCCCAGTGACACATACAACTAAAACAACATATATACAGTGAAAAATGGGGGTAACATGCAAGGCAAGATGGTACTTTCCTACACAACCCCCCCCCAAACGAAGGACAATAAGACTAGCCATGACCTGATGAGTCTTCATTGTCTAAGTGGAAATATCTGGAGAGTCCATCTGCATTGGAGTGGCTACTCCCAGGTCTATGTTCCACTGTATAGTCCATTCCCTGTAGGGATATGGACCACCTCAGCAATTTAGGATTTTCACCTTTCATTTGTTTTAGCCAAAGTAGAGGTTTGTGGTCTGTCTGAACAATGAAGTGAGTGCCAAACAGGTATGGCCTCAACTTCTTCAGAGCCCAGACCACAGCAAAGGCCTCCCTCTCAATGGCAGACCAACGCTTTTCTCTAGGGGTCAACCTCCTACTAATAAAAGCAACAGGTTGATCCTGGCCCTCAGAATTAAGTTGTGATAGGACTGCCCCTACTCCTAATTCAGATGCATCAGTTTGGACATAGAATTTTTTAGAGTAACAAGGGCTTTTCAGGACAGGTGCAGAGCACATGGCCTACTTCAGCTCCTCAAAAGCTTTCTGACAGTTTGCTGTCCATAATACCTTTTTAGGCATTTTCTTGGATGTGAGGTCATTAAGAGGGGCTGCAATGGAGCCATAGTTCTTAATGAACCTCCTGTAATACCCAGTGAGGCCTAGGAAGGCTCTCACCTGAGTCTGAGTGGTAGGGGGAACCCAATCAATAATTGTTTGGATTTTCCCCTGAAGTGGTGCAATCTGTTCCCCACCAACAAGGTGTCCCAGATAAACCACCTTACCCTGCCCTATCTGGCACTTTGAAGCCTTGATAGTGAGGCCTGCCTTTTGCAGGGCCTCCAAAACTTTCCATAGGTGGACCAGGTGATCATCCCAGCTGGAGCTAAAGACAGCTATATCGTCCAAATATGCTGCACTGAAAGCTTCCAGCCCTTGCAGGGCTGTGTTCACCAACCTCTGAAAAGTGGCAGGTGCATTTTTCAAACCAAAAGGCATTACAGTAAACTGGTAATGTCCTCCAATGGTAGAAAATGCAGTCTTAGGTTTAGCATCTTCTGACAATTTGATCTGCCAATACCCTGCAGTCAAATCAAAAGTGCTTAGATACTTGGCAGATGCCAGTGTATCTATGAGCTCATCTGCCCTGGGTATAGGGTGAGCATCAGTTTTGGTTACCAAGTTGAGACCTCTATAGTCTACACAAAACCGCATTTCTTTCTTTCCATCTTTAGAATTGGGTTTTGGTACCAGTACCACAGGAGAAGCCCATGGACTGTCAGAGTGCTCAACCACTCCTAGTTCCAACATTTTGTGAACTTCTTGCTTTATGCAGTCCCTGACATGGTCAGGCTGCCTATAGATCTTACTTTTGACAGGTAAACTGTCTCCAGTATCTATAGTGTGCTCACACCAAGAAGTGGTGCCTGGCACAGTAGAGAAGAGTTCTGAAAATTGTCCTAGGAGATTTATGCAATTGTCTTTCTGCTCAGCAGTAAGACAATCAGCCAAAACTACACCTTCCACAAGAGCATCTTGATCTGTGGAAGAGAAGAGATCAGGTAGAGGATCACTGTCTTCTTCCTGTCCCTCATCTGTTGCCATGAGCAGGGTGAGATCAGCCCTGTCATAGTAGGGTTTCAGGCGGTTGACCTGGAGCACCCTAAGGGGACTCCTGGCAGTGCCTAAGTCAACCAAGTAGGTGACTTCACCCTTCTTTTCAACAATTGTGTGGGGACAACTCCATTTATCTTGGAGTGCTCTTGGGGCCACAGGCTCCAAGACCCACACTTTCTGCCCTGGTTGGTACTGAACCAAAACAGCCTTCTGATCATGCCATTGCTTCTGGAGCTCTTGGCTGGCCTGAAGGTTTTTACTGGCCTTTTTCATGTACT
This sequence comes from Pleurodeles waltl, assembly GCF_031143425.1. Lineage (NCBI taxonomy): Eukaryota > Metazoa > Chordata > Amphibia > Caudata > Salamandridae > Pleurodeles > Pleurodeles waltl. Next base: position 598,188,494 of record NC_090440.1, on the reverse strand, counting down.
CAGCCATCCTTGATCTGAGGCCAAGTACATAATCCACAATATCCTGCTTAGGAGCTTTTAAAGGTTGTTCCCAACCCTCCTTTACAAGTGTGAGTGGACCCCTAACAGGGTGTCCAAAAAGAAGTTCAAAGGGGCTGAAGCCCACTCCTTTCTGGGGTACCTCCCTGTAGGCAAAAAGGAGGCATGGTAGAAGGATATCCCATCTCCTGCGGAGTTTTTCAGGGAGTCCCATAATCATGCCTTTGAGAGTTTTATTAAATCTCTCCACCAGTCCATTTGTTTGTGGATGATAGGGTGTTGTGAACTTGTAAGTTACACCACACTCCTTCCACATGGCCTTTAAGTATGCAGACATGAAATTGCTTCCTCTCTCTGATACTACTTCCTTTGGGAAGCCCACCCTGGAAAATATTCCCAGGAGGGCCTTTGCCACTGCAGGAGCTGTAGTGGTCCTTAAAGGAATAGCTTCAGGATATCTTGTGGCATGGTCCACTACCACCAAGATAAACCTATTGCCTGAAGCAGTAGGACGGTCAAGGGGGCCAACTATGTCAACCCCTACCCTTTCAAAGGGAACCCCAACCACAGGCAGTGGGATAAGGGGTGCCTTTGGGGTGCCACCTGTCTTGCCACTGGCTTGACAGGTTTCACAGGACTTACAAAATTCCTTTGTGTCCTCAGACATCCTAGGCCAATGAAACAATGGAACCAATCTGTCCCAAGTTTTCATTTGACCCAGTGCCCAGCCAGGGGAATGTCATGTGCCAGTGTTAGGAGGAACTTTCTGTACTCCTGAGGAATCACTAATCTCCTGGCAGCTCCAGGTTTAGGATCCCTATGCTCAGTGTACAAGAGGTTGTCCTCCCAGTAAACTCTGTGAGAGTCACTGACATCCCCATTAGCCTGTTTGACAGCTTGCTGTCTGAGACCCTCTAATGTGGGACAGGTTTGCTGTGCCACACTCAGCTCCTCTCTGGCAGGCCCCCCTTCACCCAAAAGCTCAGCAGTGTCTGCTTCCAGCTCCTCTGGTGTAGGTTCTGCACAGGGAGGGAATTCTTCTTCCTCAGAAGTTGAATCCACTGTAGAGGGAGGGATAGTAGGAAGTGGTTTGCTTCTACTAGCCCTAGCTTTAGGGAGCACTTGGTCCATTGTTCCAGGATCCAAGCTTCCCTGTCCTTTTTGCTTTTTGGCCTGAGCCCTTGTCAAAGCAAAAATATGCCCTGGGATGCCCAGCATTGCTGCATGGGCCTCCAACTCCACATCTGACCAAGCTGATGTCTCCAAATCATTCCCTAATAGACAGTCTACAGGTAAATCTGAAGCTACCACAACTTTCTTTGGACCAGTTACCCCCCCCCCCAGTTGAGATTTACAACAGCCATGGGGTGGCTTTGTGTTATGTTGTGAGCATCGGTTACTTGGTACTGGTGTCCAAGTATGTGTTGTTCAGGGTGCACCAGTTTCTCAATCACCATTGTGACACTGGCACCTGTGTCCCTGTAGGCCTGGACCTCAACACCATTTATTAGGGTTAGTTGCTTGTACTTCTCCAAGTTATGGGGGCAAGCAACCAAAGTGGCTAAATCAATAGCCCCTTCAGAGACTAAAGTAGCCTCTGTGGTCTCCCTAATCAGACCAACCCCTGCCTGAATGTGTTACCTGTGTAGTGACTAACTGTCTCACTGAGGCTCTGCTAATCAGAACCTCAGTGGTTATGCTCTCTCATTTCTTTCCAAATTGTCACTAACAGGCTAGTGACCATTTTTACCAATTTACATTGGCTTACTGGAACACCCTTATAATTCCCTAGTATATGGTACTGAGGTACCCAGGGTATTGGGGTTCCAGGAGATCCCTATGGGCTGCAGCATTTCTTTTGCCACCCATAGGGAGCTCTGACAATTCTTACACAGGCCTGCCACTGCAGCCTGAGTGAAATAACGTCCACGTTATTTTACAGCCATTTTACACTGCACTTAAGTAACTTATAAGTCACCTATATGTCTAACCTTTACCTGGTAAAGGTTAGGTGCAAAGTTACTTAGTGTGAGGGCACCCTGGCACTAGCCAAGGTGCCCCCACATTGTTCAGAGCCAATTCTCTGAACTTTGTGAGTGCGGGGACACCATTACACACGTGCACTACATATAGGTCACTACCTATATGTAGCTTCACAATGGTAACTCGAATATGGCCATGTAACATGTCTATGATCATGGAATTGCCCCCTCTATGCCATCCTGGCATAGTTGGCACAATCCCATGATCCCAGTGGTCTGTAGCACAGACCCTGGTACTGCCAAACTGCCCTTCCTGGGGTTTCACTGCAGCTGCTGCTGCTGCCAACCCCTCAGACAGGCATCTGCCCTCCTGGGGTCCAGCCAGGCCTGGCCCAGGATGGCAGAACAAAGAACTTCCTCTGAGAGAGGGTGTGACACCCTCTCCCTTTGGAAAATGGTGTGAAGGCAGGGGAGGAGTAGCCTCCCCCAGCCTCTGGAAATGCTTTGTTGGGCACAGATGTGCCCAATTCTGCATAAGCCAGTCTACACCGGTTCAGGGGACCCCTTAGCCCTGCTCTGGCGCGAAACTGGACAAAGGAAAGGGGAGTGACCACTCCCCTGACCTGCACCTCCCCTGGGAGGTGTCCAGAGCTCCTCCAGTGTGCTCCAGACCTCTGCCATCTTGGAAACAGAGGTGCTGCTGGCACACTGGACTGCTCTGAGTGGCCAGTGCCACCAGGTGACGTCAGAGACTCCTTCTGATAGGCTCCTTCAGGTGTTAGTAGCCTTTCCTCTCTCCTAGGTAGCCAAACCCTCTTTTCTGGCTATTTAGGGTCTCTGTCTCTGGGGAAACTTTAGATAATGAATGCAAGAGCTCATCCGAGTTCCTCTGCATCTCTCTCTTCACCTTCTGCCAAGGAATCGACTGCTGACCGCGCTGGAAGCCTGCAAACCTGCAACATAGTAGCAAAGACGACTACTGCAACTCTGTAACGCTGATCCTGCCGCCTTCTCGACTGTTTTCCTGCTTGTGCATGCTGTGGGGGTAGTCTGCCTCCTCTCTGCACCAGAAGCTCCGAAGAAATCTCCCGTGGGTCGACGGAATCTTCCCCCTGCAACCGCAGGCACCAAAAAGCTGCATTACCGGTCCCTTGGGTCTCCTCTCAGCACGACGAGCGAGGTCCCTCGAATCCAGCGACTCTGTCCAAGTGACCCCCACAGTCCAGTGACTCTTCAGTCCAAGTTTGGTGGAGGTAAGTCCTTGCCTCACCTCGCTGGGCTGCATTGCTGGGAACCGCGACTTTTGCAGCTACTCCGGCCTCTGTGCACTTCCGGCGGAAATCCTTTGTGCACAGTCCAGCCTGGGTCCACAGCACTCTAACCTGCATTGCATGACTTTCTAAGTTGGTCTCCGGCGACGTGGGACTCCTTTGTGCGACTTCGGGAGAGCACCATTTCACGCATCCTCGTAGTGCCTGTTTCTGGCACTTCTCCGGGTGCTACCTGCTTCAGAGAGGGCTCCTTGTCTTACTCGACGTACCCTCTCTCTGCTGGTCCAATTTGCGACCTCCTGGTCCCTCCTGGGCCCCAGCAGCATCCAAAAACCCTAACCGCACGATTTGAAGCTAGCAAGGCTTGTTGGCGTTCTTTCGGCGGGAAAACACTTCTGCTCGACTCTCCACCGCGAGTGGGATCCGTCCACCAAAGGGGAAGTCTCTAGCCCTTTTCGTTCCTGCAGAAACCTCAGCTTCTTCTGTCCAGTAGAAGCTTCTTTGCACCCGCAGCTGGCATTTCCTGGGCATCTGCCCATCTCCGACTTGCTTGTGACTTTTGGACTTGGTCCCCTTATTCCACAGGTACCCTAGATTGGAAATCCACAGTTGTTGCATTGTTGGTTTGTGTCTTTCCTGCATTATTCCTCTAACACGACTTCTTTGTCCTTAGCGGAACTTTAGTGCACTTTGCACTCACTTTTCAGGGTCTTGGGGAGGGTTCTTTTTCTAACTCTCACTATTTTCTAATAGTCATAACGACCCTCTACAAGGTCACATAGGTTTGGGGTCCATTCGTGGTTCGCATTCCACTTTTGGAGTATATGGTTTGTGTTGCCCCTATCCCTATGTTTCCCCATTGCATCCTATTGTAACTATACATTGTTTGCACTGTTTTCTAAGACTATACTGCATATTTTTGCTATTGTGTATATATATCTTGTGTATATTTCCTATCCTCTCACTGAGGGTACACTCTAAGATACTTTGGCATATTGTCATAAAAATAAAGTACCTTTATTTTTAGTATAACTGTGTATTGTGTTTTCTTATGATATTGTGCATATGACACTAGGTGGTACTGTAGTAGCTTCACACGTCTCCTAGTTCAGCCTAAGCTGCTCTGCTAAGCTACCATTATCTATCAGCCTAAGCTGCTAGACACCCTATACACTAATAAGGGATAACTGGGCCTGGTGCAAGGTGCAAGTACCCCTTGGTACTCACTACAAGCCAGTCCAGCCTCCTACATTGGTTGTGCAGCGGTGGGATAAGTGCTTTGAGACTACTTACCACTCTTGTCATTGTACATTTCATAAGAGAAAAATATACAAAGCAAGGTCAGTGTATATACACATAGCCAAAAAGTTTTGCATTTCCTCTTTTCACTCTTTTCTAAGTGCTGAAAAGTACTCCTAACTTTCTAAAAAGTTCTAAAAAGTTTTAAAAGTTTTTTTTCTCTGTCTTTCTAAAAGCTCTGACAAACTTTTTATCTTTTACTATCACTTTAACTCTCTCTAAAAATGTCTGGCACAGGCCAAAATGTTGATCTGTCCAAACTTGCATATGACCACCTTAGCTGGAAAGGAGCAAGGAGTCTCTGTGTAAAGAGAGGTTTGGGTGTAGGGAAGAATCCTTCCTTGGAACTGTTACTTAACATGCTTAGAGAACAGGATAAGGCTAGAAGTGCCCCATCTGTTGAAAAAGTAGCTAATGGTTCTCAATCTGATCCAGGGACTCCCCCAGGAAAAGATTCAGGAAAGAAACTTCCTAGCCTGCCCATTACTAGACAGTCTAGCATAGCTGGTAATGATGATGAGCCACACCATATAAATAGTGTTGTCTCACATCATAGCAAAAGCATTTATTCTCACCATACTGGTAGTAATGTTTCTGTTAGCCAAGCTGTTAGGGTGGCTTCTGTAAGGGACAGGTCTCCTTCTGTTCATTCCCATCATACCTCTGTATCTAGGAATGTCCCTCCCACCAACCCTGATGACAGAATGTTAGAGAGGGAACTCAATAAGTTGAGGGTGGAACAAACCAGACTGAAGCTTAAAAAGCAACAGCTGGATTTGGATAGACAGTCTTTTGAACTAGAGAAGGAAAGACAGAAGTTGGGTTTAGAAACCCATGGTGGCAGCAGCAGTATTCCCCATAGTCATCCTGCAAAAGAGCATGATTCCAGGAATCTGCATAAGATAGTTCCCCCTTATAAGGAGGGTGATGACATTAACAAGTGGTTTGCTGCACTTGAGAGGGCCTGTGTTGTACAGGATGTCCCTCAAAGGCAGTGGGCTGCTATCCTATGGCTGTCATTTAGTGGAAAAGGTAGGGATAGGCTCCTTACTGTGAAAGAAAATGATGCTAATAATTTCCAAGTTCTTAAGAATGCACTCCTGGATGGTTATGGCTTAACCACTGAACAGTACAGGATAAAGATCAGAGAGACCAAAAAGGAGTCTTCACAAGACTGGGTTGATTTCGTTGACCATTCAGTGAAGGCCTTGGAGGGGTGGTTACATGGCAGTAAAGTTACTGATTATGACAGCCTGTATAACTTGATCCTGAGAGAGCATATTCTTAATAATTGTGTGTCTGATTTGTTGCACCAGTACTTGGTGGACTCTGATCTGACTTCTCCCCAAGAATTGGGAAAGAAGGCAGACAAATGGGTCAGAACAAGGGTGAACAGAAAAGTTCATACAGGGGGTGACAAAGATGGCAACAAAAAGAAGGATGGTAAGTCTTCTGACAAGGGTGGGTACAAATCTAAAAATGAGTCTTCATCAGGCCCACAAAAACACTCTGGTGGGGGTGGTGGGCCCAAATCCTCTTTTAATCAGAACAAGGAAAATAAACCATGGTGCTATTTATGTAAAATAAAAGGCCATTGGACAACAGATCCCAGTTGTCCAAAGAAAGGCACCAATGCTCCTACCACTACAACCCCTACTGCTACCCCTAGTGTCCTTACTAATAGCAGTGGTGGTGGGAGCAAACCTACTAATAGCCAATCCAAGGGAGTAGCTGGGCTCACTATTGGTAACTTAGTTGGGGTTGGCCTTGTTAGGGAGGCCACAGAGGCTGTGTTAGTCTCTGAGGGGGCTATTGATTTAGCCACCTTAGTTGCTTGTCCCCTTAATATGGATAAGTACAAGCAGCTACCCCTAATAAATGGTGTTGAGGTTCAGGCCTACAGGGACACTGGTGCCAGTGTGACTATGGTCATAGAGAAACTGGTCCACCCTGAACAACACCTACTTGGTCACCAGTACCAAGTAACCGATGCTCACAACAACACACTTAGCCACCCCATGGCTGTTGTAAATCTCAACTGGGGGGGGGTTACTGGTCCAAAGAAAGTTGTGGTAGCTTCAGATTTACCTGTAGACTGTCTATTAGGGAATGATTTGGAGACATCAGCTTGGTCAGATGTGGAGTTGGAGGCCCATGCAGCAATGCTGGGCATCCCAGGGCATATTTTTGCTTTGACAAGGGCTCAGGCCAAAAAGCAAAAAGGACAGGGAAGCTTGGATCCTGGAACAATGGACCAAGTGCTCCCTAAAGCTAGGGCTAGTAGAAGCAAACCACTTCCTACTATCCCTCCCTCTACAGTGGATTCAACTTCTGAGGAAGAAGAATTCCCTCCCTGTGCAGAACCTACACCAGAGGAGCTGGAAGCAGACACTGCTGAGCTTTTGGGTGAAGGGGGGCCTGCCAGAGAGGAGCTGAGTGTGGCACAGCAAACCTGTCCCACATTAGAGGGTCTCAGACAGCAAGCTGTCAAACAGGCTAATGGGGATGTCAGTGACTCTCACAGAGTTTACTGGGAGGACAACCTCTTGTACACTGAGCATAGGGATCCTAAACCTGGAGCTGCCAGGAGATTAGTGATTCCTCAGGAGTACAGAAAGTTCCTCCTAACACTGGCACATGACATTCCCCTAGCTGGGCATCTAGGACAAATGAAAACTTGGGACAGGCTTGTTCCCCTGTTTCATTGGCATAGAATGTCTGAGGACACAAAGGAATTTTGTAAGTCCTGTGAAACCTGTCAAGCCAGTGGCAAGACAGGTGGCACCCCAAAGGCACCCCTTATCCCACTGCCTGTGGTTGGGGTTCCCTTTGAAAGGGTAGGGGTTGACATAGTTGGCCCCCTTGACCCTCCTACTGCTTCAGGCAATAGGTTTATCTTGGTGGTAGTGGACCATGCCACAAGATATCCTGAAGCTATTCCTTTAAGGACCTCTACAGCACCTGCAGTGGAAAAGGCCCTCCTGGGAATATTTTCCAGGGTGGGCTTCCCAAAGGAAGTGGTATCAGACAGGGGAAGCAATTTCATGTCTGCATACTTAAAGGCCATGTGGAAGGAGTGTGGTGTAACGTACAAGTTCACAACACCCTATCATCCACAAACAAATGGACTGGTGGAGAGATTTAATAAAACTCTCAAAGGCATGATTATGGGTCTCCCTGAAAAACTCCGCAGGAGATGGGATATCCTTCTACCATGCCTCCTTTTTGCCTACAGGGAGGTACCCCAGAAAGGAGTGGGCTTCAGCCCCTTTGAACTTCTTTTTGGACACCCTGTTAGGGGTCCACTCACACTTGTAAAGGAGGGTTGGGAACAACCTTTAAAAGCTCCTAAGCAGGATATTGTGGATTATGTACTTGGCCTCAGATCAAGGATGGCTGAGTACATGAAAAAGGCCAGTAAAAACCTTCAGGCCAGCCAAGAGCTCCAGAAGCAATGGCATGATCAGAAGGCTGTTTTGGTTCAGTACCAACCAGGGCAGAAAGTGTGGGTCTTGGAGCCTGTGGCCCCAAGAGCACTCCAAGATAAATGGAGTGGGCCCCACACAATTGTTGAGAAAAAGGGTGAAGTCACCTATTTAGTTGACTTAGGCACTGCAAGGAGTCCCCTTAGGGAACTCCATGTAAACCGCCTGAAACCCTACTATGACAGGGCTGATCTCACCCTGCTCATGGCAACAGATGAGGGACAGGAAGAAGACAGTGATCCTCTACCTGATCTCTTCTCTTCCACAGAACAAGATGCTCTGGTGGAAGGTGTAGTTTTGGCTGATTGTCTTACTGCGGAGCAGAAAGACAATTGCATAAATCTCCTAGATCAATTCTCTGAACTCTTCTCTACTGTCCCAGGTACCACTTCTGGGTGTGAGCACACTATAGATACTGGAGACAGCTTGCCTGTCAAAAGTAAGATCTATAGGCAGCCTGACCATGTCAGGGACTGCATAAAGCAAGAGGTCCAGAAAATGTTAGAACTAGGAGTGGTTGAGCACTCTGACAGTCCATGGGCTTCTCCTGTGGTACTGGTACCAAAACCCCATTCCAAAGATGGAAAGAAGGAAATGCGTTTTTGTGTAGACTATAGAGGTCTCAACTTGGTAACCAAAACTGATGCTCACCCTATACCCAGGGCAGATGAGCTCATAGATACACTGGCATCTGCCAAGTATCTAAGCACTTTTGACTTGACTGCAGGGTATTGGCAGATCAAATTGTCAGAAGATGCTAAACCTAAGACTGCATTTTCACCCATTGGAGGACATTACCAGTTTACTGTAATGCCTTTTGGTTTGAAAAATGCACCTGCCACTTTTCAGAGGTTGGTGAACACAGTCCTGCAAGGGCTGGAAGCTTTCAGTGCAGCATATTTGGACGATATAGCTGTCTTTAGCTCCAGCTGGGATGATCACCTGGTCCACCTATGGAAAGTTTTGGAGGCCCTGCAAAAGGCAGGCCTCACTATCAAGGCTTCAAAGTGCCAGATAGGGCAGGGTAAGGTGGTTTATCTGGGACACCTTGTTGGTGGGGAACAGATTGCACCACTACAGGGGAAAATCCAAACAATTATTGATTAGGTTCCCCCTACCACTCAGACTCAGGTGAGAGCCTTCCTAGGCCTCACTGGGTATTACAGGAGGTTCATTAAGAACTATGGCTCCATTGCAGCCCCTCTTAATGACCTCACATCCAAGAAAATGCCTAAAAAGGTATTATGGACAGCAAACTGTCAGAAAGCTTTTGAGGAGCTGAAGCAGGCCATGTGCTCTGCACCTGTCCTGAAAAGCCCTTGTTACACTAAAAAATTCTATGTCCAAACTGATGCATCTGAATTAGGAGTAGGGGCAGTCCTATCACAACTTAATTCTGAGGGCCAGGATCAACCTGTTGCTTTTATTAGTAGGAGGTTGACCCCTAGAGAAAAGCGTTGGTCTGCCATTGAGAGGGAGGCCTTTGCTGTGGTCTGGGCTCTGAAGAAGTTGAGGCCATACCTGTTTGGCACTCACTTCATTGTTCAGACAGACCACAAACCTCTACTTTGGCTAAAACAAATGAAAGGTGAAAATCCTAAATTGTTGAGGTGGTCCATATCCCTACAGGGAATGGACTATACAGTGGAACATAGACCTGGGAGTAGCCACTCCAATGCAGATGGACTCTCCAGATATTTCCACTTAGACAATGAAGACTCATCAGGTCATGGCTAGTCTTATAGTCCTTCGTTTGGGGGGGGGGGTTGTGTAGGAAAGTACCATCTTGCCTGACATGTTACCCCCATTTTTCACTGTATATATGTTGTTTTAGTTGTATGTGTCACTGGGACCGTGGTAACCCAGGGCCCCAGTGCTCATAAGTGTGCCTGAATGTGTTACCTGTGTAGTGACTAACTGTCTCACTGAGGCTCTGCTAATCAGAACCTCAGTGGTTATGCTCTCTCATTTCTTTCCAAATTGTCACTAACAGGCTAGTGACCATTTTTACCAATTTACATTGGCTTACTGGAACACCCTTATATTTCCCTAGTATATGGTACTGAGGTACCCAGGGTATTGGGGACTTGTTCCACAGGTACCCTAGATTGGAAATCCACAGTTGTTGCATTGTTGGTTTGTGTCTTTCCTGCATTATTCCTCTAACACAACTTCTTTGTCCTTAGGGGAACTTTAGTGCACTTTGCACTCACTTTTCAGGGTCTTGGGGAGGGTTATTTTTCTAACTCTCACTATTTTCTAATAGTCCCAGCGACCCTCTACAAGGTCACATAGGTTTGGGGTCCATTCGTGGTTCACATTCCACTTTTGGAGTATATGGTTTGTGTTGCCCCTATCCCTATGTTTCCCCATTGCATCCTATTGTAACTCTACATTGTTTGCACTGTTTTCTAAGACTATACTGCATATTTTGGTATTGTGTACATATATCTTGTGTATATTTGCTATCCTCATACTGAGGGTACACTCTGAGATACTTTGGCATATTGTCATAAAAATAAAGTACCTTTATTTTTAGTATATCTGTGTATTGTGTTTTCTTATGATATTGTGCAAGTGACACTAGTGGTACTGTAGGAGCTTCACTCGTCTCCTAGTTCAGCCTAAGCTGCTCTGCTAAGCTACCATTATCTATCAGCCTATGCTGCTAGACACCCTATGCACTAATAAGGGTTAACTGGGCCTGGTGCAAGGTGTAAGTACCCCTTGCTACTCAACACAAGCCAGTCCAGCCTCCTACAAGGAGTAGCCTCCCCCAGCCTCTGGAAATGCTTTCATGGGCACGGATGGTGCCCATTTCTGCATAAGCCAGTCTACATCGGTTCAGGGACCCCTCAGCCCTGCTCTGGCGCGAAACTGGACAAAGGAAAGGGGAGTGACCACTCCCCTGACCTGCACCTCCCCTGGGAGGTGCCCAGAGCTCCTCCAGTGTGCTCCAGACCTCTGCCATCTTGGAAACAGAGGTGCTGCTGGCACACTGGACTGCTCTGAGTGGCCAGGGCCAGCAGGTGACGTCAGAGACTCCTTCTGATAGGCTCCTTTAGGTGTTGCTAGCCTGTCCTCTCTCCTAAGTAGCCAAACCCTCTTTTCTGGCTATTTAGGGTCTCTGCTTTGGGGAATTCCTTAGATAACGAATGCAAGAGCTCATCAGAGTTCCTCTGCATCTCTCTCTTCACCTTCTGCCAAAGAATCGACTGCTGACCGCACTGGAAGCCTGCAAAACTGCATCAAAGTAGCGAAGGCGACTACTGCAACTCTGTAACGCTGATCCTGCCGCCTTCTCGACTGTTTTCCTGGTGGTGCATGCTGTGTGGGTAGTCTGCCTCCTCTCTGCACTAGAAGCTCAGAAGAAATCTCCCGTGGGTTGACGGAATCGTCCCCCTGCAACCGCAGGCACCAAAGAACTGCATCAACGGTCCCCTGGGTCTCCTCTCAGCACGACGAGCGAGGTCCCTTGAATCCAGCAACTCTGTCCAAGTGACTCCCACAGTCCAGTGACTCTTCAGTCCAAGTTTGGTAAAGGTAAGTCCTTGCCTCCCCACGCCAGACTGCATTGCTGGGAACCGCGTCTTTTGCAGCTACTCCGGCTCCTGTGCACTTTTCCAGGATTTCCTTTGTGCACAGCCAAGCCTGGGTCCACGGCACTCTAACCTGCATTGCACGACCTCCTGAGTTGCCCTCCGGCGGCGTGGGACTCTCTTGTGCAACTTCGGGTGAGCACCGTTTCACTCCACTTTGTAGTGCCTGTTCCGGCACTTCTGCAGGTGCTGCTTGCTTCTGAGAGGGCTCCTTGTCTTGCTGGGCGCCCCTTCTGTCCCTTCACGGAATTGGTGACATCCTGGTCCCTCCTGGGCCACAGCAGCATTCAAAAACCCTAACCGCAAGCTTTGCAGCTAGCAAGGCTTGTTGGGGGTCTTTCGGCGGGAAAACACTTCTGCACGACTCTTCACAACGTGTGACATACATCCTCTAAAGGGGAAGTTTCTAGCCCCTTTCGTTCCTGCAGAATCCTCAGCTTCTACCTCCCAGTAGCAGCTTCTTTGCACCCACAGCTGGCATTTCCTGGGCATCTGCCCACTCCCGACTTGACCGTGACTTTTGGACTTGGTCCCCTTGTTCCACAGGTACTCTAGTCTGGAAATCCATTGTTGTTGCATTGCTGGTGTTGGCCTCCCTTGCAGAATTCCCCTATCACGACTTCTGTGCTCTCTGGGGAACTTAGGTGCACTTTACACCTACTTTTCAGGGTCTTGGGGTGGGCTATTTTTCTAACCCTCACTGTTTTCTTACAGTCCCATGTAGGAGGCTGGACTGGCTTGTAGTGAGTACCAAGGGGTACTTGCACCTTGCACCAGGCCCAGTTATCCCTTATTAGTGTATAGGGTGTCTAGCAGCTTAGGCTGATAGATAATGGTAGCTTAGCAGAGCAGTTTAGGCTGAACTAGGAGACGTGTGAAGCTACTACAGTACCACTTAGTGTCATATGCACAATATCATAAGAAAACACAATACACAGTTATACTAAAAATAAAGGTACTTTATTTTTATGACAATATGCCAAAGTATCTTAGAGTGTACCCTCAGTGAGAGGATAGGAAATATACACAAGATATATATACGCAATAGCAAAAATATGCAGTATAATCTTAGAAAACAGTGCAAACAATGTATAGTTACAATAGGATGCAATGGGGAAACATAGGGATAGGGGCAACACAAACCACATACTCCAAAAGTGGAATGCGAACCACTAATGGACCCCAAACCTATGTGACCTTGTAGAGGGTCGTTATGACTATTAGAAAATAGTGAGAGTTAGAAAAATAACCCTCCCCAAGACCCTGAAAAGTGAGTGCAAAGTGCACTAAAGTTCCCCTAAGGACAAAGAAGTCGTGTTAGAGGAATAATGCAGGAAAGACACAAACCAACAATGCAACAACTGTGGATTTCCAATCTAGGGTACCTGTGGAACAAGGGGACCAAGTCCAAAAGTCACAAGCAAGTCGGAGATGGGCAAATGCGCAGGAAATGCCAGCTGCGGGTGCAAAGAAGCTTCTACTGGACAGAAGAAGCTGAGGTTTCTGCAGGAACGAAAAGGGCTAGAGACTTCCCCTTTGGTGGACGGATCTCGCTCGCCGTGGAGAGTCGTGCAGAAGTGTTTTCCCGCCGAAAGAACGCCAACAAGCCTTGCTAGCTGCAAATCATGCGTTTAGCGTTTTTGGACGCTGCTGAGGCCCAGGAGGGACCAGGAGGTCGCAAATTGGACCAGCAGAGAGACGGGACGTCGCGCAAGAAAAGAAGTCCTCTCTGAAGCCGGTAGCTCCCAGAGAAGTGCCAGAAACAGGCACTATAAGTATGCGTGAAACGGTGCTCGCCGAAGTTGCACAAAGGAGTCCCACGTCGCCGGAGACAAAGTTAGAAAGTCGTGCAATGCAGGTTAGAGTGCCATGGACTCAGGCTTGGCTGTGCACAAAGGATTTCCACCGGAAGTGCACAGGGGCCGGAGTAGCTGCAAAAGTCGCGGTTCCCAGCAATGCAGCCCAGCGAGGTGAGGCAAGGACTTACCTCCACCAAACTTGGACTGAAGAGTCACTGGACTGTGGGGGTCACTTGGACAGAGTCGCTGGATTCGAGGGACCTCGCTCGTCGTGCTGAGAGGAGACCCAAGGGACCGGTAATGCAGCTTTTTGGTGCCTGCGGTTGCAGGGGGAAGATTCCGTCGACCCACAGGAGATTTCTTCGGAGCTTCTGGTGCAGAGAGGAGGCAGACTACCCCCACAGCATGCACAAGCAGGAAAACAGTCGAGAAGGCGGCAGGATCAGCGTTACAGAGTTGCAGTAGTTGTCTTTGCTACTATGTTGCAGGTTTGCAGGCTTCCAGCGCGGTCAGCAGTCGATTCCTTGGCAGAAGGTGAAGAGAGAGATGCAGAGGAACTCGGATGAGCTCTTGCATTCGTTATCTAAAGTTTCCCCAGAGACAGAGACCCTAAATAGCCAGAAAAGAGGGTTTGGCTACTTAGGAGAGAGGATAGGCTACTAACACCTGAAGGAGCCTATCAGAAGGAGTCTCTGACGTCACCTGGTGGCACTGGCCACTCAGAGCAGTCCAGTGTGCCAGCAGCACCTCTGTTTCCAAGATGGCAGAGGTCTGGAGCACACTGGAGGAGCTCTGGACACCTCCCAGGGGAGGTGCAGGTCAGGGGAGTGGTCACTCCCCTTTCCTTTGTCCAGTTTCGTGCCAGAGCAGGGCTAAGGGGTCCCCTGAACCGGTGTAGACTGGCTTATGCAGAATTGGGCACCTCTGTGACCAACAAAGCATTTCCAGAGGCTGGGGGAGGCTACTCCTCCCCTGCCTTCACACCATTTTCCAAAGGGAGATGGTGTCACACCCTCTCTCAGAGGAAGTTCTTTGTTCTGCCATCCTGGGCCAGGCCTGGCTGGACCCCAGGAGGGCAGATGCCTGTCTGAGGGGTTGGCAGCAGCTGCAGTGAAACCCCAGGAAGGGCAGTTTGGCAGTACCAGGGTCTGTGCTACAGACCACTGGGATCATGGGATTGTGCCAACTATGCCAGGATGGCATAGTGGGGGCAATTCCATGATCATAGACATGTTACATGGCCATATTCGGAGTTACCGATTGTGAAGCTACATATAGGTAGTGACCTATATGTAGTGCACGCGTGTAATGGTGTCCCCGCACTCACAAAGTTCAGGGAATTGGCTCTGAACAATGTGGGGGCACCTTGGCTAGTGCCAGGGTGCCCACACACTAAGTAACTTTGCACCTAACCTTTACCAGGTAAAGGTTAGACATATAGGTGACTTATAAGTTACTTAAGTGCAGTGTAAAATGGCTGTGAAATAACGTGGACGTTATTTGACTCAGGCTGCAGTGGCAGGCCTGTGTAAGAATTGTCAGAGCTCCCTATGGGTGGCAAAAGAAATGATGCAGCCCATAGGGATCTCCTGGAACCCCAATACCCTGGGTACCTCAGTACCATATACTAGGGAATTATAAGGGTGTTCCAGTAAGCCAATGTAAATTGGTAAAAATGGTCACTAGACTGTTAGTGACAATTTGGAAAGAAATGAGAGAGCATAACCACTGAGGTTCTGATTAGCAGAGCCTCAGTGAGACAGTTAGTCACTACACAGGTAACACATTCAGGCACACTTATGAGCACTGGGGCCCTAGGTTACCAGGGTCCCAGTGACACATACAACTAAAACAACATATATACAGTGAAAAATGGGGGTAACATGCCAGGCAAGATGGTACTTTCCTACACAACCCCCCCCCAAACGAAGGACAATAAGACTAGCCATGACCTGATGAGTCTTCATTGTCTAAGTGGAAATATCTGGAGAGTCCATCTGCATTGGAGTGGCTACTCCCAGGTCTATGTTCCACTGTATAGTCCATTCCCTGTAGGGATATGGACCACCTCAACAATTTAGGATTTTCACCTTTCATTTGTTTTAGCCAAAGTACAGGTTTGTGGTCTGTCTGAACAATGAAGTGAGTGCCAAACAGGTATGGCCTCAACTTCTTCAGAGCCCAGACCACAGCAAAGGCCTCCCTCTCAATGGCAGACCAACGCTTTTCTCTAGGGGTCAACCTTCTACTAATAAAAGCAACAGGTTGATCCTGGCCCTCAAAATTAAGTTGTGATAGGACTGCCCCTACTCCTAATTCAGATGCATCAGTTTGGACATAGAATTTTTTAGAGTAACAAGGGCTTTTCAGGACAGGTGCAGAGCACATGGCCTGCTTCAGCTCCTCAAAAGCTTTCTGACAGTTTGCTGTCCATAATACCTTTTTAGGCATTTTCTTGGATGTGAGGTCATTAAGAGGGGCTGCAATGGAGCCATAGTTCTTAATGAACCTCCTGTAATACCCAGTGAGGCCTAGGAAGGCTCTCACCTGAGTCTGAGTGGTAGGGGGAACCCAATCAATAATTGTTTGGATTTTCCCCTGAAGTGGTGCAATCTGTTCCCCACCAACAAGGTGTCCCAGATAAACCACCTTACCCTGCCCTATCTGGCACTTTGAAGCCTTGATAGTGAGGCCTGCCTTTTGCAGGGCCTCCAAAACTTTCCATAGGTGGACCAGGTGATCATCCCAGCTGGAGCTAAAGACAGTATATCGTCCAAATATGCTGCACTGAAAGCTTCCAGCCCTTGCAGGACTGTGTTCACCAACCTCTGAAAAGTGGCAGGTGCATTTTTCAAACCAAAAGGCATTACAGTAAACTGGTAATGTCCTCCAATGGTAGAAAATGCAGTCTTAGGTTTAGCATCTTCTGATAATTTGATCTGCCAATACCCTGCAGTCAAATCAAAAGTGCTTAGATACTTGGCAGATGCCAGTGTATCTATGAGCTCATCTGCCCTGGGTATAGGGTGAGCATCAGTTTTGGTTACCAAGTTGAGACCTCTATAGTCTACACAAAACCGCATTTCCTTCTTTCCATCTTTGGAATGGGGTTTTGGTACCAGTACCACAGGAGAAGCCCATGGACTGTCAGAGTGCTCAACCACTCCTAGTTCTAACATGTTCTGGACCTCTTGCTTTATGCAGTCCCTGACATGGTCAGGCTGCCTATAGATCTTACTTTTGACAGGTAAACTGTCTCCAGTATCTATAGTGTGCTCACACCAAGAAGTGGTACCTGGCACAGTAGAGAAGAGTTCAGAGAATTGATCTAGGAGATTTATGCAATTATCTTTCTGCTCAGCAGTAAGACAATCAGCCAAAACTACACCTTCCACAAGAGCATCTTGTTCTGTGGAAGAGAAGAGATCAGGTAGAGGATCACTGTCTTCTTCCTGTCCCTCATCAGTTGCCATGAGCAGGGTGAGATCAGCCCTGTCATAGTAGGGTTTCAGGCGGTTGACATGGAGCACCCTAAGGGGACTCCTGGCAGTGCCTAAGTCAACTAAATAGGAGACTTCTCCCTTCTTTTCAACAATTGTGTGGGGACCACTTGTGAGAAGGTAGCCCCTTTCTAGCCTTGTTACCCCCACTTTTGGCCTGTTTGTGAGTGTATGTCAGGGTGTTTGTCACTGTTTTCACTGTCTCACTGGGATCCTGATAGCCAGGCCTCAGTGCTCATAGTGAAAACACTATGTTTTCAGTATGTTTGTTATGTGTCACTGGGATCCTGCTGGTCAGGACCCCAGTGCTCATAGGTTTGTAGCCTATATGTATGTGTCACTGGGACCCTGTCACACAGGGCCCCAGTGCTCATAGGTGTGCATGTATATGTTCCCTGTGTGGTGCCTAACTGTCTCACTGAGGCTCTGCTAACCAGAACCTCAGAGGTTATGCTCTCTCATTACTTTCAAATTGTCACTAACAGGCTAGTGACCAATTTTACCAATTTACATTGGCTTACTGGAACACCCTTATAATTCCCTAGTATATGGTACTGAGGTACCGAGGGTATTGGGGTTCCAGGAGATCCCTATGGGCTGCAGCATTTCTTTTGCCACCCATAGGGAGCTCTGACAATTCTTACACAGGCCTGCCACTGCAGCCTGAGTGAAATAACGTCCACGTTATTTCACAGCCATTTTACACTGCACTTAAGTAACTTATAAGTCACCTATATGTCTAACCTTTACCTGGTAAAGGTTAGGTGCAAAGTTACTTAGTGTGAGGGCACCCTGGCACTAGCCAAGGTGCCCCCACATTGTTCAGAGCCAATTCCCTGAACTTTGTGAGTGCGGGGACACCATTACACGCGTGCACTACATATAGGTCACTACCTATATGTAGCTTCACAATGGTAACTCCGAATATGGCCATGTAACATGTCTATGATCATGGAATTGCCCCCTCTATGCCATCCTGGCATAGTTGGCACAATCACATGATCCCAGTGGTCTGTAGCACAGACCCTGGTACTGCCAAACTGCCTTTCCTGGGGTTTCACTGCAGCTGCTGCTGCTGCCAACCCCTCAGACAGGCATCTGCCCTCCTGGGGTCCAGCCAGGCCTGGCCCAGGATGGCAGAACAAAGAACTTCCTCTGAGAGAGGGTGTGACACCCTCTCCCTTTGGAAAATGGTGTGAAGGCAGGGGAGGAGTAGCCTCCCCCAGCCTCTGGAAATGCTTTCTTGGGCACAGATGTGCCCAATTCTGCATAAGCCAGTCTACACCGGTTCAGGGACCCCTTAGCCCCTGCTCTGGCGCGAAACTGGACAAAGGAAAGGGGAGTGACCACTCCCCTGACCTGCACCTCCCCTGGGAGGTGTCCAGAGCTCCTCCAGTGTGCTCCAGACCTCTGCCATCTTGGAAACAGAGGTGCTGCTGGCACACTGGACTGCTCTGAGTGGCCAGTGCCACCAGGTAACGTCAGAGACTCCTTGTGATAGGCTCCTTCAGGTGTTGCTAGCCTATCCTCTCTCCTAGGTAGCCAAACCCTCTTTTCTGGCTATTTAGGGTCTCTGTCTCTGGGGAAACTTTAGATAACGAATGCATGAGCTCAGCCGAGTTCCTCTGCATCTCTCTCTTCACCTTCTGATAAGGAATCGACTGCTGACCGCGCTGGAAGCCTGCAAACCTGCAACATAGTAGCAAAGACGACTACTGCAACTCTGTAACGCTGATCCTGCCGCCTTCTCGACTGTTTTCCTGCTTGTGCATGCTGTGGGGGTAGCCTGCCTCCTCTCTGCACCAGAAGCTCCGAAGAAATCTCCTGTGGGTCGACGGAATCTTCCCCCTGCAACCGCAGGCACCAAAAAGCTGCATTACCGGTCCCTTGGGTCTCCTCTCAGCACGACGAGCGAGGTCCCTCGAATCCAGCGACTCTGTCCAAGTGACCCCCATAGTCCAGTGACTCTTCAGTCCAAGTTTGGTGGAGGTAAGTCCTTGCCTCACCTCGCTGGGCTGCATTGCTGGGAACCGCGACTTTGCAGCTACTCCGGCCCCTGTGCACTTCCGGCGGAAATCCTTTGTGCACAGCCAAGCCGGGGTCCACAGCACTCAAACCTGCATTGCACGACTTTCTAAGTTGGTCTCCGGCGACGTGGGACTCCTTTGTGCAACTTCGGTGAGCACCGTTTCACACATCCTCGTAGTGCCTGTTTCTGGCACTTGTCCGGGTGCTACCTGCTTTAGTGAGGGCTCTTTGTCTTGCTCGACGTCCCCTCTCTCTTCAGGTCCAATTTGCGACCTCCTGGTCCCTCCTGGGCCCCAGCAGCATCCAAAAACGCCAAACGCACGATTTGCGACTAGCAAGGCTTGTTGGCGTCCTTTCAGCGGGAAAATACTTCTGCACGACTCTCCAAGGCAAGAGGGATCCGTCAACCAAAGGGGAAGTCTCTAGCCCTTTTCGTTCCTGCAGAAACCTCAGCTTCTTCTGTCCAGTCAAAGCTTCTTTGCACCCGCAGCTGGCATTTCCTGGGCATCTGCCCATCTCCGACTTACTTGTGACTTTTGGACTTGGTCCCCTTGTTCCACAGGTACCCTAGATTGGAAATCCACAGTTGTTGCATTGCTGGTTTGTGTCTTTCCTGCATTATTCCTCTAACACAACTACTTTGTCCTTAGGGGAACTTTAGTGCACTTTGCACTCACTTTTCAGGGTCTTGGGGAGGGTTATTTTTCTAACTCTCACTATTTTCTAATAGTCCCAGCGACCCTCTACAAGGTCACATAGGTTTGGGGTCCATTTGTGGTTCGCATTCCACTTTTGGAGTATATGGTTTGTGTTGCCCCTATCCCTATGTTTCCCCATTGCATCCTATTGTAACTATACATTGTTTGCACTGTTTTCTAAGACTATACTGCATATTTTTGCTATTGTGTATATATATCTTGTGTATATTTCCTATCCTCCCACTGAGGGTACACTCTAAGATACTTTGGCATATTGTCATAAAAATAAAGTACCTTTATTTTTAGTATAACTGTGTATTGTGTTTTCTTATGATATTGTGCATATGACACTAAGTGGTACTGTAGTAGCTTCACACGTCTCCTAGTTCAGCCTAAGCTGCTCTGCTAAGCTACCATTATCTATCAGCCTAAGCTGCTAGACACCCTATACACTAATAAGGGATAACTGGGCCTGGTGCAAGGTGCAAGTACCCCTTGGTACTCACTACAAGCCCGTCCAGCCTCCTACATTGGTTGTGCAGTGGTGGGATAAGTGCTTGAGACTACTTACCACTCTTGTCATTGTACTTTTCATAAGAGAAAAATATACAAAACAAGGTCAGTGTATATACACATAGCCAAAAAGTTTTGCATTTCCTCTTTTCACTCTTTTCTAAGTGCTGAAAAGTACTTCTAAACTTTCAAAAAGTTCTTAAAAGTTTAAAAAGTTTTTTTCTGTCTTTCCAAAAAGTTCTGAAAACTTTTTTCTCTTTTTCTATCACTTTAACTCTCTCTAAAAATGTCTGGCACAGGCCAAAGTGTTGATCTGTCCAAACTTGCATATGACAACCTTAGCTGGAAAAGAGCAAGGACTCTCTGTATAGAGAGAGGTTTGAGTGTAGCGAAGAATCCTTCCTTGGAACTGTTACTTAACATGCTTAGAGAACAGGATAAGGCCATAGGTGCCCCATCTGTTGAAAAAGTACCTAATAGTTCCCAATCTGATTCAGGGACTCCCCCAGGAAAAGATTCAGGAAAGAAACTTCCTAGCCTGCCCATTACTAGACAATCTAGCATAGATGGTAATGATGATGAGCCACACCAAATAAATAGTGTTGTCTCACATCATAGCAAAAGCATTTATTCTCACCATACTGATAGTAATGTTTCTGTAAACCAAGCTGTTAGGGTGGCTTCTGTAAGGGACAGGTCTCCTTCTGTTCATTCCCATCATAGCTCTGTTTCTAGAAATGTCCCTCCCACCAACCCTGATGACAGAATGTTAGAGAGGGAACTCAATAAGTTGAGGGTGGAACAAACCAGACTGAAGCTTAAAAAGCAACAGCTGGATTTGGATAGACAGTCTTTTGAATTAGAGAAGGAAAGACAGAAGTTGGGTTTAGATACCCATGGTGGCAGCAGCAGTATTCCCCATAGTCATCCTGCAAAAGAGCATGATTCCAGGAATCTGCACAAGATAGTTCCCCCTTATAAGGAGGGGGATGACATTAACAAGTGGTTTGCTGCACTTGAGAGGGCCTGTGTTGTACAAGATGTCCCTCAAAGGCAGTGGGCTGCTATCCTATGGCTATCATTTAGTGGAAAAGGTAGGGATAGGCTCCTTACTGTGAAAGAAAATGATGCCAATAATTTTACAGTTCTTAAGAATGCACTCCTGGATGGTTATGGCTTAACCACTGAACAGTACAGGATAAAGTTCAGAGAGACCAAAAAGGAGTCTTCACAAGACTGGGTTGATTTCATTGACCATTCAGTGAAGGCCTTGGAGGGGTGGTTACATGGCAGTAAAGTTACTGATTATGAAAGCCTGTATAACACAATCCTGAGAGAGCATATACTTAATAATTGTGTGTCTGATTTGTTGCACCAGTACCTGGTAGACTCTGATCTGACCTCTCCCCAAGAATTGGGAAAGAAGGCAGACAAATGGGTCAGAACAAGGGTGAACAGAAAAGTTCATACAGGGGGTGACAAAGATGGCAATAAGAAGAAAGATGGTGAAAAATCTCAAGATAAGCATGGGGATAAGGGTAAAACCAAAGATCCCACTTCAAATCTTAAACACTCTTCAGAGGGTGGGGATAAAACAAATTCTTCCTCTTCTTCCCAACCTGCACACATTAAAAAGCCTTGGTGCTTTGTGTGTAAAAATAGAGGCCATAGGCCAGGGGATAAGTCCTGTCCAGGTAAACCCCCTGAGCCTACCACCACTAATACATCAAGCTCTAGTGCCCCTAGCAGTAGTGGTACTAGTGGTGGGACTGCTGGCAACAGTCAAGCAAAGGGTGCAGTTGGGTTCACTTATGGGTCCATAGTAGAAACTGGGGTAGTCAGTCCCAAGACAGTTTCTGTCACACCTAGTGGCACTGGCCTTGCCACACTGGCTGCTTGTCCCCTTACAATGGATAAGTACAGGCAGACAGTTTCAATAAATGGTGTTGAGGCCTTGGCCTACAGGGACACAGGTGCCAGTTTCACTTTGGTGACTGAAAACCTAGTGCCTCCTGAACAACACATCATTGGACAACAGTATAAGATTATTGATGTCCATAACTCCACTAAGTTTCTTCCCTTAGCTATAATTCAGTTTAGTTGGGGTGGAGTTACTGGCCCTAAGCAGGTGGGAGGTGTCCAGAGCTCCTCCAGTGTGCTCCAGACCTCTGCCATCTTGGAAACAGAGGTGCTGCTGGCACACCGGACTGCTCTGAGTGGCCAGTGCCACCAGGTGACGTCAGAGACTCCTTGTGATAGGCTCCTTCAGGTGTTGCTAGCCTATCCTCTCTCCTAGGTAGCCAAACCCTCTTTTCTGGCTATTTAGGGTCTCTGTCTCTGGGGAAACTTTAGATAACGAATGCATGAGCTCAGCCGAGTTCCTCTGCATCTCTCTCTTCACCTTCTGATAAGGAATCGACTGCTGACCGCGCTGGAAGCCTGCAAACCTGCAACATAGTAGCAAAGACGACTACTGCAACTCTGTAACGCTGATCCTGCCGCCTTCTCGACTGTTTTCCTGCTTGTGCATGCTGTGGGGGTAGCCTGCCTCCTCTCTGCACCAGAAGCTCCGAAGAAATCTCCCGTGGGTCGACGGAATCTTCCCCCTGCAACCGCAGGCACCAAAAAGCTGCATTACCGGTCCCTTGGGTCTCCTCTCAGCACGACGAGCGAGGTCCCTCGAATCCAGCGACTCTGTCCAAGTGACCCCCACAGTCCAGTGACTCTTCAGCCCAAGTTTGGTGGAGGTAAGTCCTTGCCTCACCTCGCTGGGCTGCATTGCTGGGAACCGCGACTTTGCAGCTACTCCGGCCCCTGTGCACTTCCGGCGGAAATCCTTTGTGCACAGCCAAGCCGGGGTCCACAGCACTCTAACCTGCATTGCACAACTTTCTAAGTTGGTCTCCGGCGACGTGGGACTCCTTTGTGCAACTTCGGTGAGCACCGTTTCACGCATCCTCGTAGTGCCTGTTTCTGGCACTTCTCTGGGTGCTACCTGCTTCAGTGAGGGCTCTTTGTCTTGCTCTACGTCCCTTCTCTCTACAGGTCCAATTTGCGACCTCCTGATCCCTCCTGGGCCCCAGCAGTGTCCAAAAACGCCAAACGCACGATTTGCGACTAGCAAGGCTTGTTGGCGTCCTTTCAGCGGGAAAACACTTCTGCACGACTCTCCAAGGCGAATGGGATCCGTCCACCAAAGGGGAAGTCTCTAGCCCTTTTCGTTCCTGCAGAAACCTCAGCTTCTTCTGTCCAGTCGAAGCTTCTTTGCACCCGCAGCTGGCATTTCCTGGGCATCTGCCCATCTCCGACTTACTTGTGACTTTTGGACTTGGTCCCCTTGTTCCACAGGTACCCTAGATTGGAAATCCACAGTTGTTGCATTGCTGGTTTGTGTCTTTCCTGCATTATTCCTCTAACACGACTACTTTGTCCTTAGGGGAACTTTAGTGCACTTTGCACTCACTTTTCAGGGTCTTGGGGTGAGTTATTTTTCTAACTCTCACTATTTTCTAATAGTCCCAGCGACCCTCTACAAGGTCACATAGGTTTGGGGTCCATTCGTGGTTCGCATTCCACTTTTGGAGTATATGGTTTGTGTTGCCCCTATCCCTATGTTTCCCCATTGCATCCTATTGTAACTATACATTGTTTGCACTGTTTTCTAAGACTATACTGCATATTTTTGCTATTGTGTATATATATCTTGTGTATATTTCCTATCCTCCCACTGAGGGTACACTCTAAGATACTTTGGCATATTGTCATAAAAATAAAGTACCTTTATTTTTAGTATAACTGTGTATTGTGTTTTCTTATGATACTGTGCATAAGACACTAAGTGGTACTGTAGTAGCTTCACACGTCTCCTAGTTCAGCCTAAGCTGCTCTGCTAAGCTACCATTATCTATCAGCCTAAGCTGTTAGACACCCTATACACTAATAAGGGATAACTGGGCCTGGTGCAAGGTGCAAGTACCCCTTGGTACTCACTACAAGCCAGTCCAGCCTCCTACACCACTCCATTTATCTTGGAGTGCTCTTGGGGCCACAGAATCCACAGGTAGCTAATGTATCCACCAGAAAAGTCGTTACCGAAGGTAAGTAACTCGTTCTTCTGATGGATACAACTACCTGTGGATTCCTCACCTAATGAATAGAGTCCCAAAGCAGTACCACGCCTGGCGGTGGGTGCCCAAATGGTCAAACCAAGAAATCCTGCAGCACTGACCGTGCAAAATGGCCGTCCCTTCTAACCTCAGAATCCAAACAGTAATTGTAGGAAAGTACCATCTTGCCTGGCATGTTACCCCCATTTTTCACTGTATATACAGGGAGTGCAGAATTATTAGGCAAGTTGTATTTTTGAGGATTAATTTTATTATTGAACAACAACCATGTTCTCAATGAACCCAAAAAACTCATTAATATCAAAGCTGAATATTTTTGGAAGTAGTTTTTAGTTTGTTTTTAGTTTTAGCTATGTTAGGGGGATATCTGTGTGTGCAGGTGACTATTACTGTGCATAATTATTAGGCAACTTAACAAAAAAAAATAGATACCCATTTCAATTATTTATTATTACCAGTGAAACCAATATAACATCTCAACATTCACAAATATACATTTCTGACATTCAAAAACAAAACAAAAACAAATCAGTGACCAATATAGCCACCTTTCTTTGCAAGGACACTCAAAAGCCTGCCATCCATGGATTCTGTCAGTGTTTTGATCTGTTCACCATCAACATTGCGTGCAGCAGCAACCACCGCCTCCCAGACACTGTTCAGAGAGGTGTACTGTTTTCCCTCCTTGTAACTCTCACATTTGATGATGGACCACAGGTTCTCAATGGGGTTCAGATCAGGTGAACAAGGAGGCCATGTCATTAGATTTCCTTCTTTTATACCCTTTCTTGCCAGCCACGCTGTGGAGTACTTGGACGCGTGTGATGGAGCATTGTCCTGCATGAGAATCATGTTTTTCTTGAAGGATGCAGACTTCTTCCTGTACCACTGCTTGAAGAAGGTGTCTTCCAGGAACTGGCAGTAGGACTGGGAGTTGAGCTTGACTCCATCCTCAACCCGAAAAGGCCCCACAAGCTCATCTTTGATGATACCAGCCCAAATCAGTACTCCACCTCCACCTTGCTGGCGTCTGAGTCGGACTGGAGCTCTCTGCCCTTTACCAATCCAGCCACGGGCCCATCCATCTGGCCCATCAAGACTCACTCTCATTTCATCAGTCCATAAAACCTTAGAAAAATCAGTCTTGAGATATTTCTTGGCCCAGTCTTGACGTTTCAGCTTGTGTGTCTTGTTCAGTGGTGGTCGTCTTTCAGCCTTTCTTACCTTGGCCATGTCTCTGAGTATTGCACACCTTGTGCTTTTGGGCACTCCAGTGATGTTGCAGCTCTGAAATATGGCCAAACTGGTGGCAAGTGGCATCGTGGCAGCTGCACGCTTGACTTTTCTCAGTTCATGGGCAGTTATTTTGCGCCTTGGTTTTTCCACACGCTTCTTGCGACCCTGTTGACTATTTTGAATGAAACGCTTGATTGTTCGATGATCACGCTTCAGAAGCTTTGCAATTTTAAGAGTGCTGCATCCCTCTGCAAGATATCTCACTATTTTTGACTTTTCTGAGCCTGTCAAGTCCTTCTTTTGACCCATTTTGCCAAAGGAAAGGAAGTTGCCTAATAATTATGCACACCTGATATAGGGTGTTGATGTCATTAGACCACACCCCTTCTCATTACAGAGATGCACATCACCTAATATGCTTAATTGGTAGTAGGCTTTCGAGCCTATACAGCTTGGAGTAAGACAACATGCATAAAGATGATGATGTGGTCAAAATACTAATTTGCCTAATAATTCTGCACTCCCTGTATGTTGTTTTAGTTGTATGTGTCACTGGGACCCTGGTAACCTAGGGCCCCAGTGCTCATAAGTGTGCCTGAATGTGTTACCTGTGTAGTGACTAACTGTCTCACTGAGGCTCTGCTAATCAGAACCTCAGTGGTTATGCTCTCTCATTTCTTTCCAAATTGTCACTAACAGGCTAGTGACCATTTTTACCAATTTACATTGGCTTACTGGAACACCCTTATAATTCCCTAGTATATGGTACTGAGGTTCCCAGGGTATTGGGGTTCCAGGAGATCCCTATGGGCTGCAGCATTTCTTTTGCCACCCATAGGGAGCTCTGACAATTCTTACACAGGCCTGCCACTGCAGCCTGAGTGAAATAACGTCCACGTTATTTCACAGCCATTTTACACTGCACTTAAGTAACTTATAAGTCACCTATATGTCTAACCTTTACCTGGTAAAGGTTAGGTGCAAAGTTACTTAGTGTGAGGGCACCCTGGCACTAGCCAAGGTGCCCCCACATTGTTCAGAGCCAATTCCCTGAACTTTGTGAGTGCGGGGACACCATTACACGCGTCCACTACATATAGGTCACTACCTATATGTAGCTTCACCATGGTAACTCCGAATATGGCCATGTAACATGTCTATGATCATGGAATTGCCCCCTCTATACCATCCTGGCATAGTTGGCACAATCCCATGATCCCAGTGGTCTGTAGCACAGACCCTGGTACTGCCAAACTGCCCTTCCTGGGGTTCCTCTGCAGCTGCTGCTGCTGCCAACCCCTCAGACAGGCAGCTGCCCTCCTGGGGTCCAGCCAGGCCTGGCCCAGGATGGCAGAACAAAGAACTTCCTCTGAGAGAGGGTGTGACACCCTCTCCCTTTGGAAAATGGTGTGAAGGCAGGGGAGGAGTAGCCTCCCCCAGCCTCTGGAAATGCTTTGTTGGGCACAGAGGTGCCCAATTCTGCATAAGCCAGTCTACACCGGTTCAGGGACCCCTTAGCCCCTGCTCTGGCACGAAACTGGACAAAGGAAAGGGGAGTGACCACTCACCTGACCTGCACCTCCCCTGGGAGGTGTCCAGAGCTCCTCCAGTGTGCTCCAGACCTCTGCCATCTTGGAAACAGAGGTGCTGCTGGCACACTGGACTGCTCTGAGTGGCCAGTGCCACCAGGTGACGTCAGAGACTCCTGCTGATAGGCTCCTTCAGGTGTTAGTAGCCTATCCTCTCTCCTAAGTAGCCAAACCCTCTTTTCTGGCTATTTAGGGTCTCTGTCTCTGGGGAAACTTTAGATAACGAATGCAAGAGCTCATCCGAGTTCCTCTGCATCTCCCTCTTCACCTTCTGATAAGGAAACGACCGCTGACCGCGCTGGAAGCCTGCAAACCTGCAACATAGTAGCAAAGACGACTACTGCAACTCTGTAACGCTGATCCTGCCGCCTTCTCGACTGTTTTCCTGCTTGTGCATGCTGTGGGGGTAGTCTGCCTCCTCTCTGCACCAGAAGCTCAGAAGAAATCTCCCGTGGGTCGACGGAATCTTCCCCCTGCAACCGCAGGCACCAAAAAGCTGCATCACCGGTCCCTTGGGTCTCCTCTCAGAACGATGAGCGAGGTCCCTCGAATCCAGCGATGCTGTCCAAGTGACCCCCACAGTCCAGTGACTCTTCAGCCCAAGTTTGGTGGAGGTAAGTCCTTGCCTCACCTCGCTGGGCTGCATTGCTGGGAACCACGACTTTGCAGCTACTCCGGCCCCTGTGCACTTCCGGCGGAAATCCTTTGTGCACAGCCAAGCCTGGGTCCACGGCACTCTAACCTGCATTGCACGACTTTCTAAGTTGGTCTCCGGCGACGTGGGACTCCTTTGTGCAACTTCGGTGAGCACCGTTTCACGCATCCTCGTAGTGCCTGTTTCTGGCACTTCTCCGGGTGCTACCTGCTTCAGTGAGGGCTCTTTGTCTTGCTCGACGTCCCCTCTCTCTTCAGGTCCAATTTGCGACCTCCTGATCCCTCCTGGGTCCCAGCAGCGTCCAAAAACGCCAAACGCACGATTTGCGCCTAGCAAGGCTTGTTGGCGTCATTTTGGCGGGAAAACACTTCTGCACGACTCTCCAAGGCGAGCGGGATCCGTCCACCAAAGGGGAAGTCTCTAGCCCTTTTCGTTCCTGCAGAAATCTCAGCTTCTTCTGTCCAGTTGAAGCTTCTTTGCACCCGCAGCTGGCATTTCCTGGGCATCTGCCCATCTCCGACTTGCTTGTGACTTTTGGACTTGGTCACCTTGTTCCACAGGTACCCTAGATTGGAAATCCACAGTTGTTGCATTGCTGGTTTGTGTCTTTCCTGCATTATTCCTCTAACACGACTTCTTGGTCCTTAGGGGAACTTTAGTGCACTTTGCACTCACTTTTCAGGGTCTTGGGGAGGGTTATTTTTCTAACTCTCACTATTTTCTAATAGTCCCAGCGACCCTCTACAAGGTCACATAGGTTTGGGGTCCATTCGTGGTTCGCATTCCACTTTTGGAGTATATGGTTTGTGTTGCCCCTATCCCTATGTTTCCCCATTGCATCCTATTGTAACTATACATTGTTTGCACTGTTTTCTAAGACTATACTGCATATTTTTGCTATTGTGTATATATATCTTGTGTATATTTCCTATCCTCTCACTGAGGGTACACTCTAAGATACTTTGGCATATTGTCATAAAAATAAAGTACCTTTATTTTTTGTATAACTGTGTATTGTGTTTTCTTATGATATTGTGCATATGACACTAAGTGGTACTGTAGTAGCTTCACACGTCTCCTAGTTCAGCCTAAGCTGCTCTGCTAAGCTACCATTATCTATCAGCCTAAGCTGCTAGACACCCTATACACTAATAAGGGATAACTGGGCCTGGTGTAAGGTGCAAGTACCCCTTGGTACTCACTACAAGCCAGTCCAGCCTCCTACAGTAATGTTTTGCAAAAGTGTGAAGGGATGACCAAGTTGCGGCCTTGCAGATGTCGACCACAGGAACACCTCTGGCCAAGGCCGAAGTGGCCGACTTAGCTCTGGTGGAATGAGCTCTAATGCCCTCAGGAGGATCCTTCTTTGCCAAAGAGTAACAGATTTTAATGCAAAGAACAACCCACCTGGATAGTGTTCTCTTGTGGACTGCCTTTCCTCTCCTCTTGCCCACGTATCCAATAGACAGCTGATCCTCCAGCCTGAAATCCTTTGTTCTATCAATAAAGAAGCTCAACGCCCTCTTTGGGTCCAGACGGTGTAGTCTTTCTTCCTCTTTGGAAGGATGAGGCGGAGGATAGAACGTGGACAAAGTAATTGCCTGAGCCAAATGGAAAGGTGAAACAACCTTCGGGAGGAAAGCAGCCTTGGTCCTCAACACCACCTTATCCCCATAAAAAGTTGTATAAGGAGGTTTTACTGATAAGGTCTGCAACTCACTCACTCTCCTTGCTGATGTTATAGCTATCAGGAAGACTGTTTTTAAAAACAAATACCTTAAGGGGCAAGAATGCATAGGTTCAAAAGGGGACCCCATAAGGAAAGTCAGGACCAAGGACAAATCCCATTGCGGCATAACGAATGGTTTTGGAGGATATTTATTTAGAAGACCTTTCAAGAATCTGATAACAATAGGGGATTTAAATAAAGATGGTTGGTCTGGAAGACATATGAAGGCTGACAAGGCCGATAAATAACCCTTAATGGTAGCCACTGCACAACCTTTCTGCGCTAGAGACAGAGCAAAAGACAAAACGTCCGATAGATGAGCATGTAAGGGATCAATCTGCCTCTCTCCACACCACGCAACAAATTTAGACCATCTATTAGCGTAGATAGATTTAGTGGAGTGTCGCCTGGCCGCTAATATAACATCCACTACCTCAGGCGGGAGAGAGAAGGAACTCAGGTTGCCCCGTTCAATCTCCAGGCATGTAGGTGCAAACTCTGGAGGTTGGGGTGTAAAACCTGCCCCTGCGACTGCGAGAGGAGGTCTGCCCTGAGAGGGAGACGGAGCGGAGGGCACATTGAGAGTTGGAGAAGGTCGGAGTACCATACCCTCCTTGGCCAATCCGGAGCTATTAGGATGACTAGAGCCCGGTCCTGGCGAATCTTTCTCAATACTCGAGGAATCAAGGGTATGGGAGGAAACGCGTAAAGCAACTGGCCGCACCAGGTTATTTGAAACGCGTCCCCCAACGTTCCCTGCATCGGATACTGGAGACTGCAGAATAACGGACAATGCGCGTTCTCTCGAGTGGCAAACAGATCTACCCGAGGAAACCCCCACCTCTGGAAGATTAAACAGACTTGATCTGGATGGAGACGCCACTCGTGGTCTGCCGAGAATTGGCGACTGAGACTGTCCGCACGCACGTTTAAGACTCCGGCCAGATGGTTTGCTATCAAGCAAATCTGATGGTCCTTTGTCCAGGACCATAGTCGAAGAGCTTCTCTGCAGAGAAGGTACGACCCTACTCCTCCCTGCTTGTTTATGTACCACATCGTGGTAGTATTGTCCGTTAGAACCTGTACCGACTGACCACGAAGGGAAGGGAGGAAGGCCTTGAGAGCCAGACGTACAGCCCGTAACTCTAACAGATTGATGTGAAACATCTGTTCCTCTGGAGACCAAAGGCCTTTGATCTCCAGATCCCCCAGATGAGCTCCCACCCTAGAGTGGAAGCATCCATTATGACTGTGGCCACTGGTGGTGACTGCTCGAACGGCTTTCCTTGTGAAAGATTGTTGCTTGCAATCCACCACTTCAAATCCACAGCAGCATCTCTGGAGATCTTGACAGTACTCTCTAGATCCCCTTTGTGTTGAGACCACTGCCTTCGGAGGCACCACTGAAGAGCCCTCATGTGCCAGCGAGCATGCGTGACCAACAGAATGCAGGAGGCAAACAGACCGAGCAGACGAAGGACCTTGAGGACTGGAACTACCGCTCCATTTCGAAACATTGGAACCAAATCCTGAATATCTTGAATCCGCTGAGGCGGAGGAAAGGCCCGACCCAATGTTGTATCCAGTACTGCCCCTATGAACAGGAGGCGCTGAGAGGGCTCTAGGTGAGATTTGGGCTCGTTCACCGAAAAACCCAGGTCGAACAACAACTGGGTTGTTGACTGCAGATGATGCGACACAAGCTCCGGGGACTTGGCTTTGATCAACCAGTCGTCCAAGTAAGGGAATACTGCTATCCCCTTCCTTCTGAGTTCTGCCGCAACCACCGACATCACCTTCGTGAAGACTCGAGGTGCTGAAGTAAGACCAAACGGAAGGACCGCAAACTGATAGTGCTGCGATCCCACCACAAACCGGAGATACTTCCTGTGTGACTTGAGTATCGGGATATGAAAGTAAGCATCCTGCAAGTCGACAGACACCATCCAGTCTTCCTTGTTCAACGCCAAAAGCACCTGTGCTAGGGTCAGCATCTTGAACTTTTCCTGCTTGAGGAACCAATTCAAGATCCTCAGGTCCAGGATTGGTCTCAAACGACCATCCTTCTTGGGAATCAGGAAATACCTTGAGTAACATCCTCGACCCCTTTCCTGCTCTGGGACCAACTCCACCGCGCCCTTTGAAAGGAGGGCTTGTACCTCCTGTTCTAGCAACAGGAGGTGTTCTTCTGAACAATAAGAAGGGCGGGGTGGGATGAGGGGCGGGAACTCCCGAAAGGGAAGGGTGTAGCCTTTTCCCACAATACTGAGAACCCAAGTGTCCGTTGTAACAGTCTTCCATTTGGCGAGAAAATGCTGTAATCTTCCCCCTACAGGAGAGGAGTGAGTGGGGAATGGTGGAAGCCTAAGGCTGATTCCCCTGCTGCACCCCGCCAGAGGATGAGGAAGAGGCAGAGTGCTGCTGAGAGGCTCCTCTGGTGCGGACCCTACCTCTCCCTCTAAAAGATCTATAGGGATGGGAAGAGGCAGGTTGCTGATATCTTCCCCGAAAGGAAGAGGAGGAAGAGCCACGCCCAAATCCACGAAACCTCCTGCAAAATCTGGAAGAGGCCGTGGAAGAAGGAGCTTGGAGCCCTAACGACTTAGCCGTGGCCCTGCTCTCCTTAAAACGTTCCAAGGCCGAATCAGCCTTGGCTCCAAACAGTTTGTCCCCATCAAACGGGAGATCCAACAATGTGGACTGTACATCCGCAGAAAAGCCCGAGTTACGGAGCCAGGCCTGCCTCCTTGCCACCACAGTTGTGCCCATTGCTCTGGCCACCGAGTCGGTCGTATCCAGTCCAGTCTGGATAATCTGGGTCGCAGCAGCCTGGGCATTTGAAACAACGTCCAAAAGACCCTGGGGAAGCTCTGTAAATGATGAGGAAATGTCATCCATCAGAGCATGAATATACCTCCCCAGGATACAGGTTGCGTTGGTGGCCTTCAACGCCAGACTGCAGGACGAAAAAATCTTCTTGGACTGCGCCTCCAGTTTCTTTGAATCTCTGTCCCCAGGCACCGTCGGGAAAGAACCAGGCGCTGACTTGGATGAACAGGAGGCCTGCACCACCAAGCTCTCCGGCGTAGGGTGCCTAGACAGAAAACCAGGGTCAGTTGGAGCCGCCCGATACCTCCTGGCCACGGCCCTGTGAACTGCTGGGGAAGATGCCGGCCTCTTCCACACCTCTAACACCGGATCCAGCAGAGCGTCATTAAATGGCAAAAGAGGCTCTGCCGCAGCTGAGGCCGGATGTAGCACCTATGTTAGAAGGTTTTGTTTTGCCTCCATCACCGGCAAAGGCAGGTCCAAAAAACTAGCTGCCTTCCGTACTACTGCGTGAAAGGAAGCAGCCTCCTCAGTATATTCTCCTGGGGACGAAAGATCCCACTCAGGGGAAGTGTCCAGCCCACTGGCCGACTCCAGACCACGCAGCCCATCACCCGAGTCGTCTAGCTCTCCTTCTTCCAGGGCTCGTTGGTACTCCTGCTCTTCTAATACACGGAGAGCACGTCTCCTCGAATAATGCCGTTGCTCAATACGCGGAGTCGACAATGCCTCCGCCGAAGTCGAAGATCGGCGCCGATCTTCAGAAGCCACGACGCCGCGTCCGGCGCCACAGGTAACTTCGGCACCGACGAAAGAGCAGTCGAAGCAGATGGACCCACCGGAGTCACAGGCCGAAATCCCGACATCGACGGGATGGAAATCCCCGGGGCCAATCCCTCTGAAGCCACCGGAGCGGCCACCGGCGCCGACACCGGCGCCGAGCCCACGTTCTCAAAAGGGAGAAAGGGCATAAAGGGTGCCGGCCGAAGAGGCGCAGGATCACCCAATGAAAAGGCCAAAGGCCCAGCCGGAGCACCCCCTGGAGCCATCCATTGGAAGATGGCATACATCGCATTCAAGAATGCGGAACTATCGGCTCCAGGGGTGGGAAAAGCCGGATACTGGGGTGCCTGTCTCGGAGGCGACCCCGACGCCGGCCTCGACGTCTGCGACGCCGGAGATAACACCTGAGCATCCAATACCTCAATCACCGACGCCTGTCCAGGTGAAGTCGGAGACGCCGGAGAGGGCAACGGCGTCGAAGGATGAGGCGTAACCGTGGGACTGATCTCCCATGTCCTTCGGCGCCGATCCGAAAACCTGGAACGAGTCTCCTTGCTCGAATGACGCCGAGATTCTCTACGGCGCCGGGAGTCTCGATGACGCCGATGTCTTGGCGAAGAAGACTTCTTGTGATGCTTCTCTTTTTTCGATTTCGCCATAAACAGCTTCGCCTCACGTTCCTTGAGGGCCTTTGGATTCATGTGCTGGCATGAATCACAAGTCGAGACGTCGTGGTCGGAGCTCAAACACCAAAGGCAGTCGGAATGAGGATCCGTCACTGACATCTTGCCTCCACACTCACGACAAGGCTTGAATCCAGACTTTCTCTGCGACATTATTACCACAGCGAAAGACTACGCAGCAAAAATACACTGTAACCACAAAAGTAACAGCTGCTCCCTCGAAGATAACCGTTTCGAATGCACGGAAAAAAGGGAACTGACGTCGGCACGTCGTCGAGGACCTCTTATTGCCTGTATGACGTCAGACTGCGTCGCGTGGGCTAGAGTGACGTCCTCGTCGACGTGCAGAGACTAGGAAGAAGATTTCCGTTGAATGCTGGCGCCATGGGAGAATTCATTAGGTGAGGAATCCACAGGTAGTTGTATCCATCAGAACAGCCTTCTGATCATGCCATTGCTTCTGGAGCTCTTGGCTGGCCTGAAGGTTTTTACTGGCCTTTTTCATGTACTCAGCCATCCTTGATCTGAGGCCAAGTACATAATCCACAATATCCTGCTTAGGAGCTTTTAAAGGTTGTTCCCAACCCTCCTTTACAAGTGTGAGTGGACCCCTAACAGGGTGTCCAAAAAGAAGTTCAAAGGGGCTGAAGCCCACTCCTTTCTGGGGTACCTCCCTGTAGGCAAAAAGGAGGCATGGTAGAAGGATATCCCATCTCCTGCGGAGTTTTTCAGGGAGACCCATAATCATGCCTTTGAGAGTTATAATAAATCTCTCCACCAGTCCATTTGTTTGTGGATGATAGGGTGTTGTGAACTTGTACGTTACACCACACTCCTTCCACATGGCCTTTAAGTATGCAGACATGAAATTGCTTCCCCTGTCTGATACTACTTCCTTTGGGAAGCCCACCCTGGAAAATATTCCCAGGAGGGCCTTTGCCACTGCAGGTGTTGTAGTGGTCCTTAAAGGAATAGCTTCAGGATATCTTGTGGCATGGTCCACTACCACCAAGATAAATCTATTGCCTGAAGCAGTAGGAGGGTCAAGGGGGCCAACTATGTCAACCCCTACCCTTTCAAAGGGAACCCCAACCACAGGCAGTGGAATAAGGGGTGCCTTTGGGGTGCCACCTGTCTTGCCACTGGCTTGACAGGTTTCACAGGACTTACAAAATTCCTTTGTGTCCTCAGACATCCTAGGCCAATGAAACAATGGAACCAGTCTGTCCCAAGTTTTCATTTGACCCAGGTGCCCAGCTAGGGGAATGTCATGTGCCAGGGTTAGGAGGAACTTTCTGTACTCCTGAGGAATCACTAATCTCCTGGCAGCTCCAGGTTTAGGATCCCTATGCTCAGTGTACAAGAGGTTGTCCTCCCAGTAAACTCTGTGAGAGTCACTGACATCCCCATTAGCCTGTTTGACAGCTTGCTGTCTGATACCCTCTAATGTGGGACAGGTTTGCTGTGCCACACTCAGCCCCTCTCTGGCAGGCCCCCCTTCACCCAAAAGCTCAGCAGTGTCTGCTTCCAGCTCCTCTGGTGTAGGTTCTGCACAGGGAGGGAATTCTTCTTTCTCAGAAGTAGAATCCACTGTAGAGGGAGGGATAGTAGGAAGAGGTTTGCTTCTACTAGCCCTAGCTTTAGGGAGCACTTGGTCCATTGTTCCAGGATCCAAGCTTCCCTGTCCTTTTTGCTTTTTGGCCTGAGCCCTTGTCAAAGCAAAAATATGCCCTGGGATGCCCAGCATTGCTGCATGGGCCTCCAACTCCACATCTGACCAAGCTGATGTCTCCAAATCATTCCCTAATAGACAGTCTACAGGTAAATCTGAAGCTACCACAACTTTCTTTGGACCAGTAACCCCCCCCAGTTGAGATTTACAACAGCCATGGGGTGGCTAAGTGTGTTGTTGTGAGCATCGGTTACTTGGTACTGGTGACCAAGTAGGTGTTGTTCAGGGTGGACCAGTTTCTCTATGACCATAGTCACACTGGCACCAGTGTCCCTGTAGGCCTGAACCTCAACACCATTTATTAGGGGTAGCTGCTTGTACTTATCCATATTAAGGGGACAAGCAACTAAGGTGGCTAAATCAATAGCCCCCTCAGAGACTAACACAGCCTCTGTGGCCTCCCTAATAAGGCCAACCCCAACTAAGTTACCAATAGTGAGCCCAGCTACTCCCTTGGATTGGCTATTAGTAGGTTTGCTCCAACCACCACTGCTATTAGTAGGGACACTAGGTGTAGCAGTAGGGGTTGTAGTGGTAGGAGGCTTGGTGCCTTTCTTTGGACAACTGGGATCTGTTGTCCAATGGCCTTTTATTTTACATAAATAGCACCATGGTTTCTTTTCCTTGTTCTGATTAAAAGAGGATTTGGGCCCACCACCCCCACCAGAGTGTTTTTGTGGGCCTGATGAAGACTCATTTTTAGATTTGTCCCCACCCTTGTCAGAAGACTTACCATCCTTCTTTTTGTTGCCATCTTTGTCAGCCCCTGTATGAACTTTTCTGTTCACCCTTGTTCTGACCCATTTGTCTGCCTTCTTTCCCAATTCTTGGGGAGAGGTCAGATCAGAGTCCACCAAGTACTGGTGCAACAAATCAGACACACAATTATTAAGAATATGCTCTCTCAGGATCAAGTTATACAGGCTGTCATAATCAGTAACTTTACTGCCATGTAACCACCCCTCCAAGGCCTTCACTGAATGGTCAATGAAATCAACCCAGTCTTGTGAAGACTCCTTTTTGGTCTCTCTGAACTTTATCCTGTATTGTTCAGTGGTTAAGCCATAACCATCCAGGAGTGCATTCTTAAGAACTTGGAAATTATAAGCATCATTTTCTTTCACAGTAAGGAGCCTATCCCTACCTTTTTCACTAAATGATAGCCATAGGATAGCAGCCCACTGCCTTTGAGGGACATCCTGTACAACACAGGCCCTCTCAAGTGCAGCAAACCACTTGTTAATGTCATCCCCCTCCTTGTAAGGGGGGACTATCTTGTGCAGATTCCTGGAATCATGCTCTTTTACAGGATGACTATGGGGAATACTGCTGCTGCCACCATGGGTTTCTAAAGCCAGTTTCTGTCTCTCCTTCTCTACTTCTAAAGTCTGTCTATCCAAATCCAGCTGTTGCTTCTTGAGCTTCAGTCTGGTTTGTTCCACTCTCAATCTATTGAGCTCCCTTTCTAACAATCTGTCATCAGGGTGGGTGGGAGGGACATGCCTTGAAACAGAAGTATGGTGAGAATGGACAGAAGGAGACCTGTCCCTTACAGAAGCCACCCTAACAGCTTGGCTAACAGAAACATCACTACCAGTATGGTGAGAATAAATGTTTTTGCTATGATGTGAGACAACACTATTTATATGGTGTGGCTCATGATCATTACCAACTATGCTAGACTGTCTAGTAATGGGCAGGCTAGGAAGTTTCTTTCCTGAATCTTTTCCTGGGGGAGTCCCTGGATCAGATTGAGAACCATTAGCTACTTTTTCAACAGATGGGGCACTTATGGCCTTATCCTGTACTCTAAGCATGTTAATTAACAGTTCTAAGGAAGGATTCTTCCCTACAATCAAACCTCTCTCTATGCAGAGACTCCTTGCTCCTTTCCAGCTAAGGTGATCATATGCAAGTTTGGACAGATCCACATTTTGGCCTGTGCCAGACATTTTTAGAGAGAGTTAAAGTGATAGTAAAAGATAAAAAGTTTGTCAGAGCTTTTAGAAAGACAGAGAAAAAAAACTTTTACAACTTTTTTGAACTTTTTAGAAAGTTAGAAGTACTTTTCAGCACTTAGAAAAGAGTGAAAAGAGGAAATGCAAAACTTTTTGGCTATGTGTATATACACTGACCTTGTTTTGTATATTTTTCTCTTATGAAAAGTACAATGACAAGAGTGGTAAGTAGTCTCAAAGCACTTATCCCACCGCTGCACAACCAATGTAGGAGGCTGGACTGGCTTGTAGTGAGTACCAAGGGGTACTTGCACCTTGCACCAGGCCCAGTTATCCCTTATTAGTGTATAGGGTGTCTAGCAGCTTAGGCTGATAGATAATGGTAGCTTAGCAGAGCAGCTTAGGCTGAACTAGGAGACGTGTGAAGCTACTACAGTACCACTTAGTGTCATATGCACAATATCATAAGAAAACACAATACACAGTTATACTAAAAATAAAGGTACTTTATTTTTATGACAATATGCCAAAGTATCTTAGAGTGTACCCTCAGTGAGAGGATAGGAAATATACACAAGATATATATACACAATAGCAAAAATATGCAGTATAGTCTTAGTAAACAGTGCAAACAATGTATAGTTACAATAGGATGCAATGGGGAAACATATGGATAGGGGCAACACAAACCATATACTCCAAAAGTGGAATGCGAACCACGAATGGACCCCAAACCTATGTGACCTTGTAGAGGGTCGCTGGGACTATTAGAAAATAGTGAGAGTTAGAAAAATAACCCTCCCAAGACCCTGAAAAGTGAGTGCAAAGTGCACTAAAGTTCCCCTAAGGACAAAGAAGTCGTGTTAGAGGAATAATGCAGGAAAGACACAAACCAACAATGCAACAACTGTGGATTTCCAATCTAGGGTACCTGTGGAACAAGGGGACCAAGTCCAAAAGTCACAAGCAAGTCGGAGATGGGCAAATGCCCAGGAAATGCCAGCTGCGGGTGCAAAGAAGCTTCTACTGGACAGAAGAAGCTGAGGTTTCTGCAGGAACGAAAAGGGCTAGAGACTTCCCCTTTGGTGGACGGATCCCACTGGCCGTGGAGAGTCGTGCAGATGTGTTTTCCCGCCGAAAGAACGCCAACAAGCCTTGCTAGCTGCAAATTGTGCGGTTAGCGTTTTTGGACGCTGCTGAGGCCCAGGAGGGACCAGGAGGTCGCAAATTGGACCAGCAGAGAGAGGGGACGTCGAGCAAGACAAGGAGCCCTCTCTGAAGCCAGT
Organism: Pleurodeles waltl; assembly: GCF_031143425.1. Taxonomy (NCBI): domain Eukaryota; kingdom Metazoa; phylum Chordata; class Amphibia; order Caudata; family Salamandridae; genus Pleurodeles; species Pleurodeles waltl. The sequence continues at coordinate 598,149,695 of NC_090440.1, read as the reverse complement.
AGCTCCCTGACAAGGGCCAGAAACAGGCACTACAAGGATGCGTGAAACAGTGCTCGCCGAAGTTGCACAAAGGAGTCCCACGTCACCGGAGACACACTTAGAAAGTCGTGCAATGCAGGTTAGAGTGCGGTGGACCCAGGCTTGGCTGTGCACAAAGGATTTCCGCCGGAAGTGCACAGGGGCCGGAGTAGCTGCAAAAGTCATGGTTCCCAGCAATGCAGCCCAGCGAGGTGAGGCAAGGACTTACCTCCACCAAACTTGGACTGAAGAGTCACTGGACTGTGGGGGTCACTTAGACAGAGTCGCTGGATTCGAGGGACCTCGCTCGTCGTGCTGAGAGGAGACCCAAGGGACCGGTAATGCAGCTTTTTGGTGCCTGCGGTTGCAGGGGGAAGATTCCGTCGACCCACAGGAGATTTCTTCGGAGCTTCTGGTGCAGAGAGGAGGCAGACTACCCCCACAGCATGCACAAGCAGGAAAACAGTCGAGAAGGCGGCAGGATCAGCGTTACAGAGTTGCAGTAGTCGTCTTTGCTACTATGTTGCAGGTTTGCAGGCTTCCAGCGCGGTCAGCAGTCGATTCCTTGGCAGAAGGTGAAGAGAGAGATGCAGAGGAACTCGGATGAGCTCTTGCATTCGTTATCTAAAGTTTCCCCAGAGACAGAGACCCTAAATAGCCAGAAAAGAGGGTTTGGCTACTTAGGAGAGAGGATAGGCTACTAACACCTGAAGAAGCCTATCAGAAGGAGTCTCTGACGTCACCTGGTGGCACTGGCCACTCAGAGCAGTCCAGTGTGCCAGCAGCACCTCTGTTTCCAAGATGGCAGAGGTCTGGAGCACACTGGAGGAGCTCTGGACACCTCCCAGGGGAGGTGCAGGTCAGGGGAGTGGTCACTCCCCTTTCCTTTGTCCAGTTTCGCGCCAGAGCAGGGCTAAGGGGTCCCCTGAACTGGTGTAGACTGGCTTATGCAGAATTGGGCACCTCTGTGCCCAACAAAGCATTTCCAGAGGCTGGGGGAGGCTACTCCTCCCCTGCCTTCACACCATTTTCCAAAGGGAGAGGGTGTCACACCCTCTCTCAGAGGAAGTTCTTTGTTCTGCCATCCTGGGCCAGGCCTGGCTGGACCCCAGGAGGGCAGATGCCTGTCTGAGGGGTTGGCAGCAGCAGCAGCTGCAGTGAAACCCCAGGAAGGGCAGTTTGGCAGTACCAGGGTCTGTGCTACAGACCACTGGGATCATGGGATTGTGCCAACTATGCCAGGATGGCATAGAGGGGGCAATTCCATGATCATAGACATGTTACATGGCCATATTCGGAGTTACCATTGTGAAGCTACATATAGGTAGTGACCTATATGTAGTGCACGCGTGTAATGGTGTCCCCGCATTCGCAAAGTTCAGGGAATTGGCTCTGAACAATGTGGGGGCACCTTGGCTAGTGCCAGGGTGCCCACACACTAAGTAACTTTGCACCTAACCTTTACCAGGTAAAGGTTAGACATATAGGTGACTTATAAGTTACTTAAGTGCAGTGTAAAATGGCTGTGAAATAACGTGGACGTTATTTCACTCAGGCTGCAGTGGCAGGCCTGTGTAAGAATTGTCAGAGCTCCCTATGGGTGGCAAAAGAAATGCTGCAGCCCATAGGGATCTCCTGGAACCCCAATACCCTGGGTACCTCAGTACCATATACTAGCGAATTATAAGGGTGTTCCAGTAAGCCAATGTAAATTGGTAAAAATGGTCACTAGCCTGTTAGTGACAATTTGGAAAGAAATAAGAGAGCATAACCACTGAGGTTCTGATTAGCAGAGCCTCAGTGAGACAGTTAGTCACTACACAGGTAACACATTCAGGCACACTTATGAGCACTGGGGCCCTGGGTTACCAGGGTCCCAGTGACACATACAACTAAAACAACATATATACAGTGAAAAATGGGGGTAACATGCCAGGCAAGATGGTACTTTCCTACATCCCAGCAACCCTCTACAAGCTCACATAGGTTTGGGGTCCATTCGTGGTTCGCATTCCACTTCTAGAGTATATGGTTTGTGTTGCCCCTATACCTATGTGCTCTCATTGCAATCTACTGTGACTGTACATTGCGTGCATTGCTTTCTATTGCTATTACTGCATATTTTTGGTATTGTGTACACATACCTTGTGTATATTTGCTATCCTCATACTGAGCGTACTCACTGAGATACTTTTGGCATATTGTCATAAAAATAAAGTACCTTTATTTTTAGTATATCTGTGTATTGTTTTTTCTTATGATATTGTGCATATGACACTAGTGGTATAGTGGGAGCTTTGCATGTCTCCTAATTCAGCCTAAGCTGCTCTGCTAAGCTACCCTTTTCTATCAGCCAAAACTGCTAGACACCTCTTCTACACTAATAAGGGATACCTGGACCTGGTGCAGAGTGTTAGTACCCGTTGGTACTCACTACAAACCAGGCCAGCCTCCTACTCCGATCCGCCATGGTTATAATCAGGTCCAGAATTTCTATTGCTCACCACACCACCACACAAATATAGACTCATCTATGTCTAGCCAACCTCACCCTAGATGAATTCACCCCCAGCTGACGACCCTATCAATATCTCTTAGATTCACCCTTAATACAGACGTCTCCTCCAAATAACACATTATCAAGAAAACCAAAACAGCATGGCTCCAGGTATCCCTCCTGAAAAAGGTGAAATACTTTCGACCTGAAACTGACTTGAGAACAACAATGCAAGCTTTGGTTTTTCCCCACCTAGATTGAGGCAACTCTGTGCCCAAAAGTGTAATGACACCACATTGGCAGCCCATAAAGGCATCCGATGGACAGTAGCGTACCCCTTTGAAGCACGCCTCCCGGCTAATACCCTAACTGGCCATCCTGGTGGAGGACGTGATACACTGCTGCTGTGGCACTGCCTTTGTCCCTGGGCCTGGGAGTCATTTACACATCTTCCCACATGCTCAGAAAGCTGTCTATGTGTGTCTGCATTTGTGAGGCCACTGGGTGAGCAGAGCACAGATTAACCACTTTTCTAAAAGTGGCCAGCCATTAATAGTGACATATATTTTGGCCAGAGCATCCAATCTCATGTAATGTCATGATTAATTTGATACTTCACATGACCCAGCTTGGTAGTCCCTGTCAAAAGTTAGCTGGGTTGGGATGCCGCCCGGTAATTTTGTGTTAGCCAACTTTATCTACAGCAAAATGATAATTTGGAAGTATTGCTGCTAAGGCATATTGCAAAACATATGTCTGAATAAAATACAGCTCTCTGCCAAAGGATTCTATAGGCCTTCCTTAGGGGAAATGTAGATATAATGTTAAGGGGCAGGGTGGCTTTGCCATTGATTTAAATCAAACTGCCATCCTTCTATTCTACAGTGGCAGCTGGGGGGCATTTTGTGTCTTGTCACACAAATGGTGGCACAAACAGTGCAGCAGCCATGAGTGGACCTTCTGTTTTAGATACTGGGTTCCCTGGGTACTATACACTAGGGACTTATAAGCAAGCCAGACCTTCCCAATTGGGGGTACCTAATTCGACATGTAATTTGTATGGGATTAAAACACTGGCACCAAGATCTTGTTAGCAGGCCTCAGAGCACTTAGAGTTGAAAACCAGCAGCTAATATTTAAGTGGGGGGAAAACATGCAAAAAGCCTGTTTCCTTACACTGAGGAATTTAAATGCCCTATTTTGCATGTAAAGCGGGCTGCTAGTCAAAAACTAAAAAAAAGTTAAGCTTAGAATCTGGTCAGTTAGCATAAAAATGTTTAATGTGCATAAGCGGCTTCTGTACAAAACAGCCTTAAACAAGACAAGCAATACCAGAAAATCAAGTTTACCTTTACGAGCCCAGATACGATTAGATGGATGCCTCGGGGATAGTCACCTTGTTTGCATATTGTATCCTCATAGTCAAAAAATAAAATCTTTGCTCTACCCTAGAATCGAAAAAAAGATGTAAACAAATTTAATTTCTGAAATGCAGCCAAAGAACTCTTTGAACATTTAACAACATGGATACTCAACAAGTGTTGCTCCTTATACAGTATAAATGGAAAAGCTTTTCAGTCTTTCATTGTTCACTTTATAGGTTAGTGTAGGAGGCTGGCCTGGCTTGTAGTGGGTACCAGAGGTACTTACACCTTGTGCCAGGTCCAGTTATCCCTTATTAGTGTAGAAGAGGTGTTTCTAGCAGCTTAGGCTGATAGAAGATAGCTATGGCAAAGCAACTTAGGTTGAACTAGGAGACATGTAAAGCTCCTACTATACCACTGGTGTCATATGCACAATATCATAAGAAAACACAATACACAGATATACTAAAAATAAAGGTACTTTATTTTTATGACAATATGCCAAAAGTATCTCAGTGAGTACCCTCAGCATGAGGATAAGTTATATACACAAGAAATATGTACACAAACCAAAATTATGCAGATAATAGCAAAAGGAAGTAATGCAAGCAATGTAAAATTACAGTAGATTGCAATAGGAGCACATAGGTATAGGGGCAACACAAACCATATACTCCAAACGTGGAATGCGAACCACGAATGGACCCCAAACCTATGTGAGCTTGTAGAGGGTCGCTAGGACTGTAAGAAAACAGTGAGGGTTAGAAAAATAGCCCACCCCAAGACACTGAAAGGTAGGTGTAAAGTGCACCTACTACCCCCAGAGAGCACAGAAGTCGTGATAGGGGGATTCTGCAGGAAAAACAAACACCAGCAATGCAAGAACAGTGGATTTCCGGACCTGAGTACCTGTAAGACAAGGGGACCAAGTCCAAGAGTCGCAACAGTGTCAAGAGTGAGCAGGAGCCCCAGAAATGCCAGCTGAGGGTGCAAGGAAGCTGCCACCTGTTGGAAGAAGCTTGGTGTTCTGCAAGAACGAAGAGGACTAGGAACTTCCCCTTTGGACGATGGATGTCCCACATCGTGAAGAAGCTTACAGAGGTGTTCCCACGCAGAAAGATTGCAAACAAGCCTTGCTAGCTGCAAGGGTCGCAGTTTTTGGATGTTGCTGCCTGTAGGAGGCTGGCCTGGCTTGTAGTGGGTACCAAGGGTACTTACACCTTGCACCGCGTCCAGGTATCCCTTATTAGTGTAGAGGGGTGTCTAGCACCTTAGGCTGATAGAAAAGGTAGCTTAGCAGAGCAGCTTAGGCTGAACCAGGAGGCTTGTAAAGCTCCTACTATACCACTGGTGTCATATGCACAATATCATAAGAAAACACAATACACAGATATACTAAAAATAAAGGTACTTTATTTTTATGACAATATGCCAAAAGTATCTCAGTGAGTACCCTCAGTATGAGGATAGCAAATATACACAAGATATATGTACAAAATACCAAAATATGCAGTAATAGCAATAGAAAACAGTGCAAACAATGTATAGTCACAACAGAATGCAATGGGAGCACATAGGTATAGGGGCAACACAAACCATATACTCTAGAAGTGGAATGCGAACCACGAATGGACCCCAAACCTATGTGAGCTGGTAGAGGGTCGCTGGGACTGTAATAAAACAGTGAGGGTTAGAAAAATAGCCCACCCCAAGACCCTGAAAAGTGGGTGCAAAGTGCACCTAAGTTCCCCAGAGAGCACAGAAGTCGTGATAAGGGAATTCTGCCAGGAAGACAAACACCAGCAATGCAACAACAATGGATTTCCAGACGAGAGTACCTGTGGAACAAGAGGACCAAGTCCAAGAGTCACGATCAAGTCGGGAGTGGGCAGATGCCCAGGAAATGCCAGCTGTTGGTGCAAAGAAGCTGCCACCGGATGGTAGAAGCTGTGGATTCTGCAAGAACAACAAAGGCTAGAAGAACGAGTTACTTACCTTCGGTAACGACTTTTCTGGTGGATACATTAGCTACCTGTGGATTCCTCACCTCATGAATACTCCCATGGCGCCAGCATTCTACGGAAATCTTCTTACTAGTCTCTGCACGTCGACGAGGACGTCACTGTCTCGCACGCGACGCCGTCTGACGTCATACAGGCAATAAGAGGTCCTCGACGACGTGCGGACGTCAGTACCAATCATTTTTTACGTGCATGAGAACAACCAGGCAATGCAATGAAAGAACAATGCAACATCCATTATAATGTAAAAATACACCACATTGTATGAATAACTGTAAATCTTTTTATGTACATATATATATATATATATATATAAAACTCTCTCTTTTAAAATATATACACACACCAAGTATATACATAAAGATATATAGACATATACCTACATATATATAAATATATTATATATATACATCTATTGCACCCTCAAAGACCAAGAGGAGCACACTCAAGGATTACTTGGCAAGACCATAAAGGCAACGGGGAGGCGGGTGGGACCGTGAGGAATCCACAGGTAGCTAATGTATCCACCAGAAAAGTCGTTACCGAAGGTAAGTAACTCGTTCTTCTGATGGATACAACTACCTGTGGATTCCTCACCTCATGAATAGAGTCCCAAAGCAGTACCACGCCCGGCGGTGGGTGCCTAAATGGTCAAACCAAGAAATCCTGCAGCACTGACCGTGCAAAATGGCCGTCCCTTCTAACCTCAGAATCTAAACAGTAATGTTTTGCAAAAGTGTGAAGGGACGACCAAGTTGCGGCCTTGCAGATGTCGACCACAGGAACACCTCTGGCTAAGGCCGAAGTGGCCGACTTAGCTCTGGTGGAATGAGCTCTAATGCCCTCAGGAGGATCCTTCTTTGCCAAAGAGTAACATATTTTAATGCAAAGAACAACCCACCTGGATAGTGTTCTCTTGTGGACTGCCTTTCCTCTCCTCTTGCCCACGTATCCAATAAACAGCTGATCCTCCAGCCTGAAATCCTTTGTTCTATCGATAAAGAAGCTCAACGCTCTCTTTGGGTCCAGACGGTGCAGTCTTTCTTCCTCTTTGGAAGGATGAGGCGGAGGATAGAACGTGGACAAAGTAATTGCCTGAGCCAAATGGAAGGGTGAAACAACCTTCGGGAGGAAAGCAGCCTTGGTCCTCAACACCACCTTATCCCCATAAAAAGTTGTATAAGGGGGTTTTACTGATAAGGCCTGCAACTCACTCACTCTCCTTGCTGATGTTATAGCTATCAGGAAGACTGTTTTTAAAACCAAATACCTCAAGGGGCAAGAATGCATAGGTTCAAAAGGGGACCCCATAAGGAAAGTCAGGACTAAGGACAAATCCCATTGCGGCATAACGAATGGCTTTGGAGGATATTGATTTAGAAGACCTTTCAAGAATCTGATAACAATAGGGGATTTAAATAAAGATGGTTGGTCTGGAAGACATATGAAGGCTGACAAGGCCGATAAATAACCTTTAATGGTAGCCACTGCACAGCCTTTCTGCGCCAGAGATAGAGCAAAAGACAAAACGTCCGATAGATGAGCATGTAAAGGATCAATCTGCCTCTCTCCACACCACGCAACAAATTTAGACCACCTATTAGCGTAGATAGATTTAGTGGAGTGTCGCCTGGCCGCTAATATAACATCCACTACCTCAGGCGGGAGAGAGAAGGAACTCAGGTTGCCCCGTTCAATCTCCAGGCATGTAGGTGCAGACTCTGGAGGTTGGGGTGTAGAACCTGCCCCTGCGACTGTGAGAGGAGGTCTGCCCTGAAAGGGAGACGGAGCGGCGGGCACGTTGAGAGTTGGAGAAGGTCGGAGTACCACACCCTCCTTGGCCAATCCGGAGCTATTAAGATTACTAGAGCCCGGTCTTGGCGAATCTTCCTCAATACTCGAGGAATCAAGGGTATGGGAGGAAACGCGTAAAGCAACTGGCCGCACCAGGTCATTTGAAACGCGTCCCCCAACGCTTCCTGCATCGGATACTGAAGGCTGCAGAACAACGGACAATGCGCGTTCTCTCGAGTGGCGAACAGATCTACCCGAGGAAACCCCCACTTGTGGAAGATTAAACGGACTTGATCTGGATGGAGACGCCACTCGTGGTCTGCCGAGAAGTGGCGACTGAGACTGTCCGCACGCACGTTCAAGACTCCGGCCAGATGGTTTGCTATCAAGCAAATCCGATGGTCCTTTGCCCAGGACCATAGTCGAAGAGCTTCTCTGCAGAGAAGGTACGACCCCACTCCTCCCTGCTTGTTTATGTACCACATCGTGGTAGTATTGTCCGTTAGGACCTGTACCGACTGACCACGAAGGGAAGGGAGGAAGGCCTTGAGAGCCAGACGTACAGCCCGTAACTCTAACAGATTGATGTGAAAAATCTGTTCCTCTGGAGACCAAAGACCTTTGATCTCCAGATCCCCCAGATGAGCTCCCCACCCTAGAGTGGAAGCATCCGTTATGACTGTGGCCACTGGTGGCGACTGCTGGAACGGCTTTCCTTGTGAAAGATTGTTGCTTGCAATCCACCACTTCAAATCCACAGCAGCATCTCTGGAGATCTTGACAGTACCCTCTAGATCCCCTCTGTGTTGAGACCACTGCCTTCGGAGGCACCACTGAAGAGCCCTCATGTGCCAGCGAGCATGCATGACCAACAGAATGCAGGAGGCAAAAAGACCGAGCAGACGAAGGACCTTGAGGACTGGAACTACCGCTCCATTTCGAAACATTGGAACCAAATCCTGAATATCTTGAATCCGCTGAGGCGGAGGAAAGGCCCGACCCAATGTTGTATCCAGTACTGCCCCTATGAACAGGAGGCGCTGAGAGGGCTCCAGGTGAGATTTGGGCTCGTTCACCGAAAAGCCCAGGTCGAACAACAACTGGGTTGTTGACTGCAGATGACGCAACACAAGCTCCGGGGACTTGGCTTTGATTAACCAATCGTCCAAGTAAGGGAATACTGCTATCCCCTTCCTTCTGAGCTCTGCCGCAACCACCGACATCACCTTCGTGAAGACTCGAGGTGCTGAAGTAAGACCAAACGGAAGGACCGCAAACTGGTAGTGTTGCGATCCCACCACAAACCGGAGATACTTCCTGTGTGACTTGAGTATCGGGATATGAAAGTAAGCATCCTGCAAGTCGACAGACACCATCCAGTCTTCCATGTTCAACGCCAAAAGCACCTGTGCTAGGGTCAGCATCTTGAACTTTTCCTGCTTGAGGAACCAATTCAAGATCCTCAGGTCCAGAATTGGTCTCAAACGACCATCCTTCTTGGGAATCAGGAAATACCTTGAGTAAACTCCTTGACCCCTTTCCTGCTCCGGGACCAACTCCACCGCGCCCTTTAAAAGGAGGACTTCTACCTCCTGTTCTAGCAACAGGAGGTGTTCTTGTGAACAATACGAAGGGCGGGGCGGGATGAGGGGCGGAAACTCCCGAAAGGGAAGGGTGTAGCCTTTTCCCACAACACTGAGAACCCAAGTGTCCGACGTAACAGTCTCCCATTTGGTGAGAAAATGCTGTAATCTTCCCCCTACAGGAGAGGAGTGAGTGGGAAATGGTGGAAGCCTAAGGCTGCTTCCCCTGCTGCACCCCGCCAGAGGATGAGGAAGAGGCAGAGTGCTGCTGAGAGGCTCCCCTGGTGCGGACCCTACCCCTCCCCCTAAAAGATCTATAGGGGTGGGAAGAGGCAGGTTGCTGATATCTTCCCCGAAAGGAAGAGGAGGAAGAGCCACGCCCAAATCCACGAAACCTCCTGAAGAATCTGGAAGAGGCCGTGGAAGAAGGAGCTTGGAGTCCCAACGACTTAGCCGTGGCCCTGCTCTCCTTAAAACGTTCCAAGGCCGAATCAGCCTTAGCCCCAAACAGTTTGTCCCCATCAAACGGGAGATCCAACAATGTGGACTGTACATCTGCCGAAAAGCCCGAGTTACGGAGCCAGGCCTGTCTCCTTTCCACCACAGTTGTGCCCATTGCTCTGGCTACCGAGTCGGTGGTATCCAGTCCCGTCTGGATAATTTGGGTCGCAGCAGCCTGGGCATCAGAGACAAGATCCAAAAGACCCTGGGGAAGCTCTGTAAACGAAGAGGAGATGTCATCCATCAGAGCATGAATATACCTCCCCAGGATACAGGTCGCATTAGTGGCCTTTAACGCCAGACTGCAGGACGAAAAAATCTTCTTCGACTGCGCCTCTAGCTTTTTTGAGTCTCTGTCCCCAGGCACCGTCGGGAAAGAACCAGGCGCTGACTTGGACGAACAGGAGGCCTGCACTACCAAGCTCTCCGGCGTAGGGTGCCTAGATAGGAAACCAGGATCAGTTGGAGCCGTCCGATACCTCCTGGCCACGGCTCTGTGAACTGCTGGGGAAGATGCCGGCCTCTTCCACACCTCTAAAACCGGATCCAGCAGAGCGTCATTAAAAGGTAACAGAGGCTCCGCCGCGGCTGAGGCCGGATGCAACACCTCCGTCAAAAGGTTTTGTTTTGCCTCCACCACCGGCAAAGGCAGGTCCAAAAAACTAGCTGCCTTCCGTACCACTGTATGAAAGGAAGCAGCTTCCTCAGTATATTCCCCCGGGGACGAAAGGTCCCACTCAGGGGAAGTGTCCAGCCCACTGGCCGACTCCAGTCCACGCAGCCCATCACCCGAGTCCTCTAGCTCTCCTTCCTCTAGGGCTCGTTGGTACTCCTGCTCTTCTAGTACCCGGAGAGCACGTCTCCTCGAATGAAGTCGTTGTTCAATACGCGGAGTCGACAATGCCTCCGCCGAAGTCGAAGATCGGCGCCGATCTTCAGAAGCCACCGACGCCGCGTCCGGCGCCACATGTAACTTCGGCGCCGACGAAAGAGCAGCTGAAGCAGATGGACCCACCGGAGTCACAGGCCGAAATCCCGACGTCGACGGGATGGAAATCCCCGGGGCCAATCCTTCTGAAGCCACCGGAGCGGCCACCGGCGCCGACACTGGCGCCGAGCCCACGTTCCCAAACGGGAGAAAGGGCATAAAGGGTGCCGGCCGAAGAGGCGCAGGATCACCCAAAGAAAAGGCCAAAGGCCCAGCCGGAGCACCCCCTGGAGCCATCTGTTGGAAGATGGCATACATCGCATTCAAGAATGCGGAACTATCGGCTCCAGGGGTGGGAAAAGCCGGATACTGGGGTGCCTGTCTCGGAGGCGACCCCGACTCCGGCCTCGGCGTCTGCGCCGGAGAAAACACTTGAGGCTCCAATACCTCAATCACCGACGCCTGTCCAGGCGAAGTTGGTGACGCCGGAGAGGGCAACGGCGTCGAAGGATGCGGCGTCACCGTGGGGCTGACCTCCCATGTCTTTCGGCGCCGATCCGGAGACCTGGAACGAGCCTCCCTTGAATGACGCCGAGATTCTCTACGGCGCCGGGAGTCTCGATGACGCCGATGTTTTGGAGAAGACTTCTTGTGATGCTTCTCCTTTGACTTGGCCATAAACAGCTTCGCCTCACGTTCTTTAAGGGCCTTCGGATTCATGTGCTGACATGAATCACAAGTCGAGACGTCGTGGTCGGAGCTCAAACACCAAAGGCAATCGGAATGAGGATCCGTCACCGACATCTTGCCTCCACACTCACGACAAGGCTTAAATCCAGACTTTCTCTGCGACATTATTTCCACGGAGAAAGAGTACGCAGCAAGATATACACTGTAACCGCAAGAGTAACAGTTGCTCCCTCGAAGATAACCGTTTCGAATGCACGGAAAAAAGGGAACTGACGTCCGCACGTCGTCGAGGACCTCTTATTGCCTGTATGACGTCAGACGGCGTCGCGTGCGAGACAGTGACGTCCTCGTCGACGTGCAGAGACTAGTAAGAAGATTTCCGTAGAATGCTGGCGCCATGGGAGTATTCATGAGGTGAGGAATCCACAGGTAGTTGTATCCATCAGAAACTTCCCCTTTGGAGGATGGATGTCCCATGTCGTGAAGAAGCTTACAGAGGTATTTCCGTGCAGAAACACCGCAAACAAGCCTTGCTAGCTGCAAGGGGGGTGGTTAGGGTTTTTGGATGCTGCTGTGGCCCAGGAGGGACCAGGATGTCGCCAATTCCGTGAGGAGATAGAGGGGGCGCCCAGCAAGACAAGGGGCCCACTCAGAAGCAAGCAGCACCCGCAGAAGTGCCAGAACAGGCACTATGAAGAAGAGTGAACTGGAGCTCACCGAAAGTCACAAAAGAAGGTCCCACGATGCCGGAGGACAACTCAGGAAGTCGTGCACTGCAGGCTAGAGTGTCGGGGACACAGGCATGGCTGTGCACAAAGGAAATCCTGGAAGAGTGCACAGGAGCAGGAGTAGCTGCAAATCACGCGGTTCCCAGCAATGCAGTCTAACTTGGGGAGGCAAGGACTTACCTCCACCAAACTTGGATTGAAGAGTCACTGGACTGTGGGAGTCACTTGGACAGAGTTGCTGAGTTCCAGGGACCCCGCTCATTGTGCTGAGAGGGGACCCAGGGGACCGGTGATGCAGTCTTTTGGTGCCTGCGGATGCAGGGGGAAGATTCCGTCGACCCACGGGAGATTTCTTCGGAGCTTCTAGTGCAGAGAGGAGGCAGACTACCCCCACAGCATGCACCGCCAGGAAAACAGTCGAGAAGGCGGCAGGATCAGCGTTACAAGGTCACAGTAGTCGTCTTTGCTACTTTGTTGCAGTTTTGCAGGCTTCTAGAGCAGTCAGCGGTCAATTCCTTGGCAGAAGGTGAAGAGAGAGATGCAGAGGAACTGTGATGACCTCTTGCATTCGTTATCTAAAGAATCCCCCAAAGCAGAGACCCTAAGTAGCCAGAAAAGGAGGTTTGGCTACTTAGGAGAGAGGATAGGCTAGCAACACCTGGAGGAGCCTATCAGAAGGAGTCTCTGACGTCACCTGCTGGCACTGGCCACTCAGAGCAGTCCAGTGTGCCAGCAGCACCTCTGTTTCCAAGATGGCAGAAGTCTGGAGCACACTGGAGGAGCTCTGGGCACCTCTCAGGGGAGGTGCAGGTCAGGGGAGTGGTCACTCCCCTTTCCTTTGTCCAGTTTCGCGCCAGAGCAGGGCTGAGGGGTCCCTGAACCGGTGTAGACTGGCTTATGCAGAAATGGGCACCATCTGTGCCCATGAAAGCATTTCCAGAGGCTGGGGGAGGCTACTCCTCCCCTGCCTTCACACCATTTTCCAAAGGGAGAGGGTGTAACACCCTCTCTCAGAGGACGTCCTTTGTTCTGCCATCCTGGGCCAAGCCTGGCTGGACCCCAGGAGGGCAGAAACCTGTCTGAGGGATTGGCAGCAGCAGCAGCTGCAGAGAAACCCCTCAAAAGGCAGTTTGGCAGTACCAGGGTCTGTGCTACAGACCACTGGGATCATGGGATTGTGCCAACTATGCCAGGATGGCATAGAGGGGGCAATTCCATGATCATAGACATGTTACATGGCCATATTCAGAGTTACCATTGTGAAGCTACACATAGGTAGTGACCTATGTGTAGTGCATGCGTGTAATTGTGTCCCCGCACTCACAAAGTCCGGGGAATTTGCCCTGAACAATGTGGGGGCACCTTGGCTAGTGCCAGGGTGCCCTCACACTAAGTAACTTTGCACCTAACCTTTACCAGGTAAAGGTTAGACATATAGGTGACTTATAAGTTACTTAAGTGCAGTGGTAAATTTCACTCAGGCTGCAGTGGCAGGCCTGTGTAAGAATTGTCAGAGCTCCCTATGGGTGGCAAAAGAAATGCTGCAGCCCCTAGGGATCTCTTGGAACCCCATTACCCTGGATAACTCAGTACCATATACTAGGGAATTATAAGGGTGTTCCAGTAAGCCAATGTGAATTGGTGAAATTGGTCACTAGCCTGTCAGTGAAAATTTGGAAAGAAATGAGAGAGCATAACCACTGAGGCTCTGGATAGAAGAGCCTCAGTGAGACAGTTAGTCATAACACAGGTAACACATTCAGGGCACACTTATGAGCACTGGGGCCCTGGCTGGCAGGGTCCCAGTGACACATACAACTAAAACAACATATATACAGTGAAAAATGGGGGTAACATGGCAGGCAAGATGGTACTTTCCTACACAACCCCCCCCCCCAAACGAAGGACAATAAGACTAGTCATTCCCTGATGGATCTTCATTGTCTAAGTGGAAATATCTGGAGAGTCCATCTACATTGGAGTGGCTACTCCCAGGTCTATGTTCCACTGTATAGTCCATTCCCTGTAGGGATATGGACCACCTCAACAATTTAGGATTTTCACCTTTCATGTGTTTTAGCCAAAGTAGAGGTCTGTGGTCTGTCTGAACAATGAAGTGAGTGCCAAACAGGTATGGCCTCAACTTCGTCAGTGCCCAGACCACAGCAAAGGCCTCCCTCTCCATGGCAGACCAACGCTTTTCTCTAGGGGTCAACCTCCTACTAATAAAAGCAACAGGTTGATCCTGGCCCTCAGAATTGAGTTGTGATAGGACTGCCCCTACTCCTAATTCAGATGCATCAGTTTGGAGATATAATTTTTTAGAGTAACAAGGGCTTTTCAGGACAGGTGCAGAGCACATGGCCTGCTTTAGCTCCTGTAGGAGGCTGGACTGGCTTGTAGTGAGTACCAAGGGGTACTTGCACCTTGCACCAGGCCCAGTTATCCCTTATTAGTGTATAGGGTGTCTAGCAGCTTAGGCTGATAGATAATGGTAGCTTAGCAAAGCAGCTCAGGCTGAACTAGGAGACGTGTGAAGCTACTACAGTACCACTTAGTGTCATATGCACAATATCATAAGAAAACACAATACACAGTTATACTAAAAATAAAGGTACTTTATTTTTATGACAATATGCCAAAGTAGCTTAGAGTGTACCCTCAGTGAGAGGATAGGAAATATACACAAGATATATATACACAATAGCAAAAATATGCAGTATAGTCTTAGAAAACAGTGCAAACAATGTATAGTTACAATAGGATGCAATGGGGAAACATAGGGATAGGGGCAACACAAACCATATACTCCAAAAGTGGAATGTGAACCACGAATGGACCCCAAACCTATGTGACCTTGTAGAGGGTCGCTGGGACTATCAGAAAATAGTGAGAGTTAGAAAAATAACCCTCCCCATGACCCTGAAAAGTGAGTGCAAAGTGCACCAAAGTTCCCCTAAGGACAAAATAGTCGTGTTAGAGGGAGAATGCAAGGAAAACACAAATCAGCAATGCAACAACGATGGATTCCTGTCTGAGGGTACCTGTGGAACAAGGGGACCAAGTCCAAAAGTCACAAGCAGCTCGTAGCTGGGCAGATGCCCAAGAAATGCCAGCGGTTGGTGCAAAGAAGCTCTTACTAGGCTGAAGAACTGTGAATACTGCAGGAACGACAAGGGCTAGAGACTTCCCCTTTGGAGGATGGATCCCTCACGCCTTGGAGAGTCGTGCAGAAGTGTTTTCCCGCCGGATGGACGCCAACCAGCCTTGCTACACGCAAATCGTGCGTTTGGCGTTTTTGGACGCTGCTGGGGCCCAGGAGGGACCAGAAGGTCGCAAATTGGACCTGCAGAGAGAGGGGACGTCGAGCAAGATAAAGAGCCCTCACTGAAGCAGGTAGCACCCGGAGAAGTGCCAGAAACAGGCACTAAGAGGATGCGTGAAACGGTGCTCGCCGAAGTTGCACAAAGGAGTCCCACGTCGCCGGAGACCAACTTAGAAAGTCGTGCAATGCTGGTTAGAGTGCCGTGGACCCAGGCTTGGCTGTGCACGAAGGATTTCCGCCGGAAGTGCACAGGGGCCGGAGTAGCTTGCAAAGTCGCGGTTCCCAGCAATGCAGCCCAGCGAGGTGAGGCAAGGACTTACCTCCACCAAACTTGGGCTGAAGAGTCACTGGACTGTGGGGGTCACTTGGACGGTGTCGCTGGATTCGAGGGACCTCGCTCGTCGTGCTGAGAGGAGACCCAAGGGACCGGTAATGCAGCTTTTTGGTGCCTGCGGTTGCAGGGGGAAGATTCCGTCGACCCACGGGAGATTTCTTCGGAGCTTCTGGTGCAGAGAGGAGGCAGACTACCCCCACAGCATGCACAAGCAGGAAAACAGTCGAGAAGGCGGCAGGATCAGCGTTACAGAGTTGCAGTAGTCGTCTTTGCTACTATGTTGCAGGTTTGCAGGCTTCCAGCGCGGTCAGCGGTCGATTCCTTATCAGAAGGTGAAGAGGGAGATGCAGAGGAACTCGGCTGAGCTCATACATTCGTTATCTGCAGTTTCCCCAGAGACAGAGACCCTAAATAGCCAGAAAAGAGGGTTTGGCTACCTAGGAGAGAGGAAAGGCTACTAACACCTGAAGGAGCCTATCACAAGGAGTCTCTGACGTCACCTGGTGGCACTGGCCACTCAGAGCAGTCCAGTGTGCCAGCAGCACCTCTGTTTCCAAGATGGCAGAGGTCTGGAGCACACTGGAGGAGCTCTGGGCACCTCCCAGGGGAGGTGCAGGTCAGGGGAGTGGTCACTCCCCTTTCCTTTGTCCAGTTTCGCGCCAGAGCAGGGGCTAAGGGGTCCCTGAACCGGTGTAGACTGGCTTATGCAGAATTGGGCACATCTGTGCCCAACAAAGCATTTCCAGAGGCTGGGGGAGGCTACTCCTTCCCTGCCTTCACACCATTTTCCAAAGGGAGAGGGTGTCACACCCTCTCTCAGAGGAAGTTCTTTGTTCTGCCATCCTGGGCCAGGCCTGGCTGGACCCCAGGAGGGCAGCTGCCTGTCTGAGGGGTTGGCAGCAGCAGCAGCTGCAGAGAAACCCCAGGAAGGGCAGTATGGCAGTACCAGGGTCTGTGCTACAGACCACTGGGATCATGGAATTGTACCAACAATGCCAGGGTGGCATAGAGGGGGCAATTCCATGATCATAGACATGTTACATGGCCATATTCGGAGTTACCATGGTGAAGCTACATATAGGTAGTGACCTATATGTAGTGCACGCGTGTAATGGTGTCCCCGCACTCACAAAGTTCAGTGAATTGGCTCTGAACAATGTGGGGGCACCTAGTGCCAGGGTGCCCTCACACTAAGTAACTTTGCACCTAACCTTTACCAGGTAAAGGTTAGACATATAGGTGACTTATAAGTTACTTAAGTGCAGTGTAAAATGGCTGTGAAATAACGTGGACGTTATTTCACTCAGGCTGCAGTGGCAGGCCTGTGTAAGAATTGTCAGAGCTCCCTATGGGTGGCAAAAGAAATGCTGCAGCCCATAGGGATCTCCTGGAACCCCAATACCCTGGGTACCTCAGTACCATATACTAGGGAATTATAAGGGTGTTCCAGTAAGCCAATGTAAATTGGTAAAAATGGTCACTAGCCTGTCAGTGACAATTTGGAAAGAAATGAGAGAGCATAACCACTGAGGTTCTGATTAGCAGAGCCTCAGTGAGACAGTTAGTCACTACACAGGTAACACATTCAGGCATACTTATGAGCACTGGGGCCCTGGGTTACCAGGGTCCCAGTGACACATACAACTAAAACAACATATATACAGTGAAAAATGGGGGTAACATGCCAGGCAAGATGGTACTTTCCTACACAACCCCCCCCCAAACGAAGGACAATAAGACTAGCCATTACCTGATGAGTCTTCATTGTCTAAGTGGAAATATCTGGAGAGTCCATCTGCATTGGAGTGGCTACTCCCAGGTCTATGTTCCACTGTATAATCCATTCCCTGTAGGGATATGGACCACCTCAACAATTTAGGATTTTCACCTTTCATTTGTTTTAGCCAAAGTAGAGGTTTGTGGTCTGTCTGAACAATGAAGTGAGTGCCAAACAGGTATGGCCTCAACTTCTTCAGAGCCCAGACCACAGCAAAGGCCTCCCTCTCAATGGCAGACCAACGCTTTTCTCTAGGGGTCAACCTTCTACTAATAAAAGCAACAGGTTGATCCTGGCCCTCAGAATTAAGTTGTGATAGGACTGCCCCTACTCCTAATTCAGATGCATCAGTTTGGACATAGAATTTTTTAGAGTAACAAGGGCTTTTCAGGACAGGTGCAGAGCACATGGCCTGCTTCAGCTCCTCAAAACCTTTCTGACAGTTTGCTGTCCATAATACCTTTTTAGGCATTTTCTTGGATGTGAGGTCATTAAGAGGGGCTGCAATGGAGCCATTGTTCTTAATGAACCTCCTGTAATACCCAGTGAGGCCTAGGAAGGCTCTCACCTGAGTCTGAGTGGTAGGGGGAACCCAATCAATAATAGTTTGGATTTTCCCCTGAAAAGGTGTCCCAGATAAACCACCATACCCTGCCCTATCTGGCACTTTGAAGCCTTGATAGTGAGGCCTGCCTTTTGCAGGGCCTCCAAAACTTTCCAAAGGTGGACCAGGTGATCATCCCAGCTGGAGCTAAAGACAGCTATATCATCCAAATATGCTGCACTGAAAGCCTCCAGCCCTTGCAGGACTGTGTTCACCAACCTCTGAAAAGTGGCAGGTGCATTTTTCAAACCAAAAGGCATTACAGTAAACTGGTAATGTCCTCCAATGGTAGAAAATGCAGTCTTAGGTTTAGCATCTTCTGACATTTTGATCTGCCAATACCCTGCAGTCAAATCAAAAGTGCTTAGATACTTGGCAGATGCCAGTGTATCTATGAGCTCATCTGCCCTGGGTATAGGGTGAGCATCAGTTTTGGTTACCAAGTTGAGACCTCTATAGTCTACACAAAACCGCATTTCTTTCTTTCCATCTTTAGAATTGGGTTTTGGTACCAGTACCACAGGAGAAGCCCATGGACTGTCAGAGTGCTCAACCACTCCTAGTTCCAACATCTTCTGAACTTCTTGCTTTATGCAGTCCCTGACATGGTCAGGCTGCCTATAGATCTTACTTTTGACAGGTAAACTGTCTCCAGTATCTATAGTGTGCTCACACCAAGAAGTGGTGCCTGGCACAATGGAGAAGAGTTCTGAAAATTGTCCTAGGAGATTTATGCAATTATCTTTCTGCTCAGCAGTAAGACAATCAGCCAAAACTACACCTTCCACAAGAGCATCTTGTTCTGTGGAAGAGAAGAGATCAGGTAGAGGATCACTGTCTTCTTCCTGTCCCTCATCTGTTGCCATGAGCAGGGTGAGATCAGCCCTGTCATAGTAGGGTTTCAGGCGGTTGACATGGAGCACCCTAAGGGGACTCCTGGCAGTGCCTAAGTCAACCAAGTAGGTGACTTCACCCTTCTTTTCAACAATTGTGTGGGGTCCACTCCATTTATCTTGGAGTGCTCTTGGGGCCACAGGCTCCAAGACCCACACTTTCTGCCCTGGTTGGTACTGAACCAAAACAGCCTTCTGATCATGCCATTGCTTCTGGAGCTCTTGGCTGGCCTGAAGGTTTTTACTGGCCTTTTTCATGTACTCAGCCATCCTTGATCTGAGGCCAAGTACATAATCCACAATATCCTGCTTAGGAGCTTTTAAAGGTTGTTCCCAACCCTCCTTTACAAGTGTGAGTGGACCCCTAACAGGGTGTCCAAAAAGAAGTTCAAAGGGGCTGAAGCCCACTCCTTTCTGGGGTACCTCCCTGTAGGCAAAAAGGAGGCATGGTAGAAGGATATCCCATCTCCTGCGGAGTTTTTCAGGGAGTCCCATAATCATGCCGTTGAGAGTTTTATTAAATCTCTCCACCAGTCCATTTGTTTGTGGATGATAGGGTGTTGTGAACTTGTAAGTTACACCACACTCCTTCCACATGGCCTTTAATTATGCAGACATGAAATTACTTCCCCTGTCTGATACTACTTCCTTTGGGAAGCCCACCCTGGAAAATATTCCCAGGAGGGCCTTTGCCACTGCAGGAGCTGTAGTGGTCCTTAAAGGAATAGCTTCAGGATATCTTGTGGCATGGTCCACTACCACTAAGATAAACTATTGCCTGAAGCAGTAGGAGGGTCAAGGGGGCCAACTATGTCAACCCCTACCCTTTCAAAGGGAACCCCAACCACAGGCAGTGGGATAAGGGGTGCCTTTGGAGTGCCACCTGTTTTGCCACTGGCTTGACAGGTTTCACAGGACTTACAAAATTCTTTTGTGTCCTCAGACATCCTAGGCCAATGAAACAGTGGTACCAATCTGTCCCAAGTTTTCATTTGACCCAGGTGCCCAGCTAAGGGAATGTCATGTGCCAGTGTTAGGAGGAACTTTCTGTACTCCTGAGGAATCACTAATCTCCTGGCAGCTCCAGGTTTAGGATCCCTATGCTCAGTGTACAAGAGGTTGTCCTCCCAGTAAACTCTGTGTGAGTCACTGACATCCCCATTAGCCTGTTTGACAGCTTGCTGTCTGAGACCCTCTAATGTGGGACAGGTTTGCTGTGCCACACTCAGCTCCTCTCTGGCAGGCCCCCCTTCAACCAAAAGCTCAGCAGTGTCTGCTTCCAGCTCCTCTGGTGTAGGTTCTGCACAGGGAGGGAATTCTTCTTCCTCAGAAGTAGAATCCACTGTAGAGGGAGGGATAGTAGGAAGTGGTTTGCTTCTACTAGCCCTAGCTTTAGGGAGCACTTGGTCCATTGTTCCAGGATCCAAGCTTCCCTGTCCTTTTTGCTTTTTGGCCTGAGCCCTTGTCAAAGCAAAAATATGCCCTGGGATGCCCAGCATTGCTGCATGGGCCTCCAACTCCACATCTGACCAAGCTGATGTCTCCAAATCGTTCCCTAATAGACAGTCTACAGGTAAATCTGAAGCTACCACAACTTTCTTTGGACCAGATACCCCCCCCCAGTTGAGATTTACAACAGCCATGGGGTGGCTTTGTGTTATGTTGTGAGCATCGGTTACTTGGTACTGGTGTCCAAGTATGTGTTGTTCAGGGTGCACCAGTTTCTCAATCACCATTGTGACACTGGCACCTGTGTCCCTGTAGGCCTGGACCTCAACACCATTTATTAGGGTTAGTTGCTTGTACTTCTCCAAGTTATGGGGGCAAGCAACCAAAGTGGCTAAGTCAATAGCCCCTTCAGAGACTAAACTAGCCTCTGTGGTCTCCCTAATCAGACCAACCCCAACTAAATTACCAAAAGTGAGCCCAGCTACTCCCTTGGATTGGCTATTAGTAGGTTTGCTCCCACCACCACTGCTATTAGTAGGGACACTAGGTGTAGCAGTAGGGGTTGTAGTGGTAGGAGCTGTGGTGCCTTTCTTTGGACAACTGGGATCTGTTGTCCAATGGCCTTTTATCTTACATAAATAGCACCATGGTTTCTTTTCCTTGTTCTGATTAAAGGAGGATTTGGGCCCACCACCCCCACCAGAGTGTTTTTGTGGGCCTGATGAAGACTCATTTTTAGATTTGTCCCCACCCTTGTCAGAAGACTTACCATCCTTCTTTTTGTTGCCATCTTTGTCACCCCCTGTATGAACTTTTCTGTTCACTCTTGTTCTGACCCATTTGTCTGCCTTCTTTCCCAATTCTTGGGGAGAGGTCAGATCAGAGTCCACCAAGTACTGGTGCAACAAATCAGACACACAATTATTAAGAATATGCTCTCTCAGGATCAAGTTATACAGGCTGTCATAATCAGTAACTTTACTGCCATGTAACCACCCCTCCAAGGCCTTCACTGCCTGGTCAATGAAATCAACCCAGTCTTGTGAAGACTCCTTTTTGGTATCTCTGAACTTTATCCTGTACTGTTCAGTGGTTAAGCCATAACCATCCAGGAGTGCATTCTTAAGAACTTGGAAATTGTTAGCATCATTTTCTTTTACAGTAAGGAGCCTATCCCTACCTTTTCCAGTAAATGATAGCCATAGGATAGCAGCCCACTGCTTTTGAGGGACATCCTGTACAACACAGGCCCTCTCAAGTGCAGCAAACCACTTGTTAATGTCATCCCCCTCCTTGTAAGGGGGAACTATCTTATGCAGATTCCTGGAATCATGCTCTTTTGCAGGATGACTATGGGGAATACTGCTGCTGCCACCATGGGTATCTAAACCCATCTTCTGTCTTTCCCTCTCTATTTCTAAAGACTGTCTATCCGAATCCAGCTGTTGCTTCTTGAGCTTCAGTCTGGTTTGCTCCACTCTCAATCTATTGAGCTCCCTTTCTAACAATCTGTCATCAGGGTGGGTGGGAGGGACATTTCTAGATACAGAGGTATGATGGGAATGAACAGAAGGAGACCTGTCCCTTACAGAGGGCACCCTAACAGCTTGGCTACCAGTATAATGTGAGAGCACACCATCAGTATGGTGTGATTCAACCTCTGTACCAACTATGCTAGACTGTCTAGTAATGGGCAGGCTGAGAAGTTTCTTTCCTGAACCTTTTCCTGGGGGAGTCCCTGGATCAGATTGAGAACCATTAGCTACTTTTTCTACAGATTGGGCACTTATGGCCTTATCCTGTACTCTAAGCATATTAATTAACAGTTCTAAAGAAGGATTCTTCCCTACACTCAAACCTCTCTCTATGCAGAGACTCCTTGCTCCTTTCCAGCTAAGGTGATCATATGCAAGTTTGGACAGTTCAACTTTTTGGCCTGTGCCAGACATTTTTTAGAGAGAGTTAAAGTGATAGACAAAGAAAAAAAAGTTTTCAGAACTTTTTGGAAAGACAGAAAAAAAACTTTTTAAACTTTTAAGAACTTTTTGAAAGTTTAGAAGTACTTTTCAGCACTTAGAAAAGAGTGAAAGGAGGAAATGCAAAACTTTTTGGCTATGTGTATATACACTGACCTTGTTTTGTATATTTTTCTCTTATGAAAAGTACAATGACAAGAGTGGTAAGTAGTCTCAAAGCACTTATCCCACCGCTGCACAACCAATGTAGGAGGCTGGACTGGCTTGTAGTGAGTACCAAGGGGTACTTGCACCTTGCACCAGGCCCAGTTATCCCTTATTAGTGTATAGGGTGTCTAGCAGCTTAGGCTGATAGATAATGGTAGCTTAGCAAAGCAGCTCAGGCTGAACTAGGAGACGTGTGAAGCTACTACAGTACCACTTAGTGTCATATGCACAATATCATAAGAAAACACAATACACAGTTATACTAAAAATAAAGGTACTTTATTTTTATGACAATATGCCAAAGTATCTTAGAGTGTACCCTCAGTGAGAGGATAGGAAATATACACAAGATATATATACACAATAGCAAAAATATGCAGTATAGTCTTAGAAAACAGTGCAAACAATGTATAGTTACAATAGGATGCAATGGGGAAACATAGGGATAGGGGCAACACAAACCATATACTCCAAAAGTGGAATGTGAACCACGAATGGACCCCAAACCTATGTGACCTTGTAGAGGGTCGCTGGGACTATCAGAAAATAGTGAGAGTTAGAAAAATAACCCTCCCCAAGACCCTGAAAAGTGAGTGCAAAGTGCACCAAAGTTCCCCTAAGGACAAAATAGTCGTGTTAGAGGGAGAATGCAAGGAAAACACAAATCAGCAATGCAACAACGATGGATTCCTGTCTGAGGGTACCTGTGGAACAAGGGGACCAAGTCCAAAAGTCACAAGCAGCTCGTAGCTGGGCAGATGCCCAAGAAATGCCAGTGGTTGGTGCAAAGAAGCTCTTACTAGGCTGAAGAACTGTGAATACTGCAGGAACGACAAGGGCTAGAGACTTCCCCTTTGGAGGATGGATCCCGCACGCGTTGGAGAGTCGTGCAGAAGTGTTTTCCCGCCGGATGGACGCCAACAAGCCTTGCTACACGCAAATCGTGCGTTTGGCGTTTTTGGACGCTGCTGGGGCCCAGGAGGGACCAGAAGGTAGCAAATTGGACCTGCAGAGAGAGGGGACGTCGAGCAAGACAAAGAGCCCTCACTGAAGCAGGTAGCACCCGGAGAAGTGCCAGAAACAGGCACCACGAGGATGCGTGAAACGGTGCTTGCCGAAGTTGCACAAAGGAGTCCCACGTCGCCGGAGACCAACTTTGAAAGTCGTGCAATGCAGGTTAGAGTGCCGTGGACCCAGGCTTGGCTGTGCACGAAGGATTTCCACCGGAAGTGCACAGGGGCCGGAGTAGCTGCAAAGTCGCGGTTCCCAGCAATGCAGCCCAGCGAGGTGAGGCAAGGACTTACCTCCACCAAACTTGGGCTGAAGAGTCACTGGACTGTGGGGGTCACTTGGACGGTGTCGCTGGATTCGAGGGACCTCGCTCGTCGTGCTGAGAGGAGACCCAAGGGACCGGTAATGCAGCTTTTTGGTGCCTGCGGTTGCAGGGGGAAGATTCCGTCGACCCACAGGAGATTTCTTCGGAGCTTCTGGTGCAGAGAGGAGGCAGACTACCCCCACAGCATGCACAAGCAGGAAAACAGTCGAGAAGGCGGCAGGATCATCGTTACAGAGTTGCAGTAGTCGTCTTTGCTACTATGTTGCAGGTTTGCAGGCTTCCAGCGCGGTCAGCAGTCGATTCCTTATCAGAAGGTGAAGAGAGAGATGCAGAGGAACTCGGCTGAGCTCATGCATTCGTTATCTAAAGTTTCCCCAGAGACAGAGACCCTAAATAGCCAGAAAAGAGGGTTTGGCTACTTAGGAGGGAGGATAGGCTACTAACACCTGAAGGAGCCTATCAGAAGGAGTCTCTGACGTCACCTGGTGGCACTGGCCACTCAGAGCAGTCCAGTGTGCTGGCAGCACCTCTGTTTCCAAGGTGGCAGAGGACTGGAGCACACTGGAGGAGCTCTGGACACCTCCCAGGGGAGGTGCAGGTCAGGGGAGTGGTCACTCCCCTTTCCTTTGTCCAGTTTCGCGCCAGAGCAGGGGCTAAGGGGTCCCTGAACCGGTGTAGACTGGCTTATGCAGAATTGGGCACATCTGTGCCCAAGAAAGCATTTCCAGAGGCTGGGGGAGGCTACTCCTCCCCTGCCTTCACACCATTTTCCAAAGGGAGAGGGTGTAACACCCTCTCTCAGAGGAAGTCCTTTGTTCTGCCATCCTGGGACAAGCCTGGCTTGACCCCAGGGGGGCAGAAACCTGTCTGAGGGGTTGGCAGCAGCAGCAGCTGCAGTGAAACCCCAGGAAAGGCAGTTTGGCAGTACCAGGGTCTGTGCTACAGACCACTGGGATCATGGAATTGTCCCAATAATGCCAGGATGGCATAGAGGGGGCAATTCCATGATCTTAGACATGTTACATGGCCATATTCGGAGTTACCATTGTGAAGCTACATATAGGTAGTGACCTATATGTAGTGCACGTGTGTAATGGTGTCCCCGCACTCACAAAGTTCAGGGAATTGGCCCTGAACAATGTGGGGGCACCTTGGCTAGTGCCAGGGTGCCCTCACACTAAGTAACTTTGCACCTAACCTTTACCAGGTAAAGGTTAGACATATAGGTGACTTATAAGTTACTTAAGTGCAGTGTAAAATGGCTGTGAAATAACGTGGACGTTATTTCACTCAGGCTGCAGTGGCAGGCCTGTGTAAGAATTGTCAGAGCTCCCTATGGGTGGCAAAAGAAATGCTGCAGCCCATAGGGATCTCCTGGAACCCCAATACCCTGGGTACCTCAGTACCATATACTAGGGAATTATAAGGGTGTTCCAGTAAGCCAATGTAAATTGGTCACTAGCCTGTTAGTGGCAATTTGTACAGAGAGAGCATAGCCACTGAGGTTCTGGTTAGCAGAGCCTCAGTGAGACAGTTAGGCACCACACAGGGAACACCCACATATAGGCCACAAACTTATGAGCACTGGGGTCCTGACTAGCAGGGTCCCAGTGACACATAACAAACATACTGAAAACATAGGGTTTTCACTATGAGCACTGGGCCCTGGCTAGCAGGATCCCAGTGAGACAGTGAAAACACCCTGACATACACTCACAAACAGGCCAAAAGTGGGGGTAACAAGGCTAGAAAGAGGCTACTTTCTCACACAACCCCCCCCCCAAACGAAGGACAATAAGGCTAACCTTGGCCAGTTGAGACTTTATTGTCTAAGTGGTGATAAGTAGAGAGTAGCTCTGCAATAGACTGGTTACTCCCTTTATCATCCACTATATGGTTACTTCCCTGTGGGGATGTAAACCACCCTGTTTGAAGTTTTTTAGCTAAGCAACAATGTGAAGATGTATTTTCAGAGTTTCTATCAGTAAGTTT
The DNA here is from genome assembly GCF_031143425.1 of Pleurodeles waltl. Classification (NCBI taxonomy): domain Eukaryota; kingdom Metazoa; phylum Chordata; class Amphibia; order Caudata; family Salamandridae; genus Pleurodeles; species Pleurodeles waltl. The sequence continues at coordinate 598,123,678 of NC_090440.1, read as the reverse complement.
TAGTTTAGAGCAGTGGGAATTGTCCACTGAACCTATTTGTAGTGATGGAAATGCCAGACAGGGATGCTGTCTCAGTAAAGCCATAGCTGGGCAAAAACTTTGTCCATATGGCTGGAAGAGAGAACAGGGATGCTGTTTCTCTTGAGTTGGAGCAGGGCAGGGATGCTGTCCTATGAGCTCCACACTAGGGCAGGGATGCTGTCCTAAGTGTTGTGAGGCAGTGCAGGGTTTCTGCACTAAAGTTTCTCTGGGAGGGTTGGAGGGATGCTCCATGTTAACTAAAATGGTGCTCTTTTTCTCACCAATGTTAGTTATCCCACAGAGAGGTACTTCCACCTCAGGGAGTACAGTTTTGCCAACTGATGATTCCCTTAGAACAGGTGCCACCCCAGGAGAGGTTTCTCCCACCACAGGAATGGTATCCTGAATGGTAGGGTGGTTAGGGGATACTGTGATACCCTTTTTACCTGTTGATGGAGAGGGATCCTGAGTTTTCAGGCCTTCTCTCCTTTGCTTTTTCATTTCAATTGAAATGAGAGGGAACAATTCCTCTGGGATGCCCAACATGGCTGCATGGGCATAAAACTCTACATCAGCCCAACCTGAGGCCTCTAGGTCATTACCTAAGAGACAGTCTGCAGGTAAGCTAGGTGATACCACCACCTGCTTAGGGCCAGTAACTCCACCCCAACTAAACTGAATTATAGCTAAGGGAAGAAACTTAGTGGAGTTATGGACATCAATAATTTTATACTGTTGTCTAATGATGTGTTGTTCAGGATGCACTAGGTTTTCAGTCACCAAAGTGATACTGGCACCTGTGTCCCTGTAGGCCAAGGCCTCAACACCATTTATTGAAACTGTCTGCCTGTACTTATCCATTGTAAGGGGACAAGCAGCCAGTGTGGCAAGGCCAATGCCACTAGGTGTGACAGAAACTGTCTTGGGACTGACTACCCCAGTTTCTACTATGGACCCATAAGTGAACCCAACTACACCCCTAACTTGACTGTTGCCAGCAGTCCCACCACTAGTACCACTACTGCTAGGGGCACTAGAGCCTGATGTATTAGTGGCGGTAGGCTCAGGGGGTTTACCTGGACAGGACTTATCCCCTGGCCTATGGCCTTTGTTTTTACACACAAAGCACCAAGGCTTTTTAATGTGTGTGGGTTGAGAAGAAGAGGAAGAATTTGTTTTATCCCCACCCTCTGAAGAGTGTTTAAGATTTGAAGTGGGATCTTTGGTTTTACCCTTATCCCCATGCTTATCTTGAGATTTTTCACCATCTTTCTTCTTATTGCCATCTTTGTCACCCCCTGTATGAACTTTTCTGTTCACCCTTGTTCTGACCCATTTGTCTGCCTTCTTTCCCAATTCTTGGGGAGAGGTCAGATCAGAGTCTATCAGGTACTGGTGCAACAAATCAGACACACAATTATTAAGAATATGCTCTCTCAGGATCAAGTTATACAGGCTGTCATAATCAGTAACTTTACTGCCATGTAACCACCCCTCCAAGGCCTTCACTGAATGGTCAATGAAATCAACCCAGTCTTGTGAAGACTCCTTTTTGGTCTCTCTGAACTTTATCCTGTATTGTTCAGTGGTTAAGCCATAACCATCCAGGAGTGCATTCTTAAGAACATGGAAATTATTAGCATCACTTTCTTTCACAGTAAGGAGCCTATCCCTACCTTTTCCACTAAATGATAGCCATAGGATAGCAGCCCACTGACTTTGAGGGACATCCTGTACAACACAGGCCCTCTCAAGTGCAGCAAACCACTTGTTAATGTCATCCCCCTCCTTATAAGGGGGAACTATCTTATGCAGATTCCTGGAATCATGCTCTTTTACAGGATGACTATGGGGAATACTGCTGCTGCCACCATGGGTTTCAAAACCCAATTTCTGTCTTTCCCTCTCTATTTCTAAGGACTGTCTATCCAAATCCAGCTGTTGCTTTTTAAGCTTCAGTCTGGTTTGTTCCACCCTCAACTTATTGAGTTCCCTTTCTAACAATCTGTCTTCAGGGCTGGTGGGAGGGACATTTCTAGATACAGAGGTGTGATGGGAATGAACAGAGGGAGACCTGTCCCTTACAGAGGCTACCCTAACAGCTTGGCTGACAGTGTAATGTGAGAGCACATCATCTGTATGATGTGACTCCACCTCAGTACCAACTATGCTAGACTGTCTAGTAATGGGCAGGCTAAGAAGTTTCTTTCCTGGACCTTTTCCTGGGGGCGTCCCTGGATCAGATTGAGAACCATTAGCTACTTTTCAACAGATGGGGCACTTATGACCTTATCCTGTTCTCTAAGCATGTTAATTAACAGTTCTAAGGAAGGATTCTTCCCTACACTCAAACCTCTCTCTATGCAGAGACTCCTTGCTCCTTTCCAGCTAAGGTGATCATATGCAATCTTAGACAGGTCAACATTTTGGCCTGTGCCAGACATTTTTAGAGAGAGTTAAAGTGATAGAAAAAGAGAAAAAAGTTTTCAGAACTTTTTAGAAAGACAGAAAAAAACTTTTTAAACTTTTAAGAACTTTTTGAAAGTTTAGAAGTACTTTCCAGCACTTTAGAAAAGAGTGAAAAGAGGAAATGCAAAACTTTTTAGCACTGTGTACACACACTGAACTTGTTTTGAATATTTTTCTCTTATGAAAAGTACAAGGACAAGAGTGGTAAGTAGTCTCAAAGCACTTATCCCACCGCTGCACAACCAATGTAGGAGGCTGGACTGGCTTGTAGTGAGTACCAAGGGGTACTTGCACCTTGCACCAGACCCAGTTATCCCTTATTAGTGTATAGGGTGTCTAGCAGCTTAGGCTGATAGATAATGGTAGCTTTGCAGAGCAGCTTAGGCTGAACTAGGAGACGTGTGAAGCTACTACAGTACCACTTAGTGTCATATGCACAATATCATAAGAAAACACAATACACAGTTATACTAAAAATAAAAGGTACTTTATTTTTATGACAATATGCCAAAGTATCTTAGAGTGTACCCTCAGTGAGAGGATAGGAAATATACACAAGATATATATACACAATAGCAAAAATATGCAGTATAGTCTTAGAAAACAGTGCAAACAATGTATAGTTACAATAGGATGCAATGGGGAAACATAGGGATAGGGGCAACACAAACCATATACTCCAAAAGTGGAATGCGAACCACGAATGGACCCCAAACCTATGTGACCTTGTAGAGGGTCGCTGGGACTATTAGAAAATAGTGAGAGTTAGAAAAATAACCCTCCCCAAGACCCTGAAAAGTGAGTGCAAAGTGCACTAAAGTTCCCCTAAGGACAAAGAAGTCGTGTTAGAGGAATAATGCAGGAAAGACACAAACCAACAATGCAACAACTGTGGATTTCCAATCTAGGGTACCTGTGGAACAAGGGGACCAAGTCCAAAAGTCACAAGCAAGTCGGAGATGGGCAAATGCACAGGAAATGCCAGCTGCGGGTGCAAAGAAGCTTCTACTGGACAGAAGAAGCTGAAGTTTCTGCAGGAACGAAAAGAGCTAGAGACTTCCCCTTTGGTGGACCGATCCATCTCGCCGTGGAGAGTTGTGCAGAAGTATTTTCCCGCCAAATGAACGCAAACAAGCCTTGCTAGCTGCAAATCGTGCGGTTAGCGTTTTTGGACGCTGCTGAGGCTCAGGAGGGACCAGGAGGTCGCAAATTGGACCAGCAGAGAGAGGGGACGTTGAGCAAGACAAAGAGCCCTCTCTAAAGCAGGTAGCACCCGGAGAAGTGCCAGAAACAGGCACTAAAAGGATGCGTGAAACGGTGCTCGCCAAAGTCGCACAAAGGAGTCCCACGTCGCCGGAGACCAACTTAGAAAGTCGTGCAATACAGGTTAGAGTGCCGTGGACCCTGGCTTGGTTGTGCACAAAGGATTTCCGCCGGAAGTGCACAGGGGCCGGAGTAGCTGCAAAGTCGCGGTTCCCAGCAATGCAGCCCAGCGAGGTGAGGCAAGGACTTACCTCCACCAAACTTAGACTGAAGAGTCACTGGACGGTGGGGGTCACTTGAACAGAGTTGCTGGATTCGAGGGACCTCGCTCGTCGTGCTGAGAGGAGACCCAAGGGACCGGTAATGCAGCTTTTTGGTGCCTGCGGTTGCAGGGGGAAGATTCCGTCGACCCACGGGAGATTTCTTCGGAGCTTCTGGTGCAGAGAGGAGGCAGACTACCCCCACAGCATGCACAAGCAGGAAAACAGTCGAGAAGGCGGCAGGATCAGCGTTACAGAGTTGCAGTAGTCGTCTTTGCTACTATGTTGCAGGTTTGCAGGCTTCCAGCGCGGTCAGCAGTCGATTCCTTATCAGAAGGTGAAGAGAGAGATGCAGAGGAACTCGGCTGAGCTCATGCATTCGTTATCTAAAGTTTCCCCAGAGACAGAGACCCTAAATAGCCAGAAAAGAGGGTTTGGCTACTTAGGAGAGAGGATAGGCTACTAACACCTGAAGGAGCCTATCAGAAGGAGTCTCTGACGTCACCTGGTGGCACTGGCCACTCAGAGCAGTCCAGTGTGCTGGCAGCACCTCTGTTTCCAAGGTGGCAGAGGTCTGGAGCACACTGGAGGAGCTCTGGACACCTCCCAGGGGAGGTGCAGGTCAGAGGAGTGGTCACTCCCCTTTCCTTTGTCCAGTTTCCCGCCAGAGCAGGGGCTAAGGGGTCCCTGAACCGGTGTAGACTGGCTTATGCAGAATTGGGCACATCTGTGCCGAAGAAAGCATTTCCAGAGGCTGGGGGAGGCTACTCCTCCCCTGCCTTCACACCATTTTCCAAAGGGAGAGGGTGTAACACCCTCTCTCAGAGGAAGTCCTTTGTTCTGCCATCCTGGGACAAGCCTGGCTTGACCCCAGGGGGGCAGAAACCTGTCTGAGGGGTTGGCAGCAGCAGCAGTTGCAGTGAAACCCCAGGAAAGGCAGTTTGGCAGTACCAGGGTCTGTGCTACAGACCACTGGGATCATGGAATTGTCCCAATAATGCCAGGATGGCATAGAGGGGGCAATTCCATGATCTTAGACATGTTACATGGCCATATTCGGAGTTACCATTGTGAAGCTACATATAGGTAGTGACCTATATGTAGTGCACGCGTGTAATGGTGTCCCCGCACTCACAAAGTTCAGGGAATTGGCCCTGAACAATGTGGGGGCACCTTGGCTAGTGCCAGGGTGCCCTCACACTAAGTAACTTTGCACCTAACCTTTACCAGGTAAAGGTTAGACATATAGGTGACTTATAAGTTACTTAAGTGCAGTGTAAAATGGCTGTGAAATAACGTGGACGTTATTTCACTCAGGCTGCAGTGGCAGGCCTGTGTAAGAATTGTCAGAGCTCCCTATGGGTGGCAAAAGAAATGCTGCAGCCCATAGGGATCTCCTGGAACCCCAATACCCTGGGTACCTCAGTACCATATACTAGGGAATTATAAGGGTGTTCCAGTAAGCCAATGTAAATCGGTCACTAGCCTGTTAGTGACAATTTGTACAGAGAGAGCATAACCACTGAGGTTCTGGTTAGCAGAGCCTCAGTGAGACAGTTAGGCACCACACAGGGAACACACACATATAGGCCACAAACTTATGAGCACTGGGGTCCTGACTAGCAGGGTCCCAGTGACACATAACAAACATACTGAAAACATAGGGTTTTCACTATGAGCACTGGGCCCTGGCTAGCAGGATCCCAGTGAGACAGTGAAAACACCCTGACATACACTCACAAACAGGCCAAAAGTGGGGGTAACAAGGCTAGAAAGAGGCTACTTTCTCACACATCTTCTGATAATTTGATCTGCCAATACCCTGCTGTCAAATCAAAAGTGCTTAGATACTTGGCAGATGCCAGTGTATCTATGAGCTCATCTGCCCTGGGTATAGGGTGAACATCAGTTTTGGTTACCTGGTTGAGACCTCTGTAGTCTACACAAAACCGCATTTCCTTCTTTCCATCTTTGGAATGGGGTTTTGGTACAAGTACCACAGGAGAAGCCCATGGACTTTCAGAGTGCTTAACCACTCCCAGTTCTAACATTTTCTGCACCTCTTGCTTTATGCAGTCTCTGACATGGTCAGGCTGCCTATAGATCTTACTTTTGACAGGCAAGCTGTCTCCAGTATCTATAGTGTGCTCACACCAAGAAGTGGTACCTGGAACAGTAGAGAAGAGTTCAGAAAACTGACCCAGGAGATTTATGCAATGGTCTTTCTGCTCAGCAGTAAGACAATCAGCCAAAACTACACCTTCCACTAGAGCATCTTGTTCTGTGGAAGAGAAGAGATCAGGAAGAGGATCACTGTCTTCTTCCTGTCCCTCATCAGTTGCCATGAGCAGGGTGAGATCCGCCCTGTCATAGTAGGGTTTCAGGCGATTGACATGGAGCACCCTAAGGGGACTCCTGGCAGTGCCTAAGTCAACTAAGTAGGTGACTTCACCCTTTTTCTCAACAATTGTGTGGGGTCCACTCCATTTATCTTGGAGTGCTCTTGGGGCTACAGGTTCCAAGACCCACACTTTCTGCCCTGGTTGGTACTGAACCCAAACAACCTTCTGGTCATGCCATTGCTTTTGGAGCTCTTGGCTGGCCTGAAGGTTTTTACTGGCCTTTTTCATGTACTCAGCCATTCTTGATCTTAGACCAAGTACATAGTCCACTATGTCTTGCTTAGGAGCTTTTAAAGGTTGTTCCCAACCCTCCTTTACAAGTGTTAGGGGACCTCTCACAGGGTGACCAAAAAGAAGTTCAAAGGGGCTGAAGCCCACTCCTTTCTGGGGTACCTCCCTGTAAGCAAAAAGGAGGCATGGTAAAAGGATATCCCATTTCCTGCGGAGTTTTTCAGGGAGACCCATAATCATGCCTTTGAGAGTTTTGTTAAATCTCTCCACCAGTCCATTTGTTTGTGGATGATAGGGTGTGGTGAACTTGTATGTCACCCCACACTCTTTCCACATGGCCTTCAAGTAAGCAGACATGAAATTGCTTCCTCTCTCTGAAACTACCTCTTTTGGGAAGCCCACCCTGGAAAAGATTCCCAGGAGGGCCTTTGCCACTGCAGGAGCTGTAGTGGTCCTTAGAGGAATTGCTTCAGGATATCATGTGGCATAGTCCACTACCACCAAGATAAACCTATTGTCTGAAGCAGTAGGAGGGTCAAGGGGGCCAACTATGTCAACCCCTACCCTTTCAAAGGGAACCCCAACCACAGGCAGTGGAATAAGGGGTGCCTTTGGAGTGCCACCTGTCTTGCCACTGGCTTGACAGGTATCACAGGACTTACAAAAATCTTTTGTGTCCTCAGACATTCTAGGCCAATGAAACAAGGGAACAAGCCTGTCCCAAGTTTTCATTTGCCCCAAATGTCCAGCAAGGGGAATGTCGTGAGCAAGAGTTAGGAGGGACTTTCTGTACTCCTGAGGAATCACCAATCTCCTGGCAGCTCCAGGTTTTGGATCCCTTGCTTCAGTGTACAAGAGGTTGTCCTCCCAGTAAACTCTGTGAGAGTCACTGACATCCCCATTTGCTTGTTTGACAGCTTGCTGTCTTAGACCCTCTAGTGTGGGACAGGTCTGCTGTGCCACACTCAGCTCCTCCCTGGCAGGCCCCCCTTCACCCAAAAGCTCAGCAGTGTCTGCTTCCAGCTCCTCTGGTGTAGGTTCTGCACAGGGTGGAAATTCTTCTTCCTCAGAAGTAGAATCCACTGTAGAGGGAGGGATAGTAGGTAGTGCTTTACTTCTACTAGCCCTAGCTTTAGGGAGCACTTGGTCCATTGTTCCAGGATCCAAGTCACCCTGTCCTTTTTGCTTTTTGGCCTGAGCCCTGGTCAAAGCTAAAATATGCCCTGGAATGCCCAGCATTGCTGCATGAGCCTCCAACTCCACTTCTGCCCAAGCTGATGTCTCTAAATCATTCCCTAATAGACAGTCTACAGGTAAATCTGAGGCAACCACAACTTTCTTTGGGCCAGTAACCCCCCCACAGTTGAGATTCACAACAGCCATGGGGTGGCTAAGGGTGTTGTTGTGAGCATCGGTTACTTGGTACTGGTGACCAAGTAGGTGTTGTTCAGGGTGGACCAGTTTCTCTATCACCATTGTGACACTGACACCTGTGTCCCTGTAGTCCTGAACCTCAACACCATTTATTAGGGGTAGTTGCTTGTACTTATCCATGTTAAGGGGACAAGCAACCAAGGTGGCTAAAACAATAGCCCCCTCAGAGACTAACACAGCCTCTGTGGTCTCCCTAATCAGACCAACCCCAACTAAGTTACCAAAGGTGAGCCCAGCTACTCCCTTAGATTGACTATTAGTAGGTTTGCTCCCATCACCACTGCTATTAGTAGGGACACTAGGTGTAGCAGTAGGGGTTGTAGTGGTAGGACGCTTGGTGCTTTTCTGTGGACAACTGGGATCTGTTGTCCAATGGCCTTTTATTTTACATAAATAGCACCATGGTTTATTTTCTTTGTTTTGATTTGAAGAGGATTTGGACCCACCACCCCCACCAGAGTGTTTTTGTGGGCCTGATTGTGAGAAAGTAGCCTCTTTCTAGCCTTGTTACCCCCACTTTAGGCCTGTTTGTGAGTGTATGTCAGGGTGTTTTCACTGTCTCACTGGGATCCTGCTAGCCAGGGCCCAGTGTTCACAGTGAAAACCATATGTTTTCAGTATGTTTGTTATGTGTCACTGGGACCCTGCTAGCCAGGACCCCAGTGCTCATAAGTGTGTGGCCTATATGTATGTGTTCCCTGTGTGGTGCCTAACTGTCTCACTGAGGCTCTGCTAACCAGAACCTCAGTGGTTATGCTCTCTCATTTCTTTCAAATTGTCACTAACAGGCTAGTGACCACTTTTACCAAATTACATTGGCTTACTGGAACACCCTTATAATTCCCTAGTATATGGTACTGAGGTACCTAGGGTATTGGGGTTCCAGGAGATCCCTATGGGCTGCAGCATTTCTTTTGCCACCCATAGGGAGCTCTGACAATTCTTACACAGGCCTGCCACTGCAGCCTGAGTGAAATAACGTCCACGTTATTTCACAGCCATTTTACACTGCACTTAAGTAACTTATAAGTCACCTATATGTCTAACCTTTACCTGGTAAAGGTTAGGTGCAAAGTTACTTAGTGTGAGGGCACCCTGGCACTAGCCAAGGTGCCCCCACATTGTTCAGGGCCAATTCCCCAGACTTTGTGAGTGCGGGGACACCATTACACGCGTGCACTACATATAGGTCACTACCTATATGTAGCTTCACAATGGTAACTCCGAATATGGCCATGTAACATGTCTATGATCATGGAATTGCCCCCTCTATGCCATCTTGGCATAGTTGGCACAATCCCATGATCCCAGTGGTCTGTAGCACAGACCCTGGTACTGCCAAACTGCCTTTCCTTGGGTTTCACTGCAGCTGCTGCTGCTGCCAACCCCTCAGACAGGCTTCTGCCCTCCTGGGGTCCAGCCAGGCCTGGCCCAGGATGGCAGAACAAAGAACTTCCTCTGAGAGAGGGTGTTACACCCTCTAACTTTGGAAAATGGTGTGAAGGCAGGGGAGGAGTAGCCCCCCCAGCCTCTGGAAATACTTTCATGGGCACTTTTGGTGCCCATTTCTGCATAAGCCAGTCTACACCTGTTCAGGGACCCCTTAGCCCTGCTCTGGTGCGAAACTGGACAAAGGAAAGGGGAGTGACCACTCCCCTGACCTGCACCTCCCCTGGGAGGTGTCCAGAGCTCCTCCAGTGTGCTCCAGACCTCTGCCATCTTGGAAACAGAGGTGCTGCTGGCACACTGGACTGCTCTGAGTGGCCAGTGCCACCAGGTGACGTCAGAGACTCCTTCTGATAGGCTCCTTCAGGTGTTGCTAGCCTATCCTCTCTCCTAGGTAGCCGAACCCTCTTTTCTGGCTATTTAGGGTCTCTGTCTCTGGGGAAACTTTAGATAACGAATGCAAGAGCTCATCCGAGTTCCTCTGCATCTCTCTCTTCACCTTCTGCCAAGGAATCGACTGCTGACCGCGCTGGAAGCCTGCAAAACTGCAACATAGTAGCAAAGACGACTACTGCAACTCTGTAACGCTGATCCTGCTGCCTTCGCGACTGTTTTCCTGGTGGTGCATGCTGTGGGGGTAGTCTGCCTCCTCTCTGCACTAGAAGCTCCGAAGAAATCTCCCGTGGGTCGACGGAATCTTCCCCCTGCAACCGCAGGCACCAAAAAGCTGCATTACCGGTCCCTTGGGTCTCTCTCAGCACGACGTGCGAGATCGCTCGAATCCAGCAACTGTGTCCAAGTGACCCCCACAGTCCAGTGACTCTTCAGTCCAAGTTTGGTGGAGGTAAGTCCTTGCCTCCCCACGCCAGACTGCATTGCTGGGAACCGTGAGTTTTGCAGCTACTCCGGCCCCTGTGCACTTCCGGTGGAAATCCTTTGTGCACAGTCAAGCCTGAGTCCACGGCACTCTAACCTGCATTGCATGACTTTCTAAGTTGGTCTCCGGCGACGTGGGACTCCTTTGTGTAACTTCGGGTGAGCACCATTTCACACATCCTTGTAGTGCCTTTTTCTGGCACTTCTCTGGATGCTACCTGCTGATAAGAGGACTCTTTGTCTTGCTCGATGTCCCCTCTACCTCCTGTCGCAATTTGCGACATCCTGATCCTTCCTGGGCCATAGCAGCATCCAAAAATGCTAACTGCACGATTTGCAGCTAGCAAGGCTTGTTGGCGTTCTTTCGGCGGAAAAACACTTCTGCATGACTCTCCACGGCGTGTGGGATCCGTCCTCCAAAGGGGAAGTCTCTAGCCCTTGTCGTTCCTGCAGAAACCTCAGCTTCTTCTATCCAGTAGAAGCTTCTTTGCACCCACAGCTGGCATTTCCTGGGCATCTACCCATCTCCGACTTGCTTGTGACTTTTGGACTTGGTCCCCTTGTTCCACAGGTACCCTCAACTGGAAATCCATCGTTGTTGCATTGCTGGTTTGTGTCTTTCCTGCAGTATTCCTCTATCACGACTTCTTTGTCCTTGGGGGAACTTTAGTGCACTTTGCAGTCACTTTTCAGGGTCTTGGGGTGGGCTATTTTTCTAACCCTTACTATTTTCTAATAGTCCCAGCGACCCTCTACAAGGTCACATAGGTTTGGGGTCCATTCGTGGTTCGCATTCCACTTTTGGAGTATATGGGTTGTGTTGCCCCTATCCCTATGTGTTACCATTGCATCCTATTGTAACTATACATTGTTTGCGCTGTTTTCTAAGACTATACTGCATATTTTTGGTATTGTGTATATATATCTTGTGTATATTTCCTATCCTCTCACTGAGGGTACACTCTGAGATACTTTGGCATATTGTCATAAAAATAAGGTACCTTTATTTTTAGTATAACTGTGTATTGTGTTTTCTTACGATATTGTGCATATGACACTGAGTGGTACTGTAGGAGCTTCACTCGTCTCCTAGTTCAGCCTAAGCTGCTCTGCTAAGCTACCATTATCTATCAGCCTATGCTGCTAGACACCCTATACACTAATAAGGGATACCTGGGCCTGGTGTAAGGTGTAAGTACCACTTGGTACTCACTACAAGCCAGTCCAGCCTACTACATTGATTGTGCAGCGGTGGGATAAGTGCTTTGTAACTACTTACCACTTTTGTCATTGTACTTTTCATAAGAGAAAAATATACAAAACAAGTTCAGTGTATGTGGACTAAATTTACCAATTCACATTGGCATACTGGTACACCCATATAATTTCTTAGTATATGGTACTGAGGTACCCAGGGTATTGGGGTTCCAGGAGATCCCTATGGGCTGCAGCATTTCTTTTGCCACCCATAGGGAGCTCTGACAATTCTTACACAGGCCTGCCAGTGCAGCCTTAGTGAAATAACGTCCACGTTATTTCACAGCCATTTACCACTGCACTTAAGTAACTTATAAGTCACCTATATGTCTAACTTTCACCTGGTGAAGGTTGGGTGCAAAGTTACTTAGTGTGTGGGCACCCTGGCACTAGCCAAGGTGCCCCCACATCGTTCAGGGTAAATTCCCCGGACTTTGTGAGTGCAGGGACACCATTACACGCGTGCACTATACATAGGTTATCACCTATGTAGAGTGCCACAATGGTAACTCTGAACATGGCCATGTAACATGTCTAAGATCATGGAATTGTCACCCCAATACCATTCTGGTATTGGGGGGACAATTCCATGATCCCCCGGTGTAGGAGGCTGGACTGGCTTGTAGTGAGTACCAAGGGGTACTTGCACCTTGCACCAGACCCAGTTATCCCTTATTAGTGTATAGGGTGTCTAGCAGCATAGGCTGATAGATAATGGTAGCTTAGCAGAGCAGCCTAGGCTGAACTAGGAGACGAGTGAAGCTCCTACAGTACCACTAGTGTCATATGCACAATATCATAAGAAAACACAATACACAGATATACTAAAAATAAAGGTACTTTATTTTTATGACAATATGCCAAAGTATCTCAGAGTGTACTCTCAGTATGAGGATAGCAAATATACACAAGATATATGTACACAATACCAAAATATACAGTAATAGTATTAGAAAACAGTGCAAACAATGTATAGTTACAATAGGATGCAATGGGAACACATAGGGATAGGGGCAACACAAACCATATACTCCAAAAGTGGAATGCGAACCACGAATGGACCCCAAACCTATGTGACCTTGTAGAGGGTCGCTGGGACTATTAGAAAACAGTAAGGGTTAGAAAAATAGCCCACCCCAAGACCCTGAAAAGTGAGTGCAAAGTGCACTAAAGTTCCCCAAAGGACATAGAAGTCGTGATAGGGGAATTCTGCAGGAAAGACACAAACCAGCAATGCAACAATGATGGATTTCCAGTGGAGGGTACCTGTGGAACAAGGGGACCAAGTCCAAAAGTCACAAGCAATTCGGAGATGGGCAGATGCCCAGGAAATGCCAGTGGTGGGTGCAAAGAAACTGCTACTGGACAGTAGAAGCTGAAGGTTCTGCAGGAACGACAAGGGCTAGAGACTTCCCCTTTGGAGGATGGATCCCACACGCCGTGGAGAGTCGTGCAGAAGTGTTTTCCTGAAGGAAGACCGCCAACAAGACTTGCTAGCTGCAAATCTAGTGGTAAGGGTTTTTGGATGCTGCTGTGTCCCAGGAGGGACCAGGATGTCGCCAATTGCGTCTGGGGACAGAGGTGGCGTCGAGCAAGACAAAGAGCTCTCTCAGAAGCAGGCAGCACCCGCAAAAGTGCCCAAAACAGGCACTATGAGGAAGCGTGAAATGGTGCACTCCCGAAGTCGCCCAAAGGAGTCCCACGTCGCCGGAGGACAACTTAGAAAGTCGTGCAATGCAGGTTAGAGTGTCGTGGACTCAGGCTGGACTGTGCACAAAGGATTTCTGCTGGAAGTGCACAGAGGCCGGAGTAGCTGCAAAAGTCGCGGTTCCCAGCAATGCAGTCTGGCGTGGGGAGGCAAGGACTTACCTCCACCAAACTTGGACTGAAAAGTCACTGGACTGTGGGAGTCACTTGGACAGAGTTGCTGGATTCATGGGACCTCGCTCGTTGTGCTGAGAGGAGACCCAGGGGACCGGTGATGCAGTTCTTTGGTGCCTGCGGTTGCAGGGGGACGATTCCGTCGACCCACGGGAGATTTCTTCGGAGCTTCTAGTGCAGAGAGGAGGCAGACTACCCCCACAGCATGCACCACCAGGAAAACAGTCGAGAAGGCGGCAGGATCAGCGTTACAGAGTTGCAGTAGTCGTCTTTGCTACTTTGCTACTTTGCTACTGCTACTGCTACAGCGCGGTCAGCAGTCGATTCCTTGGCAGAAGGTGAAGAGAGAGATGCAGAGGAACTCGGATGAGCTCTTGCATTCGTTATCTAAGGAATCCCCAGAGACAGAGACCCTAAATAGCCAGAAAAGAGGGTTTGGCTACCTAGGAGAGAGGATAGGCTAGCAACACCTGAAGGAGCCTATCAGAAGGAGTCTCTGACGTCGCCTGGTGGCACTGGCCACTCAGAGCAGTCCAGTGTGCCAGCAGCACCTCTGTTTCCAAGATGGCAGAGGTCTGGAGCACACTGGAGGAGCTCTGGGCACCTCCCAGGGGAGGTGCAGGTCAGGGGAGTGGTCACTCCCCTTTCCTTTGTCCAGTTTCGCGCCAGAGCAGGGCTAAGGGGTCCCTGAACCGGTGTAGACTGGCTTATGCAAAAATGGGCACCATGTGTGCCCATGAAAGCATTTCCAGAGGCTGGGGGAGGCTACTCCTCCCCTGCCTTCACACCATTTTCCAAAGGGAGAGGGTGTAACACCCTCTCTCAGAGGAAGTCCTTTGTTCTGCCATCCTGGGCCAGGCCTGGCTGGACCCCAGGAGGGTAGAAGCCTGTCTGAGGGGTTGGCAGCAGCAGCAGCTGCAGTGAAACCCCGGGAAAGGCAGTTTTCTCAGTACCAGGGTCTGTGCTACAGACCACTGGGATCATGGGATTGTGCCAACTATGCCAGGATGGCATAGAGGGAGCAATTCCATGCTCATAGACATGTTTCATGGCCATATTCGGAGTTACCATTGTGAAGCTACATATAGGTAGTGATCTATATGTAGTGCACGCGTGTAATGGTGTCCCCGCACTCACAAAGTCCGGGGAATTGGCCCTGAACAATGTGGGGGCACCTTGGCTAGTGCCAGGGTGCCCACACACTAAGTAACTTTGCACCTAAACTTTACCAGGTAAAGGTTAGACATATAAGTGACTTATAAGTTACTTAAGTGCAGTGTAAAATGGCTGTGAAATAACGTGGACGTTATTTCACTCAGGCTGCAGTGGCAGGCCTGTGTAAGAATTGTCAGAGCTCCCTATGGGTGGCAAAAGAAATGCTGCAGCCCATAGGGTTCTCCTGGAACCCCAATACCCTGGGAACCTCAGTACAATATACTAGGGAATTATAAGGGTGTTCCAGTAAGCCAATGTAAATTGGTAAAATTGGTCACTAGCCTGTTAGTGACACTTTGAAAGAAATGAGAGAGCATAACCACTGAGGTTCTGGTTAGCAGAGCCTTAGTGAGAAAGTTAGTCATAACACAGGTAACACATTCAGGCACACTTATGAGCACTGGGGCCCTGGCTGGCAGGGTCCCCGTGACACATGCAACTAAAACAACATATACACAGTGAAAAATGGGGGTAACATGCCAGGCAAGATGGTACTTTCCTACACCCGGGGCTCTAGCACAGTACCCACGTACTGCCAAACTGCCTTTCCGGGGTCTCCACTGCAGCTGCTGCCAACCCCTCAGACAGGTTTCTGGCCTCCTGGGGTCCAGGCAGCCCTGGCCCAGGAAGGCAGAACAAAGGGTTTCCTCTGAGAGAGGGTAGTACACCCTCTCCCCTTGGAAATGGGTGTGAAGGCGGGGAAGGAGTAGCCTCCCCAGGCCTCTGGAAATGCTTTGATGGGCACAGATGGTGCCCATCTCTGCATAAGCCAGTCTACACCAGTTCAGGGATCCCCCAGCCCTGCTCTGGCACGAAACTGGACAAAGGAAAGGGGAGTAACCACTCCTCTGACCTGCACCTCCCAGGGGAGGTGCCCAGAGCTCCTTCAGTGTGTCCCAGACCTCTGCCATCTTGGAAACAGAGGTGTTGGGGACACACTGTACTGGCTCCTTCTGATAGGCTCTTACCTCTCTTGGAAGTCAATCCTCCTTCCTTGGTAGCCAAACCTCCTTTTCTGGCTATTTAGGGTCTCTGCTTTGGAGAATTCGTCAGATAGTGAATGCAAGAGCTCACCAGAGTTCCTCTGCATCTCCCTCTTCACCTTCTACCAAAGGATCGACCGCTGACTGCTCAGGATGCCTGCAAAACTGCAACAAAGTAGCAAGACGACTACTAGCAACATTGTAGCACCTCATCCTGCCGGCTTTCTCGACTGTTTCCAGGTGGTGCATGCTCTGAGGGTAGTCTACCTTCACCCTGCACCAGAAGCTCTGATGAAATCTCCTGTGGGACGACGGAATCTTCCCCCTGCTAATGCAGGTACCAAAAGGCTGCAACACTGGTCTCTGGGTCCCCTCTCATCCTAACGAGCGTGGTCCCTGGAACTCAGCAACTCTGTCCAAGTGACTCACACAGTCCATTGACTCTTCGGTCTAAGTTTGGTGTAGGTAAGTCCTTGCCTCCCCACGCAAGACTGCATTGCTGGGTACTGCGTGATTTGCAGCTGCTCCGGCTCCTGTGCACTCTTCCAGGATTTATTTTGTGCACAGCCAAACCTGGGTCCCCGGCACTCCTTCCTACAGTGCACAACCTTCTGAGTTGTCTTCCAGCATCGTGGAACTCCCTTTTGTGTCTTCGCGTGGACTCCGGTTCACTTTCCTTCCAAGTGCCTGTTCAGGTACTTTTGTGGGTGCTGCCTGCTTCTGTGAGGACTTCCAAAGTTGCTGGGTGCCCCCTCTGTCTCCTCCTCCAAGTGGCGACATACTTGGACCTCCTAGGCCACAGCAGCACCCAAAAACCTCCACCGCAACCCTTGCAGCTAGCAAGGCTTGTTTGCGGTTTTTCTGCAAGGGAACACATCTGCAAGCTTCATTGCAACGTGGGACATCCATCCTCCAAAGGAGAAGTTCCTAGTCCTCTTCTTTCTTGCAGCACTCCAAGCTTCTTCCAACCAGTGGCAGCTTCCTTACACCCTCAGCTGGCATTTACTGGGCTCCTGCCCACTCTCGACACTGTCGCGACTATTGGACTTGGTCCCCTTGTCTTACAGGTACTCAGGTCCGGAAATCCACTGTTGTTGCATTGCTGTTGTTTGTTCTTCCTGCAGAATCCCCCTATCACTACGTTTGTGTTCTCTGGGGGGAGTAGGTGCACTTTGCACCTACCTTTCAGGGTGTTGGGGTGGGCTATTTTTCTAACCCTCACTGTTTTCTTACAGTCCCAGCGACCCTCTACAAGCTCACATAGGTTTGGGGCCCATTCGTGGTTCGCATTCCACTTTTGGAGTATATGGTTTGTGTTGCCCCTATACCTATGTGCTCCTATTGCAATCTGTTGTAATTCTACACTGTTTGCATTACTTTTCTTGCTATTACTTACCTAATTTTGGTTTGTGTACATATATCTTGTGTATATATCTTATCCTTATACTGAGGGTACTCACTGAGATACTTTTGGCATATTGTCATAAAAATAAAGTACCTTTATTTTTAGTAACTCTGTGTATGGTGTTTTCTTATGATATTGTGCATATGACACCAGTGGTATAGTAGGAGCTTTACATGTCTCCTAGTTCAGCCTACGCTGCTTTGCCATAGCTACCTTCCATCAGTCTAAGGTGCTAGAAACACCTCTTCTAGACTAATAAGGGATAGCTGGACCTGGCACAAGGTGTAAGTACCTCTGGTACCCACTACAAGCCAAGCCAGCCTCCTTCAACATTGCACAGGATTACTGTCTGGAGAGGGGAGGCAGCACTGCAGGAAGGAGTGTCGGGGACCCAGGCTGGGTTGTGCACAAAGGAAATCCTGGAAGAGTGCACAGGAGCCAGAGCAGCTGCAAATCACGCGGTACCCAGCAATGCAGTCTAGCGTGGGGAGGCAAGGACTTACCGCCAACAAACTTGGACTGAAGAGTCACTGCACTGTGGGAGTCACTTGAACAGAGTTGCTGAGTTCCAGGGACCATGCTCCTCAGGATGAGAGGGGACCCACAGGACCAGTGTTGCAGTCTTTTGGTGCCTTCGTTAGCAGGGGGAAGATTCGGTCGACCCACAGAAGGTTTCTTCAGAGCTCCTGGTGCAGGGAGGAGGCAGGCTACCCCCAGAGCATGCACCACCTGGAAACAGTTGAGAAAGCCGGCAGGATGAGGCGATACAAGGTTGCTAGTAGTCGTCTTGCTACTTTGTTGCGGTTTTGCAGGCGTCCTGAGCAGTCAGCAGTCAATCCTTTGGTAGGAGGTGAAGAGGGAGATGCAGAGGAACTCTGATTAGCTCTTGCATTCGTTATCTAAAGAATTCCCCAAAGCTGAGACCCTAAATAGCCAGAAAAAGAGGTTTGGCTATCTAGGAAGGAGGATTGGCTACCAAGAGAGGTAAGAGCCTATCAGAAGGAGCCTCTGACGTCACCTGCTGGCACTGGCAACTCAGAGCAGTCAAGTGTGCCCCCAACACCTCTGTTTCCAAGATGGCAGAGGTCTGGGACACACTATAGGAGCTCTGCGCACCTCCCCTGGGAGGTGCAGGTCAGGGAAGTGGTCACTCCCCTTTCCTTTGTCCAGTTTTGCGCCAGAGCAGGGCTGGGGGATCCCTGAACCAGTGTAGATTGGCTTATGCAGAGATGGGCACCAACTGTGCCCATCAAAGCATTTCCAGAGGCTGGGGAAGGCTACTCCCCCCCAGCCCTCACACCTATTTCCAAAGGGAGAGGGTGTTAAACCCTCTCTCAGAGGAAGTCCTTTGGTCTGCCTTCCCGGGCCAGGGCTGCTTGGACACCAGGAGGGCAGAAACCTGTCTGAGGGGTTGGCAGTAGCAGCAACTGCCGTGGAAACCCCGGAAAGGCAGTTTGGCAGCACCCGGGTTCTGTGCTAAAGACCCGGGGGATCATGGAATTGTCCCCCCAATACTAGAATGGTATTGGGGTGACAATTCCATAATCGTAGACATGTTACATGGCCATGTTCGGAGTTACCATTGTGACGCTATACATAGGTAGTGACCTATGTATAGTGCACACATGTAATGGTGTCCCCAAACTCACAAAGTCCGGGGAATTTGCCCTGAACGATGTGGGGGCACCTTGGCTAGTGCCAGGGTGCCCACACACTAAGTAACTTGGCACCCAACCTTCACTAAGTGAAGGTTAAACATATAGGTGACTTATAAGTTACTTATGTGCAGTGGTAAATGGCTGTGAAATAACGTGGACGTTATTTTACTCAGGCTGCAGCAGCAGGCCTGTGTGAGAATTGTCTGAGCTCCCTATGGGTGGCAAAAGAAATGCTGCAGCCCATAGGCATCTCCTGGAACCCCAATACCCTAGGTACCTAAGCACCATATACAAGGGAATTATATGGGTGTACCAGTGTGCCAATGAGAATTGGTAAATTTAATCACTAGCTTGCAGTGACAAATTTAGAAATCAGCCTCAGTTATACAGTTAGGGACCACACAGGGAACACATATAGGCCACATACCAAACACACAGACAACATAGGGTTTTCACTATGAGCACTGGGCCCTGGCTAGCAGGATCCCAGTGAGACAGTAAAAACACCCTGACATACACTCACAAACAGGCCAAAAGTGGGGTAACAAGGCTAGAAAGAGGCTACCTTCCTACACAACCCCCTACACAACCCCCCCCCCCCCAAACGATGGACAATAAGGCTAACCTTGGCCAGTTGAGTCTTTATTGTCTAAGTGGTGATAAGTAGAGAGTAGCTCTGCAATAGACTGGTTACTCCGTTTATCATCCACTATATGGTTACTTCCCTGTGAGGATGTAAACCACCCTGTTTGAAGTTTTTTAACTAACCAGCAATGTGAAGTTATATTTTCAGAGTTCCTATTAGTATGTTTTGGTTTAGAACAGTGGGATTTGTCCACTGGACCTATATCAAGTGATGAAAATGCCAGACAGGGATGCTGTCTCAATAAAGCCATAGATTGGCAAAAACTTTGTCCATATGGCTGTAAGAGAGAACAGGGATGTCGTTTCTCTTGAGTTGGAGCAGGGCAGGGATGCTGTCCTATGAGCTCCACACTAGGGCAGGGCTGCTGTCCTAAGTGTTGTGAGGCAGTGCAGGGTTTCTGCACTAAAGTTTCTCTGGGAGGGTTGGAGGGATGCTCCATGTTAACCAAAATGGTGCACTTTTCCTCACCAATATTAGTTATCCCTGTAGGAGGCTGGCCTGGTTTGTAGTGAGTACCAAGGGGTATTTACACTCTGCACCAGGTCCAGGTATCCCTTATTAGTGTAGAAGAGGTGTCTAGCAGCTTTGGCTGATAGAAAAGGGTAGCTTAGCAGAGCAGCTTAGGCTGAACTAGGAGACATGCAAAGCTCCCACTATACCACTAATGTCATATGCACAATATCATAAGAAAACACAATACACAGATATACTAAAAATAAAGGTACTTTATTTTTATGACAATATTGTGAGAAAGTAGCCTCTTTCTAGCCTTGTTACCCCCACTTTTGGCCTGTTTGTGAGTGTATGTCAGGGTGTTTTCACTGTCTCACTGGGATCCTGCTAACCAGGGCCCAGTGCTCATAGGGAAAACACTATGTTTTCAGTATGTGTGTTATGTGTCACTGGGACCCTGCTAGTCAGGACCCCAGTACTCATAAGTTTGTGGCCTATATGTATGTGTTCCCTGTGTAGTGCCTAACTGTCTCACTGAGGCTCTGCTAACCAGAACCTCAGTGGTTATGCTCTCTCATTTCTTTCCAAATTGTCACTAACAGGCTAGTGACCAATTTTACCAATTTACAGTGGCTTACTGGAACACCCTTATAATTCCCTTGTATATGGTACTGAGGTACTGGGGTTCCAGGAGATCCCTATGGGCTGCAGCATTTCTTTTGCCACCCATAGGGAGCTCTGACAATTCTTACACAGGCCTGCCATTGCAGCCTGAGTGAAATAACGTCCACGTTATATCACAGCCATTTTACACTGCACTTAAGTAACTTATAAGTCACCTATATGTCTAACCTTTACCTGGTAAAGGTTAGGTGCAAAGTTACTTAGTGTGAGGGCACCCTGGCACTAGCCAAGGTGCCCCCACATTGTTCAGGGCCAATTCCCCGGACTTTGTGAGTGCGGGGACACCATTACATGCGTGCACTACATATAGGTCACTACCTATATGTAGCTTCACAATGGTAACTCCGAATATGGCCATGTAACATGTCTATGATCATGGAATTGCCCCCTCTATGCCATCCTGGCATAGTTGGCACAATCCCATGATCCCAGTGGTCTGTAGCACAGACCCTGGTACTTCCAAACTGCCTTTCCTGGGGTTTCACTGCAGCTGCTGCTGCTGCCAACCCCTCAGACAGGCTTCTGCCCTCCTGGGGACCAGCCAGGCCTGGCCCAGGATGGCAGAACAAAGGACTTCCTCTGAGAGAGGGTGTTACACGCTCTCCCTTTGGAAAATGGTGTGAAGGCAGGGGAGGAGTAGCTTCCCCCAGCCTCTGGAAATGCTTTCATGGGCACATTTGGTGCCCATTTCTGCATAAGCCAGTCTACACCGGTTCAGGGACCTCTTAGCCCTGCTCTGGCGCGAAACTGGACAAAGGAAAGGGGAGTGACCACTCCCCTGACCTGTACCTCCCCTGGGAGGTGCCCAGAGCTCCTCCAGTGTGCTCCAGACCTCTGCCATCTTGGAAACAGAGGTGCTGCTGACACACTGGACTGCTCTGAGTGGCCAGTGCCACCAGGTGACGTCAGAGACTCCTTCTGATAGGCTCCTTCGGGTGTTGCTAGCCTATCCTCTCTCCTAGGTAGCCAAACCCTCTTTTCTGGCTATTTAGGGTCTCTGTCTCTGGGGAAACTTTAGATAACGAATGCAAGAGCTCAGCCGAGTTCCTCTGCATCTCCCTCTTCACCTTCTGATAAGGAATCGACCGCTGACCGCGCTGGAAGCCTGCAAACCTGCAACATAATAGCAAAGACGACTACTGCAACTCTGTAACGCTGATCCTGCCGCCTTCTCGACTGTTTTCCTGCTTGTGCATGCTGTGGGGGTAGTCTGCCTCCTCTCTGCACCAGAAGCTCCGAAGAAATCTCCCGTGGGTCGACGGAATCTTCCCCCTGCAACCGCAGGCACCAAAAAGCTGCATTACCGGTCCCTTGGGTCTCCTCTCAGCACGACGAGCGAGGTCCCTCGAATCCAGCGACACCGTCCAAGTGACCCCCACAGTCCAGTGACTCTTCAGCCCAAGTTTGGTGGAGGTAAGTCCTTGCCTCACCTCGCTGGGCTGCATTGCTGGGAACCGCGACTTTGCAAGCTTCTCCGGCCCCTGTGCACTTCCGGCGGAAATCCTTCGTGCACAGCCAAGCCTGGGTCCACGGCACTCTAACCTGCATTGCACGACTTTCTAAGTTGGTCTCCGGCGACGTGGGACTCCTTTGTGCAACTTCGGCGAGCACCGTTTCACGCATCCTCGTAGTGCCTGTTTCTGGCACTTCTCCGGGAGCTACCTGCTTCAGTGAGGGCTCTTTGTCTTGCTCGACGTCCCCTCTCTCTGCAGGTCCAATTTGTGACCTTCTGGTCCCTCCTGGGCCCCAGCAGCGTCCAAAAACGCCAAACGCACGATTTGCGTGTAGCAAGGCTTGTTGGCGTCCATCCGGCGAGAAAACACTTCTGCACGACTCTCCAAGGCGTGGGAGATCCATCCTCCAAAGGGGAAGTCTCTAGCCCTTGTCGTTCCTGCAGTATTCACAGTTCTTCAGCCTAGTAAGAGCTTCTTTGCACCAACCGCTGGCATTTCTTGGGCATCTGCCCATCTCCGAGCTGCTTGTGACTTTTGGACTTGGTCCCCTTGTTCCACAGGTACCCTCAGTCAGGAATCCATCGTTGTTGCATTGCTGATTTGTGTTTTCCTTGCATTTTCCCTCTAATACGACTATTTTGTCCTTAGGGGAACTTTGGTGCACTTTGCACTCACTTTTCAGGGTCTTGGGGAGGGTTATTTTGCTAACTCTCACTGTTTTCTAATAGTCCCAGCGACCCTCTACAAGGTCACATAGGTTTGGGGTCCATTCGTGGTTCGCATTCCACTTCTGGAGTATATGGTTTGTGTTGCCCCTATCCCTATGTTTCCCCATTGCATCCTATTGTAACTATACATTGTTTGCACTGTTTTCTAAGACTATACTGCATATTTTTGCTATGGTGTATATATATCTTGTGTATATTTCCTATCCTCTCACTGAGGGTACACTCTAAGATACTTTGGCATATTGTCATAAAAATAAAGTACCTTTATTTTTAGTATAACTGTGTATTGTGTTTTCTTATGATATTGTGCATATGACACTAAGTGGTACTGTAGTAGCTTCACACGTCTCCTAGTTCAGCCTGAGCTGCTTTGCTAAGCTACCATTATCTATCAGCCTAAGCTGCTAGACACCCTATACACTAATAAGGGATAACTGGGCCTGGTGCAAGGTGCAAGTACCCCTTGGTACTCACTACAAGCCAGTCCAGCCTCCTACATTGGTTGTGCAGCGGTGGGATAAGTGCTTTGAGACTACTTACCACTCTTGTCATTGTACTTTTCATAAGAGAAAAATATACAAAACAAGGTCAGTGTATATACACATAGCCAAAAAGTTTTGCATTTCCTCTTTTCACTCTTTTCTAAGTGCTGAAAAGTACTTCTAAACTTTCAAAAAGTTCTTTAAAAGTTTTTTCTGTCTTTCCAAAAAGTTCTGAAAACTTTTTTTTCTTTGTCTATCACTTTAACTCTCTCTAAAAATGTCTGGCACAGGCCAAAAAGTTGAACTGTCCAAACTTGCATATGATCACCTTAGCTGGAAAGGAGCAAGGAGTCTCTGCATAGAGAGAGGTTTGAGTGTAGGGAAGAATCCTTCCTTAGAACTGTTAATTAATATGCTTAGAGTACAGGATAAGGCCATAAGTGCCCAATCTGTAGAAAAAGTAGCTAATGGTTCTCAATCTGATCCAGGGACTCCCCCAGGAAAAGGTTCAGGAAAGAAACTTCTCAGCCTGCCCATTACTAGACAGTCTAGCATAGTTGGTACAGAGGTTGAATCACATCATACTGATGATGTGCTCTCACATTATGCTGGTAGCCAAGCTGTTAGGGTGCCCCTTGTAAGGGACAGGTCTCCTTCTGTTCATTCCCATCATACCTCTGTATCTAGAAATGTCCCTCCCACCCACCCTGATGACAGATTGTTAGAAAGGGAGCTCAATAGATTGAGAGTGGAACAAACCAGACTGAAGCTCAAGAAGCAACAGCTGGATTTGGATAGACAGTCTTTAGAAGTAGAGAGGGAAAGACAGAAGTTGGGTTTAGATACCCATGGTGGCAGCAGCAGTATTCCCCATAGTCATCCTGCAAAAGAGCATGATTCTAGGAATCTGCACAAGATAGTTCCCCCTTACAAGGAGGGGGATGACATTAACAAGTGGTTTGCTGCACTTGAGAGGGCCTGTGTTGTACAGGATGTCCCTCAAAAGCAGTGGGCTGCTATCCTATGGCTATCATTTACTGGAAAAGGTAGGGGTAGGCTCCTTACTGTAAAAGAAAATGATGCTAACAATTTCCAAGTTCTTAAGAATGCACTCCTGGATGGTTATGGCTTAACCACTGAACAGTACAGGATAAAGTTCAGAGAGACCAAAAAGGAGTCTTCACAAGACTGGGTTGATTTCATTGACCATTCAGTGAAGGCCTTGGAGGGGTGGTTACATGGCAGTAAAGTTACTGATTATGAAAGCCTGTATAACACAATCCTGAGAGAGCATATACTTAATAATTGTGTGTCTGATTTGTTGCACCAGTACCTGGTAGACTCTGATCTGACCTCTCCCCAAGAATTGGGAAAGAAGGCAGACAAATGGGTCAGAACAAGGGTGAACAGAAAAGTTCATACAGGGGGTGACAAAGATGGCAATAAGAAGAAAGATGGTGAAAAATCTCAAGATAAGCATGGGGATAAGGGTAAAACCAAAGATTCCACTTCAAATCTTAAACACTCTTCAGAGGGTGGGGATAAAACAAATTCTTCCTCTTCTTCCCAACCTGCATACATTAAAAAGCCTTGGTGCTTTGTGTGTAAAAATAGAGGCCATAGGCCAGGGGATAAGTCCTGTCCAGGTAAACCCCCTGAGCCTACCACCACTAATACATCAAGCTCTAGTGCCCCTAGCAGTAGTGGTACTAGTGGTGGGACTGCTGGCAACAGTCAAGCAAAGGGTGTAGTTGGGTTCACTTATGGGTCCATAGTGGAAACTGATGTAATCAGTCCCAAGACAGTTTCTGTCACACCTAGTGGCATTGGCCTTGCCACACTGGCTGCTTGTCCCCTTACAATGGATAAGTACAGGCAGACAGTTTCAATAAATGGTGTTGAGGCCTTGGCCTACAGGGACACAGGTGCCAGTTTCACTTTGGTGACTGAAAACCTAGTGCCCCCTGAACAACACATCATTGGACAACAGTATAAGATTATTGATGTCCATAACTCCACTAAGTTTCTTCCCTTAGCTATAATTCAGTTTAGTTGGGGTGGAGTTACTGGCCCTAAGCAGGTGGTGGTATCACCTAGCTTACCTGTAGACTGTCTCTTAGGTAATGACCTAGAGGCCTCAGGTTGGGCTGATGTAGAGTTTTATGCCCATGCAGCCATGCTGGGCATCCCTGAGGAATTGTTCCCTCTCATTTCAAGTGAAATGAAAAAGCAAAGGAGAGAAGGCCTGAAAACTCAGGATCCCTCTCCATCAACAGGTAAAAAGGGTATCACAGTATCCCCTAACCACCCTACCATTCAGGATACTATTCCTGTGGTGGGAGAAACCTCTCCTGGGGTGGCACCTGTTCCAAGGGAATCATCAGCTGGCAAAGCTGGACTCCCTGAGGTGGAAATACCTCTCTGTGGGATAACTAACATTGGTGAGAAAAACAGCACCATTTTAGTTAACATGGATCATCCCTCCAACCCTCCCAGAGAAACCTTAGTGCAGAAACCCTGCACTACCTCACAACACTTAGGACAGCATCCCTGCCCTAGTGTGGAGCTCATAGGACAGCATCCCTGCCCTGCTCCAACTCAAGAGAAACAGCATCCCTGTTCTCTCTTCCAGCCAGATGGACAAAGTTTTTTCCCAGCTATGGCTTTTCTGAGACAGCATCCCTGTCTGGCATTTCCATCACTACAAATAGGTTCAGTGGACAATTCCCACTGCTCTAAACTAAAACTTACTGATAGAAACTCTGAAAAGACATCTTCACATTGTTGCTTAGCTAAAAAACTTCAAACAGGGTGGTGTACATCCCCACAGGGAAGTAACCATATAGTGGATGATAAAGGGAGTAACCAGTCTATTGCAGAGCTACTCTCTACTTATCACCACTTAGACAATAAAGTCTCAACTGGCCAAGGTTAGCCTTATTGTCCTTCGTTTGGGGGGGGGTTGTGTGAGAAGGTAGCCTCTTTCTAGCCTTGTTACCCCCACTTTTGGCCTGTTTGTGAGTGTATGTCAGGGTGTTTGTCACTGTTTTCACTGTCTCACTGGGATCCTGATAGCCAGGCCTCAGTGCTCATAGTGAAAACACTATGTTTTCAGTATGGTTGTTATGTGTCACTGGGATCCTGCTGGTCAGGACCCCAGTGCTCATAAGGTTGTGGCCTATATGTATGTGTCGCTGGGACCCTGTCACACAGGACCCCAGTGCTCATAGGTGTGCATGTATGTGTTCCCTGTGTGGTGCCTAACTGTCTCACTGAGGCTCTGCTAACCAGGACCTCAGTGGTTATGCTCTCTCATTACTTTCAAATTGTCACTGACAGGCTAGTGACCATTTTTACCAATTTACATTGGCTTACTGGAACACCCTTATAATTCCCTAGTATATGGTACTGAGGTACCCAGGGTATTGGGGTTCCAGGAGATCCCTATGGGCTGCAGCATTTCTTTTGCCACCCATAGGGAGCTCTGACAATTCTTACACAGGCCTGCCACTGCAGCCTGAGTGAAATAACGTCCACGTTATTTCACAGCCATTTTACACTGCACTTAAGTAACTTATAAGTCACCTATATGTCTAACCTTTACTTGGTAAAGGTTAGGTGCAAAGTTACTTAGTGTGAGGGCACCCTGGCACTAGCCAAGGTGCCCCCACATTGTTCAGAGCCAATTCACTGAACTTTGTGAGTGCGGGGACACCATTACACGCGTGCACTACATATAGGTCACTACCTATATGTAGCTTCACCATGGTAACTCCGAATATGGCCATGTAACATGTCTATGATCATGGAATTGCCCCCTCTATGCCATCCTGGCATTGTTGGTACAATTCCATGATCCCAGTGGTCTGTAGCACAGACCCTGGTACTGCCAGACTGCCCTTCCTGGGGTTTCTCTGCAGCTGCTGCTGCTGCCAACCCCTCAGACAGGCAGCTGCCCTCCTGGGGTCCAGCCAGGCCTGGCCCAGGATGGCAGAACAAAGAACTTCCTCTGAGAGAGGGTGTGACACCCTCTCCCTTTGGAAAATGGTGTGAAGGCAGGGGAGGAGTAGCCTCCCCCAGCCTCTGGAAATGCTTTGTTGGGCACAGATGTGCCCAATTCTGCATAAGCCAGTCTACACCGGTTCAGGGACCCCTTAGCCCCTGCTCTGGCGCGAAACTGGACAAAGGAAAGGGGAGTGACCACTCCCCTGACCTGCACCTCCCCTGGGCGGTGTCCAGAGCTCCTCCAGTGTGCTCCAGACCTCTGCCATCTTGGAAACAGAGGTGCTGCTGGCACACTGGACTGCTCTGAGTGGCCAGTGCCACCAGGTGACGTCAGAGACTCCTTGTGATAGGCTCCTTCAGGTGTTAGTAGCCTTTCCTCTCTCCTAGGTAGCCAAACCCTCTTTTCTGGCTATTTAGGGTCTCTGTCTCTGGGGAAACTTTAGATAACGAATGCATGAGCTCAGCCGAGTTCCTCTGCATCTCCCTCTTCACCTTCTGATAAGGAATCGACCGCTGACCGCGCTGGAAGCCTGCAAACCTGCAACATAGTAGCAAAGACGAATACTGCAACTCTGTAACGCTGATCCTGCCGCCTTCTCGACTGTTTTCCTGCTTGTGCATGCTGTGGGAGTAGTCTGCCTCCTCTCTGCACCAGAAGCTCCGAAGAAATCTCCCGTGGGTCGACGGAATCTTCCCCCTGCAACCGCAGGCACCAAAAAGCTGCATTACCGGTCCCTTGGGTCTCCTCTCAGCACGACGAGCGAGGTCCCTCGAATCCAGCGACACCGTCCAAGTGACCCCCACAGTCCAGTGACTCTTCAGCCCAAGTTTGGTGGAGGTAAGTCCTTGCCTCACCTCGCTGGGCTGCATTGCTGGGAACCGCGACTTTGCAAGCTTCTCCGGCCCCTGTGCACTTCCGGCGGAAATCCTTCGTGCACAGCCAAGCCTGGGTCCACGGCACTCTAACCTGCATTGCACGACTTTCTAAGTTGGTCTCCGGCGACGTGGGACTCCTTTGTGCAACTTCGGCGAGCACCGTTTCACGCATCCTCGTAGTGCCTGTTTCTGACACTTCTCCGGGTGCTACCTGCTTCAGTGAGGGCTCTTTGTCTTGCTCGACGTCCCCTCTCTCTGCAGGTCCAATTTGCGACCTTCTGGTCCCTCCTGGGCCCCAGCAGCGTCCAAAAACGCCAAACGCACGATTTGCGTGTAGCAAGGCTTGTTGGCATCCATCCGGCGAGAAAACACGTCTGCACGACTCTCCAAGGCGTGGGAGATCCATCCTCCAAAGGGAAAGTCTCTAGCCCTTGTCGTTCCTGCAGTATTCACAGTTCTTCAGCCTAGTAAGAGCTTCTTTGCACCAACCGCTGGCATTTCTTGGGCATCTGCCCATCTCCGAGCTGCTTGTGACTTTTGGACTTGGTCCCCTTGTTCCACAGGTACCCTCAGTCAGGAATCCATCGTTGTTGCATTGCTGATTTGTGTTTTCCTTGCATTTTCCCTCTAACACGACTATTTTGTCCTTAGGGGAACTTTGGTGCACTTTGCACTCACTTTTCAGGGTCTTGGGGAGGGTTATTTTGCTAACTCTCACTGTTTTCTAATAGTCCCAGCGACCCTCTACAAGGTCACATAGGTTTGGGGTCCATTCGTGGTTCGCATTCCACTTCTGGAGTATATGGTTTGTGTTGCCCCTATCCCTATGTTTCCCCATTGCATCCTATTGTAACTATACATTGTTTGCACTGTTTTCTAAGACTATACTGCATATTTTTGCTATGGTGTATATATATCTTGTGTATATTTCCTATCCTCTCACTGAGGGTACACTCTAAGATACTTTGGCATATTGTCATAAAAATAAAGTACCTTTATTTTTAGTATAACTGTGTATTGTGTTTTCTTATGATATTGTGCATATGACACTAAGTGGTACTGTAGTAGCTTCACACGTCTCCTAGTTCAGCCTGAGCTGCTTTGCTAAGCTACCATTATCTATCAGCCTAAGCTGCTAGACACCCTATACACTAATAAGGGATAACTGGGCCTGGTGCAAGGTGCAAGTACCCCTTGGTACTCACTACAAGCCAGTCCAGCCTCCTACATTCAGGCAATAGGTTTATCTTGGTGGTAGTGGACCATGCCACAAGATACCCTGAAGCAATTCCTTTAAGGACCACTACAGCACCTGCAGTGGCAAAGGCCCTCCTAGGAATATTTTCTAGGGTGGGCTTCCCAAAGGAAGTAGTATCAGACAGGGGAAGCAATTTCATGTCTGCATACTTAAAGGCCATGTGGAAGGAGTGTGGTGTAACTTACAAGTTCACTACACCCTATCATCCACAAACAAATGGACTGGTGGAGAGATTTAATAAAACTCTCAAAGGCATGATTATGGGTCTCCCTGAAAAACTCCGCAGGAGATGGGATATCCTGTTACCATGCCTCCTTTTTGCCTACAGGGAGGTACCCCAGAAAGGAGTGGGCTTCAGCCCCTTTGAACTCCTCTTTGGTCACCCTGTTAGGGGTCCACTAACACTTGTCAAGGAGGGTTGGGAACAACCTTTAAAAGCTCCAAAGCAAGATATTGTGGATTATGTACTTGGCCTCAGATCAAGGATGGCTGAGTATATGAAAATGGCCAGTAAAAACCTTCAGGCCAGCCAAGAGCTCCAGAAGCAATGGCATGATCAGAAGGCTGTTTTGGTTCAGTACAAACCAGGGCAGAAAGTGTGGGTCTTGGAGCCTGTGGCCCCAAGAGCACTCCAAGATAAATGGAGTGGACCCCACACAATTGTTGAGAAAAAGGGTGAAGTCACCTATTTAGTTGACTTAGGCACTGCAAGGAGTCCCCTTAGGGTACTCCATGTAAACCGCCTGAAACCCTACTATGACAGGGCTGATCTCACCCTGCTCATGGCAACTGATGAGGGACAGGAAGAAGACAGTGATCCTCTACCTGATCTCTTCTCTTCCACAGAACAAGATGCTCTTGTGGAAGGTGTAGTTTTGGCTGATTGTCTTACTGCTGAGCAGAAAGACCATTGCATAAATCTCCTAGATCAATTCTCTGAACTCTTCTCTTCTGTGCCAGCTACCACTCCTTGG
The DNA here is from genome assembly GCF_031143425.1 of Pleurodeles waltl. Lineage (NCBI taxonomy): Eukaryota > Metazoa > Chordata > Amphibia > Caudata > Salamandridae > Pleurodeles > Pleurodeles waltl. The sequence continues at coordinate 598,093,317 of NC_090440.1, read as the reverse complement.
TGTGAGCACACTATAGATACTGGAGACAGTCTACCTGTCAAAAGTAAGATCTATAGGCAGCCTGACCATGTCAGGGACTGCATAAAGCAAGAGGTGCAGAAAATGTTAGAACTTGGAGTGGTTGAGCACTCTGAAAGTCCATGGGCTTCTCCTGTAGTACTTGTACCAAAACCCCATTCCAAAGATGGAAAGAAGGAAATGCGGTTTTGTGTAGACTATAGAGGTCTGAACCTGGTAACCAAAACTGATGCTCACCCTATACCCAGGGCAGATGAGCTCATAGATACACTGGCATCTGCCAAGTATCTAAGCACTTTTGATTTGACTGCAGGGTATTGGCAGATCAAATTGTCAGAAGATGCTAAACCTAAAACTGCATTTTCAACCATTGGAGGCCATTACCAATTTACAGTAATGCCTTTTGGTTGAAAAATGCACCTGCCACTTTTCAAAGGTTGGTGAACACAGTCCTGCAAGGGCTGGAGGCTTTCAGTGCAGCATATTTGGACGATATAGCTGTCTTTAGCTCCAGCTGGGATGATCACCTGGTCCACCTATGGAAAGTTTTGGAGGCCCTGCAAAAGGCAGGCCTCACTATCAAGGCTTCAAAGTGCCAGATAGGGCAGGGTAAGGTAGTTTATCTGGGACACCTTGTTGGTGGGGAACAGATTGCACCACTACAGGGGAAAATCCAAACAATTATTGATTGGATTCCCCCTACCACTCAGACTCAGGTGAGAGCCTTCCTAGGCCTCACTGGGTATTACAGGAGGTTCATTAAGAACTATGGCTCCATTGCAGCCCCTCTTAATGACCTCACATCCAAGAAAATGCCTAAAAAGGTATTATGGACAGCAAACTGTCAGAAAGGTTTTGAGGAGCTGAAGCAGGCCATGTGCTCTGCACCTGTCCTGAAAAGCCCTTGTTACTCTAAAAAATTCTATGTCCAGACTGATGCATCTGAATTAGGAGTAGGGGCAGTCCTATCACAACTTAATTCTGAGGGCCAGGATCAACCTGTTGCTTTTATTAGCAGAAGGTTGACCCCTAGAGAAAAGCGTTGGTCTGCCATAGAGAGGGAGGCCTTTGCTGTGGTCTGGGCTCTGAAGAAGTTGAGGCCATACCTGTTTGGCACTCACTTCATTGTTCAGACAGACCACAAACCTCTACTTTGGCTAAAACAAATGAAAGGTGAAAATCCTAAATTGTTGAGGTGGTCCATATCCCTACAGGGAATGGACTATACAGTGGAACATAGACCTGGGAGTAGCCACTCCAATGCAGATGGACTCTCCAGATATTTCCACTTAGACAATGAAGACTCATCAGGTCATGGCTAGTCTTATTGTCCTTCGTTTGGGGGGGGGGTTGTGTAGGAAAGTACCATCTTGCCTGGCATGTTACCCCCATTTTTCACTGTATATATGTTGTTTTAGTTGTATGTGTCACTGGGACCCTGTTCACCAGGGCCCCAGTGCTCATAAGTGTGCCTGAATGTGTTACCTTAACTGTCTCACTGAGGCTCTGCTAACCAGAACCTCAGTGGTTATGCTCTCTCATTTCTTTCCAAATTGTTACTAACAGGCTAGTGACCAATTTCACCAATTTACATTGGCTTACTGGAACACCCTTATAATCCCCTAGTATATGGTACTGAGGTACCCAGGGTATTGGGGTTCCAGGAGATCCCTATGGGCTGCAGCATTTCTTTTGCCACCCATAGGGAGCTCTGACAATTCTTACACAGGCCTGCCACTGCAGCCTGAGTGAAATAACGTCCACGTTATTTCACAGCCATTTTACACTGCACTTAAGTAACTTATAAGTCACCTATATGTCTAACATTTACCTGGTAAAGGTTAGGTGCAAAGTTACTTAGTGTGAGGGCACCCTGGCACTAGCCAAGGTGCCCCCACATTGTTCAGGGCCAATTTCCCTGACTTTGTGAGTGCGGGGACACCATTACACGCGTGCACTACATATAGGTCACTACCTATATGTAGCTTCACAATGGTAACTCCGAATATGGCCATGTAACATGTCTATAATCATGGAATTGCCCCCTCTATGCCATCCTGGCATAGTTGGCACAATCCCATGATCCCAGTGGTCTGTAGCACAGACACTAGTCCTGCCAAACTGCCTTTCCTGGGGTTTCACTGCAGCTGCTGCTTCTGCCAACCCCTCAGACAGGCATCTGCCCTCCTGGGGTCCAGCCAGGCCTGGCCCAGGATGGCAGAATAAAGAACTTCCTCTGAGAGAGGGTGTTACACCCTCTCCCTTTGGAAAATGGTGTGAAGGCAGGGGAGGAGTAGCCTCCCCCAGCCTCTGGAAATGCTTTCTTGGGCACAGATGTGCCCAATTCTGCATAAGCCAGTCTTCACCGGTTCAGGGGACCCCTTAGCCCTGCTCTGGCGCGAAACTGGACAAAGGAAAGGGGAGTGACCACTCCCCTGACCTGCACCTCCCCTGGGAGGTGTCCAGAGCTCCTCCAGTGTGCTCCAGACCTCTGCCATCTTGGAAACAGAGGTGCTGCTGGCACACTGGACTGCTCTGAGTGGCCAGTGCCACCAGGTGACGTCAGAGACTCCTTCTGATAGGCTCCTTCAGGTGTTGCTAGCCTATCCTCTCTCCTAAGTAGCCAAACCCTCTTTTCTGGCTATTTAGGGTCTCTGTCTCTGGGGAAACTTTAGATAACGAATGCAAGAGCTCATCCGAGTTCCTCTGCATCTCTCTCTTCACCTTCTGCCAAGGAATCGACTGCTGACCGTGCTGGAAGCCTGCAAACCTGCAACATAGTAGCAAAGACGACTACTGCAACTCTGTAACGCTGATCCTGCCGCCTTCTCGACTGTTTTCCTGGTGGTGCATGCTGTGGGGGTAGTCTGCCTCCTCTCTGCACTAGAAGCTCCGAAGAAATCTCCCGTGGGTCGACGGAATCTTCCCCCTGCAACCGCAGGCACCAAAAAGCTGCAATACCAGTCCCTTGGGTCTCCTCTCAGCACGACGAGCGAGGTCCCTCGAATCCAGCAACTCTGTCCAAGTGACCCCCACAGTCCAGTGACTCTTCAATCCAAGTTTGGTGGAGGTAAGTCCTTGCCTCACCTCGCTAGACTGCATTGCTGGGAACCGCGACTTTTGCTGCTACTCCGGCCGCTGTGCACTTCCGGCGGAAATCCTTTGTGCACAGCCAAGCCTGGGTCCACGGCACTCTAACCTGCATTGCACGACTTTCTAAGTTGGTCTCCGGCGATGTGGGACTCCTTTGTGTAACTTCGGGTGAGCACAGTTTCATGCATCCTCGTAGTGCCTGTTTCTGGCACTTTTCTGGGTGCTACCTGCTGCTAAGAGGGCTCCTTGTCTTGCTCGACGTCCCCTCTACCTCCTGGTCCAATTTGCGACCTCCTGGTCCCTCCTGGGCCACAGCAGCATCCAAAAACTCTAACCGCATGATTTGCAGCTAGCAAGGCTTGTTGGCATTCTTTCGGCGGGAAAACACTTCTGCACGACTCTCCACGGCGAGAAGGATCCGTCCACTAAAGGGAAAGTCTCTAGCCCTTTTGGTTCCTGCAGAAACCTCAGCTACTTCTGTCCAGTAGAAGCTTCTTTGCACCCACAGCTGGCATTTCCTGGGCATATGCCCATCTCCGACTTGCTTGTGACTTTTGGACTTGGTCCCCTTGTTCCACAGGTACCCTAGATTGGAAATCCATCGTTGTTGCATTGTTGGTTTGTGTCTTTCCTGCATTATTCCTCTAACACGACTTCTTTGTCCTTAGGGGAACTTTAGTGCACTTTGCACTCACTTTTCAGGGTCTTGGGGAGGGTTATTTTTCTAACTCTCACTATTTTCTAATAGTCCAAGCGACCCTCTACAAGGACACATAGGTTTGGGGTCCATTCGTGGTTCGCATTCCACTTTTGGAGTATATGGTTTGTGTTGCCCCTATCCCTATGTGTCCCCATTGCATCCTATTTTAACTATACATTGTTTGCACTGTTTTCTAAGACTATACTGCATATTTTTGCTATTGTGTATATATATCTTGTGTATATTTCCTATCCTCTCACTGAGGGTACACTCTAAGATACTTTGGCATATTGTCATAAAAATAAAGAACCTTTATTTTTAGTATAACTGTGTATTGTGTTTTCTTATGATATTGTGCATATGACACTAGGTGGTACTCTAGTAGCTTCACACGTCTCCTAGTTCAGCCTAAGCTGCTCTGCTAAGCTACCATTATCTATCAGCCTAAGCTGCTAGACACCCTATACACTAATAAGGGATAACTGGGCCTGGTGCAAGGTGCAAATACCCCTTGGTACTCACTACAAGCCAGTCCAGCCTCCTACATACAGGCAGACAGTTTCAATAAATGGTGTTGAGGCCTTGGCCTACAGGGACACAGGTGCCAGTATCACTTTGGTGACTGAAAACCTAGTGGCTCCTGAACAACACATCATTAGACAACAGTATAAAATTATTGATGTCCATAACTCCACTAAGTTTCTTCCCTTAGCTATAATTCAGTTTAGTTGGGGTGGAGTTACTGGCCCTAAGCAGGTGGTGGTATCACCTAGCTTACCTGTAGACTGTCTCTTAGGTAATGACCTAGAGGCCTCAGGTTGGGCTGATGTAGAGTTTTATGCCCATGCAGCCATGCTGGGCATCCCAGAGGAATTGTTCCCTCTCATTTCTACTGAAATGAAAAAGCAAAGGAGAGAAGGCCTGAAAACTCAGGATCCCTCTCCAACAACAGGTAAAAAGGGTATCACAGTATCCCCTAACCACCCTGCCAATCAGGATATAATTCCTGTGGTGGGAGAAACCTCTCCTGGGGTGGCACCTGTTCCAAGGGAATCATCAGCTGGCAAAGCTGTACTCCCTGAGGTAGAAGTACCTCTCTGTGGGATAACTAACATTGGTGACAAAAAGAGCACCGTTTTAGTTAACATGGAGCATCCCTCCAACCCTCCCAGAGAAACTTTAGTGCAGAAACCCTGCACTGACTCACAACACTTAGGACAGCATCCCTGCCCTAGTGTGGAGCTCATAGGACAGCATCCCTGCCCTGCTCCAACTCAAGAGAAACAGCATCCCTGTTCTCTCTTCCAGCCATATGGACAAAGTTTTTGCCCAGCTATGGCTTTTCTGAGACAGCATCCCTGTCTGGCATTTCCATCATTACAAATAGGTTCAGTGGACAATTCCCACTGCTCTAAACTAAAACTTACTGATAGAAACTCTAAAAATACATTTTCACATTGTTGCTTAGCTAAAAAACTTCAAACAGGGTGGTTTACATCCCCACAGGGAAGTAACCATATAGTGGATGATAAAGGGAGTAACCAGTCTATTGCAGAGCTACTCTCTACTTATCACCACTTAGACAACAAAGTCTCAACTGGCCAAGGTTAGCCTTATTGTCCTTCGTTTGGGGGGGGGGGTTGTGTGAGAAAGTAGCCTCTTTCTAGCCTTGTTACCCCCACTTTTGGCCTGTTTGTGAGTGTATGTCAGGGTGTTTTCACTGTCTCACTGGCATCCTGCTAGCCAGGGCCCAGTGCTCATAGTGAAAACCCTATGTTTTCAGTATGTTTGTTATGTGTCACTGGGACCCTGCTAGTCAGGACCCCAGTGCTCATAAGTTTGTGGCCTATATGTATGTGTTCCCTGTGTAGTGCCTAACTGTCTCACTGAGGCTCTGCTAACCAGAACCTCAGTGGTTATTGTAATGATGTAACATGGCTCCATGCCAGAACACTGGGCATGGAACCAGCTTGTTCTGAGGTTCTGTGATGCAGTGTTCTCTGCATGACAGTTGATATGCTGGCTGTTGGGTGAGGCTGTAATAAATACCTCCTACCACATATCTTCATCTGGTGTGGATTCACATTATTACACTGGCGACGAGGATGGGATAAAAAGGAACCCAGAGGAAGGGACAGCCTCAACAACAACAAAGAAGGAAGAGCTTGAATTATTTAAGAGAAAAACGGAGATAACTTACAGAGACGTGCTGGGAGAGGATCGAGCGTCTTGCAGCATGTTCTAGCGGAGAAAAGTGTGAAATTGCGGTTGTAGGGGCTTTGTGGAAAGCTGTTTGAGCATTTATTAAGGCTCAAAGTGGTCTCTGGATGCTTCACGACGTCAGAAGGTCAGTGAGCAATTGAAAAAGGACTGCAAGCTGTGGGAATTGTTGGCGGCCATCTTGAGTGTGGTGAAAGGAGAAAAACAAGCCAGATTGACTGAAGAAAATAGACTGGTTGTTTGGTTGCGGCCATTTTGAGTGAGGAAAACGATCCGAGATTGCTCAAAGAGAAAGCAAGCCCAACTGCCTGAAGAAAACGGACTAAATGTTTCGTCGCGGCCATCTTAGATGAGGAAGAAGGAATTTTTTGAATTTTTTTTGGTAAAATTTTTTTACAGCGCAATTGTTGGAGGACATCGAAGAAGAACATCGACGGTCTATTGGAAGTTGAAACTTAGACGGAGACTGGATAAGGATCACTATATTGGTTTGTGGTCACGGGAATATACATTTCTTTGGAAACTTTATTGCACTTGTGGAATACAAGTATTGGGCGTTGTAAAATGAAGTAAACTGAAAAGGTCGTCTCTGCGGTGACAAACACACCGGAAGACCCGTGTTTGATATAGCGACATCGTGCTGGGACATACGGTGACTGGGAAACCTTTTGGACTTTAAGTACTTTTAGCAACTAGTAGGGTTTGGAATATATTGTGGGAAAGAAGTGTTTTACACCTCTTGTGAGCATGCAGAATGTTACGGCGCCGCCGTTTTTCTTGTCAGATCCAGGAGAACCGGTTATTAAGTGGAAGAAATGGAAAAAGATTTTTGAGAATTATGCTAGGGTGTGTGGTACGAATTTGAGTGGTGAAAGGAAGCAGGCACTTTTGTTACATTGTTTAGGGGGTGAAGGACAGGAGGTGTTGGAAAATCTACCTCCATTGTCGCAAGCTGATCAGAGGGGGTTGAATGAATATGAAATATGTGCAAGACAACTAGATTTAAATTACTTGCCAAAGATTAGTACTATTATGGAAAGGTACCATTTTGGTTTGCGGGAGCAAGGGAAAGAGGAGAGTGTTGAAGAATATATTACGGCGTTACGGAAGTTGGCTTCAAGTTGTACATTTTGGGCGTTGGTAGAAGAAAGGATTAGAGATCAGTTTGTGCTGAGGTGTTGCAGTGATAAAGTGAGGGAAGAACTCTGGCTAAAGGACGAGCCACCGTTGGATGAGGTTGTTAGTATTGCAAAAAGGGTAGAGCATATGTTAAAGTGTGTTGGAGAACTAAGTAAAGCACATAAAGAAGACAAGGTCAGTGTAAAAGCACAAGAAGTGGAGTGTCAAGTCATACAAAAAGATGAGAAGAAAAAAAGTATGAGGGTGTCCGTGAGAAAGGTGTTGTAATTGGAAATAGCGCAGAAAAGACACAGGGGAATAGGAGGTTTGCAACACCTTTTCAAGCAAATTGCTACAGATGTGGAAGATTTGGACACATGGCTAATGCAAGTGAGTGTCCTGCTAATAGGATTACTTGTAATGTTTGCGGAAAAAGAGGACATTTTGGGAAAAATTGTAGGATGAGGAATAGGAGAGATTCTAGATCAGAAATAAAGGAAGTCAGTTTTCAAGTTAGTGAGAGTGAGGTGGAACACCCCTCTGAATGGGTTTTGGTGGGGGATGTTAGAGTCAAAATGAAATTTGATTCGTGCTCTCACATCATGTTTCTCTCAAAGGATCTTTTTATGAAGAATTTTCAAGGAAGGAAGAAACTGTTCAAACCTAATATTAAACCTACGGGTTATGGTGGGTTGCCAATTAAGTTATTAGGTTATTTTGATGACTGCATTGAGTACAATGGTAGGTTCACTGATGCTAGGATTTATGTTGCTGAGAGGGGTGATAATTTGTTGAGCTGGAGTAATCAAGCACGTTTGGGTGTCATTCTCAATCCTAATGCACATCCATCTGTTCAGGTACAATCTATTGAGGGTGACGAAAACAAGTTTGTGAGAGCTTTTGGTGAATTGTTCAGTGACACCTTGGGGTGTTTAAAGGGGTACAATCACCATATTAAGTTGAAACAGGGCGCAGTACCAGTTGTGGCAAAAGTTAGACGCATTCCCATTTGTGTCCAAGACGCTGTACAAAAAGAGATAGATAAATTGTTGTCCACTGGTGTTATACAGCCTGTAGAGGCAACGGAGTGGTTAGCTCCCATTGTTGTGGCACGTAAACCAAATAATGAAATCCGTCTATGTGTGGATCTTCGTGCCTTAAATAAAGAAGTGGTGGTTGACAAGTTCCCACTTCCCAATATTGAGGAATTAGTATCATCGTTGGATGGTGCTTGTTATTTTACCACTCTGGATATGGCATCAGCATACCATCAGGTTACGTTGAGTAAAGAGTGTCAAGAATTAACGGCTTTTATTACGCCAATGGGGGCCTTCAAGTTTTTGCGTATGCCGTTTGGGCTGGTTTCTGCGGCCTCAGTATTCCAGAGGATTATGGAAGATCTTTTTAAAGGCATTTCAGGCGTAAAGTGCTACCAGGACGATGTATTAATATGTGGGAGAGACGTGAGAGAACATGATGAGAGGGTGCATGCTGTGCTTAAAAGGATGCTTGATGCTGGGTTATCTCTTAGGCGAAGCAAATGTAAATTTGGAGTCACTGAACTGGACTATTTGGGTCATCATATTTCACGGCAGGGGGTGAGTCCTAAAAAGGATTTGGTGGACACTATCGAACTGTTAAAAGAACCGTGTACAAAAGATGAGGTTTCTTCATTCTTAGGTATGGCAGAATTTTATAACAAATTTATACGAAATTTTGCAGATAAGACAGTAAATCTAAGGAAGTTGATGTGTAAGAATGCAGAGTTTGTTTGGACGGAAGAGTGTGGTACAGAATTTAAACAAGTAAAAAATGATCTCAGGAATGCACCAAACTTACAAGCTTTTGTACCTGGGAATCCCACTTTCATTGTTACTGATGCGAGTATAAAGGGGCTGGGTGCTCTTCTTTTTCAGATCAGGAAGGGCCAAGAGGTGCTAATAGCTTGTGCTTCAAGATGCTTGAAAGGGGCAGAGATAGGGTATTCTGTTATAGAGAAGGAAGCGTTGGCAATTTTCTGGGCCATAAACAAGTTCAGAAAATTTGTGTGGGGATCTTCTTTCGTAATCAGGTATGATCATAAACCCCTGAAAGAAATTTTTGAGAAGAAGGGTTTGGACTCAATTTCCTCGAAGATCAGGAGATGGGTAATTTCCTTACAGGAGTATAACTTCATGTTTGAATACATTCCGGGAAAGACAAATGTAACGGCAGACTGTCTGTCGAGATTGGTGGAGGTGGTAGGGAATGATAAATCTCAGGATGAAAATGATCAATGTGATTCTGAGTGTGGCATAAGAGTTTGTGATGTTACGCTGGGGGCTGTAAAGGAAGATGAATGGAGGGATGAGTTGCAAAAGGATAGTGAATTGTGTTCTGTGATGTCTCTTTTGGAACAGCATAAGTCTCGAAGTCTGGTTAAACCTTGGTCGTTAGTTGCGAATGAGTTAGCCGTTGTTGATGGTATTCTAATGAGGGGCACAAGAATGATTCCACCATTGAGTTTGAGAGAAGTCATCGTGAACATGGCTCATGAAGGGCATATGGGCATTTCTAAAACCAAAGAGCGCATCCGTCAGGATTTCTGGTGGCCTGGATTAGATTTGATGGAGGAACGTACTGTTAGGGAGTGTACACCTTGTCAAGCTAGTGATAAGGTGCTCAAACCAAGATGTTCACCTATGGTTTGTAGAAGTTTACCAAAAAGTCCATGGGATGAATTAGCTATCGATATTGTGGGGCCATTGCATGGAGAACATCAGACTCCTTACCTGTTGGTGTTGCTGGATTTGTATTCACGATGGGTGGAGGTGAGTTTGGTGAGAGAGATCACTTCTCAATCTGTGATCAGTTTTTTAGAATCTGTGTTCAAACGCGAGAGTTTTCCTAACTCTATTCTTTCTGACAATGGTCCGCAGTTCTGTTCTGCTCAGATGGAGGAGTATTTTGTAAAATGTGGAATTGTACATAAAAAAATTGCGTTATATCATCCAGAGGCGAATGGTGCTTTGGAGAGATTTAACAGGACTTTAAAAGAGAGTATACAATTAGCAAAGGTAAACTGTTTAGATTGGAGAAAAGAACTGCAGGGTCGTATAACAGCTTACAGGTACACTCCTCATGCATCAACGGGGAAGACTCTGTTTGAACTGCTCAGGGGAAGGTCTCCAAATACTTGTTTGTGTCCTGGCTGGATGGTTGCTGGGAAGGGTTTGAAAAACAATGGTATTGGGGAATGGAGAGACAAAGAAATGTCTCTGCAAAGCAAAAGGAAGATTTATGTTGATAAAAGGAATAATGCGAAAGTTACAAATTTTGAGGTTGGAGATAAAGTAAAGGTCAAAGCTCCTGTTGGGTGTCAAAATTGGTCAAAATATACCTCTCCAAAAACTATCATTAAGCTGTTTAAAAATGCTGTCAAGACGGATGATGGTCGCATCTGGAATCATAGTCGTGTAGCACATTTTGGTGGGTGTGGTGTGGCCGACAGGAGAGATGTTACTTCTTATCGTTTTCCCTCTGACATTGATTTAAGGTCTGATCATACTCGTAAGAGTGTCAGAACACGCAGGTTTCCTTTACATTTGCGTGATTTTGTGTAATTCTTCTTACCCTCTTTTTCTTTCTGTTCAAATGTGTTTTTGTTCTCATATTACTTCTGTTCTAATGTAAAGAGGAAGAAGTGTAATGATGTAACATGGCTCCATGCCAGAACACTGGGCATGGAACCAGCTTGTTCTGAGGTTCTGTGATGCAGTGTTCTCTGCATGACAGTTGATATGCTGGCTGTTGGGTGAGGCTGTAATAAATACCTCCTACCACATATCTTCATCTGGTGTGGATTCACATTATTACAGTTATGCTCTCTCATTTCTTTCCAAATTGTCACTAACAGGATAGTGACCAATTTTATCAATTTACATTGGCTTACTGGAACACCCTTATAATTCCCTAGTATATGGTACTGAGGACCCAGGGTATTGGGGTTCCAGGAGATCCCTTTTTGCTGCAGCATTTCTTTTGCCACCCATAGGGAGCTCTGACAATTCTTACACATGCCTGCCACTGCAGCCTGAGTGAAATAACGTCCACGTTATTTCACAGCCATTTTACACTGCACTTAAGTAACTTATAAGTCACCTATATGTCTAACCTTTACCTGGTAAAGGTTAGGTGCAAAGTTACTTAGTGTGAGGGCACCCTGGCACTAGCCAAGGTGCCCCCACATTGTTCAGGGCCAATTCCCCGGACTTTGTGAGTGCGGGGACACCATTACACGCGTGCACTACATATAGGTCACTACCTAAATGTAGCTTCACAATGGTAACTCCGAATATGGCCATGTAACATGTCTATGATCATGGAATTGCCCCCTCTATGCCATCCTGGCATAGTTGGCACAATCCCATGATCCCAGTGGTCTGTAGCACAGACCCTGGTACTGCCAAACTGCCTTTCCTGGGGTTTCACTGCAGCTGCTGCTGCTGCCAACCCCTCAGACAGGCTTCTGCCCTCCTGAGGTCCAGCCAGGCCTGGCCCAGGATGGCAGAACAAAGGACTTCCTCTGAGAGAGGGTGTTACACCCTCTCCCTTTGGAAAATGGTGTGCAGGCAGGGGAGGAGTAGCCTCCCCCAGCCTCTGGAAATGCTTTCATGGGCACATTTGGTGCCCATTTCTGCATAAGCCAGTCTACACCGGTTCAGGGACCCCTTAGCCCTGCTCTGGCGCGAAACTGGACAAAGGAAAGGGGAGTGACCACTCCCCTGACCTGTACCTCCCCTGGGAGGTGCCCATAGCTCCTCTAGTGTGCTCCAGACCTCTGCCATCTTGGAAACAGAGGTGCTGCTGGCACACTGGACTGCTCTGAGTGGCCAGTGCCACCAGGTGACGTCAGAGACTCCTTCTGATAGGCTCCTTCAGGTGTTGCTAGCCTATCCTCTCTCCTAGGTAGCCAAACCCTCTTTTCTGGCTATTTAGGGTCTCTGTCTCTGGGGAAACTTTAGATAACGAAAGCAAGAGCTCATCCGAGTTCCTCTGCATCTCTCTCTTCACCTTCTGCCAAGGAATCGACTGCTGACCGCGCTGGAAGCCTGCAATACTGCAACATAGTAGCAAAGACGACTACTGCAACTCTGTAACGCTGATCCTGCCGCCTTCTCAACTGTTTTCCTGGTGGTGCATGCTGTGGGGGTAGTCTGCCTCCTCTCTGCCCTAGAAGCTCCGAAGAAATCTCCCGTGGGTCGACGGAATCGTCCCCCTGCAACCGCAGGCACCAAAGAACTGCATCACCGGTCCCCTGGGTCTCCTCTCAGCACGACGAGCGAGGTCCCTTGAATCCAGCAACTCTGTCCAAGTGACTCCCACAGTCCAGTGACTCTTCAGTCCAAGTTTGGTGGAGGTAAGTCCTTGCCTCCCCACGCCAGATTGCATTGCTGGGAACCGCGACTTTTGCAGCTACTCCGGCCTCCGTGCACTTCCGGCGGAAATCCTTTGTGCACAGTCCAGCCTGGTTCCACGGCACTCTAACCTGCAGTGCACGACCTCCTAAGTTGGTCTCTGGCGACGTGGGACTCCTTTGTGAGACTTCGGGTGAGCACCATTTCACGCATCCTCGTAGTGCCTGTTTCTGGCACTTCTCCGGGTGCTACCTGCTGCTGAGAGGGCTCTTTGTCTTGCTCGACGTCCCCTCTGTCTCCTGACGCAATTTGCGACATCCTGGTCCCTCCTGGGCTACAGCAGCCTCCAAAAACCCTCACTGCACGATTTGCAGCTAGCAAGGCTTGTTGGCGGTCTGTTGGCGGGAAAACACTTCTGCACGACTCTCCACGGCGTGAGGGATCGGTCCTCCAAAGGGGAAGTGTAGGAAAGTACCATCTTGCCTGGCATGTTACCCCCATTTTTCACTGTATATATGTTGTTTTAGTTGTATGTGTCACTGGGACCCTGGTAACCCAGGGCCCCAGTGCTCATAAGTGTGCCTGAATGTGTTACCTGTGTAGTGACTAACTGTCTCACTGAGGCTCTGCTAATCAGAACCTCAGTGGTTATGCTCTCTCATTTCTTTCCAAATTGTCACTGACGGGCTAGTGACCATTTTTACCAATTTACATTGGCTTACTAGAACACCCTTATAATTCCCTAGTATATGGTACTGAGGTACCCAGGGTAATGGGGTTCCAGGAGATCCCTATGGGCTGCAGCATTTCTTTTGCCACCCATAGGGAGCTCTGACAAATCTTACACAGGCCTGCCACTGCAGCCTGAGTGAAATAACGTCCACGTTATTTCACAGCCATTTTACACTGCACTTAAGTAACTTATAAGTCACCTATATGTCTAACCTTTACCTGGTAAAGGTTAGGTGCAAAGTTACTTAGTGTGAGGGCACCCTGGCACTAGCCAAGGTGCCCCCACATTGTTCAGAGCCAATTCACTGAACTTTGTGAGTGCGGGGACACCATTACACACGTGCACTACATATAGGTCACTACCTATATGTAGCTTCACCATGGTAACTCCGAATATGGCCATGTAACATGTCTATGATCATGGAATTGCCCCCTCTATGCCATCCTGGCATTGTTGGTACAATTCCATGATCCCAGTGGTCTGTAGCACAGACCCTGGTACTGCCAGACTGCCCTTCCTGGGGTTTCACTGCAGCTGCTGCCAACCCCTCAGACAGGCAGCTGCCCTCCTGGGGTCCAGCCAGGCCTGGCCCAGGATGGCAGAACAAAGAACTTCCTCTGAGAGAGGGTGTGACACCCTCTCCCTTTGGAAAATGGTGTGAAGGCAGGGGAGGAGTAGCCTCCCCCAGCCTCTGGAAATGCTTTGTTGGGCACAGATGTGCCCAATTCTGCATTAGCCAGTCTACACCGGTTCAGGGACCCCTTAGCCCCTGCTCTGGCGCGAAACTGGACAAAGGAAAGGGGAGTGACCACTCCCCTGACCTGCACCTCCCCTGGGAGGTGTCCAGAGCTCCTCCAGTGTGCTCCAGACCTCTGCCATCTTGGAAACAGAGGTGCTGCTGGCACACTGGACTGCTCTGAGTGGCCAGTGCCACCAGGTGACGTCAGAGACTCCTGCTGATAGGCTCCTTCAGGTGTTAGTAGCCTTTCCTCTCTCCTAGGTAGCCAAACCCTCTTTTCTGGCTATTTAGGGTCTCTGTCTCTGGGGAAACTTTAGATAACGAATGCATGAGCTCAGCCGAGTTCCTCTGCATCTCCCTCTTCACCTTCTGATAAGGAATCGACCGCTGACCGCGCTGGAAGCCTGCAAACCTGCAACATAGTAGCAAAGACGACTACTGCAACTCTGTAACGCTGATCCTGCCGCCTTCTCTACTGTTTTCCTGCTTGTGCATGCCGTGGGGGTAGTCTGCCTCCTCTCTGCACCAGAAGCTCCGAAGAAATCTCCCGTGGGTCGACGGAATCTTCCCCCTGCAACCGCAGGCACCAAAAAGCTGCATTACCAGTCCCTTGGGTCTCCTCTCAGCACGACGAGCGAGGTCCCTCGAATCCAGCGACACTGTCCAAGTGACCCCCACAGTCCAGTGACTCTTCAGCCCAAGTTTGGTGGAGGTAAGTCCTTGCCTCACCTCGCTGGGCTGCATTGCTGGGAACCGCGACTTTGCAGCTACTCCGGCCCCTGTGCACTTCCGGCGGAAATCCTTTGTGCACAGCCAAGCCTGGGTCCACGGCACTCTAACCTGCATTGCACGACTTTCTAAGTTGGTCTCCGGCGACGTGGGACTCCTTTGTGCAACTTCGGCGAGCACCGTTTCACGCATCCTCGTAGTGCCTGTTTCTGGCACTTCTCCGGGTGCTACCTGCTTCAGTGAGGGCTCTTTGTCTTGCACGACGTCCGCTCTCTCTGCAGGTCCAATTTGCGACCTCCTGGTCCCTCCTGGGTCCCAGCAGCGTCCAAAAACGGCAAACGCACGATTTGCGTGTAGCAAGGCTTGTTGGCATCCTTCCGGCGGGAAAATACTTCTGCACGACTCTCCAAAGCGAGAGGAATCCGTCCACTAAAGGGGAAGTCTCTAGCCCTTTTCGTTCCTGCAGAAACCTCAGCTTCTTCTGTCCAGTCGAAGCTTCTTTGCACCCGCAGCTGGCATTTCCTGGGCATCTGCCCATCTCCGACTTGCTTGTGACTTTTGGACTTGGTCCCCTTGTTCCACAGGTACCCTAGATTGGAAATCCACAGTTGTTGCATTGCTGGTTTGTGTCTTTCCTGCATTATTCCTCTAACACTACTCTTTTGTCCTTAGGGGAACTTTAGTGCACTTTGCACTCACTTTTCAGGGTCTTGGGGAGGGTTAATTTTCTAACTCTCACTATTTTCTAATAGTCCCAGCGACCCTCTACAAGGTCACATAGGTTTGGGGTCCATTCGTGGTTCGCATTCCACTTCTGGAGTATATGGTTTGTGTTGCCCCTATCCCTATGTTTCCCCATTGCATCCTATTGTAACTATACATTGTTTGCACTGTTTTCTAAGACTATACTGCATATTTTTGCTATTGTGTATATATATCTTGTGTATATTTCCTATCCTCTCACTGAGGGTACACTCTAAGATACTTTGGCATATTGTCATAAAAATAAAGTACCTTTATTTTTAGTATAACTGTGTATTGTGTTTTCTTATGATATTGTGCATATGACACTAAGTGGTACTGTAGTAGCTTCACACGTCTCCTAGTTCAGCCTAAGCTGCTCTGCTAAGCTACCATTATCTATCAGCCTAAGCTGCTAGACACCCTATACACTAATAAGGGATAACTGGGCCTGGTGCAAGGTGCAAGTACCCCTTGGTACTCACTACAAGCCAGTCCAGCCTCCTACAGCCTCCAATGGTTGAAAATGCAGTTTTAGGTTTAGCATCTTCTGATAATTTGATCTGCCAATACCCTGCAGTCAAATCAAAAGTGCTTAGATACTTTGCAGATGCCAGTGTATCTATGAGCTCATCTGCCCTGGGTATAGGGTGAGCATCAGTTTTGGTTACCTGGTTGAGACCTCTGTAGTCTACACAAAACCGCATTTCCTTCTTTCCATCTTTGGAATAAGGTTTTGGTACAAGCACCGCAGGAGAAGCCCATGGACTTTCAGAGTGCTCAACCACTCCCCGTTGTAACATTTTCTGCACCTCTTGCTTTATTCAGTCTCTGACATGGTCAGGCTGCCTATAGATCTTACTTTTGACAGGCAAGCTGTCTCCAGTATCTATAGAGTGCTCACACCAAGAAGTGGTACCTGGCACAGTAGAGAAGAGTTCAGAAAACTGACCCAGGATATTTATGCAATGGTCTTTCTGCTCAGCAGTAAGACAATCAGCCAAAACTACACCTTCCACTAGAGCATCTTGTTCTGTGGAAGAGAAGAGATCAGGTAGAGGATCACTGTCTTCTTCCTGTCCCTCGTCAGTTGCCATGAGCAGGGTGAGATCAGCCCTGTCATAGCAGGGTTTCAGGCGACTGACATGGAGCACCCTAAGGGGACTCCTGGCAGTGCCTAAGTCAGCTAAGTAGGTGACTTCACCCTTTTTCTCAACAATTGTGTGGGGTCCACTCCATCTATCTTGGAGTGCTCTTGGGGCCACAGGCTCCATGACCCACACTTTCTGCCCTGGTTGGTACTGAACCAAAACAGCCTTCTGGTCATGCCATTGCTTCTGGAGCTCTTGGCTGGCCTGAAGGTTTTTACTGGCCTTTTTCTTGTACTCAGCCATCCCTGATCTGAGGCCAAGCACATAATCCACAATATCTTCTTTTAGAGCTTTTAAAGGTTGTTCCCAACCCTCCTTGACAAGTGTTAATGGACCCCAACAGGTTGTCCAAAGAGGAGTTCAAAGGGGCTGAAGCCCACTCCTTTCTGGGGTACCTCCCTGTGGGCAAAAAGGAGGCATGGTAACAGGATATCCCATCTCCTGCGGAGTTTTTCAGGGAGACCCATAATCATGCCTTTGAGAGTTTTGTTAAATCTCTCCACCAGTCCATCTGTTTGTGGATGATATGGTGTGGTGAAATTGTATGTCACCCCACACTCCTTCCACATGGCCTTTAAGTAAGCAGACATGAAATTGCTTCCTCTGTCTGAAACTACCTCTTTTGGGAAGCCCACCCTGGAAAATATTCCCTGGAGGGCCTTTGCCACTGCAGGTGCTGTTGTGGTCCTAAGAGGAATTGCTTCAGGATATCTTGTGGCATGGTCTACTCCCACCAAAATAAACCTATTGCCTGAAGCAGTAGGAGGGTCAAGGGGGCCAACTATGTCAACCCCTACCCTTTCAAAGGGAACCCCAACCACAGGTAGTGGGATAAGGTGTGCCTTTGGAGTGCCACCTGTCTTACAACTGGCTTGACAGGCTTCACAGGACTTACAAAATTCCTTTGTGTCCTCAGACATTCTAGGCCAATGAAACAAGGGAACAAGTCTGTCCCAAGTTTTCATTTGTCCCAGATGTCCAGCTAGGGGAATGTCGTGGGCTAGAGTTAGGAGGAACTTTCTGTACTCCTGAGGAATCACTAACCTCCTGGCAGTTCCAGGTTTAGGATCCCTTGCTTCAGTGTACAAGAGGTTGTCCTCCCAGTAAACTCTGTGACAGTCACTGACATCCCCATTAGCCTGTTTGACAGCTTGCTGTCTTAGGCCCTCTAGTGTGGGACAGGTTTGCTGTGCCACACTCAGCTCCTCCCTGGCAGGCCCCCCTTCACCCAAAAGCTCAGCAGTGTCTGCTTCCAGCTCCTCTGGTGTAGGTTCTGCACAGGGTGGAAATTCCTCTTCCTCAGAATTAGAATCCACTGTAGAGGGAGGGATTGTAGGAAGTGCTTTACTTCTACTAGCCCTAGCTTTAGGGAGCACTTGGTCCATTGTTCCAGGATCCAAGTTTCCCTGTCCTTTTTGCTTTTTGGCCTGAGCCCTGGTTAAAGCAAAAATATGCCCTGGGATGCCCAGCATTGCTGCATGGGCCTCCAACTCCACATCTGACCAAGCTGATGTCTCCAAATCATTTCCTAGTAGACAGTCTACAGGTAAATCTGAGGCTACCACAACTTTCTGTGGACCAGTAACCCCCCCCCCAGTTGAGATTTACAACAGCCATGGGGTGGCTAAGTGTGTTGTTGTGAGCATCGGTTACTTGGTACTGGTGACCATGTAGGTGTTGTTCAGGGTGGACCAGTTTCTCTATCAGCATTGTGACACTGGCCCCTGTGTCCCTGTAGGCGTGAACCTCAACACCATTTATTAGGGGTAGCTGCTTGTACTTATCCATATTAAGGGGACAAGCAACTAAGGTGGCTAAATCAATAGCCCCCTCAGAGACTAACACAGCCTCTGTGGTCTCCCTAACAACACCAACCCCAACTAATTTACCAAAAGTGAGCCCAGCTACTCCCTTGGATTGGCTATTAGTAGGTTTGCTCCCACCACCACTGCTATTAGTAGGGACACTAGGTGTAGCAGTAGGGGTTGTAGTGGTAGGAGGCTTGGTGCTTTTCTTTGGACAACTGGGATCTGCTGTCCAATGGCCTTTTATTTTACATAAATAGCACCATGGTTTCTTTTCCTTGTTTTGATTAGAAGAGGATTTGGGCCCACCACCCCCACCAGAGTGTTTTTGTGGGCCTGATGAAGACTCATTTTTAGATTTGTCCCCACCCTTGTCAGAAGACTTACCATCCTTCTTCTTGTTGCCATCTTTGTCACCCCCTGTATGAACCTTTCTGTTCACCCTTGTTCTGACCCATTTGTCTGCCTTCTTTCCCAATTCTTGGGGAGAGGTCAGATCAGAGTCCACCAAGTACTGGTGCAACAAATCTGACACACAATTATTAAGACTATGCTCTCTCAGGATCAAGTTATACAGGCTGTCATAATCAGTAACTTTACTGCCATGTAACCACCCCTCCAAGGCCTTCACTGAATGGTCAATGAAATCAACCCAGTCTTGTGAAGACTCCTTTTTGGTCTCTCTGAACGTTATCCTGTATTGTTCAGTGGTTAAGCCATAACCATCCAGGAGTGCATTCTTAAGAACTTTGTAATCATTGGCTTCACTTTCTTTCACAGTAAGGAGCCTATCCCTACCTTTTCCACTAAATGATAGCCATTGGATAGCAGCCCACTGCCTTTGAGGGACATCCTGTACAGCACAGGCCCTCTCAAGTGCAGCAAACCACTTGTTAATGTCATCCCCCTCCTTATAAGGGGGAACTATCTTGTGCAGATTCCTGGAATCATGCTCTTTTGCAGGATGACTATGGGGAATACTGCTGCTGCCACCATGGGTTTCTAAACCCAACTTCTGTCTTTCCTTCTCTACTTCTAAGGTCTGTCTATCCAAATCCAGCTGTTGCTTCTTGAGCTTCAGTCTGGTTTGTTCTACTCTCAATCTATTGAGCTCCCTTTCTAACAATCTATCATCAGGGTGGGTGGGAGGGACATGCCTTGAAACAGAAGTATGGTGAGAATGGACAGAAGGAAACCTATCCCTTACAGAAGGCACCCTAACAGCTTGGTTAACAGAAACATCACTTCTACTGTGGTGAGAAGGAATACTATTGCTATGATGTGAGACAACACTATCTGTATGGTGTGACTCTACATCAGTACCAACTATGCTAGACTGTCTAGTAATGGGCAGGCTCTGAAGTTTCTTTCCTGAATCTTTTCCTAGGGGGGTCCCTGGATCAGATTGGGAACCATTAGCTACTTTTTCAACAGATGTGGCCCTCTAGGCCTTATCTTGTTCTCTAAGCATGTTAAGCAATAATTCCAAGGAAGGATTCTTCCCTACACTCAAACCTCTTTCTACACAGAGACTACTTACTCCTTTCCCGCTAAGGTGGTCATATGCAAGTTTGGACAGATCAACATTTTGGCCTGTGCCAGACATTTTTAGAAAGAGTTTAAGTGATAGAAAAAGAGAAAAAAGTTTTCAGAACTTTTAGAAAGACAGAAAAAAACTTTTTAAACTTTTAAGAACTTTTTAGAAAGTTTAGAGGTACTTTTCAGCACTTTAGAAAAGAGGTGAGAAAAGAAATGCAAAACTTTTTGGTTAGGTGTACATACACTGAACTTGTTTTGTATATTTTTCTCTTATGAAAAGTACAATGACAAAAGTGGTAAGTAGTCTCAAAGCACTTATCCCACCGCTGCCACCAATGTAGGAGGCTGGACTAGTTTGTAGTGAGTACCAAGGGGTACTTACACCTTGCACCAGGCCCAGTTATCCCTTATTAGTGTATAGGGTGTCTAGCAGCTTAGGCTGATAGATAATGGTAGCTTAGCAGAGCAGCCTAGGCTGAACTAGGAGACGAGTGAAGCTCCTACAGTACCACTAGTGTCATATGCACAATGTCATAAGAAAACACAATACACAGATATACTAAAAATAAAGGTACTTTATTTTTATTACAATAAGCCAAAAGTATCTCAGTGAGTACCCTCAGTATGAGGATAGCAAATATACACAAGATATATTTACACAATACCAAAATATGCAGTAATAGTATTAGAAAACAGTGCAAACAATGTATAGTTACAATAGGATGCAATGGGGACACATAGGGATAGGGGCAACACAAACCATATACTCCAAAAGTGGAATGCGAACCACGAATGGACCCCAAACCTATGTGACCTTGTAGAGGGTCGCTGGGACTATTAGAAAATAGTATGAGTTAGAAAAATAACCCTCCCCAAGACCCTGAAAAGTGAGTGCAAACTGCACTAAAGTTACCCTAAGGATAAAGAAGTCGTGTTAGAGGAATAATGCAGGAAAGACACAAACCAACAATGCAACAACGATGGATTTCCAATCTAGGGTACCTGTGGAACAAGGGGACCAAGTCCAAAAGTCACAAGCAAGTCGGAGATGGGCATATGCCCAGGAAATGCCAGCTGTGGATGCAAAGAAGCTTCTAATGGACAGAAGAAGCTGAGGTTTCTGCAGGAACGAAAAGGGCTAGAGACTTTCCCTTTGGTGGACGGATCCCACTTGCCGTGGAGAGTCGTGCAGAAGTATTTTCCCGCCGAAAGAACGCCAACAAACCTTGCTAGCTGCAAATCGTGCAGTTAACGTTTTTGGATGTTGCTGTGGCCCAGGAGGGACCAGGAGGTCGCAAATTGGACCAGGAGGTAGAGGGGACGTCGAGCAAGACAAGCAGCCCTCTTAGCAGCAGGTAGCACCCGGAAAAGTGCCAGAAACAGGCACTACAAGGATGTGTGAAACGGTGCTCACCCAAAGTCGCACAAAGAAGTCCCACGTCGCCGGAGAACAACTTAGGAGGTCGTGCAATGCAGGTTAGAGTGCTGTGGACCCAGGCTGGACTGTGCACAAAGGATTTCCGCCGGAAGTGCACGGAGGCCGGAGTAGCTGCAAAAGTCGCAGTTCCCAGCAATGCAGTCTAGCGAGGTGAGGCAAGGACTTACCTCCACCAAACTTGGACTGAAGAGTCACTGGACTGTGGGGGCCACTTGGACAGAGTCGCTGGATTCGAGGGACCTCGCTCGTCGTGCTGAGAGGAGACCCAAGGGACCGGTGATGCAGTTCTTTGGTGCCTGCGGTTGCAGGGGGAAGATTCCGTCGACCCACGGGAGATTTCTTCAGAGCTTCTAGTGCAGAGAGGAGGCAGACTACCCCCACAGCATGCACCACCAGGAAAACAGCCGAGAAGGCGGCAGGATCAGCGTTACAGAGTTGCAGTATTCGTCTTTGCTACTATGTTGCAGTTTTGCAGGCTTCCAGCGCGGTCAGCAGTCGATTCCTTGGCAGAAGGTGAAGAGAGAGATGCAGAGGAACTCGGATGAGCTCTTGCATTCGTTATCTAAAGTTTCCCCAGAGACAGAGACCCTAAATAGCCAGAAAAGAGGGTTTGGCTACCTAGGAGAGAGGATAGGCTAGCAACACCTGAAGGAGCCTATCACAAGGAGTCTCTGACGTCACCTGGTGGCACTGGCCACTCAGAGCAGTCCAGTGTGCCAGCAGCACCTCTGTTTCCAAGATGGCAGAGGTCTGGAGCACACTGGAGGAGCTCTGGACACCTCCCAGTGGAGGTGCAGGTCAAGGGAGTGGTCACTCCCCTTTCCTTTGTCCAGTTTCGCACCAGAGCAGGGCTAAGGGGTCCCCTGAACCGGTGTAGACTAGCTTATGCAGAATTGGGCACATCTGTGCCCAAGAAAGCATTTCCAGAGGCTGGGGGAGGCTACTCCTCCCCTGCCTTCACACCATTTTCCAAAGGGAGAGGGTGTAACACCCTCTCTCAGAGGAAGTTCTTTGTTCTGCCATCCTGGGCCAGGGCTGGCTGGACCCCAGGAGGGCAGATGCCTGTCTGAGGGGTTGGCAGCAGCAGCAGCTGCAGTGAAACCCCAGGAAAGGTAGTTTGGCAGTACCAGGGTCTGTGCTACAGACCACTGGGATCATGGGATTGTGCCAACTATGCCAGGATGGTATAGAGGGGGCAATTCCATGATCATAGACATGTTACATGGCCATATTCGGAGTTACCATTGTGAAGCTACATATAGGTAGTGACCTATATGTAGTGCACGCGTGTAATGGTGTCCCTGCACTCACAAAGTCCGGGGAATTGGCCCTGAACAATGTGGGGGCACCTTGGCTAGTGCCAGGGTGCCCTCACACTAAGTAACTTTGCACCTAACCTTTACCAGGTAAAGGTTAGACATATAGGTGACTTATAAGTTACTTAAGTGCAGTGTAAAATGGCTGTGAAATAACGTGGATGTTATTTCACTCAGGCTGCAGTGGCAGGCCTGTGTAAGAATTGTCTGAGCTCCCTATGGGTGGCAAAAGAAATGCTGCAGCCCATAGGGATCTCCTGGAACCCCAATACCCTGGGTACCTCAGTACCATATACTAGGGAATTATAAGGGTGTTCCAGTAAGCCAATGTAAATTGGTAAAATTAGTCACTAGCCTGTTAGTGACAATTTGGAAAGAAATGAGAGAGCATAACCAATGAGGTTCTGATTAGCAGAGCCTCAGTGAGACAGTTAGTCACTACACAGGTAACACATTCAGGCACACTTATGAGCACTGGGGCCCTGGTGAACAGGGTCCCAGTGACACATACAACTAAAACAACATATATACAGTGAAAAATGGGGGTAACATGCCAGGCAAGATGTTACTTTCCTACAGTACTGTAGGAGCTTCACTCGTCTCCTAGTTCAGCCTAAGCTGCTCTGCTAAGCTACCATTATCTATCAGCCTAAGCTGCTAGACACCCTATACACTAATAAGGGATACCTGGGCCTGGTGCAAGGTGTAAGTACCCCTTGGTACTCACTACAAGCCAGTCCAGCCTCCTACATTGGTTGTGCAGCGGGGGGATAAGTGCTTTGAGACTACTTACCACTCTTGTCATTGTACTTTTCATAAGAGAAAAATATACAAAACAAGGTCAGTGTATGTACACCTAACCAGAAAGTTTTGCATTTCCTCTTTTCACTCTTTTCTAAGTGCTGAAAAGTA
The DNA here is from genome assembly GCF_031143425.1 of Pleurodeles waltl. Classification (NCBI taxonomy): domain Eukaryota; kingdom Metazoa; phylum Chordata; class Amphibia; order Caudata; family Salamandridae; genus Pleurodeles; species Pleurodeles waltl. The sequence goes on along the minus strand of NC_090440.1, from coordinate 598,069,668 downwards.
CCTCTAAACTTTCAAAAAGTTCTTAAAAAGTTTTAAGAGGTTTTTTTTTCGGTCTTTCTAAAAGTTCTGAAAAACTTTTTCTCTCTTTTTCTGTCACTTAAACACTGTCTAAAATGTCTGGCAGAGGCCAAACTGTTGATCTGTCCAAACTTGCATATGATCACCTTAGCTGGAAAGGAGCAAGGAGTCTCTGCATAGAGAGAGGTTTGAGTGTAGGGAAGAATCTTCCCAGAGAACTATTGGTTAACATGCTTATAGAACAGGATAAGGCCGAAGGGGCCAACTCTGTTGAAAAAGTAGCTAATGGTTCACAATCTGATCCAGGGACTCCCCTAGAAAAAGATTCAGAAAATAAACTTCCTAGCCTGCCCATTACTAAACAGCCTGGCATAGTAGGGACTGATGTAGAGTCACACTATACTGATAGTGTTGTCTCACATCATAGCAAGAGTATTCCTTCTCACCACAGTAGAAGTGATGTTTCTGTTAACCAAGCTGTTAGGATGCCTTCTGTAAGGGATGGGTCTCCTTCTGTTAATTCTCACCTCACCTCTGTTTCAAGGCATGTCCCTCCCACCCACGCTGATGACAGATTGTTAGAAAGGGAGCTCAGTAGATTGAGAGTGGAACAAACCAGACTGAAGCTCAAGAAGCAGCAGATGGATTTGGATAGACAGTGCTTAGAAGTGGAGAGAGAAAGACAGAAATTGGGTTTAGAAACCCATGGTGGCAGCAGCAGTATTCCCCATAGTCATCCTGCAAAAGAGCATGATTCCAGGAATCTGCACAAGATAGTTCCCCCTTATAAGGAGGGGGATGACATTAACAAGTGGTTTGCTGCACTTGAGAGGGCCTGTGTTGTACAGGATGTCACTCAAAGGCAGTGGGCTGCTATCCTATGGCTATCATTTAGTGGAAAAGGTAGGGATAGGCTCCTTACTGTGAAAGAAAGTGATGCCAATAATTTTACAGTTCTTAAGAATGCACTCCTGGATGGTTATGGCTTAACCACTGAACAGTACAGGATGAAGTTCAGAGAGACCAAAAATGAGTTTCCACAAGACTGGGTTGATTTTGTTGACCATTCAGTGAAGGCCTTGGAGGGGTGGTTACATGGCAATAAAGTTACTGATTATGAAAGCCTGTATAACTTGATGCTGAGAGAGCATATTCCTAATAATTGTGTGTCTGATTTGTTGCACCAGTACTTGGTGGACTCTGATCTGACCTCTCCCCAAGAATTGGGAAAGAAGGCAGACAAATGGGTCAGAACAAGGGTGAACAGAAAAGTTCATACATGGGGTGACAAAGATGGCAATAAGAAGAAGGATGGTAAGTCTTCTGACAAGGGTGGGGACAAATCTAAAAATGAGTCTTCATCAGGCCCACAAAAACACTCTGGTGGAGGTGGTGGGTCCAAATCCTCTTCCAATCAAAACAAATAAAAGAAACCATGGTGCTATTTATGTAAAATAAAAGGCCATTGGACAACAGATCCCAGTTGTCCAAAGAAAAGCACCAAGCCTCCTACCACTACAACCCCTACTGCTACACCTAGTGTCCCTACTAATAGCAGTGGTGGTGGGAGCAAACCTACTAATAGCCAATCTAAGGGAGTAGCTGGGCTTACCTTTGGTAACTTAGTTGGGGTTGGTCTGATTAGGGAGACCACAGAGGCTGTGTTAGTCTCTGAAGGGGCTATTGATTTCGCCACCTTAGTTGGTTGTCCCCTTAACATGGATAAGTACAAGCAACTACCCCTAATAAATGGTGTTGAGGTTCAGGCCTACAGGGACACAGGTGCCAGTGTCACAATGGTGATAGAGAAACTGGTCCACCCTGAACAACACCTACTTGGTCACCAGTACCAAGTAACCGATGCTCACAAAAACACCCTTAGTCACCCCATGGCTGTTGTAAATCTCAACTGGGGGGGGTTACTGGCCCAAAGAAAGTTGTGGTTGCCTCAGATTTACCTGTAGACTGTCTATTAGGGAATGATTTAGAGACATCAGCTTGGGCAGAAGTGGAGTTGGAGGCTCATGCAGCAATGCTGGGAATTCCAGGGCATATTTTTGCTTTGACCAGGGCTCAGGCCAAAAAGCAAAAAGGACAGGGTGACTTGGATCCTGGAACAATGGACCAAGTGCCCCCAAAGCTAGGGCTAGTAGAAGTAAAGCACTACCTACTATCCCTCCCTCTACAGTGAATTCTACTTCTGAGGAAGAAGAATTTCCACCCTGTGCAGAACCTACACCAGAGGAGCTGGAAGCAGACACTGCTGAGCTTTTGGGTGAAGGGGGGCCTGCCAGGGAGGAGCTGAGTGTGGCACAGCAGACCTGTCCCACACTAGAGGGTCTAAGACAGCAAGCTGTCAAACAAGCAAATGGGGATGTCAGTGACTCTCACAGAGTTTACTGGGAGGACAACCTCTTGTACACTGAAGCAAGGGATCCAAAACCTGGAGCTGCCAGGAGATTGGTGATTCCTCAGGAGTACAGAAAGTTCCTCCTAACTCTTGCTCACGACATTCCCCTTGCTGGACATTTAGGGCAAATGAAAACTTGGGACAGGCTTGTTCCCTTGTTTCATTGGCCTAGAATGTCTGAGGACACAAAAGATTTTTGTAAGTCCTGTGAAACCTGTCAAGCCAGTGGCAAGACAGGTGGCACCCCAAAGGCACCCCTTGTTCCACTGCCTGTGGTTGGGGTTCCCTTTGAAAGGGTAGGGGTTGACATAGTTGGCCCCCTTGACCCTCCTACTGCTTCGGGCAATAGGTTTATCTTGGTGGTAGTGGACCATTGTGGTTCTAAAAATTCCGGACCCATGTAATTTACTTTGCCACAGCAGTACGATTTTAGTATCAAAAGACCGATAATGACTAGTACACTAAGCATGAGCATTTTCGCTCAATTCCAGCAGCGTTTTCACCTCGAAATCGCCATTTTCGTCCTGCACTCATGGCTCCCATTTTATACACGGCAGCCATTTTTAAAAGTTGCCCTCACATAGGCTTATAATACAGTCAGATTTGATTCCAAGGACACGTACACCTTGATTGACTTTTCTCTGACCTGGGCAAGCTGGATCCATTGCCTCAGGCCAAACCTGTTTGGTCAGTCCCTCTCCCAGTGGCCGAATCAGATAGCATCAAGGCACACCATGCCATAAAACCCTTATTATCGCTCACACACCCTGCCTAATCTTGCTCACACCTGCACCTGCTCTTTTCTTCTTCTTACTTTACGAGGGGGAGGTGCCCGTTTTTATTGGGGGTCCACACTTATCTGATGTAAAATACTAGGCCTTGCCGGGTAATTTATTATGGGTTGGATGACATGAAATATGAGGTTTCATCATGACACTGTTTTTTCATTTGTAATGAAAACATGTGAATGACCAACCAAAATGTCAAGAATGTTTGCCTGAAGCTTAAAAAACTGTATATAAGGAAACCTGACTTTGCATTGAAACAGAGTCTCCTGAGAACATACAAACCGTGCTGTTGTACTTCTAGGACGCTTGTTACTTGGTTGCAGCCAATAAATTCTATCTTTGACTTCACCTAGAAGACTCTGAGTTTCTGTGGTCTGAATCAGGAAAGTACCCGAGGTCTTTGGGTGTACCTTGGCACCACTGGGTTACCGGATCAGTACCGGTTCTGAAAAACCCAGTACCTCAGTTGGCGCCCAACGTGGGGCGATACCAGCGGTACCAGTCCAAGCCAGAGGTTCGTGAGGAGCTTCGTGTGAAAATTCTGGAGGAAGGCCGCCACTTCATCGACCCCTGCATGTCGACGTGGTCCGAAAGTCTTTGCTGCGAGGTTCCCCGCTTCCCGACGGCTACGAAGGACTGCTGCCCTGGCTATCGCCCTGATTTGGACCCTTGATGTTTGGTAGAGCGAAACGATAAGACGAGTCTTCTGGTGACATCATCGATATTTTCAGTTAAGTATAAGTGGAGCGTCTCCCAGTCCTTAGTTGGACACTTGGTTTGGTCCGTACCAAACTCTAGTTGCACAACCAGTGGTTGCATTGCCTCCTGCTCCTCCACAGCACCCACCAGCTATTCTTCAGTTGGTTCCTATTCCTCCGGTGCAGCCTCCTCAAGGGCCACCGGCTTTGACATCTGCTCTGCCTTTACTTCCTACAACTTTGACTACTATAGCGACTACCACTCCTGGTATTGTTTCTGACACTGCTTCTGTCTCTGCCTTGTCTCATTCTGTTTTTCCTCCTGTTCATTTGTCAACCTCTCCCTCTATCCGTCAGAGAATGACAAACACTGTGACTAGTCTTTTATCCCCTCTCTTTGGGTCATTAGCTACGACCCCAGTTTCAGAGCGTAAACAATTGTGTAGCCAATTGCCTGATGGTAGGGAGAAAGAGACACTGAATTATTTGGCGCATAAATGGGTTACTGAACCAGCGAGATATGAACTAGAGTCTGTTATGGATGTCTTCCATCAGTGGGAAGAACCGAAACAGAGATACGTTTTTGAGAAAATGTGTACTTTTCTTTCTGAGGATTTAGAGGAAAATGGTTTGGAGCCCAATCCGCCTAAGTTGTGTCGTGTACGGTTCGATTTTGCGACAGGTTTGATTGTGGGTTCAGATGTCGAGAAAGCAGTTGCAATGTTATTGTCGTTTAGGACTGAAGGTGTTTCCAGGTTATTGTTTAAATATGATTCTTTTGCTAAAAAGAAAGGGAAACAGTACCCCATGAGAGAAGTTCCCCCACAATGGAGGGAAGGGGACCCAAATGCTAATCCACCTGTCCTGCCTCATTTCCAGCGTGTATGGGTACACGTTCCATGGAAGCGAGCTGAAGTTTTAGCCCTTAAGCAGACATTGCCTGATCCCCGTAAGAATCCTACAGGGTATTACAAGGAATTGTCACAGACTGCGGGGTCTTGCATTATGAATTTAGCTGACATAGACATGTTGTTTGGGAATGTTGTTCCACAGCCTTTATGGGGAAAGATTCACCATACAGACCATGCTCAAGAGTTAGGTGACACATGGGCTAATATTGCTGCTGCAGATGCCCGACAAATTGGTGGTGCTAAACCTGAGCCTTTAGTGACAGAGCTTCCTGGTAGGATTATTGATTACATGAAAACTATAATGCCTGCGATGCGTGTAAACTGGGATAAATTATCTGCATGTAAGCAAAAGAAAGAAGAAACGGTATCAGATTTCTTCACCAGGTTTGAAGAAACGTTTGTGGACCACAGTGGTCAAGATATGAGCACGGAAGGTGGTCAATGTTTGTTCGTCGATAAATTTGTGCATAATCTGCTTCCTGAGTTGTGTAAAAAGTTAAAAGATTCAGAAAGTTCTTGGGCAGTTTCCTCTTCAGCGCAGATATTGGCTACTGCACAGTACTACGAAAATAGAGATAAAGATGAGAGAGATAGAGTAGAGAAGAAAACTAAAGAATTGAAAACAAAGGTTCTGTTACAACAAGCGTACCCGCCACATGGTGGTCAAAATAGTGGTGCACAGAGTAACTATCAGAACAACTATCAGAATAACTATCAGCCCCAACCGTTTCAGAGAAACTCGCAAAGAGCCGAGTATGCTCAACCACGTATCCCAGTAGGTCCCATTCAGTGTTCATATTGCAAGGAAGAGGGTCATTTCAAGTATAGTTGCCCTGCTTTGCTACAGCGCGCAAATGGTACTTCTGGTTTAAGAGGTCGAGGTGTTCCATAAGCACCTAGAGGAAGAGGACGTGGATATGTTCCCCAGAGCGCGCGCCCATTCCTCCCTCAAAACTCAATGAACAGATTTGATCAACAGGTTAATGCATCTGGTAGGACGGCTCAGTACTATACTGATGATTACTATACAGAGGATGAGCATTTGGACAGTAATGATTGCTAGGATAGCCATAGACAAAGAGAGGGAGTTGTTTCAGTTCCAGTAGATCAGAGTGGGCCTTATGTTAAGGTGATTGCATCAGGTGTGTCAGAACCTTTTCTGTTGGATACTGGTGCTACCAAGAGTTCTATTATGCACTCAAAACTCCCTGGCGCACCTTTGTCTGGCGAAACAAATGTATCAGTAGGGTTTTCCGGCGCCCCAGTTAGAAATCCGATTTCTAACCCTATATCTCTTTCTGTTGGACCTTGTAAATTTGAAACACCCCTTATTTTGACGACAGGTTGTGGTGAGAACTTGTTAGGATTAGATCTGTTAAAGAGATTGTATGCAACATTGTATTGCTCTCCTTCTGGAGTGCAACTCACATTGGGTAAGAAAGTGGTTTCACCAATGTATTTGTCAAAGGACAGATTTCCACCAGAATTTTCGTCTCTTCCTAATACTCTTTGGGCTACTGGACCTAATGATGTAGGTCTTTTGGAAATTCAGCCATATGTGATAACATTAAAAGCCAATGTTAAAATGCCACGTATTCCCCAATACAAGATCTCTAGTGAAGGGGAAAAAGCGTTGTTAGCAATTATTTGTGATCTGATTGAGAAGGATGTAATTGAAGAGACAAGAGGCAACGTTTGCAATAGTCCTGTTTTGCCTGTCTTGAAGCATACTGACCCTACTCAGCCACATGTTTATAGGTTTGTAATTGATCTTAGAGAGGTGAACAAAATAGTTGTGCCACAGTTTCCAGTCGTCCCCGATATCACTGCATTGTTGACAATGATTCCAGCTTCAGCCACTTGGTTTTCAGTGATAGACCTGAAAAATGCTTTCTTCAGCATCCCTATTGCAGAAGAGAGCAGGGACATTTTTGGCTTCAATTTGGGAGGACGAAGCTTCAGATTTAAGAGAGCTCCTCAAGGCTATTGTGAAAGTCCATCTATCTATAGTCAAGCTTTGAAAGCACAACTTGACACTCTTATGTTACCTGATGGCGCCACTCTCATTCAATATGTCGATGATTTGCTAGTTGCTGCAGATACTAAGGAGATCTGCAAAGAAGCAACATTGTCATTATTGCGTCATTTGTCTGATTTACACCACAAAGTGTCCCTTTCAAAGTTACAGTATTGTCAAAAAGAAGTGACCTATTTAGGTCATCTCTTTTCGAAGGAGGGAAGGCAACTGACCCCAAAGAGAATCAGGGCTGTTGCAGCAATGAGTGTGCCAAGAACACAGAGAGAAGTGCGTGCTTTCTTGGGTATTACATCATATTGCAGACAATGGATACCTAATTTTTCGTTAATAGCCAAACCCTTGGTGGCATTAACTTCTAAAGATACATCAAATCCCGTCCCATGGTCTGAAGATTGTCAGAAAAGTTTTGTTGAATTACGTGATGCATTATGTTCAGCTCCTGTGTTGGGTACCCCCAACTACAGCAAGCCTTTTACATTGTATGTCCATGAGAAAGAAGGTTGTGCGTTAGCAGTTTTGACACAACAGTTTGGAGACAGGGAGCATCCATGCGCCTATTTCTCTTCAACCTTAGACCCAGTAGCTAAGGCACTACCAAGCTGCTTAAGAGCGGCAGCGGCAACTGCTGTTTCTATCCGACAGTCTGCTGGTTTAGTGATGAATAACACATTAATCGTAATGGTTCCACAAGCAGTGGACACGTTGTTAAACAGAACCAAGACACAGCATTTAACTAGTGCTCGATTGTCAGGTTACGAGTTGACATTGTTAGCAAGCCATGTACATATAAAAAGATGCACTACACTTAACCCAGCTACGTTATTGCCAATTGTGACGGAGTTAGATACTTCTGAACAACATGATTGTCTCCATAGAACAGAAGAAGAAACAAAAGGGAGAATAGACCTTCTGGACACTCCCCTTGCAAAGAGTGACGGTACTTTGATGGTGGATGGTTCATGCTTTAAGCTCACGAATGGTGACACGACTGTGGCGTATGCTGTGACAACTTTGTGTACGATTGTTGAAGCTGCACGTATCCCACACAATTCAGCCCAAGCAGCTGAGTTAATAGCCCTAACAAGAGCATGTACAGTATCAAAAGGAATGAAAGTGACTATCTATACCGATAGCCAATATGCGTTTGGTGTGGCCCATAGTTTTGGGCGTTTGTGGAAGAAACGTGGGTTCCTGACCTCGCATGGAACTAAAATACAGCATGGTCAGTTGGTAAATGAGCTCCTTGATTCACTTACTTTACCGTTGCAAGTTGCGATTGTGAAGTGTAGCGCACATAAAAAGGTGACTGATGATGTTGGTCGTGGGAATGCATTTGCTGACGAGGTCGCAAAAGAAACGGCAAGGAATGTGATGAGCCGAATGTATGTCGCGGGCCCTGCAAGATGGATTGGTGATGTTGGAATGTGTGAAGACACAATAGAAAGCGTGAAATCGATTCAAGCTGAAGCCACAGAGAGAGAATTTAGTGTGTGGAGAGAAAGTACGGGTAAATTGGATGCGAATGGTTGTTGGGTCGAATTGTCAGAACATCAAAGATGGTTGCTACCCGATGCGTATGTGCTTGCAGTAGTTACAATGGCTCATGGAATGGCTCACATCAGTGTGAAAGGGATTTGTAAGTTGTTGGCCCCAGTATGGCAAAATGCAGGAATTCCCAAGTGTGCAGAAAATGTGGTTAAAAATTGCATGGTATGCCTGAAACACAACCCTGGTAGAGGAACCCCAACTCCAGCTGGTCATTTTGCACCTCCTACGTATCCGTTTTAGGTTTTGCAGCTAGATTTCATCCACATGGAGAGGTGCAACAACTTAAAATACGTACTCGTTGTTGTTTGTGCCTTTTCAAGATGGGTGGAAGCCTATCCCCTAAAAGACAATACTGCGCTATCCACAGCCAAAGCCCTTGTGAAAGAGTTCTTCCCTAGATTCGGAATGCCGAGAATGATCTGGAGTGACAATGGAAGTGAATTTGTGGGTCAAGTGATGAAGAAAGTATGCGAAGGGCTAGGCATAAACCAAAAGTTTCACGCTGCAAATCACCCCCAATCAGCTGGATTAGTGGAGTGCTATAATGGCGCTCTAAAGCTAAAATTGGCCAAGATACAAGCGAGCTCTGGTCTTAAATGGCCTGACGCTCTACCCTTAGCACTCCTATCAACCAGAATGACTGTGCATTCACGAGTGAAACTTAGTCCTTATGAAATAGTCTTTGGCTGCCCGGCCAATATATGGGGAGTGCTCAGGCCCAAGAAGTTTAGCGAGATAGAGCATCCTGTTTTGCTTGACTATCTGTATGAATTGACGGCTAAATTGCGTGTTTTACATCAACAGGTCCACGACACCCTGCCTCCGGTCTCTGAATCTCCAGGTCATCCCATTGAGCCTGGATCCTGGGTTTTAATAAAGAACTTTCAGCGAACCAAAAACGAGCAGCCCAGGTGGACCGGACCGCACCTCGTTCTTCTCTCCACAAGATCAGCTGTTCGAGTAGAAGGGAAGAAACACTGGATCCATGGGACCCATTGCAAAAGGGTACCCCTACCTCTGCCATATGACCGGTGGGTCCAGGAAGGTGTCGCCGACTCAGAGACTGAAACCGTGCCACGTTTTCTGCCTTTCAGTGATGCACGAATAAAAGGAACACTCACTGAGAAAGAAAGTGATGACATTTTACAATCAGCAGTATCACTGTCAGTTCGATTGGACACTACAGAACCTGAACTCCTTTTTCAGGACCACACGATACCTGGGACTAACCGTTATAATCTACGACCAAGAATAAAGGACAAATAAAGCAGTTTACTTTTCTTCCCTTTAGCAAAGTTCTCCAATATGGAAAATTATTTTTGAATGACTTTTTGCTTTTTTGTGTTTTTTGAACCTGCATCTGGGTTCAGCTGTAGGATCGTGGCTGAAAAGACTTAGGGGGGTAGCCTGTGGACACAAGGTCTACAGGTCTGGTTTGTTCTAGGGCGGCCTGGAACATTCAGAACACTCCTAAGTGAAGTAAACCAACCGCCACGAACGGCAACGGTTAGAGGATGGAATCTTTCCAAAATGGAGAACATGTTGTAAGACTGAGTTTCAAGAAGAGAATATGTGAAACGATAACCAGGAAACGGTTTTTGCTGCTGTGCATTTTTATGTTATTTAGTATACTTATGTTTTTTATAGGATATGTTTTATTCTGTTAAAAAGTGATATTGGCACCCACTACCTCGTCTACACCTCCTCCTTCCACTGTTTCCCCACATTCTTTTCAACTCCTCCCTAAACATGAATCTGCTAGGAGACTAGAGTTCATTAATAACTCCTTCATCCAGCTTTTGCACCAACACCAACTAGTGATAAATACAACTAACTGTTGGGTGTGTGGCCTTATGCCTCACTGTAGGAAAGTACCATCTTGCCTGGCATGTTACCCCCATTTTTCACTGTATATATGTTGTTTTAGTTGTATGTGTCACTGGGACCCTGGTAACCCAGGGCCCCAGTGCTCATAAGTGTGCCTGAATGTGTTACCTGTGTAGTGACTAACTGTCTCACTGAGGCTCTGCTAATCAGAACCTCAGTGGTTATGCTCTCTCATTTCTTTCCAAATTGTCACTGACAGGCTAGTGACCATTTTTACCAATTTACATTGGCTTACTGGAACACCCTTATATTTCCCTAGTATATGGTACTGAGGCACAAAGGGTATTGGGGTTCCAGGAGATCCCTATGGGCTGCAGCATTTCTTTTGCCACCCATAGGGAGCTCTGACAATTCTTACACAGGCCTGCCACTGCAGCCTGAGTGAAATAACGCCCACGTTATTTCACAGCCATTTTACACTGCACTTAAGTAACTTATAAGTCACCTATATGTCTAACCTTTACCTGGTAAAGGTTAGGTGCAAAGTTACTTAGTGTGAGGGCACCCTGGCACTAGCCAAGGTGCCCCCACATTGTTCAGAGCCAATTCCCTGAACTTTGTGAGTGCGGGGACACCATTACACGTGTGCACTACATATAGGTCACTACCTATATATAGCTTCACAATGGTAACTCCGAATATGGCCATGTAACATGTCTATGATCATGGAATTGCCCCCTCTATGCCATCCTGGCATAGTTGGCACAATCCCATGATCCCAGTGGTCTGTAGCACAGACCCTGGTACTGCCAAACTGCCCTTCCTGGGGTTTCACTGCAGCTGCTGCTGCTGCCAACCCCTCAGACAGGCAGCTGCCCTCCTGGGGTCCAGCCAGGCCTGGCCCAGGATGGCAGAACAAAGAACTTCCTCTGAGAGAGGGTGTGACACCCTCTCCCTTTGGAAAATGGTGTGAAGGCAGGGGAGGAGTAGCCTCCCCCAGCCTCTGGAAATGCTTTGTTGGGCACAGAGGTGCCCAATTCTGCATAAGCCAGTCTACACCGGTTCAGGGACCCCTTAGCCCCTGCTCTGGCGCGAAACTGGACAAAGGAAAGGGGAGTGACCACTCCCCTGACCTGCACCTCCCCTGGGAGGTGTCCAGAGCTCCTCCAGTGTGCTCCAGACCTCTGCCATCTTGGAAACAGAGGTGCTGCTGGCACACTGGACTGCTCTGAGTGGCCAGTGCCACCAGGTGACGTCAGAGACTCCTGCTGATAGGCTCCTTCAGGTGTTAGTAGCCTATCCTCTCTCCTAGGTAGCCAAACCCTCTTTTCTGGCTATTTAGGGTCTCTGTCTCTGGGGAAACTTTAGATAACGAATGCAAGAGCTCATCCGAGTTCCTCTGCATCTCTCTCTTCACCTTCTGCCAAGGAATCGACTGCTGACCGCGCTGGAAGCCTGCAAACCTGCAACATAGTAGCAAAGACGACTACTGCAACTCTGTAACGCTGATCCTGCCGCCTTCTCGACTGTTTTCCTGCTTGTGCATGCTGTGGGGGTAGCCTGCCTCCTCTCTGCACCAGAAGCTCCGAAGAAATCTCCCGTGGGTCGACGGAATCTTCCCCCTGCAACCGCAGGCACCAAAAAGCTGCATTACCGGTCCCTTGGGTCTCCTCTCAGCACGACGAGCGAGGTCCCTCGAATCCAGCGACTCTGTCCAAGTGACCCCCACAGTCCAGTGACTCTTCAGTCCAAGTTTGGTGGAGGTAAGTCCTTGCCTCACCTCGCTAGGTTGCATTGCTGGGAACCGCGACTTTGCAGCTACTCCGGCCCCTGTGCACTTCCGGCGTGCACAGCCAAGCCTGGGACCACGGAACTCTAACCTGCATTGCACGACTTTCTAAGTTGGTCTCAGGCGACGTGGGACTCCTTTGTGCAACTTCGGCGAGCACCGTTTCACGCATCCTTGTAGTGCCTGTTTCTGGCACTTCTCCGGGTGCTACCTGCTTCAGTGAGGGCTCTTTGTCTTGCTCGACGTCCCCTCTCTCTTCAGGTCCGATTTGCGACCTCCTGGTCCCTCCTGGGCCCCAGCAGCGTCCAAAAACGCCAAACGTACGATTTGCAGCTAGCAAGGCGTGTTGGCGTTCTTTCGGCGGGAAAACACTTCTGCACGACTCTCCACGGCGAGAGGGATCCGTCCACCAAAGGGGAAGTCTCTAGCCCTTTTCGTTCCTGCAGAAACCTCAGCTTCTTCTGTCCAGTAGAAGCTTCTTTGCACCCGCAGCTGGCATTTCCTGGGCATCTGCCCATCTCCGACTTGCTTGTGACTTTTGGACTTGGTCCCCTTGTTCCACAGGTACCCTAGATTGGAAATCCACAGTTGTTGCATTGCTGGTTTGTGTCTTTCCTGCATTATTCCTCTAACACGACTTCTTTGTCCTTAGGGGAACTTTAGTGCACTCTGCACTCACTTTTCAGGGTCTTGGGGAGGGTTATTTTGCTAACTCTCACTATTTTCTAATAGTCCCAGCGACCCTCTACAAGGTCACGTAGGTTTGGGGTCCATTCGTGGTTCGCATTCCACTTTTGGAGTATATGGTTTGTGTTGCCCCTATACCTATGTTTCACCATTGCATCCTATTGTAACTATACATTGTTTGCACTGTTTTCTAAGACTATACTGCATATTTTTGCTAGTGTGTATATATATCTTGTGTATATTTCCTATCCTCTCACTGAGGGTACACTCTAAGATACTTTGGCATATTGTCATAAAAATAAAGTACCTTTATTTTTAGTATAACTGTGTATTGTGTTTTCTTATGATATTGTGCATATGACACTAAGTGGTACTGTAGTAGCTTCACACGTCTCCTAGTTCAGCCTAAGCTGGTCTGCTAAGCTACCATTATCTATCAGCCTAAGCTGCTAGACACCCTATACACTAATAAGGGATAACTGGGCCTGGTGCAAGGTGCAAGTACCCCTTGGTACTCACTACAAGCCAGTCCAGCCTCCTACATTGGTTGTGCAGTGGTGGGATAAGTGCTTGAGACTACTTACCACTCTTGTCATTGTACTTTTCATAAGAGAAAAATATACAAAACAAGGTCAGTGTATTTACACATAGCCAAAAAGTTTTGCATTTCCTCTTTTCACTCTTTTCTAAGTGCTGAAAAGTACTTCTAACTTTCTAAAAAGTTCTAAAAAGTTTAAAAAGTTTTTTTTCTCTGTCTTTCTAAAAGCTCTGACAAACTTTTTATCTTTTACTATCACTTTAACTCTCTCTAAAAATGTCTGGCACAGGCCAAAATGTTGATCTGTCCAAACTTGCATATGACAACCTTAGCTGGAAAAGAGCAAGGAGTCTCTGTATAGAGAGAGGTTTGAGTGTAGGGAAGAATCCTTCCTTGGAACTGTTACTTAACATGCTTAGAGAACAGGATAAGGCCATAGGTGCCTCATCTGTTGAAAAAGTACCTAATAGTTCTCAATCTGATTCAGGGACTCCCCCAGGAAAAGATTCAGGAAAAAAACTTCCTAGCCTGCCCATTACTAGACAGTCTAGCATAGTTGGGAATGATGATGAGCCACACCATACAAATAGTGTTGTCCCACATCATAGCAAAAGCATTTATTCTCACCATACTGGTAGTAATGTTTCTGTTAACCAAGCTGTTAGGGTGGCTTCTGTAAGGGACAGGTCTCCTTCTGTTCATTCCCATCATACCTCTGTATCTAGGAATGTCCCTCCCACCAACCCTGATGACAGAATGTTAGAGAGGGAACTCAATAAGTTGAGGGTGGAACAAACCAGACTGAAGCTTAAAAAGCAACAGCTGGATTTGGATAGACAGTCTTTTGAACTAGAGAAGGAAAGACAGAAGTTGGGTTTAGAAACCCATGGTGGCAGCAGCAGTATTCCACATAGTCATCCTGCAAAAGAGCATGATTCCAGGAATCTGCACAAGATAGTTCCCCCTTATAAGGAGGGGGATGACATTAACAAGTGGTTTGCTGCACTTGAGAGGGCCTGTGTTGTACAGGATGTCCCTCAAAGGCAGTGGGCTGCTATCCTATGGCTATCATTTAGTGGAAAAGGTAGGGATAGGCTCCTTACTGTGAAAGAAAATGATGCTAATAATTTCCAAGTTCTTAAGAATGCACTCCTGGATGGTTATGGCTTAACCACTGAACAGTACAGGATAAAGTTCAGAGAGACCAAAAAGGAGTCTTCACAAGACTGGGTTGATTTCATTGGCCATTCAGTGAAGGCCTTGGAGGGGTGGTTACATGGCAGTAAAGTTACTGATTATGACAGCCTGTATAACTTAATCCTGAGAGAGCATATTCTTAATAATTGTGTGTCTGATTTGTTGCACCAGTACTTGGTGGACTCTGATCTGACCTCTCCCCAAGAATTGGGAAAGAAGGCAGACAAATGGGTCAGAACAAGAGTGAACAGAAAAGTTCATACAGGGGGTGACAAAGATGGCAACAAAAAGAAGGATGGTAAGTCTTCAGACAAGGGTGGGGACAAATCTAAAAATGAGTCTTCATCAGGCCCACAAAAACACTCTGGTGGGGGTGGTGGGTCCAAATCCTCCTTTAATCAGAACAAGGAAAAGAAACCATGGTGCTATTTATGTAAAATAAAAGGCCATTGGACAACAGATCCCAGTTGTCCAAAGAAAGGCACCACTGCTCCTACCACTACAACCCCTACTGCTACACCTAGTGTCCCTACTAATAGCAGTGGTGGTGGGAGCAAACCTACTAATAGCCAATCCAAGGGAGTAGCTAGGCTCACTTTTGGTAACTTAGTTGGGGTTGGTCTGATTAGGGAGACCACAGAGGCTACTTTAGTCTCTGAAGGGGCTATTGATTTAGCCACTTTGGTTGCTTGCCCCCATAACTTGGAGAAGTACAAGCAACTAACCCTAATAAATGGTGTTGAGGTCCAGGCCTACAGGGACACAGGTGCCAGTGTCACAATGGTGATTGAGAAACTGATGCACCCTGAACAACACATACTTGGACACCAGTACCAAGTAACCGATGCTCACAACATAACACAAAGCCACCCCATGGCTGTTGTAAATCTCAACTGGGGGGGGTAACTGGTCCAAAGAAAGTTGTGGTAGCTTCAGATTTACCTGTAGACTGTCTATTAGGGAATGATTTGGAGACATCAGCTTGGTCAGATGTGGAGTTGGAGGCCAATGCAGCAATGCTGGGCATCCCAGGGCATATTTTTGCTTTGACAAGGGCTCAGGCCAAAAAGCAAAAAGGACAGGGAAGCATGGATCCTGGAACAATGGACCAAGTGCTCCCTAAAGCTAGGGCTAGTAGAAGCAAACCTCTTCCTACTATCCCTCCCTCTACAGTGGATTCTACTTCTGAGGAAGAAGAATTCCCTCCCTGTGCAGAACCTACACCAGAGGAGCTGGAAGCAGACACTGCTGAGCTTTTGGGTGAAGGGGGGCCTGCCAGAGAGGAGCTGAGTGTGGCACAGCAAACCTGTCCCACATTAGAGGGTCTCAGACAGCAAGCTGTCACACAGGCTAATGGGGATGTCAGTGACTCTCACAGAGTTTACTGGGAGGACAACCTCTTGTACACTGAGCATAGGGATCCTAAACCTGGAGCTGCCAGGAGATTAGTGATTCCTCAGGAGTACAGAAAGTTCCTCCTAACACTGGCACATGACATTCCCCTAGCTGGACACCTGGGTCAAATGAAAACTTGGGACAGATTGGTTCCATTGTTTCATTGGCCTAGGATGTCTGAGGACACAAAGGAATTTTGTAAGTCCTGTGAAACCTGTCAAGCCAGTGGCAAGACAGGTGGCACCCCAAAGGCACCCCTTATCCCACTGCTTGTGGTTGGGGTTCCCTTTGAAAGGGTAGGGGTTGACATAGTTGGCCCCTTGACCCTCCTACTGCTTCAGGCAATAGGTTTATCTTGGTGGTAGTGGACCATGCCACAAGATAACCTGAAGCTATTCCTTTAAGGACCACTACAGCTCCTGCAGTGGCAAAGGCCCTCCTGGGAATATTTTCCAGGGTGGGCTTCCCAAAGGAAGTAGTATCAGACAGAGGAAGCAATTTCATGTCTGCATACTTAAAGGCCATGTGGAAGGAGTGTGGTGTAACGTACAAGTTCACAACACCCTATCATCCACAAACAAATGGACTGGTGGAGAGATTTAATAAAACTCTCAAAGGCATGATTATGGGTCTCCCTGAAAAACTCCGCAGGAGATGGGATATCCTTCTACCATGCCTCCTTTTTGCCTACAGGGAGGTACCCCAGAAAGGAGTGGGCTTCAGCCCCTTTGAACTTCTTTTTGGACACCCTGTTAGGGGTCCACTCACACTTGTAAAGGAGGGTTGGGAACAACCTTTAAAAGCTCCTAAGCAGGATATTGTGGACTATGTACTTGGCCTCAGATCAAGGATGGCTGAGTACATGAAAAAGGCCAGTAAAAACCTTCAGGCCAGCCAAGAGCTCCAGAAGCAATGGCATGATCAGAAGGCTGTTTTGGTTCAGTACCAACCAGGGCAGAAAGTGTGGGTCTTGGAGCCTGTGGCCCCAAGAGCACTCCAAGATAAATGGAGTGGTCCCCACACAATTGTTGAAAAGAAGGGAGAAGTCACCTATTTAGTTGACTTAGGCACTGCCAGGAGTCCCCTTAGGGTGCTCCATGTCAACCGCCTGAAACCCTACTATGACAGGGCTGATCTCACCCTGCTCATGGCAACTGATGAGGGACAGGAAGAAGACAGTGATCCTCTACCTGATCTCTTCTCTTCCACAGATCAAGATGCTCTTGTGGAAGGTGTAGTTTTGGCTGATTGTCTTACTGCTGAGCAGAAAGACAATTGCATAAATCTCCTAGATCAATTCTCTGAACTCTTCTCTACTGTGCCAGGTGCCACTTCTTGGTGTGAGCACACTATAGATACTGGAGACAGTTTACCTGTCAAAAGTAAGATCTATAGGCAGCCTGACCATGTCAGGGACTGCATAAAGCAAGAGGTCCAGAAAATGTTAGAACTAGGAGTAGTTGAGCACTCTGACAGTCCATGGGCTTCTCCTGTGGTACTGGTACCAAAACCCCATTCCAAAGATGGAAAGAAGGAAATGCGGTTTTGTGTAGACTATAGAGGTCTCAACTTGGTAACCAAAACTGATGCTCACCCTATACCCAGGGCAGATGAGCTCATAGCTACACTGGCATCTGCCAAGTATCTAAGCACTTTTGATTTGACTGCAGGGTATTGGCAGATCAAATTGTCAGAAGATGCTAAACCTAAGACTGCATTTTCTACCATTGGAGGACATTACCAGTTTACTGTAATGCCTTTTGGTTTGAAAAATGCACCTGACACTTTTCAGAGGTTGGTGAACACAGTCCTGCAAGGGCTGGAAGCTTTCAGTGCAGCATATCTGGACGATATAGCTGTCTTTAGCTCCAGCTGGGATGATCACCTGGTCCACCTATGGAAAGTTTTGGAGGCCCTGCAAAAGGCAGGCCTCACTATCAAGGCTTCAAAGTGCCAGATAGGGCAGGGTAAAGTGGTTTATCTGGGACACCTTGTTGGTGGGGAACAGATTGCACCACTTCAGGGGAAAATCCAAACTATTATTGATTGGATTCCCCCTACCACTCAGACTCAGGTGAGAGCCTTCCTAGGCCTCACTGGGTATTACAGGAGGTTCATTAAGAACTATGGCTCCATTGCAGCCCCTCTTAATGACCTCACATCCAAGAAAATGCCTAAAAAGGTATTATGGACAGCAAACTGTCAGAAAGCTTTTGAGGAGCTGAAGCAGGCCATGTGCTCTGCACCTGTCCTGAAAAGCCCTTGTTACTCTAAAAAATTCTATGTCCAGACTGATGCATCTGAATTAGGAGTAGGGGCAGTCCTATCACAACTTAATTCTGAGGGCCAGGATCAACCTGTTGCTTTTATTAGTAGAAGGTTGACCCCTAGAGAAAAGCGTTGGTCTGCCATTGAGAGGGAGGCCTTGTAGGAAAGTACCATCTTGCCTGGCATGTTACCCCCATTTTTCACTGTATATATGTTGTTTTAGTTGTATGTGTCACTGGGACCCTGGTAACCCAGGGCCCCAGTGCTCATAAGTGTGCCTGTATGTGTTACCTGTGTAGTGACTAACTGTCTCACTGAGGCTCTGCTAATCAGAACCTCAGTGGTTATGCTCTCTCATTTCTTTCCAAATTGTCACTGACAGGCTAGTGACCATTTTTACCAATTTACATTGGCTTACTGGAACACCCTTATAATCCCCTAGTATATGGTACTGAGGTACCCAGGGTATTGGGGTTCCAGGAGATCCCTATGGGCTGCAGCATTTCTTTTGCCACCCATAGGGAGCTCTGACAATTCTTACACAGGCCTGCCACTGCAGCCTGAGTGAAATAACGTCCACGTTATTTCACAGCCATTTTACACTGCACTTAAGTAACTTATAAGTCACCTATATGTCTAACCTTTACCTGGTAGAGGTTAGGTGCAAAGTTACTTAGTGTGAGGGCACCCTGGCACTAGCCAAGGTGCCCCCACATTGTTCAGAGCCAATTCACTGAACTTTGTGAGTGCGGGGACACCATTACACGCGTGCACTACATATAAGTCACTACCTATATGTAGCTTCACCATGGTAACTCCGAATATGGCCATGTAACATGTCTATGATCATGGAATTGCCCCCTCTATGCCATCCTGGCATTGTTGGTACAATTCCATGATCCCAGTGGTCTGTAGCACAGACCCTGGTACTGCCAGACTGCCCTTCCTGGGGTTTCTCTGCAGCTGCTGCTGCTGCCAACCCCTCAGACAGGCATCTGCCCTCCTGGGGTCCAGCCAGGCCTGGCCCAGGATGGCAGAACAAAGAACTTCCTCTGAGAGAGGGTGTGACACCCTCTCCCTTTGGAAAATGGTGTGAAGGCAGGGGAGGAGTAGCCTCCCCCAGCCTCTGGAAATGCTTTGTTGGGCACAGAGGTGCCCAATTCTGCATAAGCCAGTCTACACCGGTTCAGGGACCCCTTAGCCCCTGCTCTGGCGCGAAACTGGACAAAGGAAAGGGGAGTGACCACTCCCCTGACCTGCACCTCCCCTGGGAGGTGTCCAGAGCTCCTCCAGTGTGCTCCAGACCTCTGCCATCTTGGAAACAGAGGTGCTGCTGGCACACTGGACTGCTCTGAGTGGCCAGTGCCACCAGGTGACGTCAGAGACTCCTTGTGATAGGCTCCTTCAGGTGTTAGTAGCCTTTCCTCTCTCCTAGGTAGCCAAACCCTCTTTTCTGGCTATTTAGGGTCTCTGTCTCTGGGGAAACTTTAGATAACGAATGCATGAGCTCAGCCGAGTTCCTCTGCATCTCCCTCTTCACCTTCTGATAAGGAATCGACCGCTGACCGCGCTGGAAGCCTGCAAACCTGCAACATAGTAGCAAAGACGACTACTGCAACTCTGTAACGCTGATCCTGCCGCCTTCTCGACTGTTTTCCTGCTTGTGCATGCTGTGGGGGTAGTCTGCCTCCTCTCTGCACCAGAAGCTCCGAAGAAATCTCCCGTGGGTCGACGGAATCTTCCCCCTGCAACCGCAGGCACCAAAAAGCTGCATCTCTGGTCCCTTGGGTATCCTCTCAGCACGACGAGCGAGGTCCCTCGAATCCAGCGACACCGTCCAAGTGACCCCCACAGTCCAGTGACTCTTCAGCCCAAGTTTGGTGGAGGTAAGTCCTTGCCTCACCTCGCTGGGCTGCATTGCTGGGAACCGCGACTTTGCAAGCTTCTCCGGCCCCTGTGCACTTCCGGCGGAAATCCTGTGTGCACAGCCAAGCCTGGGTCCACGGCACTCTAACCTGCATTGCACGACTTTCTAAGTTGGTCTCCGGCGACGTGGGACTCCTTTGTGCAACTTCGGCGAGCACCGTTTCACGCATCCTCTTAGTGCCTGTTTCTGGCACTTCTCCGGGTGCTACCTGCTTCAGTGAGGGCTCTTTGTCTTGCTCGACGTCCCCTCTCTCTGCAGGTCCAATTTGCGACCTCCTGGTCCCTCCTGGGCCCCAGCAGCTTCCAAAAATGCCAAACGCACGATTTGCGTGTAGCAAGGCTTGTTGGCGTCCATCCGGCGGGAAAACACTTCTGCACGACTCTCTAAGGCGTGGGGGATCCATCCTCCAAAGGGGAAGTCTCTAGCCCTTGTCGTTCCTGCAGTATTCACAGTTCTTCAGCCTAGTAAGAGCTTCTTTGCACCAACCGCTGGCATTTCTTGGGCATCTGCCCATCTCCGAGCTGCTTGTGACTTTTGGACTTGGTCCCCTTGTTCCACAGGTACCCTCAGTCAGGAATCCATCGTTGTTGCATTGCTGATTTGTGTTTTCCTTGCATTCTCCCTCTAACACGACTATTTTGTCCTTAGGGGAACTTTAGTGCACTTTGCACTCACTTTTCAGGGTCTTGGGGAGGGTTATTTTTCTAACTCTCACTATTTTCTAATAGTCCCAGCGACCCTCTACAAGGTCACATAGGTTTGGGGTCCATTCGTGGTTCGCATTCCACTTCTGGAGTATATGGTTTGTGTTGCCCCTATCCCTATGTTTCCCCATTGCATCCTATTGTAACTATACATTGTTTGCACTGTTTTCTAAGACTATACTGCATATTTTTGCTATTGTGTATATATATCTTGTGTATATTTGCTATCCTCTCACTGAGGGTACACTCTAAGATACTTTGGCATATTGTCATAAAAATAAAGTACCTTTATTTTTAGTATAACTGTGTATTGTGTTTTCTTATGATATTGTGCATATGACACTAAGTGGTACTGTAGTAGCTTCACACGTCTCCTAGTTCAGCCTAAGCTGCTCTGCTAAGCTACCATTATCTATCAGCCTAAGCTGCTAGACACCCTATACACTAATAAGGGATAACTGGGCCTGGTGCAAGGTGCAAGTACCCCTTGGTACTCACTACAAGCCAGTCCAGCCTCCTACAGGCCTTTGCTGTGGTCTGGGCTCTGAAGAAGTTGAGGCCATACCTGTTTGGCACTCACTTCATTGTTCAGACAGACCACAAACCTCTACTTTGGCTAAAACAAATGAAAGGTGAAAATCCTAAATTGTTGAGGTGGTCCATATCCCTACAGGGAATGGACTATACAGTGGAACATAGACCTGGGAGTAGCCACTCCAATGCAGATGGACTCTCCAGATATTTCCACTTAGACAATGAAGACTCATCAGGTCATGGCTAGTCTTATTGTCCTTCGTTTGGGGGGGGGGTTGTGTAGGAAAGTACCATCTTGCCTGGCATGTTACCCCCATTTTTCACTGTATATATGTTGTTTTAGTTGTATGTGTCACTGGGACCCTGGTAACCCAGGGCCCCAGTGCTCATAAGTGTGCCTGAATGTGTTACCTGTGTAGTGACTAACTGTCTCACTGAGGCTCTGCTAATCAGAACCTCAGTGGTTATGCTCTCTCATTTCTTTCGAAATTGTCACTGACAGGCTAGTGACCATTTTTACCAATTTACATTGGCTTACTGGAACACCCTTATAATTCCCTAGTATATGGTACTGAGGTACCCAGGGTATTGGGGTTCCAGGAGATCCCAAAGGGCTGCAGCATTTATTTTGCCACCCATAGGGAGCTCTGACAATTCTTACACAGGCCTGCCACTGCAGCCTGAGTGAAATAACGCCCACGTTATTTCACAGCCATTTTACAGTGCACTTAAGTAACTTATAAGTCACCTATATGTCTAACCTTTACCTGGTAAAGGTTAGGTGCAAAGTTACTTAGTGTGAGGGCACCCTGGCACTAGCCAAGGTGCCCCCACATTGTTCAGAGCCTATTCCCTGAACTTTGTGAGTGCGGGGACACCATTACACGCGTGCACTACATATAGGTCACTACCTATATGTAGCTTCACCATGGTAACTCCGAATATGGCCATGTAACATGTCTATGATCATGGAATTGCCCCCTCTATGCCATCCTGGCATAGTTGGCACAATCCCATGATCCCAGTGGTCTGTAGCACAGACCCTGGTACTGCCAAACTGCCCTTCCTGGGGTTTCACTGCAGCTGCTGCTGCTGCCAACCCCTCAGACAGGCAGCTGCCCTCCTGGGGTCCAGCCAGGCCTGGCCCAGGATGGCAGAACAAAGAACTTCCTCTGAGAGAGGGTGTGACACCCTCTCCCTTTGGAAAATGGTGTGAAGGCAGGGGAGGAGTAGCCTCCCCCAGCCTCTGGAAATGCTTTGTTGGGCACAGAGGTGCCCAATTCTGCATAAGCCTGTCTACACCGGTTCAGGGACCCCTTAGCCCCTGCTCTGGCGCGAAACTGGACAAAGGAAAGGGGAGTGACCACTCCCCTGACCTGCACCTCCCCTGGGAGGTGTCCAGAGCTCCTCCAGTGTGCTCCAGACCTCTGCCATCTTGGAAACAGAGGTGCTGCTGGCACACTGGACTGCTCTGAGTGGCCAGTGCCACCAGGTGACGTCAGAGACTCCTGCTGATAGGCTCTTTCAGGTGTTAGTAGCCTATCCTCTCTCCTAGGTAGCCAAACCCTCTTTTCTGGCTATTTAGGGTCTCTGTCTCTGGGGAAACTTTAGATAACGAATGCAAGAGCTCATCCGAGTTCCTCTGCATCTCTCTCTTCACCTTCTGCCAAGGAATCGACTGCTGACCGCGCTGGAAGCCTGCAAACCTGCAACATAGTAGCAAAGACGACTACTGCAACTCTGTAACGCTGATACTGCCGCCTTCTCGACTGTTTTCCTGCTTGTGCATGCTGTGGGGGTAGCCTGCCTCCTCTCTGCACCAGAAGCTCCGAAGAAATCTCCTGTGGGTCGACGGAATCTTCCCCCTGCAACCGCAGGCACCAAAAAGCTGCATTACCGGTCCCTTGGGTCTCCTCTCAGCACGACGAGCGAGGTCCCTCGAATCCAGCGACTCTGTCCAAGTGACCCCCACAGTCCAGTGACTCTTCAGTCCAAGTTTGGTGGAGGTAAGTCCTTGCCTCACCTCGCTGGGCTGCATTGCTGGGAACCGCGACTTTGCAGCTACTCCGGCCCCTGTGCACTTCCGGCAGAAATCCTTTGTGCACAGCCAAGCCTGGGTCCATGGCACTCTAACCTGCATTGCACGACTTTCTAAGTTGGTCTCCGGCGACGTGGGACTCCTTTGTGCATCTTCGGCGAGCACCGTTTCACGCATCTCGTAGTGCCTGTATCTGGCACTTCTTCGGGTGCTACCTGCTTCAGTGAGGGCTCTTTGTCTTGCTCGACGTCCCCTCTCTCTTCAGGTCGGATTTGCGACCTCCTGGTCCCTCCTGGGCTCCAGCAGTGTCCAAAAACGCCAAACGCACGATTTGCAGCTAGCAAGGCTTGTTGGCGTTCTTTCGGCGGGAAAACACTTCTGGACGACTCTCCACTGCAAGAGGGATCCGTCCACCAAAGGGGAAGTCTCTAGCCCTTTTCGTTCCTGCAAAAACCTCAGCTTCTTCTGTCCAGTAGAAGCTTCTTTGCACCCGCAGCTGGCATTTCCTGGGCATCTGCCCATCTCCGACTTGCTTGTGACTTTTGGACTTGGTCCCCTTGTTCCACAGGTACCCTAGATTGGAAATCCACAGTTGTTGCATTGCTGGTTTGTGTCTTTCCTGCATTATTCCTCTAACACGACTTCTTTGTCCTTAGGGGAACTTTAGTGCACTCTGCACTCACTTTTCAGGGTCTTGGGGAGGGTTATTTTGCTAACTCTCACTATTTTCTAATAGTCCCAGCGACCCTCTACAAGGTCACATAGGTTTGGGGTCCATTCGTGGTTCGCATTCCACTTTTGGAGTATATGGTTTGTTTTGTCCCTATCCCTATGTTTCCCCATTGCATCCTATTGTAACTATACATTGTTTGCACTGTTTTCTAAGACTATACTGCATATTTTTGCTAGTGTGTATATATATCTTGTGTATATTTCCTATCCTCTCACTGAGGGTACACTCTAAGATACTTTGGTATATTGTCATAAAAATAAAGTACCTTTATTTTTAGTATAACTGTGTATTGTGTTTTCTTATGATATTGTGCATATGACACTAAGTGGTACTGTAGTAGCTTCACACGTCTCCTAGTTCAGCCTAAGCTGCTCTGCTAAGCTACCATTATCTATCAGCCTAAGCTGCTAGACACCCTATACACTAATAAGGGATAACTGGGCCTGGTGCAAGGTGCAAGTACCCCTTGGTACTCACTACAAGCCAGTCAAGCCTTCTACATTCCACTTCTAGAGTATATGGTTTGTGTTGCCCCTATACCTATGTGCTCTCATTGCAATCTATTGTGACTGTACATTGCTTGCATTGCTTCTTATTGCTATTACTGCATATTTTTGGTACTGTGTACATATATCTTGTGTATATTTGATATTCTCATACTGAGGGTACTCACTGAGATACTTTTGGCATATTGTCATAAAAATAAAGTACCTTTATTTTTAGTATATCTGTGTATTGTGTTTTCTTATGATATTGTGCATATGACACTAGTGGTATAGTGGGAGCTATGCATGTCTCCTAGTTCAGCCTAAGCTGCTCTGCTAAGCTGCCCTTTTCTATCAGCCAAAGCTGCTAGACACCTCTTCTACACTAATAAGGGATACCTGGACCTGGTGCAGAGTGTAAGGACCCCTTGGTACTCACTACAAACCAGGCCAGCCTCCTACATTGGTTGTGCAGCGGT
This sequence comes from Pleurodeles waltl, assembly GCF_031143425.1. NCBI lineage: Eukaryota > Metazoa > Chordata > Amphibia > Caudata > Salamandridae > Pleurodeles > Pleurodeles waltl. The sequence continues at coordinate 598,044,656 of NC_090440.1, read as the reverse complement.
GGGATAAGTACTTGCAACTACTTACCACTTTGTCATTTTGTACTTTTCATAAGAGAATAATATACAAAACAAGTTCAGTGTATGTACACCTAACCAAAAAGTTTTGCTTTTCTTCTCTTACTCTATTGTTAAGTGCTGAAAAGTACCTCTAAACTTTCAAAAAGTTTCTTAAAAGTTGAAAAAGTTTTTTTTTCTGTTGTTTAAAAAGTTCTGAAACTTTTTCTTTCTTTTTCTGGCCCTTAAACCTTTTCTATCATGTCTGGTACAGGTCAATCTCTGGATCTGGCCAGCACAGCTTATGACCACCTTAACTGGAAAGGTGTAAGGAGTCTCTGCATTGATAGAGGTTTAGGGGTAGGGAAGAATCCCTCTAGAGAATTGTTAGTTAATATGCTCATAGAAAATGATAAGGCCATAGCTGGCACATCTGGTGAGAGATTAGCTGATGGTTCACACTCTGATTCTGGGGCAGCCCCAGCAAAAGTGTTAGATGGGAACCTTCCCAACCTGCCCCTTAGCAGGCCACCTAGCAGGGCTGGTCACTGATGTGAGCTCTCATCACAGTAGGGATGTCACTCCTTTAGGCCAGGTTGTTAGAGTGCCATCTGTTAGGGACAGGTCTCCCTCTGTTCATTCACACTATTCTTCTGTGTCTAAGCATGCCCAACCCACCCACCCCGATGACAGAGGGGGTCATTACAAACATTGGCGGTAAAAGCCACTTACCGCCGTGCAGAAGACCGCCAATACACCGCGGCGGGAGACCGCCACAGCTATTATGACACACATCACGGATTCCGACGAAATTCAGACACCCACACAAGTCCGCCACACCAAAGGTCAGCGATAAATATGCGGAAACAAATCCTCCACCTCCACGCCAACAGAAACACGGCCATGCTATTACGACCCACGAATCCACGCGGCGGTCTTTCAACCGCGGGATTCCATTGGCGGTACACACCGCCGCACTCAAAATACACACACACCTCCAAAACACCGCCACATTGGACAATTACAAATACACACACCTGATATACATACACACACCACTCCCACACACCCAACACAATATAAAACACACACCCACATCACTCACAAATCCCTACGACCACTAATTAGAGATGAAGGCCAGAGAGAGACAGCACAGAATAGATAACACCATCACACAGAGGCACACTACACCATCACCCACACAACATCCACGCACAAAACACCACATACCACTACACCCACCACACTCATCAACAAATACACCACCCCACACATCACACACACCACCCCATGTCACGCCAAAGACACCCCCGCTTCTCCGAGGAGGAGCTCAGGGTCATGATTGAGGAAATCATCAGGGTAAAGCCACAGCTATTTGGCTCACAGGTACAGTACACATCCATAGCCAGGAAGATGGAGCTATGGCAAATAATAGTCGACAGGGTCAACACTGTGGGACAGCACTCAAGAAATAGGGAGGACATGAGGAAGAGGTGGAACGACCTACGGGGGAAGGTGCGTTCCACGGTATCCAGGCACCACATCGCGGTACAGCGGACTGGCGGCGGACCCCCACCTCCTCCCTGTAGGAAAGTACCATCTTGCCTGGCATGTTACCCCCATTTTTCACTGTATATATGTTGTTTTAGTTGTATGTGTCACTGGGACCCTGTCACCCAGGGCCCCAGTGCTCATAAGTGTGCCTGAATGTGTTACCTGTGTTATGACTAACTGTCTCACTGAGGCTCTACTAATCAGAACCTCAGTGGTTATGCTCTCTCATTTCTTTCAAATTGTCACTAACAGGCTAGTGACCAATTTTACCAATTTACATTGACTTACTGGAACACCCTTATAATTCCCTAGTATATGGTACTGAGGAACCCAGGGTATTGGGGTTCCAGGAGATCCCTATGGGCTGCAGCATTTCTTTTGCCACCTATAGGGAGCTCTGACAATTCTTACACAGGCCTGCCACTGCAGCCTGAGTGAAATAACGTCCACGTTATTTCACAGCCATTTTACACTGCACTTAAGTAACTTATTAGTCACCTATATGTCTAACCTTTACCTGGTAAAGGTTAGGTGCAAAGTTACTTAGTGTGAGGGCACCCTGGCACTAGCCAAGGTGCCCCCACATTGTTCAGGGCCAATTCCCCGGACTTTGTGAGTGCGGAGACACCATTACACGCGTGCACTACATATAGGTCACTACCTATATGTAGCTTCACAATGGTAACTCCGAATATGGCCATGTAACATGTCTATGATCATGGAATTGCCCCCTCTATGCCATCCTGGCATAGTTGGCACAATCCCATGATCCCAGTGGTCTGTAGCACAGACCCTGGTACTGCCAAACTGCCTTTCCTGGGGTTTCACTGCAGCTGCTGCTGCTGCCAACCCCTCAGACAGCCATCTGCCCTCCTGGGGTCCAGCCAGGCCTGGCCCAGGATGGCAGAACAAAGAACTTCCTCTGAGAGAGGGTGTGACACCCTCTCCCTTTGGAAAATGGTGTGAAGGCAGGGGAGGAGTAGCCTCCCCCAGCCTCTGGAAATGCTTTGTTGGGCACAGATGTGCCCAATTCTGCATAAGCCAGTCTACACCGGTTCAGGGACCCCTTAGCCCCTGCTCTGGCACGAAACTGGACAAAGGAAAGGGGAGTGACCACTCCCCTGACCTGCACCTCCCCTGGGAGGTGTCCAGAGCTCCTCCAGTGTGCTCCAGACCTCTGCCATCTAGGAAACAGAGGTGCTGCTGGCACACTGGACTGCTCTGAGTGGCCAGTGCCACCAGGTGACGTCAGAGACTCCTGCTGATAGGCTCCTTCAGGTGTTAGTAGCCTATCCTCTCTCCTAAGTAGCCAAACCCTCTTTTCTGGCTATTTAGGGTCTCTGTCTCTGGGGAAACATTAGATAACGAATGCAAGAGCTCATCCGAGTTCCTCTGCATCTCTCTCTTCACCTTCTGCCAAGGAATCGACTGCTGACCGCGCTGGAAGCCTGCAAAACTGAAACATAGTAGCAAAGACGACTACTGCAACTCTGTAACGCTGATCCTGCCGCCTTCTCAACTGTTTTCCTGGTGGTGCATGCTGTGGGGGTAGTCTGCCTCCTCTCTGCACTAGAAGCTCCGAAGAAATCTCCCGTGGGTCGACGGAATCTTCCCCCTGCAACCGCAGGCACCAAAAAGCTGCATTACCGGTCCCTTGGGTCTCCTCTCAGCACGACGAGCGAGGTCCCTTGAATCCAGCAACTCTGTCCAAGTGACTCCCACAGTCCAGTGACTCTGCAGTCCAAGTTTGGTGGAGGTAAGTCCTTGCCTCCCCACGCCAGACTGCATTGCTGGGAACCGCGACTTTTGCAGCTACTCCGGCCTCCGTGCACTTCCGGCAGAAATCCTTTGTTCACAGTCCATCCTGGGTCCACGGCACTCTAACCTGCATTGCACGACCTCCTAAGTTGTTCTCCGGCGACATGGGACTTCTTTGTGCGACTTTGGGTGAGCACCGTTTCACACATCCTTGTAGTGCGTGTTTCTGGCACTTCTCCGGGTGCTACCTGCTGCTGAGAGAGCTCCTTGTCTTACTCGACGTCCCCTCTCTCTCCTGATGCAATTTGCGGCATCCTGGTTCCTCCTGGGCCACAGCAGCATCCAAAAACGCTTACTGCATTATTTGCAACTAGCAAGGCTTGTTGGCATTCTTTTGGCGGGAAAACACTTCTGCTCGACTCTACACAACGTGAGGGATCCGTCCTCCAAAGGGGAAGTCTCTAGCCCTTGTCGTTCCTGCAGAAACCTTAGCTTCTTCTGTCCAGTAGAAGCTTCTTTGCACCCACAGCTGGCATCTCCTGGGCATCTGCCCATCTCCGACTTGCTTGTGACTTTTGGACTTGGTCCCCTTGTTCCACAGGTACCCTCGACTGGAAATCCATCGTTGTTGCATTGTTGGTTTGTGTCTTTCCTGCAGTATTCCTCTATCACGACTTCTTTGTCCTTGGGGGAACTTTAGTGCACTTTGCACTCACTTTTCAGGGTCTTGGGGTGGGCTATTTTTCTAACCCTTACTATTTTCTAATAGTCCCAGAGACCCTCTACAAGGTAACATAGGTTTGGGGTCCATTCGTGGTTCACATTCCACTTTTGGAGTACATGGTTTGTGTTGCCCCTATCCCTATGTGTCCCCATTGCATCCTATTCTAACTATACATTGTTTGCACTGTTTTCTAAGACTATACTGCATATTTTTGGTATTGTGTATATATATCTTGTGTATATTTACTATCCTCTCACTGAGGGTACACTCTGAGATACTTGGCATATTGTCATAAAAATAAAGTACCTTTATTTTTAGTATAACTGTGTATTGTGTTTTCTTATGGTATTGTGCATATGACACTAAGTGGTACTGTAGGAGTTTCAGTCGTCTCCTAGTTCAGCCTAAGCTGCTCTGCTAAGCTACCATTATCTATCAGCCTATGCTGCTAGACACCCTATACACTAATAAGGGATAACTGGGCCTGGTGCAAGGTGCAAGTACCCCTAGGTACTCACTACAAGCCAGTCCAGCCTCCTACATTGGTTGTGCAGCGGTGGGATAAGTGCTTTGAGACTACTTACCACTCTTGTCATTGTACTTTTCATAAGAGAAAAATATACAAAACAAGTTCAGTGTATATACACATAACCAAAAAGTTTTGCATTTCCCCTTTTCACTCTTTTCTACGTGCTGAAAAGTACTTCTAAACTTTCTAAAAAGTTCTAAAAGTTTTAAAAGTTTTTTTTCTGTCTTTCTAAAAAGTTCTGAAAACTTTTTTCTCTTTTTCTATCACTTTAACTCTCTCTAAAAATGTCTGGCACAGGCCAAAATGTTGATCTGTCCAAACTTGCATATGATCACCTTAGCTGGAAAGGAGCAAGGAGTCTCTGCATAGAGAGAGGTTTGAGTGTAGGGAAGAATCCTTCCTTGGAATTGTTACTTAACATGCTTAGAGAACAAGATAAGGCTAAAAGTGCCCCATCTGTTGAAAAAGTAGCTAATGGTTCCCAATCTGATCCAGGGACTCCCCCAGGAAAAGATTTAGGAAAGAAACTTTCTAGCCTGCCCATTACTAGACAGTCTAGCATAGTTTGTACTGAGGTGGAGTCACATCATACAGATGGTGTGCTCTCATATTACACTGTCAGCCAAGCTGTTAGGGTGTCCTCTGTAAGGGACAGGTCTCCTTCTGTCCATTCTCATCATACTTCTGTGTCTAAAAATGTCCCTCCCACCAACCCTGATGACAGAATGTTAGAGAGGGAACTCAATAAGTTGAGGGTGGAACAAACCAGACTGAAGCTTAAAAAGCAACAGCTGGATTTGGATAGACAGTCTTTAGAACTAGAGAAGGAAAGACAGAAGTTGGGTTTTGAAACCCATGGTGGCAGCAGCAGTATTCCCCATAGTCATCCTGCAAAAGAGCATGATTCCAGGAATCTGCATAAGATAGTTCCCCCTTATAAGGAGTGGGATGACATTAACAAGTGGTTTGCTGCACTTGAGAGGGCCTGTGTTGTATAGGATGTCCCTCAAAGGCAGTGGGCTGCTATCCTATGGCTATCATTTAGTGGAAAAGGTAGGGATAGGCTCCTTACTGTTAAAGAAAGTGATGCCAATAATTTTACAGTTCTTAAGAATGCACTCCTGGATGGTTATGGCTTAACCACTGAACAGTACAGGATAAAGTTCAGAGAGACCAAAAAGGAGTCTTCACAAGACTGGGTTGATTTCATTGACCATTCAGTGAAGGCCTTGGAGGGGTGGTTACATGGCAGTAAAGTTACTGATTATGACAGCCTGTATAACTTGATCCTGAGACAGCATATTCTCAATAATTGTGTGTCTGATTTGTTGCACCAGTACTTGGTGGACTCTGATCTGACCTCTCCCCAAGAATTGGGAAAGAAGGCAGACAAATGGGTCAGAACAAGGGTGAACAGAAACGTTCATACAGGGGGTGACAAAGATGGCAACAAAAAGAAGGATGGTAAGTCTTCTGACAAGGGTGGGGACAAATCTAAAAATGAGTCTTCATCAGGCCCACAAAAACACTCTGGTGGGGGTGGTGGGCCCAAATCCTCTTTTAATCAAAACAAAGAAAAGAAACCATGGTGCTATTTATGTAAAATAAAAGGCCATTGGACAACAGATCCCAGTTGTCCAAAGAAAAGCACCAAGCCTCCTACCACTACAACCCCTACTGCTACACCTAGTGTCCCTACTAATAGCAGTGGTGGTGGGAGCAAACCTACTAATAGCCAATCCAAGGGAGTAGCTGGGCTCACTATTGGTAACTTAGTTGGGGTTGGCCTTGTTAGGGAGGCCACAGAGGCTGTGTTAGTCTCTGAGGGGGCTATTGATTTAGCCACCTTAGTTGCTTGTCCCCCTAATATGGATAAGTACAAGCAGCTACCCCTAATAAATGGTGTTGAGGTTCAGGCCTACAGGGACACTGGTGCCAGTGTGACTATGGTCATAGAGAAACTGGTCCACCCTGAACAACACCTACTTGGTCACCAGTAACAAGTAACCGATGCTCACAACAACACACTTAGCCACACCATGGCTGTTGTAAATCTCAACTGGGGGGGGGGTTACTGGTCCAAAGAAAGTTGTGGTAGCCACAGATTTACCTGTAGACTGTCTACTAGGAAATGATTTGGAGACATCAGCTTGGTCAGATGTGGAGTTGGAGGCCCATGCAGCAATGCTGGGCATCCCAGGGCATATTTTTGCTTTAACCAGGGCTCAGGCCAAAAAGCAAAAAGGACAGGGAAGCTTGGATCCTGGAACAATGGACCAAGTGCTCCCTAAAGCTAGTGCTAGTAGAAGCAAACCACTTCCTACTATCCCTCCCTCTACAGTGGATTCTACTTCTGAGGAAGAAGAATTTCCACCCTGTGCAGAACCTACACCAGAGGAGCTGGAAGCAGACACTGCTGAGCTTTTGGGTGAAGGGGGGCCTGCCAGGGAGGAGCTGAGTGTGGCACAGCAAACCTGTCCCACACTAGAGGGTCTAAGACAGCAAGCTGTCAAAAAGGCTAATGGGGATGTCAGTGACTCTCACAGAGTTTACTGGGAGGACAATCTCTTGTACACTGAAGCAAGGGATCCTAAACCTGGAACTGCCAGGAGGTTAGTGATTCCTCAGGAGTACAGAAAGTTCCTCCTAACTCTAGCCCACGACATTCCCCTAGCTGGACACCTGGGACAAATGAAAACTTGGGACAGACTTGTCCCCTTGTTTCATTGGCCTAGGATGTCTGAGGACACAAAGGAATTTTGTAAGTCCTGTGAAACCTGTCAAGCCAGTGGCAAGACAGGTGGCACTCCAAAGGCACCCCTTATTCCACTGCCTGTGGTTGGGGTTCCCTTTGAAAGGGTAGGGGTTGACATAGTTGGCCCCCTTGACCCTCCTACTGCTTCAGGCAATAGGTTTATCTTGGTGGTAGTGGACCATGCCACAAGATATCCTGAAGCAATTCCTTTAAGGACCACTACAGCACCTGCAGTGGCAAAGGCTCTCCTGGGAATATTTTCTAGGGTGGGCTTCCCAAAGGAAGTAGTATCAGACAGGGGAAGCAATTTCATGTCTGCATACTTAAAGGCCATGTGGAAGGAGTGTGGTGTGACTTACAAGTTCACTACACCCTATCATCCACAAACAAATGGACTGGTGGAGAGATTTAATAAAACTCTCAAAGGCATGATTATGGGTCTCCCTGAAAAACTCAGCAGGAGATGGGATATCCTGTTACCATGCCTCCTTTTTGCCTACAGGGAGGTACCCCAGAAAGGAGTGGGCTTCAGCCCCTTTGAACTCCTCTTTGGTCACCCTGTTAGGGGTCCACTAACACTTGTCAAGGAGGGTTGGGAACAACCTTTAAAAGCTCCAAAGCAAGATATTGTGGATTATGTACTTGGCCTCAGATCAAGGATGGCTGAGTATATGAAAAAGGCCAGTAAAAACCTTCAGGCCAGCCAAGAGCTCCAAAAGCAATGGCATGACCAGAAGGCTGTTTTGGTTCAGTACAAACCAGGGCAGAAAGTGTGGGTCTTGGAACCTGTGGCCCCAAGAGCACTCCAAGATAAATGGAGTGGTCCCCACACAATTGTTGAGAAAAAGGGTGAAGTCACCTATTTAGTTGACTTAGGCACTGCCAGGAGTCCCCTTAGGGTGCTCCATGTCAACCGCCTAAAACCCTACTATGACAGGGCTGATCTCACCCTGCTCATGGCAACTGATGAGGGACAGGAAGAAGACTGTGATCCTCTACCTGATCTCTTCTCTTCCACAGAACAAGATGCTCTAGTGGAAGGTGTAGTTTTGGCTGATTGTCTTACTGCTGAGCAGGAAGACCATTGCATAAATCTCCTGGGTCAGTTTTCTGAACTCTTCTCTACTGTGCCAGGTACCACTTCTTGGTGTGAGCACACTATAGATACTGGAGACAGTTTACCTGTCAAAAGTAAGATCTACAGGCAGCCTGACCATGTCAGGGACTGCATAAAGCAAGAGGTGCAGAAAATGCTAGAACTAGGAGTGGTTGAGCACTCTGAAAGTCCATGGGCTTCTCCTGTGGTACTTGTACCAAAACCCCATTCAAAAGATGGAAAGAAGGAAATGCGGTTTTGTGTAGACTACAGAGGTCTCAACCAGGTAACCAAAACTGATGCTCACCCTATACCCAGGGCAGATGAGCTCATAGATACACTGGTATCTGCCAAGTATCTAAGCACTTTTGATTTGACTGCAGGGTATTGGCAGATCAAATTGTCAGAAGATGCTAAACCTAAAACTGCATTTTCAACCATTGGAGGACATCACCAGTTCACTGTAATGCCTTTTGGATTGAAAAATGCACCTGCCACTTTTCAGAGGTTGGTGAACACAGTCCTGCAAGGGCTGGAGGCTTTCAGTGCAGCATATTTGGACGATATAGCTGTCTTTAGCTCCAGCTGGGATGATCACCTGGTCACCTATGGAAAGTTTTGGAGGCCCTGCAAAAGGCAAGCCTCACTATCAAGGCTTCAAAGTGCCATATAGGGCAGGGAAAGGTGGTTTATCTGGGACACCTTGTTGGTGGGGAACAGATTGCACCACTGCAGGGGAAAATCCAAACAATTATTGATTGGGTTCCCCCTACTACTCAGACTCAGGTGAGAGCCTTCCTAGGCCTCACTGGGTATTACAGGAGGTTCATTAAGAACTATGGCTCCATTGCAGCCCCTCTTAATGACCTCACATCCAAGAAAATGCCTAAAAAGGTATTATGGACAGCAAACTGTCAGAAAGCTTTTGAGGAGCTGAAGCAGGCCATGTGCTCTGCACCTGTCCTGAAAAGCCCTTGTTACTCTAAAACATTCTATGTCCAAACTGATGCATCTGAATTAGGAGTAGGGGCAGTCCTATCACAACTTAATTCTGAGGGCCAGGATCAACCTGTTGCTTTTATTAGTAGGAGGTTGACCCCTAGAGAAAAGCGTTGGTCTACCATAGAGAGGGAGGCCTTTGCTGTGATCTGGGCTCTGAAGAAGTTGAGGCCATACCTGTTTGGCACTCACTTCATTGTTCAGACAGACCACAAACCTCTACTTTGGCTAAAACAAATGAAAGGTGAAAATCCAAAATTTTTGAGGTGGTCCATATCCCTACAGGGAATGGACTATACAGTGGAACATAGACCTGGAAGTAGCCACTCCAATGCAGATGGACTCTCCATATATTTCCACTTAGACAATGAAGACTCATCAGGTCATGGCTAGTCTTATTGTCCTTCGTTTGGGGGGGGGTGTGTGTAGGAAAGTACCATCTTGCCTGGCATGTTACCCCCATTTTTCACTGTATATAATTTGTTTTAGTTGTATGTGTCACTGGGACCCTATCACCCAGGGCCCCAGTGCTCATAAGTGTGCCTGAATGTGTTACCTGTGTAGTGACTAACTGTCTCACTGAGGCTCTGCTAATCAGAACCTCAGTGGTTATGCTCTCTCATTTCCTTCAAATTGTCATTAACAGCCTAGTGACCAATTTCACCAATTTACATTGGCTTACTGGAATACCCTTATAATTCCCTAATATATGGTACTGAGGTACCCAGGGTATTGGGGTTCCAGGAGATCCCTATGGGCTGCAGCATTTCTTTTGCCACCCATAGGGAGCTCTGACAATTCTTACACAGGCCTGCCACTGCAGCCTGAGTGAAATAACGTCCACGTTATTTCACAGCCATTTTACACTGCACTTAAGTAACTTATAAGTCACCTATATGTCTAACCTTTAGATGGTAAAGGTTAGGTACAAAAGTTTCTTAGTGTGAGGGAACCCTGGCACTAGCCAAGGTTCCCCCACATTGTTCAGGGTCAATTCCCCGGACTTTGTGAGTTCGGGGACACCATTACACGCGTGCACTACATATAGGTCACTACCTATATGTAGCTTCACAATGGTAACTCCGAATATGGCCATGTAACATGTCTATGATCATGGAATTGCCCCCTCTATGCCATCCTGGCATAGTTGGCACAATCCCATGATCCCAGTGGTCTGTAGCACAGACCCTGGTACTGCCAAACTGCCTTTCCTGGGGTTTCACTGCAGCTGCTGCTGCTGCCAACCCCTCAGACAGCCATCTGCCCTCCTGGGGTCCAGCCAGGCCTGGCCCAGGATGGCAGAACAAAGAACTTCCTCTGAGAGAGGGTGTGACACCCTCTCCCTTTGGAAAATGGTGTGAAGGCAGGGGAGGAGTAGCCTCCCCCAGCCTCTGGAAATGCTTTGTTGGGCACAGAGGTGCCCAATTCTGCATAAGCCAGTCTACACGGGTTCAGGGACCCCTTAGCCCCTGCTCTGGCGCGAAACTGGACAAAGGAAAGGGGAGTGACCACTCCCCTGACCTGCACCTCCCCTGGGAGGTGTCCAGAGCTCCTCCAGTGTGCTCCAGACCTCTGCCATCTTGGAAACAGAGGTGCTGCTGGCACACTGGACTGCTCTGAGTGGCCAGTGCCACCAGGTGACGTCAGCGACTCCTTCTGATAGGCTCCTTCAGGTGTTGCTAGCCTATCCTCTCTCCTAGGTAGCCAAACCCTCTTTTCTGGCTATTTAGGGTCTCTGTCTCTGGGGAAACTTTAGATAACGAATGCAAGAGCTCATCCGAGTTCCTCTGCATCTCTCTCTTCACCTTCTGCCAAGGAATCGACTGCTGACCGCGCTGGAAGCCTGCAAAACTGCAACATAGTAGCAAAGAGGACTACTGCAACTCTGTAACGCTGATCCTGCCGCCTTCTCGACTGTTTTCCTGGTGGTGCATGCTGTGGGGGTAGTCTGCCTCCTCTCTGCACTAGAAGCTCCGAAGAAATCTCCCGTGGGTCGACGGAATCTTCCCCCTGCAACCGCAGGCACCAAAAAGCTGCATTACCGGTCCCTTGGGTCTCCTCTCAGCACGACGAGCGAGGTCCCTCGAATCCAGAAACTCTGTCCAAGTGACTCCCACAGTCCAGTGACTCTTCAGTCCAAGTTTGGTGGAGGTAAGTCCTTGCCTCCCCACGCCAGACTGCATTGCTGGGAACCGCGACTTTTGAAGCTACTCCGGCCTCCGTGCACTTCCGGCGGAAATCCATTGTGCACAGTCCAGCCTGGGTCCACAGCACTCTAACCTGCATTGCACAACCTCCTAAGTTGTTCTCCGGGGACGTGGGACTTCTTCGTGCGACTTCGGGTGAGCACCGTTTCACACATCCTTGTAGTGCCTGTTTCTTGCTTTTTTCCGGGTGCTACCTGCTGCTGAGAGGGCTCCTTGTCTTGCTCGACGTCCCTTCTCTCTTCTGACGCAATTTGCGACATCCTGGTCCCTCCTGGGCCACAGCAGCATCCAAAAACATTTACCGCACAATTTGCTGCTAGCAAGGCTTTTTGGCGTTCTTTCAGCGGGAAAACACTTCTGCACGACTCTCCACGGCATGAGGGATCCGTCCTCCAAAGCGGAAGTCTCTAGCCCTTGTCGTTCCTGCAGAAACCTTAGCTTCTTCTGTTCAGTAGAAGCTTCTTTGCACCCACAGCTGGCATTTCCTGGGCATCTGCCCATCTCCGACTTGCTTGTGACTTTTGGACTTGGTCCCCTTGTTCCACAGGTACCCTCGACTGGAAATCCATCATTGTTGCATTGTTGGTTATGTCTTTCCTGCAGTATTCCTCTATCACGACTTCTTTGTCCTTGGGGGAACTTTAGTGCACTTTGCACTCAGTTTTCAGGGTCTTGGGGTGGGCTATTTTTCTAACCCTTACTATTTTCTAATAGTCCCAGCGACCCTCTACAAGGTCACATAGGTTTGGGGTCCATTCGTGGTTCGCATTCCACTTTTGGAGTATATGGTTTGTGTTGCCCCTATCCCTATGTGTCCCCATTGCATCCTATTGTAACTATACATTGTTTGCACTGTTTTCTAAGACTATACTGCATATTTTTGGTATTGTGTATATATATCTTGTGTATATTTCCTATCCTCTCACTGAGGGTACACTCTGAGATACTTGGCATATTGTCATAAAAATAAAGTACCTTTATTTTTAGTATAACTGTGTATTGTGTTTTCTTATGGTATTGTGCATATGACCCTAAGTGGTACTGTAGGAGCTTCAGTCGTCTCCTAGTTCAGCCTAAGCTGCTCTGCTAGGCTACCATTATCTATCAGCCTATGCTGCTAGACACCCTATACACTAATAAGGGATAACTGGGCCTGGTGCAAGGTGCAAGTACCCCTAGGTACTCACTACAAGCCAGTCCAGCCTGCTACATTGGTTGTGCAGCGGTGGGATAAGTGCTTTGAGACTACTTACCACTCTTGTCATTGTACTTTTCATAAGAGAAAAATATACAAAACAAGTTCAGTGTATATACACATAACCAAAAAGTTTTGCATTTCCCCTTTTCACTCTTTTCTAAGTGCTGAAAAGTACTTCTAAACTTTCTAAAAAGTTCTAAAAGTTTTAAAAGTTTTTTTTCTGTCTTTCTAAAAAGTTCTGAAAACTTTTTTCTCTTTTTCTATCACTTTAACTCTCTCTAAAAATGTCTGGCACAGGCCAAAAAGTTGATCTGTCCAAACTTGCATATGATCACCTTAGCTGGAAAGGAGCAAGGAGTCTCTGCATAGAGAGAGGTTTGAGTGTAGGGAAGAATCCTTCCTTGGAATTGTTACTTAACATGCTTAGAGAACAAGATAAGGCTAAAAGTGCCCCATCTGTTGAAAAAGTAGCTAATGGTTCCCAATCTGATCCAGGGACTCCCCCAGGAAAAGATTTAGGAAAGAAGCTTTCTAGCCTGCCCATTACTAGACAGTCTAGCATAGTTGGTACTGAGGTGGAGTCACATCATACAGATGGTGTGCTCTCACATTACACTGTCAGCCAAGCTGTTAGGGTGTCCTCTGTAAGGGACAGGTCTCCTTCTGTCCATTCTCATCATACTTCTGTGTCTAAAAATGTCCCTCCCACCAACCCTGATGACAGAATGTTAGAGAGGGAACTCAATAAGTTGAGGGTGGAACAAACCAGACTGAAGCTTAAAAAGCAACAGCTGGATTTGGATAGACAGTCTTTAGAACTAGAGAAGGAAAGACAGAAGTTGGGTTTTGAAACCCATGGTGGCAGCAGCAGTATTCCCCATAGTCATCCTGCAAAAGAGCATGATTCCAGGAATCTGCATAAGATAGTTCCCCCTTATAAGGAGGGGGATGACATTAACAAGTGGTTTGTTGCACTTGAGAGGGCCTGAGTTGTATAGGATGTCCCTCAAAGGCAGTGGGCTGCTATCCTATGGCTATCATTTAGTGGAAAAGGTAGGGATAGGCTCCTTACTGTTAAAGAAAGTGATGCCTATAATTTTACAGTTCTTAAGAATGCACTCCTGGATGGTTATGGCTTAACCACTGAACAGTACAGGATAAAGTTCAGAGAGACCAAAAAGGAGTCTTCACAAGACTGGGTTGATTTCATTGACCATTCAGTGAAGGCCTTGGAGGGGTGGTTACATGGCAGTAAAGTTACTGATTATGACAGCCTGTATAACTTGATCCTGAGAGAGCATATTCTCAATAAATGTGTGTCTGATTTGTTGCACCAGTACTTGGTGGACTCTGATCTGACCTCTCCCCAAGAATTGGGAAAGAAGGCAGACAAATGGGTCAGAACAAGGGTGAACAGAAAAGTTCATACAGGGGGTGACAAAGATGGCAACAAAAAGAAGGATGGTAAGTCTTCTGACAAGGGTGGGGACAAATCTAAAAATGAGTCTTCATCAGGCCCACAAAAACACTCTGGTGGGGGTGGTGGGCCCAAATCCTCTTTTAATCAAAACAAAGAAAATAAACCATGGTGCTATTTATGTAAAATAAAAGGCCATTGGACAACAGATCCCAGTTGTCCAAAGAAAAGCACCAAGGCTCCTACCACTACAACCCCTACTGCTACACCTAGTGTCCCTACTAATAGCAGTGGTGGCGGGAGCAAACCTACTAATAGCCAATCCAAGGGAGTAGCTGGGCTCACTATTGGTAACTTAGTTGGGGTTGGCCTTGTTAGGGAGGCCACAGAGGTTGTGTTAGTCTCTGAGGGGGCTATTGATTTAGCCACCTTAGTTGCTTGTCCCCTTAATATGGATAAGTACAAGCAGCTACCCCTAATAAATGGTGTTGAGGTTCAGGCCTACAGGGACACTGGTGCCAGTGTGACTATGGTCATAGAGAAACTGGTCCACCCTGAACAACACCTACTTGGTCACCAGTAACAAGTAACCGATGCTCACAACAACACACTTAGCCACCCCATGGCTGTTGTAAATCTCAACTGGGGGGGGTTACTGGTCCAAAGAAAGTTGTGGTAGCCACAGATTTACCTGTAGACTGTCTACTAGGAAATGATTTGGAGACATCAGCTTGGTCAGATGTGGAGTTGGAGGCCCATGCAGCAATGCTGGGCATCCCAGGGCATATTTTTGCTTTAACCAGGGCTCAGGCCAAAAAGCAAAAAGGACAGGGAAGCTTGGATCCTGGAACAATGGACCAAGTGCTTCCTAAAGCTAGTGCTAGTAGAAGCAAACCACTTCCTACTATCCCTCCCTCTACAGTGGATTCTACTTCTGAGGAAGAAGAATTTCCACCCTGTGCAGAACCTACACCAGAGGAGCTGGAAGCAGACACTGTTGAGCTTTTGGGTGAAGGGGGGCCTGCCAGGGAGGAGCTGAGTGTGGCACAGCAAACCTGTCCCACACTAGAGGGTCTAAGACAGCAAGCTGTCAAACAGGCTAATGGGGATGTCAGTGACTCTCAGAGAGTTTACTGGGAGGACAATCTCTTGTACACTGAAGCAAGGGATCCTAAACCTGGAACTGCCAGGAGGTTAGTGATTCCTCAGGAGTACAGAAAGTTCCTCCTAACTCTAGCCCACGACATTCCCCTAGCTGGACACCTGGGACAAATGAAAACTTGGGACAGACTTGTCCCCTTGTTTCATTGGCCTAGGATGTCTGAGGACACAAAGGAATTTTGTAAGTCCTGTGAAACCTGTCAAGCCAGTGGCAAGACAGGTGGCACTCCAAAGGCACCCCTTATTCCACTGCCTGTGGTTGGGGTTCCCTTTGAAAGGGTAGGGGTTGACATAGTTGGCCCCCTTGACCCTCCTATTGCTTCAGGCAATAGGTTTATCTTGGTGGTAGTGGACCATGCCACAAGATATCCTGAAGCAATTCCATTAAGGACCACTACAGCACCTGCAGTGGCAAAGGCCCTCCTGGGAATATTTTCTAGGGTGGGCTTCCCAAAGGAAGTAGTATCAGACAGGGGAAGCAATTTCATGTCTGCATACTTAAAGGCCATGTGGAAGGAGTGTGGTGTGACTTACAAGTTCACTACACCCTATCATCCACAAACAAATGGACTGGTGGAGAGATTTAATAAAACTCTCAAAGGCATGATTATGGGTCTCCCTGAAAAACTCAGCAGGAGATGGGATATCCTGTTACCATGCCTCCTTTTTGCCTACAGGGAGGTACCCCAGAAAGGAGTGGGCTTCAGCCCCTTTGAACTCCTCTTTGGTCACCCTGTTAGGGGTCCACTAACACTTGTCAAGGAGGGTTGGGAACAACCTTTAAAAGCTCCAAAGCAAGATATTGTGGATTATGTACTTGGCCTCAGATCAAGGATGGCTGAGTATATGAAAAAGGCCAGTAAAAACCTTCAGGCCAGCCAAGAGCTCCAAAAGCAATGGCATGACCAGAAGGCTGTTTTGGTTCAGTACAAACCAGGGCAGAAAGTGTGGGTCTTGGAACCTGTGGCCCCAAGAGCACTCCAAGATAAATGGAGTGGTCCCCACACAATTGTTGAGAAAAAGGGTGAAGTCACCTATTTAGTTGACTTAGGCACTGCCAGGAGTCCCCTTAGGGTGCTCCATGTCAAACGCCTAAAACCCTACTATGACAGGGCTGATCTCACCCTGCTCATGGCAACTGATGAGGGACAGGAAGAAGACTGTGATCCTCTACCTGATCTCTTCTCTTCCACAGAACAAGATGCTCTAGTGGAAGGTGTAGTTTTGGCTGATTGTCTTACTGCTGAGCAGAAAGACCATTGCATAAATCTCCTGGGTCAGTTTTCTGAACTCTTCTCTACTGTGCCAGGTACCACTTCTTGGTGTGAGCACACTATAGATACTGGAGACAGTTTACCTGTCAAAAGTAAGATCTATAGGCAGCCTGACCATGTCAGGGACTGCATAAAGCAAGAGGTGCAGAAAATGCTAGAACTAGGAGTGGTTGAGCACTCTGAAAGTCCATGGGCTTCTCCTGTGGTACTTGTACCAAAACCCCATTCAAAAGATGGAAAGAAGGAAATGCGGTTTTGTGTAGACTACAGAGGTCTCAACCAGGTAACCAAAACTGATGCTCACCCTATACCCAGGGCAGATGAGCTCATAGATACACTGGTATCTGCCAAGTATCTAAGCACTTTTGATTTGACTGCAGGGTATTGGCAGATCAAATTGTCAGAAGATGCTAAACCTAAAACTGCATTTTCAACCATTGGAGGACATCACCAGTTCACTGTAATGCCTTTTAGATTGAAAAATGCACCTGCCACTTTTCAGAGGTTGGTGAACCCAGTCCTGCAAGGGCTGGAGGCTTTCAGTGCAGCATATTTGGACGATATAGCTGTCTTTAGCTCCAGCTGGGATGATCACCTGGTCCACCTATGGAAAGTTTTGGAGGCCCTGCAAAAGGCAAGCCTCACTATCAAGGCTTCAAAGTGCCATATAGGGCAGGGAAAGGTGGTTTATCTGGGACACCTTGTTGGTGGGGAACAGATTGCACCACTGCAGGGGAAAATCCAAACAATTATTGATTGGGTTCCCCCTACTACTCAGACTCAGGAGAGAGCCTTCCTAGGCCTCACTGGGTATTACAGGAGGTTCATTAAGAACTATGGCTCCATTGCAGCCCCTCTTAATGACCTCACATCCAAGAAAATGCCTAAAAAGGTATTATGGACAGCAAACTGTCAGAAAGCTTTTGAGGAGCTGAAGCAGGCCATGTGCTCTGCACATGTCCTGAAAAGCCCTTGTTACTCTAAAACATTCTGGGGGTCATTCTGACCCTGGCGACCGGTGACCGCCAGGGTCACCGACCACGGGAGCACCGCCAACAGGCTGGCGGTGCTCCCGAGGGCAATCTGACCGCGGCGGTTCAGTCGCGGTCAGAAAGGGTAAACCGGCGGTCTCCCGCCGGTTTACCGCTGCCCCATTGAATCCTCCATGGCGGCGGAGCGCGCTCCGCCGCCATGGGGATTCAGACACCCCCTACCGCCATCCTGTTCATGGCGGGAAACCCGCCATGAACAGGATGGCGGTAGGGGGTGCCGCGGGGCCCCTGGGGGCCCCTGCAGTGCCCATGCCAATGGCATGGGCACTGCAGGGGCCCCCGTAAGAGGACCCCGCAAAGTATTTCAGTGTCTGCTTTGCAGACACTGAAATACGCGACGAGTGCAACTGCACCCGTCGCACCCCTGCAACTACGCCGGCTCAATTCTGAGCCGGCGTCCTCGTTGCAGGGGCATTTCTGCTGGGCCGGCGGGCGCTCTTTCAGAGAGCACCCGCCGGCCCAGCGGAAATGTTTAAATGGCCGCAGCGGTCTTTTGACCGCGGTGCGGTCATTTCACGGCGGTACCTTGGCGGACGGCCTCCGCCGTCCGCCAAGGTTAAAATCACCCCCTCTATGTTCAAACTGATGCATCTGAATTAGGAGTAGGGGCAGTCCTATCACAACTTAATTCTGAGGGCCAGGATCAACCTGTTGCTTTTATTAGTAGGAGGTTGACCCCTAGAGAAAAGCGTTCGTCTACCATAGAGAGGGAGGCCTTTGCTGTGGTCTGGGCTCTGAAGAAGTTGAGGCCATACCTGTTTGGCACTCACTTCATTGTTCAGACAGACCACAAACCTCTACTTTGGCTAAAACAAATGAAAGGTGAAAATCCAAAATTGTTGAGGTGGTCCATATCCCTACAGGGAATGGACTATACAGTGGAACATAGACCTGGGAGTAGCCACTCCAATGCAGATGGACTCTCCAGATATTTCCACTTAGACAATGAAGACTCATCAGGTCATGGCTAGTCTTATTGTCCTTCGTTTGGGGGGGAGGGGTGAAGGAAAGTACCATCTTGCCTGGCATGTTACCCCCATTTTTCACTGTATATATGTTGTTTTAGTTGTATGTGTCACTGGGACCCTGGTAACCCAGGGCCCCAGTGCTCATAAGTGTGCCTGAATGTGTTACCTGTGTAGTGACTAACTGTCTCACTGAGGCTCTGCTAATCAGAACCTCAATGGTTATGCTCTCTCATTTCTTTCGAAATTGTCACTGACAGGCTAGTGACCATTTTTACCAATTTACATTGGCTTACTGGAACACCCTTATAATTCCCTAGTAGATGGTACTGAGGTACCCAGGGTATTGGGGTTCCAGGAGATCCCTATGGGCTGCAGTATTTCTTTTGCTACCCATAGGGAGCTCTGACAATTCTTACACAGGCCTTTTCACTGTATATATGTTGTTTTAGTTGTATGTGTCACTGGGACCCTGTCACCAAGGGCCCCAGTGCTCATAAGTGTGCCTGAATGTGTTACCTGTGTAGTGACTAACTGTCTCACTGAGGCTCTGCTAATCAGAACCTCAGTGGTTATGCTCTCTCATTTCCTTCAAATTGTCACTAACAGGCTAGTGACCAATTTTACCAATTTACATTGGCTTACTGGAATACCCTTATAATTCCCTAATATATGGTACTGAGGTACCCAGGGTATTGGGGTTCCAGGAGATCCCTATGGGCTGCAGCATTTCTTTTGCCACCCATAGGGAGCTCTGACAATTCTTACACAGGCCTGCCACTGCAGCCTGAGTGAAATAACGTCCACGTTATTTCACAGCCATTTTACACTGCACTTAAGTAACTTATAAGTCACCTATATGTCTAACCTTTACCTGGTAAAGGTTAGGTGCAAAGTTACTTAGTGTGAGGGCACCCTGGCACTAGCCAAGGTGCCCCCACATTGTTCAGGGCCAATTCCCCGGACTTTGTGAGTGCGGGGACACCATTACACGCGTGCACTACATATAGGTTACTACCTATATGTAGCTTCACAATGGTAACTCCGAATATGGCCATGTAACATGTCTATGATCATGGAATTGCCCCCTCTATGCCATCCTGGCATAGTTGGCACAATCCCATGATCCCAGTGGTCTGTAGCACAGACCCTGGTACTGCCAAACTGCCTTTCCTGGGGTTTCACTGCAGCTGCTGCTGCTGCCAACCCCTCAGACAGCCATCTGCCCTCCTGGGGTCCAGCCAGGCCTGGCCCAGGATGGCAGAACAAAGAACTTCCTCTGAGAGAGGGTGTTACACCCTCTCCCTTTGGAAAATGGTGTGAAGGCAGGGGAGGAGTAGCCTCCCCCAGCCTCTGGAAATGCTTTCTTGGGCACAGATGTGCCCAATTCTGCATAAGCCAGTCTACACCGGTTCAGGGGACCCCTTAGCCCTGCTCTGGCACGAAACTGGACAAAGGAAAGGGGAGTGACCACTCCCCTGACCTGCCCCTCCCCTGGGAGGTGTCCAGAGCTCCTCCAGTGTGCTCCAGACCTCTGCCATCTTGGAAACAGAGGTGCTGCTGGCACACTGGACTGCTCTGAGTGGCCAGTGCCACCAGGTGACGTCAGAGACTCCTTCTGATAGGCTCCTTCAGGTGTTGCTAGCCTATCCTCTCTCCTAGGTAGCCAAACCCTCTTTTCTGGCTATTTAGGGTCTCTGTCTCTGGGGAAACTTTAGATAACGAATGCAAGAGCTCATCCGAGTTCCTCTGCATCTCTCTCTTCACCTTCTGCCAAGGAATCGACTGCTGACCGCGCTGGAAGCCTGCAAACCTGCAACATAGTAGCAAAGACGACTACTGCAACTCTGTAACGCTGATCCTGCCGCCTTCTCGACTGTTTTCCTGGTGGTGCATGCTGTGGGGGTAGTCTGCCTCCTCTCTGCACTAGAAGCTCTGAAGAAATCTCCCGTGGGTCGACGGAATCTTCCCCCTGCAACCGCAGGCACCAAAAAGCTGCATTACCGGTCCCTTGGGTCTCCTCTCAGCACGACGAGCGAGGTCCCTCGAATCCAGCAACTCTGTCCAAGTGACTCCCACAGTCCAGTGACTCTTCAGTCCAAGTTTGGTGGAGGTTAGTCCTTGCCTCCCCACGCCAGACTGCATTGCTGGGAACCGCGACTTTTGCAGCTACTCCAGCCTCCGTGCACTTCCGGCGGAAATCCTTTGTGTACAGTCCAGCCTGGGTCCACGGCACTCTAACCTGCATTGCACAACCTCCTAAGTTGTTCTCCGGCGACGTGGGACTTCTTTGAGCGACTTCAGGTGAGCACTGTTTCACGCATCCTCGTAGTGCCTGTTTCTGGCACCTTTCCGGGTGCTACCTGCTGCTGAGTTTGCTCCTTTTCTTGCTCGATGTCCCTTCTCTCTCCTGACGCAATTTGCGACCTCCTGGTCCCTCCTGGGCCACAGCAGCATCCAAAAACGCTTACCGCACGATTTGCAGCTAGCAAGGCTTGTTGGCGTTCTTTCGGCGGGAAAACACTTCTGCACGACTCTCCACGGCGTGAGGGATCGGTCCTCCAAAGGGGAAGTCTCTAGCCCTTGTCGTTCTTGCAGAAACCTTAGCTTCTTCTGTCCAGTAGAAGCTTCTTTGCACCCACAGCTGGCATTTCCTGGGCATCTGCCCATCTCCGACTTGCTTGTGACTTTTGGACTTGGTCCCCTTGTTCCACAGGTACCCTCGACTGGAAATCCATTGTTGTTGCATTGTTGGTTTGTGTCTTTCCTGCAGTATTCCTCTATCACGACTTCTTTGTCCTTGGGGGAACTTTAGTGCACTTTGCACTCACTTTTCAGGGTCTTGGGGTGGGCTATTTTTCTAACCCTTACTATTTTCTAATAGTCCCAGCGACCCTCTACAAGGTCACATAGGTTTGGGGTCCATTCATGGTTCGCATTCCACTTTTGGAGTATATGGTTTGTGTTGCCCCTATCCCTATGTGTCCCCATTGCATCGTATTGTAACTATACATTGTTTGCACTGTTTTCTAAGACTATACTGCATATTTTTGGTATTGTGTATATATATCTTGTGTATATTTCCTATCCTCTCACTGAGGGTACACTCTGAGATACTTGGCATATTGTCATAAAAATAAAGTACCTTTATTTTTAGTATAACTGTGTATTGTGTTTTCTTATGGTATTGTGCATATGACACTAAGGGGGTCATTCAGACCCCGGCGGTCAAGGACCGCCGGGGCCGGGGTTGGCGGGAGCACCGCCAACAGGCTGGCGGTGCCCCGCAGGGCATTCTGACCGCGGCGGTTTGGCCGCGGTCAGAACAGGAAAACCGGCGGTGTCCCGCCGGTTTTCCGATGCCCTGAGGAATCCCCCATGGCTGCGCAGCTTGCTGCGCCGCCATGGGGGATTCCGACCCCCTCACCGCCATCCTGTTCCTGGCGGTTCTGACCAATGGCATGGGCACTGCAGGGGCCCCCGTAAGCGGGCCCCACATAGAATTTCAGTGTCTGCATTGCAGACACTGAAATTCGCGACGGGTGCAACTGCACCCGTCGCACACTTCCCACTACGCCGGCTCCATTCGGAGCCGGCGTCCTCGTGGGAAGGGGTTTCCCCCTGGGCTGGCGGGAGGCCTTCTGGCGGTCGCCCGCCAGCCCAGCGGGAAACACAGAATGGCCGCCGCGGCCTTTTGACCGCTGTAGGAAAGTACCATCTTGCCTGGCATGTTACCCCCATTTTTCACTGTATATATGTTGTTTTAGTTGTATGTGTCACTGGGACCCTGGTAACCCAGGGCCCCAGTGCTCATAAGTGTGCCTGAATGTGTTACCTGTGTAGTGACTAACTGTCTCACTGAGGCTCTGCTAATCAGAACCTCAGTGGTTATGCTCTCTCATTTCTTTCCAAATTGTCACTGACAGGCTAGTGACCATTTTTACCAATTTACATTGGCTTACTGGAACACCCTTATAATTCCCTAGTATATGGTACTGAGGTACCCAGGGTATTGGGGTTCCAGGAGATCCCTATGGGCTGCAGCATTTCTTTTGCCACCCATAGGGAGCTCTGACAAATCTTACACAGGCCTGCCACAGCAGCCTGAGTGAAATAACGTCCACGTTATTTCACAGCCATTTTACACTGCACTTAAGTAACTTATAAGTCACCTATATGTCTAACCTTTACCTGGTAAAGGTTAGGTGCAAAGTTACTTAGTGTGAGGGCACCCTGGCACTAGCCAAGGTGCCCCCACATTGTTCAGAGCCAATTCACTGAACTTTGTGAGTGCGGGGACACCATTACACGCGTGCACTACATATAGGTCACTACCTATATGTAGCTTCACCATGGTAACTCCGAATATGGCCATGTAACATGTCTATGATCATGGAATTGCCCCCTCTATGCCATCCTGGCATTGTTGGTACAATTCCATGATCCCAGTGGTCTGTAGCACAGACCCTGGTACTGCCAGACTGCCCTTCCTGGGGTTTCTCTGCAGCTGCTGCTGCTGCCAACCCCTCAGACAGGCAGCTGCCCTCCTGGGGTCCAGCCAGGCCTGGCCCAGGATGGCAGAACAAAGAACTTCCTCTGAGAGAGGGTGTGACACCCTCTCCCTTTGGAAAATGGTGTGAAGGCAGGGGAGGAGTAGCCTCCCCCAGCCTCTGGAAATGCTTTGTTGGGCACAGATGTGCCCAATTCTGCATAAGCCAGTCTACACCGGTTCAGGGACCCCTTAGCCCCTGCTCTGGCGCGAAACTGGACAAAGGAAAGGGGAGTGACCACTCCCCTGACCTGCACCTCCCCTGGGAGGTGTCCAGAGCTCCTCCAGTGTGCTCCAGACCTCTGCCATCTTGGAAACAGAGGTGCTGCTGGCACACTGGACTTCTCTGAGTGGCCAGGGCCACCAGGTGACGTCAGAGACTCCTTGTGATAGGCTCCTTCAGGTGTTAGTAGCCTTTCCTCTCTCCTAGGTAGCCAAACCCTCTTTTCTGGCTATTTAGGGTCTCTGTCTCTGGGGAAACTTCAGATAACGAATGCATGAGCTCAGCCGAGTTCCTCTGCATCTCTCTCTTCACCTTCTGATAAGGAATCGACCGCTGACCGCGCTGGAAGCCTGCAAACCTGCAACATAGTAGCAAAGACGACTACTGCAACTCTGTAACGCTGATCCTGCCGCCTTCTCGACTGTTTTCCTGCTTGTGCATGCTGTGGGGGTAGTCTGCCTCCTCTCTGCACCAGAAGCTCCGAAGAAATCTCCCGTGGGTCGACGGAATCTTCCCCCTGCAACCGCAGGCACCAAAAAGCTGCATTACCGGTCCCTTGGGTCTCCTCTCAGCACGACGAGCGAGGTCCCTCGAATCCAGCGACACCGTCCAAGTGACCCCCACAGTCCAGTGACTCTTCAGCCCAAGTTTGGTGGAGGTAAGTCCTTGCCTCACCTCGCTGGGCTGCATTGCTGGGAAACGCGACTTTGAAAGCTACTCCGGCCCCTGTGCACTTCCGGCGGAAATCCTTCGTGCACAGCCAAGCCTGGGTCCACGGCACTCTAACCTGCATTGCACGACTTTCTAAGTTGGTCTCCGGCGACGTGGGACTCCTTTGTGCAACTTCGGCAAGCACCGTTTCACGCATCCTCGTAGTGCCTGTTTCTGGCACTTCTCCGGGTGCTACCTGCTTCAGTGAGGGCTCTTTGTCTTGCTCGACGTCCCCTCTCTCTGCAGGTCCAAATTGCGACTTCCTGGTCCCTCCTGGGCCCCAGCAGCGTCCAAAAACGCCAAACGCACGATTTGCGTGTAGCAAGGCTTGTTGGCGTCCATCCGGCGGGAAAACACTTCTGCACGACTCTACAAGGCGTGGGGGATCCATCCTCCAAAGGGGAAGTCTCTAGCCCTTGTCGTTCCTGCAGTATTCACAGTTCTTCAGCCTAGTAAGAGCTTCTTTGCACCAACCACTGGCATTTCTTGGGCATCTGCCCATCTCCGAGTTGCTTGTGACTTTTGGACTTGGTCCCCTTGTTCCACAGGTACCCTCAGTCAGGAATCCATCGTTGTTGCATTGCTGATTTGTGTTTTCCTTGCATTTTCCCTCTAACACGACTATTTTGTCCTTAGGGGAACTTTAGTGCACTTTGCACTCACTTTTCAGGGTCTTGGGGAGGGTTATTTTTCTAACTCTCACTATTTTCTAATAGTCCCAGCGACCCTCTACAAGGTCACATAGGTTTGGGGTCCATTCGTGGTTCGCATTCCACTTCTGGAGTATATGGTTTGTGTTGCCCCTATCCCTATGTTTCCCCATTGCATCCTATTGTAACTATACATTGTTTGCACTGTTTTCTAAGACTATACTGCATATTTTTGCTATTGTGTATATATATCTTGTGTATATTTCCTATCCTCTCACTGAGGGTACACTCTAAGATACTTTGGCATATTGTCATAAAAATAAAGTACCTTTATTTTTAGTATAACTGTGTATTGTGTTTTCTTATGATATTGTGCATATGACACTAAGTGGTACTGTAGTAGCTTCACACGTCTCCTAGTTCAGCCTAAGCTGCTCTGCTAAGCTACCATTATCTATCAGCCTAAGCTGCTAGACACCCTATACACTAATAAGGGATAACTGGGCCTGGTGCAAGGTGCAAGTACCCCTTGGTACTCACTACAAGCCAGTCCAGCCTCCTACATTGGTTGTGCAGCGGTGGGATAAGTGCTTTGAGACTACTTACCACCTTTGTCATTGTACTTTTCATAAGAGAAAAATATACAAAACAAGGTCAGTGTATATACACATAGCCAAAAAGTTTTGCATTTCCTCTTTTCACTCTTTTCTAAGTGCTGAAAAGTACTTCTAAACTTTCAAAAAGTTCTTAAAAGTTTAAAAAGTTTGTTCTGTCTTTCCAAAAAGTTCTGAAAACTTTTTTCTCTTTGTCTATCACTTTAACTCTCTCTAAAAATGTCTGGCACAGGCCAAAAAGTTGAACTGTCCAAACTTGCATATGATCACCTTAGCTGGAAAGGAGCAAGGAGTCTCTGCATAGAGAGAGGTTTGAGTGTAGGGAAGAATCCTTCCTTAGAACTGTTAATTAACATGCTTAGAGTACAGGATAAGGCCATAAGTGCCCAATCTGTAGAAAAAGTAGCTAATGGTTCTCAATCTGATCCAGGGACTCCCCCAGGAAAAGGTTCAGGAAAGAAACTTCTCAGCCTGCCCATTACTAGACAGTCTAGCATAGTTGGTACAGAGGTTGAATCACATCATACTGATGATGTGCTCTCACATTATGCTGGTAGCCAAGCTGTTAGGGTGCCCCTTGTAAGGGACAGGTCTCCTTCTGTTCATTCCCATCATACCTCTGTATCTAGAAATGTCCCTCCCACCCACCCTGATGACAGATTGTTAGAAAGGGAGCTCAATAGATTGAGAGTGGAGCAAACCAGAGTGAAGCTCAAGAAGCAACAGCTGGATTTGGATAGACAGTCTTTAGAAATAGAGAGGGAAAGACAGAAGATGGGTTTAGATACCCATGGTGGCAGCAGCAGTATTCCCCATAGTCATCCTGCAAAAGAGCATGATTCCAGGAATCTGCACAAGATAGTTCCCCCTTATAAGGAGGGGGATGACATTAACAAGTGGTTTGCTGCACTTGAGAGGGCCTGTGCTGTACAGGATGTCCCTCAAAAGCAGTGGGCTGCTATCCTATGGCTATCATTTACTGGAAAAGGTAGGGATAGGCTCCTTACTGTAAAAGAAAATGATGCTAACAATTTCCAAGTTCTTAAGAATGCACTCCTGGATGGTTATGGCTTAACCACTGAACAGTACAGGATAAAGTTCAGAGATACCAAAAAGGAGTCTTCACAAGACTGGGTTGATTTCATTGACCAGGCAGTGAAGGCCTTGGAGGGGTGGTTACATGGCAGTAAAGTTACTGATTATGACAGCCTGTATAACTTGATCCTGAGAGAGCATATTCTTAATAATTGTGTGTCTGATTTGTTGCACCAGTACTTGGTGGACTCTGATCTGACCTCTCCCCAAGAATTGGGAAAGAAGGCAGACAAATGGGTCAGAACAAGAGTGAACAGAAAAGTTCATACAGGGGGTGACAAAGATGGCAACAAAAAGAAGGATGGTAAGTCTTCTGACAAGGGTGGGGACAAATCTAAAAATGAGTCTTCATCAGGCCCACAAAAACACTCTGGTGGGGGTGGTGGGCCCAAATCCTCCTTTAATCAGAACAAGGAAAAGAAACCATGGTGCTATTTATGTAAAATAAAAGGCCATTGGACAACAGATCCCAGTTGTCCAAAGAAAGGCACCACAGCTCCTACCACTACAACCCCTACTGCTACACCTAGTGTCCCTACTAATAGCAGTGGTGGTGGGAGCAAACCTACTAATAGCCAATCCAAGGGAGTAGCTGGGCTCACTTTTGGTAATTTAGTTGGGGTTGGTCTAATTAGGGAGACCACAGAGGCTACTTTAGTCTCTGAAGGGGCTATTGACTTAGCCACTTTGGTTGCTTGCCCCCATAACTTGGAGAAGTACAAGCAACTAACCCTAATAAATGGTGTTGAGGTCCAGGCCTACAGGGACACAGGTGCCAGTGTCACAATGGTGATTGAGAAACTGGTGCACCCTGAACAACACATACTTGGACACCAGTACCAAGTAACCGATGCTCACAACATAACACAAAGCCACCCCATGGCTGTTGTAAATCTCAACTGGGGGGGGGGTATCTGGTCCAAAGAAAGTTGTGGTAGCTTCAGATTTACCTGTAGACTGTCTATTAGGGAACGATTTGGAGACATCAGCTTGGTCAGATGTGGAGTTGGAGGCCCATGCAGCAATGCTGGGCATCCCAGGGCATATTTTTGCTTTGACAAGGGCTCAGGCCAAAAAGCAAAAAGGACAGGGAAGCTTGGATCCTGGAACAATGGACCAAGTGCTCCCTAAAGCTAGGGCTAGTAGAAGCAAACCACTTCCTACTATCCCTCCCTCTACAGTGGATTCTACTTCTGAGGAAGAAGAATTCCCTCCCTGTGCAGAACCTACACCAGAGGAGCTGGAAGCAGACACTGCTGAGCTTTTGGGTGAAGGGGGGCCTGCCAGAGAGGAGCTGAGTGTGGCACAGGAAACCTGTCCCACATTAGAGGGTCTCAGA
This sequence comes from Pleurodeles waltl, assembly GCF_031143425.1. Taxonomy (NCBI): domain Eukaryota; kingdom Metazoa; phylum Chordata; class Amphibia; order Caudata; family Salamandridae; genus Pleurodeles; species Pleurodeles waltl. Next base: position 598,016,792 of record NC_090440.1, on the reverse strand, counting down.
CAGCAAGCTGTCAAACAGGCTAATGGGGATGTCAGTGACTCACACAGAGTTTACTGGGAGGACAACCTCTTGTACACTGAGCATAGGGATCCTAAACCTGGAGCTGCCAGGAGATTAGTGATTCCTCAGGAGTACAGAAAGTTCCTCCTAACACTGGCACATGACATTCCCTTAGCTGGGCACCTGGGTCAAATGAAAACTTGGGACAGATTGGTACCACTGTTTCATTGGCCTAGGATGTCTGAGGACACAAAAGAATTTTGTAAGTCCTGTGAAACCTGTCAAGCCAGTGGCAAGACAGGTGGCACTCCAAAGGCACCCCTTATCCCACTGCCTGTGGTTGGGGTTCCCTTTGAAAGGGTAGGGGTTGACATAGTTGGCCCCCTTGACCCTCCTACTGCTTCAGGCAATAGGTTTATCTTGGTGGTAGTGGACCATGCCACAAGATATCCTGAAGCTATTCCTTTAAGGACCACTACAGCTCCTGCAGTGGCAAAGGCCCTCCTGGGAATATTTTCCAGGGTGGGCTTCCCAAAGGAAGTAGTATCAGACAGAGGAGGCAATTTCATGTCTGCATACTTAAAGGCCATGTGGAAGGAGTGTGGTGTAACTAACAAGTTCACAACACCCTATCATCCACAAACAAATGGACTGGTGGAGAGATTTAATAAAACTCTCAAAGGCATGATTATGGGACTCCCTGAAAAACTCCGCAGGAGATGGGATATCCTTCTACCATGCCTCCTTTTTGCCTACAGGGAGGTACCCCAGAAAGGAGTGGGCTTCAGCCCCTTTGAACTTCTTTTTGGACACCCTGTTAGGGGTCCACTCACACTTGTAAAGGAGGGTTTGAACAACCTTTAAAAGCTCCTAAGCAGGATATTGTGGACTATGTACTTGGCCTCAGATCAAGGATGGCTGAGTACATGAAAAAGGCCAGTAAAAACCTTCAGGCCAGCCAAGAGCTCCAGAAGCAATGGCATGATCAGAAGGCTGTTTTGGTTCAGTACCAACCAGGGCAGAAAGTGTGGGTCTTGGAGCCTGTGGCCCCAAGAGCACTCCAAGATAAATGGAGTGGTCCACACACAATTGTTGAAAAGAAGGGTGAAGTCACCTACTTGGTTGACTTAGGCACTGCCAGGAGTCCCCTTAGGGTGTTCCATGTCAACCGCCTGAAACCCTACTATGACAGGGCTGATCTCACCCTGCTCATGGCAACAGATGAGGGACAGGAAGAAGACAGTGATCCTCTACCTGATCTCTTCTCTTCCACAGAACAAGATGCTCTTGTGGAAGGTGTAGTTTTGGCTGATTGTCTTACTGCTGAGCAGAAAGATAATTGCATAAATCTCCTAGGACAATTTTCAGAACTCTTCTCCATTGTGCCAGGCACCACTTCTTGGTGTGAGCACACTATAGATACTGGAGACAGTTTACCTGTCAAAAGTAAGATCTATAGGCAGCCTGACCATGTCAGGGACTGCATAAAGCAAGAAGTTCAGAAAATGTTGGAACTAGGAGTGGTTGAGCACTCTGACAGTCCATGGGCTTCTCCTGTGGTACTGGTACCAAAACCCAATTCTAAAGATGGAAAGAAAGAAATGCGGTTTTGTGTAGACTATAGAGGTCTCAACTTGGTAACCAAAACTGATGCTCACCCTATACCCAGGGCAGATGAGCTCATAGATACACTGGCATCTGCCAAGTATCTAAGCACTTTTGATTTGACTGCAGGGTATTGGCAGATCAAATTGTCAGAAGATGCTAAACCTAAGACTGCATTTTCTACCATTGGAGGACATTACCAGTTTACTGTAATGCCTTTTGGTTTGAAAAATGCACCTGCCACTTTTCAGAGGTTGGTGAACACAGTCCTGCAAAGGCTGGAAGCTTTCAGTGCAGCATATTTGGATGATATAGCTGTCTTTAGCTCCAGCTGGGATGATCACCTGGTCCACCTTTGGAAAGTTTTGGAGGCCCTGCAAAAGGCAGGCCTCACTATCAAGGCTTCAAAGTGCCAGATAGGGCAGGGTAAGGTGGTTTATCTGGGACACCTTGTTGGTGGGGAACAGATTGCACCACTTCAGGGGAAAATCCAAACAATTATTGATTGGGTTCCCCCTACCACTCAGACTCAGGTGAGAGCCTTCCTAGGCCTCACTGGGTATTACAGGAGGTTCATTAAGAACTATGGCTCCATTGCAGCCCCTCTTAATGACCTCACATCCAAGAAAATGCCTAAAAAGGTATTATGGACAGCAAACTGTCAGAAAGCTTTTGAGGAGCTGAAGCAGGCCATGTGCTCTGCACCTGTCCTGAAAAGCCCTTGTTACTCTAAAAAATTCTATGTCCAAACTGATGCATCTGAATTAGGAGTAGGGGCAGTCCTATCACAACTTAATTCTGAGGGCCAGGATCAACCTGTTGCTTTTATTAGTAGAAGGTTGACCCCTAGAGAAAAGCGTTGGTCTGCCATTGAGAGGGAGGCCTTTGGTGTGGTCTGGGCTCTGAAGAAGTTGAGGCCATACCTGTTTGGCACTCACTTCATTGTTCAGACAGACCACAAACCTCTACTTTGGCTAAAACAAATGAAAGGTGAAAATCCTAAATTGTTGAGGTGGTCCATATCCCTACAGGGAATGGACTATACAGTGGAACATAGACCTAGGAGTAGCCACTCCAATGCAGATGGACTCTCCAGATATTTCCACTTAGACAATGAAGACTCATCAGGTAATGACTAGTCTTATTGTCCTTCGTTTGGGGGGGGGGTTGTGTAGGAAAGTACCATCTTGCCTGGCATGTTACCCCCATTTTTCACTGTATATATGTTGTTTTAGTTGTATGTGTCACTGGGACCCTGGTAACCCAGGGCCCCAGTGCTCATAAGTGTGCCTGAATGTGTTACCTGTGTAGTGACTAACTGTCTCACTGAAGCTCTGCTAATCAGAACCTCAGTGGTTATGCTCTCTCATTTCTTTCCAAATTGTCACTGACAGGCTAGTGACCATTTTTACCAATTTACATTGGCTTACTGGAACACCCTTATAATTCCCTAGTATATGGTACTGAGGTACCCAGGGTATTGGGGTTCCAGGAGATCCCTATGGGCTGCAGCATTTCTTTTGCCACCCATAGGGAGCTCTGACAAATCTTACACAGGCCTGCCACAGCAGCCTGAGTGAAATAACGTCCACGTTATTTCACAGCCATTTTACACTGCACTTAAGTAACTTATAAGTCACCTATATGTCTAACCTTTACCTGGTAAAGGTTAGGTGCAAAGTTACTTAGTGTGAGGGCACCCTGGCACTAGCCAAGGTGCCCCCACATTGTTCAGAGCCAATTCACTGAACTTTGTGAGTGCGGGGACACCATTACACGCGTGCACTACATATAGGTCACTACCTATATGTAGCTTCACCATGGTAACTCCGAATATGGCCATGTAACATGTCTATGATCATGGAATTGCCCCCTCTATGCCATCCTGGCATTGTTGGTACAATTCCATGATCCCAGTGGTCTGTAGCACAGACCCTGGTACTGCCAGACTGCCCTTCCTGGGGTTTCTCTGCAGCTGCTGCTGCTGCCAACCCCTCAGACAGGCAGCTGCCCTCCTGGGGTCCAGCCAGGCCTGGCCCAGGATGGCAGAACAAAGAACTTCCTCTGAGAGAGGGTGTGACACCCTCTCCCTTTGGAAAATGGTGTGAAGGCAGGGGAGGAGTAGCCTCCCCCAGCCTCTGAAAATGCTTTGTTGGGCACAGATGTGCCCAATTCTGCATAAGCCAGTCTACACCGGTTCAGGGACCCCTTAGCCCCTGCTCTGGCGCGAAACTGGACAAAGGAAAGGGGAGTGACCACTCCCCTGACCTGCACCTCCCCTGGGAGGTGTCCAGAGCTCCTCCAGTGTGCTCCAGACCTCTGCCATCTTGGAAACAGAGGTGCTGCTGGCACACTGGACTGCTCTGAGTGGCCAGGGCCACCAGGTGACGTCAGAGACTCCTTGTGATAGGCTCCTTCAGGTGTTAGTAGCCTTTCCTCTCTCCTAGGTAGCCAAACCCTCTTTTCTGGCTATTTAGGGTATCTGTCTCTGGGGAAACTTCAGATAACGAATGCATGAGCTCAGCCGAGTTCCTCTGCATCTCTCTCTTCACCTTCTGATAAGGAATCGACCGCTGACCGCGCTGGAAGCCTGCAAACCTGCAACATAGTAGCAAAGACGACTACTGCAACTCTGTAACGCTGATCCTGCCGCCTTCTCGACTGTTTTCCTGCTTGTGCATGCTGTGGGGGTAGTCTGCCTCCTCTCTGCACCAGAAGCTCCGAAGAAATCTCCCGTGGGTCGACGGAATCTTCCCCCTGCAACCGCAGGCACCAAAAAGCTGCATTACCGGTCCCTTGGGTCTCCTCTCAGCATGACGAGCGAGGTCCCTCGAATCCAGCGACACCGTCCAAGAGACCCCCACAGTCCAGTGACTCTTCAGCCCAAGTTTGGTGGAGGTAAGTCCTTGCCTCACCTCGCTGGGCTGCATTGCTGGGAACCGCGACTTTGCAAGCTACTCCGGCCCCTGTGCACTTCCGGCAGAAATCCTTCATGCACAGCCAAGCCTGGGTCCACGGCACTCTAACCTGCATTGCACGACTTTCTAAGTTGGTCTCCGGCGACGTGGGACTCCTTTGTGCAACTTCGGCAAGCACCGTTTCACGCATCCTCGTAGTGCCTGTTTCTGGCACTTCTCCGGGTGCTACCTGCTTCAGTGAGGACTCTTTGTCTTGCTCGTTGTCCCCTCTCTCTGCAGGTCTAATTTGCGACCTCCTGGTCCCTCCTGGACCCCAGCAGCGTCCAAAAACGCCAAACGCACGATTTGCGTGTAGCAAGGCTTGTTGGCGTCCATCCGGCGGGAAAACACGTCTGCACGACTCTCCAAGGCGTGGAGGATCCATCCTCCAAAGGGGAAGTCTCTAACCCTTGTCGTTCCTGCAGTATTCACAGTTCTTCAGCCTAGTAAGAGCTTCTTTGCACCAACCGCTGGCATTTCTTGGGCATCTGCCCATCTCCGAGTTGCTTGTGACTTTTGGACTTGGTCCCCTTGTTCCACAGGTACCCTCAGTCAGGAATCCATCGTTGTTGCATTGCTGATTTGTGTTTTCCTTGCATTTTCCCTCTAACACGACTATTTTGTCCTTAGGGGAACTTTAGTGCACTTTGCACTCACTTTTCAGGGTCTTGGGGAGGGTTATTTTTCTAACTCTCACTATTTTCTAATAGTCCCAGCGACCCTCTACAAGGTCACATAGGTTTGGGGTCCATTCGTGGTTCGCATTCCACTTCTGGAGTATATGGTTTGTGTTGCCCCTATCCCTATGTTTCCCCATTGCATCCTATTGTAACTATACATTGTTTGCACTGTTTTCTAAGACTATACTGCATATTTTTGCTATTGTGTATATATATCTTGTGTATATTTCCTATCCTCTCACTGAGGGTACACTCTAAGATACTTTGGCATATTGTCATAAAAATAAAGTACCTTTATTTTTAGTATAACTGTGTATTGTGTTTTCTTATGATATTGTGCATATGACACTAAGTGGTACTGTAGTAGCTTCACACGTCTCCTAGTTCAGCCTAAGCTGCTCTGCTAAGCTACCATTATCTATCAGCCTAAGCTGCTAGACACCCTATACACTAATAAGGGATAACTGGGCCTGGTGCAAGGTGCAAGTACCCCTTGGTACTCACTACAAGCCAGTCCAGCCTCCTACAACCGCGGTGCGGTCATTCGGCGGTTCCCGCCAGGCGGGCGGCTCCCGCCGCCCGCCGGGGTCTGAATGACCCCCTAAGTGGTACTGTAGGAGCTTCACTCGTCTCCTAGTTCAGCCTAAGCTGCTCTGCTAAGCTACCATTATCTATCAGCCTATGCTGCTAGACACCCTATACACTAATAAGGGATAACTGGGCCTGGTGCAAGGTGCAAGTACCCCTAGGTACTCACTACAAGCCAGTCCAGCCTCCTACACTCCCCCACAACTAACAATATGGGAGGAGCAAGTCTTGTCCATCCTGCATCCTGAGGGCCTCGCAGGAGTCGTTGGAGGAACGGACACTGGTAAGTCAAATCTTCACTATCATATCCCCCACCCTACCTGCATGCTATCACACACCTGCACCCTCACACCCTCCCCTATCACCCTAACTCCTCACTAATCTACCCATAACACCAACCACCCATCCCAACCCCAAGACCTGCATGACACAACTAAGCATGGACACCCATCACTAAAGCATCCCCACTGCATATACCCACAACACCCCCCAAACATCACCACACAAGCCCCCACACAGGAATGCCTGCACTGGGGTTCACGCACACCCAACCATTGCACACCATGAAACACACACATGCAATAATCATGTACTTATACCCCCGCAGGAACCCGAAGGAACGTCACCACACCAGAGGGTCCAGACAACACCACTCCACCCCCAGAAGAGGCCCACAGTGACGACAGCAGCTCTGCCCTACTGGATCTTGATGACCAGCCCGGACCATCGTGGGCCTCAGGACAGTCAGTTCCCCTTGCCCAGCCACAGCCCAACACCGAGCTTACACCCTCTGGTAACCCCAGCACAGCACCCACCCAGCGGGCCCATACCTCCTTACCCAGGACAGGTCAATCAGCGGTGTGTCCACCACTACAGGGCCCCCAGGGTAACCCACCACCCCAACAACAACAGGGACCTGGGGGTAGTGGTAGTGGGCACACGGTCCAGGGGACGGAGGCACAGGAACACCGGGGAACTGGGAGGGCTGCTGTGCGACAGAGGGAGGACAGGCCAAGGGAACCTACTCTCAACGAGGCCCTATCCTCCATCATGCGAGCATACCACCACTCCCACGAGACGATGGCAACGGTCCTGGACAAGTTGCAGGAGACCCTACGCCTGCAGGAGGAGCAGTATTTGGGGTTCAGGGAGGAGCTCAGGACCATCGGCTCCGCCCTGGGCACCATCGTAGGGGTGCTTATGGACATTCAAAAGACCTTGAGGGACACCGTGTGTAGGAGGCTGGACTGGCTTGTAGTGAGTACCAAGGGGTACTTGCACCTTGCACCAGGCCCAGTTATCCCTTATTAGTGTATAGGGTGTCTAGCAGCTTAGGCTGATAGATAATGGTAGCTTAGCAGAGCAGCTTAGGCTGAACTAGGAGACGTGTGAAGCTACTACAGTACCACTTAGTGTCATATGCACAATATCATAAGAAAACACAATACACAGTTATACTAAAAATAAAGGTACTTTATTTTTATGACAATATGCCAAAGTATCTTAGAGTGTACCCTCAGTGAGAGGATAGGAAATATACACAAGATATATATACACAATAGCAAAAATATGCAGTATAGTCTTAGAAAACAGTGCAAACAATGTATAGTTACAATAGGATGCAATGGGGAAACATAGGGATAGGGGCAACACAAACCATATACTCCAAAAGTGGAATGCGAACCACGAATGGACCCCAAACCTATGTGACCTTGTAGAGGGTCGCTGGGACTATTAGAAAATAGTGAGAGTTAGAAAAATAACCCTCCCCAAGACCCTGAAAAGTGAGTGCAAAGTGCACTAAAGTTCCCCTAAGGACAAAATAGTCGTGTTAGAGGAATAATGCAGGAAAGACACAAACCAGCAATGCAACAACTGTGGATGTCCAATCTAGGGTACCTGTGGAACAAGGGGACCAAGTCCAAAAGTCACAAGCAAGTCGGAGATGGGCAGATGCCCAGGAAATGCCAGCTGCGGGTGCAAAGAAGCTTCGACTGGACAGAAGAAGCTGAGGTTTCTGCAGGAACGAAAAAGGCTAGAGACTTCCCCTTTGGTGAACGGATTCCTCTCGCCTTGGAGAGTCGTGCAGAAGTGTTTTTCCGCCGAAAGAACACCAACAAGCCTTGCTAGCTGCAAATCGTTTGTTTGGCGTTTTTGGACTCTGCTGGGGCCCAGGAGGGACCAGGAAGTCGCAAATTGGACCTGAAGAGAGAAGGGACGTCGACCAAGACAAAGTGCCCTCACTGAAGCAGGTAGCTCCCGGAGAAGTGCCAGAAACAGGCACTACAAGAATGCGTGAAACGATGCTCACCGAAGTTGCACAAAGGAGTCCCACATCGCCGGAGACCAACTTAGAAAGTCGTGCAATGCAGGTTAGAGTGCCGTGGACCCAGGCTTGGCTGTGCACAAAGGATTTCCGCCGGAAGTGCACAGGGGCCGGAGTAGCTGCAAAGTCGCGTTTCCCAGCAATGCAGCCCAGCGAGGTGAGGCAAGGACTTACCTCCACCAAACTTGGACTGAAGAGTCACTGGACTGTGGGGGTCACTTGGACAGAGTCGCTGGATTCGAGGGACCTCGCTCGTCGTGCTGAGAGGAGACCCAAGGGACCGGTAATGCAGCTTTTTGGTGCCTGCGGTTGCAGGGGGAAGATTCCGTCGACCCACGGGAGATTTCTTCGGAGCTTCTGGTGCAGAGAGGAGGCAGACTACCCCCACAGCATCCACAAGCAGGAAAACAGTCGAGAAGGCGGCAGGATCAGCGTTACAGAGTTGCAGTAGTCGTCTTTGCTACTATGTTGCAGGTTTGCAGGCTTCCAGCGCGGTCATCAGTCGATTCCTTATCAGAAGGTGAAGAGGGAGATGCAGAGGAACTCGGCTGAGCTCATGCATTCGTTATCTAAAGTTTCCCCAGAGACAGAGACCCTAAATAGCCAGAAAAGAGGGTTTGGCTACCTAGGAGAGAGGATAGGCTACTAACACCTGAAGGAGCCTATCAGCAGGAGTCTCTGACGTCACCTGGTGGCACTGGCCACTCAGAGCAGTCCAGTGTGCCAGCAGCACCTCTGTTTCCAAGATGGCAGAGGTCTGGAGCACACTGGAGGAGCTCTGGACACCTCCCAGGGGAGGTGCAGGTCAGGGGAGTGGTCACTCCCCTTTCCTTTGTCCAGTTTCGCTAAGGGGTCCCTGAACCGGTGTAGACTGGCTTATGCAGAATTGGGCACATCTGTGCCCAACAAAGCATTTCCAGAGGCTGGGGGAGGCTACTCCTCCCCTGCCTTCACACCATTTTCCAAAGGGAGAGGGTGTCACACCCTCTCTCAGAGGAAGTTCTTTGTTCTGCCATCCTGGGCCAGGCCTGGCTGGACCCCAGGAGGGCAGCTGCCTGTCTGAGGGGTTGGCAGCAGCAGCAGCTGCAGTGAAACCCCAGGAAGGGCAGTTTGGCAGTACCAGGGTCTGTGCTACAGACCACTGGGATCATGGGATTGTGCCAACTATGCCAGGATGGCATAGAGGGGGCAATTCCATGATCATAGACATGTTACATGGCCATATTCGGAGTTACCATTGTGAAGCTACATATAGGTAGTGACCTATATGTAGTGCACGCGTGTAATGGTGTCCCCGCACTCACAAAGTTCAGGGAATTGGCCCTGAACAATGTGGGGGCACCTTGGCTAGTGCCAGGGTGCCCTCACACTAAGTAACTTTGCACCTAACCTTTACCAGGTAAAGGTTAGACATATAGGTGACTTATAAGTTACTTAAGTGCAGTGTAAAATGGCTGTGAAATAACGTGGACGTTATTTCACTCAGGCTGCAGTGGCAGGCCTGTGTAAGAATTGTCAGAGCTCCCTATGGGTGGCAAAAGAAATGCTGCAGCCCATAGGGATCTCCTGGAACCCCAATACCCTGGGTACCTCAGTACCATATACTAGGGAATTATAAGGGTGTTCCAGTAAGCCAATGTAAATTGGTAAAAAATGGTCACTAGCCTGTTAGTGACAATTTGGAAAGAAATGAGAGAGCATAACCACTGAGGTTCTGATTAGCAGAGCCTCAGTGAGACAGTTAGTCACTACACAGGTAACACATTCAGGCACACTTATGAGCACTGGGGCCCTGGGTTACCAGGGTCCCAGTGACACATACAACTAAAACAACATATATACAGTGAAAAATGGGGGTAACATGCCAGGCAAGATGGTACTTTCCTACACAACCCCCCCCCAAACGAAGGACAATAAGACTAGCCATGACCTGATGAGTCTTCATTGTCTAAGTGGAAATATCTGGAGAGTCCATCTGCATTGGAGTGGCTACTCCCAGGTCTATGTTCCACTGTATAGTCCATTCCCTGTAGGGATATGGACCACCTCAACAATTTAGGATTTTCACCTTTCATTTGTTTTAGCCAAAGTAGAGGTTTGTGGTCTGTCTGAACAATGACGTGAGTGCCAAACAGGTATGGCCTCAACTTCTTCAGAGCCCAGACCACAGCAAAGGCCTCCCTCTCAATGGCAGACCAACGCTTTTCTCTAGGGGTCAACCTTCTACTAATAAAAGCAACAGGTTGATCCTGGCCCTCAGAATTAAGTTGTGATAGGACTGCCCCTACTCCTAATTCAGATGCATCAGTCTGGACATAGAATTTTTTAGAGTAACAAGGGCTTTTCAGGACAGGTGCAGAGCACATGGCCTGCTTCAGCTCCTCAAAAGCTTTCTGACAGTTTGCTGTCCATAATACCTTTTTAGGCATTTTCTTGGATGTGAGGTCATTAAAAGGGGCTGCAATGGAGCCATAGTTCTTAATGAACCTCCTGTAATTCCCAGTGAGGCCTAGGAAGGCTCTCACCTGAGTCTGAGTGGTAGGGGGAACCCAATCAATAATAGTTTGGATTTTCCTCTGAAGTGGTGCAATCTGTTCCCCACCAACAAGGTGTCCCAGATAAACCACCTTACCCTGCCCTATCTGGCACTTTGAAGCCTTGATAGTGAGGCCTGCCTTTTGCAGAGCCTCCAAAACTTTCCATAGGTGGACCAGGTGATCATCCCAGCTGGAGCTAAAGACAGCTATATCGTCCAAATATGCTGCACTGAAAGCTTCCAGCCCTTGCAGGACTGTGTTCACCAACCTCTGAAAAGTGGCAGGTGCATTTTTCAAACCAAAAGGCATTACAGTAAACTGGTAATGTCCTCCAATGGTAGAAAATGCAGTCTTAGGTTTAGCATCTTCTGACAATTTGATCTGCCAATACCCTGCAGTCAAATCAAAAGTGCTTAGATACTTGGCAGATGCCAGTGTATCTATGAGCTCATCTGCCCTGGGTATAGGGTGAGCATCAGTTTTGGTTACCAAGTTGAGACCTCTATAGTCTACACAAAACCGCATTTCCTTCTTTCCATCTTTAGAATTGGGTTTTGGTACCAGTACCACAGGAGAAGCCCATGGACTGTCAGAGTGCTCAACCACTCCTAGTTCCAACATTTTCTGAACTTCTTGCTTTATGCAGTCCCTGACATGGTCAGGCTGCCTATAGATCTTACTTTTGACAGGTAAACTGTCTCCAGTATCTATAGTGTGCTCACACCAAGAAGTGGTGCCTGGCACAGTAGAGAAGAGTTCTGAAAATTGATCTAGGAGATTTATGCAATTATCTTTCTGCTCAGCAGTAAGACAATCAGCCAAAACTACACCTTCCACAAGAGCATCTTGTTCTGTGGAAGAGAAGAGATCAGGTAGAGGATCACTGTCTTCTTCCTGTCCCTCATCAGTTGCCATGAGCAGGGTGAGATCAGCCCTGTCATAGTAGGGCTTCAGGCGGTTGACATGGAGCACCCTAAGGAGACTCCTGGCAGTGCCTAAGTCAACTAAATAGGTGACTTCTCCCTTCTTTTCAACAACTGTGTGGGGACCACTCCATTTATCTTGGAGTGCTCTTGGGGCCACAGGCTCCAAGACCCACACTTTCTGCCCTGGTTGGTACTGAACCAAAACAGCCTTCTGATCATGCCATTGATTCTGGAGCTCTTGGCTGGCCTGAAGGTTTTTACTGGCCTTTTTCATGTACTCAGCCATCCTTGATCTGAGGCCAAGTACATAATCCACAATATCCTGCTTAGGAGCTTTTAAAGGTTGTTCCCAACCCTCCTTTACAAGTGTGAGTGGACCCCTAACAGGGTGTCCAAAAAGAAGTTCAAAGGGGCTGAAGCCCACTCCTTTCTGGGGTACCTCCCTGTAGGCAAAAAGGAGGCATGGTAGAAGGATATCCCATCTCCTGCGGAGTTTTTCAGGGAGTCCCATAATCATGCCTTTGAGAGTTTTATTAAATCTCTCCACCAGTCCATTTGTTTGTGGATGATAGGGTGTTGTGAACTTGTACGTTACACCACACTCCTTCCACATGGCCTTTAAGTATGCAGACATGAAATTGCTTCCTCTGTCTGATACTACTTCCTTTGGGAAGCCCACCCTGGAAAATATTCCCAGGAGGGCCTTTGCCACTGCAGGTGCTGTAGTGGTCCTTAAAGGAATAGCTTCAGGATATCTTGTGGCATGGTCCACTACCACTAAGATAAACCTATTGCCTGAAGCAGTAGGAGGGTCAAGGGGGCCAACTATGTCAACCCCTACCCTTTCAAAGGGAACCCCAACCACAGGCAGTGGGATAAGGGGTGCCTTTGGGGTGCCACCTGTCTTGCCACTGGCTTGACAGGTTTCACATGACTTACAAAATTCCTTTGTGTCCTCAGACATCCTAGGCCAATGAAACAGGGGAACAAGCCTGTCCCAAGTTTTCATTTGTCCTAGATGCCCAGCTAAGGGAATGTCATGTGCCAGTGTTAGGAGGAACTTTCTGTACTCCTGAGGAATCACTAATCTCCTGGCAGCTCCAGGTTTAGGATCCCTATGCTCAGTGTACAAGAGGTTGTCCTCCCAGTAAACTCTGTGAGAGTCACTGACATCCCCATTAGCCTGTTTGACAGCTTGCTGTCTGAGACCCTCTAATGTGGGACAGGTTTGCTGTGCCACACTCAGCTCCTCTCTGGCAGGCCCCCCTTCACCCAAAAGCTCAGCAGTGTCTGCTTCCAGCTCCTCTGGTGTAGGTTCTGCACAGGGAGGGAATTCTTCTTCCTCAGAAGTTGAATCTACTGTAGAGGGAGGGATAGTAGGAAGTGGTTTGCTTCTACTAGCCCTAGCTTTAGGGAGCACTTGGTCCATTGTTCCAGGATCCAAGCTTCCCTGTCCTTTTTGCTTTTTGGCCTGAGCCCTTGTTAAAGCAAAAATATGCCCTGGGATGCCCAGCATTGCTGCATGGGCCTCCAACTCCACATCTGACCAAGCTGATGTCTCCAAATCATTCCCTAATAGACAGTCTACAGGTAAATCTGAAGCTACCACAACTTTCTTTGGACCAGTTACCCCCCCCCCCCAGTTGAGATTTACAACAGCCATGGGGTGGCTTTGTGTTATGTTGTGAGCATCGGTTACTTGGTACTGGTGTCCAAGTATGTGTTGTTCAGGGTGCACCAGTTTCTCAATCACCATTGTGACACTGGCACCTGTGTCCCTGTAGGCCTGGACCTCAACACCATTTATTAGGGTTAGTTGCTTGTACTTCTCCAAGTTAATGGGGCAAGCAACCAAAGTGGCTAAATCAATAGCCCCTTCAGAGACTAAAGTAGCCTCTGTGGTCTCCCTAATCAGACCAACCCCAACTAAATTACCAAAAGTGAGCCCAGCTACTCCCTTGGATTGGCTATTAGTAGGTTTGCTCCCACCACTACTGCTATTAGTAGGGACACTAGCTGTAGCAGTAGGGGTTGTAGTGGTAGGAGCTGTGGTGCCTTTCTTTGGACAACTGGGAACTGTTGTCCAATGGCCTTTTATTTTACATAAATAGCACCATGGTTTCTTTTCCTTGTTCTGATTAAAGGAGGATTTGGACCCACCACCCCCACCAGAGTGTTTTTGTGGGCCTGATGAAGACTCATTTTTAGATTTGTCCCCACCCTTGTCAGAAGACTTACCATCCTTCTTTTTGTTGCCATCTTTGTCACCCCCAGTATGAACTTTTCTGTTCACTCTTGTTCTGACCCATTTGTCTGCCTTCTTTCCCAATTCTTGGGGAGAGGTCAGATCAGAGTCCACCAAGTACTGGTGCAACAAATCAGACATACAATTATTAAGAATATGCTCTCTCAGGATCAAGTTATACAGGCTGTCATAATCAGTAACTTTATTGCCATGTAACCACCCCTCCAAGGCCTTCACTGAATGGTCAATGAAATCAACCCAGTCTTGTGAAGACTCCTTTTTGGTCTCTCTGAACTTTATCCTGTACTGTTCAGTGGTTAAGCCATAACCATCCAGGAGTGCATTCTTAAGAACTTGGAAATTATTAGCATCATTTTCTTTCACAGTAAGGAGCCTATCCCTACCTTTTCCACTAAATGATAGCCATAGGATAGCAGCCCACTGCCTTTGGGGGACATCCTGTACAACACAGGCCCTCCCAAGTGCAGCAAACCACTTGTTAATGTCATCCCCCTCCTTATAAGGGGGAACTATCTTGTGCAGATTCCTGGAATCATGCTCTTTTGCAGGATGACTATGGGGAATACTGCTACTGACACCATGGGTATCTAAACCCAACTTCTGTCTTTCCTTCTCTAATTCAAAAGACTGTCTATCCAAATCCAGCTGTTGCTTTTTAAGCTTCAGTCTGGTTTGTTCCACCCTCAACTTATTGAGTTCCCTCTCTAACATTCTGTCATCAGGGTTGGTGGGAGGGACATTTCTAGAAACAGAGCTATGATGGGAATGAACAGAAGGAGACCTGTCCCTTACAGAAGCCACCCTAACAGCTTGGTTTACAGAAACATTACTACCAGTATGGTGAGAATAAATGCTTTTGCTATGATGTGAGACAACACTATTTATTTGGTGTGGCTCATCACCATTACCATCTATGCTAGATTGTCTAGTAATGGGCAGGCTAGGAAGTTTCTTTCCTGAATCTTTTAATGGGGGAGTCCCTGAATCAGATTGAGAACTATTAGGTACTTTTTCAACAGATGGGGCACCTATGGCCTTATCCTGTTCTCTAAGCATGTTAAGTAACAGTTCCAAGGAAGGATTCTTCCCTACACTCAAACCTCTCTCTATACAGAGACTCCTTGCTCTTTTCCAGCTAAGGTTGTCATATGCAAGTTTGGACAGATCAACAGTTTGGCCTGTGCCAGACATTTTTTAGAGAGAGTTAAAGTGATAGAAAAAGAGAAAAAAGTTTTCAGAACTTTTTGGAAAGACAGAAAAAAAACTTTTTAAACTTTTAAGAACTTTTTGAAAGTTTAGAAGTACTTTTCAGCACTTAGAAAAGAGTGAAAAGAGGAAATGCAAAACTTTTTGGCTATGTGTATATACACTGACCTTGTTTTGTATATTTTTCTCTTATGAAAAGTACAATGACAAGAGTGGTAAGTAGTCTCAAGCACTTATCCCACCACTGCACAACCAATGTAGGAGGCTGGACTGGCTTGTAGTGAGTACCAAGGGGTACTTGCACCTTGCACCAGGCCCAGTTATCCCTTATTAGTGTATAGGGTGTCTAGCAGCTTAGGCTGATAGATAATGGTAGCTTAGCAGAGCAGCTTAGGCTGAACTAGGAGACGTGTGAAGCTACTACAGTACCACTTAGTGTCATATGCACAATATCATAAGAAAACACAATACACAGTTATACTAAAAATAAAGGTACTTTATTTTTATGACAATATGCCAAAGTATCTTAGAGTGTACCCTCAGTGAGAGGATAGGAAATATACACAAGATATATATACACAATAGCAAAAATATGCAGTATAGTCTTAGAAAACAGTGCAAACAATGTATAGTTACAATAGGATGCAATGGGGAAACATAGGGATAGGGGCAACACAAACCATATACTCCAAAAGTGGAATGCGAACCACGAATGGACCCCAAACCTATGTGACCTTGTAGAGGGTCGCTGGGACTATTAGAAAATAGTGAGAGTTAGAAAAATAACCCTCCCCAAGACCCTGAAAAGTGAGTGCAAAGTGCACTAAAGTTCCCCTAAGGACAAAATAGTCGTGTTAGAGGAATAATGCAGGAAAGACACAAACCAGCAATGCAACAACTGTGGATTTCCAATTTAGGGTACCTGTGGAACAAGGGGACCAAGTCCAAAAGTCACAAGCAAGTCGGAGATGGGCAGATGCCCAGGAAATGCCAGCTGCGGGTGCAAAGAAGCTTCGACTGGACAGAAGAAGCTGAGGTTTCTGCAGGAACGAAAAGGGCTAGGGACTTCCCCTTTGGTGGACGGATCCCTCTTGCCTTGCAGAGTCGTGCAGAAGTGTTTTTCCGCCGAAAGAACGCCAAAAAGCCTTGCTAGCTGCAAATCGTGCGTTTGGCGTTTTTGGACGCTGCTGGGGCCCAGGAGGGACCAGGAGGTTGCAAATTGGGCCTGAAGAGAGAGGGGACGTCCAGCAAGACAAAGAGCCCTCACTGAAGCAGGTAGCACCCAAAGAAGTGCCAGAAACAGGCACTACAAGGATGCGTGAAACAGTGCTCGCCGAAGTTGCACAAAGGAGTCCCAAGTCGCCGGAGACCAACTTAGAAAGTCGTGCAATGCAGGTTAGAGTGCCGTGGACCCAGGCTTGGCTGTGCACAAAGGATTTCCACCGGAAGTGCACAGGGGCCGGAGTAGCTGCAAAGTCGCGGTTCCCAGCAATGCAGCCCAGCGAGGTGAGGCAAGGACTTACCTCCACCAAACCTGGACTGAAGAGTCACTGGACTGTGGGGGTCACTTGGACAGAGTTGCTGGATTCGAGGTACCTCGCTCGTCGTGCTGAGAGGAGACCCAAGGGACCGGTAATGCAGCTTTTTGGTGCCTGCGGTTGCAGGGGGAAGATTCCGTCGACCCATGGGAGATTTCTTCGGAGCTTCTGGTGCAGAGAGGAGGCAGACTACCCCCACAGCATGCACAAGCAGGAAAACAGTCGAGAAGGCGGCAGGATCAGCGTTACAGAGTTGCAGTAGTCGTCTTTGCTACTATGTTGCAGGTTTGCAGGCTTCCAGCGCGGTCAGCAGTCGATTCCTTATCAGAAGGTGAAGAGGGAGATGCAGAGGAACTCGGCTGAGCTCATGCATTAGTTATCTAAAGTTTCCCCAGAGACAGAGACCCTAAATAGCCAGAAAAGAGGGTTTGGCTACCTAGGAGAGAGGATAGGCTACTAACACCTGAAGGAGCCTATCAGCAGGAGTCTCTGACGTCACCTGGTGGCACTGGCCACTCATAGCAGTCCAGTGTGCCAGCAGCACCTCTGTTTCCAAGATGGCAGAGGTCTGGAGCACACTGGAGGAGCTCTGGACACCTCCCAGGGGAGGTGCAGGTCAGGGGAGTGGTCACTCCCCTTTCCTTTGTCCAGTTTCGCACCAGAGAAGGGGCTAAGGGGTCCCTGAACCGGTGTAGACTGGCTTATGCAGAATTGGGCACCTCTGTGCCCAACAAAGCATTTCCAGAGGCTGGGGGAGGCTACTCCTCCCCTGCCTTCACACCATTTTCCAAAGGGAGAGGGTGTCACACCCTCTCTCAGAGGAAGTTCTTTGTTCTGCCATCCTGGGCCAGGCCTGGCTGGACCCCAGGAGGGCAGCTGCCTGTCTGAGGGGTTGGCAGCAGCAGCAGCTGCAGTGAAACCCCAGGAAGGGCAGTTTGGCAGTACCAGGGTCTGTGCTACAGACCACTGGGATCATGGGATTGTGCCAACTATGCCAGGATGGCATAGAGGGGGCAATTCCATGATCATAGACATGTTACATGGCCATATTCGGAGTTACCATGGTGAAGCTACATATAGGTAGTGACCTATATGTAGTGCACGCGTGTAATGGTGTCCCCGCACTCACAAAGTTCAGGGAATTGGCTCTGAACAATGTGGGGGCACCTTGGCTAGTGCCAGGGTGCCCTCACACTAAGTAACTTTGCACCTAACCTTTACCAGGTAAAGGTTAGACATATAGGTGACTTATAAGTTACTTAAGTGCAGTGTAAAATGGCTGTGAAATAACGTGGACGTTATTTCACTCAGGCTGCAGTGGCAGGCCTGTGTAAGAATTGTCAGAGCTCCCTATGGGTGGCAAAAGAAATGCTGCAGCCCATAGGGATCTCCTGGAACCCCAATACCCTGGGTACCTCAGTACCATATACTAGGGAATTATAAGGGTGTTCCAGTAAGCCAATGTAAATTGGTAAAAAATGGTCACTAGCCTGTTAGTGACAATTTGGAAAGAAATGAGAGAGCATAACCATTGAGGTTCTGATTAGCAGAGCCTCAGTGAGACAGTTAGTCACTACACAGGTAACACATTCAGGCACACTTATGAGCACTGGGGCCCTGGGTTACCAGGGTCCCAGTGACACATACAACTAAAACAACATATATACAGTGAAAAATGGGGGTAACATGCCAGGCAAGATGGTACTTTCCTACACCGTGGCACTCCAAGGGGCCCCTGACACTAGCCAGGACGATGAAATGCCCACCACCTCCGCTGGCGCTAGTGGACAGGACGCCCCGCCACAGGACCAACACACCAGCACCCCACCCCCTGCAGACGGACAACCACCACGAAAGCGGGCCCTGAGATCCAGGAACAGGACAGAGCAAGATGGCAAGACCCCCGCCAGGAAATAAGACCACCCTGATTGTCCGCCCACTGTCCCACTTTGTTACCCTGTCCAGCTTGGAACTGCCCCAGCTTCACTTCCAATGGCCAGATGTGCAATGTACCTGTGAGACTTATAGACTGGACTCTGCCATGGACATTCTTCCACCATGACCTCTCCCCATTTCACAACCCCCCTACATTTTTATGCACTTCAATAAACACCCTTAAAACCTCAATAATATTGGAGTCAGTCAATGATTGTGAACTTTGTATTGTCAATTACAGTGTTAAAAAAGGTTACCCATTGGAAGGTCAACATACCAATGTCACACATCACAAGCCTTTCAAGGGTGCAAGCTGTTGACACGTAGGTTACCACATTACTGAAACTGAAATGGAAGGGGACAACTCAGTTACCAAATAGGGAGTGAAATGTAGGTACAGGATAGAGGTAGACGTGTGAAATGTAATATAATGTGAAACATTAAATTGTACTCACCTGTGTCTCATTGAAAATATTGCTGTATGACTGACTCCCTGTTGTCGTTTTCATCTTCATCAGCTTCATCCTCATCACTGTCCACAGGCTCCACAGGCTCAACCGCTGCAACAACACCGTCATCTGGATCATCCTCCTGCAGAAAAGGCACCTGGCGTCGCAATGCCAAGTTATGGAGCATGGAGCAGGCGATGATGATGTCGCACACCTTCTTCAGTGAGTAGAATAGGGACCCACCTGTCATATGGAGGCACCTGAACCTGGCCTTCAGGAGGCCGAAGGTCCGCTCGATCACCCTCCTTGTCCGCCCATGGGCCTCATTGTACCGTTCCTCTGCCCTGGTCCTGGGATTCCTCACTGGGGTCAGTAGCCAGGACAGGTTGGGGTAAACAGAGTCCCCCAATAGCCATACACGGTGCCTCTGGAGTTCACCCATCATATCAGGGATGCTGCTATTCCGCAGGATGTAGGCGTCATGCACTGAGCCAGGGAACATTGCATTTACCTGCGAGATGTACCAAACAGACCATCTGGACATTCATCGAATGATAACTCTTCCTGTTCCTGTACACCTGTTCACTCCTGCGGGGGGGACCAGTGCTACATGGGTCCCATCAATGGCACCTATGACTTTGGGGATATGGCATAGAAGTCACCTTTCACTGTAGGCAAATCCGCCACCTCAGGGAAAATGATGTATCTCCTTACGTGTTTCAGCAGGGCAGACAACACTCTGGACAACACGTTGGAAAACATAGGCTGGGACATCCCTGATGCCATGGCCACTGTTGTCTGAAAAGACCCACTTGCATGGAAATGGAGCACTGACAGCACCTGCACGTCAGGGGGGATTCCAGTCGGATGGCGGATTGGTGACATCAGGTCTGGCTCCAACTGGGTACATAGTTCCTGGATTGTGGCACGGTCAAACCGGTAGGTCACGATGACATGTCGCTCTTCCGTTGTCAACAGGTCCACCAGCGGTCAGTACACCGGCGGATTCAGCCATCTTCCAATATGTCCCAACTGACGGTGCCTAAGAAGGACAACAGCGAAGAAACTGTCAGCATGCCTCCAGGTATGTACCCACAGTCACACACAAGACTACACCAGACAATTAACCCATCCGGGAAAGGTTTTGAGTGTAGGCCTCGGTATGTGTGACGCAGCAGTAATTGAAGCCATGTGGGCCCCTGAAATGGCGGCTGCCTGACCTCTAAACTGGGACATTGGAATTGTGGGGGAACTGCGCTGGCGTTGGACACCGTTGCGGTAGGCGGTCATAGAGCGCGGCGCAATGCTGCATTGGTTAACATTGGACCCGATGGGTCCCAGGAGCCAATGAACAGGTGCGCCGCCGGTGATGATGCGCAACGCCGCGGACGTCACCAATATTTTCTATCTGTTCAATCACTAGATACCTGACCTTCGACAGGAGAGGACCTACACTGCTAGTGCTGCTGTGACCTCGGTCTGGAAGCGACGATGGCTGCTGCGTCTGGGGAAAGGGCCCCTGCCTTCACCGCACAGGAGTTGGAGAAACTTGTGGATGGGGTCCTCCCCCAGTATACGCTACTCTACGGTCCTCCAGACCAACAGGTTAGTACACAGGGAGCACGTTGTATGGGCTAGGCCTGAGTGGAGAGGGCTGGGTGGATGAGGGAAGGGGGCAGAGTACATAGAACAGTCATGCATTGGGATGAATGGGCCACAGGGATAGAGTTGGGAGGGGGCCAATTACAATGACGGTGCTGTAGGTAATGACTGTTCCTCTTTCCTTGTGCATGTCATGTAGGTCAGCGCCCACCAGAAGAGGGACATTTGGCGTGCCATCGCCAAGGAAGTCCAGACCCTGGGGGCCCACAAGAGACGGGGCACCCACTGGCGGAAGAGATGGGAGGACATTCGCCGCTGCAGCAAGAAGACGGCGGAGGCTCAGCTGGGGATGGCCTCCCAATGTGGGAGGGGTGCCCGTCGCACCATGACCCCCCTGATGTTCCGGATCCTGGCGGTGGCCTACCCGGAGTTGGATGGGCGCTTAAGGACATCACAGCAGACACAAGGGGGTGAGTACAACCTCATCCTATGGACTTTGCGTGCAGTGGAGCTGTCTGGGTGGGGGTGGTGGGCTGTGGGTGTCCCTAGGCCAGGGCGAGTGAGGTAGGCAAGGCCCCTCCGTTATGTAGGCCATGTGGCACTCTACCCCAGCTCAAAAAAATGGCAAATTGATGTATAGTTGCCCCTTTGCCATCCATGTGGGCAGATTTCTACCATTGCCATGTAGGCCATATCCCAGAAATTGCATGAGCAGAGGGCAGGAGCACGGCGTAATGCAGGGGGCTGCTGCGTTTGTCTTGTCCGCCAACGTTAGCGGTATGCCATGCACTAAAACTCTCTTTCTTCTGTCTCCACCCTTTTTCTGCTCTCCCTGTCCTTCTGTACATCAGCATCAACAGGCGGAGGTACAGTGGCACCGGAGCACGAGGGAGCTGCATCCCACATGGCCATGGAGGGCCACACCACAGACTCTGAATTCACCAGTGGGACGGAGGGCGAGGGTAGCTTCACGTCGGCCACAGGATCACCAAACAGCGACACAGACTCGTCCGCCGATAGGAGCTCCCCTGTGGTGGCGGCACCATCTGTGCGCCCCACTTCTACAGGTACAGCCGCCACTTCCCCTACCAGCACCGCCCTCCCAGCAGCCCCTCAGCATTCGCCCCGTGCCCGCTCACCCAGGAGGGTGGGCATCACCTTCGCCCCAGGCACCTCAGGCCCTGCCCCAGTCAGCCCAGCTTCCCTCAGTGAGGAGGCCATTGACCTCCTCAGGTCACTCACTGTTGGGCAGTCTACCATTGTGAATGCCATCCAGGGTGTAGAACGAGAGTTGAAACACGGTAATGCATTCCTGGAAGGCATTCATTCTGGTCAGGCTGTCCTTCAGCGAACCCTGCAATCTCTGGCCTCAGCACTGATGGCAGCCATTGTCCCTGTGTCCAGCCTCCCCCCTCCAACTTCCTCCAACCAGACCCAATCCCCTGTACCCCAGCCCATCCCAAGCACACCTACAGACCAGCATGCACACAAGTCAACACACACAAGTAGCTCAAGCAAACATAGGCACCACACACACCACAGGCACTCACACAAACATCAGACCCATACAGACACAGCAACATCCACTGTCTCCACTGTGTCCCCCTCCTCCTCTTCTCCCTCCTCCCTCCCAGTCTCGTCTACACACACACCTGCATGCACCACATCTACAAGCACTAGGACTCGCACCAGGACACCCAGCACCACAAGCCGCTCACCTGCACTCACCACCTCCACTGCCATTTACACGTCCCCTGTGTCCTCTCCCAGTGTGTCTGTGAAGCCCCCTCCCAAAGTACACAAACGCCGGCAATCACTCACCCAACATCCATCCACCTCACGACAGCCTCCAGTACCTGCACCTGCACCCAAAACAGCTAAAGTGGCACCTCCTACAACCACCTCCTCTTCCTCCACTCCCAGAGCCCCTCCAGCTACCCATCCCAGTGTACGTCAGAAACTGTCCCTAAGTCAAATTGACCTTTTTGCCCACCCTCCAATTCATCAGACCCGTCGTAGCGCCTCAGCCAAAAAGCCTCCAGTACCAGTGGTGCGTGTACCAGGTTTTTGGAGTGCACCGTCCACCAGGGCAGGCAGTAGGACCCGGAGCCAAGGCACTGTCAGCCCATCCCCTGTAAAGGCTCCGAAATTGGAGAGTGGACGACGGGACGTGTCAAGACTCTTGGTGGGACAAACAGTGAAATGGGATCCAAGGCGATTGGTGAGTCATCTGTAACTCAAAAGAAGGTGGGGAAGGTCCAGAGGAAGACTCCCCAACCTGTTGTGAGTGTCACAGCGGAGAAGTGCGCCATCATTTCCGGCGGTCCAGACACAACCGCCAGCACCGTCGTTACTGGTCAGGAGACCACCGCCAGAGTCATAGCCCAGGAGGGCTCAAGTATCGTAACTGGTCCAGAGACCACCGCCAGAGTCATAGCCCAGGATTGCTCAAGTATCATAACTGGTCCAGAGACCACTGCCAGAATCATAGCCCAGGAGGGCCCAAGTATCGTTACTGGTCAGGAGAACACCGCCACCGCTGGAGTTACAGCCCAGGAGGGCTCAAGTATCGTAACGGGTCAGGAGACCACCGCCAGAGTCATAGCCCAGGAGGGCCCAAGTATCGTTACTGGTCAGGAGACCACCGCCACCGATGGAGTCACAGCCCAGGAGGGCTCAAGTATCGTAACTGGTCAGGAGACCACCGCCAGAGTCATAGCCCAGGAGGGCCCAAGTATTGTTACTGGTCAGGAGACCACCGCCACCGCCGGAGTCACAGCCGATGAGGGTGCAGAATCCCACAGCCCCGCTGGGCAATGATGGAACATCAAGCCACACACCAACGTCCAGTGTGGAGTTCGTCATGCCACACACCAATGTACAGTATGGAGTTCATCATGCCACACACCAATGTCCAGTGTGGAGTTCGTCATGCCACACACCAATGTCCAGTATGGAGTTCGTCATGCCACACACCAATGTCCAGTGTGGAGATCGTCATGCCACACACCAATGTCCAGTGTGGAGTTCGTCATGCCACACACCAATGTCCAGTGTGGAGTTCGTCATGCCACACACCAATGTCCAGTGTGGAGATCGTAATGCCACACACCAATATCCGTACCAGAACCGCCATGGCAAAGCACCGCTGAACAGGGCAAAGACCGCCATGGTGAAGACCGCTGAAAAGGGCAAAGACCGCTATGGCTAAGCACCGCTGAACATGGCAAAGACCGCCATGGTGAAGACCGCTGAACAGGGCAAAGTATCGTAACTGGTCAGGAGACCACCGCCAGAGTCATAGCCCAGGAGGGCCCAAGTATTGTTACTGGTCAGGAGACCACCGCCACCGCCGGAGTCACAGCCGATGAGGGTGCAGAATCCCACAGCCCCGCTGGGCAATGATGGAACATCAAGCCACACACCAACGTCCAGTGTGGAGTTCGTCATGCCACACACCAATGTCCAGTATGGAGTTCGTCATGCCACACACCAATGTCCAGTGTGGAGTTCGTCATGCCACACACCAATGTCCAGTATGGAGTTCGTCATGCCACACACCAATGTCCAGTGTGGAGATCGTCATGCCACACACCAATGTCCAGTGTGGAGTTCGTCATGCCACACACCAATGTCCAGTGTGGAGTTCGTCATGCCACACACCAATGTCCAGTGTGGAGATCGTAATGCCACACACCAATATCCGTACCAGAACCGCCATGGCAAAGCACCGCTGAACAGGGCAAAGACCGCCATGGTGAAGACCGCTGAAAAGGGCAAAGACCGCCATGGCTAAGCACCGCTGAACAGGGCAAAGACCGCCATGGTGAAGAAGGCTGAACAGGGCAAAGAGAGCCATGGTGAAGACCGCTGAACAGGGCAAAGACCGCCATGGATAAGCACCGCTGAACAAGGCCAAGACTTCCATGGTGAAGACCGCTGAACAGGGCAAAGACCGCCATGGTGAAGACCGCTGAACAGGGCAAAGACTGCCATGGCTAAGCACCGCTGAATAAGGCCAAGACTGCCATGGTGAAGACCGCTGAACAGGGCAAAGACCGCCATGGTGAAGACCGCTGAACAGGGCAAAGACCGCCATGGCTAAGCACCACTGAACAAGGCCAAGACTGCCATGGTGAAGACCGCTGAACAGGGCAAAGACCGCCATGACTAAGCACCGCTGAACAGGGCAAAGACCGCCATGGTGAAGACCGCTGAACAGGGCAAAGCGCGCCATGGTGAAGACCGCTGAACAGGGCAAAGACCGCCATGGCTAAGCACCGCTGAACAAGGCCAAGACTGCCATGGTGAAGACCGCTGAACAGGGCAAAGACCGCCATGGTGAAGACCGCTGAACAGGGCACAGACCGCCATGGCTAAGCACCGCTGAACAAGGCCAAGACTGCCATGGTGAAGACCGCTGAACAGGGCAAAAACCGTGTGGGTATGAATAGTCGGGCATATCAGGCATCGTTCTCCCATGTGCAGCTGGGACTGTGACAGGACATGTACTTTCACAGGGAGACTCATCCAGTCTGGGCACCAGTCCCACCCAGTACCAGTAGAGAACTGCATCTACTTGCGAAGATTTGTCTTTGCACTCCCCAGGATGTAACAGTGGGCAAGCCACCCACTGTAGAGACTTGAGAGACCGTGGCTTTGCACTCCCCAGGAAGGCACAGTGGGCAACCCACCCACTGAACTGACTTGAGAGACTGTGGCTTTGCACTCCCCAGGATAAAGCAGTGGGCAAACAACCCACTGGAGAGACTTTAGAGACTGTGGCTTTGCACTCCCCAGGATTGAACAGTGGGCAAACCACCCACTGTAGAGACTTGAGAGACTGTGGCTTTGCACTCCCCAGGATACATCAATGGGCATGGAGCCCCGTCGTGGATCTGGCTTCGCATTCATCTGGCTGAGGTTCCTCCCCTTCCCTTCCCCCTGAGGTGCCTGTATTGTTTCTATCTGATGCCCCAGCAGTGTTCTCTTGGATTTTGGTCAGGTATCTATTGTGGGCGTCGCCCATGCATTTTTGGACTGTTGGTGCACGGACATTGTTGTGTACATCTCTGCACTACTTCTTGTATTGTACATTTATTTTTGACAGATTTCGTGATATATATATCCGTATATTTTTTAATGAGTAGTATATTGGCACAATACAAAGTTTGACCGCTATTCGCTTTGTCTTTGCATTCTTCCGGGGGGATTGTGGGTTGTTACTGTGATTTTTGGGAATGCATTGGTGTGTATGTTGTAATATGCGAGGGTGGGGGTGTTTGGTGGGTGTCCCCGTAACTTTTGCCTCCCCTGTGTCGTAGGTGCTGTACTCAACGGTATGTTCTGCGCCTACGTCGCTGTTGGTCGTAGATGAGCAGGAATGCAAGGGCAGGTAAGATTTGTAGTTCCGGCTCCATGGTGTCCTCGTGGGATGTGTTGAGGTGAGCGTTTTCCCATAGCACAAGCTGTTTGCGCCGTGGTTTTATCCACGGTGAATCCGCCCCGGAAAAGGTGGCGGATTGGTGTGTTGTGATAGTGTGGGCGGTACATTGTCTTCCGCCTGTCTGTTGGCGGTGAGCGCCGCGCTGTTTGTCTGCACCGCCGTGGCGGGCGATGTGTTAAAGTGGCTCTCTTAGTTGGCGGTTTCCGCCAGGGTCGTAATTCACTTTTTCTGTCCGCCGGCCTGTTTGCGTATTACCGCAGCTTTAACACCGTCCACCAGGGTTGTAATGACCACCAGAGTGTTAGAAAGGGAACTCAATAGA
Organism: Pleurodeles waltl; assembly: GCF_031143425.1. Classification (NCBI taxonomy): domain Eukaryota; kingdom Metazoa; phylum Chordata; class Amphibia; order Caudata; family Salamandridae; genus Pleurodeles; species Pleurodeles waltl. The sequence continues at coordinate 597,990,409 of NC_090440.1, read as the reverse complement.
TTGAGAGTGGAAGAGTCCAGGTTGAAGCTTAAAAAGTAACAGCTGGATCTAGACAGGGAAGCATTTGACTTAGAAAAAGAAAGACAGAGGTTGGGGTTTGGACCCCATGGTGGCAGCAGCAGTATTACAGATAGTAATCCTGTAAAAGAGCATGATTCTAGGAATCTGCACAAGATAGTTCCCCCTTACAAGGAGGGGGATGACATTAACAAGTGGTGTGCTGCACTTGAGAGGGCCTGTGTTGTACAGGGGGTCCCTCAAAGGCAGTGGGCTGCTATCCTATGGCTATCTTTCAGTGGAAAGGATAGGGATAGGCTCCTTACTGTGAAGGAAAGTGATGCCAATAATTTTTCAGTTCTTAAGAATGCACTCCTAGATGGTTATAGCTTAACCACTGAACAGTACAGGATCAAGTTCAGAGAAACCAAAAAGGAGTCTTCACAAGACTGGGTAGACTTTGTTGACCATTCAGTGAAGGCCTTGGAGGGGTGGTTACATGGCAGTAAAGTTTCTGACGATGAAAGCCTGTATAACTTAATCCTGAGAGAGCATATTCTTAATAACTGTGTGTCTGATTTGTTGCACCAATATCTAGTGGACTCAGATCTGACCTCTCCCCAAGAATTGGGAAAGAAGGCATACAAATGGGTCAGAACAAGAGTGAACAGAAAAGTTCATACAGGGGGTTACAAGGATGGCAAGAAGAAGGATGGTAAGTCTTCAGACAAGGGTGGGGACAAATCTAAAAATTAGTCTTCATCAGGCCCACAAAAACACTCTGGTGGGGGTGGTGGGTCCAAATCCTCTTCTAATCAAGTAAAGAAACCATGGTGCTATTTATGTAAAGTAAAAGGCCATTGGACAACTGATGCCAGTTGTCCAAAGAAAAGCACCAAGCCTCCCACTACCACAACTCCTACTGCTACACCTAGTGCCCCTAGTAATAGCAGTGGTGGTGGGAGAAAACCTACTAATAGCCAATCCAAGGGAGTAGCTGGGCTCACTTTTGGTAATTAAGTTGGAGTTGGTCTTGTTAGGGAGACCACAGAGGATGTACTAGTCTCTGAAGGTGCCATTGATTTGGCCACCTTGGTTGCTTGTCCCCTTAATATGGATAAGTACAAGCAACTTCCCATAATAAATGGTGTTGAGGTTCAGGCCTACAGGGACACAGGTGCCAGTGTTACCATGTGTAGGAGGCTGGACTGGCTTGTAGTGAGTACCAAGGGGTACTTACACCTTGCACCAGGCCCAGGTATCCCTTATTAGTGTATAGGGTGTCTAGCAGCTTAGGCTGATAGATAATGGTAGCTCAGCAGAGCAGCTTAGGCTGAACTAGGAGACGAGTGAAGTTCCTACAGTACCACTAGTGTCACTTGCACAATATCATAAGAAAACACAATACACAGATACACTAAAAATAAAGGTACTTCATTTTTATAACAATATGCCAAAGTATCTCAGTGAGTACCCTCAGTATGAGGATATCAAATATACACAAGATATATGTACACAATACCAAAAATATGCAGTATAGTAATAGAAAACAGTGCAAACAATGTATAGTTACAATAGGATCCAATGGGGGCACATAGGGATAGGGGCAACACAAACCATATACTTTAGAAGTGGAATGCGAACCACGAATGGACCCCAAACCTATGTGAGCTCGTAGAGGGTCGCTGGGACTGTAAGGAAACAGTGAGGGTTAGAAAAATAGCCCACCCCAAGACCCTCAAAAGTAGGCGTAAAGTGCACCTAAGTTCCCCAGAGAGCACAGAAGTCGTGATAGGGGAATTCTGCAAGGAAGACCAACACCAGCAATTCAACAACAACGGATTTCCAGACGAGAGTACCTGTGGAACAAGGGGACCAAGTCCAAGAGTCACACTCAAGTCGGGAGTGGGCAGATGCCCAAGAAATGCCAGCTGAGGATGCAAAGAAGCTGCCACCGGATGGTAGAAGCTGAGTATTCTGCAAGATCGAAGAGGACTAGGAACTTCCCCTTTGGAGGATGGATGTCCCACTTCGTGAAGAAGCTTGCAGAGGTGCTCCCGTGCAGAAATACTGCAAACAAGCCTTGCTAGCTCCAACGGTCGCGTTAGGGTTTTTGGATGCTGCTGTGGCCCAGGAGGGACCCAACCTGGGCCAAACCTCCTTTTCTAGCTATTTAGGGTCTCTGCTTTGGGGAATTCCTTAGATAATGAATGCAAGAGCTCACCAGTGTTCCTCTGCATCTCTCTCTTCACCTTCTGCCAAGGAATCGACTGCTGACCACGCTGGAAGCCTGCAAAACTGCAACAAAGTAGCAAAGACGACTACTGCGACCTTGTAACGCTGATCCTGCCGCCTTCTCAACTGTTTTCCTGGTGGTGCATGCTGTGGGGGTAGTCTACCTCCTCTCTGCACTAGAGGCTCCGAAGAAATCTCCCGTGGGTCAACGGAATCTTCCCCCTACAACCGCAGGCACCAAAGAACTGCATCACTGGTCCCCTGGGTCTCCTCTCAGCACGACGAGCGAGGTCCCTTCAATCCAGCAACTGTGTCCAAGTGACTCCCACAGTCCAGTGACTCTTCAGTCCAAGTTTGGTGGAGGTAAGTCCTTGTCTCCCCACGCCAGACTGCATTGCTGGGAACCGCGACTTTTGCAGCTACTCCGGCCTCTGTGCACTTCTGGCGGAAATCCTTTGTGCACAGCCAAGCCTGGGTCCACGGCACTCTAACCTGCATTGCACGACTTTCTAAGTTGGTCTCCGGCGACGTGGGACTCCTTTGTGGAACTTCAGGTGAGCACTGTTTCACTCTTCTTTGTAGTGCCTGTTCCGGCACTTGTGCGGGCGCTGCCTGCTTCTGAGAGGGTTCCTTGTCTTGCTCGACGCCCCCTCTGTCCCCAGACGCAATTGGCGACATCCTGGTCCCTCCTGGGCCACAGCAGCATCCAAAAACACTAACTGCATGATTTGCAGCTAGCAAGGCTTGTTGCTGGTCTTTCGGCGGGAAAATACTTCTGCACAACTCTCCTCTGCATGCGGGATCCATCCTCCAAAGGGGAAGTCTCTAGCCCTTGTCGTTCCTGCAGAATCCTCAACTTCTACTGTCCAGTAGCAGCTTCTTTGCACCCACAGCTGGCATTTCCTGGGCATCTGCCCATCTCCGACTTGCTTGTGACTTTTGGACTTGGTCCCCTTCTTCCACAGGTACCCTCGACTGGAAATCCATCGTTGTTGCATTGCTGGTTTGTGTCTTTCCTGCAGAATTCCCCTATCACGACTTCTATGTCCTTTGGGGAACTTTAGTGCACTTTGCACTCACTTTTCATGGTCTTGGGGTGGGCTATTTTTCTATCCCTTACTATTTTCTAATAGTCCCAGCGACCCTCTACAAGGTCACATAGGTTTGGGGTCCATTCGTGGTTCGCATTCCACTTTTGGAGTATATGGTTTGTGTTGCCCCTATCCCTATGTGTCCCCATTGCATCCTATTGTAACTATACATTGTTTGCACTGTTTTCTAAGACTATACTGCATATTTTTGGTATTGTGTACATATATCTTGTGTGTATTTGCTATCCTCATACTGAGGGTACACTCTGAGATACTTTGGCATATTGTCATAAAAATAAAGTACCTTTATTTTTAGTATATCTGTGTATTGTGTTTTCTTATGATATTGTGCAAGTGACACCAGTGGTACTGTAGGAGCTTCACTCGTCTCCTAGTTCAGCCTAAGCTGCTCTGCTAAGCTACCATTATCTATCAGCCTATGCTGCTAGACACCCTATACACTAATAAGGGATAACTGGGGCTGGTGCAAGGTGTAAGTACCCCTTGGTACTCACTTCAAGCCAGTCCAGCCTCCTACAACAGTGACACAAATACAAGAGATAGGTGCAGAAGGGGTTCCAGAGGGATCCCCACCGTACGGTCTCTATCCTTTTCTGCCAGCGGCCGAATACCAGGATCAAGAATGAAAGAGCGATGGATACAGGAGGTAGGATGTAATTGGGAAAACATGGGAGGAAATATTTTATAATGTGCTGAAGAAAGGCCTTGCCCCGGATATACAGACACATTTGGATGGAGGGGTGGGAATTGAGGCTAAACCGTGGCCAGAAATACAGGCGCACATAATACCTTACTGCAAACGAAAGCAAGAGAAGGACAAAGAGAGAACGGAGCAAGCAGAGAGAACTACTGCCAAATTAGTGCAACAAAAAGTTAAGAAACTGAGCACTGAAGGAGCGCTTGTGACCGTACCATCAGCGGCTGTCGCAACGCCAGTGCGAGGGCAAATACCAGGAGGTCAAGGAGTAAGTGAAATAGGGAGATGGCAAGAAGGTCCAGTAGGAGAACAAGGAGCAATGCAGGGAAGAAGACAAGGAGGATTCAGAGGGGGGCCGTCATGCTTCTATTGCGGCAGGATGGGACATTTTGTAAGATAGTGCAGAACTAAAAGGATTGATGAGCGTATGCAGGGATGAGCCACTCCGCAAAGACAAGTTGCAAGGTCACCGCAGATGCAATGGGGACCACAATGGGTACCACAACAATATACAAGACAAGAGGGTCCCCAGCCCCCTCAAGCTCAGTGGATGGTACTTCAGGGACCACCACAGCAACAGGTGCCGCAGAGTGCCAGTAACCCCATAACTGGACAAGTGAAGGGGCAGGTAGGAGTAGTGGTGGTGCAAGGAGGTAATCCCTTTTACGTGCCGCCCCAAGTATCTGGTGGGGTGCAGACACCCAATTATATACAATGACAACGCCCACAGATAACAACTATGGCCCTCATTACGAGCCTGGCGGTCTGTGACCGCCAGGCTCGCGGTTGGCGGGAGCACCGCCGACAGCCCGGCGGTGCCCCGCAGGGCATTCTGACCGCAGCGCTTTGGCCGCGGTCAGTGCAGGAAAACCGGCGGTCTCCCGCTGCCCGTTGGAATCCTCCAAGGCGGCGCAGCTTGCTGCGCCGCCGAGGGGATTCCGACCCCCCCTACCGCCATCCAGTTCCCGGCGGTCCGCCCGCCGGGAACCGGATGGCGGTAGGGGGGGTCGCGGGGCCCCCGTAAGAGGGCCCCTAAATGTATTTCACTGTCTGCTGCGCAGACAGTGAAATACGCGACCGGTGCAACTGCACCCGTCGCACAGCTTCCACTCCGCCGGCTCGATTCCGAGCCGGCTTCATCGTGGAAGCCTCTTTCCCGCTGGGCTGGCGGGCGGCCTGAAGGCGGCCGCCCGCCAGCCCAGCGGGAATGTCAGAATTACCGCCGCGGTCTTTCGACCGCGGAACGGTAACCTGACGGCGGGACTTTGGCGGGCGGCCTCCGCCGCCCGCCAAGGTCAGAATGAGGGCCTATGTGTCCAATACTATCGGTAACCCACAGATCAGAGGAGGAACCCACTGTGATGGTAGGCATAGAAGGTCGCCCCGATCAGTTTTTAATCAACACTGGGGCCACCAAATGTTGCATAAATGAAGGTACGTTACCACTCTTGTGTAATTCAATTGACACACAAGGGTTCTCTGGGGCTGTCAGACAGGTTCCTTTTACTCATTCAGGGAACATGACTGTGGGTGATACACAAATTGATGAGCCATTGTTATACTCTCCTGTCAATCTTTTGGGGAGAGATTTAATGAGTAAATTAAACATGACCATTTCATTTTTGAAAGATGGATCAATGGTTTGTTATACGCCTGGTGTTACGCCAGGTAGGATATTGTCTCTCCTTTCTCGTGAAGAATCTAGACAGCAGGTTAGAGCAGTGCCAGTAGACACAGAGGCTTTTCTGTGGGGCATATATGCTCTGATAGCGCATACACCAGCGTTGCAGGGGAAAACAGTGCAGTTACCAAAAGAATTAGTGATTCAGTCATGCAAACCAATAGAGCCAATGGTAGAACGAGAGATGGCACTGAGTATATCAGCTCTTGAATTAAGGCCAACATATGCTGTGCTTATTGCATTTGACAAAGGACAGGGATGTGGGCATCATCAGTGTTCACAGATCTTGGGTAAAAACTGAGAGATATCTCAGATGAGGAATTGTTCCGTGAACACCCCGTAAGTGGAACAGTTGTGTATGAAATGGACATTTCTCATAGAATGCAGGTGCAGGATAAAACCGTGTCAAACAATGTATCAGGCATAACAGTGAAAGAAAGAGATTTGGCAAAGGCACCAGAAGTGTTGTGGACAAAAGGACCACATGATGTGTGTTTCATTAAAGGAGCTGAGCCTGTTAAGATTACACTGAAACCTGGAGCTATATTGCCCAGGATACGCCAGTGCTCTCAGTCCAAAGAAGCAGAGGAAGGTATTTTACCTACCATTCAGGCGATACGTGAGCAGGGGGTGATATATGAAAGACCGACGCTGTAGGAGGCTGGCCTGGCTTGTGGTGGGTACCAAAGGTACTTACACCTTGTGCCAGGTCCAGTTATCCCATATTAGTAGAATGGAGGAGTTTCTAGCAGCTAGGCTGATAGAAGGTAGCTATGGCAAAGCAGCTTAGGCTGAACTAGGAGACATGCAAAGCTTCTACTATACTACTTATATCATATGCACAAAATCATAAGAAAATACAATACACAGAGTTACTAAAAATAAAGGTAATTTATTTTTATGACAATATGCCACAAGTATCTCAGTGAGTACCCTCAGTAAGAAGGTAAGTAATAAACACAAGTTATATGTACACAAACCCAAAACAGGTAAGTAAGAGTCAGAAAAGTAATGCAAACAGTGTAGAATTACAATAGGTTGCAATAGGAGAACATAGGTATAGGGGCAACACAAACCATATACTCCAAAAGTGGAATGCGAATCACCAATGGACCCCAGACCTATGTGAGCTTGTAGAGGGTCGCTGGGACTGTAAGAAAACAGTCAGGGTGTCGAAGATACCCCACCCCAAGACCCTGAAAAGTAGGAGTAAAGTACACCTACTACCCCAAAAGAGAACAATAGTCGTGTTAGGGGGATTCTGCAAGAGCAACAAACACCAGCAGTGCACTGACAAGGGATTTCCGGACCTGAGGACCTGCAAGGCAAGGGGACCAAGTCCAATAGTCACAATAGTGTCCAGGGGGGGCAGAAGCCCAGGAAACCTCGGATGAAGGTGCAAGGAAGCTGCCTCTGGATGGAAGAGGCTTGGATTTCTGATAGAATGAAGAGGTCTAGGAACTTCTCCTTTGGAAGACAGAATGTAGGAGGTTGGCCTGGCTTGTAGTGGGTACCAGAGGTACTTACACCTTGTGCCAGGTCCAGTTATCCCTTATTAGTTTCTAGCAGCTTAGGCTGATAGAAGGTAGCTATGGCAAAGCAGCTCAGGCTGAACTAGGAGTCATGTAAAGCTCCTACTATACCACTGGTGGCATATGCACAATATCATAAGAAAACACAACACACAGAGTTACTAAAAATGAAGGTTCTTTATTTTTATGATAATATACCAAAAGTGTATCAGTGAGTACCCTCAGGATGAGGATAAGTTGTATACACAAGATATATGTACACAAACCAAAATTAGGTAAGTAATAGCAAGAAAAGTAATGCAAGCAGTGTAGAATTACAGTAGATTGCAATAGGAGCACATAGGTATAGGGCAACACAAACCATATACTCCAAAAGTGGAATGCGAACCACGAATGGACCCCAAACCTATGTGAGCTTGTAGAGGGTCGCTGGGACTGTAAGAAAACAGTGAGGGTTAGAAAAATAGCCCACCCTAAGACTCTGAAAGGTAGGTGTAAAGTGGACCTACTACCCCCAGAGAGCACAGAAGTCGTGATAGGGGGATTCTGCAGGAAGAACAAACACCAGCAATGCAACAACAGAGGATTTCCGGACCTGAATACTTGTAAGACAAGGGGACCAAGTCCATTAGTCGCGACAGTGTCGAGAATGAGCAGGAGCCCATTACCTATGTGCTCCTATTGCAATCTATTGTAACTTTACACGGCTTGCATTACTTCCTTTTCCTTTTACTGCATATTTTTGGTATTGTGTACATATATCTTGTGTATATTTGGCACTCACTGAGATAGTTTTGGCATATTGTCTTACAAATAAAGTACCTTTATTTTTAGTATATCTGTGTATTGTGTTTTCTTATTGTGCATATGACACCAGTGGTATAGTAGGAGCTTTGCATGTCTCCTACTTCAGCCTAAGCTGCTCTGCTATAGCTACCTTCTATCAGCCTAAGCTGCTAGAAACACCTCTTCTACACTAATAAGGGATAACTGGACCTGGTACAGAGTGTAAGTACCCCTTGGTACCCACTACAAACCAGGCCAGCCTCCTACACTGGTTGTGCAGCGGTGGGATAAGTACTTGTAACTACTTACCACTTTGTCATTTTGTACCTTTCATAAGAGAATAATATACAAAACAAGTTCATTGTATGTACACCTAACCAAAAACTTTTGCTTTTCTTCTCTTACACTTTCTGCTAAGTGCTGAAAAGTACTTCTAAAACTTTCTAAAAGTTAGAAAAAGTTTTTTTTTTCTGTTCTTTAAAAAGTCCTGAAACTTTGTCTCTCTTCTCACTGTCCATAAACCTTCTTCTATCATGTCTGATGTAGGAACTTCTCTTAAAATGGTCAATACAACATATGACAATCTTAACTTTAAGAGCCTAAGGAGTCTCTGCATTGTTAGTGGTTTAGTGGTAGGAAAGAACCCTTCTAGAGAATTTCTGTTTAACATGCTCATTGAGAATGATAAGTCCCTAGCTGGCACTTCAACTGAGAAGTTAGTAGATAGCTCCTCTCTGACTCAGGGGAGCCCATTGAGGGAGGTGTACAGGGTTCTCTTCCAAATCTGGCCCTTAGCAGACCACATAGCAATACTGGTAGTAACAGAAGATCTCATCATAGTAGGGATGTTTTTGTTCCTGAAGGCCAGGTTGTTAAAGTGCAAGCTGTTAGGGACAGGTCTCCCTCTGTTAATTCCAACATATCCTCAGTATTCAAGCATTCCCAACCCACCCACCCTGAAGACAAAATGTTAGAAACGGAACTCAACAAGTTGAGAGTGGAAGAGACCAGACTGAAGCTTAAACAGCAACAGCTGCCTCTAGACAGGGAATCCCTAGATCTGGAGAAGGAGAGACAGAGGTTGGGGTTTGGACCCCATGGTGGCAGCAGCAGCATTCCTGATAGCAATCCTGTGAAAGAGCATGATTCCAGGAATCTGCACAATAGTTCCCCCTTACAAAGAGGGGGATGACATTAACAAGTGGTTTGCTGCACTTGAGAGGGCCTGTATGGTACATGGGGTCCCTCAAAGGCAGTGGGCTGTTATCCTATGGCTATCTTTTAATGGAAAGGGTAGGGATAGGCTCCTTACTGTTAGAGAAAGTGATGACAATAATTTAGCAGTTTTGAAGTATACACTCTTGGAGGGATTTGGCTTAACCACTGAACAATACAGGATTAAGTTCATAGACACCAGAAAAGAGTCCTCACAAGAATGGCTAGCCTTTGTTGACTGTTCAGTGAAAGCCTTGGAAGGTGGTTACATGGCAGTAGAGTTTCTGACTATGAAAGCCTGTAAAATCTTATTCTGAGAGAGCATATTCTGAATAACTGTGTGTCTGACTTGTTACACCAATATCTGGTGGACTCAGATCTGACCTCTCCCCAAGAATTGGGAAAGAAGGCAGACAAATTGGTCAGAACAAGAGTGAACAGAAAAGTTCATACAGGGGGTGACAAGGATGGCAAGAAGAAGGATGGTAAGTCTTCGGACAAGGGTGGGGACAAATCTAAAAATGAGTCTTCATCAGGCCCACAAAAACACTCTGGTGGGGGTGGTGGGTCCAAATCCTCTTCTAATCAAGTAAAAAAGCCTTGGTGTTATTTATGTAAAGTAAAAGGCCATTGGACAAGTGATGCCAGTTGTCCAAAGAAATACACCAAACCTCCCACTACCACAACCCCTACTGCAACCTCTAGTGCCCCTAGTAATAGCAGTGGTGGTGGGAGCAAACCTACTAATAGCCAATCCAAGGGAGTAGCTGGGCTCACTTTTGGTAATTTAGTTGGGGTTGGTCTTGTTAGGGAGACCACAGAGACTGTGTTAGTCTCTGAAGGAGCCATTGATTTGGCCACCTTGGTTGCTTGTCCCCTTAATATGGATAAGTACAAGCAACTTTTCCTAATCAATGGTGTTGAGGTTCAGGCCTCCAGGGACACAAGTGCCAGTGTTACCATGGTGATAGAGAAACTGGTACACCCTGAACAACAGCTACTTGGTCACTAGTACCAAGTGACACTCTCATAACAACACTCTTAGCCACCCCATGGCTGTTGTGAATCTCAACTGGGGGTGGGGGGTGGTGGTTACTGATCCAAAGAAAGTTGTGGTTGCTTCAGATTTACCTGTAGACTGCCTACGAGGAAATGGTTTAGAGACATCAGCTTGGGCAGAAGTGGAGTTGGAGGCTCATGCAGCAATGCTGGGCATTCCTGGGCATATTTTTGCTTTGACAAGGGCTCAGGCTAAAAAGCAAAAAGGACAGGGTAACATGGATCCTGGAACAATGGACCAAGTGCTCCCTAAAGCTAGGGGTAGCAAGGGTAAATCCCTACCCACTATCCCTCCCTCTACAGATGATTCAGCTTCAGAGGAAGAAGAATTTCCTCCCTGTGCAGAACCTTCACCAGAGGAGCTGGCAGCAGACACTGCTGAGCTTTTGGGTGGATGTGGGCCTGCCAGGGAAGAGCTGAGTGTGGCACAGCAATCCTGTCCCACATTAGAGGGTCTCAGACAGCAAGCTGTCAAGCAGCAAAATGGGGATGTCAGTGACTCACATAGAGTTTACTGGGAGGACAAACTCTTGTACACAGAGGAAAGGGACCCAAAACCTGGAGCAGCCAGGAGATTGGTCATTCCCCTGCAGTACAGAGAGTTCCTCCTAACTCTGGCACATGACATTCCCTTGGCTGGGCATTTGGGCCAGATTAAAACATGGGAAAGGTTTGTTCCCCTGTTTCACTGGCCTAGGATGTCAAAGGACACGAAAGATTTTTGTAAGTCTTGTGTGACCTGCCAAGCCAGTGGCAAGACTGGTGGCACTCCAAAGGCTCCCCTTATTCCACTACCTGTGGTTTGTGTTCCCTTTGAAAGGGTAGGGGTCGACATAGTTGGCCCCCTTGACCCTCCTACTGCTTCAGGCAATAGGTTTATCCTGGTGATAGTGGACCATGCCACAAGATATCCTGAAGCTATTCCTCTAAGGACCACTACAGCACCTGCAGTGGCAAAAGCCCTCCTGGGAATCTTTGCCAGGGTGGGTTTTCCAAAAGAGGTTGTGTCAGACAGGGTTAGCAACTTTATGTCTGCACACTTGAAGGCTATGTGGAAGGAATGTGGTGTAACATACAAATTCACCACACCTTATCATCCACAAACAAATGGACTGGTAGAGAGGTTTAATAAAACTCTCAAAGGAATGATAATGGGACTCCCTGAAAAACTCAGGAGGAGATGGGATGTCCTGTTACCTTGCCTCCTTTTTGCTTACAGGGAGGTACCCCAGAAAGGAGTGGGCTTCAGCCCCTTTGAACTCCTATTTGGGCACCCTGTAAGAGGTCCTCTAACACTTGTGAAGGAGTGTTGGGAACAACCTTTAAAAGCTCCTAAGCATGATATAGTGGACTATGTACTTGGCCTAAGATCCAGAATGGCGGAGTACATGAAAAAGGCCAGTAAAAACCTTCAAGCAGGCCAAGAGCTCCAAAAGCAATGGCATGACCAGAAGGCTGTTCTGATTCAGTACCAACCAGGACATAAGGTGTGGGTATTGGAGCCTGTGGCCCCAAGAACACTCCAAGACAAATGGAATGGACCCCATCTCATTGTTGAAAAGAAGGGGGAGGTCACCTACTTGGTTGACCTAGGCACTACCAGGAGTCCCCTTAGGGTGCTCCATGTCAACGGCCTAAAACCCTACTATGACAGGGCTGATCTCACCCTGCTCATGGCAACAGATGAGGGACAGGAAGAAGAGAGTGACCCTCTTCCTGATCTCTTCTCTTCCACAGAACAGGATGCTCTAGTGGAAGGTGGAGTTTTGGCAGACTGTCTTCCTGCTGAGCAGAAAGACAACTGCATAAATCTCCTAGGTCAGTTTTCTGAACTCTTTTCAACTGTGCCAGGCACCACATCTTGGTGTGAGCACACAATAGATACTGGAGACAGCATGCCTGTCAAGAGTACAATCTGTAGGCAGCCTGACCATGTCAGGGACTGCATAAGACAAGAAGTTCAGAAAATGCTTGAACTAGGAGTGGTTGAACATTCTGAAAGCCCATGGGCCTCTCCTGTGGTGCTTGTACCAAAGCCTCACTCAAAAGATGGAAAAAGGGAGTTGAGGTTTTGTGTAGATTACAGAGGTCTCAACCAGGTAACAAAAACTGATGCTCACCCTATACCCAGGGCAGATGAGGTCATAGATACACTGGCATCTGCCAAGTATCCAAGCACCTTTGATGTGACTGCAGGGTATTGGCAGATCAAATTATTAGAGGATGCTAAAGCAAAAACTGCATTTTGGACGATTGGAGGGCACTACCAATTCACAGTAATGCCCTTTGGTTTGAAAAATGCACCTGCCACTTTTCAGAGGTTGGAGAATACAGTCCTGCAAGGGTTGGAGGCTTTCAGTGCAGCATATCTGGACGATATAGCTGTCTTTAGCTCCACCTGGGATGATCACCTGGTCCACCTGTGGAAAGTTTTGGAGGCCCTGCAAAAGGCAGGCCTCACTATCAAGGCTTCAAAGTGCCAGATAGGGGAGGAGAAAGGGGTTTATCTGGGTAACCTGGTAGGTGGAGAACAGATTGCACCACTTTAGGGGAAAATCCAGACAATCATGGATTGGGTTCCCCCTACAACTCAGACCCAAGTGAGAGCCTTCCTAGGCCTCACTGGGTATTACAGGAGATTCATTAAAAACTATGGCTCCTTTGCAGCCCCACTTAATGATCTCACTAGCAAGAAGATGCCTAAAAAGGTATTGTGGACAGCTAGCTGTCAGAAAGATTTTGAGGAGCTCAAACAGGCCATGTGCACTGCACCTTTCTTAAAAAGCCCATGTTACTCTAAGAAATTCATTGTTCAAACTGATGCATCTGAATTAGGGGTAGGGGCAGTCTTATCACAACTCAATTCTGAGGGCCAGGATCAACCTGTTGCTTTTATCAGCAGGAGGTTGACCCCTAGAGAAAAGCGTTGGTCTGCCATACAGAAGGAGGCCTTTGCTGTAGTCTTGGCACTGAAGAAGTTGAGGCCATACCTGTTTGGCACTCACTTCATTGTTCAGACAGAACACAAACCTCTACTTTGGCTAAAACAAATGAAAGGTGAAAAACCTAAATTGTTGAGGTGGTCCCTATCTCGACAGGGAATGTACTATACAGTGGAACATAGACCTGTGTGTACCCACTCCAATGCAGATGGACTCTCCAGATATTTCCACTTAGACAATGAAGCAATGAAGACTCATCAGGTCATGGCTAGTCTGATTGTCCTTCGTTTGGGGGGGGCGTTGTGTAGGGAAGTGCCATCTTGTCTGTCATGTTACCCCCATATTTCACTGTATATATGTTGTTTTGGTGTATGTGTCACTGGGACCCTGCCAGCCAGGGCCCCAGTGCTCATAAGTGTGCCCTGTATGTGTTCGCTGTGTGATGACTAACTGTCTCACTGAGGCTCTGCTAACCAGAACGTCAGTGGTTATGCTCTCTCTGCTTTCTAAATTGTCACTAACAGGCTAGTGACCAATTTCACAAATTCACATTGGCATACTGGAACACCCTTATAATTCCCTAGTATATGGTACTGAGGTACCCAGGGTATTGTGGTTCCAGGAGATCCCTATGGGCTGCAGCATTTATTTAGCCACCCATAGGGAGATATGACAATTCTTACACAGACCTGCCAGTGCAGCCTGAGTGAAATAACGTCCACGTTATTTCACAGCCATTTACCACTGCACTTAAGTTACTTATAAGTCACTTATATGTCTAACCTACACCTGGTGAAGGTTGGGTGCAAAGTTACTTAGTGTGTGGGCACCCTGGCACTAGCCAAGGTGCCCCCACATTGTTCAGGGCAAATTCCCAGGACTTTGTGAGTGAGTGACACCATTTTAAGCGTGCACTATACATAGGTCACTACCAATGTATAGCGTCACAATGGTAACTCCGAACATGGCCATGTAACATGTCTAAGATTATGGAATTGTCACCCCAATGCAAATCTGGCATTGGGGAGACAATTCCATGATCCCCCGGGTCTCTGGCACAGAACCCGGGTACTGCCAAACTGCCTTTCTGGGGTCTCCACTGCAGCTGTAGCTGCTGCCAACCCCTCAGACAGGTTTCTGCCCTCCTGGGGTCCAGGCAGCCCTGGTCCAGGAAGGCAGAACAAAGGATTTACTCTGAGAGAGGGTGTGACACCCTCTCCCTTTGGAAATAGGTGTGATGGCTGGGGAGGAGTAGCCTCCCCCAGCCTCTGGAAATGCTTTATTGGGCACAGATGGTGCCCATCTCTGCATAAGCCAGTCTACACCGGTTTAGGGATCCCTCAGCCCTGCTCTGGTGCAAAATTGGACAAAGGAAAGGGGAGTGACCACTCCCCTGACCTGCACCTCCCAGGGGAGGTGCCCAGAGCTCCTCCAGTGTGCCCCAGACCTCTGCCATCTTGGAAACAGAGGTGTTGCTGGCACACTGGACTGCTCTGAGTGGCCAGTGCCATCAGGTGATGTCAGAGACTCCTTCTGATAGGCTCTTACCTTTCTTACTACCCTATCCTCCTTCCTAGGTAGCCAAACCTCCTTTTCTGGATATTTAGGGTCTCTGCTTTGGGGAATTCTTCAGATACCGAATGCAAGAGCTCACCAGAGTTCCTCTGCATTTCCCTCTTCACCTTCTGCCAAAGGATCGACCGCTGACTGCTCAGGACGCCTGCAAAACCACAACAAAGTAGCAAAGACGACTACTGCAACCTTGTATCGCTTCATCCTGCCGGCTTTCTCACCTGTTTCCTGGTGGTGCATGCTCTGGGGGTAGCCTGCCTCCCTCTTGCACCTGGAGCTCTGAAGAAATTTCCCATGGGTCGACAGAATCTTCCCCCTGTAACCGCAGGCAACAAAAGACTGCATCACCGGTCCTCTGGGTCCCCTCTCAGCACGACGAGCGTGGTCCCTGAGTAGGAAAGTACCATCTTGCCTGGCATGTTACCCCCATATTTCACTGTATATATGTTGTTTTAGTTGAATGTGTCACTGGGACCCTGCCAGCCAGGGCCCCAGTGCTCATAAGTGTGCCCTTTATGTGTTACCTGTGTTATGACTAACTGTCTCACTGAGGCTCTGCTATCCAGAACCTCAGTGGTTATGCTCTCTCATTTCTTTCCAAATTGTCACTAACAGGCTAGTGACCAATTTCACCAATTTACATTGGCATACTGGAACACCCTTATAATTCCCTAGTATATGGTACTGAGGTACCCAGGGTATTGGGGTTCCAGGAGATCCCTATGGGCTGCAGCATTTCTTTTGCCACCCATAGGGAGCTCTGACAATTCTTACACAGGCCTGCCCTTGCAGCCTGCGTGAAATAACGTCCACGTTATTTCACAACCATTTACCACTGCACTTAAGTAACTTATAAGTCACCTATATGTCTAACCTTTACCTGGTAAAGGTTGGGTGCTAAGTTACTTAGTGTGTGGGCACCCTGGCACTAGCCAAGGTTCTCCCACATTGTTCAGGGCAAATTCCCCGGACGTTGTGAGTGCGGGGACACCATTACACTCGTGCACTATACATATGTCACCACATATGTATAGCTTCACAATGGTAACTTCGAACATGGCCATGTAACATGTCTAAGATCATGGAATTGTCACCCCAATGCCATTCTGGCATTGGGGAGACAATTCCATGATCCCCTGAGTCTCTAGCACAGATCCGGGTACTGCCAAACTACCTTTCCCGGGGTTTCACTGCAGCTGCTGCCAACCTCTCAGACAGGTTTCTGCCCTCCTGGGGTCCAGCCAGGCTTTGCTCAGGAAGGCAGAACAAAGGACTTCCTCAGAGAGAGGGTGTTACACCCTCTCCCTTTGGAAAAAGGTGTTAGGGCTGGGGAGCAGTAGCCTCCCCCAGCCTCTGGAAATGCTTTCATGGGCACAGATTGTGCCCATTTCTGCATAAGCCAGTCTACACCGGTTCAGGGACCCCTCAGCCCTGCCCTGGCGCGAAACTGGACAAAGGAAAGGGGAGTGACCACTCCCCTGACCTGCACCTCCCCTGGGAGGTGCCCAGAGGTCCTCCAGTGTGCTCCAGACCTCTGCCATCTTGGAAACAGAGGTGCTGCTGGCACACTGGACTGCTCTGAGTGGCCAGGGCCAGCAGGTGACGTCAGAGACTCCTTCTGATAGGCTCCTTCAGGTGTTGCTAGCCTATCCTCTCTCCTAAGTAGCTAAACCCTCTTTTCTGGCTATTTAGGGTCTCTGCTTTGGGGAATTCCTTAGATAACGAATGCAAGAGCTCATCAGAGTTCCTCTGCATCTCTCTCTTCACCTTCTGCCAAGGAATCGACTGCTGACCGCGCTGGAAGCCTGCAAAACTGCAACAAAGTAGCAAAGACGACTACTGCAACTCTGTAACACTGATCCTGCCGCCTTCTCGACTGTTTTCCTGGTGGTGCATGCTGTGGGGGTAGTCTGCCTCCTCTCTGCACTAGAAGCTCTGAAGAAATCTCCCGTGGGCCGACAGAATCGTCCCCCTGCAACCACAGGCACCAAAGAACTGCATTACCGGTACCCTGGGTCTCCTCTCAGCACGATGAGCGAGGTCCCTTGAATCCAGCAACTCTGTCCAAGTGACTCCCACAGTCCAGTGACTCTTCAGTCCAAGTTTGGTGGAGGTAAGTCCTTGCCTCCCCACACCAGACTGCATTGCTGGGAACCGCGACTTTTGCTGCTACTCCGGCCTCTGTGCACTTCCGGCAGAAATCCTTTGTGCACAGCCAAGCCTGGGTCCACGGCACTCTAACCTGAATTGCACGACTTTCTAAGTTGTCCTCCGACGGCGTGGGACTCCTTTGTGCAACTTCGGTGGAGCACTGTTTCACTCCTCTTTGTAGTGCCTGTTCTGGCACTTCTGCGGGTGCTGCCTGCTTCTGAGAGGTCTCCTTGTATTGCTCGACACCCCCTCTGTCCCCAGACGCAATTGGCGACATGCTGGTTTTTGGATGCTGCTGTGGGCCAGGAGCGACCAGGATGTCGCCAATTGCGTCTGGGGACAGAGGGGGCGTCGAGCAATACAAGGAGACCTCTCAGAAGCAGGCAGCACCCGCAGAAGTGCCAGAACAGGCACTACAAAGAGGAGTGAAACAGTGCTCCACCGAAGTTGCACAAAGGAGTCCCACGCCGTCGGAGGACAACTTAGAAAGTCGTGCAATTCAGGTTAGAGTGCCGTGGACCCAGGCTTGGCTGTGCACAAAGGATTTCTGCCGGAAGTGCACAGAGGCCGGAGTAGCAGCAAAAGTCGCGGTTCCCAGCAATGCAGTCTGGTGTGGGGAGGCAAGGACTTACCTCCACCAAACTTGGACTGAAGAGTCACTGGACTTTGGGAGTCACTTGGACAGAGTTGCTGGATTCAAGGGACCTCGCTCATCGTGCTGAGAGGAGACCCAGGATGCCGGTAATGCAGTTCTTTGGTGCCTGCGGTTGCAGGGGGACGATTCTGTCGGCCCACTAGAGATTTCTTCAGAGCTTCTAGTGCAGAGAGGAGGCAGACTACCCCCACAGCATGCACCACCAGGAAAACAGTCGAGAAGGCGGCAGGATCAGTGTTACAGAGTTGCAGTAGTCGTCTTTGCTACTTTGTTGCTGTTTTGCAGGCTTCCAGCGCGGTCAGCAGTCGATTCCTTGGCAGAAGGTGAAGAGAGAGATGCAGAGGAACTCTGATGAGCTCTTGCATTCGTTATCTAAGGAATTCCCCAAAGCAGAGACCCTAAATAGCCAGAAAAGAGGGTTTAGCTACTTAGGAGAGAGGATAGGCTAGCAACACCTGAAGGAGCCTATCAGAAGGAGTCTCTGACGTCACCTGCTGGCCCTGGCCACTCAGAGCAGTCCAGTGTGCCAGCAGCACCTCTGTTTCCAAGATGGCAGAGGTCTGGAGCACACTGGAGGACCTCTGGGCACCTCCCAGGGGAGGTGCAGGTCAGGGGAGTGGTCACTCCCCTTTCCTTTGTCCAGTTTCGCGCCAGGGCAGGGCTGAGGGGTCCCTGAACCGGTGTAGACTGGCTTATGCAGAAATGGGCACAATCTGTGCCCATGAAAGCATTTCCAGAGGCTGGGGGAGGCTACTGCTCCCCAGCCCTAACACCTTTTTCCAAAGGGAGAGGGTGTAACACCCTCTCTCTGAGGAAGTCCTTTGTTCTGCCTTCCTGGGCCAAGCCTGGCTGGACCCCAGGAGGGCAGAAACCTGTCTGAGGGGTTGGCAGCAGCTGCTGTGAAACCCCTGAAAAGGCAGTTTGGCAGTACCCGGGTCTGTGCTAGAGACCCGTGGGATCATGGGATTGTGCCAACAATGCCAGGATCACATTGAGGGGGCAATTCCATTATCTTAGACATGTTACATGGCCATATTCGGAGTTACCATTGTGAAGCTACATATAGGTAGTGACCTATATGTAGTGCACGCGTGTAATGGTGTCCCCGCACTCACAAAGTCCGGGGAATTTGCCCTGAACAATGTGGGGGCACCTTGGCTAGTGCCAGGGTGCCCACACACTAAGTAACTTAGCACCCAACCTTTACCAGGTAAAGGTTAGACATATAGATGACTTATAAGTTACTTAAGTGCAGTGGTAAATGGCTGTGAAATAACATGGACGTTATTTCACTCAGGCTGCAGTGGCAGGCCTGTGTAAGAATTGTCAGAGCTCCCTATGGGTGGCAAAAGAAATGCTGCAGCCCATAGGGATCTCCTGGAACCCCAATACCCTGGGTACCTTAGTACCATATACTAGGGAATTATAAGGGTGTTCCAGTATGCCAATGTAAATTGGTGAAATTGGTCACTAGCCTGTTAGTGACAATTTGGAAAGGAATGAGAGAGCATAACCACTGAGGTTCTGGATAGCAGAGCCTCAGTGAGACAGTTAGGCATCACACAGGGAACACATACATATAAGTCACAGACTTATGAGCACTGGGGTCCTGACTAGCAGGGTCCCAGTGACACATAACAAACATACTGAAAACATAGTGTTTTCACTATGGGCACTGGGCCGTGGCTGGCAGGATCCCAGTGAAACAGTGAAAACACCCTGACATACACTCACAAACAGGCCAAAAGTGGGGGTAACAAGGCTAGAAAGAGGCTAATTTCTCACACCAAGCTGATGTCTCTAAATCGTTCCCTAGAAGAAAGTCTACAGGTAAATCGGAGGCAACCACAACTTTCTTTGGACCAGTAACCCCCCCCCCAGTTGAGATTCACAACAGCCATGGGGTGGCTAAGAGTGTTGTTATGAGCTTCTGTCACTTGGTACTGCTGACCAAGTAGGTGTTGTTCTGGGTGGACCAGTTTCTCTATCACCATAGTAACAGTGGCACCTGTGCCCCTTTAGGCCTGAAGCTCAACACCATTTATTAGGGGAAGTTGCTTGTACTTATCCATATTAAGGGGACAAGCAACCAAGGTGGACAAATCAATGGCACCTTCAGAGACTAACACAGCCTCTGTGGTCTCCCTAACAAGACCAACCCAACTGCATTGCCTATAGTGAGCCCAGCTACACCCTTGGATTGGCTATTTGTAGGTTTGCTCCCACCACCACTGCTATTACTAGGGCCACTAGAATTTGCAGCAGGGGTTGTGGTAGTGGGAGGTTTGGTGTTTTTCTTTGGACAACTGTAATCAGTTGCCCAATGGCCTTTGACTTTACACAAATAACACCAAGGCTTTTTAGGTTGATTATTGGAAGAGGATTTGGACCCACCAGAGGATTTTTGTGGGCCTGATGAAGACACAGTTTTACTTTTGTCCCCACCCTTGTCAGAAGAAATGCCATCCTTCTTTTTGCCATCCTTGTCACCCCCTGTATGAACGTTTCTGTTCACCCTTGTTCTGACCCATTTGTCTGCCTTCTTTCCCAATTCTTGGGGAGAGGTCAGATCCGAGTCCACTAGGTATTGGTGGATCAAGTCAGACACACAGTTATTCATAATATGCTCTCTCAGAATAAGATTATACAGGCTTTCATAGTCAGATACTTTACCGTCATGTAACCACCCCTCCAAGGCCTTCACTGAACAGTCCACAAAGTCTGTCCAGTCTTGAGAGGACTCTTTTCTGGTGTCTCTGAACTTAATCCTGTATTGTTCAGTGGTTAAGGCAAATCCATCCAAGAGTGCATCCTTCAAAACTGTAAAATTGTTAGCTTCACTTCCTATAACAGTAAGGAGCCTATCGCTGCCCTTTCCAGTGAAAGATAGCCACAAAATAGAAGCCCTCTGCCTTTGAGGGACCCCCTGTACAATACAGGCCGTCTCAAGTGCAGCAAACCACTTGTTGATGTCATCCCCCTCCTTCTAAGGGGGGCTATCTTGTTCAGATTCCTGGAATCGTGCTCTCTAACAGGATTACTATCAGGAAAACTGTTGCTGCCACCATGGGGTCCATACCCCAACCTCTGTCTTTCCTTCTCAAGGTCTAGGGATTCCCTATCTAAGCCCAGCTGTTGCTGTTTAAGCTTCAGTCTGGTCTCTTCAAGCCTCAACTTTTTGAGTTCCCTTTCTAACAAGTTATCCTAAGGGTGGGTGGGTTGGGAATGCTTTGACACAGAAGACAAGTTGGAAACTACTGAGGGGGATCTGTCACTAACTGACTGAACCCTAATAACCTGGCCTCTAGGAATAAAGGCTTCCCTACTGTGATGGGAACCTCCATTACTACCAACATTACTGGGTGTCCTGCTATGGGGCAGACCCTGTTCAGAACCATCCCCACCTGCCTCAAGGTGTTCTCCTGAGTCAGAATGGGAACCTTCTATTAACCTCTCTTCTGATGTGCCTGCTTGGGCCTCATCATTTACAATTAGCATGTTAAATAGAAACTCTTTTGTAGGGTTTTTTCCTATCACTAAACCTCTATCTAAGCAGAGACTCCTTAGGCTCTTGTAATTCAAATTGTCATTAGTTGTATTGACAGTTTTAAGAACAGAATCTACCACAGACATGATAGAAAAAAGGTTTAGAAATAGTGAGAAGGAAGAAAAAGTTTCAGAACTTTTTAAAGAACAGAGAAAAAAAACATTTTCTAACTTTTAGAAAACTTTTAGAAGTTTAAAGAAACTTTTCAGAACTTTGTAAAAAGTTTTAGAGAAGAAAAGCAAAACTTTTTGGTTAAGTGTACATACACTGAACTGTTTTGTATATGATTCTCTTATGAAAAGTACACAATGACAAAGTGGTAAGTGTAGGAGGCTGGACTGGCTTGTAGTGAGTACCAAGGGGTACTTGCACCTTGCACCAGGCCCAGTTATCCCTTATTAGTGTATAGGGTGTCTAGCAGCTTAGGCTGATAGATAATGGTAGCTTAGCAGAGCAGCTTAGGCTGAACTAGGAGACGTGTGAAGCTACTACAGTACCACCTAGTGTCATATGCACAATATCATAAGAAAACACAATACACAGTTATACTAAAAATAAAGGTACTTTATTTTTATGACAATATGCCAAAGTATCTTAGAGTGTACCCTCAGTGAGAGGATAGGAAATATACACAAGATATATATACACAATAGCAAAAATATGCAGTATAGTCTTAGAAAACAGTGCAAACAATGTATAGTTACAATAGGATGCAATGGGGAAACATAGGGATAGGGGCAACACAAACCATATACTCCAAAAGTGGAATGCGAACCACGAATGGACCCCAAACCTATGTGACCTTGTAGAGGGTCGCTGGGACTATTAGAAAATAGTGAGAGTTAGAAAAATAACCCTCCCCAAGACCCTGAAAAGTGAGTGCAAAGTGCACTAAAGTTCCCCTAAGGACAAAGAAGTCGTGTTAGAGGAATAATGCAGGAAAGACACAAACCAGCAATGCAACAACTGTGGATTTCCAATCTAGGGTACCTGTGGAACAAGGGGACCAAGTCCAAAAGTCACAAGCAAGTCGGAGATGGGCAGATGCCCAGGAAATGCCAGCTGCGGGTGCAAAGAAGCTTCTACTGGACAGAAGAAGCGGAGGTTTCTGCAAGAACGAAAAGGGCTAGAGACTTCCCCTTTGGTGGACAGATCCCTCTCGCCTTGGAGAGTCGTGCAGAAGTGTTTTCCCGCCGGAAGGACGCAACAAGCCTTGCTAGTCGCAAATCGTGCGTTTGGCGTTTTTGGACGCTGCCGGGGCCCAGGAGGGACCAGGAGGTCGCAAATTGGACCTGAAGAGAGAGGGAACGTCGAGCAAGACAAAGAGCCCTCACTGAAGCAGGTAGCATCCGGAGAAGTGCCAGAAACAGGCACTACGAGGATGCGTGAAACGGTGCTCGCCGAAGTTGCACAAAGGAGTCCCACGTCGCCGGAGACCAACTTAGAAAGTCGTGCAATGCAGGTTAGAGTGCCGTGGACTCAGGCTTGGCTGTGCACAAAGGATTTCCGCCGGAAGTGCACAGGGGCCGGAGTAGCTGCAAAGTCGCGGTTCCCAGCAATGCAGCCCAGCGAGGTGAGGCAAGGACTTACCTCCACCAAATTTGGGCTAAAGAGTCACTGGACTGTGGAGGTCACTTGGACAGAGTCGCTGGATTCGAGGGACCTCGCTCATCGTGCTGAGAGGAGACCCAAGGGACCGGTAATGCAGCTTTTTGGTGCCTGCGGTTGCAGGGGGAAGATTCCGTCGACCCACGGGAGATTTCTTCGGAGCTTCTGGTGCAGAGAGGAGGCAGGCTACCCCCACAGCATGCACAAGCAGGAAAACAGTCGAGAAGGCGGCAGGATCAGCGTTACAGAGTTGCAGTAGTCGTCTTTGCTACTATGTTGCAGGTTTGCAGGCTTCCAGCGCGGTCAGCAGTCGATTCCTTATCAGAAGGTGAAGAGGGAGATGCAGAGGAACTCGGCTGAGCTCATGCATTCGTTATCTGAAGTTTCCCCAGAGACAGAGACCCTAAATAGCCAGAAAAGAGGGTTTGGCTACCTAGGAGAGAGGATAGGCTACTAACACCTGAAGGAGCCTATCAGCAGGAGTCTCTGACGTCACCTGGTGGCACTGGCCACTCATAGCAGTCCAGTGTGCCAGCAGCACCTCTGTTTCCAAGATGGCAGAGGTCTGGAGCACACTGGAGGAGCTCTGGACACCTCCCAGGGGAGGTGCAGGTCAGGGGAGTGGTCACTCCCCTTTCCTTTGTCCAGTTTCGCACCAGAGAAGGGGCTAAGGGGTCCCTGAACCGGTGTAGACTGGCTTATGCAGAATTGGGCACCTCTGTGCCCAACAAAGCATTTCCAGAGGCTGGGGGAGGCTACTCCTCCCCTGCCTTCACACCATTTTCCAAAGGGAGAGGGTGTCACACCCTCTCTCAGAGGAAGTTCTTTGTTCTGCCATCCTGGGCCAGGCCTGGCTGGACCCCAGGAGGGCAGCTGCCTGTCTGAGGGGTTGGCAGCAGCAGCAGCTGCAGTGAAACCCCAGGAAGGGCAGTTTGGCAGTACCAGGGTCTGTGCTACAGACCACTGGGATCATGGGATTGTGCCAACTATGCCAGGATGGCATAGAGGGGGCAATTCCATGATCATAGACATGTTACATGGCCATATTCGGAGTTACCATGGTGAAGCTACATATAGGTAGTGACCTATATGTAGTGCACGCGTGTAATGGTGTCCCCGCACTCACAAAGTTCAGGGAATTGGCTCTGAACAATGTGGGGGCACCTTGGCTAGTGCCAGGGTGCCCTCACACTAAGTAACTTTGCACCTAACCTTTACCAGGTAAAGGTTAGACATATAGGTGACTTATAAGTTACTTAAGTGCAGTGTAAAATGGCTGTGAAATAACGTGGACGTTATTTCACTCAGGCTGCAGTGGCAGGCCTGTGTAAGAATTGTCAGAGCTCCCTATGGGTGGCAAAAGAAATGCTGCAGCCCATAGGGATCTCCTGGAAACCCAATACCCTGGGTACCTCAGTACCATATACTAGGGAATTATAAGGGTGTTCCAGTAAGCCAATGTAAATTGGTAAAAATGGTCACTAGCCTGTCAGTGACAATTTGGAAAGAAATGAGAGAGCATAACCACTGAGGTTCTGGTTAGCAGACCCTCAGTGAGACAGTTAGTCACTACACAGGTAACACATTCAGGCACACTTATGAGCACTGGGGCCCTGGGTTACCAGGGTCCCAGTGACACATACAACTAAAACAACATATATACAGTGAAAAATGGGGGTAACATGCCAGGCAAGATGGTACTTTCCTACACAACCCCCCCCCCCAAACGAAGGACAATAAGACTAGCCATGACCTGATGAGTCTTCATTGTCTAAGTGGAAATATCTGGAGAGTCCATCTGCATTGGAGTGGCTACTCCCAGGTCTATGTTCCACTGTATAGTCCATTCCCTGTAGGGATATGGACCACCTCAACAATTTAGGATTTTCACCTTTCATTTGTTTTAGCCAAAGTAGAGGTTTGTGGTCTGTCTGAACAATGAAGTGAGTGCCAAACAGGTATGGCCTCAACTTCTTCAGAGCCCAGACCACAGCAAAGGCCTCCCTCTCAATGGCAGACCAACGCTTTTCTCTAGGGGTCAACCTTCTACTAATAAAAGCAACAGGTTGATCCTGGCCCTCAGAATTAAGTTGTGATAGGACTGCCCCTACTCCTAATTCAGATGCATCAGCTTGGACATAGAATTTTTTAGAGTAACAAGGGCTTTTCAGGACAGGTGCAGAGCACATGGCCTGCTTCAGCTCCTCAAAAGCTTTCTGACAGTTTGCTGTCCATAATACCTTTTTAGGCATTTTCTTGGATGTGAGGTCATTAAGAGGGGCTGCAATGGAGCCGTAGTTCTTAATGAACCTCCTGTAATACCCAGTGAGGCCTAGGAAGGCTCTCATCTGAGTCTGAGTGGTAGGGGGAACCCAATCAATAATAGTTTGGATTTTCCCCTGAAGTGGTGCAATCTGTTCCCCACTGTAGGAAAGTACCATCTTGCCTGGCATGTTACCCCCATTTTTCACTGTATATATGTTGTTTTAGTTGTATGTGTCACTGGGACCCTGGTAACCCAGGGCCCCAGTGCTCATAAGTGTGCCTGAATGTGTTACCTGTGTAGTGACTAACTGTCTCACTGAGGCTCTGCTAATCAGAACCTCAGTGGTTATGCTCTCTCATTTCTTTCCAAATTGTCACTGACAGGCTAGTGACCATTTTTACCAATTTACATTGGCTTACTGGAACACCCTTATAATCCCCTAGTATATGGTACTGAGGTACCCAGGGTATTGGGGTTCCAGGAGATCCCTATGGGCTGCAGCATTTCTTTTGCCACCCATAGGGAGCTCTGACAATTCTTACACAGGCCTGCCACTGCAGCCTGAGTGAAATAACGTCCACGTTATTTCACAGCCATTTTACACTGCACTTAAGTAACTTATAAGTCACCTATATGTCTAACCTTTACCTGGTAAAGGTTAGGTGCAAAGTTACTTAGTGTGAGGGCACCCTGGCACTAGCCAAGGTGCCCCCACATTGTTCAGAGCCAATTCACTGAACTTTGTGAGTGCGGGGACACCATTACACGCGTGCACTACATATAGGTCACTACCTATATGTAGCTTCACCATGGTAACTCCGAATAGGGCCATGTAACATGTCTATGATCATGGAATTGCCCCCTCTATGCCATCCTGGCATTGTTGGTACAATTCCATGATCCCAGTGGTCTGTAGCACAGACCCTGGTACTGCCAGACTGCCCTTCCTGGGGTTTCTCTGCAGCTGCTGCTGCTGCCAACCCCTCAGACAGGCATCTGCCCTCCTGGGGTCCAGCCAGGCCTGGCCCAGGATGGCAGAACAAAGAACTTCCTCTGAGAGAGGGTGTGACACCCTCTCCCTTTGGAAAATGGTGTGAAGGCAGGGGAGGAGTAGCCTCCCCCAGCCTCTGGAAATGCTTTGTTGGGCACAGAGGTGCCCAATTCTGCATAAGCCAGTCTACACCGGTTCAGGGACCCCTTAGCCCCTGCTCTGGCGCGAAACTGGACAAAGGAAAGGGGAGTGACCACTCCCCTGACCTGCACCTCCCCTGGGAGGTGTCCAGAGCTCCTCCAGTGTGCTCCAGACCTCTGCCATCTTGGAAACAGAGGTGCTGCTGGCACACTGGACTGCTCTGAGTGGCCAGTGCCACCAGGTGACGTCAGAGACTCCTTGTGATAGGCTCCTTCAGGTGTTAGTAGCCTTTCCTCTCTCCTAGGTAGCCAAACCCTCTTTTCTGGCTATTTAGGGTCTCTGTCTCTGGGGAAACTTTAGATAACGAATGCATGAGCTCAGCCGAGTTCCTCTGCATCTCCCTCTTCACCTTCTGATAAGGAATCGACCGCTGACCGCGCTGGAAGCCTGCAAACCTGCAACATAGTAGCAAAGACGACTACTGCAACTCTGTAACGCTGATCCTGCCGCCTTCTCGACTGTTTTCCTGCTTGTGCATGCTGTGGGGGTAGTCTGCCTCCTCTCTGCACCAGAAGCTCCGAAGAAATCTCCCGTGGGTCGACGGAATCTTCCCCCTGCAACCGCAGGCACCAAAAAGCTGCATCTCCGGTCCCTTGGGTCTCCTCTCAGCACGACGAGCGAGGTCCCTCGAATCCAGCGACACCGTCCAAGTGACCCCCACAGTCCAGTGACTCTTCAGCCCAAGTTTGGTGGAGGTAAGTCCTTGCCTCACCTCGCTGGGCTGCATTGCTGGGAACCGCGACTTTGCAAGCTTCTCCGGCCCCTGTGCACTTCCGGCGGAAATCCTGTGTGCACAGCCAAGCCTGGGTCCACGGCACTCTAACCTGCATTGCACGACTTTCTAAGTTGGTCTCCGGCGACGTGGGACTCCTTTGTGCAACTTCGGCGAGCACCGTTTCACGCATCCTCCTAGTGCATGTTTCTGGCACTTCTCCGGGTGCTACCTGCTTCAGTGAGGGCTCTTTGTCTTGCTCGACGTCCCCTCTCGCTGCAGGTCCAAATTGCGACCTCCTGGTCCCTCCTGGGCCCCAGCAGCGTCCAAAAACGCCAAACGCACGATTTGCGTGTAGCAAGGCTTGTTGGCGTCCATCCGGCAGGAAAACACTTCTGCACGACTCTCCAAGGCGTGGGGGATCCATCCTCCAAAGGGGAAGTCTCTAGCCCTTGTCGTTCCTGCAGTATTCACAGTTCTTCAGCCTAGTAAGAGCTTCTTTGCACCAACCGCTGGCATTTCTTGGGCATCTGCCCATCTCCGAGCTGCTTGTGACTTTTGGACTTGGTCCCCTTGTTCCACAGGTACCCTCAGTCAGGAATCCATCGTTGTTGCATTGCTGATTTGTGTTTTCCTTGCATTCTCCCTCTAACACGACTATTTTGTCCTTAGGGGAACTTTGGTGCACTTTGCACTCACTTTTCAGGGTCTTGGGGTGGGTTATTTTGCTAACTCTCACTATTTTCTAATAGTCCCAGCGACCCTCTACAAGGTCACATAGGTTTGGGGTCCATTCGTGGTTCGCATTCCACTTCTGGAGTATATGGTTTGTGTTGCCCCTATCCCTATGTTTCCCCATTGCATCCTATTGTAACTATACATTGTTTGCACTGTTTTCTAAGACTATACTGCATATTTTTGCTATTGTGTATATATATCTTGTGTATATTTCCTATCCTCTCACTGAGGGTACACTCTAAGATACTTTGGCATATTGTCATAAAAATAAAGTACCTTTATTTTTAGTATAACTGTGTATTGTGTTTTCTTATGATATTGTGCATATGACACTAAGTGGTACTGTAGTAGCTTCACACGTCTCCTAGTTCAGCCTAAGCTGCTCTGCTAAGCTACCATTATCTATCAGCCTAAGCTGCTAGACACCCTATACACTAATAAGGGATAACTGGGCCTGGTGCAAGGTGCAAGTACCCCTTGGTACTCACTACAAGCCAGTCCAGCCTCCTACATTGGTTGTGCAGCGGTGGGATAAGTGCTTTGAGACTACTTACCACTCTTGTCATTGTACTTTTCATAAGAGAAAAATATACAAAACAAGGTCAGTGTATATACACATAGACAAAAAGTTTTGCATTTCCTCTTTTCACTCTTTTCTAAGTGCTGAAAAGTACTTCTAAACTTTCAAAAAGTTCTTAAAAGTTTAAAAAGTTTTTTCTGTCTTTCCAAAAAGTTCTGAAAACTTTTTTTCTCTTTTGTCTATCACTTTAACTCTCTATAAAAATGTCTGGCACAGGCCAAAAAGTTGAACTGTCCAAACTTGCATATGATCACCTTAGCTGGAAAGGAGCAAGGAGTCTCTGCATAGAGAGAGGTTTGAGTGTAGGGAAGAATCCTTCCTTAGAACTGTTAATTAATATGCTTAGAGTACAGGATAAGGCCATAAGTGCCCAATCTGTAGAAAAAGTAGCTAATGGTTCTCAATCTGATCCAGGGACTCCCCCAGGAAAAGGTTCAGGAAAGAAACTTCTCAGCCTGCCCATTACTAGACAGTCTAGCATAGTTGGTACAGAGGTTGAATCACATCATACTGAGGATGTGCTCTCACATTATACTGGTAGCCAAGCTGTTAGGGTGCCCTCTGTAAGGGACAGGTCTCCTTCTGTTCATTCCCATCATACCTCTGTATCTAGAAATGTCCCTCCCACCCACCCTGATGACAGATTGTTGGAAAGGGAGCTCAATAGATTGAGAGTGGAGCAAACCAGACTGAAGCTCAAGAAGCAACAGCTGGATTTGGATAGACAGTCTTTAGAAATAGAGAGGGAAAGACAGAAAATGGGTTTAGATACCCATGGTGGCAGCAGCAGTATTCCCCATAGTCATCCTGCAAAAGAGCATGATTCCAGGAATCTGCATAAGATAGTTCCCCCTTACAAGGAGGGGGATGACATTAACAAGTGGTTTGCTGCACTTGAGAGGGCCTGTGCTGTACAGGATGTCCCTCAAAAGCAGTGGGCTGCTATCCTATGGCTATCATTTACTGGAAAAGGTAGGGATAGGCTCCTTACTGTAAAAGAAAATGATGCTAACAATTTCCAAGTTCTTAAGAATGCACTCCTGGATGGTTATGGCTTAACCACTGAACAGTACAGGATAAAGTTCAGAGATACCAAAAAGGAGTCTTCACAAGACTGGGTTGATTTCATTGACCAGGCAGTGAAGGCCTTGGAGGGGTGGTTACATGGCAGTAAAGTTACTGATTATGACAGCCTGTATAACTTGATCCTGAGAGAGCATATTCTTAATAATTGTGTGTCTGATTTGTTGCACCAGTACTTGGTGGACTCTGATCTGACCTCTCCCCAAGAATTGGGAAAGAAGGCAGACAAATGGGTCAGAACAAGAGTGAACAGAAAAGTTCATACAGGGGGTGACAAAGATGGCAACAAAAAGAAGGATGGTAAGTCTTCTGACAAGGGTGGGGACAAATCTAAAAATGAGTCTTCATCAGGCCCACAAAAACACTCTGGTGGGGGTGGTGGGCCCAAATCCTCCTTTAATCAGAACAAGGAAAAGAAACCATGGTGCTATTTATGTAAGATAAAAGGCCATTGGACAACAGATCCCAGTTGTCCAAAGAAAGGCACCACAGCTCCTACCACTACAACCCCTACTGCTACACCTAGTGTCCCTACTAATAGCAGTGGTGGTGGGAGCAAACCTACTAATAGCCAATCCAAGGGAGTAGCTGGGCTCACTTTTGGTAATTTAGTTGGGGTTGGTCTGATTAGGGAGACCACAGAGGCTACTTTAGTCTCTGAAGGGGCTATTGACTTAGCCACTTTGGTTGCTTGCCCCCATAACTTGGAGAAGTACAAGCAACTAACCCTAATAAATGGTGTTGAGGTCCAGGCCTACAGGGACACAGGTGCCAGTGTCACAATGGTGATTGAGAAACTGGTGCACCCTGAACAACACATACTTGGACACCAGTACCAAGTAACCGATGCTCACAACATAACACAAAGCCACCCCATGGCTGTTGTAAATCTCAACTGGGGGGGGGTATCTGGTCCAAAGAAAGTTGTGGTAGCTTCAGATTTACCTGTAGACTGTCTATTAGGGAACGATTTGGAGACATCAGCTTGGTCAGAGGTGGAGTTGGAGGCCCATGCAGCAATGCTGGGCATCCCAGGGCATATTTTTGCTTTCACAAGGGCTCAGGCCAAAAAGCAAAAAGGACAGGGAAGCTTGGATCCTGGAACAATGGACCAAGTGCTCCCTAAAGCTAGGGCTAGTAGAAGCAAACCACTTCCTACTATCCCTCCCTCTACAGTGGATTCTACTTCTGAGGAAGAAGAATTCCCTCCCTGTGCAGAACCTACACCAGAGGAGCTGGAAGCAGACACTGCTGAGCTTTTGGGTGAAGGGGGCCTGCCAGAGAGGAGCTGAGTGTGGCACAGCAAACCTGTCCCACATTAGAGGGTCTCAGACAGCAAGCTGTCAAACAGGCTAATGGGGATATCAGTGACTCACACAGAGTTTACTGGGAGGACAACCTCTTGTACACTGAGCATAGGGATCCTAAACCTGGAGCTGCCAGGAGATTAGTGATTCCTCAGGAGTACAGAAAGTTCCTCCTAACACTGGCACATGACATTCCCTTAGCTGGGCACCTGGGTCAAATGAAAACTTGGGACAGATTGGTACCACTGTTTCATTGGCCTAGGATGTCTGAGGACACAAAAGAATTTTGTAAGTCCTGTGAAACCTGTCAAGCCAGTGGCAAGACAGGTGGCACTCCAAAGGCACCCCTTATCCCACTGCCTGTGGTTGGGGTTCCCTTTGAAAGGGTAGGGGTTGACATAGTTGGCCCCCTTGACCCTCCTACTGCTTCAGGCAATAGGTTTATCTTGGTGGTAGTGGACCATGCCACAAGATATCCTGAAGCTATTCCTTTAAGGACCACTACAGCTCCTGCAGTGGCAAAGGCCCTCCTGGGAATATTTTCCAGGGTGGGCTTCCCAAAGGAAGTAGTATCAGACAGAGGAAGCAATTTCATGTCTGCATACTTAAAGGCCATGTGGAAGGAGTGTGGTGTAACTTACAAGTTCACAACACCCTATCATCCACAAACAAATGGACTGGTGGAGAGATTTAATAAAACTCTCAAGGGCATGATTATGGGACTCCCTGAAAAACTCCGCAGGAGATGGGATATCCTGCTACCATGCCTCCTTTTTGCCTACAGGGAGGTACCCCAGAAAGGAGTGGGCTTCAGCCCCTTTGAACTTCTTTT
The DNA here is from genome assembly GCF_031143425.1 of Pleurodeles waltl. Taxonomy (NCBI): domain Eukaryota; kingdom Metazoa; phylum Chordata; class Amphibia; order Caudata; family Salamandridae; genus Pleurodeles; species Pleurodeles waltl. Next base: position 597,958,910 of record NC_090440.1, on the reverse strand, counting down.
TGGACACCCTGTTAGGGGTCCACTCACACTTGTAAAGGAGGGTTGGGAACAACCTTTAAAAGCTCCTAAGCAGGATATTGTGGACTATGTACTTGGCCTCAGATCAAGGATGGCTGAGTACATGAAAAAGGCCAGTAAAAACCTTCAGGCCAGCCAAGAGCTCCAGAAGCAATGGCATGATCAGAAGGCTGTTTTGGTTCAGTACCAACCAGGGCAGAAAGTGTGGGTCTTGGAGCCTGTGGCCCCAAGAGCACTCCAAGATAAATGGAGTGGTCCACACACAATTGTTGAAAAGAAGGGTGAAGTCACCTACTTGGTTGACTTAGGCACTGCCAGGAGTCCCCTTAGGGTGCTCTATGTCAACCGCCTGAAACCCTACTATGACAGGGCTGATCTCACCCTGCTCATGGCAACAGATGAGGGACAGGAAGAAGACAGTGATCCTCTACCTGATCTCTTCTCTTCCACAGAACAAGATGCTCTTGTGGAAGGTGTAGTTTTGGCTGATTGTCTTACTGCTGAGCAGAAAGATAATTGCATAAATCTCCTAGGACAATTTTCAGAACTCTTCTCCATTGTGCCAGGCACCACTTCTTGGTGTGAGCACACTATAGATACTGGAGACAGTTTACCTGTCAAAAGTAAGATCTATAGGCAGCCTGACCATGTCAGGGACTGCATAAAGCAAGAAGTTCAGAAGATGTTGGAACTAGGAGTGGTTGAGCACTCTGACAGTCCATGGGCTTCTCCTGTGGTACTGGTACCAAAACCCAATTCTAAAGATGGAAAGAAGGAAATGAGGTTTTGTGTAGACTATAGAGGTCTCAACTTGGTAACCAAAACAGATGCTCACCCTATACCCAGGGCAGATGAGCTAATAGATACACTGGCATCTGCCAAGTATCTAAGCACTTTTGATTTGACTGCAGGGTATTGGCAGATCAAAATGTCAGAAGATGCTAAACCTAAGACTGCATTTTCTACCATTGGAGGACATTACCAGTTTACTGTAATGACTTTTGGTTTGAAAAATGCACCTGCCACTTTTCAGAGGTTGGTGAACACAGTCCTGCAAGGGCTGGAAGCTTTCAGTGCAGCATATTTGGACGATATAGCTGTCTTTAGCTCCAGCTGGGATGATCACCTGGTCCACCTATGGAAAGTTTTGGAGGCCCTGCAAAAGGCAGGCCTCACTATCAAGGCTTCAAAGTGCCAGATAGGGCAGGGTAAGGTGGTTTATCTGGGACACCTTGTTGGTGGGTGTAGGAGGCTGGACTGGCTTGTAGTGAGTACCAAGGGGTACTTGCACCTTGCACCAGGCCCAGTTATCCCTTATTAGTGTATAGGGTGTCTAGCAGCTTAGGCTGATAGATAATGGTAGCTTAGCAGAGCAGCTTAGGCTGAACTAGGAGACGTGTGAGCTACTACAGTACCACCTAGTGTCATATGCACAATATCATAAGAAAACACAATACACAGTTATACTAAAAATAAAGGTACTTTATTTTTATGACAATATGCCAAAGTATCTTAGAGTGTACCCTCAGTGAGAGGATAGGAAATATACACAAGATATATATACACAATAGCAAAAATATGCAGTATAGTCTTAGAAAACAGTGCAAACAATGTATAGTTACAATAGGATGCAATGGGGAAACATAGGGATAGGGGCAACACAAACCATATACTCCAAAAGTGGAATGCGAACCACGAATGGACCCCAAACCTATGTGACCTTGTAGAGGGTCGCTGGGACTATTAGAAAATAGTGAGAGTTAGAAAAATAACCCTCCCCAAGACCCTGAAAAGTGAGTGCAAAGTGCACTAAAGTTCCCCTAAGGACAAAGAAGTCGTGTTAGAGGAATAATGCAGGAAAGACACAAACCAGCAATGCAACAACTGTGGATTTCCAATCTAGGGTACCTGTGGAACAAGGGGACCAAGTCCAAAAGTCACAAGCAAGTCGGAGATGGGCAGATGCCCAGGAAATGCCAGCTGCGGGTGCAAAGAAGCTTCTACTGGACAGAAGAAGCTGAGGTTTCTGCAGGAACGAAAAGGGCTAGAGACTTCCCCTTTGGTGGACGGATCCCACTTGCCTTGGAGAGTCGTGCAGAAGTGTTTTCCCGCCGGAAGGACGCCAACAAGCCTTGCTAGTCGCAAATTTTGCGTTTGGCGTTTTTGGACGCTGCCGGGGCCCAGGAGGGACCAGGAGGTCGCAAATTGGACCTGAGGAGAGAGGGGACGTCGAACAAGACAAAGAACCCTAACTGAAGCAGGTAGCACCCGGAGAAGTGCCAGAAACAGGCACTAAGAGGATGCGTGAAATGGTGCTCACCGAAGTTGCACAAAGGAGTCCCACGTCGCCGGAGACCAACTTAGATAGTCGTGCAATGCAGGTTAGAGTGCCGTGGAACCAGGCTTGGCTGTGCACAAAGGATTTCCGCCGGAAGTGCACAGGGGCCGGAGTAGCTGCAAAGTCGCGGTTCCCAGCAATGCAGCCCAGCGAGGTGAGGCAAGGACTTACCTCCACCAAACTTGGGCTGAAGAGTCACTGGACTGTGGAGGTCACTTGGACAGAGTCGCTGGATTCGAGGGACCTCGCTCGTCGTGCTGAGAGGAGACCCAATGGACCGGTAATGCAGCTTTTTGGTGCCTGCGGTTGCAGGGGGAAGATTCCGTCGACCCACGGGAGATTTCTTCGGAGCTTCTGGTGCAGAGAGGAGGCAGGCTACCCCCACAGCATGCACAAGCAGGAAAACAGTCGAGAAGGCGGCAGGATCAGCGTTACAGAGTTGCAGTAGTCGTCTTTGCTACTATGTTGCAGGTTTGCAGGCTTCCAGCGCGGTCAGCAGTCGATTCCTTATCAGAAGGTGAAGAGGGAGATGCAGAGGAACTCGGCTGAGCTCATGCATTCGTTATCTGAAGTTTCCCCAGAGACAGAGACCCTAAATAGCCAGAAAAGAGGGTTTGGCTACCTAGGAGAGAGGATAGGCTACTAACACCTGAAGGAGCCTATCAGCAGGAGTCTCTGACGTCACCTGGTGGCACTGGCCACTCAGAGCAGTCCAGTGTGCCAGCAGCACCTCTGTTTCCAAGATGGCAGAGGTCTGGAGCACACTGGAGGAGCTCTGGACACCTCCCAGGGGAGGTGCAGGTCAGGGGAGTGGTCACTCCCCTTTCCTTTGTCCAGTTTCGCGCCAGAGCAGGGGCTAAGGGGTCCCTGAACCGGTGTAGACTGGCTTATGCAGAATTGGGCACCTCTGTGCCCAACAAAGCGTTTCCAGAGGCTGGGGGAGGCTACTCCTCCCCTGCCTTCACACCATTTTCCAAAGGGAGAGGGTGTCACACCCTCTCTCAGAGGAAGTTCTTTGTTCTGCCATCCTGGGCCAGGCCTGGCTGGACCCCAGGAGGGCAGCTGCCTGTCTGAGGGGTTGGCAGCAGCAGCAGCTGCAGTGAAACCCCAGGAAGGGCAGTTTGGCAGTACCAGGGTCTGTGCTACAGACCACTGGGATCATGGGATTGTGCCAACTATGCCAGGATGGCATAGAGGGGGCAATTCCATGATCATAGACATGTTACATGGCCATATTCGGAGTTACCATGGTGAAGCTACATATAGGTAGTGACCTATATGTAGTGCACACGTGTAATGGTGTCCCCGCACTCACAAAGTTCAGGGAATTGGCTCTGAACAATGTGGGGGCACCTTGGCTAGTGCCAGGGTGCCCTCACACTAAGTAACTTTGCACCTAACCTTTACCAGGTAAAGGTTAGACATATAGGTGACTTATAAGTTACTTAAGTGCAGTGTAAAATGGCTGTGAAATAACGTGGACGTTATTTCACTCAGGCTGCAGTGGCAGGCCTGTGTAAGAATTGTCAGAGCTCCCTATGGGTGGCAAAAGAAATGCTGCAGCCCATAGGGATCTCCTGGAAACCCAATACCCTGGGTCCCTCAGTACCATATACTAGGGAATTATAAGGGTGTTCCAGTAAGCCAATGTAAATTGGTAAAAATGGTCACTAGCCTGTCAGTGACAATTTGGAAAGAAATGAGAGAGCATAACCACTGAGGTTCTGGTTAGCAGACCCTCAGTGAGACAGTTAGTCACTACACAGGTAACACATTCAGGCACACTTATGAGCACTGGGGCCCTGGGTTACCAGGGTCCCAGTGACACATACAACTAAAACAACATATATACAGTGAAAAATGGGGGTAACATGCCAGGCAAGATGGTACTTTCCTACACAACCCCCCCCCCCCCCAAACGAAGGACAATAAGACTAGCCATGACCTGATGAGTCTTCATTGTCTAAGTGGAAATATCTGGAGAGTCCATCTGCATTGGAGTGGCTACTCCCAGGTCTATGTTCCACTGTATAGTCCATTCCCTGTAGGGATATGGACCACCTCAACAATTTAGGATTTTCACCTTTCATTTGTTTTAGCCAAAGTAGAGGTTTGTGGTCTGTCTGAACAATGAAGTGAGTGCCAAACAGGTATGGCCTCAACTTCTTCAGAGCCCAGACCACAGCAAAGGCCTCCCTCTCAATGGCAGACCAACGCTTTTCTCTAGGGGTCAACCTTCTACTAATAAAAGCAACAGGTTGATCCTGGCCCTCAGAATTAAGTTGTGATAGGACTGCCCCTACTCCTAATTCAGATGCATCAGCTTGGACATAGAATTTTTTAGAGTAACAAGGGCTTTTCAGGACAGGTGCAGAGCACATGGCCTGCTTCAGCTCCTCAAAAGCTTTCTGACAGTTTGCTGTCCATAATACCTTTTTAGGCATTTTCTTGGATGTGAGGTCATTAAGAGGGGCTGCAATGGAGCCGTAGTTCTTAATGAACCTCCTGTAATACCCAGTGAGGCCTAGGAAGGCTCTCATCTGAGTCTGAGTGGTAGGGGGAACCCAATCAATAATAGTTTGGATTTTCCCCTGAAGTGGTGCAATCTGTTCCCCACTGTAGGAAAGTACCATCTTGCCTGGCATGTTACCCCCATTTTTCACTGTATATATGTTGTTTTAGTTGTATGTGTCACTGGGACCCTGGTAACCCAGGGCCCCAGTGCTCATAAGTGTGCCTGTATGTGTTACCTGTGTAGTGACTAACTGTCTCACTGAGGCTCTGCTAATCAGAACCTCAGTGGTTATGCTCTCTCATTTCTTTCCAAATTGTCACTGACAGGCTAGTGACCATTTTTACCAATTTACATTGGCTTACTGGAACACCCTTATAATCCCCTAGTATATGGTACTGAGGTACCCAGGGTATTGGGGTTCCAGGAGATCCCTATGGGCTGCAGCATTTCTTTTGCCACCCATAGGGAGCTCTGACAATTCTTACACAGGCCTGCCACTGCAGCCTGAGTGAAATAACGTCCACGTTATTTCACAGCCATTTTACACTGCACTTAAGTAACTTATAAGTCACCTATATGTCTAACCTTTACCTGGTAAAGGTTAGGTGCAAAGTTACTTAGTGTGAGGGCACCCTGGCACTAGCCAAGGTGCCCCCACATTGTTCAGAGCCAATTCACTGAACTTTGTGAGTGCGGGGACACCATTACACGCGTGCACTACATATAGGTCACTACCTATATGTAGCTTCACCATGGTAACTCCGAATAGGGCCATGTAACATGTCTATGATCATGGAATTGCCCCCTCTATGCCATCCTGGCATTGTTGGTACAATTCCATGATCCCAGTGGTCTGTAGCACAGACCCTGGTACTGCCAGACTGCCCTTCCTGGGGTTTCTCTGCAGCTGCTGCTGCTGCCAACCCCTCAGACAGGCATCTGCCCTCCTGGGGTCCAGCCAGGCCTGGCCCAGGATGGCAGAACAAAGAACTTCCTCTGAGAGAGGGTGTGACACCCTCTCCCTTTGGAAAATGGTGTGAAGGCAGGGGAGGAGTAGCCTCCCCCAGCCTCTGGAAATGCTTTGTTGGGCACAGAGGTGCCCAATTCTGCATAAGCCAGTCTACACCGGTTCAGGGACCCCTTAGCCCCTGCTCTGGCGCGAAACTGGACAAAGGAAAGGGGAGTGACCACTCCCCTGACCTGCACCTCCCCTGGGAGGTGTCCAGAGCTCCTCCAGTGTGCTCCAGACCTCTGCCATCTTGGAAACAGAGGTGCTGCTGGCACACTGGACTGCTCTGAGTGGCCAGTGCCACCAGGTGACGTCAGAGACTCCTTGTGATAGGCTCCTTCAGGTGTTAGTAGCCTTTCCTCTCTCCTAGGTAGCCAAACCCTCTTTTCTGGCTATTTAGGGTCTCTGTCTCTGGGGAAACTTTAGATAACGAATGCATGAGCTCAGCCGAGTTCCTCTGCATCTCCCTCTTCACCTTCTGATAAGGAATCGACCGCTGACCGCGCTGGAAGCCTGCAAACCTGCAACATAGTAGCAAAGACGACTACTGCAACTCTGTAACGCTGATCCTGCCGCCTTCTCGACTGTTTTCCTGCTTGTGCATGCTGTGGGGGTAGTCTGCCTCCTCTCTGCACCAGAAGCTCCGAAGAAATCTCCCGTGGGTCGACGGAATCTTCCCCCTGCAACCGCAGGCACCAAAAAGCTGCATCTCCGGTCCCTTGGGTCTCCTCTCAGCACGACGAGCGAGGTCCCTCGAATCCAGCGACACCGTCCAAGTGACCCCCACAGTCCAGTGACTCTTCAGCCCAAGTTTGGTGGAGGTAAGTCCTTGCCTCACCTCGCTGGGCTGCATTGCTGGGAACCGCGACTTTGCAAGCTTCTCCGGCCCCTGTGCACTTCCGGCAGAAATCCTGTGTGCACAGCCAAGCCTGGGTCCACGGCACTCTAACCTGCATTGCACGACTTTCTAAGTTGGTCTCCGGCGACGTGGTACTCCTTTGTGCAACTTCGGCGAGCACCGTTTCACGCATCCTCCTAGTGCCTGTTTCTGGCACTTCTCCGGGTGCTACCTGCTTCAGTGAGGGCTCTTTGTCTTGCTCGACGTCCCCTCTCGCTGCAGGTCCAATTTGCGACCTCCTGGTCCCTCCTGGGCCCCAGCAGCGTCCAAAAACGCCAAACGCACGATTTGCGTGTAGCAAGGCTTGTTGGCGTCCATCCGGCAGGAAAACACTTCTGCACGACTCTCCAAGGCGTGGGGGATCCATCCTCCAAAGGGGAAGTCTCTAGCCCTTGTCGTTCCTGCAGTATTCACAGTTCTTCAGCCTAGTAAGAGCTTCTTTGCACCAACCGCTGGCATTTCTTGGGCATCTGCCCATCTCCGAGCTGCTTGTGACTTTTGGACTTGGTCCCCTTGTTCCACAGGTACCCTCAGTCAGGAATCCATCGTTGTTGCATTGCTGATTTGTGTTTTCCTTGCATTCTCCCTCTAACACGACTATTTTGTCCTTAGGGGAACTTTGGTGCACTTTGCACTCACTTTTCAGGGTCTTGGGGTGGGTTATTTTGCTAACTCTCACTATTTTCTAATAGTCCCAGCGACCCTCTACAAGGTCACATAGGTTTGGGGTCCATTCGTGGTTCGCATTCCACTTCTGGAGTATATGGTTTGTGTTGCCCCTACCCCTATGTTTCCCCATTGCATCCTATTGTAACTATACATTGTTTGCACTGTTTTCTAAGACTATACTGCATATTTTTGCTATTGTGTATATATATCTTGTGTATATTTCCTATCCTCTCACTGAGGGTACACTCTAAGATACTTTGGCATATTGTCATAAAAATAAAGTACCTTTATTTTTAGTATAACTGTGTATTGTGTTTTCTTATGATATTGTGCATATGACACTAAGTGGTACTGTAGTAGCTTCACACGTCTCCTAGTTCAGCCTAAGCTGCTCTGCTAAGCTACCATTATCTATCAGCCTAAGCTGCTAGACACCCTATACACTAATAAGGGATAACTGGGCCTGGTGCAAGGTGCAAGTACCCCTTGGTACTCACTACAAGCCAGTCCAGCCTCCTACATTGGTTGTGCAGCGGTGGGATAAGTGCTTTGAGACTACTTACCACTCTTGTCATTGTACTTTTCATAAGAGAAAAATATACAAAACAAGGTCAGTGTATATACACATAGACAAAAAGTTTTGCATTTCCTCTTTTCACTCTTTTCTAAGTGCTGAAAAGTACTTCTAAACTTTCAAAAAGTTCTTAAAAGTTTAAAAAGTTTTTTCTGTCTTTCCAAAAAGTTCTGAAAACTTTTTTTCTCTTTTGTCTATCACTTTAACTCTCTATAAAAATGTCTGGCACAGGCCAAAAAGTTGAACTGTCCAAACTTGCATATGATCACCTTAGCTGGAAAGGAGCAAGGAGTCTCTGCATAGAGAGAGGTTTGAGTGTAGGGAAGAATCCTTCCTTAGAACTGTTAATTAATATGCTTAGAGTACAGGATAAGGCCATAAGTGCCCAATCTGTAGAAAAAGTAGCTAATGGTTCTCAATCTGATCCAGGGACTCCCCCAGGAAAAGGTTCAGGAAAGAAACTTCTCAGCCTGCCCATTACTAGACAGTCTAGCATAGTTGGTACAGAGGTTGAATCACATCATACTGAGGATGTGCTCTCACATTATACTGGTAGCCAAGCTGTTAGGGTGCCCTCTGTAAGGGACAGGTCTCCTTCTGTTCATTCCCATCATACCTCTGTATCTAGAAATGTCCCTCCCACCCACCCTGATGACAGATTGTTGGAAAGGGAGCTCAATAGATTGAGAGTGGAGCAAACCAGACTGAAGCTCAAGAAGCAACAGCTGGATTTGGATAGACAGTCTTTAGAAATAGAGAGGGAAAGACAGAAAATGGGTTTAGATACCCATGGTGGCAGCAGCAGTATTCCCCATAGTCATCCTGCAAAAGAGCATGATTCCAGGAATCTGCATAAGATAGTTCCCCCTTACAAGGAGGGGGATGACATTAACAAGTGGTTTGCTGCACTTGAGAGGGCCTGTGCTGTACAGGATGTCCCTCAAAAGCAGTGGGCTGCTATCCTATGGCTATCATTTACTGGAAAAGGTAGGGATAGGCTCCTTACTGTAAAAGAAAATGATGCTAACAATTTCCAAGTTCTTAAGAATGCACTCCTGGATGGTTATGGCTTAACCACTGAACAGTACAGGATAAAGTTCAGAGATACCAAAAAGGAGTCTTCACAAGACTGGGTTGATTTCATTGACCAGGCAGTGAAGGCCTTGGAGGGGTGGTTACATGGCAGTAAAGTTACTGATTATGACAGCCTGTATAACTTGATCCTGAGAGAGCATATTCTTAATAATTGTGTGTCTGATTTGTTGCACCAGTACTTGGTGGACTCTGATCTGACCTCTCCCCAAGAATTGGGAAAGAAGGCAGACAAATGGGTCAGAACAAGAGTGAACAGAAAAGTTCATACAGGGGGTGACAAAGATGGCAACAAAAAGAAGGATGGTAAGTCTTCTGACAAGGGTGGGGACAAATCTAAAAATGAGTCTTCATCAGGCCCACAAAAACACTCTGGTGGGGGTGGTGGGCCCAAATCCTCCTTTAATCAGAACAAGGAAAAGAAACCATGGTGCTATTTATGTAAGATAAAAGGCCATTGGACAACAGATCCCAGTTGTCCAAAGAAAGGCACCACAGCTCCTACCACTACAACCCCTACTGCTACACCTAGTGTCCCTACTAATAGCAGTGGTGGTGGGAGCAAACCTACTAATAGCCAATCCAAGGGAGTAGCTGGGCTCACTTTTGGTAATTTAGTTGGGGTTGGTCTGATTAGGGAGACCACAGAGGCTACTTTAGTCTCTGAAGGGGCTATTGACTTAGCCACTTTGGTTGCTTGCCCCCATAACTTGGAGAAGTACAAGCAACTAACCCTAATAAATGGTGTTGAGGTCCAGGCCTACAGGGACACAGGTGCCAGTGTCACAATGGTGATTGAGAAACTGGTGCACCCTGAACAACACATACTTGGACACCAGTACCAAGTAACCGATGCTCACAACATAACACAAAGCCACCCCATGGCTGTTGTAAATCTCAACTGGGGGGGGGTATCTGGTCCAAAGAAAGTTGTGGGAGCTTCAGATTTACCTGTAGACTGTCTATTAGGGAACGATTTGGAGACATCAGCTTGGTCAGAGGTGGAGTTGGAGGCCCATGCAGCAATGCTGGGCATCCCAGGGCATATTTTTGCTTTCACAAGGGCTCAGGCCAAAAAGCAAAAAGGACAGGGAAGCTTGGATCCTGGAACAATGGACCAAGTGCTCCCTAAAGCTAGGGCTAGTAGAAGCAAACCACTTCCTACTATCCCTCCCTCTACAGTGGATTCTACTTCTGAGGAAGAAGAATTCCCTCCCTGTGCAGAACCTACACCAGAGGAGCTGGAAGCAGACACTGCTGAGCTTTTGGGTGAAGGGGGGCCTGCCAGAGAGGAGCTGAGTGTGGCACAGCAAACCTGTCCCACATTAGAGGGTCTCAGACAGCAAGCTGTCAAACAGGCTAATGGGGATATCAGTGACTCACACAGAGTTTACTGGGAGGACAACCTCTTGTACACTGAGCATAGGGATCCTAAACCTGGAGCTGCCAGGAGATTAGTGATTCCTCAGGAGTACAGAAAGTTCCTCCTAACACTGGCACATGACATTCCCTTAGCTGGGCACCTGGGTCAAATGAAAACTTGGGACAGATTGGTACCACTGTTTCATTGGCCTAGGATGTCTGAGGACACAAAAGAATTTTGTAAGTCCTGTGAAACCTGTCAAGCCAGTGGCAAGACAGGTGGCACTCCAAAGGCACCCCTTATCCCACTGCCTGTGGTTGGGGTTCCCTTTGAAAGGGTAGGGGTTGACATAGTTGGCCCCCTTGACCCTCCTACTGCTTCAGGCAATAGGTTTATCTTGGTGGTAGTGGACCATGCCACAAGATATCCTGAAGCTATTCCTTTAAGGACCACTACAGCTCCTGCAGTGGCAAAGGCCCTCCTGGGAATATTTTCCAGGGTGGGCTTCCCAAAGGAAGTAGTATCAGACAGAGGAAGCAATTTCATGTCTGCATACTTAAAGGCCATGTGGAAGGAGTGTGGTGTAACTTACAAGTTCACAACACCCTATCATCCACAAACAAATGGACTGGTGGAGAGATTTAATAAAACTCTCAAGGGCATGATTATGGGACTCCCTGAAAAACTCCGCAGGAGATGGGATATCCTGCTACCATGCCTCCTTTTTGCCTACAGGGAGGTACCCCAGAAAGGAGTGGGCTTCAGCCCCTTTGAACTTCTTTTTGGACACCCTGTTAGGGGTCCACTCACACTTGTAAAGGAGGGTTGGGAACAACCTTTAAAAGCTCCTAAGCAGGATATTGTGGACTATGTACTTGGCCTCAGATCAAGGATGGCTGAGTACATGAAAAAGGCCAGTAAAAACCTTCAGGCCAGCCAAGAGCTCCAGAAGCAATGGCATGATCAGAAGGCTGTTTTGGTTCAGTACCAACCAGGGCAGAAAGTGTGGGTCTTGGAGCCTGTGGCCCCAAGAGCACTCCAAGATAAATGGAGTGGTCCACACACAATTGTTGAAAAGAAGGGTGAAGTCACCTACTTGGTTGACTTAGGCACTGCCAGGAGTCCCCTTAGGGTGCTCCATGTCAACCGCCTGAAACCCTACTATGACAGGGCTGATCTCACCCTGCTCATGGCAACAGATGAGGGACAGGAAGAAGACAGTGATCCTCTACCTGATCTCTTCTCTTCCACAGAACAAGATGCTCTTGTGGAAGGTGTAGTTTTGGCTGATTGTCTTACTGCTGAGCAGAAAGATAATTGCATAAATCTCCTAGGACAATTTTCAGAACTCTTCTCCATTGTGCCAGGCACCACTTCTTGGTGTGAGCACACTATAGATACTGGAGACAGTTTACCTGTCAAAAGTAAGATCTATAGGCAGCCTGACCATGTCAGGGACTGCATAAAGCAAGAAGTTCAGAAGATGTTGGAACTAGGAGTGGTTGAGCACTCTGACAGTCCATGGGCTTCTCCTGTGGTACTGGTACCAAAACCCAATTCTAAAGATGGAAAGAAGGAAATGAGGTTTTGTGTAGACTATAGAGGTCTCAACTTGGTAACCAAAACAGATGCTCACCCTATACCCAGGGCAGATGAGCTAATAGATACACTGGCATCTGCCAAGTATCTAAGCACTTTTGATTTGACTGCAGGGTATTGGCAGATCAAAATGTCAGAAGATGCTAAACCTAAGACTGCATTTTCTACCATTGGAGGACATTACCAGTTTACTGTAATGACTTTTGGTTTGAAAAATGCACCTGCCACTTTTCAGAGGTTGGTGAACACAGTCCTGCAAGGGCTGGAAGCTTTCAGTGCAGCATATTTGGACGATATAGCTGTCTTTAGCTCCAGCTGGGATGATCACCTGGTCCACCTATGGAAAGTTTTGGAGGCCCTGCAAAAGGCAGGCCTCACTATCAAGGCTTCAAAGTGCCAGATAGGGCAGGGTAAGGTGGTTTATCTGGGACACCTTGTTGGTGGGTGTAGGAGGCTGGACTGGCTTGTAGTGAGTACCAAGGGGTACTTGCACCTTGCACCAGGCCCAGTTATCCCTTATTAGTGTATAGGGTGTCTAGCAGCTTAGGCTGATAGATAATGGTAGCTTAGCAGAGCAGCTTAGGCTGAACTAGGAGACGTGTGAGCTACTACAGTACCACCTAGTGTCATATGCACAATATCATAAGAAAACACAATACACAGTTATACTAAAAATAAAGGTACTTTATTTTTATGACAATATGCCAAAGTATCTTAGAGTGTACCCTCAGTGAGAGGATAGGAAATATACACAAGATATATATACACAATAGCAAAAATATGCAGTATAGTCTTAGAAAACAGTGCAAACAATGTATAGTTACAATAGGATGCAATGGGGAAACATAGGGATAGGGGCAACACAAACCATATACTCCAAAAGTGGAATGCGAACCACGAATGGACCCCAAACCTATGTGACCTTGTAGAGGGTCGCTGGGACTATTAGAAAATAGTGAGAGTTAGAAAAATAACCCTCCCCAAGACCCTGAAAAGTGAGTGCAAAGTGCACTAAAGTTCCCCTAAGGACAAAGAAGTCGTGTTAGAGGAATAATGCAGGAAAGACACAAACCAGCAATGCAACAACTGTGGATTTCCAATCTAGGGTACCTGTGGAACAAGGGGACCAAGTCCAAAAGTCACAAGCAAGTCGGAGATGGGCAGATGCCCAGGAAATGCCAGCTGCGGGTGCAAAGAAGCTTCTACTGGACAGAAGAAGCTGAGGTTTCTGCAGGAACGAAAAGGGCTAGAGACTTCCCCTTTGGTGGACGGATCCCTCTTGCCTTGGAGAGTCGTGCAGAAGTGTTTTCCCGCCGGAAGGACGCCAACAAGCCTTGCTAGTCGCAAATTTTGCGTTTGGCGTTTTTGGATGCTGCCGGGGCCCAGGAGGGACCAGGAGGTCGCAAATTGGACCTGAGGAGAGAAGGGACGTCGAGAAAGACAAAGAACCCTAACTGAAGCAGGTAGCACCCGGAGAAGTGCCAGAAACAGGCACTACGAGGATGCGTGAAATGGTGCTCACCGAAGTTGCACAAAGGAGTCCCACGTCGCCGGAGACCAACTTAGAAAGTCGTGCAATGCAGGTTAGAGTGCCGTGGAACCAGGCTTGGCTGTGCACAAAGGATTTCCGCCGGAAGTGCACAGGGGCCGGAGTAGCTGCAAAGTCGCGGTTCCCAGCAATGCAGCCCAGCGAGGTGAGGCAAGGACTTACCTCCACCAAACTTGGGCTGAAGAGTCACTGGACTGTGGAGGTCACTTGGACAGAGTCGCTGGATTCGAGGGACCTCGCTCGTCGTGCTGAGAGGAGACCCAATGGACCGGTAATGCAGCTTTTTGGTGCCTGCGGTTGCAGGGGGAAGATTCCGTCGACCCACGGGAGATTTCTTCGGAGCTTCTGGTGCAGAGAGGAGGCAGGCTACCCCCACAGCATGCACAAGCAGGAAAACAGTCGAGAAGGCGGCAGGATCAGCGTTACAGAGTTGCAGTAGTCGTCTTTGCTACTATGTTGCAGGTTTGCAGGCTTCCAGCGCGGTCAGCAGTCGATTCCTTATCAGAAGGTGAAGAGGGAGATGCAGAGGAACTCGGCTGAGCTCATGCATTCGTTATCTGAAGTTTCCCCAGAGACAGAGACCCTAAATAGCCAGAAAAGAGGGTTTGGCTACCTAGGAGAGAGGATAGGCTACTAACACCTGAAGGAGCCTATCAGCAGGAGTCTCTGACGTCACCTGGTGGCACTGGCCACTCAGAGCAGTCCAGTGTGCCAGCAGCACCTCTGTTTCCAAGATGGCAGAGGTCTGGAGCACACTGGAGGAGCTCTGGACACCTCCCAGGGGAGGTGCAGGTCAGGGGAGTGGTCACTCCCCTTTCCTTTGTCCAGTTTCGCGCCAGAGCAGGGGCTAAGGGGTCCCTGAACCGGTGTAGACTGGCTTATGCAGAATTGGGCACCTCTGTGCCCAACAAAGCATTTCCAGAGGCTGGGGGAGGCTACTCCTCCCCTGCCTTCACACCATTTTCCAAAGGGAGAGGGTGTCACACCCTCTCTCAGAGGAAGTTCTTTGTTCTGCCATCCTGGGCCAGGCCTGGCTGGACCCCAGGAGGGCAGCTGCCTGTCTGAGGGGTTGGCAGCAGCAGCAGCTGCAGTGAAACCCCAGGAAGGGCAGTTTGGCAGTACCAGGGTCTGTGCTACAGACCACTGGGATCATGGGATTGTGCCAACTATGCCAGGATGGCATAGAGGGGGCAATTCCATGATCATAGACATGTTACATGGCCATATTCGGAGTTACCATGGTGAAGCTACATATAGGTAGTGACCTATATGTAGTGCACGCGTGTAATGGTGTCCCCGCACTCACAAAGTTCAGGGAATTGGCTCTGAACAATGTGGGGGCACCTTGGCTAGTGCCAGGGTGCCCTCACACTAAGTAACTTTGCACCTAACCTTTACCAGGTAAAGGTTAGACATATAGGTGACTTATAAGTTACTTAAGTGCAGTGTAAAATGGCTGTGAAATAACGTGGACGTTATTTCACTCAGGCTGCAGTGGCAGGCCTGTGTAAGAATTGTCAGAGCTCCCTATGGGTGGCAAAAGAAATGCTGCAGCCCATAGGGATCTCCTGGAAACCCAATACCCTGGGTACCTCAGTACCATATACTAGGGAATTATAAGGGTGTTCCAGTAAGCCAATGTAAATTGGTAAAAATGGTCACTAGCCTGTCAGTGACAATTTGGAAAGAAATGAGAGAGCATAACCACTGAGGTTCTGGTTAGCAGAGCCTCAGTGAGACAGTTAGTCACTACACAGGTAACACATTCAGGCACACTTATGAGCACTGGGGCCCTGGGTTACCAGGGTCCCAGTGACACATACAACTAAAACAACATATATACAGTGAAAAATGGGGGTAACATGCCAGGCAAGATGGTACTTTCCTACAGTAAGTAGTTACAAGTACTTATCCCACCACTGCACAACCAATGTAGGAGACTGGCCTGGCTTGTAGTGGGTACCAGAGGTACTTACACCTTGTGCCAGGTCCAGTTATCCCTTATTAGTGTAGAAGAGGTGTTTCTAGCAGCTTAGGCTGATAGAAGGTAACTATGGCAAAGCCGCTTAGGCTGAACTAGAAGACATGTAAAGCTTCTACTATACCACTTATGTCATATGCACAATATCATAAGAAAACACAATACACAGAGTTACTAAAAATAAATGTACTTTATTTTTATGACAATATGCCAAAAGTATCTCAGTAAGTACCCTCAGTAAGAAGGTAATATATATACACAAGTTATATGTACACAAACCAAAATTAGGTAAGTAATAGCAAGAAAAGTAATGCAAATAATGAAGAATCACAATAGGTTGCAATAGGAACACATAGGTATAGGGGCAACACAAACCATATACTCCAAAAGTGGAATCCGAACCACAAATGGACCCCAGACCTATGTGAACTTGGAGAGGGTCTCTGGGACTGTAAGAAAACAGTGAGGGTTAGACAAATACCCCACCCTAAGACCCTTAAAAGTAGGAGTAAAGTGCACCTACTCCCCCCAGAGAGCACAGAAGTCGTGATAGGGGGATTCTGCAGGATGAACAAACACCAGCAATGCAACAACAATGGATTTCCGTACCTGAGTACCTGTGAGACAAGGGGACCAAGTCCAATAGTTGCAACAGTGTCAAGAGTGGGCAGGAGCCCAGGAAATGCCAGCTGAAGATGCAAGGAAGCTTCAGAAGAGGAAAGAAGAGGACTAGGGATTCCTTCTTTGGAAGACGGATGTCCCACGTCGCGATGAAGCTTGCAGAGGTGTTCCCACGCAGAAAGACCACAAACAAGCCTTGCTAGCTGCAAGTGTTGCGGTAGAGGTTTTTGGGTGCTGCTGTGGCCCAGGAGAGACCAGGATATCACCTTTTGGAGGAGGAGACAGAGGGGGTGCCCAGCAACTCATGGAGCCCTCACGGAAGCAAGCAGCACCCGCAGAAGTACCCTGACAGTCACTTAGAAGAAAAGTGAACCAGAGTCCACGCGAAGTCACAAAAGGGAGAGAGGACATCTCAGAAGGTTGTGCAGTGCAGGACGGAGTGCTGGGGACCCAGGCTTGGCTGTGCATGAAGAAAATCCTGGAAGAGTGCACAGGAGCCGGAGCGGCTGCAAATCACGTGGTGCACAGCTTTGCAGTCCTGCGTGGAGAGGCAAGGACTTACCTCCACCAAACTTGGACTGAAGAGTCACTGGAGTGTGGGAGTCACTTGGACAGAGTTGCTGTGTTCCAGGGACCACACTTGTCAGGATGAGAGGGGACCCAGAGGGCCAGTGATGCAGTCTTTTGGTGCCTGCGGTTGCAGGGGGAAGATTCCGTCGACCCACGGGAGATTTCTTCAGAGCTCTTGGTGCAGAGATGAGGCAGGCTACCCCCAGAGCATGCACCACCTGGAAACAGTCGAGAAAGCCGGCAGGATGTAGCGATCAAGGTTGCCAGTTGTCGTCTTGCTACTTTGTTGTGGTTTTGCAGGCGTCCTGAGCAGTCAGCGGTCGAACGTTTGGCAGAAGGTGAAGAGGGAGATGCAGAGGAACTCTGGTGAGCTCTGGCATTCGTTCTCTGGTGAGATCCTCAAAGCAGAGACCCTAAATAGCCAGAAAAGGAGGTTTGGATACCTAGGAAGGAGGATTGGCTACCAAGAGAGGTAAGAGCCTATCAGAAGGAGCCTCTGACGTCACCTGCTGGCACTGGCCACTTAGAGCAGTCCAGTGTGCCAGCAACACCTCTGTTTCCAAGATGGCAGAGGGCTGGGGCACACTGGAGGAGCTCTGGGCACCTCCCCTGGGAGGTGCAGGTCGGGGAGTGGTCACTCCCCTTTCCTTTGTCCAGTTTCACGCCAGAGCAGGGCTGGGGGATCCCTAAACCGGTGTAGACTGGCTTATGCAGATATAGGCAGCATCTGTGCCCATCAAAGCATTTCCAGAGGATGGGGGAGGCTATTCCTCCCCAGCCATCACACTTATTTCCAAAGGGAGAGGGTGTCACACCCTCTTTCAGAGGAAATCCTTTGTTCTGACTTCCTGGGCCAGGGCTGCCTGGACCCCAGGAGGGCAGAAACCTGTCTGAGGGGTTGGCAGCAGCAGCAGCTGCAGTGGAGACCCCGGAAAGGCAGTTTGGCAGTACCCGGGCTTTGTGCTAGAGACCCAGGGGATCATGTAATTGTACACCCAATGCCAGAATGGCATTGGGGTGACAATTCCATGATCTTAGACATGTTACATGGCCATGTTCGGAGTTACCATTGTGACGCTATACATAGGTAGTGACCTATGTACAGTGCACGCGTGTAATGGTGTTCCCGCACTCACAAAGTCCGGGGAATTTGCCCTGAACAATGTGGGGGCACCTTGGCTAGTGCCAGGGTGCCCACACACTGAGTAACTTTGCACCCAACCTTCACCAGGTGAAGTTTACACATATAGGTGACTTATAAGTTACGTAAGTGCAGTGGTAAATGGCTGTGAAATAACGTGGACGTTATTTCACTCAGGCTGCACTGGCAGGCCTGTGTAAGAATTGTCAGAGCTCCCTATGGGTGGCAAAAGAAATGCTGCAGCCCATAGGGATCTCCTGGAACCCCAATACTCTGGGTACCTCAGTACCATATACTAGGTGTAGGAGGCTGGCCTGGCTTGTAGTGGGCACCAAGGGGTACTTACACTCTGTACCAGGTCCAGTTATCCCTTATTAGTGTAGAAGAGGTGTTTCTAGCAGCTTAGGCAGATAAAAGGTAGCTATAGCAGAGCAGCTTAGGCTGAACTAGGAGACATGCAAAGCTCCTACTATACCACTGGTGTCATATGCACAATATCATAAGAAAACACAATACACAGATATACTAAAAATAAAGGTACTTTATTTTTATGACAATATGCCAAAAGTATCTCAGTGAGTACCCTCAGTATGAGGATGCCAAATATACACAAGATATATGTACACAATACCAAAAATATGCAGTAATAGCAAAAGGAAGTTATGCAAGCAATGTATAGTTACAGTAGATTGCAAAAGGAACACATAGGTATAGGGGCAACACAAATCATATACTCCAAAAGTGGAATGCGAACCACGAATGGACCCCAAACCTATGTGAGCTTGTAAAGGGTCACTGGGACTGTAAGAAAACAGTGAGGGTTAGAAAAATAGCCCACCCCAGGACCCTGTAAGGTAAGTGTAAAGTGCACCTATATTCCCCGGAGAACACAGAAGTCGTGATAGGGGAATTCTGCAAGGAAGACCAACACCAGCAATGCAACCAAAGTGGATTTCTGGACGAGGGTACCTGTGGAACCAGGGGACCAAGTCCAAGAGTCGCGACAAAGTCTAGAGTGGGCAGATGCCCAGGAAATGCCAGCTGAGGGTGCAAAGAAGCTGCCACCGGATGGTAGAAGCTGTAGATTCTGCAAGAACGAAGAGGACTAGGAACTTCCCCTTTGGAGGATGGATGTCCCATGTCGTGAAGAAGCTTGCAGAGGTGTTCACACGCAGAAAGACCATAAACAAGCCTTGCTAGCTGCAAGGGTCGCGGTTATGATTTTTGGATGCTGCTGTGGCCCAGGAGGGACCAGGATGTCGTCACTTGGATGAGGAAACAGAGGGGACGCCCAGCAAGTCAGGGAGCCTTCACAGAAGCAGGCAGCACATGCAGAAGTACCGAAACAGGCAGTTGGAAGAGGAGTGAACCGGAGCGCACCTGAAGACACAAAAGGGAGTCCCACGACGCCGGAGGACAACTCAGGAGGTTGTGCACTGCAGGTTAGAGTGTCGGGGACCCAGGCTTGGCTGTACACAAAGGAAATCCTGGAAGAGTGCACAGGAGCCGGAGCAGCTGCAAATCACACGATATCCAGCAATGAAGTCTAGCGTGGAGAGGCAAGGACTTACCTCCACCAAACTCGGACTGAAGAGTCACTGGAATGTGGGAGTCACTTGGACAGAGTTGCTGAGTTCCAGGGACCACGCTCGTCGTGCTGAGAGGGGACCCAGAGGACCTGTGATGCAGTTTTTTGTTGCCTGCGGTTGCAGGGGAAGGATTCCGTCGTCCCACAGGAGATTTCTTCAGAGCTCCTGGTGCAGAAAGGAGGCAGGCTACCCCCAGAGCATGCACCACCAGGAAACAGGCGCGAAAGAGGCAGGATCAGCGATACAAGGTTGCAGTAGTTGTCTTTGCTACTTTGTCGCGGTTTTGCAAGCGTCCTGAGCAGTCAGCTGTCGATCCTTTGGCAGAAGGTGAAGCGAGAGATGCAGAGGAACTCGGATGAGCACTTGCATTCGTTATCTAAAGAATTTCCCAAAGCAGAGACCCTAAATTGCCAGAAAATGTGGTTTGGCTACCTAGGAAGGAGGATAGGCTAGCAACACAGGTAAGAGACTATCTGAAGGAGTCTCTGATGTCACCTGCTGGCACTGGCCACTCAGAGCAGTCCAGTGTGCAGGCAACACCTCTGTTTCCAAGATGGCAGAGGTCTGGAGCACACTGGAGGAGCTCTGGTCACCTCCCCTGGGAGGTGCAGGTCAGGGGAGTGGTCACTCCCCTTTTCTTTGTCCAGTTTCGTGCCAGAGCAGGGCTGGGGGATCCCTGAACTGGTGTAGACTGGCCTATGCAGAGATGGGCACCATCTGTGCCCATCAAAGCATTTCCAAAGGCTGGGGGAGGCTACTCCTCCCCAGCCCTGACACCTTTTTCCAAAGGGAGAGGGTGTAACACCCTCTCTCTGAGGAAGTCCTTTGTTCTGCCTTCCTGGGCCAGGCCTTGCTGGGCCCCAGGAGGGCAGAAATCTGTCTGAGGGGTTGGCAGCTGCAGTGAAACCCCGGGAAAGGCAGTTTGGCAGTACCCGGGTCTGTGCTAGAGACTCGGGGATCATGGAATTGGCTCCCCAATGCCAGAATGGCATTGGGGTGACAATTCCATGATCTTAGACATGTTACATGGCCATGTTCGGAGTTACCATTGTGACGCTATACATAGGTAGGGACCTATGTATAGTGCACGCTTGAAATGGTGTCCCCGCACTCACAAAGTCTGGGGAATTTACCCTGAATGATGTGGGGGCACCTTGACTAGTGCCAGGGTGCCCACACACTAAGGGGGTCATTCTGACCCCGGCGGTCTCAGACCGCCGGGGCCAGGGTCGGCGGGAGCACGGCCGACAGACCGGCGGTGCCCCGCAGGGCATTCTGACCGCGGCGGTTCGGCCGCGGTCAGACAAGGAAAACCGGCGGTCTCCCGCCGGTTTTCTGCTGCCCTACAGAATCCTCCATGGCTGCGGAGCGTGCTCCGCAGCCATGGGGATTCTGACACCCCCTACCGCCATCCTGTTTCTGGCGGGTCTCCCGCCAGGAACAGGATGGCGGTAGGGGGTGCCACGGGACCCCTGGGGGCCCCTGCAGTGCCCATGGCATGGGCACTGCAGGGGCCCCCGTAAGAGGGCCCCACAAAGTATTTCAGTGTCTGCTATGCAGACACTGAAATACGCGACGGGTGCCACAGCACCCGTCGCACCTTCCCACTACGCCGGCTCAATTCTGAGCCGGCGTCCTCGTGGGAAGGTTGATTTGCCCTGGGCTGGCGGGCGGCCTTTTGGCGGCCGCCCGCCAGCCCAGGGCAAATCCCAAAATACCCTCAGCGGTCTTTAGACCGCGGAGCAGTATTTTGGTGGGGGAACTTCGGCCGGCGGCCTCCGCCGCCCGCCGAAGTTAGAATCAGGCCCTAAGTAACTTAGCATCCAACCTTCACCTGGTGAAGGTTAGACATATAGGTGACTTATAAGTTACTTAAGTGCAGTGGTAAATGGCTGTGAAATAACGTGGACGTTATTTCACTCAGGCTGCAGCGGCAGGCCTGTGTAAGAATTGTCAGAGCTCCCTATGGGTGGCAAAATAAATGCTGCAGCCCATAGGGGTCTCCTGGAACCCCAATACCCTGGGTACCTCAGTACCATATACTAGGGAATTATAGGGGTGTTCCAGTATGCCAATGTGAATTGGTGAAATTGGTCACTAGCTTGTTAGTGACAATTTGGAAAGCAGAGAGAGCATAACCACTGAGGCTCTGGTTAGCAGATCCTCAGTGAGACAGTTAGTCATCACACAGGGAACACATACAGGGCACACTTATGAGCACTGGGGCCCTGGCTGGCAGGGTCCCAGTGACATATACACTAAAACAACATATATACAGTGAAATATGGGGGTAACATGCCTGGCAAGATGGTACTTTCCTACACTAGGGAATTATATGGGTGTACCAGTATGCCATTGTGAATTGGTGAATTGAGTCACTAGCCTGTTAGTGAAAAATTTGGAAAGCAGAGAGAGCATAACCACTGAGGTTCTGGTTAGCAGAGCCTCAGTGAGACAGGCATCACACAGGGAACACATACAGGGCACATACTTATGAGCACTGGGGCCCTGCCTGACAGGGTCCCAGTGACACATAGACTAAAACAACATATATACAGTGAAATATGGGGGTAACATGCCAGGCAAGATGGTACTTTCCTACACTTACCACTTTGTCATTTTGTACTTTTCATAGGAGAATCATATACCAAACAGTTCAGTGTATGTACACTTAACCAAAAAAGTTTGCTTTTCTTCTCTGAAACTTTTTACAAAGTTCTGAAAAGTTTCTTAAAACTTCTAAAAGTTTTCTAAAAGTTAGAAAAAGGTTTTTTTCTCTGTGCTTTAAAAAGTTCTGAAACCTTTTCTTTCTTCTCACTATCTCTAAACCTTTTGCTGTCATGTTAAGGAGTCTCTGCTTAGATAGAGGTTTAGTTGTAGGAAAGAACCCTACAAAAGAGTTTCTGTTCAACATGCTTATTGTAGATGATGAGACCCAAGCTGACCCATCAAATGAGATGTTAGAACATGTAGAAACTTCCCAGTCTGATTCAGGAGAGTTCCCTGAGAAGGGTGGGGAGGGTTCTGTACAGGGTCTGCCCTCTAGCAGGACACCTAGTAATGTTGGTAGTAATGGAGGGTTCCATCACAGCAGGGCATCCTTTATTCCTAGAGGCCAAGTTACCAGGGTCCAGACAGATAGGGACAGATCCCCCTCTGAAGTTTCCAATTTGTCATCTGTGTCAAAGCATTCCCAACCCATCCACCCTGAGGATAACTTGTTAGAAAGGGAACTCAAAAAGTTGAGGGTTGAAGAGACCAGACTGAAGCTTAAACAGCAACAGCTGGCCTTAGATAGGGAATCCCTAGACACTGAGAAGGTAAAAAAAAAAGGTTGGGGTTAGGTCCCAGTGGTGGCAGCAGCAGTATTCCTGAAAGTAATCCTGTTAGAGAGCATGATTCCAGGAATCTGCACAAGATAGTCCCCCTTACAAGGAGGGGGATGATATCAACAAGTGGTTTGCTGCACTTGAGAGGGCCTGTATGGTACAGTTGGTCCCTCAAAGGTAATGGGCTGCAATTTTGTGGCTATCTTTCAATAGAAAAGGTAGAGATAGACTCCTTACTGTTAGGGAAAGTGAAGCTAACAATTACACAGTATTGAAGGATGCACTCTTGGATGGATTTGGCTTAACCACTGAACAATACAGGATTAAGTTCAGAGACACCAGAAAAGAGTCCTCTCAAGACTGGACAGATTTTGTGGACTGTTCAGTGAAGGCCTTGCAAGGGTGGTTACATGGCATTAAGGTATCTGACTATGAAAGTCTGTATAATCTTATTCTGAGAGAGCATATTCTGAATAACTGTGTGTCTGACTTGTTGCACCAGTACCTCATGGACTCTGATCTGACCTCGTCCCAAGAATTGGGAAAGAAGGCAGTCAAGTGGGTCAGAACAAGGGTGAACAGAAATGTTCATACAGGGGGTGATAAGGATGGCAAGAAGAAGGATGGTAAGTCTTCTGAAAAGAGTGGGGACAAAGGTAAAAATACTGAGTCTTCATCAGGCCCATAAAAATCCTCTGGTGGGGGTGGTGGGTCCAAATCCTCTTCCAATAATGATCCTAAAAAGCCTTGGTGTTATTTGTGTAAAGTCAAAGGGGGTCATTCCAACCCTGGCGGTCGGTTATAAAGCGGCGGCCAACCCGCCAACAGGCAGGCGGTCCAAAAAATGGAATTCTGACCCTGGCGGGAACCGCCAACACAGCCCACCACATTAACACTCCGACCGCCACGGCGGGACCGACAAACAGCGCGGCGCTCACCGCCAACAGGCAGGCGGCAGAAAATGTACCGCCCACCCTATCACAACTCACCAATCCGCCACCTTTTCCGGGGCGGGAGGCCCGCCTATAAAAACACGGCGGAAACAGACTACGAACGGGAAAACGCTCACCTATACACACTCCACGAGGAAGGAGGACAGCATGGAGCCCGAATTACACATCCTACCGGCTATTGTCTACCTGCTCATCTACCAGGAGTACGAACGCCGGCGCAGACGACAACGGTGAGTACTGCACCTACGACACAGGGGAGGGGGGAGGAGGAAAGCTTACGGGCACACACATACGCGATACACACACCCCCCCAACCCACCCCCCCAATACCTACACACCAATGCAGAGCAACAAGTCAGAGTGACACCCCCCAAACCCCCCGGAAGAATGCAAAGACATAATTCAAATGAAGTTTAAAATTTATGTATAAAATAGGTTCATTTAAGTCATGGTAAATATGCCATATGAAATATACAAAATAAATAATGAACATAGTGCAAAGTATAAAAATAGTCAATAAGTGTAGGAGGCTGGACTGGCTTGTAGTGAGTACCAAGGGGTACTTGCACCTTGCACCAGGCCCAGTTATCCCTTATTAGTGTATAGGGTGTCTAGCAGCTTAGGCTGATAGATAATGGTAGCTTAGCAGAGCAGCTTAGGCTGAACTAGGAGACGTGTGAAGTTACTACAGTACCACTTAGTGTCATATGCACAATATCATAAGAAAACACAATACACAGTTATACTAAAAATAAAGGTACTTTATTTTTCTGACAATATGCCAAAGTATCTTAGAGTGTACCCTCAGTGAGAGGATAGGAAATATACACAAGATATATATACACAATAGCAAAAATATGCAGTATAGTCTTAGAAAACAGTGCAAACAATGTATAGTTACAATAGGATGCAATGGGGAAACATAGGGATAGGGGCAACACAAACCATATACTCCAGAAGTGGAATGCGAACCACGAATGGACCCCAAACCTATGTGACCTTGTAGAGGGTCGCTGGGACTATTAGAAAATAGTGAGAGTTAGCAAAATAACCCTCCCCAAGACCCTGAAAAGTGAGTGCAAAGTGCACTAAAGTTCCCCTAAGAACAAAAGAGTCGTGTTAGAGGAATAATGCAGGAAAGACACAAACCAGCAATGCAACAACTGTGGATTTCCAATCTAGGGTACCTGTGGAACAAGGGGACCAAGTCCAAAAGTCACAAGCAAGTCGGAGATGGGCAGATGCCCAGGAAATGCCAGCTGTGGGTGCAAAGAAGCTTCGACTGGACAGAAGAAGCTGAGGTTTCTGCAGGAACTAAAAGGGCTAGAGACTTCCCCTTTGGTGGAAGGATCCCACTCGCCTTGGAGAGTCGTGCAGAAGTGTTTTCCCGCCGGAAGGACGCCAACAAGCCTTGCTACACGCAAATCGTGCGTTTCGCGTTTTTGGACGCTGCTGGGGTCCAGGAGGGACCAGGAGGTCGCAAATTGGACCTGAAGAGAGAGGGGACGTCGAGCAAGACAAACAACCCTCACTGAAGCAGGTAGCATCCGGAGAAGTGCCAGAAACAGGCACTACGAGGATGCGTCAAACGGTGCTCGCCGAAGTTGCACAAAGGAGTCCCACGTCGCCGGAGACCAACTTAGAAAGTCGTGCAATGCAGAATAGAGTGCCGTGGACCCAGGCTTGGCTGTGCACAAAGGATTTCCGCCGGAAGTGCACAGAGGCCGGAGTAGCTGCAAAGTCGCGGTTCCCAGCAATGCAGCCCAGCGAGGTGAGGCAAGGACTTACCTCCACCAAACTTGGGCTGAAGAGTCACTGGACTGTGGGGGTCACTTGGACAGCGTCGCTGGATTCGAGGGACCTCGCTCGTCGTGCTGAGAGGAGACCCAAGGGACCGGTAATGCAGCTTTTTGGTGCCTGCGGTTGGAGGGGGAAGATTCCGTCGACCCACGGGAGATTTCTTCGGAGCTTCTGGTGCAGAGAGGGGCAGGCTACCCCCACAGCATGCACAAGCAGGAAAACAGTCGAGAAGGCGGCAGGATCAGCGTTACAGAGTTGCAGTAGTCGTCTTTGCTACTATGTTGCAGGTTTGCAGGCTTCCAGCGCGGTCAGCGGTCGTTTCCTTATCAGAAGGTGAAGAGGGAGATGCAGAGGAACTCGGTTGAGCTCGTGCATTCCTTATCTAAAGTTTCCCCAGAGACAGTGACCCTAAATAGCCAGAAAAGAGGGTTTGGCTACCTAGGAGAGAGGAAAGGCTACTAACACCTGAAGGAGCCTATCAGCAGGAGTCTCTGACGTCACCTGGTGGCACTGGCCACTCAGAGCAGTCCAGTGTGCCAGCAGCACCTCTGTTTCCAAGATGGCAGAGGTCTGGAGCACACTGGAGGAGCTCTGGACACCTCCCAGGGGAGGTGCAGGTCAGGGGAGTGGTCACTCCCCTTTCCTTTGTCCAGTTTCGCGCCAGAGCAGGGGCTAAGGGGTCCCTGAACCGGTGTAGACTGGCTTATGCAGAATTGGGCACCTCTGTGCCCAACAAAGCATTTCCAGAGGCTGGGGGAGGCTACTCCTCCCCTGCCTTCACACCATTTTCCAAAGGGAGAGGGTGTCACACCCTCTCTCAGAGGAAGTTCTTTGTTCTGCCATCCTGGGCCAGGCCTGGCTGGACCCCAGGAGGGCAGCTGCCTGTCTGAGGGGTTGGCAGCAGCAGCAGCTGCAGTGAAACCCCAGGAAGGGCAGTCTGGCAGTACCAGGGTCTGTGCTACAGACCACTGGGATCATGGAATTGTACCAACAATGCCAGGATGGCATAGAGGGGGCAATTCCATGATCATAGACATGTTACATGGCCATATTCGGAGTTTCCATGGTGAAGCTACATATAGGTAGTGACCTATATGTAGTGCACGCGTGTGATGGTGTCCCCGCACTCACAAAGTTCAGTGAATTGGCTCTGAACAATGTGGGGGCACCTTGGCTAGTGCCAGGGTGCCCTCACACTAAGTAACTTTGCACCTAACCTTTACCAGGTAAAGGTTAGACATATAGGTGACTTATAAGTTACTTAAGTGCAGTGTAAAATGGCTGTGAAATAACGTGGACGTTATTTCACTCAGGCTGCAGTGGCAGGCCTGTGTAAGAATTGTCAGAGCTCCCTATGGGTGGCAAAAGAAATGCTGCAGCCCATAGGGATCTCCTGGAACCCCAATACCCTGGGTACCTCAGTACCATATACTAGGGAATTATAAGGGTGTTCCAGTAAGCCAATGTAAATTGGTAAAAATGGTCACTAGCCTGTCAGTGACAATTTGGAAAGAAATGAGAGAGCATAACCACTGAGGTTCTGATTAGCAGAGCCTCAGTGAGACAGTTAGTCACTACACAGGTAACATATTCAGGCACACTTATGAGCACTGGGGCCCTGGGTTACGAGGGTCCCAGTGACACATACAACTAAAACAACATATATACAGTGAAAAATGGGGGTAACATGCCAGGCAAGATGGTACTTTCCTACAATAAGTTCTGCACAGTCCGTTCAATATCCATAGTCCGCGGGCCAATGTGTACAAACACATTGGCAAAGCCCACACAGGAGGCCGGAAACCATTGGAGAGAACACTGCTGGGGCATCAGATGAGAAAACAACAGGCACCTCAGGGGGAAGGGAAAGGGGGGCACCTCAGCCACATGAGTCCACGACGCCAGATCCACGAGGGGCCTCCATGCCCACTGTACCATCCTGGGGAGTGCAAAGCCACAGTCCATCAGATGGATAACCGACTCCACTGGTATTGGAGGAGGCATGGTGCCCAGAGTGCTTCGTGAACACCTGATCGACACAGAACCGGCACTGTCAATGGACCAGCGGTGCTTGAGACGGCGGTGCCCAGCGGAGCGGTGCTTGAGACGGTGGTGCCCAGCGGAGCGGTGCTTGAGATGGCGGTGCCCAGCGGAGCGGTGCTTGACAGGAAGGGCCCAGCGGAGCGGTTGCTGAGATGAAGGGCCCAGCGGAGCGGTGCTTGACAGGAAGGGCCCAGCGGAGCGGTGCTTGAGATGAAGGGCCCAGCAGAGCGGTGCTTGAGATGAAGGGCCCAGCGGAGCGGTGCTTGACAGGAAGGGCCCAGCAGAGCGGTGCTTGAGACGGCGGTGCCCAGCGGAGCGGTGCTTGAGATGAAGGGCCCAGCGGAGCAGTGCTTGAGATGAAGGGCCCAGCGGAGCGGTGCTTGACAGGAAGGGCCCAGCGGAGCGGTGCTTGAGATGAAGGGCCCAGCGGAGCGGTGCTTGACAGGAAGGGCCCAGCGGAGCGGTGCTTGAGACGGCGGTGCCCAGCAGAGCGGTGCTTGAGATGAAGGGCCCAGCGGAGCGGTGCTTGACAGGAAGGGCCCAGCGGAGCGGTGCTTGAGATGAACGGCCCAGCGGAGCGGTGCTTGACAGGAAGGGCCCAGCGGAGGGGTGCTTGAGACGGCGGTGCCCAGCGGAGCGGTGCTTGAGACGGCGGTGCCCAGCGGAGCGGTGCTTGAGACGGCGGTGCCCAGCGGAGCGGTGCTTGACAGGAAGGGCCCAGCGGAGCGGTGCTTGACAGGAAGGGCCCAGCGGAGCGGTTGCTGAGATGAAGGGCCCAGCGGAGCGGTGCTTGACAGGAAGGGCCCAGCGGAGCAGTGCTTGAGATGAAGGGCCCAGCGGTGCGGTGCTTGAGATGAAGGGCCCAGCGGAGCGGTGCTTGACAGGAAGGGCCCAGCGGAGCGGTGCTTGACAGGAAGGGCCCAGCGGAGCGGTGCTTGACAGGAAGGGCCCAGCGGAGCGGTGCTTGACACGGCGGTGCCCAGCGGAGCGGTGCTTGACAGGAAGGGCCCAGCGGAGCGGTGCTTGACAGGAAGGGCCCAGCAGAGCGATTGCTGAGATGAAGGGCCCAGCGGAGCGGTGCTTGACAAGAAGGGCCCAGCGGAGCGGTGCTTGAGATGAAGGGCCCAGCGGAGCGGTGCTTGAGATGAAGGGCCCAGCGGAGCAGTGCTTGACAGGAAGGGCCCAGCGGAGCGGTGCTTGAGATGGCGGTGCCCAGCGGAGCGGTGCTTGAGATGAAGGGCCCAGCGGAGCGGTGCTTGAGATGAAGGGCCCAGCAGAGCGGTGCTTGACAGGAAGGGCCCAGCGGAGCGGTGCTTTAGATGAAGGGCCCAGCAGAGCGGTGCTTGACAGGAAGGGCCCAGCGGAGCGGTGCTTGAGACGGCGGTGCCCAGCGGAGCGGTGCTTGAGACGGCGGTGCCCAGCGGAGCGGTGCTTGAGATGAAGGGCCTAGCGGAGCGGTGCTTGAGATGAAGGGCCCAGCGGAGCGGTGCTTGACAGGAAGGGCCCAGCAGAGCGGTGCTTGAGATGAAGGGCCCAGCGGAGCGGTGCTTGAGACGGCGGTGCACAGCAGAGCGGTGCTTGAGACGGCGGTGGCCAGCGGAGCGGTGCTTGACAGGAAGGGCCCAGCGGAGCGGTGCTTGACAGGAAGGGCCCAGCGGAGCGGTGCTTGACAGGAAGGGCCCAGCAGAGCGGTTGCTGAGATGAAGGGCCCAGCGGAGCGGTGCTTGACAGGAAGGGCCCAGCGGAGCGGTGCTTGAGATGAAGGGCCCAGCGGAGCGGTGCTTGAGATGAAGGGCCCAGCGGAGCGGTGCTTGAGATGAAGGGCCCAGCGGAGCAGTGCTTGACAGCAAGGGCCCAGCGGACCGGTGCTTGAGATGAAGGGCCCAGCGGAGCGGAGCTTGAAAGGAAGGGCCCAGCGGAGCGGTGCTTGAGACGGCGGTGCCCAGCGGAACGGTGCTTGAGATGAAGGGCCCAGCAGAGCGGTGCTTGACAGGAAGGGCCCAGCGGAGCGATGCTTGAGATGAAGGGCCCAGCGGAGCGGTGCTTGACAGGAAGGGCCCAGCGGAGCGGTGCTTGAGACGGCAGTGCCCAGCGGAGCGGTGCTTGAGATGAAGGGCCCAGCGGAACGTTGCTTGACAGGAAGGGCCCAGCGGAGCGGTGCTTGAGATGAAGGGCCCAGCGGAGCGGTGCTTGACAGGAAGGGCCCAGCGGAGCGGTGCTTGAGACGGCGGTGCCCAGCGGAGCGGTGCTTGAGATGAAGGGACCAGCAGAGCGGTGCTTGAGACGGCGGGCCCTGTTCAGCGGTGCTCTTCACGGCGGGGCCCTCTTCAGCGGTGCCTGTCTTGGTGGGGCCCTCATCAGCGGTGCTCCTCACGGCGGGCCCTCTTCAGCGGTGCCTGTCTTGGCGGGGCCCTCTTCAGCGGTGCTCCTCACGGCGGGCCGTGTTCAGCGGTTTGAGAAAGTAGCCTCTTTCTAGCCTTGTTACCCCCACTTTTGGCCTGTTTGTGAGTGTATGTCAGGGTGTTTTCACTGTCTCACTGGGATCCTGCTAGCCAGGGCCCAGTGCTCATAGTGAAAACCCTATGCTTTCAGTATGTTTGTTATGTGTCACTGGGACCCTGCTAGTCAGGACCCCAGTGCTCATAAGTTTGTGGCCTATATGTATGTGTTCCCTGTGTGGTGCCTAACTGTCTCACTGAGGCTCTGCTAATCAGAACCTCAGTGGTTATGCTCTCTCATTTCTTTCAAATTGTCACTAACAGGCTAGTGACCAATTTTACCAATTTACATTGGCTTACTGGAACACCCTTATAATTCCCTAGTATATGGTACTGAGGTACCCAGGGTATTGGGGTTCCAGGAGATCCCTATGGGCTGCAGCATTTCTTTTGCCACCCAAAGGGAGCTCTGACAATTCTTACACAGGCCTGCCACTGCAGCCTGAGTGAAATAACGTCCACGTTATTTCACAGCCATTTTACACTGCACTTAAGTAACTTATAAGTCACCTATATGTCTAACCTTTATCTGGAAAAGGTTAGGTGCAAAGTTACTTAGTGTGAGGGCACCCTGGCACTAGCCAAGGTGCCCCCACATTGTTCAGAGCAAATTCCCTGAACTTTGTGAGTGCGGGGACACCATTACACGCGTGCACTACATATAGGTCACTACCTATATGTAGCTTCACAATGGTAACTCCGAATATGGCCATGTAACATGTCTATGATCATGGAATTGCCCCCTCTATGCCATCCTGACATAGTTGGCACAATCCCATGATCCCAGTGGTCTGTAGCACAGACCCTGGTACTGCCAAACTGCCCTTCCTGGGGTTTCACTGCAGCTGCTGCTGCTGCCAACCCCTCAGACAGGCATCTGCCCTCCTGGGGTTCAGCCAGGCCTGGCCCAGGATGGCAGAACAAAGAACTTCCTCTGAGAGAGGGTGTGACACCCTCTCTCTTTGGAAAATGGTGTGAAGGCAGGGGAGGAGTAGCCTCCCCCAGCCTCTGGAAATGCTTTCTTGGGCACAGATGTGCCCAATTCTGCATAAGCCAGTCTACACCGGTTCAGGGGACCCCTTAGCCCTGCTCTGGCGCGAAACTGGACAAAGGAAAGGGGAGTGACCACTCCCCTGACCTGCACCTCCCCTGGGAGGTGTCCAGAGCTCCTCCAGTGTGCTCCAGACCTCTGCCATCTTGGAAACAGAGGTGCTGCTGGCACACTGGACTGCTCTGAGTGGCCAGTGCCACCAGGTGACGTCAGAGACTCCTTGTGATAGGCTCCTTCAGGTGTTGCT
Source organism: Pleurodeles waltl (assembly GCF_031143425.1). Lineage (NCBI taxonomy): Eukaryota > Metazoa > Chordata > Amphibia > Caudata > Salamandridae > Pleurodeles > Pleurodeles waltl. Next base: position 597,927,463 of record NC_090440.1, on the reverse strand, counting down.
AGACTATCCTCTCTCCTAGGTAGCCAAACCCTCTTTTCTGGCTATTTAGGGTCTCTGTCTCTGGGGAAACTTTAGATAACGAATGCAAGAGCTCATCCGAGTTCCTCTGCATCTCTCTCTTCACCTTCTGCCAAGGAATCGACTGCTGACCGCGCTGGAAGCCTGCAAACCTGCATCATAGTAGCAAAGACGACTACTGCAACTCTGTAACGCTGATCCTGCCGCCTTCTCGACTGTTTTCCTGCTTGTGCATGCTGTGGGGGTAGTCTGCCTCCTCTCTGCACCAGAAGCTCCGAAGAAATCTCCTGTGGGTCGACGGAATCTTCCCCCTGCAACCGCAGGCACCAAAAAGCTTCATTACCGGTCCCTTGGGTCTCCTCTCAGCACGACGAGCGAGGTCCCTCGAATCCAGCGACTCTGTCCAAGTGACCCCCACAGTCCAGTGACTCTTCAGTCCAAGTTTGGTGGAGGTAAGTCCTTGCCTCACCTCGCTGGGCTGCATTGCTGGGAACTGCGACTTTTGCAGCTACTCTGGCCCCTGTGCACTTCCGGCGGAAATCCTTTGTGCACAGCCAAGCCTGGGTCCACGGCACTCTAACCTGCATTGCACGACTTTCTAAGTTGGTCTCCGGCGACGTGGGACTCCTTTGTGCGACTTCGGGTGAGCACCGTTTCACGCATCCTTGTAGTGCCTGTTTCTGGCACTTCTTCGGGTGCTACCTGCTGCTGAGAGGGCTCCTTGTCTTGCTCGACGTCCCCTCTCTCTTCTGGTCCAATTTGCGACCTCCTGGTCCCTCCAGGGCCACAGCAGCGTCCAAAAACGGTAACCGCACGATTTGCAGCTAGCAAGGCTCGTTGGTGTCCTTTTTGCGAGAAAACACTTCTGCACGACTCTCCAAGTCGAGATGGATCCGTCCACCAAAGGGGAAGTCTCTAGCCCTTTTCGTTCCTGCAGAAACCTCAGCTTCTTCTGTCCAGTAGAAGCTTCTTTGCACCCGCAGCTGGCATTTCCTGGGCATTTGCCCATCTCCGACTTGCTTGTGACTTTTGGACTTGGTCCCCTTGTTCCACAGGTACCCTAGATTGGAAATCCATAGTTGTTGCATTGTTGGTTTGTGTCTTTCCTGCATTATTCCTCTAACACGACTTCTTTGTCCCTAGGGGAACTTTAGTGCACTTTGCACTCACTTTTCAGGGTCTTGGGGAGGGTTATTTTTCTAACTCTCACTATTTTCTAATAGTCCCAGCGACCCTCTACAAGGTCACATAGGTTTGGGGTCCATTCGTGGTTCGCATTCCACTTTTGGAGTATATGTTTTGTGTTGCCCCTATCCCTATGTTTCCCCATTGCATCCTATTGTAACTATACATTGTTTGCACTGTTTTCTAAGACTATACTGCATATTTTTGCTATTGTGTATATATATCTTGTGTATATTTCCTATCCTCTCACTGAGGGTACACTCTAAGATACTTTGGCATATTGTCATAAAAATAAAGTACCTTTATTTTTAGTATAACTGTGTATTGTGTTTTCTTATGATATTGTGCATATGACACTAAGTGGTACTGTAGTAGCTTCACACGTCTCCTAGTTCAGCCTAAGCTGCTCTGCTAAGCTACCATTATCTATCAGCCTAAGCTGCTAGACACCCTATACACTAATAAGGGATAACTGGGCCTGGTGCAAGGTGCAAGTACCCCTTGGTACTCACTACAAGCCAGTCCAGCCTCCTACAAGCGGTGCTCCTCACGGCGGGGCCCTGTTCAGCGGTGCTCTTCACGGCGGGGCCCTCTTCAGCGGTGCCTGTCTTGGCGGGCCCTCTTCAGCGTTGCTCCTCACGGCGGGCCCTCTTCAGCCGTGCCTGTCTTGGCGGGGCCCTCTTCAGCGGTACTCCTCACGGCGGGGCCCTGTTCAGCGGTGCTCCTCATGGCGGGGCCCTGTTCAGCGGTGCTCCTCATGGGGGGGCCCTGTTCAGCGGTGCCTGTCTTGGCGGGGCCCTGTTCAGCGGTGCTCTTCACGGCGGGGCCCTCTTCAGCGGTGCCTGTCTTGGCGGGGCCCTCTTCAGCGGTGCTCCTCACGGCGGGGCCCTCTTCAGCGGTGCCTGTCTTGGCGGGTCCCTCTTCAGTGGTGCTCCTCACGGCGGGGCCCTGTTCAGCGGTGCTCCTCACGGCGGGGCCCTGTTCAGCGGTGCCTGTCTTGGCGGGGCCCTCTTCAGCGGTGCTTGTCCTGTCTTTCAAGGGAGCCAGACCTGGCCAAGACTCCCCGCTTAGTCGCCCTCGGACCTTGCGGTAGCGGGGCCCTCCTGTGATGGAGTCTTGTGCCCGTGGGTGTCGTCCGTCACACCCGGTATGGGGCTGGTGGGGCCCTCCTGGTGCACTCGGCTGCTGCATGTCTTCTCCGCCCTGCTGCCCTTGCCCTCCTTCGCTGCAGCTCTCGGGCCCTTGCCTCCCTTAGATGATGTGGCAGGTGACGTGGCAAGGCCACTCTCCGTGGTGGCAGCCGTCTCAGTCTTTTCGCGCCGGCCCTTAAGTTTTCTTGTCCTCTTCCCAGGGGGTGGGCTGGCTGTCCCCTTGCTGCTGGCCGATGTTCCTTCCCTAGGAGCTGGTGGACTCCAGTAGCCCGGCACTATGGTGATACTAGATGCAGGGCTGGTGGTGGCTGAGGTGCTCTTTGGACTCTTACCAGATGGAGGGGGTGGGTCAGGTGGTGCAAAGAGGTTAGTTTTGGAGAGGAAAAGTTTTTTAGGAGCGATGGGACGGGTAGGTGCAGTGTGTATGGGAGTGGAGGAAGAGGATGTGGTTGTAGGAGAGTCAAGTGTGCTGTCTTTGGGTGCAGGTGCTTGGGCTGGAGGCTGTCGTGAGGTGGATGGCTGTTGGGTGGGTGGCTGCCTGCGTTTGTGTGCTTTGGAAGAGGGGGTGACAGACCCAGTGGGAGAGGACACAGGGGACGTGTAAATGGCAGTGGGGGTGGTGAGTGCACGTGTGCTGACTGTAATTGAGGGTGTGCTGGTGATGTAAGTACTGGCTGATGGTGGTGTGCATGCAGGTGTGAGTGGAGACGTCACAGGGAGGGAGGAGGGAGACGAGGAGGAGGGGTACACATAGGTGGTAGTGACTGTTGGCATGTCTGCATCTGGATGTTGTTTGTGTGAATGCTTGTGGGATCTGTGGTGCTTATGTCTGGATGGGCTGCCCTTGGGTGTTGAGGTGTGTGCTGTGAGAAAGTAGCCTCTTTCTAGCCTTGTTACCCCCACTTTTGGCCTGTTTGTGAGTGTATGCCAGGGTGTTTTCACTGTCTCACTGGGATCCTGCTAACCAGGGCCCAGTGCTCATAGTGAAAACCCGATGTTTTCAGTATGTTTGTTATGTGTCACTGGGACCCTGCTAGTCAGGACCCCAGTGCTCATAAGTTTGTGGCCTATATGTGTGTGTTCCCTGTGTGGTGCCTAACTGTCTCACTGAGGCTCTGCTAACCAGAACCTCAGTGGTTATGCTCTCTCATTTCTTTCAAATTGTCACTAACAGGCTAGTGACCAATTTTACCAATTTACATTGGCTTACTGGAACACCCTTATAATTCCCTAGTATATGGTACTGAGGTACCCAGGGTATTGGGGTTCCAGGAGATCCCTATGGGCTGCAGCATTTCTTTTGCCACCCATAGGGAGCTCTGACAATTCTTACACAGGCCTGCCACTGCAGCCTGAGTGAAATAACGTCCACGTTATTTCACAGCCATTTTACACTGCACTTAAGTAACTTATAAGTCACCTATATGTCTAACCTTTACCTGGTAAAGGTTAGGTGCAAAGTTACTTAGTGTGAGGGCACCCTGGCACTAGCCAAGGTGCCCCCACATTGTTCAGAGCCAATTCCCTGGACTTTGTGAGTGCGGGGACACCATTACACGCGTGCACTACATATAGGTCACTACCTATATGTAGCTTCACAATGGTAACTCCGAATATGGCCATGTAACATGTCTATGATCATGGAATTGCCCCCTCTCTGCCATCCTGGCATAGTTGGCACAATCCCATGATCCCAAGTGGTCTGTAGCACAGACCCTGGTACTGCCAAACTGCCCTTCCTGGGGTTTCACTGCAGCTGCTGCTGCTGCCAACCCCTCAGACAGGCATCTGCCCTCCTGGGGTCCAGCCAGGCCTGGCCCAGGATGGCAGAACAAAGGACTTCCTCTGAGAGAGGGTGTTACACCCTCTCCCTTTGGAAAATGGTGTGAAGGCAGGGGAGGAGTAGCCTTCCCCAGCCTCTGGAAATGCTTTCTTGGGCACAGATGTGCCCAATTCTGCATAAGCCAGTCTACACCGGTTCAGGGGACCCCTTAGCCCTGCTCTGGCGCGAAACTGGACAAAGGAAAGGGGAGTGACCACTCTCCTGACCTGCACCTCCCCTGGGAGGTGTCCAGAGCTCCTCCAGTGTGCTCCAGACCTCTGCCATCTTGGAAACAGAGGTGCTGCTGGCACACTGGACTGCTCTGAGTGGCCAGTGCCACCAGGTGACGTCAGAGACTCCTTCTGATAGGCTCCTTCAGGTGTTAGTAGCCTATCCTCTCTCCTAGGTAGCCAAACCCTCTTTTCTGGCTATTTAGGGTCTCTGTCTCTGGGCAAACTTGAGATAACGAATGCAAGAGCTCATCCGAGTTCCTCTGCATCTCTCTCTTCACCTTCTGCCAAGGAATCGACTGCTGACCGCGCTGGAAGCCTGCAAACCTGCAACATAGTAGCAAAGACGACTACTGCAACTCTGTAACGCTGATCCTGCCGCCTTCTCGACTGTTTTCCTGCTTGTGCACGCTGTGGGGGTAGTCTGCCTCCTCTCTGCACCAGAAGCTCAGAAGAAATCTCCCGTGGGTCGACGGAATCTTCCCCCTGCAACCGCAGGCACCAAAAAGCTGCATTACCGATCCCTTGGGTCTCCTCTCAGCATGACGAGCGAGGTCCCTCGAATCCAGCGACTCTGTCCAAGTGACCCCCACAGTCCAGTGACTCTTCAGTCCAAGTTTGGTGGAGGTAAGTCCTTGCCTCACCTCGCTGGGCTGTATTGCTGGGAACCACGAATTTTGCAGCTACTCCGGCCCCTGTGCACTTCCGGCGGAAATCCTTTGTGCACAGCCAAGCCTGGGTCCACGGCACTCTAACCTGCATTGCACGACTTTCTAAGTTGGTCTCCAGCGACGTGGGACTCCTTTGTGCGACTTCAGGTGAGCACCATTTCACGCATCCTCGTAGTGCCTGTTTCTGGCACTTCTCCGGGTGCTACCTGCTGCTGAGAGGGCTCCTTGTCTTGCACGACGTCCCCTCTCTCTCCTGGTCCAATTTGCGACCTCCTGGTCCCTCCAGGGCCACAGCAGCGTCCAAAAACGCTAACCACACGATTTGCTGCTAGCAAGGCTTGTTGGCGTTCTTTCGGCGGGAGAACACTTCTGCACGACTCTCCACGGCGAGTGGGATCCGTCCACCAAAGGGGAAGTCTCTAGCCCTTTTTTTTCCTGCAGAAACCTCAGCTTCTTCTGTCCAGTAGAAGCTTCTTTGCATCCACAGCTGGCATTTCCTGGGCATATGCCCATCTCCGACTTGCTTGTGACTTTTGGACTTGGTCTCCTTGTCCCACACGTACCCTAGATTGGAAATCCACAGTTGTTGCATTGTTGGTTTGTGTCTTTCCTGCATTATTCCTCTAACACGACTTCTTTGTCCTTAGGGGAACTTTAGTGCACTTTGCACTCACTTTTCAGGGTCTTGGGGAGGGTTATTTTTCTAACTCTCACTATTTTCTAATAGTCCCAGCGACCCTCTACAAGGTCACATAGGTTTGGGGTCCATTCGTGGTTCGCATTCCACTTTTGGAGTATATGGTTTGTGTTGCCCCTATCCCTATGTTTCCCCATTGCATCCTATTGTAACTATACATTGTTTGCACTGTTTTCTAAGACTATACTGCATATTTTTGCTATTGTGTATATATATCTTGTGTATATTTCCTATCCTCTCACTGAGGGTACACTCTAAGATACTTTGGCATATTGTCATAAAAATAAAGTACCTTTATTTTTAGTATAACTGTGTATTGTGTTTTCTTATGATATTGTGCATATGACACTAAGTGGTACTGTAGTAGCTTCACACGTCTCCTAGTTCAGCCTAAGCTGCTCTGCTAAGCTACCATTATCTATCAGCCTAAGCTGCTAGACACCCTATACACTAATAAGGGATAACTGGGCCTGGTGCAAGGTGCAAGTACCCCTTGGTACTCACTACAAGCCAGTCCAGCCTCCTACATGTGCAGGCTGGTCTGATGGTTTGGATGGGATAGGCTGAGGAACAGGAGACTGGGACTGGGTGGAGGGAGTTAGAAGAGAGAGGCTGGAGACAGGGACAATGGCTGCCGTCAGTGCTGAGGCCAGAGCGTTGAACGATCGCTGATGGGCAGCCTGACCCGAATGAATGCCCTCCAGGTATGCATTGCTCAGATGCACCTCCATTTCCACCCCCTGGATGGCATTCAAAAGGGTAGACTGCCCAACAATGAGCGTCCGGAGGTGGTCAATGACCTCCTCACTGAGGGCCGCAGGGGTAACTGGGGCAGGGCCTGAGGTGCCTGGGGCGAAGGAGATGCCCGCCTTGGTGTGCGAGCGGGCACGGGGTGAACGCTGAGGGGCTGCTTGGAGGGTGGAGCTGGTGCGCTGGGTGGCGGCTGTACCTGTAGTTGCGGTGGGCACGGATGTTGCCGCCACCGCAAGGGAGCTCCCTTCCGAGGACGTGTCGGTGTCGCTGACGTCTCCACGGGTCCCCGTTGTGGAGCTCCCCTCGCCCTCCGTCTCACTGCTGAAGTCTCGGAGTCCGTTGCATGGCCCTCCGGGGCCATGTGAGATGCAGCTCCCTCGTGCGCCGATGCCACTTCTCCTCTGCCTGATGATGCTAATGCACACATGCACAGGAAGAAAAAGAAAATGGGTGGGTGGGAAAAATGAAGACAGGTTGAGTGCATGCATTGGCAACACCGTTGGCGGAGAGGACAGACACAGAAGCCCCCTGAACTACGCTGCGCAATCGGGGTACACTACTCAGTTTTTGTGACTAGTCCTACAGGTCTATGGATGACAAATGCACACATGGGTGATGCAGGACCATGGATAGCTGTACTTGGCACCCTACAGAGGTGGGGGGCGGGGGCACAGGGCCATGGCTAACGGAGGGGACTAGCCTACAGAAAGCGCCCTGGCCTTGAGTTACCCAAAGCCCTCCTCCTCCACCCAGACACCTCCACTGGGCGCAAAGATAGCAGAATGTGCTGATACTCACCCCCTTGTGTCTGCTGTGATGTCCTCACGCGCCCATCCAAATCGGGGTAGGCCACCGCCAGGATCCGGGACATCAGGGGGGTCAATTGGCGGCTGGCACCCCTCCTACGTTGGGAGGCCATCCCCAGCAGAGACTCAGCGGTCTTTCTGGTCCTGCGGCGGATGTCCTCCCACCTCTTTCGGCAGTGGGTGCCCCGTCTGTGGTGGAACCCCAGGGCCCGGACGTCCTTGGTGATGGCACGCCAAATGTCGACCTTCTGATGGGCGCTGACCTATTTGACATGTACAGGGTGGGAAAGGAAATATCATCATTTTTCAGCATGGTAGATGTGAGTGGCCCCCCCTCCCCAACCTTGCCATGTGGCAGATGTTCCCATCTGTCGTGCGTTGCACTCCTCATTCGCTCCCCTCCCCACCATCTTACATACACACCACTCAACATAGGCATAGCCCATTCAGCGTGCACCCTGTGTACTAACCTGTTGGTCTGGAGGACCGTAGAGTAGCGCATACTGGGGGAGGACCCCATCAACAAGTTTCTCCAATTCTTCGGAAGTGAAGGCAGGGGCCCTTTCCCCAGTCGCAGCAGCCTTTGTATCTCCCAGACCGAGGTCACAGCAGCACTTGCAGTATAGGTCCTCTCCTGTGGATGATCAGGTCTCGAGTGATTAACCAGATAGAAAATGGCGGTCACGCCCGTGGCGGTGCGTACCGCGGCGGTGTGTACCGCGACCGCCGGCGCACATCGTCATTGGCTCCTGAGACCCATAGGGTTCAATGTTAACCAATGCTGCTTTGCGCCGCGGTGTTCGACCGCCTACCGCCACGGTGTGCCACGCCAGCGCAGTGACCTCACATCCCACTGTCACACTTCACAGGTCAGGCAGCCGCCATTTCAAGGGCCCACATGGCATGATTTCTACTGCGTCACACAGGCCTAGGCCTTGCATTGCCACTCATACAAGCCGTTCCATGCATAGCGATTCGTGTACTGTGCAAGCTGTGTGAACGAACCTGTGGGTTGCTTGACTCTGTGCTCCATGTTGTCCTTCCTAGGCACCGTCCGCTGGGACTTGCGAGGAGAAGGATGAATCCTCCTGTGTACCGACCTCTGGTGGACCTGTCGACAATGGAAGAACGACATATCATACTTACATACCGGCTTGACAGAGCAACTATACATGAACTATGTGCCCAGCTGGAGCCAGACCTGATGTCCCCCATCCGCCAACCCACAGGGATTCCCCCTCTGGTGCAGGTTCTGTCAGTACTCCATTTTTTGGCAAGTGGGTTGTTTCAGACAACAGTGGCCATATCATCTGGGATGTCTCAGCCTATGTTTTCAAAGGTTTTGTCCAGAGTGTTGTCTGCCCTGATGAAATACATGCAGAGATACATTATTTTCCCTGAGGTGGGCGAATTGGCTACAGTGAAGGGTGATTTCTATGCCCTTGGACATATCCCCAACATCATTGGTGCCATTGATGGGACCCATGTGGCTTTGGTTCCCCCCAAAGACAGTGAGCAGGTGTACAGGAACAGAAAGGGTTTTGATTCGATGAATGTCCAGGTGGTCTGTTTGGCTGACCAGTACATCTCCCATGTAAATGCCAAGTTCTCTGGGTCAGTGCATGACGCGTATGTCATGCGAAATAGCAGCATCCCTTATGTGATGGAACAGCTACAGAGACACCGTGTGTGGCTAATTGGTGACTCTGGTTACCGCAACCTGTCGTGGCTACTAACCCCAGTGAGGAATCCCAGGACAAGGGCAGAGGAACGCTACAATGAGGCCCATGGGCGAACTAGGAGGATCATAGAAAGGACCTTCGGGGTCCTGAAGGCCAGGTTTAGGTGCCTGCATATGACACGGGGATCCCTCATGTACTCACCAAAGAAGGTGTGCCAGATCATCGTGGCCTGCTGTATGCTTCACAATCTTGCATTGCAACGCCAGGTGCCTTTTCTGCAGGAGGATGGTCCAGATGGTGGTGTTGTTGCAGCTGTGGAGCCTGTGGAGAGTGAAGAAGAGGAAGAGGACGGGGACGACACGCACAACAGGGATACAGTCATACAGCAATACTTTCAGTAGCACACAGGTAAGAAACAGCCACCCCAATTTACATTTACTTGAGGCCTCATGGGTCTCCACTGTCTGTGTTTCCCCCCCAGTTCCTGTTAACTGATTTGTGACTTTCCCTTCCCTTTTCAGAGCTGTATGACCCACTGCCTGACTTCAGCTTTGTTTGCCCATGGACTAAAGCTTATTGAAATTGGTATGTTGTCATCACAAAGTAACTGGACATTATTGAACCGTTATGTGTAATACATTTGTTAAGAATACAAGCAGACTCCTGTTTATTTAAGTGGAATAAGTGATTTATTTAAAGTGCTAGATATAGGTAAATGATTGGGAATCGGGGATGGGTGGGGGTGGAGTAATGTCCATGGCAGAGTCCAGTTCTCGGTCGCACAGGTGCATTGTCCATATGCCTGGGGAAGGATGGAGCAGGGGCAGTTCAAGGTTGGACAGGGTGACAATGTGGGACAGTGGGATGACATCAGGGGGTATCTTAGGCTGGCGGGGGTCTTGCAATCCTACTCTGTCTTCTTGTGAGATCTCAGGTTCCGCTTGCGGGGTGGTTCTTCTTCTGCAGGAGGTGGGGTTCTGGTGGCCTGTCGTTGTGTGGGGGCCTCCTGTCCACTGGCGCCGGCGGAGGTGGTAGGCTGTTCCTGGCCTGGGCTAGTGACACATCGTCCAGCAATGTGGTGACGATCTGGGTAAGGGCCAGGACGATGGTCCCCATTGCGGAACCAATGTTCCTCAGTTCCTCCCTGAACCCCATGTACCGTTCCTCCTGCAATTCCTGGATCTCCTGGAACCGGGCCAGTACCGTCGCCATTGTCTCCTGGGAGCGGTGGTATGCTCCCATGATGGTGGAGAGGGCCTCTTGGAGAGTCGGTTCCCCGGGCCTGTCCCCCCCCTGTCGCACAGCAGCCCTCCCAGTTCCCCTGTGTCCCTGGGCCTCTGTCCCCTGGCCGGTGTGCCCACTACCACTGCCCCCGGGTCCCTGTTGTTGTTGGGGTGGTGGGTCAACCTGGGTGCCCTGTAGTGGTGGACACACCGCTGATTGACGTGCCCTGGAGACAGAGGCATGGGCCCGCTGGGTGGGAGCTGTGCTGGTGTTCCCAGAGGGGGTTGGGTCTGGTGTAGCCTGTGGCTGTCTGTGGGGAAACGACAGTCCAGAGGTCCCTGATGGGCCGGGCTGGTCATCTGGCTCCAGGGAGACAGAGCTGCTGTCATCGCTGGGGGCCTCTTCTGGGGGTGGGATGGACATCTCTGGACCCTCCGTGGCAGTGTGGTGGCGTTCGGGTCCTGCAGGGGTATAAAGGTATGGTTATTGCTTCTGTGTGTGGGATTTCGTGTGATGGGTGGGTGTCCGTGTACCCATGTGCAGGCATTCCCTTGTGGGGGCTTTTGTGAGAGTGGCTTGTGGGGGTGATGTGTGTGTGCAGTGGGCATGCTTTGGTGATGGGTGTCCATGCTTTGGGGTCGCATGCAGGGCTTGGTGTTGGGATGGGTGGGTTGTGATGGTGAGGCTTTTGCTAGGGGTTGGTGTGATGGGGGAGGGGGTGAGGGTGGGGGTATGATTTGGCATTCAGGTGGGGTGGGGGTGGGAAGCAGTAGTGAAGATTTGCCTTACCAGAGTCCATTCCTCCGCCTACTCCAGCGAGGCCCTCAGGATGCAGGATGTAGGATGTGCAAGACTTCCTCCTCCCACGCGTTAAATTCTGGGGGAGTAGGTGGGGGTCCGCCGCCAGTCTTCTGCACCGCTATGTTGTGCCTTGATACCATGGAACGCACCTTCCCCCGTAGGTCGTTCCATCTCTTCCTGATGTCATCCCGATTGCGTGGATGCTGTCCCACCGCGTTGACCCTGTCCACTATCCTTTGCCATAGCTCCATCTTTCTGGCAATTGTGGTGTGCTGCACCTGTGCCCCGAAGAGCTGGGGCTCTACACGGACTATTTCCTCCACCATGACCCTGAGTTCTGCGTCACTGAACCTGGGGTGTCTTTGGGGTGCCATGGGGTGCTGTGGTTGAGGTGTGGGGTGGCGTTTGTGGTGATGAGTGTGGTTCGTGTGGTGGTGTGTGGTGTTTGGTGCGTGGATTCTGTGTGGGTGATGGTGTTGTGTGCCTCTGTGTTGTGGGATTCTCTATTCTGTGCTCTGTCTCTAGCCTTCGTCAATGATTTCGGGTGGTAGGGGCTTGTGGGTGATGTGGGTGTGTGTTTTATATTGTGTTGGGTGTGTGGGAGTGGTGTTAGTATGTGTATCAGGTGTGTGTATTTCGAAGTGACCAATGTTGCTGAGTTTTCTATGTGTGTGTGTATTTTGACCGCGGCGGTGTGTACCGCCAATGGAATACCGCGTTTGAAAGACCGCCGCGTGGATTTGTGGGTCGGAATGGTATGGGCGTATTTCTGTTGGCGTGACGGTGGAGGTTTGGTCATCGCCATTTTTTCGCTGACCTTTGGTCTGGCGGATTATTGAGGATGTCGGGTTTTCAGCGGTTTGGCTGTTGCGGGTCAGAATGACTGTGGCGGTTTACCGCGGCCGCGGCGGGTTATGGCGGTCTTCTGACCGGCGGTAAGCGCCTTTTACCGCCGAGGTCAGAATGACCCCCAAAGTGTTGAAGTAAGCCTCAGCAAGGCATACTAGTGCAAGGGGTTCACCTTTCTCTGCACAAAGTCCTTTAGACCATGTAGGAATAAGTTGGCACAGGAACTGAAATAAAAGACAAAGGTGGTCATTACAACCCTGGCGGAGGGTGTTAAAGCTGCGGAAATACCGCAAACAGGCCGGCGGACAAAAAAAGGGAATTACGACCCTGGCGGAAACCGCCAACAAAGACAGCCACTTTAACACACCGCCCGCCACGGCGGTACAGACAAACAGCGTGGCGGTCACCGCCAACAGACAGGCGGGAGACAATGTACCACCCACACTATCACAACACACCAATCTGCCACCTTTTCCGGGGCGGATTCACTGTGGATAAAAACACGGCGGAAACAGTTACTGCAATGGGAAAACGCTCACCTGAACACATCCCACGAGGAACGACGACTCCATGGAGCCAGAACTCCAAATCCTACCTGCCCTTGTCTTCCTGCTCCTCTACGACCAACAGCGACGTAGGCGCAGAAGATACCGGTGAGTACAGCATCTATGACATGGGGGAGGGGAGAGGCAAAAGTTAGGGGGACACCCACCAAACACCCCCACCCTCACCCTCGCATATCACAACATACACATCAATGCAGTCACAAAAATCACAGTAACAACCCACAATCCCCCCGGAAGAATGCAAAGACAATGCGAATTGCGGGCAAACATTGTATTGTGCCAATATACATGTCAAACAAAAATATACTGATATATATCACGAAATATGTCATAACTAAATATACAATACAAGAAGTAGTGCAGATATGTATACAACAATGTCCGTGCACCAACAGTCCAAAAATGCATGGGCGAGGCCCACAATAGATACCTGACCAAAATCCGAGAGAACACTGCCGGGGCATCAGATAGAAACACTACAGGCACCTCAGGGGGAAGGGAAGCGGGGGCACCTCAGCCAGATGAATGCGAAGCCAGATCCACGACGGGGCTCCATGCCCATTGATGTATCCTGGGGAGTGCAAAGCCACAGTCTCTCAAGTCTCTACAGTGGGTGGGTTGCCCACTGTTCCATCCTGGGGAGTGCAAAGCCACAGTATCTCAAGTCTCTACAGTGGGTGGTTTTCCCACTGTACCATTCTGGGGAGTGCAAAGCCACAGTCTCTCAAGTCTCTACAGTGGGTGGCTTGCCCACTGTTCCATCCTGGGGAGTGCAAAGCCACATTTTGGCAAGTAGATGCAGTTCTCTACTGGTACTGGGTGGGACTGGTGCCCAGACTGGATGAGTCTCCCCGTGAAAGTTCATGTCCTGTCACAGTCCCAGCTGCACATGGGATAAGGATGCCTGATGTGGCGGCCTATTCATACCCACACGATGTCTGCCCTGTTCAGCGGTGCTTTGCCCTGTTCAGCGGTCTTCACCATGGCGGTCTTTGCCCTGTTCAGCGGTGCTTTGCCATGGCGGTCTCTGACCTGTTCAGCTGTGCTTTGCCCTGTTCAGCGGTCTTCACCATGGCGGTCTTTGCCCTGTTAGGTGGTGCTTTGCCATGGCGGTCTCTGACCTGTTCAGGGGTGCTTTGCCCTGTTCAGCGGTGCTTTGCCATGGCGGTCTCTGACCTGTTCAGCGGTGTTTTGCCATGGCAGTCTCTGACCTGTTCAGCGGTCTTTGCCCTGTTCAGCGGTGCTTTGCCCTGTTCAGCGGTCTTCACCATGGCGGTCTTTGCCCTGTTCAGCGGTCTTCACCATGGCGGTCTTTGCCCTGTTCAGCGGTGCCTTGCCCTGTTCAGTGGTCTTCACCATGGCGGTCTTTGCCCTGTTCAGCGGTGCTTTGCCCTGTTCAGCGGTCTTCACCATGGCGGTCTTTGCCCTGTTCAGCGGTTCTTTGCCATGGCGGTCTATGGACTGTTCAGCGGTGCTCTGACATGGAGGTTCGGATCCTGACATTGGTGTGTGGCATGACGAACTCCACACTGGACATTGGTGTGTGGCATGACAAACTCCACAATGGACATTGGTGTGTGGCATGACAAACTCCACACTGGACATTGGTGTGTGGCATGACGAACTCCACACTGGACATTGGTGTGTGGCATGACGTTCAATCATTTCCCAGCAGGGCTGTGGGATCCTGGACCCTTCTGGGCTGTGACTCCGGCGGTGGCGGTGGTCTCCTGACCAGTAACGATACTTGAGCCCTCCTGGGCCGTGACTCTGGCGGTGGTCTCCTGACCAGTAACGATACTTGAGCCCTCCTGGGCTGTGACTCTGGCGGTGGTCTCCTGACCAGTAACGATACTTGAGCCCTCCTGGGCTGTGACTCCGGCGGTGGCGTTGGTCTCCTGACCAGTAACGATACTTGAGCCCTCCTGGGCCATGATTCTGGCGGTGGTCTCCTGACCAGTAACGATACTTGAGCCCTCCTGGGCTGTGACTCTGGCGGTGGTCTCCTGACCAGTAACGATACTTGAGCCCTCCTGGGCTGTGACTCCGGTGGTGGCCTCCTGACCAGTAACGATACTTGAGCCCTCCTGGGCTGTGACTCTGGCGGTGGTCTCCTGACCAGTAACGATACTTGAGCCCTCCTGGGCTGTGACTCTGGCGGTGGTCTCTGGACCAGTAATGACGGTGCTGGCAGTTGTGTCTGGACCGCCGGAAATGATGGCGCACTTCTCCGCCGTGACACTCACAACAGGTTGGGGAGACTTCCTCTGGACCTTCCCCACCTTCTTTGGAGTTACAGCTGACTCACAAATCGCCTTGGAGCCCATTTCAGTTGTTGTCACACCAGGAGTCTTGACACGGTCCCGTCGTCCACGCTCCAATTTTGGAGCCTTTACAGGGGGTGGGCTGACAGTGCCTTGGCTCCGGGTCCTACTGCCTGCCCTGGTGGATGGGTGTAGGAAAGTACCATCTTGCCTGGCATGTTACCCCCATTTTTCACTGTATATATGTTGTTTTAGTTGTATGTGTCACTGGGACCCTGCCAGCCAGGACCCCAGTGCTCATAAGTGTGCCCTGTATGTGTTACCTGTGTTATGACTAACTGTCTCACTGAGGCTTTGCTATCCAGAACCTCAGTGGTTATGCTCTCTCATTTCTTTCCAAATTGTCCTTAACAGGCTAGTGAGCAATTTCACCAATTTACATTGGCATACTGGAACACCCTTATAATTCCCTAGTTTATGGTACTGAGGTACCCAGGGTATTGGGGTTCCAGGAGATCCCTATGGGCTGCAGCATTTCTTTTGCCACCCATACGGAGCTCTGACAATTCTTACACAGGCCTGCCACTGCAGCCTGAGTGAAATAACGTCCACGTTATTTCACAGCCATTTACCACTGCACTTAAGTAACTTATAAGTCACCTATATGTCTAACCTTTACCTGGTAAAGTTTGGGTGCTAAGTTACTTAGGCCCATATTTATATTTTTTGACGCAAAACTGCGCCAACGCAGTTTTGCGTCCAAAAAATTAGCGCCGGCTAACGCCATTCTGAAGCGCCATGCGGGCGCCGTATTTATTGAATGACGTTAGCCGGCGTTAGCCGCCGGCGCTGTCTGGTGTGCGTTAAAAAAAACGACATACACCAGGCAGCGCCGGCGTAGGGGGAAAATGGCGTATGGGCGTCCAGAAATGGTGCAAGTCAGGCTGAGGCAAAAAATTCGCCACAACCCGATTTGCGCCATTTTTTTACGACGCCCATCCCCCATTGAAATGACTCCTGTCTTAGCAAAGACAGGAGTCATGCCCCCTTGCCCAATGGCCATGCCCAGGGGACCTCTGTTCCCTGGGCATGGTCATTGGGCATAGTGGCATGTAGGGGGGCACAAATCAGGCCCCCCTATGCCACAAATTTTTTTAAAAAAAAATACTTACCTGGACTTACCTTAATGTCCCTGGGGTGGGTCCTTCCATTCTTGGGTGTCCTCCTGGGGTGGGCAAGGGTGGCAGGGGGTGTCCCTGGGGACTTGGGAGGGAACCTCTGGGCTCATTCTTAGCCCACAGGTCCCTTAACGCCTGCCCTGACCCAGGCGCTAAAATCCGGCGCAAATGCGGGTTTTTTAGACCCGCCCACTCCCGGGCGTCATTTTTGCCCGGGAGTATAAATACGACGCATATGCATCGTAGTCATTTTTTAAGACGGGAACGCCTACCTTGCATATCATTAACGCAAGGAAGGTGTTTACGCAAAAAAATGACGCTAACTCCATGAACTTTGGCGCTAGACGCGTCTAACGCCAAAGTACAAATATGGAGTTAGTTTTGCGTCGAAATTGCGTCAAAAAAAACGACGCAATTTCGGCGCAAACGGACTATAAATATGCCCCTTAGTGTGTGGGCACCATGGCACTAGCCAAGGTGCCCCCACATTGTTCAGGGCAAATTCCCCGGACTTTGTGAGTGCGGGGACACCATTACACGCGTACACTATACGTAGGTCACTACCTATGTATAGCTTCACAATGGTAACTCCGAATATGGCCATGCAACATGTCTATGATCATGGAATTGCCCCCTCAATGCCATCCTGGCATTGTTGGCACAATCCCATGATCCCACGGGTTCTCTAGCACAGACCCGGGTAATGCCAAACTGCCTTTTCAGGGGTTTCACTGCAGCTGCTGCTGCTGCCAACCCCTCAGACAGGTTTCTGCCCTCCTGGGGTCCAGCCAGGCTTGACCCAGAAAGGCAGAACAAAGGACGTCCTCAGAGAGAGGGTGTTACACCCTCTCCCTTTGGAAAAAGCTGTTAAGGAAGGGGAGGAGTAGCCTCCCCCAGCCTCTGGAAATGCTTTCATGGGCACAGATGGTGCCCATTTCTGCATAAGCCAGTCTACACCGTTCAGGGACCCCTCAGCCCTGCTCTGGCACGAAACTGGACAAAGGAAAGTAGAGTGACCACTCCCCTGACCTGAACCTCCCCTGGGAGGTGCCCAGAGCTCCTCCAGTGTGCTCCAGACCTCTGCCATCTTGGAAACAGAGGTGCTGCTGGCACACTGGACTGCTCTGAGTGGCCAGGGCCGGCAGGTGACGTCAGAGACTCCTTCTGATAGGCTCCTTCAGGTGTTAGTAGCCTATCCTCTCGCCTAAGTAGCCAAACCCTCTTTTCTGGCTATTTAGGGTCTCTGTCTCTGGGGAAACTTTAGATAACGAATGCAAGAGCTCATCCGAGTTCCTCTGCATCTCTCTCTTCACCTTCTGCCAAGGAATCGACTGCTGACCGCGCTGGAAGCCTGCAAACCTGCAACATAGTAGCAAAGACGACTACTGCAACTCTGTAACGCTGATCCTGCCGCCTTCTCGACTGTTTTCCTGCTTGTGCATGCTGTGGGGGTAGTCTGCCTCCTCTCTGCACCAGAATCTCCGAAGAAATCTCCCGTGGGTCGACGGAATCTTCCCCCTGCAACCGCAGGCACCAAAAAGCTGCATTACCGGTCCTTTGGGTCTCCTCTCAGCACGACGAGCGAGGTCCCTCGAATCCAGCGACTATGTCCAAGTGACCCGCACAGTCCAGTGACTCTTCAGTCCAAGTTTGGTGGAGGTAAGTCCTTGCCTCACCTCGCTGGGCTGCATTGCTGGGAACCGCAACTTTTGCAGCTACTCCGGCCCCTGTGCACTTCCGGCGGAAATCCTTTGTGCACAGCCAAGCCTGGGTCCACGGCACTCTAACCTGCATTGCACGACTTTCTAAGTTGGTCTCCGGCGACGTGGGACTCCTTTGTGCGACTTCGGGTGAGCACCGTTTCACGCATCCTTGTAGTGCCTGTTTCTGGCACTTCTCCGGGTGCTACCTGCTGCTGAGAGGGCTCCTTGTCTTGCTCGACGTCCACTCTCTCTCCTGGTCCAATTTGCGACCTCCTGGTCCCTCCAGGGTTACAGCAGCGTCCAAAAACGCTAACCGCATGATTTGCAGCTAGGAAGGCTTGTTGGCATTCTTTCGGCGGGAAAATACTTCTGCACGACTCTCCACGGCGAGAGGGATCTGTCCACCAAAGGGGAAGTCTCTAGCCCTTTTTATTCCTGCAGAAACCTCAGCTTCTTCTGTCCAGTAGAAGCTTCTTTGCATCCACAGCTGGCATTTCCAGGGCATATGCCCATCTCCGACTTGCTTGTGACTTTTGGACTTGGTCCCCTTGTTCCACAGGTACCCTAGATTGGAAATCCACAGTTGTTGCATTGTTGGTTTGTGTCTTTCCTGCATTATTCCTCTAACACGACTTATTTGTCCTTAGCGGAACTTTAGTGCACTTTGCACTCACTTTTCAGGGTTTAGGGGAGGGTTATTTTTCTAACTCTCACTATTTTCTAATAGTCCCAGCGACCCTCTACAAGGTCACATAGGTTTGGGGTCCATTCGTGGTTCGCATTCCACTTTTGGAGTATATGGTTTGTGTTGCCCCTATCCCTATACTTCCCCATTGCATCCTATTGTAACTATACATTGTTTGCACTGTTTTCTAAGACTATACTGCATATTTTTGCTATTGTGTATATATATCTTGTGTATATTTCCTATCCTCTCACTGAGGGTACACTCTAAGATACTTTGGCATATTGTCATAAAAATAAAGTACCTTTATTTTTAGTATAACTGTGTATTGTGTTTTCTTATGATATTGTGCATATGACACTAAGTGGTACTGTAGTAGCTTCACCCGTCTCCTAGTTCAGCCTAAGCTGCTCTGCTAAGCTACCATTATCTATCAGCCTAAGCTGCTAGACACCCTATACACTAATAAGGGATAACTGGGCCTGGTGCAAGGTGCAAGTACCCCTTGGTACTCACTAGAAGCCAGTCCAGCCTCCTACATTGGTTGTGCAGCGGTGGGATAAGTGCTTTGAGACTACTTACCACTCTTGTCATTGTACTTTTCATAAGAGAAAAATATACAAAACAAGGTCAGTGTATATACACATAGCCAAAAAGTTTTGCATTTCCTCTTTTCACTCTTTTCTAAGTGCTGAAAAGTACTTCTAAACTTTCAAAAAGTTCTTAAAAGTTTAAAAAGTTTTTTTTCTGTCTTTCCAAAAAGTTCTGATTTTTTTTTAATCTTTTTCTATCACTTTAACTCTCTCTAAAAATGTCTGGCACAGGCCAAAATGTTGATCTGTCCAAACTTGCATATGATCACCTTAGCTGGAAAGGAGCAAGGAGTCTCTGCATAGAGAGAGGTTTGAGTGTAGGGAAGAATCCTTCCTTGGAACTGTTACTTAACATGCTTAGAGAACAGGATAAGGCTAGAAGTGCCCCATCTGTAGAAAAAGTAGCTAATGGTTCTCAATCTGATCCAGGGACTCCCCCAGGAAAAAATTCAGGAAAGAAACTTCATAGCCTGCTCATTACTAGACATTCTAGCATAGTTGGTAATGATGGAGAGCCACACCATACAAATAGTGTTGTGTCACATCATAGCAAAAGCATTTATTCTCACCATACTGGTAGTGATGTTTCTGTTAGCCAAGCTGTTAGGGTGGCTTCTGTAAGGGACAGGTCTCCTTCTGTTCATTCCCATCACACCTCTGTATCTAGAAATGTCCCTCCCACCAACCCTGATGACAGAATGTTAGAGAGGGAATTCAATAAGTTGAGGGTGGAACAAACCAGACTGAAGCTTAAAAAGCAACAGCTGGATTTGGATAGACAGTCTTTTGAACTAGAGAAGGAAAGACAGAAGTTGGGTTTAGAAACCCATGGTGGCAGCAGCAGTATTCCCCATAGTCATCCTGCAAAAGAGCATGATTCCAGGAATCTGCACAAGATAGTTCCCCCTTATAAGGAGGGGGATGACATTAACAAGTGGTTTGCTGCACTTGAGAGGGCCTGTGTTGTACAGGATGTCCCTCAAAGGCAGTGGGCTGCTATCCTATGGCTATCATTTAGTGGAAAAGGTAGGGATAGGCTCCTTACTGTGAAAGAAAATGATGCCAATAATTTCCAAGTCCTTAAGAATGCACTCCTGGATGGTTATGGCTTAACCACTGAACAATACAGGATAAAGTTCAGAGAGACCAAAAAGGAGTCTTCACAAGACTGGGTTGATTTCATTGACCATTCAGTGAAGGCCTTGGAGGGGTGGTTACATGGCAGTAAAGTTACTGATTATGACAGCCTGTATAACTTGATCCTGAGAGAGCATATTCTTAATAATTGTGTGTCTGATTTGTTGCACCAGTACTTTGTGGACTCTGATCTGACCTCTCCCCAAGAATTGGGAAAGAAGGCAGAGAAATGGGTCAGAACAAGGGTGAACAGAAAAGTTCATGCAGGGAGTGACAAAGATGGCAACAAAAAGAAGGATGGTAAGTCTTCTGACAAGGGTGGGGACAAATCTAAAAATGAGTCTTCATCAGGCCCACAAAAACACTCTGGTGGGGGTGGTGGGCCCAAATCCTCTTTTAATCAGAACAAGGAAAAGAAACCATGGTGCTATTTATGTAAAATAAAAGGCCATTGGACAACAGATCCGAATTGTCCAAAGAAAAGCACCAATGCTCCTAAAACTACAACCCTACAACCCCTACTGCTACCCCTAGTGTCCCTACTAATAGCAGTGGTGGTGGGAGCAAACCTACTAATAGCCAATCCAAGGGAGTAGCTGGGCTCACTATTGGTAACTTAGTTGGGGTTGGCCTTGTTAAGGAGGCCACAGAGGCTGTGTTAGTCTCTGAGGGGGCTATTGATTTAGCCACCTTAGTTGCTTGTCCCCTTAATATGGATAAGTACAAGCAGCTACCCCTAATAAATGTTGTTGAGGTTCAGGCCTACAGTGACACTGGTGCCAGTGTGACTATGGTCATAGAGAAACTGGTCCACCCTGAACAACACCTACTTGGTCACCAGTACCAATAACCGATGCTCACAACAACACACTTAGCCACCCCATGGCTGTTGTTAATCTCAACTGGGGGGGGGGTTACTGGTCCAAAGAAAGTTGTGGTAGCCACAGATTTACCTGTAGACTGTCTACTAGGAAATGATTTGGAGACATCAGCTTGGTCAGATGTGGAGTTGGAGGCCCATGCAGCAATGCTGGGCATCCCAGGGCACATTTTTGCTTTGACAAGGGCTCAGGCCAAAAAGCAAAAAGGACAGGGAAGCTTGGATCCTGGAACAATGGACCAAGTGCTCCCTAAAGCTAGGGCTAGTAGAAGCAAACCACTTCCTACTATCCCTCCCTCTACAGTGGATTCAACTTCTGAGGAAGAAGAATTCCCTCCCTGTGCAGAACCTACACCAGAGGAGCTGGAAGCAGACACTGCTGAGCTTTTGGATGAAGGGGGGCCTGCCAGAGAGGAGCTGAGTGTGGCACAGCAAACCTGTCCCACATTAGAGGGTCTCAGACAGCAAGCTGTCAAACAGGCTAATGGGGATGTCAGTGACTCTCACAGAGTTTACTGGGAGGACAACCTCTTGTACACTGAGCATAGGGATCCTAAACCTGGAGCTGCCAGGAGATTAGTGATTCCTCAGGAGTACAGAAAGTTCCTCCTAACCCTGGCACATGACATTCCCCTAGCTGGGCATCTAGGACAAATGAAAACTTGGGACAGGCTTGTTCCCCTGTTTCATTGGTCTAGAATGTCTGAGGACACAAAGGAATTTTGTAAGTCCTGTGAAACCTGTCAAGCCAGTGGCAAGACAGGTGGCACCCCAAAGGCACCCCTTATCCCACTGCCTGTGGTTGGGGTTTCCTTTGAAAGGGTAGGGGTTGACATAGTTGGCCCCCTTGACCCTCCTACTGCTTCAGGCAATAGATTCATCTTGGTGGTAGTGGACCATGCCACAAGATATCCTGAAGCTATTCCTTTAAGGACCACTACAGCACCTGCAGTGGCAAAGGCCCTCCTGGGAATATTTTCCAGGGTGGGCTTCCCAAAGGAAGTAGTATCAGACAGGGGAAGCAATTTCATGTCTGCATACTTAAAGGCCATGTGGAAGGAGTGTTGTGTAACTTACAAGTTCACAACACCCTATCATCCACAAACAAATGGACTGGTGGAGAGATTTAATAAAACTCTCAAAGGCATGATTATGGGTCTCCCTGAAAAACTCCGCAGGAGATGGGATATCCTTCTACCATGCCTCCTTTTTGCCTACAGGGAGGTACCCCAGAAAGGAGTGGGCTTCAGCCCCTTTGAACTTCTTTTTGGACACCCTGTTAGGGGTCCACTCACACTTGAAAAGGAGGGTTGGGAACAACCTTTAAAAGCTCCTAAGCAGGATATTGTGGATTATGTACTTGGCCTCAGATCAAGGATGGCTGAGTACATGAAAAAGGCCAGTAAAAACCTTCAGGCCAGCCAAGAGCTCCAGAAGCAATGGCATGATCAGAAGGCTGTTTTGGTTCAGTACCAACCAGGGCAGAAAGTGTGGGTCTTGGAGCCTGTGGCCCCAAGAGCACTCCAAGATAAATGGAGTGGACCCCACACAATTGTTGAAAAGAAGGGAGAAGTCACCTATTTAGTTGACTTAGGCACTGCAAGGAGTCCCCTTAGGGTACTCCATGTAAACCGCCTGAAACCCTACTATGACAGGGCTGATCTCACCCTGCTCATGGCAACAGATGAGGGACAGGAAGAAGACAGTGATCCTCTACCTGATCTCTTCTCTTCCACAGAACAAGATGCTCTGGTGGAAGGTGTAGTTTTGGCTGATTGCCTTACTGCTGAGCAGAAAGACAATTGCATAAATCTCCTAGATCAATTCTCTGAACTCTTCTCTACTGTGCCAGGTACCACTTCTTGGTGTGAGCACACTATAGATACTGGAGACAGCTTGCCTGTCAAAAGTAAGATCTATAGGCAGCCTGACCATGTCAGGGACTGCATAAAGCAAGAGGTCCAGAAAATGTTAGAACTAGGAGTGGTTGAGCACTCTGACAGTCCATGGGCTTCTCCTGTGGTACTGGTACCAAAACCCCATTCCAAAGATGGAAAGAAGGAAATGCGGTTTTGTGTAGACTATAGAGGTCTCAACTTGGTAACCAAAACTGATGCTCACCCTATACCCAGGGCAGATGAGCTCATAGATACACTGGCATCTGCCAAGTATCTAAGCACTTTTGACTTGACTGCAGGGTATTGGCAGATCAAATTGTCAGAAGATGCTAAACCTAAGACTGCATTTTCAACCATTGGAGGACATTACCAGTTTACTGTAATGCCTTCTGGTTTGAAAAATGCACCTGCCACTTTTCAGAGGTTGGTGAACACAGTCCTGCAAGGGCTGGAAGCTTTCAGTGCAGCATATTTGGACGATATAGCTGTCTTTAGCTCCAGCTGGGAGGATCACCTGGTCCACCTATGGAAAGTTTTGGAGGCCCTGCAAAAGGCAGGCCTCACTATCAAGGCTTCAAAGTGCCAGATAGGGCAGGGTAAGGTGGTTTATCTGGGACACCTTGTTGGTGGGGAAAGGATTGCACCACTTCAGGGGAAAATCCAAACAATTATTGATTGGGTTCCCCCTACCACTCAGACTCAGGTGAGAGCCTTCCTAGGCCTCACTGGGTATTACATGAGGTTCATTAAGAACTATGGCTCCATTGCAGCCCCTCTTAATGACCTCACATCCAAGAAAATGCCTAAAAAGGTATTATGGACAGCAAACTGTCAGAAAGCTTTTGAGGAGCTGAAGCAGGCCATGTGCTCTGCACCTGTCCTGAAAAGCCCTTGTTACTCTAAAAAATTCTATGTCCAAACTGATGCATCTGAATTAGGAGTAGGGGCAGTCCTATCACAACTTAATTCTGAGGGCCAGGATCAACCTGTTGCTTTTATTAGTAGGAGGTTGACCCCTAGAGAAAAGCGTTGGTCTGCCATTGAGAGGGAGGCCTTTGCTGTGGTCTGGGCACTGAAGAAGTTGAGACCATACCTGTTTGGCACTCACTTCATTGTTCAGACAGACCACAAACCTCTACTTTGGCTAAAACAAATGAAAGGTGAAAATCCTAAATTGTTGAGGTGGTCCATATCCCTACAGGGAATGGACTATACAGTGGAACATAGACCTGGGAGTAGCCACTCCAATGCAGATGGACTCTCCAGATATTTCCACTTAGACAATGAAGACTCATCAGGTCATGGCTAGTCTTATTGTCCTTCGTTTGGGGGGGGGTTGTGTAGGAAAGTACCATCTTGCCTGGCATGTTACCCCCATTTTTCACTGTATATATGGTGTTTTAGTTGTATGTGTCACTGGGACCCTGGTAACCCAGGGCCCCAGTGCTCATAAGTGTGCCTGAATGTGTTACCTGTGTAGTGACTAACTGTCTCACTGAGGCTCTGCTAATCAGAACCTCAGTGGTTATGCTCTCTCATTTCTTTCCAAATTGTCACTAACAGGCTAGTGACCATTTTTACCAATTTACATTGGCTTACTGGAACACCCTTATAATTCCCTAGTATATGGTACTGAGGTACCCAGGGTATTGGGGTTCCAGGAGATCCCTATGGGCTGCAGCATTTCTTTTGCCACCCATAGGGAGCTCTGACAATTCTTACACAGGCCTGCCACTGCAGCCTGAGTGAAATAACGTCCACGTTATTTCACAGCCATTTTTCACTGCACTTAAGTAACTTATAAGTCACCTATATGTCTAACCTTTACCTGGTAAAGGTTAGGTGCAAAGTTACTTAGTGTGAGGGCACCCTGGCACTAGCCAAGGTGCCCCCACATTGTTCAGAGCCAATTCCCTGAACTTTGTGAGTGCGGGGACACCATTACACGTGTGCACTACATATAGGTCACTACCTATATGTAGCTTCACAATGGTAACTCCGAATATGGCCATGTAACATGTCTATGATCATGGAATTACCCCCTCTATGCCATCCTGGCATAGTTGGCACAATCCCATGATCCCAGTGGTCTGTAGCACAGACCCTGGTACTGCCAAACTGCCCTTCCTGGGGTTTCACTGCAGCTGCTGCTGCTGCCAACCCCTCAGACAGGCATCTGCCCTCCTGGGGTCCAGCCAGGCCTGGCCCAGGATGGCAGAACAAAGAACTTCCTCTGAGAGAGGGTGTTACACCCTCTCCCTTTGGAAAATGGTGTGAAGGCAGGGGAGGAGTAGCCTCCCCCAGCCTCTGGAAATGCTTTCTTGGGCACAGATGTGCCCAATTCTGCATGAGCCAGTCTACACCGGTTCAGGGACCCCTTAGCCCCTGCTCTGGCGCGAAACTGGACAAAGGAAAGGGGAGTGACCACTCCCCTGACCTGCACCTCCCCTGGGAGGTGTCCAGAGCTCCTCCAGTGTGCTCCAGACCTCTGCCATCTTGGAAACAGAGGTGCTGCTGGCACACTGGACTGCTCTGAGTGGCCAGTGCCACCAGGTGACGTCAGAGACTCCTGCTGATAGGCTCCTTCAACTGTTAGTAGCCTATCCTCTCGCCTAAGTAGCCAAACCCTCTTTTCTGGCTATTTAGTGTCTCTGTCTCTGGGGAAACTTTAGATAACGAATGCAAGAGCTCATCCGAGTTCCTCTGCATCTCTCTCTTCACCTTCTGCCAAGGAATCGACTGCTGACCGCGCTGGAAGCCTGCAAACCTGCAACATAGTAGCAAAGACGACTACTGCAACTCTGTAACGCTGATCCTGCCGCCTTCTCGACTATTTTCCTGCTTGTGCATGCTGTGGGGGTAGTCTGCCTCCTCTCTGCACCAGAAGCTCCGAAGAAATCTCCAGTGGGTCGACGGAATCTTCCCCCTGCAACCGCAGGCACCAAAAAGCTGCATTACCGGTCCCTTGGGTCTCCTCTCAGCACGACGAGCGAGGTCCCTCGAATCCAGCGACTCTGTCCAAGTGACCCCCACAGTCCAGTGACTCTTCAGTCCAAGTTTGGTGGAGGTAAGTCCTTGCCTCACCTCGCTGGGCTGCATTGCTGGGAACCGCGACTTTTGCAGCTACTCCGGCCCCTGTGCACTTCCAGCGGAAATCCTTTGTGCACAGCCAAGCCTGGGTCCACGGCACTCTAACCTGCATTGCACGACTTTCTAAGTTGGTCTCCAGCGACGTAGGACTCCTTTGTGCGACTTCGGGTGAGCACCATTTCACGCATCCTTTTAGTGCCTGTTTCTGGCACTTTTCCGGGTGCTACCTGCTGCTGAGAGGGCTCCTTGTCTTTCTCGACGTCCCCTCTCTCTCCTGGTCCAATTTGCAACCTCCTGGTCCCTCCAGGGCCACAGCAGCGTCCAAAAACGCTAACCGCATGACTTGCAGCTAGCAAGGCTTGCTGGCATTCTTTCGGTGGGAAAACACTTTTGCACGACTCTCCACGGCAAGCGGGATCCGTCCACCAAAGGGGAAGTCTCTAACCCTTTTCGTTCCTGCAGAAACCTCAGCTTCTTCTGTCCAGTAGAAGCTTCTTTGCATCCACAGCTGGCATTTCCTGGGCATATGCCCATCTCCGACTTGCTTGTGACTTTTGGACTTGGTCCCCTTGTTCCACAGGTACCCTAGTTGGAAATCCACAGTTGTTGCATTGTTGGTTTGTGTCTTTCCTGCATTATTCCTCTAACACGACTTCTTTGTCCTTAGGGGAACTTTAGTGCACTTTGCACTCACTTTTCAGGGTCTTGGGGAGGGTTATTTTTCTAACTCTCACTATTTTCTAATAGTCCCAGCTACCCTCTACAAGGTCACATAGGTTTGGGGTCCATTCGTGGTTCGCATTCCACTTTTGGAGTATATGGTTTGTGTTGCCCCTATCCCTATGTTTCCCCATTGCATCCTATTGTAACTATACATTGTTTGCACTGTTTTCTAAGACTATACTGCATATTTTTGCTATTGTGTATATATATCTTGTGTATATTTCCTATCCTCTCACTGAGGGTACACTCTAAGATACTTTGGCATATTGTCATAAAAATAAAGTACCTTTATTTTTAGTATAACTGTGTATTGTGTTTTCTTATGATATTGTGCATATGACACTAAGTGGTACTGTAGTAGCTTCACCCGTCTCCTAGTTCAGCCTAAGCTGCTCTGCTAAGCTACCATTATCTATCAGCCTAAGCTGCTAGACACCCTATACACTAATAAGGGATAACTGGGCCTGGTGCAAGGTGCAAGTGCCCCTTGGTACTCACTACAAGCCAGTCCAGCCTCCTACAGGAGGGAGAAGAGGAGGAGGGGGACACAGTGGAGACAGTGGATGTTGCTGTGTCTGTATGGGTGTGATGCTTGTGTGAGTGCCTGTGGTGTGTGTGGTGCCTATGTTTGCTTGAGCTACTTTTGGGTGTTGACTTGTGTGCATGCTGGTCTGTAGGTGTGCTTGGGATGGGCTGGGGTACAGGGGATTGGGTATAGGTGGAGGAAGTTGGAGGGGGAGGCTTGACACAGGGACAATGGCTGCCATCAGTGCTGAGGCCAGAGATTGCAGGGTTCGCTGAAGGACAGCCTGACCAAAATGAATGCCTTCCAGGAATGCATTACTGTGTTTCAACTCTCGTTCTACACCCTGGATGGCATTCACAATGGTAGACTGCCCAACAGTGAGTGACCTGAGGAGGTCAATGGCCTCCTCACTGAGGGCAGCAGGGATGACTGGGGCAGGGCCTGAGGTGCCTGGGGCGAAGGTGATGCCCACCCTCCTGGGTGAGCGGGCACGGGGCGAACGGTGAGGGGCTGCTGGGAGGGCGGTGCTGGTAGGGGAGGTGGTGGCTGTACCTGTTGAAGTGGGGCGCACAGATGGTGCCGCCACCACAGGGGAGCTCCCATCGGCGGACGAGTCCGTGTCGCTGGTTGGTCATCCGGTGGCCGACGTGAAGCTCCCCTCGCCCTCCGTCCCACTGGTGCATCAGCGTCTGTGGTGTGGCCCTCCATGGCCATGTGGGATGCAGCTCTCTCGTGCTCCGGTGCCACTGTACCTCCGCCTGATGATGCTGATGTACAAAAGGACAGGAAGAGCAGGAAAAGGGGGGGTGACAGAAGAAAGAGAGTTTTAGTGCATGGCATACCGCTACCATTGGTGGACAAGGCAGACGCAGCAGCCCCATGCATTACGCCGTGCTCCTGGCCTCTGCACATTCAATTTCTGGGATATGGCCTACATGGCAATGTTAGAAATTTGCGCACATGGATGGCAAAGGGGCAACTATACCTCAACTTGCCACTCTTCTCAGCTGGGTTAGAGTCCCACATAGCCTACATTACGGAGGGGCCTTGCCTACCGAACTCGCCCTAGCCTAGGGACACACACAGCCCACCTCCCCCACCCAGACACCTCCACTGCACGCAAAGTCCACAGAATGAGGTTGTACTCACCCCCTTGTGTCTGCTGTGATGCCCTTAAGCGCCCATCCAACTCCGGGTAGGCCACCGCCAGGCTTCGGAACATCAGGGGGGTCATGGTGTGATGGGCACCCCTCCCACGTTGGGAGGCCATCCCCAGCTGAGCCTCCGCCGTCTTCTTGCTGCAGCGGCGAATGTCCTCCCATCTCTTCTGGCAGTGGGTGCCCCGTCTCTGGTGGGCCCCCAGGGTCCGGACCTCTTTGGCGATGGCACGCCAAATGTCCTTCTTCTGGTGGGCGCTGACCTACATGACATGCACAAGAAAAGAGGAACAGTCATTACCTACTGGATCGTCAATGTGAGTGGCCCCCTCCCAACTCTGGCCATGTGGCCCAATCATCCCCATGCATTTCTGTTCTTAGAACTCTGCCCCCTTCCCTCTCCCACCCAGCCCTGTCCACCCAGGCCTAGCCCATCCAACGTGCTCCCTGTGTACTGACCTGTTGGTCTGGAGCACCGTAGAGTAACATGTACTGGGGGAGGACCCCTTCCACAAGTTTCTCCAACTCCTGAGCAGAGAAGGCAGGGGCCCTTTCCCCAGACGCAGCAGCCATCGTCACTTCCAGACCGAGGTCACAGCAGGACTCACAGTATAGGTCCTCTCCTGTCGGTGGTGACGTCCGCGGCGGTGCGCATCATCACCGGCGGCGCACCTGTTCATTGGCTCCTGGGACCCATAGGGTCCAATGTTAACCAATGCAGCATTGCGCCGTGGTCTACGACCGCCTACCGCAACGGTGTTCAACGCCAGCGCAGTTACCCCACATTCCCATTGTCCCAGTTTAGAGGTCAGGCAGCCGCCATTTCAGGGGCCCACATGGCTTTATTTGCTACTGCGTCACACATACCGAGGCCTACACTCAAAACATATCCAGGAAGGGTTAATTGTCTGTTGTAGTTTTGTGTGTGACTGTGGGTACATACCTGGAGGAATGGTGACTGTTTCTTCGCTGTTGTCCTTCTTAGGCACCGTCAGTTGGGTCATATGGGAACATGGCGGAATCCTCCGGTGTACCGAACGCTGGTGGACCTGTTGACAATGGAAGAGAGACATTTGATCGTGACCTACCGGTTTGACCGTGCCACAATCCAGCAACTATGTACCCAGTTGGAGCCAGACCTGATGTCACCAATCCGCCATCCGACTGGAATCCCCCCTGACTTGCAGGTGCTGTCAGTGCTCCATTTAATTGCAAGTGGGTCTTTTCAGACTACTGTGGCCATGGCATCAGGGATGTCCCAGCCCATGTTTTCCAACGTTTTGTCAAGAGTGTTGTCTGCCCTGCTGAAACACGTAAGGAGATACATCATTTTCGCTGAGGTGGAGGATTTACCTACAGTGAAAGGTGACTTCTATGCCCTTGGACATATCCCCAACGTCATAGGTGCCATTGATGGGACCCATGTAGCTCTGGTCCCCCCCGCAGGAGTGAACAGGTGTACAGGAACAGGAAGAGTTATAATTCGATGAATGTCTAGATGGTCTGTTTGGCAGACCAGTACATCTCGCAGGTAAATGCTATGTTCCCTGGCTCAGTGCATGACGCCTACATCCTGCGGAATAGCAGCATCCCTGATATGATGGGTGAACTCCAGAGGCACTGAGTATGGCTATTGGGGGACTCTGGTTACCCCAACCTTTCGTGGCTATTGACCCCAGTGAGGAATCCCAGGACCAGGGCAGAGGAACGGTACAATGAGGCCCATGGGCGGACTAGGAGGGTAATCGAGCGGACCTTCGGACTCCTTAAGGCCAGGTTCAGGTGCCTCCATCTGACTGGTGGATCCCTATTCTACTCACTGAAGAAGGTGTGCGACATCATCATCGCCTGCTCCATGCTCCATAATTTGGCATTGTGACGCCAGGTGCCTTTTCTGCAGGAGGATGATCCAGATGACGGTGTTGTAGCAGCGGTGGAGCCTGTGGACAGTGATGAGGAAGAAGCTGAGAATGAAGAAAACGACAACAGGGAGTCAGTCATACAGCAATATTTCCAGTGAGACACAGGTGAGTACATTTTCTGGTTTAACATTACATTAACTTTCACACGTCTACCTCTATCCTGTACCTACATTTCACTCACTATTTGTTAACTGAGTTGTCCCCTTCCATTTCAGTTTCACAAATGTGGTAACCTACGTGTCACCAGCTTGCACCCTTGAAGGGCTTGTGATGTGTGACATTGGTATGTTGGCCTCCAAATGGGTAACCCTTTTTGACACTGTAATTGACAATACAAAGTTCAAAATCATAGACTAACTCCAGTGTTATTAGTGTTTCAAGGGTGTTTATTTAAGTGCATAAACATGAAGGGGGGTTGTGAAATGGTGATGGGTTATGGTGGAAGAATGTCCATGGCAGAGTCCAGTCTATTAGTCTCACAGGTAAATTGCACATCTGGCCATTGGAAGTGGAGCTGGGGCAGTTCTGAATTGGACAGGGTAACAAAGTGGGACAGTGGGGGGACAATCAGGGTAGTCTTATTTCCTGGCGGGGGTCTTGCCATCTTGCTCTGTTCTGTTCCTGGATCTAGGGGAACGCTTGCGGGGTGGTTGTCCGTCTGCAGGGGGTGGGGTGCTGGTGTGGTGGTCCTGTGGCGGGGCATCCAGTCCACTAACGCCGGCGGAGGTGGTGGGCATTTCATCGTCCTGGCTAGTGTCAGGGGCCCCTTGGAGTGCCACAGTGTCCCTCAAGGTCTTTTGAATGTCTGTCAGCACCCCTAAGATGGTGCCCAGGGCGGAGCTGATGGTCCTGAGCTCCTCCCTGAACCCCAAATACAGTTCATCCTGCAGACGCAGGGTCTCCTGCAACTTGTCCAGGACCGTTGCCATCGTCTCCTGGGAGTGGTGGTATGCTCCCATGATGAAGGATAGGGCCTCGTTGAGAGTGGGTTCCCTTGGCCTGTCCTCCCTCTGTTGCACAGCAGCCCTCCCAGTTCCCCGGTTTTCCAGTGCCTCCGTCCCCTGGACCATGTGCCCACTACCACTGCCCCCAGGTCCCTGTTGTTGTTGGGGTGGTGGGTTACCCTGGGTTCCCTGTAGTGGTGGACACACCGCTGATTGACCTGTCCTGGGTATGGAGGTATGGGCCCGCTGGGTGGGTGCTGTGCTGGTGTTACCAGAGGGTGGCAGCTCGGTGTTGGGCTGTGGCTGGGCAAGGGGAACCGACTGTCCTGAGGCCCACGATGGTCCGGGCTGGTCATCAAGATCCAGTAGGGGAGGGCTGCTGTCATCACTGTGGGCCTCTTCTGGGGGTGGAGTGGTGTTGTCTGGACCCTCTGGTGTGGTGACATTCTTTCGGGTTCCTGCGGGGGTATAAGTACATGATTATTGCATGTGTGTGTTTCATGGTGTGCAATGGTTGGGTGTGCGTGTACACCAGTGCTAGCATTCCTGTGTGGGGTTGTGTGCTGATGGTTGGGGGGTGTTCTGGGTCTGTGCATTGGGCATGCTTTAGTGATGGGTATCCATGCTTAGTTGTATCATGCAAGTCTTGGTGTTAGGGATGGGTGGTTGGTGTTATGGGTAGATTAGTGAGGAGTTAGGGTGTTAGGCGAGTGTGTGAGGGTGGGGGTGTGTGATAGCATGCAGGTAGGGTGGGGGATCTGATAGTTAAAATTTGACTTACCAGTGTCCGTTCCTCCAACGACTCCTGCGAGGCCCTCTGGATGCAAGATGGACAAGACTTGCTCCTCCCATGTTGTTAGTTGTGGGGGAGGAGGTGGGGGTCCGCTGCCAGACCGCTGTACTGCGATGTGGTGCCTGGATACCGTGGAACGCACCTTCCCCCGTAGGTCGTTCCACCTCTTCCTGATGTCCTCCCTATTTCTTGGGTGCTGTCCCACAGCGTTGACCCTGTCAACTATTCTTTGCCATAGCTCCATCTTCCTGGCTATGGATGTGTGCTGTACCTGTGAGCCAAATAGCTGTGGCTCTACCCGTAGGATTTCCTCTACCATGACCCTGAGCTCCTCCTCAGAGAAGCGGGGGTGTCTTTGGCGTGACATGGGGTGGTGTGTGTGAGGTGTGGGGTGGTTTATGTGTTGATGAGTGTGGTGAGTGTAGTGGTATGTGGTGTTTTGTGTGTGGATGTTGTGTGGGTGATGGTGTTGTGTGCCTCTGTGTGATGCGGTTCTCTATTCTGTGCTGTCTCTCTGGCCTTCTTTCAGAATTTGTGGTCGTAGGGGTTTGTGGGTGATGTGGGTGTGTGTTTTATATTGTGTTGGGTGTGTGGGAGTGTTGCTTGTATGTGTATCAGGTGTGTGCATTTGGATTTGTCTAATGTGGCGGTGTTTTGGTGCTGTGTGTGTATTTTGAGCGTGGCGGTGTGTACTGCCAATGGAATACTGCGGTTGAAAGACCGCTGCATAGATTCGTGGGTCGTAATAGCATGGGCGTGTTTCTGTTGGCGTGGGGGTGGAGGATTTGTTTCCGCATGTTTATCGCTGACCTTTGGTGTGGCGGTATTGTGTGGGTGTCTGAATTTCGGCGGATTCTGTGATGTGTGTCATAATAGCTGTGACGGTCTCCCGATGCCGCTGCGGTGTATTGGCGGTCTTCTGCACGGCGGTAAGCGCCTTATACCGCCAATGTTATAATGACCCCCAAAGTTTATTAACCTCATGTAGTGGTACTACAGTTCAAACAGCACCCTTAGGGAATGCTTGAAGTAGCACACTGAACTGAGAGAGCATGGTCCTTTTATACCCACGCAGGGGCTAAAAGGAGGTGGTACAATTATAGAAGCAAGACTTGTATACATGTAAGGTCATGTGGAAAATGCACAGTAGACAGGTAGGAGGAGCTAACAGTTTTCAAGGACTAACAGCTGCAGACCTTACTGAGCATGTGCGAAAGTGGGAGATGCTAAATATAACTTGTCACTAGGCAGATTTCAAGAGTAGTTAACAGAAAGATAGGACAGAGCACATGGTGAGCACATGGCAGCATGTGGCAGAGAAAATGGCTGCCATGAATACAAAATGGATTCAGTGAAATGTTCACAATAGTTACTAAATACAAGATGTCTTCTGCTAATGCTTAATCTAATCGCTGCTAAACTACAACAGACGACCCTTTCAGCATTAGCTGAAGACATTATTCTTTCTGGGATAATCTAAATATTCATCTTGTATATTTATGCTCATCATTTCATCTATTTCCTTATCTAACATATGTTGTGCTTTCATTTCTGTAATATTTCCTTTGGTAGGCATACAAGCGGTAATACACATGGAGCAGAACATTGGACCACACTGAATACATATACAGCATGTGAAAAATATTGCAATCATTACACACAGGATAGTCAGTAGTTTCCAGCCCCAGGTGGAAACAAGAGCCCAAAACCATCCAGAAAAAGTCCAAGTACCAGTCTCTGTGTGGATTTCTGCAGCAATTTTATGCAATTTAGATATTGCATCATATACTGAAGGTGAGTGATCGGAAATAAAAACACAGAAAACTACTACCGATGATGCGACATGCACCACCTCGGTCAGCTAATATCACATCTAGTACCATACGATTTTGGAGCGCTACAATCCTCGCAATTTGGAGCTCCTCAGTAATATTCCCAAGTGCCAGAGCTGCCTGATTGGTAACAGCTTCCACAACCCTAGTCAATAGTCTCACGTTCCTACTGTTTAACGCAGCACCCACAAAGGGGAACAATCCTAAATTAAAATCAACATATTGTTGCAGCCTAGTATCCGTTTGGTCTACCTCATTTGTACTTATTGCCCTTTTATGTCTATTATTAATGATGTCATTGAACAGTTTTAAATCTCAGTGATATGATGCAGGGGCCAAAAACACAGGGGGTAATAGAAAAGATACATAACACACACCCGACCACCCAACAGGTATTTGGTAATATCCATAGTTACCACAAACAAAATATGTATTATGCGAAGCTGTAAAACTACTATTATTTACACCCTCAATAGTTAAAATCAAGGTGCAATCGCTTATCCCTACTGGAATTTGCCCAATGCTACGTATACATAAATCTGCTTTAGTTTTTGTAACAGAAATCACATATTGTTCCCTCTTGTCAGAGTCTCTTATATTTGTGAAGACATATGGGGGGTTATTCCAACTTTGGAGGAGGTGTTAATCCGTCCCAAAAGTGACGGTAAAGTGACGGATATACCACCAGCCGTATTACGAGTTCCATAGGATATAATGGACTCGTAATACGGCTGGTGGTAAATCCGTCACTTTTCAGTCACTTTTGGGACGGATTAACACCTCCTCCAAAGTTGGAATAACCCCCATGGTATTGAAACACTGTCCGGTTGATACTCTTCTCATCCCCATTTAGTTCCTTTGGCTGGGCGAAACCCATCTTTGTCTTGGTAGCATACTTTATTAAGGCGAAAAAGAAGTCCGCCCTTTGTACGTTTTCCAGATGCAAACAAAAGCATGCACCAAGCTTGACAAGAACCATTGTGTGAAAAAAGAAGAGGAATGAAAGGTGTTCCTCCTTTCTTTTGAAGCGCAGGTATCATTCCACATACCCAACAGTAAGTAGTATTTGTGGCATTATGAGTATGATGCAACATCTGAATGAAAGTATTATTGAAGTATGATTGACGGTGCTTCTGCTCCTGATAGGGAAGCGTAAAGTAATAGTGATCCTCTGGTACTGGAGTAGTGGCAACAAAAAACTCACGAGCAGGAGCCTTCTTTTCAACAAACCAGGTGATTGTTGCTGTAACCACCAAAACAATAACAAACCCCATAGTACTAATGATCAGTTTGTTATTAATTTTAGCAACAGTGATAATCAACCCTTTTAGAAATGAATTAAAAACAATCGTTGGAGCTCTTATCCCTGGGCAGCCGCTGATTTCTTCACCACGGGCCAAGACGGGTGTCACTACTCTAATGCATGGCTGATCCCCCCCCCCCCTTGCCACATTGGCTCTCCGTTTCACTAACCCAGGGCGGTAGGTCAACCAGTTTGTTTAAAAAAAAAATCTGATTCTTTCTTCGGTCTCAAATTATATCGCGACACTCCAGAAGTCGTATGGTCCGGGAAGACCTCTGCAGATTCGTCAAGTGATATAGCACGGCCTTTCTCCGTAGTCAAAACCTCTTGATGATCGGTCAGCACAGCAGGTTCCACCAAGGTAGGTAGCACTCTCTTACAGTGAGTACTATGGACCCAATTATTTCGGTTCGTCACTCGAACTGCTGTTCTTGTCACAAGGAGCACCTGTTCTGGGCTTCGCCACCTTGGTTCCAAGCTGCTTGATCTTTCAAAAGACTTAGGGGGTCATTACGACCTCGGCGGTCTTCCTAGAAGACCGCTGAGGCCGCGGGAGACAGAATACCGCCATTGCCTGCGGTATTCCTGCCTCCCTATTATGACATTTCCGCTGGGCCAGCGGATGGTAACAGTGTTACCGTCCGCTGGCCCAGCGGAAATGTCACATCAACATTGCTGCCGGCTCGTAATGGAGCCGGCGGCAATGCTGATGTGCAGCGGGTGCAGTAGCACCCATCGAACATTTCACTGGCCTCCCGAATACGACCTCATAAGGACTAAGGCTGAGTCGGGAGTGTGGCACTGACCTAATAGACAATAATGCCAACGGTAATGCATCCAGCCAAGTTAAGGATGTGGAAGCCTGTATCTTCGCTAACTTCAGCTTCAAAGTAGCATTATACCTTTCCACCAACCCTGCTGATTGTGGGTGGAAAACCGCATGGAACTTCTGTTTGATCCCTAATCCTTTCAGGACATACTGAATAACTTCCCCAGCAAAATGAGGTCCGTTATCACTCCATAAAAGTCTGCAAACACCAAACCTAGGAAAAAATTCTTTCAAAAGCACCTTCGCTGTGGTAATGGCAGTATTATCCTTTGTGGGGTACGCCTCTATCCATTTACTGAAGGCACAAACCACCACCATGACATACTTTAAATTGTTGCAGCGTTCAAGCTGAATATAATCCATTTGTAGAACTTCAAAAGGTGCAGTTTGTGTAGCAAACCCTCCCGCAGGAGTACGTGGCCCTTTTCCAGGATTGTATTGTAAACAGATCAAACAAGACTGTACTACTCTCTTAGCTGTACTGGAAATTTCTGGATGCTCCCAAACTTGCATAAGCAACTTTGTTATTGTTGAAGCTCCAACATGTGCCAGCCCATGTGCCATCTGAACCATAGGTTGTACAAAAGCTATAGGCAATTTCCATTTATCCATCTGCTTATTCCGCCAACAGCCCTCATCATCCAATTCTCCTTCTTCAGACCATTGCTCACGTTCTTTCACAGAAGCAGATTTCTGTATATCTAATACGTCTTGTCTAGCATTATGCCAACGTTCAGCTTGTGACTTCAATACATACATAGAAGTAATACTTCGCTGCATCGCAGTCTCACGTGCTACGCGGTCTGCAAGAACATTACCTTGCCCTATCTTATCGGCCACTTTCTTATGTGCACTACATTTCACAATAGCTAGTTTCTTTGGATATGTCAATGCAGTCAAGAGGTATGCACTAATTCTCCGTGCATTATCTGCATCCCGTGGGATGTGAGAAAGCCTCTCTCCTTCCAAAGCAAACCAAAATCATGAGCCACTCCAAAAGCATAGCGGCTGTCTATATAAATGTTCACACATAAGTCAGTACTAAGCTCACATGCTCGTGTCAAAGCTGTTAGTTCCGCTGCTTGAGCTGACTTCTGTGGTACACGAGCTGTCTCCACTACCGTGTGTATTGTGGTGATTGCATATGCAGCTGAGGTCGTACCATCTGGCAACTTCAAACAAGACCCATCAACCCACAATTCTCCATCTATATCTGGAAGGGGCGTATCTTGTACATCAATACGACCCTTTGTCTGTTCTTTGGTAAGGAATATACAATCATGTGTTTCTTGTGACTGAGGCTGAGTCACCGGATATGGCAACAAAGTGGCTGGATTTAGTGTTGCACATCTCTTCAGTGTAATGTGAGGAGCCAGCAATGTCAACTCATATCCTGTTATACGGGCGCTAGTTAAATGTTGTGTCTTTGTTTGATTTAAAAGAGCATCAACCGCATGGGGTACTAACACCAACAGCTTATGTGACAAAACTATCCCTTCACTCTGACGTATTGACACAGCTGTTGCGGCAACTGAACGGAAACACCCAGGCAACGCTCGAGCAACAGGATCAAGTACTGCTGAAAAATATGCACAGGGACGCTGCTTATCGCAACGTGTCTGTACTAAAACTGACAATGCACATCCATCTTTCTCATGTACGTAAAGTGCAAAAGGCTTCATGTAATCTGGAGTACCTAACACTGGTGCGGAACAAAGAGCTTGTCGCAGCTGCCTGAAAGCAGTCTCACATTCATCGGTCCATGGGAGGGGCATTGGAGTATCTTTAGTCAAAAATGCTAGCAAAGGTTTGACAATGTGTGAAAATCCTAATATCCATTGCCTACAAAAAGAAGTAAGACCAAGGAATGCCCAAACATCTTTCTGAGTAGAGGGTACTGGTGTGTCTAAAATTGCTTGAATACGATCTGATGTAAGTGCACGGCCCTCCTTAGACAAAAAGTGACCTAAATAGGTTACCTTTGGTTAACAATATTGCAATTTCTTTCGTGACACTTTATGATGGTGTGAAGCTAGAAAAGAAAGTAAGGACAAAGTGCACTTTTCAAATTGCTCAGGGGTATCAGCCGCCAACAAAATATCATCGACATATTGTATGAGAGCCACACCTTCAGGCAAAACAAAAGAATCAAGGTGTCCAAAGTCATAGTACAAGAACTAATTGCTCCCTCAACTTCCTCATAAAAGGCGGCTGGATTTTTCCGCGGGTCAGGTAATGCTGTTTTAAGTGCCATTACATCTGCCCTATTCCAAGGAGTATACACCCAATTATAAATAAAATAACCCTTAGCATCAACAGAAGTTTTATCATCACTTGTACCCAATCCTTTAGGAGGAACATACAAAGGCGCGGCCTCCCGCATTGGTTTCACGTGAACTATCATAGTCGTATCTCTTCCGAAGATGGAAGCTTGCACCCCACCGGTCTGAGATGTCCGTGCATCTACGTCCACAGCCCTTTTCTCCTCTTGCAAGCGGACTGCAGTAACACATAATTTCACCAAACGCCTGATTGCATCAGCCACCTGGGAGAAAACAAAAAGACCATCACGCATTTGCTTATGATCAGCTGCTACATCATCGGGCTCTAACTCATCAGAATATTTCCGATATAGTTCAATAATTTCTGAGCCAAATGCCTCTGTAAAATATGGCTGCTCCTTTTCCGTCCACCCTTTCATGTTGTCTAAAAGTTCAGAAGCAGAGACAGCGCTACGAATTGTTTTACGAGCAATAGTTCTAAGCTCAGACGCACGGTCAGCAGGCAACATACAGCGACTGTCTCGCATCTTCTGTTGCTCCGAACTGGAGACCTTAGCTAACTCATGAGGGGCCGAAGGGACGACATACAGAGGTGGAGGGCGATCTAGTAACAGTAAATCATCATGTGGTTTATTAAGGATAGGATAGAGAGGTTGCCTAACGGTGTATTGGCCAGTTACCTGTAATTTACGTTCTTTCTCTTCTAGCTCCTTTAAGTAATTTATTTCTTTCTTTCTCATTTCCAATGCTTTCACATATACATTCTTCCGCTGCTCTTTCTCAAGAAAGGCTTGCTCACGCTTCATATGTCCACGCACTTCTTTCTCCCACATTCGTACACAGTCAAACATATCTTGCCTAGACTTTCGCTTACACATACATTGTTCCACATACTCAATCTTTCGCAAATCAAATGACCCATGCATAGGCCAAGATAACTCAGGATTCGCACGAGTGTATTTATTCCATAATGTGCTGTACATTATAGAAGAAAGACCATGTTTAACATACATATCTCTATTTGGCGTCCCCTCTGGGGGTGCAGGTTGCGATTCTTCCAGTCTCAAATTGGTACCATTACAAAAGCAACACATCCTACGAAGTGCGCTAAAAACAGGCATGCCAAAAATAGTGCAGAATATGCAATATTATAATCAAAGTAGCACTTAAGGTGACGTTCATATCAAAATTAAATTGGAGAAAATTCTCCTCATTACCTGCCTATATAAATTGCAATTTATATATCAATTCAAAAGACACAAATTGACTAGTCACCCAAAACACGAGAGCCCCAGTAAATAGTGCTACACTACGTTACCAAACAAAGGCATCAAACACCCACAGCAAGTGCCATAAAACGTCTCTTACCATTCACAGGGTGTTCAGGTTCCAACTGCCAAGTTCTAAAATCGACCAAATGGTCACTGCATGACGAATGAACAAAAAGGATCTCAGTCGAGGACCAGCGCCACCTGGATGGTCAAATCAGAAAGAAGGGAAAAACACCGTGGTTGCCAAGCCTCGGGTCTCCTCAGGCATTGATCGTCTGCAGCGAGATCCCAATCCTTTGTCGCGACCAATCCGTTGGGCATCCGAGTCACCGATGAGTCCCTGTTCGGGCACCAATTTGTTGAAGTAAGCCTCAGCAAGGCCTACTAGTGCAAGGCGTTCACCTTTCTCTGCACAAAGTCCTTAGACCATGTAGGAAGAAGTTGGCACAGGAACTGAAATAAAAGACAAAGGGGGGCATTACGACCCTGGCGGTCGGATACGGCCAGGGGTAATGTAGCGTCCGTACCACCAACAGGATGGCGGTACGCAGGCCCTCATTACGACTGTCGTTTTAGCCCCGCGGTGATAAGCAAGCAGCGCTGCCCTGGGGATTATGACACCCCTACCGCCAGCCTGTTTCTGGCGGTTTGCACCACCAGGAAGAGGATGGCGATAAGGGGTGTCCTGGGGCCCCTGGCATGGGCAGTGCAGGGGCCCCCTAACAGGGCCCCGGACAGCTTTTCACTTTCTGCATAGCAGACAGTGAAAAGCGCGATGGGTGCTACGGCACCCGTCGCACGGCCGCAACACCGCCGGCTCCATTAGGAGCCGGCTCCTATGTTGCGGCCTCATCCCCGCCGGCCCAGCGGGAATGTCGTAATGGAGGCCACGGGAGTGCGGCCGCATTGGCAGCCCCGCCAGGGGTGTAATGACCCCCAAAGTTTATTAACCTCATGAGGTGGTACTACAGTTCAAACAGCACCATTGGGTAATGCTTGAAGTAGCACACTGAGAGAGCATGGTCCTTTTATACCCATGCAGGGGCTAAAAGGAGGTGGTACAATTATAGAAGCAAGACTTGTATACATGTAAGGTCATGTGGAAAATGGACAGCCGAAAGGTAGGAGGAGCTAACAGTTTTCAAGGACTAACAGCTGCAGACCTTACTGAGCATGTGCGAAAGTGGGAGATGCTAAATATAAATTGTCACTAGGCAGATTTCAAGAGAAGTTAACAGAAAGGTAGGAGAGAGCACATGGTGAGCACATGGCAGCAGGTGACAGAGAAAATGGATGCCATGAATACAAAATGGATTCTGTGAAATGTTCACAATAGTTACTAAATACAAGATGTCTTCTGCTAATGCTTAATCTAATCGCTGCTATACTGCAACAAAAGGCCATTGGGCAACTGATTCCAGTTGTCCAAAGAAAAACACCAAACCCCCCACTACAACAACCACTGCTGCAAATTCTAGTGCCCCT
Organism: Pleurodeles waltl; assembly: GCF_031143425.1. Classification (NCBI taxonomy): domain Eukaryota; kingdom Metazoa; phylum Chordata; class Amphibia; order Caudata; family Salamandridae; genus Pleurodeles; species Pleurodeles waltl. The sequence goes on along the minus strand of NC_090440.1, from coordinate 597,886,513 downwards.
AGAAATAGCAGTGGTGGTGGGAAACCTACAAATAGCCAATCCAAAGGTGTAGCTGGGCTCACTATTGGCAATGTAGTTGGGGTTGGTCTTGTTAGCGAGACCACAGAGGCTGTGTTAGTCTCTCAAGGTGCCATTGATTTGGCCACCTTGGTTGCTTGTCCCCTTAATATGGATAAGTACAAGCAACTTCCCCTAATAAATGGTGTTGAGGTTCAAGCCTACAGGGACACAGGAGCCAGTGTAACTATGGTGATAGAGAAACTGGTCCACTCTGAACAACACCTACTTGGTCAGCAGTACCAAGTGACAGACGCTCATAACAACACTCTTAGCCACCCCATGGCTGTTGTGAATCTCAACTGGGGTGGTGTTTACTGGTCCAAAGAAAGTTGTGGTTGCCTCAGATTTACCTGTAGACTGTCTACTAGGGAATGATTTAGAGACACCAGCTTGGGCGGAAGTGGAGTTGGAGGCTCATGCAGCAATGCTGGGCATTCCTGGGGATATTTTTGCTTTAACCAGGGCTCAGGCCAAAAAGCAAAAAAGACAGGGTAACTTGGATCCTAGAATAATGGACCAAGTGCTCCCTAAAGTTAGGGGTAGCAAGAGTAAATCCCTACCCACTATCCCTCCCTCTACAGATGAATCTCCTTCTGAGGAAGAATAATTTCCTCCCTGTGCAGAACCTTCACCAGATGAGCTGGCAGCAGACACTGCTGAGCTTTTGGGTGGAGGGGGGCCTGCCAGGGAAGAGCTGAGTGTGGCACAGCAAACCTGTCCCACATTAGAGGGTCTCAGACAGCAAGCTGTCAAACAGCAAAATGGGGATGTCAGTGACAGCCATAGAGTTTACTGGGAGGACAACCTCTTCTACACCGAGGCAAGGGACCCAAAACCTGAAGCAGCCAGGAGACTGGTCATTCCCCTGCAGTACAAAGAGTTCCTCCTAACTCTTGCACATGACATTCCTTTGGCTGGGCATTTGGGCCAGATCAAAACATTGGAAAAACTTGTCCCCTTGCTTCACTAGCCTAGGATGTCAGAGGACATTTAAGATTTTTGCAAGTCTTGTGTGACCTGCCAAGCCAGTGGCAAGACTAGTGGCACTCCAAAGGCCCCTCTAATCCCACTTCCAGTGGTTGGGGTGCCCTTTGAAAGGGTAGGGGTTGACATAGTTGGCCCCTGTAGGAGGCTGGACTGGCTTGTAGTGAGTACCAAGGGGTACTTACACCTTACACCAGGCCCAGGTATCCCTTATTAGTGTATAGGGTGTCTAGCAGCTTAGGCTGATAGATAATGGTAGCTTAGCAGAGCAGCTTAGGCTGAACTAGGAGACGAGTGAAGCACCTACAGTACCACTAGTGTCATATGCACAATATCATAAGAAAACACAATACACAGATATACTAAAAATAAAGGTACTTTATTTTTATGACAATATGCCAAAAGTATCTCAGTGAGTACCCTCAGTATGAGGATGGCAAATATACACAAGATATATGTACACAATACCAAAAATATGCAGTATAGTATTAGAAAACAGTGCAAACAATGTATAGTTACAATGGGATGCAATGGAGACACATAGGGATAGGGGCCACACAAACCATATACTCCAAAAGTGGAATGCGAACCACGAATGGACCCCGAACCTATGTGACCTTGTAGAGCGTCGCAGGGACTGTAAGAAAACAGTGAGGGTTAGAAAAAAAGCCCACCCCAAGACCCTGAAAAGTGAGTGCAAAGTGCACTAAAGTTCCACAAAGGACATAGAAGTCGTGATAGGGGAATTCTGCAGGAAAGACACAAACCAGCAATGCAACAATGATGGATTTCCAAATGAGGGTACCTGTGGAACAAGGGGACCAAGTCCAAAAGTCACAAGCAAGTCGGAGATGGGCAGATGCCCAGGAAATGCCAGCTGTGGGTGCAAAGAAGCTGCTACTAGGCAGTAGAAGCTGAGGATTCTGCAAGAACGACAAGGGCTAGAAACTTCCCCTTTGGAGGATGGATGTCACTCGTCGTGAAGAGTCGTGCAGAAGTATTTGCCCGCCGAAAGACCGCCAACAGGCCTTGCTAGCTGCAAATCATGCGGTTAGGGTTTTTGGATGCTGCTGTGGCCCAGGAAGGACCAGGATGTCGCCAATTGCGTCAGGGAACAGAGGGGGCACCCAGCAAGGCAAGGAGTCCTCTCAAAAGCAGGCAGCACCCGCAGAAGTGCCCGAACAGGCACTACGAAGAGGAGTGAAATGGTGCTCACCCGAAGTTGCACAAAGGAGACCCACACCGCCGGAGGACAACTTAGAAAGTCGTGCAATGCAGGTTAGAGTGCTGTGGACCCAGGCTTGGCTATGCACAAAGGATTTCCACCGGAAGTGCACAGAGGCCGGAGTAGCTGCAAAAGTCGCGGTTCCCAGCAATGCAGTCTGGCGTGGGGAGGCAAGGACTTACCTCCACCAAACTTGGACTGAAGAGTCACTGGACTGTGGGAGTCACTTGGACAGAGTTGCTGGATTCAACGGACCTTGCTCGTTGTGCTGAGAGGAGACCCAGGGGACCGGTGATGCAGTTCTTTGGTGCCTGCGGTTGCAGGGGGAAGATTCCATCGACCCACGGGAGATTTCTTCAGAGCTTCTAGTGCAGAGAGGAGGCAGACTACCCCCACAGCATGCACCACCAGGAAAACAGTCGAGAAGGCGGCAGGATCAGCGTTACAGAGTTGCAGTAGTCGTCTTTGCTACTATGTTGCAGTTTTGCAGGCTTCCAGCGCGGTCAGCAGTCGATTCCTTGGCAGAAGGTGAAGAGAGAGATGCAGAGGAACTCTGATGAGCTCTTGCATTCGTTATCTAAGGAATTCCCCAAAGCAGAGACCCTAAATAACCAGAAAAGAGGGTTTGGCTACTTAGGCGAGAGGATAGGCTAGCAACACCTGAAGGAGCCTCTCAGAAGGAGTCTCTGACGTCACCTGCTGGCACTGGCCACTCAGAGCAGTCCAGTGTGCCAGCAGCACCTCTGTTTCCAAGATGGCAGAGGTCTGGAGCACACTGGAGGAGCTCTGGGCACCTCCCAGGGGAGGTGCAGGTCAGGGGAGGGGTCACTCCCCTTTCCTTTGTCCACTTTCGCTCCAGAGCAGGGCTGAGGGATCCCTGAACCGGTGCAGACTGGCTTATGCAGAGATGGGCACCATCTGTGCCCATCAAAGCATTTCCAGAGGCTGGGGGAGGCTACTCCTCCCCAGCCCTGACACCTTTTTCCAAAGGGAGAGGGTGTAACACCCTCTCTCTCAGGAAGTCCTTTGTTCTGCCATCCTGGGCCAGGCCTGGCTGGACCCCAGGAGGGCAGAAACCTGTCTGAGGGGTTGGCAGCAACCGCAGCTGCAGTGAAACCCCGGGAAAGGTAGTTTGGCAGTACCCGGGTCTGAGCTAGAGACTCGGGGGATCATGGAATTGTCTCCCCAATGCCAGAATGGCAATGGGGTGACAATTCCATATTCTTAGACATGTTACATGGCCATGTTCGGAGTTACCATTGTGACGCTACACATATGTCGTGGCACATGTGTAGTGCACGCGTGTAATGGTGTCCCCGCACTCACAAAGTCTGGGGAATTTGCTCTGAAAAATGTGGGAGCACCTTGGCTAGTGCCAGGGTGCCCACACACTAAGTAACTTAGCACCCAACCTTTACCAGGTAAAGGTTAGACATATAGGTGACTTATAAGTTACTTAAGTGCAGTGGTAAATGGCTGTGAAATAACGTGGACGTTATTTCACTCAGGCTGCACTGGCAGGCCTGTGTAAGAATTGTCAGATCTCCCTATGGGTGGCACAAGAAATGCTGCTGCCCATAGGGATCTCCTGGAACCCCAATACCCGGGTCACTTCAGTACCATATACTAGGGAATTATAAGGGTGTTCCAGTATGCCAATGTAAATTGGTGAAATTGGTCACTAGCCTGTTAGTGACAATTTGGAAAGAAATGAGAGAGCATAACCACTGAGGTTCTGGATAGCAGAGCCTCAGTGAGACAGTTAGTCATAACACAGGTAACACATAAAGGGCACACTTATGAGCACTGGGGCCCTGGCTGGCAGGGTCCCAGTGACACATACAACTAAAACAACATATATAAAGTGAAATGTGGGGGTAACATGCCAGGCAAGATGGTACTTTCCTACAAATACCTTTTTAGGCATTTTCTTGGATGCGAGGTCATTAAGAGGGGCTGCAATGGAGCCATAGTTCTTTATGAACCTCCTGTAGTACCCAGTGAGGCCTAAAAAGGCTCTCACCTGAGTCTGAGTTGGAGGGGGAACCCAATCTATAATAGTATGGATTTTCCCCTGAAGTGGTGCAATCTGTTCTCCACCTACCAGGTGTCCCAGATAAACCACTTTACCCTGCCCTATCTGGCACTTTGAAGCCTTGATAGTGAGGCCTGCCTTTTGCAGGGCCTCCAAAACTTTCCATAGGTGGACCAGGTGATCATCCCAGGTGGAGCTAAAGACAGCTATATCATCTAGATATGCTGCACTAAAAGCTTCCAGCCCTTGCAGGACTGTATTCACCAACCTCTGAAAAGTGGCAGGTGCATTCTTCAACCCAAAAGGCATTACTGTGAATTGGTAGTGCCCTCCAATGGTTGAAAATAGAGTTTTTGCTTTTGCATCCTCTGATAACTTGATCTGCAAATACCCTGCAGTCAAATCAAAGGTGCTTAGATACTTGGCAGATGCCAGTGTATCTGTTAGCTCATCTGCGCTGGGAATAGGGTGAGCCTCAGTTTTAGTTACTTGGTTGAGACCTCTATAGTCTACAGAAAATCTCATTTCCTTCTTTCCATCCTTGGAATGAGGTTTTGGTACAACTACCACAGGAGAGGCCCATGGACTTTCAGAGTGCTCAACCACTCCCAGTTCAAGCATTTTCTGCACCTCTTGTTTTATGCAGTCTCTGACATGGTCAGTCTGCCTATAGATCTTACTTTTGACAGGCAAGCTGTCTCCAGTATCTATAGTGTGCTCACCCCAAGAAGTGGTGCCTGGAACAGTAGAAAAGAGTTCAGAAAACTGACCCAGGAGATTTAAGCAGTGGTCTTTTTGCTCAGCAGTAAGACAATCTGCTGGAACTTCACCTTCCACTAGAGCATCTTGTTCTGTGGAAGAGAAGAGATCAGGGAGAGGGTCACTCTCTTCTTCCTGTCCTTCATCTGTTGCCATGAGCAGGGTGAGATCAGCCCTGTCATAGTAGGGTTTCAGGCGATTGACATGGAGCACCCTAAGGGGACTCCTGACAGTCCCTAAGTCAACTAAGTAGGTGACTTCACCCTTTTTCTCAACAATAGTGGGGGTCCAATCCATTTATCTTGGAGTGCCCTTGGGGCCACAGGCTCCAAGACCCATACTTTCTGCCCTGGTTGGTACTGAATCAGAACAGCCTTCTGGTCATGCCATTGCTTTTGAAGCTCTTGGCTGGCCTGAAGGTTTTTACTGGCCTTTTTCATGTACTCAGCCATCCTAGATCTTAGGCCAAGTACATAGTCCACTATGTCTTGCTTTGGAGCTTTTAAAGGTTGGTCCCAACCCTCCTTCACAAGTGTTAGGGGACCTCTTACAGGGTGTCCAAATAGGAGTTCAAAGGGGCTGAAGCCCACTTCTTTCTGGGGTACCTCCCTGTAAGCAAAAAAGAGGCAAGGTAACAGGACATCCCATCTCCTGCGAAGTTTTTCAGGGAGTCCCATTATCATTCCTTTGAGAGTTATATTAAACCTCTCAACCAGTCCATTTGTTTGTGGATGATAGGGTGTGGTGAACTTATATGTCACACCACATTCCTTCCACATGGCCTTTAAGTAAGCAGACATGAAATTGCTTCCCCTGTCTGATACCACCTCTTTTGGGAAGCCCACCCTGGAAAAGATTCCCAGGAGGGCCTTTGCCACTGCAGGAGCTGTAGTGGTCCTTAGAGGAATTGCTTCAGGATATCTGGTGGTATGGTCCACTACCACCAAGATAAACCTATTGCCTGAAGCAGTAGGAGGGTCAAGAGGGCCAACTATGTCAACCCCTACCCTTTCAAAGGGAACCCCATCCACAGGCAGTGGAATAAGGGGTGCCTTGGGAGTGCCACCTGTTTTGCCACTGGCTTGACAGGTTTCACAGGACTTACAAAATTCCTTTGTGTCCTCTGACATTCTAGGCCAATGAAACAAGGGGACAAGCCTGTCCCAAGTTTTCATTTGCCCTAAATGTCCAGCTAAGGGAATGTCGTGGGCTAGAGTTAGGAGGAACTTTCTGTATTCCTGAGGAATCACCAATCTCCTGGCAGCTCCAGGTTTTGGATCCCTTGCTTCAGTATACAAAAGGTTGTCCTCCCAGTAAACTCTGTGAGAGTCACTGACATCCCCATTTGCTTGTTTGACAGCTTGCTGCCTTAGACCCTCTAGTGTGGGACAGGTATGCTGTGCCACACTCAGCTCCTCCCTGGTAGGCCCCCCTTCGCCCAAAAGCTCAGCAGTGTCTGCTTCCAGCTCCTCTGGTGTAGGTTCTGCACAGGGTGGAAATTCGTCCTCCTCATAGGTTGAATCCACTGTAGAGGGAGGGATAGTAGGTAGTGTTTTACCTTTACTAACCCTATCTTTAGGGAGCACTTGGTCCATTCTTCCTGGATCCAAGTCACCCTGTCCTTTTTGCTTTTTGGCCTGAGCCCTGGTCAAAGCAAAAATATGCCCTGGAATGCCCAGCATTGCTGCATAAGCCTCCAACTCCACTTCTGCCCAAGCTGATGTCTCTAAATCGTTCCCTAGTAGACAGTCTACAGGTAAATCTGAGGCAACCACAACTTTCTTTGGACCAGTAACCCCCCCACCCAGTTGAGATTCACAACAGCCATGGGGTGGCTAAGAGTTTTGTTATGAGCATCAGTTACTTGGTACTGGTGACCAAGTAGGTGTTGTTCAGGTTGGACCAGTTTCTCTATTACCATTGTAACACTGGCACCTGTGTCCCTGTAGGCTTGAACCTCAACACCATTTATTAGGGGTAGTTGCTTGTACTTATCCATATTAAGGGGACAAGCAACCAAGGTGGCTAAATCAATAGCCCCCTCAGAGACTAACACAGCCTCTGTGGTCTCCCTAATCAGACAAACCCCAACTAAATTACCAAAAGTGAGCCCAGCTACTCCCTTGGATTGGCTATTAGTAGGTTTGCTCCCACCACCACTGCTATTACTAGGGGTACTAGGTGTAGCAGCAGGGGTTGTAGTGTTAGGAGGCTTGGTGCTTTTCTTTGGACAACTGGGATCTGTTGTCCAATGGCCTTTTATTTTACATAAATAGCACCATGGTTTCTTTTCTTTGTTTTGATTTGAAGAGGATTTGGGCCCACCACCCCCACCAGAGTGTTTTTGTGGGCCTGAAGAAGACTCATTTTTAGATTTGTCCCCACCTTTGTCAGAAGACTTACCATCCTTCTTCTTGCCATCCATGTCACCCCCTGTATGAACTTTTCTGTTCACCCTTTTTCTGACCCATTTGTCTGCCTTCTGTCCCAATTCTTGGGGAGAGGTCAGATCAGAGTCTACCAGGTACTGGTGTAACAAATCAGACACACAATTATTAAGAATATGCTCTCTCAGGATTAAGTTATACATCCTTTCATAGTCAGAAACTTTACTGCCATGTAACCACACCTCCAAGGTCTTCACTGAATGGTCAACAAAGTCTACCCAGTCTTGTGAAGACTCCTTTTTGGTTTCTCTGACCTTGATCCTATACTGTTCAGTGGTTAAGCCATAACCTTCAAGGAGTGCATTCTTAAGAACTTTAAAATCATTGGCTTCACTTTCCTTCACAGTAAGGAGCCTATCCCTACCCTTTTCACTGAAAGATGGCCATAGGATAGCAGCCCACTGCCTTTGAGGGACCCCCTGTACATAACAGGCCCTCTCAAGTGCAGCAAACCACTTATTAATGTCATCCCCCTCCTTGTAAGGGGGAACTATCTTGTGCAGATTCCTAGAATCATGCTCTTTTACAGGATTACTATCTGTAATACTGCTGCTGCCACCATGGGATCCTAACCTAACCCCAACCTCTGTCTATCATTTTCTAAGTCAAATGCTTGTCTATCTAAATCCAGCTGTTGCTTCGTGAGCTTCAGTCTGGATTCTTCCACTCTCAATCTATTGAGTTCCCTTTCTAACACTCTGTCTTCAGGGAGGGTGGGTTGGACATGCCTTGACACAGAAGAATGGTGAGAATGAACAGAGGGAGACCTGTCCCTAACAGATGGCACTCTAACATTCTGTCCAACAGAAGTAACACTCCTACTGTGATGAGAAGTAACACTCTTACTGTGATGTGAAGTCACATAAGTACCAGCAATGCTAGGTGGCCTGCTAATGGGCGGGTTGGGAAGGATCCCTTCTAACTTCTTTACTAGGGGTGCCCCAGAATAAGAGTGGGAACCATCAGCTAATCTCTCAACAGAAGTGCCAACTAAGGTCTTATCTTGTTCAATGAGCATGTTAACTAACAGTCCTCGAGAGGGATTCTTCCCTACCCCTAAACCTCTTTCAATGCAGAGTCTCCTTGCTCCTTTCCAGCTAAGGTGATCATAAGCAAGTTTGGTCAGATCAACAGTTTGGCCTGTACCAGACATTATAGAAAAGGTTGAAGGGAAAGAAAAAAAAAGAAAATTTTTCAGAACTTTTTAAAGAAGAGAAAAAAACTTTTTAAACTTTTAAAGAACTTTTTGAAAGTTTTAGAGGCACTTTTCAGCACTTAGCAAAGAAGTGAGAGGAGAAAAGCAAAACTTTTTGGTTAGGTGTACATACACTGAACTTGTTTTGTATATTTTTCTCTTCTGAAAAGTACAATATGACAAAGTGGTAAGTAGTTGCAAGTACTTATCCCACCGCTGCACAACCAATGTAGGAGGCTGGACTGGCTTGTAGTGGGTACCAAGAGGTACTAACACCTTGCACCAGGCCCAGGTATCCCTTATTAGTGTAGAGGGGTGTCTATCAGCTTAGCCTGATAGAAAAGGTAGCTTAGCAGAGCAGCTTAGGCTGAACTAGGAGACGAGTGAAGCTCCTACAGTACCACTAGTGTCACTTGCACAATATCATAGGAAAACACAATACCCAGATATACTAAAAATAAAGGTACTTTATTTTTATGACAATATGCCAAAGTATCTCAGTGAGTACCCTCAGTATGAGGATAGCAAATATACACAAGATATATGTACACAATACCAAAATATGCAGTAATAGCAATAGAAAACAGTGCAAACAATGTATAGTCACAATAGAATGCAATGGGGGCACATAGGGATAGGGGCAACACAAACCATATACTCTAGAAGTGGAATGCGAACCACGAATGGACCCTAAACCTATGTGACCTTGTAGATGGTCACTGGGACTGTAAAGAAACTGTGAGGGTTAGAAAAATAGTACACCCCAAGACCCTGAAAAGTGGGTGCAAAGTGCACCTAAGTTCCCTAAAGAGCACAGAAGTCAGGATAGGGGAATTCCGCAAGGAAGACCAACACCAGCAATGCAACAATGATGGATTTCCTGACGAGAGTACCTGTGGAACAAGGGGACCAAGTCCAAAAGTCACGATCAAGTCGGGAGTGGGCAGATGCCCAGGAAATGCCAGCTTTGGGTACAAAGAAGCTGCCACCGGATGGTAGAAGCTGTGGATTCTGCAAGAACGACAAGGGCTAGAAACTTCCCCTTTGGAGGATGGATGTCCCACGTCGTGAAGAGTTGTGCAGAGGTGTTTCCGTGCAGAAAGATCGCAAACAAGCCTTCCTAGCTGCAAAGCGCGTGGTTAGGGTTTTTGGATGCTGCTGTGGCCCAGGAGGGACCAGGATGTCGCCAATTGCGTGAGGAGACAGAGGGGGCGTCCAGCAAGACAAAGAGCCCACTCAGAAGCAAGCAGCACCAGCAGAAGTGCCAGAACAGGCACTACAAAGTAGAGTGAACTGGAGCTCACCCGAAGTCACACAAGAGGGTCCCACGACGCCGGAGGACAACTCAGAAGGTCGTGCACTGCAGGTTAGAGTGCCGGGGACCCAGGCTTGGCTGTGCACAAAGGAAATCCTGGAAGAGTGCACAGGAGCCGGAGTAGCTGCAAAACACGCGGTTCCCAACAATGCAGTCTAGCGTGGGAAGGCAAGGAGTTACCTCCACCAAACTTGGATTGAAGAGTCACTGGACTGTGGGAGTCACTTGGACAGAGTTGCTGAGTTCAAGGGACCTCGCTCGTTGTGCTGAGAGGAGACCCAGAGGACCGGTTGTAGGAAAGTACCATCTTGCCTGGCATGTTACCCCCATTTTTCACTGTATATATGTTGTTTTAGTTGTATGTGTCACTGGGACCCTGCCAGTCAGGGCCCCAGTGCTCATAAGTGTGCCCTGAATGTGTTACCTGTGTTATGACTAACTGTCTCACTGAGGCTCTGCTATCTAGAACCTCAGTGGTTATGCTCTCTCATTTCTTTCCAAATTGTCACTAACAGGCTAGTGACCAATTTCACCAATTAACATTGGCATACTGGAACACCCTTGTTATTCCCTAGTATATGGTACTAAGGTACACAGGATATTGAGGTTCCAGGAGATCCCTATGGGCTGCAGCATTTCTTTTGCCACCCATAGGGAGCTCTGACAATTCTTACACAGGCCTGCCACTGCAGCCTGAGTGAAATAACGTCCATGTTATTTCACAGCCATTTACCACTGCACTTAAGTAACTTATAAGTCACCTATATGTCTAAACTTTACCTGGTAAAGGTTAGGTGCAAAGTTACTTAGTGTGTGGGCACCCTGGCACTAGCCAAGGTGCCCCCACATTGTTCAGGGCAAATTCCCCGGACTTTTTGAGTGCGGCACACCATTACATGCGTGCACTACAGATAGGTCACTACCTATGTGTAGCTTCAAAATGGTAACTCCGAGTATGGCCATGTAACATGTCTATGATCATGGAATTGCCCCCTCTATGCCATCCTGGCATTGTTGGCACAATCCCATGATCCCACGGGTCTCTAGCACAGACCCGGGTACTGCCAAACTGCCTTTTCAGGGGTTTCACTGCAGATGCTGCTGCTGCCAACCCCTCAGACAGGTTTCTGCCCTCCTGGGGTCCAGCCAGGCTTGGCCCAGGAAGGCAGAACAAAGGACTTCCTCAGAAGGAGGGTGTTACACCCTCTCCCTTTGGAAAAAGGTGTTAAGCAGGGGAGGAGTAGCCTCCCCCAGCCTTGGAAATGCTTTCATGGGCACAGATGGTGCCCATTTCTGCATAAGCCAGTCTACACCGGTTCAGGGACCCCTCAGCCCTGCTCTGGCGCGAAACTGGACAAAGGAAAGGGGAGTGACCACTCCCCTGACCTGCACCTCCCCTGGGAGGTGCCCAGAGCTCCTCCAGTGTGCTCCAGACCTCTGCCATCTTGGAAACAGAGGTGCTGCTGGCACACTGGATGGCACTGAGTGGCCAGGGCCAGCAGGTGACGTCAGAGACTCCTTCTGATAGGCTCCTTCAGGTGTTGCTAGCCTATCCTCTCTCCTAAGTAGCCAAACCCTCTTTTCTGGCTATTTAGGGTCTCTTTGGGAAATTACTTAGATAACGAATGCAAGAGCTCATCAGAGTTCCTCTGCATCTCTCTCTTCACCTTCTGACAAGGAATTGACTGCTGACCGTGCTGGAAGCCTGCAAAACTGCAACAAAGTAGCGAAGACGACTACTGCAACTCTGTAACGCTGATCCTGCCGCCTTCTCGACTGTTATACTGGTGATGCATGCTGTGGGGGTAGTCTGCCGCCTCTCTGCACTAGAAGCTCAGAAGAAATCTCCCGTGGGTCGACGGAATTGTCTCCCTGCTACCGCAGGCACCAAAGAACTGCATCACCAGTCCTCTGGATCTCCTCTCAGCACGACGAGCGAGGTCCCTTGAATCCAGCAACTCTGTCCAAGTGACTCCCACAGTCCAGTGACTCTTCAGTCCAAGTTTGGTGGAGGTAAGTCCTTGCTTCCCCACGCCAGACTGCATTGCTGGGAACCGCGTCTTTTGCAGCTACTCCGGCTCCTTTGCACTTTTGCAGGATTTCCTTTGTGCACATCCAAGCCTGGGTTCACGGCACTCTAACCTGCATTGCACGACGTCCTGAGTTGTCCTCCGGCGGCGTGGGACTCTCTTGTGCAACTTCGGGTGAGCACTGTTTCACTCCACTTTGTAGTGCCTGTTCCGGCACTTCTGAGGGTGCTGCCTGCTTCTGAGAGGGCTCCTTTTGCTGCTGGACGCCCCCTCTGTCCCCTCACGCAATTGGTGACATCCTGTTCCCTCCTGGGCTACAGCAGCATCCAAAAACCATAACTGCACGACTTGCAGCTAGCAAGGCTTGTTTGCAGTCTTTCGGCGGGAAAGCACTTATGCACGACTCTCGATGACGTGGGACATCCATCCTCCAAAGGGGAAGTTTCTAGCCCTTGTCGTTCCTGCAGAATCCTCAGCTTCTACTGCCTAGTAGCAGCTTCTTTACACCCACAGCTTGCATTTCCTGGGCATCTGCCCACTCTCCACTTGGTCGTGACTTTTGGACTTGATCCCATTGTTCCACAGGTACCCTTGTCTGGAAATCCATCGTTGTTGCATTGCTGGTTTTGGTCTTTCCTGCAGAATTCCCCTATCACGACTTCTGTGCTCTTTGGGGAACTTTAGAGCACTTTGCACTCACTTTTCAGGGTCCTGGGGTGGGCTATTTTTCTAACACTGTTTTCTTACAGTCCCAGCGACCCTCTACAAGGTCACATAGGTTTGGGGTCCATTCGTGGTTCGCATTCCACTTTTGGAGTATATGGATTGTGTTGCCCCTATCCCTATGTGTCCCCATTGCATCCTATTGTAAGTATACATTGTTTGCACTGTTTTCTAATACTATACTGCATATTTTTGGTAATGTGTACATATATCTTGTGTATATTTTCTATCCTCATACTGAGGGTACTCACTGAGATACTTTTGGCATATTGTCATAAAAATAAAGTACCTTTATTTTTAGTATATCTGTGTATTGTGTTTTCTTATGATATTGTGCAAGTGACACTAGTGGTACTGTAGGAGCTTCACTCGTCTCCTAGTTCAGCCTAAGCTGCTCTGCTAAGCTACCATTTTCTATCAGCCTAAGCTGCTAGACACCCTATACACTAATAAGGGATACCTTGTCCTGGTGCAAGGTTTAAGTACCCCTTGGTACTCACTACAAGCCAGTCCAGCCTCCTACACCGGTGATGTAGTTCTTTGGTGCCTGCGGTTGCTGGGGGAAGATTCCGTCGACCCACAGGAGATTTCTTCGGAGCTTCTAGTGCAGAGAGGAGGCAGACTTCCCCCACAGCATGCACCACCAGGAAAAAAGGTCGAGAAGGCGGCAGGATCAGTGTTACAAGGTTGCAGTAGTCGTCTTTGCTACTTTGTTGCAGTTTTGCAGGCTTCCAGCGCGGTCAGCAGTCAATTCCTTGGCAGAAGATGAAGAGAGAAATGCAGAGGAACTCTGATGAGCTCTTGCATTCGCTATCTAAAGAATTCCCCAAAGCAGAGACCCTAAATAGCCAGAAAGGGAGGTTTGGCTACTTAGGAGAGAGGATAGGCTAGCAACACCTGGAGGAGCCTATCAGAAGGAGTCTCTGACGTCACCTGCTGGCACTGGCCACTCAGAGCAGTCCAGTGTGCCAGCAGCACCTCTGTTTCCAAGATGGCAGAGGTCTGGAGCACACTGGAGGAGCTCTGGGCACCTCCCAGGGGAGGTGCAGGTCAGGGGAGTGGTCACTCCCCTTTCCTTTGTCCAGTTTCGCGCCAGAGCAGGGCTGGGGGATCCCTGAACTGGTGTAGACTGGCTTATGCAGAGATGGGCACCATCTGTGCCCATCAAAGCATTTCCAGAGGCTGGGGGAGGCTACTCCTCCCCAGCCCTGACACCTTTTTCCAAAGGGAGAGGGTGTAACACCCTCTCTCTGAGGAAGTCCTTTGTTCTGCCTTCCTGGGTCAAGCCTGGCTGGACCCCAGGAGGGCAGAAACCTGTCTGAGAAGTTGGCAGCAGCAGCAGCTGCAGTGAAACCCCGGGAAAGGTAGTTTGGCAGTACCCGGGTCTGAGCTAGAGACTCGGCGGGATCATGGAATTGTCTCCCCAATACCAGAATGGCAATGGGGTGACAATTCCATGATCTTAGACATGTTACATGGCCATGTTCGGAGTTACCATTGTGACGCTTTACATATGTCGTGACATATGTATAGTGCAAGCGTGTAATGGTGTCCCCGCACTCACAAAGTCGGGGAATTTGCCCTGAAAAATGTGGGGGCACCTTGGCTAGTGCCAGGGTGCCCACACACTTAGTAACTTAGCACCCAACCTTTACCAGGTAAAGGTTAGACATATAGGTGACTTATAAGTTACTTAAGTGCAGTGGTAAATGGCTGTGAAATAACGTGGACGTTATTTCACTCAGGCTGCACTGGCAGGCCTGTGTAAGAATTGTCAGATCTCCCTATGGGTGGCACAAGAAATGCTGCAGCCCATAGGGATCTCCTGGGACCCCAATACCCTGGGTACCTTAGTACCATATACTAGGGTATTATAAGGGTGTTCCTGTATGCCAATGTAAATTGGTGAAATTGGTCACTAGCCTGTTAATGACAATTTGGAAATAAATGAGAGAGCATAACCACTGAGGTTCGGGTTAGCAGAGCCTCAGTGAGACAGCTAGTCATAACACAGGTAACACCTATAGGGCACACTTATGAGCACTGGGGCCCTGGCTGGCAGGGTCCCAGTGACACATACAACTAAAACAACATATATACAGTGAAATATGGGGGTAACATGCCAGGCAAGATGGTACTTTCCTACATCACCTGTCAAGCCAGTGGCAAAACAGGTGGCACCCCAAAGGCACCCCTTATTCCACTGCCTGTGGTTGGGGTTCCCTTTGAAAGGGTAGGGGTTGACATAGTTGGCCCCCTTGACCCTCCTACTTCTTCAGGCAACAGGTTTATCTTGGTGGTAGTGGACCATGCCACCAGATATCCTGAAGCAATTCCTCTAAGGACCACTACAGCTCCTGCAGTGGCAAAGGCCCTCCTGGGAATCTTTTCCAGGGTGGGCTTCCCAAAAGAGGTGGTATCAGAGAGGGGTAGCAACTTCATGTCTGCTTACTTAAAGGCCATGTGGAAGGAATGTGGTGTGACATACAAGTTCACTACACCCTATCATCCACAAACAAATGGACTGGTTGAGAGGTTTAATAAAACTCTCAAAGGAATGATAATGGGACTCCCTGAAAAACTCCGGAGAAGATGGGATATCCTGTTACCTTGCCTCCTTTTTGCTTACAGGGAGGTACCCCAGAAAGGAGTGGGCTTCAGCCCCTTTGAACTCCTATTTGGACACCCTGTAAGAGGTCCTCTAACACTTGTGAAGGAGGGTTGGGAACAACCTTTAAAAGCTCCTAAGCAAGACATAGTGGACTATGTACTTGGCCTAAGATCTAGGATGGCTGAGTACATGAAAAAGGCCAGTAAAAACCTTCAGGGCAGCCAAGAGCTCCAAAAGCAATGGCATGACCAGAAGGCTGTTCTGATTCAGTACCAACCAGGGCAGAAAGTGTGGGTCTTGGAGCCTGTGGCCCCAAGAGCACTCCAAGAGAAATGGAGAGGTCCCCACATTATTGTTGAGAAAAAGGGAGAAGTCACGTACTTAGTTGACTTGGGCACTGCCAGGAGTCCCCTTAGTGTGCTCCATGTCAATCGCCTTAAACCCTACTATGACAGGGCTGACCTCACCCTGCTCATGACAACAGATGAAGGACAGGAAGAAGAGAGTGACCCTCTCCCTGATCTCTTCTCTTCCACAGAACAAGATGCTTTAGTGGAAGGTGTTGTTCTGGCAGATTGTCTTACTGCTGAGCAGAAAGACCACTGCATAAATCTCTGGGGTCAGTTTTCTGAACTCTTCTCTACTGCGCCAGGCACCACTTCTTGGTGTGAGCACACTATAGATACTGGAGACAGCTTGCCTGTCAAAAGTAAGATCTATAGGCAGGCTGACCATGTCAGAGACTGCATAAAACAAGAGGTTCAGAAAATGCTTGATCTGGGAGTGGTTGAGCACTCTGAAAGTCCATGGGCCTCTCCTGTGGTACTTGTACCAAAACCTCATTCCAAAGATGGTAAAAGGAAAATGAGATTTTGTGTTGACTACAGAGGTCTCAACCAGGTAACTAAAACTGATGATCACCCTATACCCAGGGCAGATTAGCTAATAGATAAACTGGCATCTGCCAAGTATCTAAGCACCTTTGATTTGTCTGCAGGGTATTGGCAGATCAAGTTATCTGAGGATGCTAAAGCAAAAACTGCATTTTCTACCATTGGAGGACACTACCAATTCACAGTAATGCCCTTTGGTTTGAAAAATGCACCTGCCACTTTTCAGAGGTTGGTGAATACAGTCCTGCAAGGGCTGGAGGCTTTTAGTGCAGCATATCTAGATGATATAGCTGTCTTTAGCTCCACCTGGGATAATCACCTGGTCCACTTATGGTAAGTTTTGGAGGCCCTGCAAAAGGCAGGCCTCACTATCAAGGCTTCAAAGTGCCAGATAGGGCAGGGAAAAGTGGTTTATCTGGGACACCTGGTAGGTGGAGAACAGATTGCACCACTTCAGTGGAAAATCCAAACTATTATAGATTGGGTTCCCCCTACAACTCAGACTCAGGTGAGAGCCTTTTTAGGCCTCACTGGGTACTACAAGAGGTTCATAAAGAACTATGGCTCCATAGCAGCCCCTCATAATGACCTCACTTCAAAGAAAATGCCTAAAAAGGTATTATGGACAGCAAACTGTCAGAAAGCTTTTGAGGAGCTGAAGCAGGCCATGTGATCTGCACCTGTCCTGAAAAGCCCCTGTTACTCCAAAACATTCATTATCCAAACTGATGCATCTGAATTAGGGGTAGGGACAGTCTTATCACAACTTAATTCTGAGGGCCAGGATCAACCTGTTGCTTTTATCAGCAGGAGGTTGACCCCTAGAGAAAAGCCTTGGTCTGCCATAGAGAGGGAGGCCTTGGCTGTGGTCTGGGCACTGAAGAAGTTGAGGCCATACCTGTTTGGCACTCACTTCATTATTCAGACGGACCACAAACCTCTACTTTGTCTAAAATAAATGAAAGATGAAAACCCTAAATTGTTGAGGTGGTCCATATCCCTACAGGGAATGGACTATACAGTGGAACATAGACCTGGGAGTACCCACTCCAATGCAGATGGACTCTCCAGATATTTCCACTTAGACAATGAAGACTCATCAGGTCATGGCTAGTCTTATTGTCCTTCGTTTGGGGGGGGGGGGTTGTGTAGTACCATCTTGCCTGGCATGTTACCCCCATATTTCACTGTATATATGTTGTTTTAATTGTATGTGTCACTGGGACCCTTCCAGCCAGGGCCCCAGTGCTCATAAGTGTGCCCTGTATGTGTTACCTGTGTTATGGCTAACTGTCTCACTTAGGCTCTGCTATCCAGAACCTCAGTGATTATGCTCTCTCATTTCTTTCCAAATTGTCACTAACAGGCTAGTGACCAATTTCACCAATTTACATTGGTATACTGGGACACCCTTATAATTCCCTAGTATATCGTACTGAGGTACCCAGGGTATTGGGGTTCCAGGAGATCCCTATGGGCTGCAGCATTTCATTTGCCACCCATAGGGAGCTCTGACAATTCTTACACAGGCCTGCCACTACAGCCTGAGTGAAATAACGTCCACGTTATTTCACAGCCATTTACTGTAGGAAAGTACCATCTTGCCTGGCATGTTACCCCCATTTTTCACTGTATATATGTTGTTTTAGTTGTATGTGTCACTGGGACCCTGGTAACCCAGGGCCCCAGTGCTCATAAGTGTGCCTGAATGTGTTACCTGTGTAGTGACTAACTGTCTCACTGAGGCTCAGCTAATCAGAACCTCAGTGGTTATGCTCTCTCATTTCTTTCCAAATTGTCACTGACAGGCTAGTGACCATTTTTACCAATTTACATTGGCTTACTGGAACACCCTTATAATTCCCTAGTATATGGTACTGAGGTACCCAGGGTATTGGGGTTCCAGGAGATCCCTATGGGCTGCAGCATTTCTTTTGCCACCCATAGGGAGCTCTGACAATTCTTACACAGGCCTGCCACTGCAGCCTGAGTGAAATAACGTCCACGTTATTTCACAGCCATTTTACACTGCACTTAAGTAACTTATAAGTCACCTATATGTCTAACCTTTACCTGGTAAAGGTTAGGTGCAAAGTTACTTAGTGTGAGGGTACCCTGGCACTAGCCAAGGTGCCCCCACATTGTTCAGAGCCAATTCACTGAACTTTGTGAGTGCAGGGACACCATTACACGCGTGCACTACATATAGGTCACTACCTATATGTAGCTTCACCATGGTAACTCCGAATATGGCCATGTAACATGTCTATGATCATGGAATTGCCCCCTCTATGCCATCCTGGCATTATTGGTACAATTCCATGATCCCAGTGGTCTGTAGCACAGACCCTGGTACTGCCAGACTGCCCTTCCTGGGGTTTCACTGCAGCTGCTGCTGCTGCCAACCCCTCAGACAGGCAGCTGCCCTCCTAGGGTCCAGCCAGGCCTGGCCCAGGATGGCAGAACAAAGAACTTCCTCTGAGAGAGGGTGTGACACCCTCTCCCTTTGGAAAATGGTGTGAAGGCAGGGGAGGAGTAGCCTCCCCCAGCCTCTGGAAATGCTTTGTTGGGCACAGATGTGCCCAATTCTGCATAAGCCAGTCTACACCGGTTCAGGGACCCCTTAGCCCCTGCTCTGGCGCGAAACTGGACAAAGGAAAGGGGATTGACCACTCCCCTGACCTGCACCTCCCCTGGGAGGTGTCCAGAGCTCCTCCAGTGTGCTCCAGACCTCTGCCGTCTTGGAAACAGAGGTGCTGCTGGCACACTGGACTGCTCTGAGTGGCCAGTGCCACCAGGTGACGTCAGAGACTCCTGCTGATAGGCTCCTTCAGGTGTTAGTAGCCTTTCCTCTCTCCTAGTTAGCCAAACCCTCTTTTCTGGCTATTTAGGGTCTCTGTCTCTGGGGAAACTTTAGATAACGAATGCATGAGCTCAGCCGAGTTCCTCTGCATCTCTCTCTTCACCTTCTGATAAGGAAACGACCGCTGACCGCGCTGGAAGCCTGCAAACCTGCAACATAGTAGCAAAGACGACTACTGCAACTCTGTAACGCTGATCCTGCCGCCTTCTCGACTGTTTTCCTGCTTGTGCATGCTGTGGGGGTAGCCTGCCTTCTCTCTGCACCAGAAGCTCCGAAGAAATCTCCCGTGGGTCGACGGAATCTTCCCCCTGCAACCGCAGGCACCAAAAAGCTGCATCACCGGTCCCTTGGGTCTCCTCTCAGCACGACGAGCGAGGTCCCTCGAATCCAGCGACTCTGTCCAAGTGACCCCCACAGTCCAGTGACTCTTCAGCCCAAGTTTGGTGGAGGTAAGTCCTTGCCTCACCTCGCTGGGCTGCATTGCTGGGAACCGCGACTTTGCACCTACTCCGGCCCCTGTGCACTTCCAGCGGAAATCCTTCGTGCACAGCCAAGCCTGGGTCCACGGCACTCTAACCTGCATTGCACGACTTTCTAAGTTGGTCTCCGGCGACGTGGGACTCCTTTGTGCAACTTCGGCGAGCACAATTTCACGCATCCTCGTAGTGCCTGTTTCTGGCACTTCTCCGGGTGCTACCTGCTTCAGTGAGGGCTCTTTGTCTTGCTCGACGTCTCGTCTCTCTCCAGGTCCAATTTGCGACCTCCTGGTCCCTCCTGGGCCCCAGCAGCGTCCAAAAACGCCAAACGCACGATTTGCGTGTAGCAAGGCTTGTTGGCGTCCCTCCGGCGGGAAAACACTTCTGCACGACTCTCCAAGGCGAGGCGGATCCGTCCACCAAAGGGGAAGTCTCTAGCCCTTTTTGTTCCTGCAGAAACCTCAGCTTCTTCTGTCCAGTCAAAGCTTCTTTGCACCCGCAGCTGGCATTTCCTGGGCATCTGCCCATCTCCGACTTGCTTGTGACTTTTGGACTTGGTCCCCTTGTTCCACAGGTACCCTAGATTGGAAATCCACAGTTGTTGCATTGCTGGTTTGTGTCTTTCCTGCATTATTCCTCTAACACGACTCTTTTGTCCTTAGGGGAACTTTAGTGCACTTTGCACTCACTTTTCAGGGTCTTGGGGAGGGTTATTTTGCTAACTCTCACTATTTTCTAATAGTCCCAGCGACCCTCTACAAGGTCACATAGGCTTGGGGTCCATTCGTGGTTCGCATTCCACTTCTGGAGTATATGGTTTGTGTTGCCCCTATCCCTATGTTTCCCCATTGCATCCTATTGTAACTATACATTGTTTGCACTGTTTTCTAAGACTATACTGCATATTTTTGCTATTGTATATATATATCTTGTGTATATTTCCTATCCTCTCACTGAGGGTACACTCTAAGATACTTTGGCATATTGTCATAAAAATAAAGTACCTTTATTTTTAGTATAACTGTGTATTGTGTTTTCTTATGATATTGTGCATATGACACTAAGTGGTACTGTAGTAGCTTCACACGTCTCCTAGTTCAGCCTAAGCTGCTCTGCTAAGCTACCATTATCTATCAGCCTAAGCTGCTAGACACCCTATACACTAATAAGGGATAACTGGGCCTGGTGCAAGGTGCAAGTACCCCTTGGTACTCACTACAAGCCAGTCCAGCCTCCTACATTGGTTGTGCAGTGGTGGGATAAGTGCTTGAGACTACTTACCACTCTTGTCATTGTACTTTTCATAAGAGAAAAATATACAAAACAAGGTCAGTGTATATACACATAGCCAAAAAGTTTTGCATTTCCTCTTTTCACTCTTTTCTAAGTGCTGAAAAGTACTTCTAAACTTTCAAAAAGTTCTTAAAAGTTTAAAAAGTTTTTTTCTGTCTTTCCAAAAAATTCTGAAAACTTTTTTCTCTTTTTCTATCACTTTAACTCTCTCTAAAAAATGTCTGGCACAGGAAAAAATGTTGAACTGTCCAAACTTGCATATGATCACCTTAGCTGGAAAGGAGCAAGGAGTCTCTGCATAGAGAGAGGTTTGAGTGTAGGGAAGAATCCTTCCTTAGAACTGTTAATTAATATGCTTAGAGTACAGGATAAGGCCATAAGTGCCCAATCTGTAGAAAAAGTAGCTAATGGTTCCCAATCTGATCCAGGGACTCCCCCAGGAAAAGGTTCAGGAAAGAAACTTCTCAGCCTGCCCATTACTAGACAGTCTAGCATAGTTGGTACAGAGGTTGAATCACACCATACTGATGGTGTGCTCTCACATTATGCTGGTAGCCAAGCTGTTAGGGTGCCCTCTGTAAGGGACAGGTCTCCTTCTGTTCATTCCCATCATACCTCTGTATCTAGAAATGTCCCTCCCACCCACCCTGATGACAGATTGTTAGAAAGGGAGCTCAATAGATTGAGAGTGGAACAAACCAGACTGAAGCTCAAGAAGCAACAGCTGGATTTGGATAGACAATCTTTAGAAATAGAGAGGGAAAGACAGAAGTTGGGTTTAGATACCCATGGTGGCAGCAGCAGTATTCCCCATAGTCATCCTGCAAAAGAGCATGATTCCAGGAATCTGCACAAGATAGTTCCCCCTTATAAGGAGGGGGATGACATTAACAAGTGGTTTGCTGCACTTGAGAGGGCCTGTGCTGTACAGGATGTCCCTCAAAAGCAGTGGGCTGCTATCCTATGGCTATCATTTAGTGGAAAAGGTAGGGATAGGCTCCTTACAGTGAAAGAAAATGATGCCAATAATTTCCAAGTTCTTAAGAATGCACTCCTGGATGGTTATGGCTTAACCACTGAACAGTACAGGATAAAGTTCAGAGAGACCAAAAAGGAGTCTTCACAAGACTGGGTTGATTTCATTGACCAGGCAGTGAAGGCCTTGGCGGGGTGGTTACATGGCAGTAAAGTTACTGATTATGACAGCCTGTATAACTTGATCCTGAGAGAGCATATTCTTAATAATTGTGTGTCTGATTTGTTGCACCAGTACTTGGTGGACTCTGATCTGACCTCTCCCCAAGAATTGGGAAAGAAGGCAGACAAATGGGTCAGAACAAGAGTGAACAGAAAAGTTCATACAGGGGGTGACAAAGATGGCAACAAAAAGAAGGATGGTAAGTCTTCTGACAAGGGTGGGGACAAATCTAAAAATGAGTCTTCATCAGGCCCACAAAAACACTCTGGTGGGGGTGGTGGGCCCAAATCCTCCTTTAATCAGAACAAGGAAAAGAAACCATGGTGCTATTTATGTAAAATAAAAGGCCATTGGACAACAGATCCCAGTTGTCCAAAGAAAGGCACCACAGCTCCTACCACTACAACCCCTACTGCTACACCTAGTGTCCCTACTAATAGCAGTGGTGGTGGGAGCAAACCTACTAATAGCCAATCCAAGGGAGTAGCTGGGCTCACTTTTGGTAATTTAGTTGGGGTTGGTCTGATTAGGGAGACCACAGAGGCTACTTTAGTCTCTGAAGGGGCTATTGATTTAGCCACTTTGGTTGCTTGCCCCCATAACTTGGAGAAGTACAAGCAACTAACCCTAATAAATGGGGTTGAGGTCCAGGCCTACAGGGACACAGGTGCCAGTGTCACAATGGTGATTGAGAAACTGGTGCACCCTGAACAACACATACTTGGACACCAGTACCAAGTAACTGATGCTCACAACATAACACAAAGCCACCCCATGGCTGTTGTAAATCTCAACTGGGGGGGGGTAACTGGTCCAAAGAAAGTTGTGGTAGCTTCAGATTTACCTGTAGACTGTCTATTAGGGAATGATTTGGAGACATCAGCTTGGTCAGATGTGGAGTTGGAGGCCCATGCAGCAATGCTGGGCATCCCAGGGCATATTTTTGCTTTGACAAGGGCTCAGGCCAAAAAGCAAAAAGGACAGGGAAGCTTGGATCCTGGAACAATGGACCAAGTGCTCCCTAAAGCTAGGGCTAGTAGAAGCAAACCAGTTCCTACTATCCCTCCCTCTACAGTGGATTCTACTTCTGAGGAAGAAGAATTCCCTCCCTGTGCAGAACCTACACCAGAGGAGCTGGAAGCAGACACTGCTGAGCTTTTGGGTGAAGGGGGGCCTGCCAGAGAGGAGCTGAGTGTGGCACAGCAAACCTGTCCCACATTAGAGGGTCTCAGACAGCAAGCTGTCAAACAGGCTAATGGGGATGTCAGTGACTCTCACAGAGTTTACTGGGAGGACAACCTCTTGTACACTGAGCATAGTGATCCTAAACCTGGAGCTGCCAGGAGATTAGTGATTCCTCAGGAGTACAGAAAGTTCCTCCTAACACTGGCACATGACATTCCCTTAGCTGGGCACCTGGGTCAAATGAAAACTTGGGACAGATTGGTACCATTGTTTCATTGGCCTAGGATGTCTGAGGACACAAAGGAATTTTGTAAGTCCTGTGAAACCTGTCAAGCCAGTGGCAAGACAGGTGGCACTCCAAAGGCACCCCTTATCCCACTGCCTGTGGTTGGGGTTCCCTTTGAAAGGGTAGGGGTTGACATAGTTGGCCCCCTTGACCCTCCTACTGCTTCAGGCAATAGGTTTATCTTAGTGGTAGTGGACCATGCCACAAGATATCCTGAAGCTATTCCTTTAAGGACCACTACAGCACCTGCAGTGGCAAAGGCCCTCCTGGGAATATTTTCCAGGGTGGGCTTCCCAAAGGAAGTAGTATCAGACAGGGGAAGCAATTTCATGTCTGCATACTTAAAGGCCATGTGGAAGGAGTGTGGTGTAACGTACAAGTTCACAACACCCTATCATTCACAAACAAATGGACTGGTGGAGAGATTTAATAAAACTCTCAAAGGCATGATTATGGGACTCCCTGAAAAACTCCGCAGGAGATGGGATATCCTTCTACCATGCCTCCTTTTTGCCTACAGGGAGGTACCCCAGAAAGGAGTGGGCTTCAGCCCCTTTGAACTTCTTTTTGGACACCCTGTTAGGGGTCCACTCATACTTGTAAAGGAGGGTTGGGAACAACCTTTAAAAGCTCCTAAGCAGGATATTGTGGATTATGTACTTGGCCTCAGATCAAGGATGGCTGAGTACATGAAAAAGGCCAGTAAAAACCTTCAGGCCAGCCAAGAGCTCCAGAAGCAATGGCATGATCAGAAGGCTGTTTTGGTTCAGTACCAACCAGGGCAGAAAGTGTGGGTCTTGGAGCCTGTGGCCCCAAGAGCACTCCAAGATAAATGGAGTGGACCCCACACAATTGTTGAAAAGAAGGGTGAAGTCACCTACTTGGTTGACTTAGGCACTGCCAGGAGTCCCCTTAGGGTGCTCCATGTCAACCGCCTGAAACCCTACTATGACAGGGCTGATCTCACCCTGCTCATGGCAACAGATGAGGGACAGGAAGAAGACAGTGATCCTCTACCTGATCTCTTCTCTTCCACAGAACAAGATGCTCTTGTGGAAGGTGTAGTTTTGGCTGATTGTCTTACTGCTGAGCAGAAAGATAATTGCATAAATCTCCTAGGACAATTTTCAGAACTCTTCTCTACTGTGCCAGGCACCACTTCTTGGTGTGAGCACACTATAGATACTGGAGACAGTTTACCTGTCAAAAGTAAGATCTATAGGCAGCCTGACCATGTCAGGGACTGCATAAAGCAAGAAGTTCAGAAAATGTTGGAACTAGGAGTGGTTGAGCACTCTGACAGTCCATGGGCTTCTCCTGTGGTACTGGTACCAAAACCCAATTCTAAAGATGGAAAGAAAGAAATGCGGTTTTGTGTAGACTATAGAGGTCTCAACTTGGTAACCAAAACTGATGCTCACCCTATACCCAGGGCAGATGAGCTCATAGATACACTGGCATCTGCCAAGTATCTAAGCACTTTTGATTTGACTGCAGGGTATTGGCAGATCAAATTGTCAGAAGATGCTAAACCTAAGACTGCATTTTCTACCATTGGAGGACATTACCAGTTTACTGTAATGCCTTTTGGTTTGAAAAATGCACCTGACACTTTTCAGAGGTTGGTGAACACAGTCCTGCAAGGGCTGGAAGCTTTCAGTGCAGCATATTTGGACGATATAGCTGTCTTTAGCTCCAGCTGGGATGATCACCTGGTCCACCTATGGAAAGTTTTGGAGGCCCTGCAAAAGGCAGGCCTCACTATCAAGGCTTCAAAGTGCCAGATAGGGCAGGGTAAGGTGGTTTATCTGGGACACCTTGTTGGTGGGGAACAGATTGCACCACTTCAGGGGAAAATCCAAACAATTATTGATTGGGTTCCCCCTACCACTCAGACTCAGGTGAGAGCCTTCCTAGGCCTCACTGGGTATTACAGGAGGTTCATTAAGAACTATGGCTCCATTGCAGCCCCTCTTAATGACCTCACTTCCAAGAAAATGCCTAAAAAGGTATTATGGACAGCAAACTGTCAGAAAGCTTTTGAGGAGCTGAAGCAGGCCATGTGCTCTGCACCTGTCCTGAAAAGCCCTTGTTACTCTAAAAAATTCTATGTCCAGACTGATGCATCTGAATTAGGAGTTGGGGCAGTCCTATCACAACTTAATTCTGAGGGCCAGGATCAACCTGTTGCTTTTATTAGTAGGAGGTTGACCCCTAGAGAAAAGCGTTGGTCTGCCATTGAGAGGGAGGCCTTTGCTGTGGTCTGGGCTCTGAAGAAGTTGAGGCCATACCTGTTTGGCACTCACTTCATTGTTCAGACAGACCACAAACCT
Source organism: Pleurodeles waltl (assembly GCF_031143425.1). NCBI lineage: Eukaryota > Metazoa > Chordata > Amphibia > Caudata > Salamandridae > Pleurodeles > Pleurodeles waltl. Next base: position 597,860,602 of record NC_090440.1, on the reverse strand, counting down.
CTACTTTGGCTAAAACAAATGAAAGGTGAAAATCCTAAATTGTTGAGGTGGTCCATATCCCTACAGGGAATGGACTATACAGTGGAAGATAGACCTGGGAGTAGCCACTCCAATGCAGATGGACTCTCCAGATATTTCCACTTAGACAATGAAGACTCATCAGGTAATGGCTAGTCTTATTGTCCTTCGTTTGGGGGGGGGGGGTTGTGTAGGAAAGTACCATCTTGCCTGGCATGTTACCCCCATTTTTCACTGTATATATGTTGTTTTAGTTGTATGTGTCACTGGGACCCTGGTAACCCAGGGCCCCAGTGCTCATAAGTGTGCCTGAATGTGTTACCTGTGTAGTGACTAACTGTCTCACTGAGGCTCTGCTAATCAGAACCTCAGTGGTTATGCTCTCTCATTTCTTTCCAAATTGTCACTGACAGGCTAGTGACCATTTTTACCAATTTACATTGGCTTACTGGAACACCCTTATAATTCCCTAGTATATGGTACTGAGGTACCCAGGGTATTGGGGTTCCAGGAGATCCCTATGGGCTGCAGCATTTCTTTTGCCACCCATAGGGAGCTCTGACAATTCTTACACAGGCCTGCCACTGCAGCCTGAGTGAAATAACGTCCACGTTATTTCACAGCCATTTTACACTGCACTTAAGTAACTTATAAGTCACCTATATGTCTAACCTTTACCTGGTAAAGGTTAGGTGCAAAGTTACTTAGTGTGAGGGCACCCTGGCACTAGCCAAGGTGCCCCCACATTGTTCAGAGCCAATTCACTGAACTTTGTGAGTGCGGGGACACCATTACACGCGTGCACTACATATAGGTCGCTACCTATATGTAGCTTCACCATGGTAACTCCGAATATGGCCATGTAACATGTCTATGATCATGGAATTGCCCCCTCTATGCCATCCTGGCATTGTTGGTACAATTCCATGATCCCAGTGGTCTGTAGCACAGACCCTGGTACTGCCAGACTGCCCTTCCTGGGGTTTCACTGCAGCTGCTGCTGCTGCCAACCCCTCAGACAGGCAGCTGCCCTCCTGGGGTCCAGCCAGGCCTGGCCCAGGATGGCAGAACAAAGAACTTCCTCTGAGAGAGGGTGTGACACCCTCTCCCTTTGGAAAATGGTGTGAAGGCAGGGGAGGAGTAGCCTCCCCCAGCCTCTGGAAATGCTTTGTTGGGCACAGATGTGCCCAATTCTGCATAAGCCAGTCTACACCGGTTCAGGGACCCCTTAGCCCCTGCTCTGGCGCGAAACTGGACAAAGGAAAGGGGAGTGACCACTCCCCTGACCTGCACCTCCCCTGGGAGGTGTCCAGAGCTCCTCCAGTGTGCTCCAGACCTCTGCCATCTTGGAAACAGAGGTGCTGCTGGCACACTGGACTGCTCTGAGTGGCCAGTGCCACCAGGTGACGTCAGAGACTCCTGCTGATAGGCTCCTTCAGGTGTTAGTAGCCTTTCCTCTCTCCTAGGTAGCCAAACCCTCTTTTCTGGCTATTTAGGGTCTCTGTCTCTGGGGAAACTTTAGATAACGAATGCATGAGCTCAGCCGAGTTCCTCTGCATCTCTCTCTTCACCTTCTGATAAGGAAACGACCGCTGACCGCGCTGGAAGCCTGCAAACCTGCAACATAGTAGCAAAGACGACTACTGCAACTCTGTAACGCTGATCCTGCCGCCTTCTCGACTGTTTTCCTGCTTGTGCATGCTGTGGGGGTAGCCTGCCTCCTCTCTGCACCAGAAGCTCCGAAGAAATCTCCCGTGGGTCGACGGAATCTTCCCCCTGCAACCGCAGGCACCAAAAAGCTGCATCACCGGTCCCTTGGGTCTCCTCTCAGCACGACGAGCGAGGTCCCTCGAATCCAGCGACTCTGTCCAAGTGACCCCCACAGTCCAGTGACTCTTCAGCCCAAGTTTGGTGGAGGTAAGTCCTTGCCTCACCTCGCTGGGCTGCATTGCTGGGAACCGCGACTTTGCAGCTACTCCGGCCCCTGTGCACTTCCGGCGGAAATCCTTCGTGCACAGCCAAGCCTGGGTCCACGGCACTCTAACCTGCATTGCACGACTTTCTAAGTTGGTCTCCGGCGACGTGGGACTCCTTTGTGCAACTTCGGCGAGCACCGTTTCACGCATCCTCGTAGTGCCTGTTTCTGGCACTTCTCCGGGTGCTACCTGCTTTAGTGAGGGCTCTGTGTCTTGCTCGACGTCCCCTCTCTCTGCAGATCCAATTTGCGACCTCCTGGTCCCTCCTGGGCCCCAGCAGCGTCCAAAAACGCCAAACACACGATTTGCATGTAGCAAGGCTTGTTGGCTTCCTTCCGGCGGGAAAATACTTCTGCACGACTGTCCAAGGCGAGAGGGATCGGTCCACCAAAGGGAAAGTCTCTAGCCCTTTTCGTTCCTGCAGAAACCTCAGCTTCTTCTGTCCTGTCGAAGCTTCTTTGCACCCGCAGCTGGCATTTCCTGGGCATCTGCCCATCTCCGACTTGCTTGTGACTTTTGGACTTGGTCCCCTTGTTCCACAGGTACCCTAGATTGGAAATCCACAGTTGTTGCATTGCTGGTTTGTGTCTTTCCTGCATTATTCCTCTAACACGACTCTTTTGTCCTTAGGGGAACTTTAGTGCACTTTGCACTCACTTTTCAGGGTCTTGGGGAGGGTTATTTTGCTAACTCTCACTATTTTCTAATAGTCCCAGCGACCCTCTACAAGGTCACATAGGCTTGGGGTCCATTCGTGGTTCGCATTCCACTTCTGGAGTATATGGTTTGTGTTGCCCCTATCCCTATGTTTCCCCATTGCATCCTATTGTAACTATACATTGTTTGCACTGTTTTCTAAGACTATACTGCATATTTTTGCTATTGTATATATATATCTTGTGTATATTTCCTATCCTCTCACTGAGGGTACACTCTAAGATACTTTGGCATATTGTCATAAAAATAAAGTACCTTTATTTTTAGTATAACTGTGTATTGTGTTTTCTTATGATATTGTGCATATGACACTAAGTGGTACTGTAGTAGCTTCACACGTCTCCTAGTTCAGCCTAAGCTGCTCTGCTAAGCTACCATTATCTATCAGCCTAAGCTGCTAGACACCCTATACACTAATAAGGGATAACTGGGCCTGGTGCAAGGTGCAAGTACCCCTTGGTACTCACTACAAGCCAGTCCAGCCTCCTACACTTCCCCTTTGGCGGACGGATCCCGCTTCGCGTGGAGAGTTGTGCAGATGTGTTTTCCCGCCGAAAGAACACCAACAAGCCTTGCTAGCTGCAAATCGTGCGGTTAGCGTTTGTGGACGCTGCTGCGGCCCAGGAGGGACCAGGAGGTCGCAAATTGGACCAGGAGAGAGAGGGGACGTCGAGCAAGAAAAGGAGCCCTCTCAGCAGCAGGTAGCACCTGCAGAAGTGCCAGAAACAGGCACTACGAGGATGCGTGAAACGGTGCTCACCCGAAGTCGCACAAAGGAGTCCCACGTCGCCGGACACCAACTTAGAAAGTCGTGCAATGCAGGTTAGAGTGCTGTGGACCCAGTCTTGGCTGTGCACAAAGGATTTCCACCGGAAGTGCACAGGGGCCGGAGTAGCTGCAAAAGTCGCGGATCCCAGCAATGCAGCCCAGCGAGGTGAGGCAAGGACTTACCTCCACCAAACTTGGACTGAAGAGTCACTGGACTGTGGGGGTCACTTGGACAGAGTCGCTGGATTCGAGGGACCTCGCTCGTCATGCTGAGAGGAGACCCAAGGGACCGGTAATGCAGCTTTTTGGTGCCTGCGGTTGCAGGGTGAAGATTCCGTCGACCCACGGGAGATTTCTTCTGAGCTTCTGGTGCATAGAGGAGGCAGACTACCCCCACAGCATGCACAAGCAGGAAAACAGTCGAGAAGGCGGCAGGATCAGCGTTACAGAGTTGCAGTAGTCGTCTTTGCTACTATGTTGCAGGTTTGCAGGCTTCCAGCGCGGTCAGCAGTCGATTCCTTGGCAGAAGGTGAAGAGAGAGATGCAGAGGAACTCGGATGAGCTCTTGCATTCGTTATCTAAAGTTTCCCCAGAGACAGAGACCCTAAATAGCCAGAAAAGAGCGTTTGGCTACTTAGGAGAGAGGATAGGCTACAAACACCTGAAGGAGCCTATCACAAGGAGTCTCTGACGTCACCTGGTGGCACTGGCCACTCAGAGCAGTCCAGTGTGCCAGCGGCACTCTGTTTCCAAGATGGCAGAGGTCTGGAGCACACTGGAGGAGCTCTGGACACCTCCCAGGGGAGGTGCAGGTCAGGGGAGTGGTCACTCCCCTTTCCTTTGTCCAGTTTCGCGCCAGAGCAGGGCTAAGGGGTCCCCTGAACCGGTGTAGACTGGCTTATGCAGAATTGGGCACATCTGTGTCCAAGAAAGCATTTCCAGAGGCTGGGGGACGCTACTCCTCCCCTGCCTTCACACCATTTTCCAAAGGGAGAGGGTGTCACACCCTCTCTCAGAGGAAGTTCTTTGTTCTGCCATCCTGGGCCAGGCCTGGCTGGACCCCAGGAGGGCAGATGCCTGTCTGAGGGGTTGGCAGCAGCTGCAGTGAAACCCCAGGAAGGGCAGTTTGGCAGTACCAGGGTCTGTGCTACAGACCACTGGGTTCATGGGATTGTGCCAACTATGCCAGGATGGGATAGAGGGGGCAATTCCATGATCATAGACATGTTACATGGCCATATTCGGAGTTACCATTGTGAAGCTACATATAGGTAGTGACCTATATGTAGTGCACGCGTGTAATGGTGTCCCCGCACTCACAAAGTCCGGGGAATTGGCCCTGAACAATGTGGGGGCACCTTGGCTAGTGCCAGGGTGCCCTCACACTAAGTAACTTTGCACCTAACCTTTACCAGGTAAAGGTTAGACATATAGTTGACTTATAAGTTACTTAAGTGCAGTGTAAAATGGCTGTGAAATAACGTGGACGTTATTTCACTCAGGCTGCAGTGGCAGGCCTGTGTAAGAATTGTCAGAGCTCCCTATGGGTGGCAAAAGAAATGCTGCAGCCCATAGGGATCTCCTGGAACCCCAATACCCTGGGTACCTCAGTACCATATACTAGGGAATTATAAGGGTGTTCCAGTAAGCCAATGTAAATTGGTAAAATTGGTCACTAGCCTGTTAGTGACAATTTGAAAGAAATTAGAGAGCATAACCACTGAGGTTCTGATTAGCAGAGCCTCAGTGAGACAGTTAGTCACTACACAGGTAACACATTCAGGCACACTTATGAGCACTGGGGCCCTGGGTTACCAGGGTCCCAGTGACACATACAACTAAAACAACATATATACAGTGAAAAATGGGGGTAACATGCCAGGCAAGATGGTACTTTCCTACACAACCCCCCCCCCCCAACGAAGGACAATAAGACTAGCCATGACCTGATGAGTCTTCATTGTCTAAGTGGAAATATCTGGAGAGTCCATCTGCATTGGAGTGGCTACTCCCAGGTCTATGTTCCACTGTATAGTCCATTCCCTGTAGGGATATGGACCACCTCAACAATTTAGGATTTTCACCTTTCATTTGTTTTAGCCAAAGTAGAGGTTTGTGGTCTGTCTGAACAATGAAGTGAGTGCCAAACAGGTATGGCCTCAACTTCTTCAGTGCCCAGACCACAGCAAAGGCCTCCCTCTCAATGGCAGACCAACGCTTTTCTCTAGGGGTCAACCTCCTACTAATAAAAGCAACAGGTTGATCCTGGCCCTCAGAATTAAGTTGTGATAGGACTGCCCCTACTCCTAATTCAGATGCATCAGTTTGGACATAGAATTTTGTAGAGTAACAAGGGCTTTTCAGGACAGGTGCAGAGCACATGGCCTGCTTCAGCTCCTCAAAAGCTTTCTGACAGTTTGCTGTCCATAATACCTTTTTAGGCATCTTTTTGGAAGTGAGGTCATTAAGAGGGGCTGCAATGGAGCCATAGTTCTTAAAGAACCTCCTGTAATACCCAGTGAGGCCTAGGAAGGCTCTCACCTGAGTCTGTGTAGTAGGGGGAACCCAATCAATAATTGTTTGGATTTTCCCCTGTAGTGGTGCAATCTATTCCCCACCAACAAGGTGTCCCAGATAAAGCACCTTACCCTGCCCTATCCTGCACTTTGAAGCCTTGATAGTGAGGCCTGCCTTTTGCAGGGCCTCCAAAACTTTCCATAGGTGGACCAGGTGATCATCCCAGCTGGAGCTAAAGACAGCTATATCGTCCAAATATGCTGCACTGAAAGCTTCCAGCCCTTGCAGGACTGTGTTCACCAACCTCTGAAAAGTGGCAGGTGCATTTTTCAAACCAAAAGGCATTACAGTAAACTGGTAATGTCCCCCAATGGTTGAAAATGCAGTCTTAGGTTTAGCATCTTCTGACAATTTGATCTGCCAATACCCTGCAGTCAAATCAAAAGTGCTTAGATACTTGGCAGATGCCAGTGTATCTATGAGCTCATCTGCCCTGGGTATAGGGTGAGCATCAGTTTTGGTTACCAAGTTGAGACCTCTATAGTCTACACAAAACCGCATTTCCTTCTTTCCATCTTTGGAATGGGGTTTTGGTACAAGTACCACAGGAGAAGCCCATGGACTGTCAGAGTGCTCAACCACTCCTAGTTCTAACATTTTCTGGACCTCTTGCTTTATGCAGTCCCTGACATGGTCAGGCTGCCTATAGTTCTTACTTTTGACAGGCAAGCTGTCTCCAGTATCTATAGTGTGCTCACACCAAGAAGTGGTACCTGGCACAGTAGAGAAGAGTTCAGAGAATTGATCTAGGAGATTTATGCAATTGTCTTTCTGCTCAGCAGTAAGACAATCAGCCAAAACTACACCTTCCACTAGAGCATCTTGTTCTGTGGAAGAGAAGAGATCAGGTAGAGGATCACTGTCTTCTTCCTGTCCCTCATCTGTTGCCATGAGCAGGGTGAGATCAGCCCTGTCATAGTAGGGTTTCAGGCGGTTTACATGGAGTACCCTAAGGGGACTCCTTGCAGTGCCTAAGTCAACTAAATAGGTGACTTCTCCCTTTTTCTCAACAATTGTGTGGGGTCCACTCCATTTATCTTGGAGTGCTCTTGGGGCCACAGGCTCCAAGACCCACACTTTCTGCCCTGGTTGGTACTGAACCAAAACAGCCTTCTGATCATGCCATTGCTTCTGGAGCTCTTGGCTGGCCTGAAGGTTTTTACTGGCCTTTTTCATGTACTCAGCCATTCTTGATCTGAGGCCAAGTACATAATCCACAATATCCTGCTTAGGAGCTTTTAAAGGTTGATCCCAACCCTCCTTTACAAGTGTGAGTGGACCCCTAACAGGGTGTCCAAAAAGAAGTTCAAAGGGGCTGAAGCCCACTCCTTTCTGGGGTACCTCCCTGTAGGCAAAAAAGAGGCATGGTAGAAGGATATCCCATCTCCTGCGGAGTTTTTCAGGGAGACCCATAATCATGCCTTTGAGAGTTTTATTAAATCTCTCCACCAGTCCATTTGTTTGTGGATGATAGGGTGTTGTGAACTTGTACGTTACACCACACTCCCTCCACATGGCCCTTAAGTATGCAGACATGAAATTGCTTCCTATGTCTGATACTACTTCCTTTGGGAAGCCCACCCTGGAAAATATTCCCAGGAGGGCCTTTGCCACTGCAGGAGCTGTAGTGGTCCTTAAAGGAATAGCTTCAGGATATCTTGTGGCATGGTCCACTACCACCAAGATAAATCTATTGCCTGAAGCAGTAGGAGGGTAAAGGGGGCCAACTATGTCAACCCCTACCCTTTCAAAGGGAACCCCAACCACAGGCAGTGGGATAAGGGGTGCCTTTGGGGTGCCACCTGTCTTGCCACTGGCTTGACAGGTTTCACAGGACTTAAACAAATTCCTTTGTGTCCTCAGACATTCTAGGCCAATGAAACAGGGGAACAAGCCTGTCCCAAGTTTTCATTTGTCCTAGATGCCCAGCTAGGGGAATGTCATGTGCCAGGGTTAGGAGGAACTTTCTGTACTCCTGAGGAATCACTAATCTCCTGGCAGCTCCAGGTTTAGGATCCCTATGCTCAGTGTACAAGAGGTTGTCCTCCCAGTAAACTCTGTGAGAGTCACTGACATCCCCATTAGCCTGTTTGACAGCTTGCTGTCTGAGACCCTCTAATGTGGGACAGGTTTGCTGTGCCACACTCAGCTCCTCTCTGGCAGGCCCCCCTTCACCCAAAAGCTCAGCAGTGTCTGCTTCCAGATCCTCTGGTGTAGGTTCTGCACAGGGAGGGAATTCTTCTTCCTCAGAAGATGAATCCACTGTAGAGGGAGGGATAGTAGGAAGTGGTTTGCTTCTACTAGCCCAAGCTTTAGGGAGCGCCTGGTCCATTGTTCCAGGATCCAAGCTTCCCTGTCCTTTTTGCTTTTTGGCCTGAGCCCTTGTCAAAGCAAAAATATGCCCTGGGATGCCCAGCATTGCTGCATGGGCCTCCAACTCCACATCTGACCAAGCTGATGTCTCCAAATCATTTCCTAGTAGACAGTCTACAGGTAAATCTGTGGCTACCACAACTTTCTTTGGACCAGTAACCCCCCCCCCCAGTTGAGATTACCAACAGCCATGGGGTGGCTAAGTGTGTTGTTGTGAGCATCGGTTACTTGGTACTGGTGACCAAGTAGGTGTTGTTCAGGGTGGACCAGTTTCTCTATGACCATAGTCACACTGGCACCAGTGTCCCTGTAGGCCTGAACCTCAACACCATTTATTAGGGGTAGCTGCTTGTACTTATCCATATTAAGGGGACAAGCAACTAAGGTGGCTAAATCAATAGCCCCCTCAGAGACTAACACAGCCTCTGTGGCCTCCCTAACCAAGGCCAACCCCAACTAAGTTACCAATAGTGAGCCCAGCTACTCCCTTGGATTGGCTATTAGTAGGTTTGCTCCCACCACCACTGCTATTAGTAGGGACACTAGGGGTAGCAGTAGGGGTTGTAGTGGTAGGAGCATTGGTGCTTTTCTTTGGACAACTGGGATCTGTTGTCCAATGGCCTTTTATTTTACATAAATAGCACCATGGTTTCTTTTCCTTGTTCTGATTAAAAGAGGATTTGGGCCCACCACCCCCACCAGAGTGTTTTTGTGGGCCTGATGAAGACTCATTTTTAGATTTGTCCCCACCCTTGTCAGAAGACTTACCATCCTTCTTTTTGTTGCCATCTTTGTCACCCCCTGTATGAACTTTTCTGTTCACCCTTGTTCTGACCCATTTGTCTGCCTTCTTTCCCAATTCTTGGGGAGAGGTCAGATCAGAGTCCACCAAGTACTGGTGCAACAAATCAGACACACAATTATTAAGAATATGCTCTCTCAGGATCAAGTTATACAGGCTGTCATAATCAGTAACTTTACTGCCATGTAACCACCCCTCCAAGGCCTTCACTGAATGGTCAATGAAATCAACCCAGTCTTGTGAAGACTCCTTTTTGGTCTCTCTGAACTTTATCCTGTATTGTTCAGTGGTTAAGCCATAACCATCCAGGAGTGCATTCTTAAGAACTTGGAAATTATTAGCATCATTTTCTTTCACAGTAAGGAGCCTATCCCTACCTTTTCCACTAAATGATAGCCATAGGATAGCAGCCCACTGCCTTTGAGGGACATTCTGTACAACACAGGCCCTCTCAAGTGCAGCAAACCACTTGTTAATGTCATCCCCCTCCTTATCAGGGGGAACTATCTTGTGCAGATTCCTGGAATCATGCTCTTTTGCAGGATGACTATGGGGAATACTGCTGCTGCCACCATGGGTTTCTAAACCCAACTTCTGTCTTTCCTTCTCTAGTTCAAAAGACTGTCTATCCAAATCCAGCTTTTGCTTTTTAAGCTTCAGTCTGGTTTGTTCCACCCTCAACTTATTGAGTTCCCTCTCTAACATTCTGTCATCAGGGTTGGTGGGAGGGACATTCCTAGATACAGAGGTATGATGGGAATGAACAGAAGGAGACCTGTCCCTTACAGAAGCCACCCTAACAGCTTGGCTAACAGAAACATCACTACCAGTATGGTGTGAATAAATGCTTTTGCTATGATGTGAGACAACACTATTTGTATGGTGTGGCTCATGATCATTACCAACTATGCTAGACTGTCTATTAATGGGCAGGCTAAGAAGTTTCTTTCCTGAACCTTTTCCTGGGGGAGTCCCTGGATCAGATTGAGAACCATTAGCTACTTTTTCAACAGATGGGGCACTTTTAGCCTTATCTTGTTCTCTAAGCATATTAATTAACAGTTCCAAGAAAGGATTCTTCCCTACACTCAAACCTCTCTCTATGCAGAGACTCCTTGCTCCTTTCCAGCTAAGGTGATCATATGCAAGTTTGGACAGATCAACATTTTGGCCTGTGCCAGACATTTTTAGAGAGAGTTAAAGTGATAGAAAAAGAGAAAAAAGTTTTCAGAACTTTTTAGAAAGACAGAAAAAAAACTTTTTAAACTTTTAAGAACTTTTTGAAAGTTTAGAAGTACTTTTCAGCACTTAGAAAAGAGTGAAAAGAGGAAATGCAAAACTTTTTGGCTATGTGTATATACACTGACCTTGTTTTGTATATTTTTCTCTTATGAAAAGTACAATGACAAGAGTGGTAAGTAGTCTCAAAGCACTTACCCACCACTGCACAACCAAAGTAGGAGGCTGGACTGGCTTGTAGTGAGTACCAAGGGGTACTTGCACCTTGCACCAGGCCCAGTTATCCCTTATTAGTGTATAGGGTGTCTAGCAGCTTAGGCTGATAGATAATGGTAGCTTAGCAGAGCAGCTTAGGCTGAACTAGGAGACGGGTGAAGCTACTACAGAACCACATAGTGTCATGTGCACAATATCATAAGAAAACACAATACACAGTTATACTAAAAATAAAGGTACTTTATTTTTATGACAATATGCCAAAGTATCTTAGAGTGTACCCTCAGTGAGAGGATTGGAAATATACACAAGATATATATACACAATAGCAAAAATATGCAGTATAGTCTTAGAAAACAGTGCAAACAATGTATAGTTACAATAGGATGCAATGGGGAAACATAGGGATAGGGGCAACACAAACCATATACTCCAAAAGTGGAATGCGAACCACGAATGGACCCCAAACCTATGTGACCTTGTAGAGGGTCGCTGGGACTATTAGAAAATAGTGAGAGTTAGAAAAATAACCCTCCCCAAGACCCTGAAAAGTGAGTGCAAAGTGCACTAAAGTTCCCCCAAGGACAAAGAAGTCGTGTTAGAGGAATAATGCAGGAAAGACACAAACCAACAATGCAACAACTGTGGATTTCCAATCTAGGGTACCTGTGGAACAAGGGGACCAAGTCCAAAAGTCACAAGCAAGTCGGAGATGGGCATATGCCCAGGAAATGCCAGCTGCGGGTGCAAAGAAGCTTCTACTGGACAGAAGAAGCTGAGGTTTCTGCAGGAACGAAAAGGGCTAGAGACTTCCCCTTTGGTGGACGGATCCCTCTCGCTGTGGAAAGTCGTGCAGAAGTGTTTTCCCGCCGAAAGAACGCCAACAAGCCTTGCTAGCTGCAAATCGTGCGGTTAGCGTTTTTGGACGCCCCAGGAGGGACCAGGAGGTCGCAAATTGGACCTGGAGAGAGAGGGGACGTCGAGCAAGACAAGGAGCCCTCTCAGCAGCAGGTAGCACCCGGAGTAGTGCCAGAAACAGGCACTACGAGGATGCGTGAAACGGTGCTCACCCGAAGTCGCACAAAGGAGTCCCACGTCGCCGGAGACCAACTTAGAAATTTGTGCAATGCAGGTTAGAGTGCCGTGGACGCAGGCTTGGCTGTGCACAAAGGATTTCCGCCGGAAGTGCACAAGGGCCGGAGTAGCTGCAAAAGTCGCGGTTCCCAGCAATGCAGCCCAGCGAGGTGAGGCAAGGACTTACCTCCACCAAACTTGGACTGAAGAGTCACTGGACTGTGGGGGTCACTTGGACAGAGTCGCTGGATTCGAGGGACCTCGCTCGTCGTGCTGAGAGGAGACCCAAGGGACCGGTAATGCAGCTTTTTGGTGCCTGCGGTTGCAGGGGGAAGATTCCGTCGACCCACGGGAGATTTCTTCGGAGCTTCTGGTGCAGAGAGGAGGCAGACTACCCCCACAGCATGCACAAGCAGGAAAACAGTCGAGAAGGCGTCAGGATCAGCGTTACAGAGTTGCAGTAGTCGTCTTTGCTACTATGTTGCAGGTTTGCATGCTTCCAGCGCGGTCAGCAGTCGATTCCTTGGCAGAAGGTGAAGAGAGAGATGCAGAGGAACTCGGATGAGCTCTTGCATTCGTTATCTAAAGTTTCCCCAGAGACAGAGACCCTAAATAGCCAGAAAAGAGGGTTTGGCTACTTAGGAGAGAGGATAGGCTAGCAACACCTGAAGGAGCCTATCACAAGGAGTCTCTGACATCACCCCGTGGCACTGGCCACTCAGAGCAGTCCAGTGTGCCAGCAGCACCTCTGTTTCCAAGATGGCAGAGGTCTGGAGCACACTGGAGGAGCTCTGGACACCTTCCAGGGGAGGTGCAGGTCAGGGGAGTGGTCACTCCCCTTTCCTTTGTCCAGTTTCGCGCCAGAGCAGGGCTAAGGGGTCCCCTGAACCGGTGTAGACTGGCTTATGCAGAATTGGGCACATCTGTGCCCAAGAAAGCATTTCCAGAGGCTGGGGGAGGCTACTCCTCCCCTGCCTTCACACCATTTTCCAAAGGGAGAGGGTGTCACACCCTCTCTCAGAGGAAGTTCTTTGTTCTGCCATCCTGGGCCTGGCTGGACCCCAGGAGGGCAGATGCCTGTCTGAGGGGTTGGCAGCAGCAGCTGCAGTGAAACCCCAGGAAGGGCAGTTTGGCAGTACCAGGGTCTGTGCTACAGACCACTGGGATCATGGGATTGTGCCAACTATGCCAGGATGGTATAGAGGGGGCAATTCCATGATCATAGACATGTTACATGGCCATATTCGGAGTTACCATTGTGAAGCTACATATAGGTAGTGACCTATATGTAGTGCACGCGTGTAATGGTGTCCCCGCACTCACAAAGTCCGGGGAATTGGCTCTGAACAATGTGGGGGCACCTTTGCTAGTGCCAGGGTGCCCTCACACTAAGTAACTTTGCACCTAACCTTTACCAGGTAAAGGTTAGACATATAGGTGACTTATAAGTTACTTAAGTGCAGTGTAAAATGGCTGTGAAATAACGTGGACGTTATTTCACTCAGGCTGCAGTGGCAGGCCTGTGTAAGAATTGTCAGAGGTCCCTATGGGTGGCAAAAGAAATGCTGCAGCCCATAGGGATCTCCTGGAACCCCAATACCCTGGGTAATTCAGTACCATATACTAGGGAATTATAAGGGTGTTCCAGTAAGCCAATGTAAATTGGTAAAATTGGTCACTAGCCTGTTAGTGACAATTTGAAAGAAATGAGAGAGCATAACCACTGAGGTTCTGATTAGCAGAGCCTCAGTGAGACAGTTAGTCACTACACAGGTAACACATTCAGGCACACTTATGAGCACTGGGGCCCTGGGTTACCAGGGTCCCAGTGACACATACAACTAAAACAACATATATACAGTGAAAAATGGGGGTAACATGCCAGGCAAGATGGTACTTTCCTACAGGGAGTCACTTGGACACAGTTGCTGGATTCAAGGGACCTCGCTCGTCGTGCTGAGAGGAGACCCAGGGGACCGGTGATGCAGTTCTTTGGTGCCTGCGGTTGCAGGGGGACGATTCCGTCGACCCACGGGAGATTTCTTCGGAGCTTCTAGTGCAGAGAGGAGGCAGACTACCCCCACTGCATGCACCACCAGGAAAACAGTCGAGAAGGCGGCAGGATCAGCGTTACAGAGTTGCAGTAGTCGTCTTCGCTTCTTAGTTGCAGTTTTGCAGGCTTCCAGCGCGGTCAGTAGTCGATTCCTTGGCAGAAGGTAAAGAGAGAGATGCAGAGGAACTCTGATGAGCTCTTGCATTCGTTATCTAAGGAAATCCCCAAAGCAGAGACCCTAAATAGCCAGAAAAGAGGGTTTGGCTACTTAGGAGAGAGGATAGGTTAGCAACACCTGAAGGAGCCTATCAGAATGAGTCTCTGACGTCACCTGTTGGCCCTGGCCACTCAGAGCAGTCCAGTGTGCCAGCAGCACCTCTGTTTCCAAGATGGCAGAGGTCTGGAGCACACTGGAGGAGCTCTGGGCACCTCCCAGGGGAGGTGCAGGTCAGGGGAGTGGTCACTCCCCTTTCCTTTGTCCAGTTTCGCGCCAGAGCAGGGCTAAGGGGTCCCTAAACCGGTGTAGACTGGCTTATGCAGAAATGGGCACCATCTGTGCCCATGAAAGCATTTCCAGAGGCTGGGGGAGGCTACTCCTCCCCTGCCTTCACACAATTTTCCAAAGGGAGAGGGTGTAACACCCTCTCTCTGAGGAAGTCCTTTGTTCTGCCATCCTGGGCCAAGCCTGGATAGACCCCAGGAGGGCAGAAACCTGTCTGAGGGGTTGGCAGCAGCAGCAGCTGCAGTGAAACCCCTGAAAAGGCAGTTTGGCAGTACCCGGGTCTGTGCTAGAGACCCATGGGATCATGGGATTGTGCCAACAATACCAGGATGTCATTGAGGGGGCAATTCCATGATCATAGACATGTTACATGGCCATATTCGGAGTTACCATTGTGAAGCTACACATAGGTAGTGACCTATGTGTAGTGCACGCGTGTAATGGTGTCCCCGCACTCACAAAGTCCGGGGAATTTGCCCTGAACCATGTGGGGCACCTTGGCTAGTGCCAGGGTGCCCACACACTAAGTAACTTAGCACCTAACCTTTACCAGGTAAAGGTTAGACATATAGATGACTTATAAGTTACTTAAGTGCAGTGGTAAATGGCTGTGAAATGACGTGGACGTTATTTCACTCAGGCTGCACTGGCAGGCCTGTGTAAGAATTGTCAGAGCTCCCTATGGGTGGCAAAAGAAATGCTGCAGCCCATAGGGATGTCCTGGAACCCCAATACCCTGGGTACCTCAGTACCATATACTAGGGAATTATAAGGGTGTTCCAGTATGGCAATGTAAATTGGTGAAATTGGTCACTAGCCTGTTAGTGACAATTTGGAGAGAAGTGAGAGAGCATAACCACTGAGGTTCTGGATAGCAGAGCCTCAGTGAGACAGTTAGTCATAACACAGGTAACACATACAGGGCACACTTATGAGCACTGAGGCCCTGGCTGACAGGGTCCCAGTGACACATACAACTAAAACAACATATATACAGTGAACAATGGGGGTAACATGCCAGGCAAGATGGTACTTTTCTACAGTGGGTGGTCAGCGGGTTTTAGGTTTTGGGGTGGGGTTTGGGGGTGGGATGTTTTTGGTTTTGTGGAGGGGAGGGGGTGGGGGGTCAGGGGGTTTTAGGTTTTGAGGCGGGGTTGGGGTGGTGGGGCGTTTTCGATTTTTGGCGAGGGGGTGGAGAGTCAGGGGGTTTTAGGTTTTGGGGCAGGGTTGAGGGGGTGGGGCGTTTGTGGTTTTGGGGAGGGGGTGGGGGGTCAGGGGGTTTTAGGTTTTGGGGTGGAGTTGGGGGGGTGGGGCGTTTTTGGTTTTGGGGAGGGGGTGGGGGGTCAGGGGGTTTTAGGTTTTGGGGCGGGGTGGGGGGGTGGGGCGTTTTTGGTTTTGGGGAGGGGGTGGGGGGTCAGGGGGTTTTAGGTTTTGGGGTGGGGTTGGGGGGGTGGGGCGTTTTTGGTTTTGGGGAGGGGGTGGGGGGTCAGGGGGTTTTAGGTTTTGGGGTGGGGCGTTTTTGGTTTTGGGGAGGGGGTGGGAGGTAAGGGGGTTTCAGGTTTTGGGGCGGGGTTGGGGGGTGGGGCGTTTTTGGTTTTGGGGAGGGGGTGGAGTGAGGGATGTAGGGTCATTGGTGCCTATTAGTAATGTTTTTATCAGGAATGCCTTTACAACGAAAATCGTTGTTAAGCCATTCGTGGTAAAATCCTTAGTAGTAGCAACGAGATCGGTGTTCCGACCTCGTTGTTAAGGCACTAGTTGTTTAGGAAGTCAGTGTTCCGTCGTACAACCGAGAGGGATGCCTTTGCTGTTGTCTGGGCACTGAACAAGTTGAGACCATACCTGTTTGGTACTCACTTTATTGTTCAGACAGACCACAAACCTCTACTTTGGCTCAAACAAATGAAAGGTGAAACATAGACTTGGGAGTACCCACTCCAATGCAGAAGGACTCTCCAGATATTTCCACTTAGACAATGAAGACTCATCTGGGCAAGGTTTTCCTTATTGTTACCCGTTTGGGGGGGGCGTGGGGGTTGTGTAGGAAAGTACCATCTTGCCAGGCATGTTACTCCCATTTTTACTTGTGTGTCAGTTTGTTTTTGCCTGTGTCACTGGGATCCTGTGGCCTATATGTGTTTCCTGAGTGGTGCCTAACTGCATCACTGAGGCTCTGCTAATCAGAACCTCAGTGCTTATGCGCTCCCTGCTTTTAAAGTTGTCACTGCAGGCTAGTGACCATTTTCCCCAATTCTGATTGGCACACTGGAACACCCTTATAATTCCCTAATATATGGTACCTAGGTACCCAGGGTATTGGGGTTCCAGGAGATCCCCACGGGCTGCAGCATTTCTTTTGCCACCCATAGGGAGCTCAGACAATTCTTACACAGGACTGCCACTACAGCATGAGTGAAATAATGTCCACAATATTTCACAGCCATTTTACAATGCACTTAAGTAACTTATAAGTCACCTATATGTCTAACCCTCACTTAGTGAAGGTTAGGTGCAAAGTTACTAAGTGTGAGGGCACCCTGGCACTAGCCAATGTGTCCCCACATCGTTCAGGGCATATTTCCTGGACTTTGTGAGTGCGGGAACACCATTACACACGAGTACTATACATAGGTCACTATCTTTGTATAGCATCACAATGGTAACTCCAAACATGACCATGTAACATGTCTAAGATCATGGAATTGTCACCCCAATACCATTTTGGTATTGGGGGGACAATTCCATGATCCCCTGGGTCTCTAGCACAGAACCCGTGTACTGCCAAACTGCATTTCCGCGGTTTCCACTGCAGCTGCTGCTGCTGCCAACCTCTCAGACAGGATTCTGCCCTCCCTGGGGTCCAGGCAGCCCTGGCCTAGGAAGGCAGAACAAAGGATTTCCTCTGAGAGAGGGTGTTACACCCTCTCCCTTTGGAAATAGGTGTAAAGGGCTGGGGAGGAGTAGCCTCCCCCAGCATCTGGAAATGCTTTGATGGGCACAGATGGTGCCCATCTCTGCATAAGCCAGTCTACACAGGTTCAGGGATCCCCCAGCCCTGCTCTGGCGTGGAACTGGACAAAGGAAAGGGGAGTGACCACTCCCCTGACCAGTACCTCCCAGGGGAGGTGCCCAGAGCTCCTCCAGTGTGACCCAGACCTCTGCCATCTTGGAAACAGAGGTTTAGGGGGCCCACTGGACTGCTCTGAGTGGCTAGTGCTAGCAGGTGACGTCAGAGACTCCTTCTGATAAGCTCTTACCTTTCTTGGTAGCCAATCCTCCTTTCTTGGTAGCCAAACCTCCTTTTCTGGCTATTTAGGGTCTCTGCTTTGGGGAATTCTTCAGATAACGAATGCAAGAGCTCACCAGAGTTCCTCTGCATCTCCCTCTTCGACTTCTATCAAGGATCGACCGCTGACTGCTCCAGGACACCAGCAAAACCGCAACAAAGTAGCAAGACGACTACCAGCAACATTGTAGTGCTTAGTCCTGCTGGCTTTCTCAACTGTTTCCTGGTGGTGCATACTCTGGGGGTCGCCTACCTTCACCCTGCACCAGAAGCACAGAAGAAATCTCCTGTGGGTCGATGGATCTTCCCCCTGCTAACGCAGGCACCAAAAGACTGCATCACTGGTCCTCTGGGTCCCCTCTCAACCTGACGAGCGTGGTCTCTGGAACACAGGAACTCTACCCAAGTGACTCCTATAGTCCAGTGGCCCTTCAGTCCCAGTTTGGTGGAGGTAAGTCCTTTCCTCCCCACGCTAGACTGCAAACCTGTGTACTGCGTGATTTGCAGCTGCTCCGGCTTCTGTGCACTCTTCCAGGATTTCCTTCGTGCACACCCTAGCCTGGGTCCCGAGCACTCCGTCTTGTAGTGCTCCACCCGCTGAGTTGGCCTCCGACGTCGTGGAACCCTCTTTTGTAACTCTGCGTGTGCTCCGGGTCACAAATCTTCCAAGTGCCTGTTCAGGTACTTCTCCGGGTGCTGCCTGCTTCTGTGAGGGCTCTGTGAGTTGCTGAGCGCCCCCTCTGTCTTTTCTTCCAAGGGGCGACATCCTGGTCCTTCTTGGTCCTCAGCAGCACCCAAAAACCTCTACTGCAACCCTTGCAGCTAGCAAGGTTTGTTTGTGGTATTTCTGCGTGGGAACACTTCTGCAACCTTCATCGCGGCGTGGGACATCTTCCTTCCAAAGTGAAGTTCCTATTCCTCTTCGTTCTTGCAGAAATCCAAGCTTCTTCCATCCAGAGGCAGCATCCTTGCACCTTCATCCGGGATTTCCTGGGCTCCTGCCCCCCCCTCCCCGGACACTGTCGCGACTATTGGACGTGGTCCCCTTGCCTTGCAGATCCTCAGGTCCGGAAATCCGTTGTCAGTGCACTGCTGTTTTTTGTTGTTCTTGCAGAATCCCTCTATCACGACTATTGGTGTAGGTGTCTTGGGGTGGGGTATCTTGGAAACCCTGACTTTTTTCTTACAGTCCCAGCGACCCTCTACAAGCTCCCATAGGTCTGGGGTCCATTCGTGATTCGCATTCCACTTTTGGAGTATATGGTTTGTGTTGCCCGCATACCTATGCTTGCCTATATCATCCTATTGTAATTCTACACTGTTTGCATTACTTTTCTGACTCTTACTTACCTATTTGTGGTTTGTGTACATATAACTTGTGTATATTACCTACCTTCTTACTAAGGGTACTGTAGGAGGCTGGCCTGGCTTGTAGTGGGTACCAAGGGGTACTTACACTCTGTACCAGGACCAGTTATCCCTTATTAGTGGAGAAGAGGTGTTTCTAGCAGCTTAGGCTGATAGAAGGTAGCTATAGCTGAGCAGCTTAGGCTGAACTAGGAGACATGCAAAGCTCCTACCATACCACTAGTGTCATATGCACAATATCATAAGAAAACACAATACACAGATATACAAAAAATAAAGTTATTTTTATGACAATATGCCAAAGTATCTCAGTGAGTACCCTCAGTATGAGGATGCCAAATATACACAAGATATATGTACACAATGCCAAAAATATGCAGTAATAGCAAAAGGAAGTAATGCAAGCAGTGTATAGTTACAATAGTTTGACCTAGGAGCACATAGGTATAGGGGCAACACAAACCATATACTCTAGAAGTGGAATGCGAACCACGAATGGACCCCAAACCTATGTGAGCTTGTAGAGGGTCGCTGCGACTGTAGGAAAACAGTGAGGGTTAACAAAATAGCCCACCCCAAGACCCTGAAAAGTAGGTGTAAAGTGCACCTATATTCCACAGAGAGCACAGAAGTCGTGATAGGGGAATTCTGCAAGGAAGACCAACACCAGCAATGCAACAAAGGTGGATTTCCGGACGAGAGTACCTGTGGAACAAGGGGACCAAGTCCGAAAGTCACGATCAAGTCGAGAGTGGGCAGATGCCCAGGAAATGCCAGCTGTGGGTGCCAGCTGTGGGTGCAAAGAAGCTGCTACTAGGCAGTAGAAGCTGAGGATTCTGCAGGAACGACAAGGGCTAGAAACTTCCCCTTTGGAGGATGGATGTCCCACGTCGTGAAGAGTTGTGCAGAAGTGTTTTCCCGCCGAAAGACCGCAAACAAGCCTTGCTAGCTGCAAATCGTGCGGTTAGAGTTTTTGGATGCTGCTGTGGCCCAGGAGGGACCAGGATGTCACCAATTGTGTGAGGGGACAGAGGGGGCGTCCAGCAAGACAAGGAGCCCACTCAAAAGCAAGCAGCACCCGGAGAAGTGCCAGAACAGGCACTACAAAGTGGAGTGTAATGGTGCTCACCCGAAGTTGCACAAGAGAGTCCCACGCCACCGGAGGACAACTCAGGAGGTTGTGAAATGCAGGTTAGAGTGTCGGGGACCCAGGCTTGGCTGTGCAAAAAGGAAATCCTGGAAAAGTGCACAGGAGCCGGAGCAGCTGCAAATCATGCGGTACCCAGCAATGCAGTCTAGCGTGGGGAGGCAAGGACTTACCTCCACCAAACTTGGACTGAAGAGTCACTGGACTGTGGGAGTCACTTGGACAGAGTTGCTGAGTTCCAGGGACTACGCTCGTCATGCTGAGAGGGGACCCAGAGGACCGGTGATGCAGGTCTTTTGGTGCCTGCGGTTGTAGCGGGAGGATTCCGTCGTCCCACAGGAGATTTCTTCGGAGCTTCTAGTGCAGAGAGGAGGCAGACTACCCCCACAGCATGCACCACCAGGAAAACAGTTGAGAAGGCGGCAGGATCAGCGATACAAGGTTGCAGTAGTCGTCTTTGCTACTTTGTTGCGGTTTTGCAGGCGTCCTGAGCAGTCATCGGTCGATTCCTTGGCAGAAGGTGAAGAGAGAGTTGCAGAGGAACTCTGATGAGCTCTTGCATTCGTTATCTAAAGAATTCCCCAAAGCAGCACCATCTGTGCCCATCAAAGCATTTCCAGAGGCTGGGGGAGGCTACTGCTCCCCAGCCCTGACACCTTTTTCCAAAGGGAGAGGAAGTCCTTTGTTCTGCCTTCCTGGGCCAAGCCTGGCAGGACCCCAAGAGGGCAGAAACCTCTCTGAGGGGTTGGCAGCAGCTGCAGTGAAACCCCGGAAAGGTAGTTTGGCAGTACCCGGGTCTGTGTTAGAGACTTGGGGGATCATGGGATTGTCTCCCCAATGGCAGAATGGCATTGGGGTGACAATTCCATGATCTTAGACATGTTAAATGGCCATGTTCGGAGTTACCATTGTGACGCTATACATAGGTAGTGACCTATGTATAGTGCACACGTGTAATGGTGTCTCCACACTCACAAAGTCTGGGGAATTTGCCCTGAACTATGTGGGGGCACCTTGGCTAGTGCCAGGGTGCCCACACACTAAGTAACTTAGCACCCAAGCTTTACCAGGTAAAGCTTAGAGATATAGGTGACTTATAAGTTACTTAAGTGCAGTGGTAAATGGCTGTGAAATAACGTGGACGTTATTTCACTCAGGCTGCAGTGGCAGGCCTGTGTAAGAATTGTCAGAGCTCTCTATGGGTGGCAAAATAAATGCTGCAGCCCATAGGGATCTCCTGGAACCCCAATACCCTGGGTACCTCTGTACCATATACTAGGGAATTAAAAGGGTGTTCCAGTATGCCATTGTGAATTGGTGAAATTGGTCACACTCATGAACACTGGGGCTCTGGCTGGCAGGTCCCAGTGACACATACACTAAAACAACATATATACAGTGAAATATGGGGGTAACATGCCAGGCAAGATGGTACTTTCCTACAGGTACTCACTGAGATACTTGTGGCATATTGTCATAAAAATAAAGTACCTTTATTTTTAGTAACTCTGTGTATTGTGTTTTCTTATGATAGTGTGCATATGATATAAGTGGTATAGTAGGAGCTTTGCATGTCTCCTAGTTCAGCCTAAGCTGCTTTGCAATAGCTACCTTTAGCAGCCTAAGCTGCTAGAAACACCTCTATTCTACAAATAAGGGATAACTGGACCTGGCACAAGGTGTAAGTACCTTTGGTACCCACTACAAGCCAGGCCAGCCTCCTACAGGGGTGCCAATCCCATGCATCCCCGGGGCTCCAGCATGGACCCCGGGTACTGCCAAACTAGCTCTCAGGGGTTTTCACTGCAGCTATCGCTGCTGCCAACCCTCAGACAGGTTTCTGCTCTCCTGGGGTCTGGGCAGCCCAGTTCCAGGAAGGCAGAACAAAGGAGTTTCTCTGAGAGAGGGTGTCACACCATCTCCCTTTGGAAATTGGTGTTAAGGGCCTGGGAGGAGTAGCCTCTCCTGGCCTCTGGGAATGCTTTGAAGGGCACAGATGGTGCCCTCCTTGCATAAACCAGTCTACAACGGTTCACGGATCCCCCAGCCTCTGCTCTGGCACGAAACTGGACTAAGGAAAGGGGAGTGACCACTCCCCTGTCCATCACCACCCCATGGTGGTTCCCAGAGCTCCTTCAGTGTGTCCCAGACCTCTGCCATCTTGAATGCAGAGGTGTGAGGGCACAGTGGAGGCCTCTGAGTGGCCAGTGACAGCAGGTGACGTCAGAGACCCCTCTTGATAGGTCCTTACCTGGTTAGGGCGCCAATCCTCCTCCAAGGGCTATTTAGGGTCTCTTCTGTGGATATTCTTTTCAGATAACGAATGCAAGAGCTCACCAGAGTTCCTCTGCATCCATGTCTTCAACTTCTGCCAAGGATCGACTGCTGACTCCTCCACGACGCCTGCAAAACTGCAACAAAGTAGCAAGACAACTATCAGCAACATTGTAGTGCCTAATCCTGCCGGCTTTCTCAACTGCATCCTGGTGGTGCATGCTCTGAGGGCTGTCTGCCTTCACCCTGCACTGAAAGCCAAGAAGAAATCCCCCGTGGGTTGACGAAATCTTCCCCCTGCTAATGCAGGCACCAAACTTCTGCATCACCGGTCCTTTGGGTCACCTCTCGTCTTCACGAGCATGGTCCCTGGAACACAGGAGCTGGATCCAAGTGACCGCGACAGTCCAGAGTTCCTTCTGTCCAAATTTGGTGGTGGTAAGTCCTTGTCTCCCCACGCCAAACAGGAATCCTGTGTACTCTGTGAACAGCAGCTGCCTGGGCTTCTGTGCACTTTTTGCAAGGAATCCTTCGTGCACATCATATCCCAGGTCCCCAGTACTCTGTCCTGCATTGCTCAACTAGCTGAGTTGACCACCAGCTTCGTGGGACCCTCTTTTGTTGTGTTGAGACGACCACTGTGCTCAGAATTCTTGAATGCCTGTTCAAGTGCTTCTGCGGGTACTGCCTACTTCTGCATGGACTTTCCTCCAAGGGGCGACCTCCTGGTCCTTCCTGGGCCCAGGCAGCACCCATTTTCTTCAACCTCGACTCTTGCAGCTAGCAAGGCTTGTTTGTGGTCTTTCTGCGTGGAAACAACTCTGCGTCCTCTAGCATGCCGTGGGACATCTTGTGTGCAAAGGAGAAGTTCCTGGCACCTTCTGTTGTTGCAGAATCTTCAGCTTCTTCCACCCGGAGGCAGCCCTTTTGCACCTTCATCCGGGGTTTAGTGGGCTCCTGCCCCCACTGGACACTTGCGTGACTCATGGACCTGGTCCCCTTCATTTACAGGTCCTCAGGTCCTGGAATCTGTCTTCAGTACTTTGCAGTCAGTTGTTGCCTTTGCAGAATCCCCTATCACGACTTTACTGTGTTTCTGAGGTAGTAGGGTAACTTTACTCCTACTTTTCAGTGTCTTGGGGTGGGGTATCTTGGACACCCTTAGTGTTTTCTTACACTCCCAGTGACCCTCTACACACTATACTAGGCCTGGGGTCCATTCGTGGTTCGCATTCCACTTTTGGATTATATGGTTTGTGGTGCCCCTAGGCCTATTGCATCCTATTGTATTCTACAGTGTTTGCACTACTTTTCTAACTGTTTACTTACCTGATTTTGGTTTGTGTGTATATTTTGTGTATTTTACTTACCTCCTAAGGGGGTATATCCTCTGAGATATTTTTGGCACATTGTCACTAAAATATAGTGCCTTTATTTTTAGTAACTCTGAGTATTGTCTTTCTTATGATATAGTACCTATATGAAATAAGTGGTATAGTAGGAGCTTTGCATGTCTCCTAGTTCAGCCTTGGCTGCTCTGCTATAGCTACCTCTATCAGCCTAAGCTGCTAGAACACTACTAATCTACTAATAAGGGATAACTGGACCTGGCACAAGGTGTAAGTAACATTGGTGCCCACTATTACCAGACCAACCTCCTAAAGCCATCGGCAAGGATGTGTGGACCCTGGGGGTCTATGGCCGGCGGAGCACCCACTGTCGGAAACGGTGGGAGGGCCTGAGACGCTGGGCATGGAAGATCATGGAGGCCCAGCTGGGGATGGTCTCCCAACGAGAAGAGGTGCCCCTTCAGAACCTGACTCGCTTGATGGAACACATTCTGGCGGTGACCTACCCAGAGCTCAATGGGCACTTGCAGGCATCCCAACAGCCACAAGGGAGTGAGTACAGTGGGCATTACTACAATAAATGGGAGGTGGCATGGGATGCGGGCAGTGGATGTGACTTAGTGGGTGCCCCTAAGGCCAGGCCAGACATTGCAGCATGATCTAGCTTAAGGGTAATAGGTGTATTGCAAATGCAGGTAACCTAGCTTGTTAGCATTCAAAGTCAGTCAGGGCTTTGTTGATACCAGGAGGGGTGCAGTTGGCAGTGTTTTGCCATCTTGCCGTGGCATCTAGCCAAATCACTGGCATTACAATGCATAGTGCTCAAGCCTGATCCCTATGTGTGACGGTGCTGTGTATGCCAACTGTGCTGTTGGTGCAGTAATTGACCCAGTGTGTCCTTTCTCTCTCTCCCCCCCTTTTCTCTTCTGTCATCCTGTCCATGTGTGCATTAGCATCATCTGGCAGAGGAGCAGGGGCACTGGCGACAGAGGGAACTGTATCCCAGAGGACCCAGGAGGCAGAGTCCACCAATGCCGAGGGAACCAGTGGGACGGAGAGCGAGGGGAGCACCACGGCAGAGACGAACGAGTTACTTACCTTCGTTAACGACTTTTCTGGTGGATACATTAGCTACCTGTGGATTCCTCACCTAATGAATACTCCCATGGCGCCAGCATTCGACGGAAATCTTCTTCCTAGCTTCTGCACGTCGATGAGGACGTCACATTAGCCCACGCGACGCCGTCTGACGTCATACAGGCAATAAGAGGTCCTCGCCGACGTGCCGACGTCAGTACCAACATTTTTTACGTGCATGAGAACAATAACCCAATGCAATGAAAGAGCAAGGCAACATCCCATAACATTGTAAATCACACAACATTGCAATAAAATAGCTATAGATTTAATATAACTCCTTTTTTTTTTTTTTTTTTAAACAAACAAATCTATACTAATTATGTATATACACAAAGATATATATATATATATATATATATATATATATATATATATATATATATATATACAAATATCCATATATACAAAATCTATTGCAGTCTTGAAGACCAATAGGAGCGCACTCAATGATTACTTGGTAAGACCAAAAAGGCAACGGGGAGGCGGGTGGTACCGTGAGGAATCCACAGGTAGCTAATGTATCCACCAGAAAAGTCGTTACCGAAGGTAAGTAACTCGTTCTTCTGATGGATACAACTACCTGTGGATTCCTCACCTAATGAATAGAGTCCCAAAGCAGTACCACACCCGGTGGTGGGTGCCTAAATGGTCAAACCAAGAAATCCTGCAGCACTGACCGTGCAAAATGGCCGTCCCATCTGACCTCAGAGTCCAAACAGTAATGCTTCGCAAAAGTGTGAAGGGATGTAGGAAAGTACCATCTTGCCTGGCATGTTAACCCCATTTTTCACTGTATATATGTTGTTTTAGTTGTATGTGTCACTGGGACCCTGCCAGCCAGGGCCCCAGTGCTCATAAGTGTGCCTGAATGTGTTACCTGTGAAGTGACTAACTGTCTCACTGAGGCTCTGCTAATCAGAACCTCAGTGGTTATGCTCTCTCATTTCTTTCAAATTGTCACTAACAGGCTAGTGACCAATTTTACCAATTTACATTGGCTTACTGGAACACCCTTATAATTCCCTATTATATGGTACTGAGGTACCCAGGGTATTGGGGTTCCAGGAGATCCCTATGGGCTGCAGCATTTCTTTTGCCACCCATAGGGAGCTCTGACAATTCTTACACAGGCCTGCCACTGCAGCCTGAGTGAAATAACGTCCACGTTATTTCACAGCCATTTTACACTGCACTTAAGTAACTTATAAGTCACCTATATGTCTAACCTTTACCTGGTAAAGGTTAGGTGCAAAGTTACTTAGTGTGAGGGCACCCTGGCACTAGCCAAGGTGCCCCCACATTGTTCAGGGCCAATTCCCCGGACTTTGTGAGTGCGGGGACACCATTACACGCGTGCACTACATATAGGTCACTACCTATATGTAGCTTCACAATGGTAACTCCGAATATGGCCATGTAACATGTCTATGATCATGGAATTGCCCCCTCTATGCCATCCTGGCATAGTTGGCACAATCCCATGATCCCAGTGGTCTGTAGCACAGACCCTGGTACTGCCAAACTGCCTTTCCCGGGGTTTCACTGCAGCTGCTGCCAACCCCTCAGACAGGCTTCTGCCCTCCTGGGGTCCAGCCAGGCCTGGCCCAGGATGGCAGAACAAAGGACTTCCTCTGAGAGAGGTTGTTACACTCTCTCCCTTTGGAAAATGGTGTGAAGGCAGGGCAGGAGTAGCCTCCCCCAGCCTCTGGAAATGCTTTCATGGGCACACATGGTGCCCATTTCTGCATAAGCCAGTCTATACCGGTTCAGGGACCCCTTAGCCCTGCTCTGGCGCGAAACTGGACAAAGGAAAGGGGAGTGACCACTCCTCTGACCTGTACCTCCCCTGGGAGGTGCCCAGAGCTCCTCCAGTGTGCCCCAGACCTCTGCCATCTTGGAAACAGAGGTGCTGCTGGCACACTGGACTGCTCTGAGTGGCCAGTGCCACCAGGTGACGTCAGAGACTCCTTCTGATAGGCTCCTTCAGGTGTTGCTAGCCTATCCTCTCTCCTAGGTAGCCAAACCCTCTTTTCTGGCTATTTAGGGTCTCTGTCTCTGGGGATTCCTTAGATAACGAATGCAAGAGCTCATCCGAGTTCCTCTGCATCTCTCTCTTCACCTTCTGCCAAGGAATCGACTGCTGACCGCGCTGGAAGCATGCAAAACTGCAACAAAGTAGCAAAGACGACTACTGCAACTCTGTAACGCTGATCCTGCCGCCTTCTCGACTGTTTTCCTGGTGGTGCATGCTGTGGGGGTAGTCTGCCTCCTCTCTGCACTAGAAGCTCAGAAGAAATCTCCCGTGGGTCGACGGAATCGTCCCCCTGCAACCGCAGGCACCAAAGAACTGCATCACTGGTCCCCTGGGTCTCCTCTCAGCACGACGAGCGAGGTCCCTTGAATCCAGCAACTCTGTCCAAGTGACTCCCACAGTCCAGTGACTCTTCAGTCCAAGTTTGGTGGAGGTAAGTCCTTGCCTCCCCACGCCAGACTGCATTGCTGGGAACCGCGACTTTTGCAGCTACTCTGGCCTCCTTGCACTTCCGGCGGAAATCCTTTGTGCACAGTCCAGCCTGGGTCCACGGCACTCTAACCTGCATTGCACGACTTCCCAAGTAGTCCTCCGGCGACGTGGGACTCCTTTGTGCGACTTCGGGTGAGCACCGTTTCACACATCCTCGTAGTGCCTGTTTTGGGCACTTCTGCGGGTGCTGCCTGCTGCTGAGAGGGCTCTTTGTCTTGCTCGACGCTCCCTCTGTCCCCAGACCCAATTGGCGACATCCTGGTCCCTCCTGGGCAACAGCAGCATCCAAAAACCCTTACCGCACGATTTGCAGCTAGCAAGGCTTGTTGGTGGTCTTTCTTCAGGAAAACACTTCTGCACGACTCTCCACGGCGTGGGGGATCTATCCTCCAAAGGAGATGTCTCTAGCCCCTGTCGTTCCTGCAGAACCTTCAGCTTCTACTGGCCAGTAGCAGCTTCTTTGCACCCACAGCTGGCATTTCCTGGGCATCTGCCCATCTCCGACTTGCTTGTGACTTTTGGACTTGGTCCCCTTGTTCCACAGGTACCCTTTACTGGAAATCCATCATTGTTGCATTGCTGGTTTGTGTCTTTCCTGCAGAATTCCCCTATCACGACTTCTTTGTCCTTTGGGGAACTTTAGTGCACTTTGCACTCACTTTTCATGGTCTTGGGGTGGGCTATTTTTCTAACCCTTACTATTTTCTAATA
The DNA here is from genome assembly GCF_031143425.1 of Pleurodeles waltl. Taxonomy (NCBI): domain Eukaryota; kingdom Metazoa; phylum Chordata; class Amphibia; order Caudata; family Salamandridae; genus Pleurodeles; species Pleurodeles waltl. The sequence goes on along the minus strand of NC_090440.1, from coordinate 597,832,488 downwards.
GTCCCAGCGACCCTCTACATGGTCACATAGGTTTGGGGTCCATTCGTGGTTCGCATTCCACTTTTGGAGTATATGGTTTGTGTTGCCCCTATCCCTATGTGTCCCCATTGCATCCTATTGTAACTATACATTGTTTGCACTGTTTTCTAATACTATTACTGCATATTTTGGTATTGTGTACATATATCTTGTGTATATTTGCTATCCTCATACTGAGGGTACTCACTGAGATACTTTTGGCATATTGTCATAAAAATAAAGTACCTTTATTTTTAGTATATCTGTGTATTGTGTTTTCTTATGATATTGTGCATATGACACTAGTGGTACTGTAGGAGCTTCACTCGTCTCCTAGTTCAGCCTAAGCTGCTCTGCTAAGCTACCATTATCTATCAGCCTATGCTGCTAGACACCCTATACACTAATAAGGGATAACTGGGCCTGGTGCAAGGTGTAAGTACCCCTTGGTACTCACTACAAGCCAGTCCAGCCTCCTACATTCGGGAGGAAAGCAGCCTTGGTCCTCAACACCACCTTATCCCCATAAAAGTTTGTATAAGGGGGTTTTACCGATAAGGCCTGCAACTCACTCACTCTCCTTGCAGATGTTATAGCCACCAAGAAGACTGTCTTAATAACTAAATACCTTCAGGGGCAAGAATGCATAGGTTCAAAAGGGGACCCCATAAGGAAAGTCAGGACCAAGGACAAATCCCATTGAGGCATAACGAATGGTTTTGGAGGATATTTATTTAGAAGACCTTTCAAGAATCTGAGAACAATAGGGGACTTAAATAACGATGGTTGGTCTGGAAGACAAATGAAGGCTGACAGGGCAGACAAATAACCTTTAATGGTAGCCACTGCACAACCTTTCTGCGCTAGAGACAGAGCAAAAGACAAAACATCTGACAGATGAGCATGTAAGGGATCAATCTGTCTCTCTCCACACCACATAACAAATTTAGACCACCTATTAGCGTAGATAGATTTAGTGGAGTGTCGCCTGGCCGCTAATATAACATCCACTACATCAGGCGGGAGAGAGAAGGAACTCAGGTTGCCCCGCTCAATCTCCAGTCATGTAGGTGCAGACTCTGGAGGTTGGGGTGTAAAACCTGCCCCTGCAACTGCGAGAGGAGGTCTGCCCTGAGAGGGAGACGGAGCGGAGGGCACAGTGAGAGTTGGAGAAGGTCGGAGTACCACACCCTCCTTGGCCAATCCGGAGCTATTAAGATGACTTGGGCCCGGTCTTGGCGAATCTTACTCAACACTCGAGGAATCAAGGGTATGGGGGGAAACGCGTAAAGGAACTGGCCGCACCAGGTTATCTGAAACGCGTCCCCCAACGCTCCCTGCATCGGATACTGGAGGCTGCAGAATAACGGACAATGCGCGTTCTCCAGAGTGGCAAACAAATTTATCCGAGGAAACCCCCACATCTGGAAGATTAAACGGACTTGATCTGGATGGAGACGCCACTCGTGGTCGGCCGAGAAATGGCGACTGAGACTGTCCGCACGTATATTCAAGACCCCGGCCAGATGATTTGCTACCAAGCAAATCTGATGGTCCTTTGCCCAGGACCATAGTCGAAGAGCTTCTCTGCAGAGAAGGTACGACCCTACTCCTCCCTGTTTGTTTATGTACCACATCGCGGTAGTATTGTCCGTCAGGACCTGTACCGACTGACCACGAAGGGAAGGGAGGAAGGCCTTGAGAGCCAGACTTACAGCCCGCAACTCCAACAGATTGATATGAAAAATCTGTTCCTCTGGAGACCAAAGCCCTTTGATCTCCAGATCCCCCAGATGAGCTCCCCACCCTAGAGTGGAAGCATCCGTTATGACCGTGGTCACTGGTGGTGACTGCGCGAACGGCTTTCCTTGTGAAAGATTGTTGCCCGCAATCCACCACTTCAAGTCCACAGCAGCATCTCTAGAGATCTTGACAGCACCTTCTAGATCTCCTTTGTGTTGAGACCACTGCCTTCTGAGGCACCACTGAAGAGCCCTCATATGCCAGCGAGCATGCGTGACCAACAGTATGCAGGAGGCAAACAGACCGAGCAGACAAAGGACCTTGAGGACTGGAACTACCGCTCCATTTCGAAACATTGGAACCAACTCCTGAATATCTTGAATCCGCTGAGGCGGAGGAAAGGCTTGATTCAATGTTGTATCCGGTACTGCCCCTATGAACAGGAGGCGCTGAGAGGGCTCCTGGTGAGATTTGGGCACGTTCACGAAAAGCCCAGGTCGAACAACAACTGGGTTGTTGACTGTAGATGATGCGACACAAGCTCCGGAGACTTGGCTTTGATCAACCAGTCGTCCAAGTAAGGGAATACTGCTATCCCCTTCCTTCTGAGCTCTGCCGCAACCACTGACATCACCTTCGTGAAGACTCGAGGTGCTGAAGTAAGACCAAACGGGAGGACCGTAAACTGATAGTGCTGCGACCCTACCACAAACCGGAGATACTTCCTGTGCGACGTATCGGGATATGAAAATAAGCATCCTGCAAGTCGACAGACACCATCCAATCTTCTTTGTTCAACGCCAAAAGCACCTGAGCTAGGGTCAGCATCTTGAACTTTTCCTGTTTGAGGAACCAATTCAAGATCCTCAGATCCAGGATTGGTCTCAACCGACCATCCTTCTTGGGAATCAGGAAGTACCTTGAGTAACAACCTCGACCCCTTTCCTGCTCTGGGACCAACTCCACCGCGCCCTTTGAAAGGAGGACTTGAACCTCCTGTTCTAACAACAGGAGGTGTTCTTCTGAACAATAAGATGGGCGGGGCGGGATGGGGGGCGGAAACTCCCGAAAGGGAAGGGTGTAGCCTTTTCCCACAATACTGATAACCCAAGTGTCCGATGTAATAGTCTCCCACTTGTGGAGAAAATGCCGTAACCTCCCCCCTACAGGAGAGGAGTGAGTGGGAAATGGTGGAAGCCTAAGGCTGCTTTCCCTGCTGCACCCCTCCAGAGGACGAGGAAGAGGCAGAGTGCTGCTGAGAGGCTCCTCTGGTGCAGGCCCTACCCCTCCCTCTAAATGATCTATAGGGGAGGGAAGAGGTGGGTTGCTGGAATCTCCCCCAAAAGGAAGAGGATGGAGAGCCACGCCCAAATCCACGAAACCTCCTGAAAAATCTGGAGGAGGCAGAAGAAGAAGGGGCTTGCAGTCCTAATGATTTGTCTGTGGCCCTGCTTTCTTTAAATCTCTCCAAGGCCGAATCTGCTTTGGCTCCAAACAGTTTGTCCCCATCAAACGGGAGGTCCAACAGGGTCGACTGCACGTCCGCAGAAAACCCTGAGTTACGGAGCCAGGCCTGCCTCCTTGCCACCACAGCCGTGCCCATTGCCCTAGCCACTGAGTCGGTTGTGTCCAGCCCAGACTGGATAATCTGGGTTGTGGCAGCCTGGGCATCCAAGACAACATTCAAGAGTCCCTGGGGAAGCTCCGTAAATGAAGATGAAATATCGTCCATGAGAGCATGGATGTATCTCCCCAGAATGCAAGTCGCGTTGGTGGTCTTCAATGCCAAACTACAAGAGGAAAATATCTTCTTGGATTGTGCATCCAGCTTTTTAGAGTCTCTGTGTCCAGGGACCGTCGGGAAAGATCCAGGCGCTGACTTAGAGGAACAGGAGGCTTGCACCACCAAGCTCTCCGGCGTAGGGTGTCTAGACAGAAAGCCAGGGTCAGATGGTGCAGCTCGATATCTCCTGGCCACAGCCCTATGAACAGCCGAGGAAGATACTGGCTTCTTCCACACCTCTAACACCGGATCAAGCAAAGCCTCATTAAATGGCAAGAGAGGCTCCGCTGCAGCAGAGGCCGGATGCAGTACCTCAGTCAGTAAATTCTGCTTCGCCTCAGCCACCGGCAAAGGCAGGTCCAGAAAGTTAGCCGCCTTCCTCACCACAGCGTGAAAGGTAGCAGCCTCCTCCGTATATTCCCCTGGAGATGAAAGGTCCCACTCAGGGGAAGTATCCAGCCCACTGGCTGTATCCAGACCATGCAGTCCATCACCAGAGTCCTCAACATCCCCTTCCTCCAAGACTCGTTGGTATTCCTGCTCTTCCAAAAGACGGAGAGCACGCCTCCTCGAATGAAGTCTTTCCTCGATACGCGGAGTCGACATAGCCTCCGCCGAAATCGAAGATCGGCGCCGATCCCCAGAACCATCCGACGCCGCATCCGGCGCCACAGGCAGCTTCGGCGCCAAGGAAGGAGCCGGACGAAGAAATCTTGGAGTCTCCGATGGACCCGCCGGAGTCACAGGACGAAATCCTGACGTCGACGGGATGGAAACCTCCGTGGCCAAAACCTCTGGAGCCACCGGAGCGGCCACCGGCGCCGACACCGGCGCCGAGCCCACATTCCCTAAAGGGAGAAAGGGCATAAAGGGTGCCGGCCGTTGAGGCGCAGGATCACCCAATGAAAAGGCCAAGGGCCCCGAAGGACCAGCCGGAGCACCTCCTGGAGCCATCTGTTGAAAGATGGTATACATCGTATTCAGAAATGCGGTATTATCGGCTCCAGGGGCGGGAAAAGCTGGATACTGGGGTGCCTGGATCGAAGGCGACCCCGACGCCAGCCTCGACGTCCGCGACACCGGAGACATCACAATAGGCTGCATCACCTCAACCACAGACGCCTGTCCAGGCGAAGTCGGTGACGTCGGAGAGGGCAACGGCGTCGATGGATGTGGCATGACCGTGGGACTGACCTCCCAAGTCTTCCGACGCCGAGCCGAAGGCGACCTCGAACGAGACTCCTTGCTGGAATGACGCTGTGAATCCCTACGGCGCCGGGAGTCTCGATGACGCCGATGAGACCTTGGCGAAGAAGACTTCTTATGATGTTTCTACTCCTTTCTCTTCGACTTCGCCATGAATAGTTTAGCCTCACGTTCTTTCAGGGCCTTCGGATTCATGTGCTGACATGAATCACAAGTTGCGACGTCGTGGTCGGAGCTTAAACACCATAGACAGTCGGAGTGAGGATCAGTAACGGACATCTTGCCGCCACACTCTCGACAAGGCTTGAAACCCGACTTCCTCTGAGACATTATTACCGCAGAGAAAATCCACGCAGCAGAAAATACACTGTAACTATGCAAGTAACAGTAGCTCCCTCGAAGATAACCGTTTCGAATGCACGGAAAAAAGGGAACTGATGTCGGCACGTCGGCGAGGACCTCTTATTGCCTGTATGATGTCAGACGGCGTCGCGTGGGCTAATGCGACGTCCTCGTCGACGTGCAGAAGCTAGGAAGAAGATTTCCGTTGAATGCTGGCACCATGGGAGTATTCATTAGGTGAGGAATCCACAGGTAGTTGTATCCATCAGAAAGGAGGCAACAACACAGACCTCCTCTGATGGAAGCTCCCTGGTGGTGGTAGACACCTCTGTGACCACCCCAGCTGCAGGTACAGCTGCCACCCCCGTACCAGCACCGCCCTCTCAGTAGCCCCTCAGCGAGTTGCCCATGCCCGCTCATCCAGGAGAGTGGGCATCTCCTTCTCCCCAGGCACCTCAGGCCCTGCCCCAGTGAGCCCTGCTTCCCTGAGTGAGGAGGCTATTGACCTCCTGAGATCCATTGCTGCAGGGCAGTCAACCAATGTGAATGCCATCTAGGGGCTGGCATCCCAGATGCAGCAATGCAATGCATTTCTAGAGGGCATTCACAGTGGATTGGCGGCCCAACAGAGATCGATTCAGGCTCTGGCCTCCTCTCTGATGGCAGTCATTGTCCCTGTCCCTACCGTCCCCCCTCCAACTACCACTTTCCATTCCCAGTCTCCTCAACCCCAACCCATCACATGCACACATACAGATGAGCATGCACACAAGAGTGGCACAGTCAAACACAGGCACCACACTTCATCCCACAAGCACTCACGCAAACACCAGACAGTTGCAGACACACCACATCCACTGCCTCCACTGTCTCCCTCCTCCTCCTCGTCCACCTCCCTCACAGTCTTGTCCACACTCACACCTGCATGCACTGCATTAACATCCACCACCAGCACCACCACACCAAGCAGCACACACACCTCACTAGCAGACACCTCCACAACATCCATGCACGTGTCCCCTGTCATCTCCCACCCCTGGCTGTTCCCCCAAGCACTCACACACGCAAAAGCCATCTACCTTACATCAGCACACTGCCCATGCACCTGCACCCAAATCCAGCAGACATAGACCTCTAACAACCCCTCCTGCAACCTCCATTCCCATTGCTCCTCCCTCATCCCGCCCCATCGTCCCTAAGAAGCTTTTCCTTGCCCAACTTGACCCCTTCTCTGAACCTCTCCCCTGTTCTGCCCAGAGGAGCAGGGTCCCAATGACCCAGTCCAGCACCTCACGTGGACAGTGTTGGCTCCACATAGTCGTGGTGGCAAGTCAGTGAAGGATCCCACTTTACCAGCCAGGAAGGTTAAGGATCCCACACCTCCTACCATGCAGGGGAAGGAGCCCGCACCTCATGCCATGAAGGGGAAGAGGCCCTCGCCTCCTGCCAGGAAGTGTAAGGAGCCTGCACATTCTCTCATGAAAGGGAAGAAGCCCTCAACCCCTGCCAGGAAGGATAAGGATCCAATGCCTCCTGCCATGAAGGGGAAGAAGTCCTCGACTCCAGTGGAGGCTGTCAGGGTGACACCACCACCACCACCAGTGGTCACGGGTCCCCCACCACCAGCTGAGGAAGTGCATCCCCCACCTCCAGCACAGGCTGCCCAGGAGGAACCTCCACCTGCCAACACAGTTCAGCCCTCACCTCCAGCAGAGGCTGCCCAGGAGGAACCTCCACATTCCAACACAGTTCAGCCCTCACCTCCAGCAGAGGCTGTCAGGGTGACACCACCACTGCCACCACCAGTGGTCACAGGCCCCTCACCGCCGCTGAGGAAGTGCGTCCCTCACCTCCAGCAGAGGCTCGCCCGGAGGCACCTTCACCTGCTGACACTGTGCATCCCTCACCTCCAGATGACACAGTGCAGCCATCACCACCAGCGGAAGCCATGTAGGCCACCCTCCAGGGACTGCTGTAAAGGGGGCCCCCTCCAGGAACAGTGGGCATGTTCCCCACCTGAGAGATTGTGACCTTGCACCCCCCAGCAAAGGGAAATGGGAATGGAGCCCCCTCCAGAACCAGTGGGAAAGTCAGCCACTCCAGAGACTGTGGCCCTATACTCCCCAGCACAGAGAAATGGGCATGAAGCCCCCTCCGGAACCAGTCAGAAAGTCACCCACTCCAGAGACTGGCCTTGCTATCCCCAGTAAGGACAAATGGGCATGGAACACCATCCAGAACCAGAGGGAAAGGCACTAACTCCAGAGACTCTGGACTTGCACCCCACAGCAGAGAGAGATAGGCATGGAGCCCCCTCCAGAACCAGTGGGCTTGTTCCCGTATTCAGCTAGGTACCCCCAACCCCATCCCCCTGAGGTGCCTGCCAACTTGCAAACTGGTACACCTGCAGTGTTCTATCCGGATGAAGTCAGGATTCGAGTTGGGCCTTGGACTGTGCCCTGTGGTCATGTGGGCCCTTAGTACATTGGACTGGGCATTGGCCCTTTGTGTACATTTGTACATATCTGTTTTTCATACAATTGGTTCACTTGGTAGCTGTTTCCATCAATCGATTCTCATTGCTGCATTCTTGTTGTCCTTGCATTATTCTGCTGTGTATCGTGTGCCATTGTTTTTCATCTGCAGCTTGTTGTGTGTATGGTGTGTGTGTGTCTGGTGTTTGTTGTGCATGTGTGTGTCACTCTAGTTTTCCTGCCTCCCTCCTTTGTGTGGTAGGCGGCTGTACTCACCGTTGTCGTCTTCGTTGGTATTGGTATTCAAGGTGGAGCATGACGTAGATGAGCATCAGGAAGACTTGCAGTTCCGGTTCCATGGAGGCTTTGCTCTTCCCTTTGTCTCCGATGGTGAGTCTTTGCTCTTCTGTGATTTGTTTCCACCAGGCTTTTGATGGCATTGGTACTGCCCCAGAAATCATGGCAGATTGCAGGGTCAAAATATGGTGGGTGGTACTTTGTCCTCCACCTGGATGTTGTTGGCTATTGCCGTGGTCAGTGTTGTTAACGCCCTGGCGGTTTGTGTGGTACATTGGATGTCTATGGGAGTTTCTCCCCTGTGCTCATAAATTGACGGTAATTACCGCCAGCCTGTTGGCGGTAATTACCGCCACTTCATTGCTCACCGCCAGGGTCATAATGAGGGCCAAAGTCATTTTAATTATTGTACGTTAATCCAACCACCGTCGTGCACAGTCAACGGCCGTGCATGGCAGGGGTTGGCAGCCAACCCACTATAATTATCTAACCCATTGCCACGCATAGCCTTTGGCTGTGTGTGGTCAACCCCTATAACCACACAGCCACGCACCGTCTTTTGCTGTGTGCGGCAGGGGTTGGCCACCGGACCTGGCCTGTGACCAGGCCCTGCAGCCAACCTCCTATAACCACCTCACATGTATAAGTTTCTGAGTGGGTCTGTGAGTGTGTGCATGAGTCTCTGAGTGGATGTGCGAGTAGATGCATGACTCTTTGAGTAGGTCTGTGAGTGAATGCATAACTGTCAGAGTAGATCTATGAGTAGGTACATGATTGTCTAAGTGGGTCTGTGATTGCATGCATGAGTTATAGTAAGGATCTGAATTTACTCGCACAAAACCATGGAAATTCACCAGTTATAGTTAGGTCAAGTACTATAACTTGTGCCCTCAGAGAACAAGCCCCTCATCGCCTTGAGACCCTTAGGGCTTTATAAATCCTGGTTTAATTTGATTTGAGTGGGTCTGTGAATGGGTGCATGACTGTTTGAGTGGGTCCGTGAGTGGATACATGAGTGGGCCTGTGAGTAAGTATGAGTCTGAGTGGGTCTGTGAGTGGGTGCATGAGTATTTGAGTAAGTGTGTGAGTGAGCCTTTGAATTGGTCTGTGGGTGACTGTGTGGGTGTGTCGGTAGCTATGTGATTGACTTGGCTACAAAGGAACCTTGTATGCATTTTGGCAACATGATTGTTCCTGGTGCATGAACAAGAATCCTCCTATGGAGAGGCCAACGAGACAATATAGATGTATATCTTAACCAGACCAGGGTCCTTCCTGTTATCTATATGATGTAAATGCTGCTTTGTTTTGTGGGGATGTCCTCATATTTCTCAGATTTAGTAAAATGGCCCAAAAATGGGCAGGAAACGCACTGGTGGGTCCCTTAGGTAAGCTGTCCATCATCCTGGCAAAAGGCAGGAAGACTGTTGCATACTCCTAAGGTGGATGGTGCAGGGCCAAGTGGGTGGAGTTTCCAAGTGATTTGCACATTTGCATACTTGTAGCAATTTAAAGGAAGAAAGATGGATGTGCTCTCCAGGAGAGGACAAAAAATAATCGACTCATCACATACAGATTGAGCTCCAATAGATCAACAATGCATTCACCTTCACAAAGGATTTCAAAATCGCTTTGAAAACACCCTTAAAAGAGGAGGGGGACTGATCTTGGCCCTGAGGACCCTATCCCGAGGTCCGGCCTTCACTCAATAGGGGAGGGGTAGCCACATGGCACCCCATTCAATGCAGATTTTGACCCTGGGGACCCCATCCCCTGGGGCCTGGCTATGCCTTCTGGGTGTCCCCAGGGACATAAAGTGTGCATTGGGATCGCAGGATCGTTATCAGATTGGAAAGTGCAGGTGCACAAAGTAAAAGGATACAATGCAATTAAATCAATTTATAGAAGCCTCATTGTTTGAGAAATTTATGAAGCCGTACTGAGCATTAAATATGAAATTAATTATGTCACAGGACAGTGAAAAGCCCCAGGTGGATTACACTTGAGAACTGCAAATCCCAGAATGCTTTTGCATTTGCATGAATCAACATGTCCCAGAACGCTCTTAGTGCAAATAAAAGCCATGATTGCGTGAATAATGTGAGATTACAGACTACATACCACTTGATGTACAAGTTACTTGCCTTCGGTAACAAAATATCTGGTAGCGACATATTCTAGTTGCAAATTCCTTACCTTTGAATTTCCCCACGCGTCAGACTGGATCCAGAGAATTTTTCTTCAAGCAGTACCTCTGCATGCCGTCAGGTGGTGTCGGTCGACAATGAGGGCGTCGTTGGCATCGTGCGCGCCATGATGATGTCGCAGTCATAGATAGGTGCCACCCCGGCACGCTGGCGTCAGTTTCATTTCACGACTTTCCACGCCAGTAGCGCAGAGCCATAAAGAACACTGAGAGTGGTGCACCAAAACTAGGGCCCTCATGGAAAAGTTCCTGTCCCTAGAAATCTGTTCGCAGTGCAGGGAGGATGGGTGGGTCGATAAAGGAATCTGCAACTAGAATATGTCTCTACCAGATATTTAGTTACCGAAGGTAAGTACCTTGTACAGCTGATAAAGACTTCTAGTTTCAGATTCCTTACCTTTGAATAGATATCCGAGCAATACCATCCGCAACCATTTTGTCATGTGCTAGCCTGCTGGACCGAGGGAAGTGACTAGTACGATAGACCCTAGCCGGAGGAGGGATCCTTCGAACCAGAGAACATAGCTGTTGCAGAAGACTTCATCGGGCATGGAGGGGGAGATCCCAAGTGGAACTTCCCATACATGCAGGACCGCTATGTTAGGCAGAAGCCAGTGGAGATCCCCAAAGCCAACATTTGCCCACTATTGCAGAACGGCACATCAGGGACAATCTATGTGCCATGGGCTCAAATAGATAAAGAAGGACTAATGACCAAATTTCCACCATTGTTGGATGGGGCGGGGAAATGGGAATAAACCTAACCATAAGCAATTTCTGAAGTTTTCTAAATAAACTTATCGGAGAGCGGACTAACACAGTGTTCACCTGAGCCCGCATCCCAGCAATCATGCTGATGAACACTAAGCATGACAGGGTCACATTCAATTTGTACAGGTGCCCAATTTGGACAGCCCTCAGAGAAATGTTCCCTGATTGCCTAGATGCAGGAAGGCTAAAGGCAGAAACCATGAAATCTGGGGAGACCATAACTGATTTTCAAGATAGGATGAGAGAATGGTGGGTTCAAGCAACAGGACAGTGATGTACTGATACAGGCCCCCAAGTTGAATTATTTTACAATATCTGTAGGAAAGTACCATCTTGCCTGGCATGTTACCCCCATTTTTCACTGTATATATGTTGTTTTAGTTGTATGTGTCACTGGGACCCTGGTAACTCAGGGCCCCAGTGCTCATAAGTGTGCCTGAATGTGTTACCTGTGTAGTGACTAACTGTCTCACTGAGGCTCTGCTAATCAGAACCTCAGTGGTTATGCTCTCTCATTTCTTTCCAAATTGTCACTGACAGGCTAGTGACCATTTTTACCAATTTACATTGGCTTACTGGAACACCCTTATAATTCCCTAGTATATGGTACTGAGGTACCCAGGGTATTGGGGTTCCAGGAGATCCCTATGGGCTGCAGCATTTCTTTTGCCACCCATAGGGAGCTCTGACAATTCTTACACAGGCCTGCCACTGCAGCCTGAGTGAAATAACGTCCACGTTATTTCACAGCCATTTTACACTGCACTTAAGTAACTTATAAGTCACCTATATGTCTAACCTTTACCTGGTAAAGGTTAGGTGCAAAGTTACTTAGTGTGAGGGCACCCTGGCACTAGCCAAGGTGCCCCCACATTGTTCAGAGCCAATTCACTGAACTTTGTGAGTGCAGGGACACCATTACACGCGTGCACTACATATAGGTCACTACCTATATGTAGCTTCACCATGGTAACTCCGAATATGGCCATGTAACATGTCTATGATCATGGAATTGCCCCCTCTATGCCATCCTGGCATTGTTGGTACAATTCCATGATCCCAGTGGTCTGTAGCACAGACCCTGGTACTGCCAGACTGCCCTTCCTGGGGTTTCACTGCAGCTGCTGCTGCTGCCAACCCCTCAGACAGGCAGCTGCCCTCCTGGGGTCCAGCCAGGCCTGGCCCAGGATGGCAGAACAAAGAACTTCCTCTGAGAGAGGGTGTGACACCCTCTCCCTTTGGAAAATGGTGTGAAGGCAGGGGAGGAGTAGCCTCCCCCAGCCTCTGGAAATGCTTTGTTGGGCACAGATGTGCCCAATTCTGCATAAGCCAGTCTACACCGGTTCAGGGACCCCTTAGCCCCTGCTCTGGCGCGAAACTGGACAAAGGAAAGGGGAGTGACCACTCCCCTGACCTGCACCTCCCCTGGGAGGTGTCCAGAGCTCCTCCAGTGTGCTCCAGACCTCTGCCATCTTGGAAACAGAGGTGCTGCTGGCACACTGGACTGCTCTGAGTGGCCAGTGCCACCAGGGGACGTCAGAGACTCCTGCTGATAGGCTCCTTCAGGTGTTAGTAGCCTTTCCTCTCTCCTAGGTAGCCAAACCCTCTTTTCTGGCTATTTAGGGTCTCTGTCTCTGGGGAAACTTTAGATAACGAATGCAAGAGCTCATCCGAGTTCCTCTGCATCTCCCTCTTCACCTTCTGATAAGGAAACGACCGCTGACCGCGCTGGAAGCCTGCAAACCTGCAACATAGTAGCAAAGACGACTACTGCAACTCTGTAACGCTGATCCTGCCGCCTTCTCGACTGTTTTCCTGCTTGTGCATGCTGTGGGGGTAGCCTGCCTCCTCTCTGCACCAGAAGCTCCGAAGAAATCTCCCGTGGGTCGACGGAATCTTCCCCCTGCAACCGCAGGCACCAAAAAGCTGCATTACCGGTCCCTTGGGTCTCCTCTCAGCACGACGAGCGAGGTCCCTCGAATCCAGCGACTCTGTCCAAGTGACCCCCACAGTCCAGTGACTCTTCAGCCCAAGTTTGGTGGAGGTAAGTCCTTGCCTCACCTCGCTGGGCTGCATTGCTGGGAACCGCGACTTTGCAGCTACTCCGGCCCCTGTGCACTTCCGGCAGAAATCCTTCGTGCACAGCCAAGCCTGGGTCCACGGCACTTTAACCTGCATTGCACGACTTTCTAAGTTGGTCTCCGGCGACGTGGGACTCCTTTGTGCAACTTCGGCGAGCACCGTTTCACACATCATCGTAGTGCCTGTTTCTGGCACTTCTCCGGGTTCTACCTGCTTCAGTGAGGGCTCTTTGTCTTGGTCGACGTCCCCTCTCTCTTCAGGTCTAATTTGCGACCTCCTGGTCCCTCCTGGGCCCCAGCAGCATCCAAAAACGCCAAACGCACGATTTGCGTGTAGCAAGGCTTGTTGGCGTCCTTCTGGCGGGAAAACACTTCTGCACGACTCTCCAAGGCGAGCGGGATCCGTCCACCAAAGGGGAAGTCTCTAGCCCTTTTCGTTCCTGCAGAAACCTCAGCTTCTTCTGTCCAGTCGAAGCTTCTTTGCACCCGCAGCTGGCATTTCCTGGGCATCTGCCCATCTCCGACTTGCTTGTGACTTTTGGACTTGGTCCCCTTGTTCCACAGGTACCCTAGATTGGAAATCCACAGTTGTTGCATTGCTGGTTTGTGTCTTTCCTGCATTATTCCTCTAACACTACTCTTTTGTCCTTAGGGGAACTTTAGTGCACTTTGCACTCACTTTTCAGGGTCTTGGGGACGGTTATTTTTCTAACTCTCACTATTTTCTAATAGTCCCAGCGACCCTCTACAAGGTCACATAGGTTTGGGGTCCATTCGTGGTTCGCATTCCACTTTTGGAGTATATGGTTTGTGTTGCCCCTATCCCTATGTTTCCCCATTGCATCCTATTGTAACTATACATTGTTTGCACTGTTTTCTAAGACTATACTGCATATTTTTGCTATTGTGTATATATATCTTGTGTATATTTCCTATCCTCTCACTGAGGGTACACTCTAAGATACTTTGGCATATTGTCATAAAAATAAAGTACCTTTATTTTTAGTATAACTGTGTATTGTGTTTTCTTATGATATTGTGCATATGACACTAAGTGGTACTGTAGTAGCTTCACACGTCTCCTAGTTCAGCCTAAGCTGCTCTGCTAAGCTACCATTATCTATCAGCCTAAGCTGCTAGACACCCTATACACTAATAAGGGATAACTGGGCCTGGTGCAAGGTGCAAGTACCCCTTGGTACTCACTACAAGCCAGTCCAGCCTCCTACAATATCCTCAAAGAGGGTCTGCCCACCGAAATACAAAGCCATTTGGACAGTGTAGTGGGGCTAGACACCAAGCCCTGGTGGGAGATACAAGCTCACATAGTACCCTATCACAAAAAGAAAAGGACAGGGAAAGACAGGAGCAAGCTCAGAGACACCACTAAACTGGTCCAACCCAAATCACCACTAAACTGGTCCAACCCAAATTGAAAAAGACTGCCTCGAGGGAGTCGCTTTGGCCACAAGCGTGCCACTAGCACCAGTTCTGAAGGAAACTCTAGTGAAAACCCCAGAGGTTTTCAGAATAGCTACAATGTCAGACACCAGAGAGGTTGGCAGCAGCCAGACATTACAGAATGTTACTATTGCTACAGAATGGGCCATATGACTGATAGATGCCAGCTAAAGGCATATCACCAGCAAAGATCGATGAGCTGGGACCAGGCCGTACCGAATTTCCATTCACAAAACCAAGCCCAGGGAAACCTGAATGCACCTTATACTCAGCCGCAGGGAAGTCAGTCCAATACCGTACCACTGCAACAGGGGCCAGGTAGTTGTACCAACACATACCATCAGCAGCCACAGGCAGGGAACCCAGCCCAACAAGTCCGGGGCCACAACCATGGCAAGGAGGGGTATCTGTTTGGGGAAGCAGTGCCTTCACCCACCTGCAGAACCCAAATACGCAGTTGAAACCCCCCAATGCAAAGCATCCATTTCGCTCACACCTTAAAATTCACTGTAGGAAAACTTAAAAGGACAAAGGAGATAACATTTGAAATTAAAGCCTTGACTTGCGTTCAGGAAACTCAAGGCTGCTGTACATGTTCTGTCAATCGGGTATCCTCACTAGAGTTCACCATTTAGGGTGCCAGTGGGAGCTTAGGCCCCACTCTGCTGCTGATCCCTTGGGCGGCGTTGGTTGGCCACACCCCAGGGGAAGGGCAGTCTGACAACGGGGGCAGGGTGGCTTCCTGACCAGTGCTTAAAAGCAGGCACTCCAGGTCCTCCTTCCCATAAGTCAATTGGAGCAGTTTCCAATCACAAAGATCCCCATTCTCGGGCACCCAGCCCAAGACCAAATTTCCTTCATGGCCCATGGTACCAATAGTGCCCTCAGAAAGTTAAAAGACTTTAGTTCAAATGGAGGCCTCCTTTTAGTTCCAAAACACAGCTGTCCTCCGGTGTAGGGAGCTAGGCTTCCCATATGCTTGGGATAGTGAAGACCCCATAACCTCCACAGCACATGCATGAAATCCACAGATTGTGAAACACCCCACGGCACCAAGTCACTAGAAGGGGGAGGTTTCACCAGAACAATCAGCCATCTCAGTTCATCACCCTCATTTGGGCAACCATCGACAAATTATTGGTCTTGCACCAGATTCTCCATGCAGCCGTGGAAGAGAGAGTCTGAAAAAAATCCATCACAGCTCCGAGCAGAATAGACCACAGAAATATGCTCACCCTTGTATTGGGCCTAAAAATCAGCCAACACACAAGAGCTTAGTCCCAATCTCAGACACTGCAAAATCAGAGGCACTTAGGGGAAGCAAAAGAACTCTCCAACCCCATCCGGTTCACGTCAACTACGATAACAGATCATGCGAAAGTCTAGGGAAGCATCCAAAGACCAATAAAAAGAAGCCCAAAGGCGAGCCCAAAAGAGGCCTCGAGAGAAAGGGTGTAGTCAAGAAACTAGGAGGATCACGTTGCACACCACATGCTGGAAGTAGAGGGGTACACATCTGACGTTAGGGCACATTGCGACTGCTGAACAACATTCAGTGCAATACACCTTCTCTTCATACATCACCCACGCATGTGTAGGTTGAAAACACCACTCACATCAACGAAACCCTCATGCACACACTAGGATACTGGAGGGCTGGCGACACCAAAAAAGCCCCAGTTAATAATTAAAAATGACCCGCTTGTTCACGAGATACCCACATGCTCATGAGCTCACTCTGTAAAAAATGCTTACAGCCGTACACCTAGTCAGGCACGGAGAGGTGGGGGCCCAGCAACCCCTAAAATTAATATGGTCATGAATAGTAACCCATATTTTTGAAGTGAGGCCACCATCAGGACTCTCACTAGAATGACGAAAACGCAGAAATTCCTAGGAAATAATTGGCGACAACACATGTGGGGATGCAATGTTTTCTCAAATACCAAACCTATCTCTTATCCAACAAGTCTGCAATCGAGCCATTGCCACTTCAGTGACCACACCAATAAGCCCAACAGGACCACCTTACTGTGAGCCACATTGTGAACTTTTTTACCACATCAACCATCCCAACAGCATCAAGAATCATGAACTGCACCACCAACGTTTTGAACTGTCAAAGCTAAAAAACTCCAAGCACCAGAGAACTACAGACATCTTCCCTGGAATTCATCCCAAGATGTTTCAAAAGTTACGTATTTTTGCACATGTATATATCCTCTGTTTGTCATGGGTACTGCCTCATCCAGTCCATTCCAAGGAACTGCCTAGTCTAATGTAGTCCATCCAGAAAATGTCACTGCGCTTGCGTAGGGACCTTTCCCATGTTACTCAGAATTACACCAAACACAGCATCAGCATTACACCTGCACAACACAGCTCCCTCTTGCACAACAAATGGAATCAGCACATGACTGTCATGGGTTCCAAGGCATCAGCCAGGTCATGTTAACTGATCATGGATACCACATGCAGTAGGCACAGACAGGTTTTACTTGTCCCAAGAGGTAGCCCCTGAAAAAAAAAAATGGCTTCTTCGCCTATATCTATATCTGTGTAGGATTAAGGCCAAGATACACCTCACAAGGTAGAACCCCACAGGGTAGTAGTAAATCTGACCCGCTACAAGACCAATCCCACAGCACTGTACCTTTACACCAAGCCTAGCGATATCCAAACTGAGCTAAATAGGATGTGCAGAAAGGTGGCTTTAGTGGGGAGACTGTTGTGCCCTGTGACTTTCCAGAAAAGAGATTCCTGGAGGTAGCAAAACCACCAAAGCAATGCACAAACACGTCCGCTCCCACTCCATCTGTGGTCCAAGGGTGGTCTTTAGTGTGTCTGGGGCCAGTGGATCCCATACATGGAGTTTTAGTGTAGGGCCATCCATCTTGATGTTATGAAGGGAAATTAGTCTCATAGGGGAGGGATGAGTAACAGCACAGGTACCCACTGTCAAGAGATCTGGGACACTGAGATATACAGGTATACGTAGATAGAAGGGAAGACGCAACCCCTGATTGTAGGGAAACTCATGCTGTATTCCTTATGTTTCAGAAGGAAAGGAACAATTCCGCTGGGTACAAATTAAAACTGTGGCACAATCCTGCAAATTCCGGACATGCAATGTGGCATCTCCACGCTGATGGACACTTACTGGCAATGCGGAGAGTTTGCCTACACTCAGCTCGTCCCCGGATAGCATGGCCTCTGCTCCCTCATCACCATACACACCATACACACCACAACCCAGTTCATTCCTTGAAAAGATCTAGCAGAACTGTATCAACACCTGCTAAGGAAGAAGATGACTCTGTTGCATCAGGCTTGAGAAAAAAGAACTACTATTTTTTTGGCTGGGCTCAGTACAAGGACATTCCAGAAGAATTCAGACTGTTCTCCAATGCACAAGTATCAGAGGGAGGGTCTATACCCTTCTTCACCATGCAGACAAAAGCGAACGCCTGCTTGTTGCAAATAACCAGGTGGGAAATGCTAAAAATGATAAACAGCACTGAGCTCGGCCTTAATGAGATCAAGGAAGAACTGAGAGCCATCCACCTCATGGTGATGCAACATTGGTATGTGTTGGACTTGATGACCCACTTGATGACCCACAATTGAGGGTGGGATGTGTGCGAGGATTGGTGCATCCTGTTGCCCATTTATACCAGGCAATGACATGGACTATGGGACTCTGACTCTTGTCATCCAAGCCTTGCACTGATTACAAAAAGACATGTGTGAAGAAGGAAGTACCCCTGAGCAGGAGTGGTGCTTAAACTGGTTCTCTTGGCTCCCCCGGTGGCTGACCGGTCTGTGCACATCATTGTTGCCTGTTTACATATTGTCACTGCTTTTATGTGGTTTCCTGCATGTGGGAGCTTCCTGCTGTAAAAACACAGTCCTCAAATTGGGTGGAATGCAAGTAACTAGGGAAGTACCTGTAAGCAAAACTGAAGCCCTCAATAATGTGACTGTGATAAAAAAATTCAAATAGAGGGGGGAAGGTTACTATTGGGCTAGTCTATGTCAATGTGCACTATGACACAATCACATATATTAACATATTTCATCCCTATTAGCTAAACCACCCAACATGAACACTCTATCAACCCCGACCCCAAGATATGTAGTAAAGCAGGCTCTAAGAGGTGGGGCAGCACATAGCTGGCAGACAAACACACACAGAGAGGAAACTCAGGTCACAGATAGGGAGCAACATCACAATGAGATTGGCTACCATAAAACACACATGGCCGGAAGGATGCATGCATTCCCAAACACCATAAAGTCAGATGCCACATGAAGTAAAAATGTAGCCCTCTAAATTTGACACGGAAAATGACAACTAATTCCCCTAAACCTTTCCATATTGTGTGACTTCAGAGGAAGATGTAAGGTAATGTATACATTTGAACATTTTTCCATATTTGTTCAAATGTACATTTGTTAGCCTTTTTAAGAGAAAAAGCATTACCTTGATGAAAGAAGTTGTTGCTCTTGCTTTCTCCAACCAAGGTACATTTCGTAGAAGTTCTTCTGCTTCAGCTATTGGAATAGTAGTCGGAAAAGAAACCAGCTGCTGCAATTTTAATTTAATTATCTAAACAACAAAAACAAAACTTCTTATTTGACAATGACTTAAACATGTAACTTTATACATTCTGCTCAAGGATTTTGAATTGGTGCACATCCTGAAACGTAATGCCTTACTTTAATTTGACTAGTTTTTATAAATCATGGTATGTACATGCCATGACAGAAACGACCAGTCTTTAAAACGACTATATTAATCAACAACTACAGACTTTCACAATTTTAAAAATCAGAGGAAATCACATACATGTTGCATTGAATTCAGTCTATAATGAAAATGAATGCGTAAATCACAATATTCAATCTTCCTTGTTATCAGTAATGGTTCGGGGGAAGCAAAGGCCAGGGCACAATGACTCCTAGGACTTGCTCAGATTTTTATCTGATTTTATTTGTATAATATAATTACTTAGAGGGACTTTCAGGCCTCTTCATCTACAGGTCCGATGTTGAGTCATTCACTTTTCTTTCCTCCCACTAAAGCACACTTCAGGCACTGGCTAACTTCATTGTGTGATGGTATTTTGCCTGCACACACTTTGGCTATCCCCATATTATGAAGTACACTTTGGTGCAAGGGCTCCTGGGATAACGCTATTCTTCACTTTTTTTCATCGTAGTTCTTTATTCAGTTCAAGAACAATAATAATATAGTGTGGAAGACAGGCCCGTCTCACAAATAAGTGAAACCTCATGTCTCAGATGATCCATTTGTTACAATCGTGTGCTATATATTATCCAGTCATCTGTAGATGATGGTCACAGTAGTAGACTACAATACATGGGAAAGAATAACAATTATGATCATTGACCACATACCCTAACTGAACTCAGACAGCCATCAACCATTTTTGCATCTACAGATCAAGATTCCAGTGCCGGTGGAGATCTGGTGCGGGGGGGGATTCAGGTAAGCCTCAAGCTGGTCCCGCTTCTGTGGAGTGTGCCAGTTATCCTGTGGAATATTGATATCATTCCCCTCGTTTAGTCTTAGTGTTGAATCCTATTTGTCCCAGTTGCATAAATGTACCTAGATTGATCATTTCAGGGGGGCTTGATGTCTGATTTGGCCTCACTCTTCTTTTGGAGGTCGTCCAAGTGTGTCTGTCTGGATCTTGTGCCCCCTGTCTCCCATGGTCCACTTATGCTAATCTTGTAGCCACACCCTTATATTGAATGCTAATGTTGCTTTCCATGCCATTGCTGTTTGCCTCTTGGTCAGTACCACTGTGAGGTTGATAAATCTGCAACTCTGTTTAGTTTTCTTGTTGCGCTTAGGTATTCCAAGCATGCATCTTTCCATCCCTCTTGGGAACAATCTTCCTGTGTGCTCCGATACATTCCTCACCACCTCCTCCCACATTTTTTCTATCATTGGACATGGACATACCATGTGGATACATTTTGTCTCCATTTCTGGCACCTTGGGCATTATGGTGTCCCTGGGAACATGCGCCCCATGTGCTTGGGTGCCAATTATGTGTAGTGGAGGTAATATAAATTGCATATATTTCAATCTCACGTTTTTGGAGATATTTTACACTCATTAGCCCTCATTCCCAGTTCCCGGGTGGTATCTCCCAGCCTATTTGTGTTTCCCAGCATTTTTTCAGCTTCTCCAATGATGATCCCTCCTGCTGTACTGGGGCGGCATGTAACCTCATGATTGCCCACCTGGTGGTGCCATGTGTGAGGAGCGGGGGTGAGGTGTTCAGTGCCTCCTGTTCGAGCGCCCATTGGAAACTGCTATTCATGCCAGCGGGGTACTGTAGGAGGCTGGCCTGGTTTGTAGTGGTACCGAGGGGTACTTACACTCTGCACCAGGTCCAGTTATCCCTTATTAGTGTAGAAGAGGTGTCTAGCAGCTTAGGCTGAAAGAAAAGGTAGCTTAGCAGAGCAGCTTAGGCTGAACTAGGAGACGTGTGAAGCTCCTACTATACCACTGGTGTCATATGTACAATATCATAAGAAAACACAATACACAGATATACTAAAAATAAAGGTACTTTATTTTTATGACAATATGCCAAAGTTTCTCAGTGAGTACCCTCAGAAGGAGGATAGCAAATATACAAAAGATATATGTACACAATACCAAAATATGCATTAATAGCAATAGACAACAGTGCAAGCTATGTATAGTCACAATAGAATGCAATGGGAGCACATAGAGTAGGGGCAACACAAACCATATACTCTAGAAGTGGAATGCGAACCACGAATGGACCCCAAACCTATGTAAGCTCGTAGAGGGTCGCTGGGACTGTTAAAAAACAGTGAGGGTTAGAAAAATAGCCCACCCCAAGACCCTGAAAAGTGGGTGCAAAGTGCACCTAAGTTCCCCAGAGAGCACAGAAGTCGTGATAGGGGAATTCTGCAAGGAAGACCAACACCAGCAATGCAACAACGATGGATTTCCAGACGAGAGTACCTGTGGAACAAGGGGACCAAGGCCAAGAGTCACGATCAAGTCGGGAGTGGGCAGATGCCCAGGAAATGCCAGCTGTTGGTGCAAAGAAGATGCCACCGGATGGTAGAAGCTGTAGATTCTGCAAGAACGAAGAGGGCTAGAAACTTCCCCTTTGAAGGATGGATGTTCCATGTCGTGAAGAAGATTGCAGAAGTGTTTCCGTGCAGAAAGACCGCAAACAAGCCTTGCTAGCTGCAAGGATTGCGGTTAGGGTTTTTGGATGCTGCTGTGGCCCAGGAGGGACCAGGATGTTGCCAATTGCGTGAGGAGACAGAGGGGTCATCCAGCAAGACAAAGAGTCCACTCAGAAGCAAGCAACACCCGCAGAAGTGCGGGAACAGGCACTACAAAGAAGAGTGAACCGGAGCTCACCCGAAGTCACAAAAGAAGGTCCCACGACGCCGGAGGACAACTCAGGAGGTCATGCACTGCAGGTTAGACTGCCGGGGACCCAGGCTTGGCTGTGCACAAAGGAAATCCTGGAAGAGTGCACAGGAGCCGGAGCAGCTGCAAATCACGCGGTACCCAGCAATGCAGTCTAGCGTGGGGAGGCAAGGACTTACCTCCACCAAACTTGGACTGAAGAGTCACTGGACTGTGGGAGTCACTTGGACAGAGTTCCTGAGTTCCAGGGACCTCACTCGTTGTGCTGAGAGGAGACCCAGAGGACCGGTGATGCAGTCTTTTGGTGCCTGCAGTTGCAGGGGGAAGATTCCGTCGACCCACGGGAGATATCTTCGGAGCTTCTAGTGCAGAGAGGAGGCAGACTACCCCCACAGCATGCACCACCAGGAAAACAGTCGAGAAGGCGGCCGGATCAGCGTTACAAGGTCGCAGTAGTCGTCTTTGCTACTTTGTTGCACTTTTGCAGTCGTCCAGACCAGTCAGCGGTCGATTCCTTGGCAGAAGGTGAAGAGAGAGATGCAGAGGAACTCTGATGAGCTCTTGCATTCGTTATCTAAAGAATTCCCCAAAGCAGAGACCCTAAATAGCCAGAAAAGGAGGTTTGGCTACCTAGGAGAGAGGATAGGCTAGCAACACCTGGAGGAGCCTATCAGAAGGAGTCTCTGACGTCCCCTGCTGGCAATTGGCCACTCAGAGCAGTCCAGTGTGCCAGCAGCACCTCTGTTTCCAAGATGGCAGAGGTCTGGAGGACACTGGAGGAGCTCTGGGCACCCCCCAGAGGAAGTGCAGGTCAGGGGAGTTGTCACTCCCCTTTCCTTTGTCCAGTTTCGCGACAGAGCAGGGCTGGGGGATCCCTGAACGGGTGTAGACTGGCTTATGCAGAAATGGGCACCATCTGTGCCCATAAAGGCATTTCCAGAGGCTGGGGGAGACTACTCCTCCCCAGCCCTGACACCTTTTTCCAAAGGGAGAGGGTGTAACACCCTCTCTCTGAGGAAGTCCTTTGTTCTGCCTTCCTGGGCCGAGCCTGGCTGGATGAGGGGTTGGTAGCAGCAGCAGCTGCAGTGAAACCCCCGGAAAGGTAGTTTGGCAGTACCCGGGTCTGTGCTAGAGACTCGGGGATCATGGAATTGTCTCCCCAATGCCAGAATGGCATTGGGGTGACAATTCCATGATCGTAGACATGTTACATGGCCATGTTCGGAGTTACCATTGTGACGCTATACATATGACGTGACATATGTATAGTGCACACGTGTAATGGTGTCCCCGCACTCACAAAGTCCGGGGAATTTGTCCTCAACAATGTGGGGGCACCTTGGCTAGTACCAGGGTGCCCACACTAAGTAACTTAGCACCCAACCTTTACCAGGTAAAGGTTAGACATATAGGTGACTTATAAGTTACTTAAGTGCAGTGGTAAATGGCTGTGAAATAACGTGGACGTTATTTCACTCAGGCTGCAGTGGCAGGCCTGTGTAAGAATTGTCAGAGCTCCCTATGGGTGGCAAAAGAAATGCTGCAGCCCATAGGGATCTCCTGGAACCCCAATACCCTGGGTACCTCAGTACCATATACTAGGGAATTATAAGGGTGTTCCAGTATGCCAATGTAAATTGGTGAAATTGGTCACTAGCCTGTTAGTGACAATTTGGAAAGAAATGAGAGAGCATAACCACTGAGGTTCTGGATAGCAGAGCCTCAGTGAGACAGTTAGTCATAACACAGGTTACACATACAGGGCACACTTATGAGCACTGGGGCCCTGGCTGGCAGGGTCCCAGTGACACATACAACTAAAACAACATATATACAGTGAAATATGGGGGTAACATGCCAGGCAAGATGGTACTTTCCTACACAACCCACCCCAAACGAAGGACAATAAGACTAGCCATGACCTGATGAGTCTTCATTGTCTAAGTGGAAATATCTGGAGAGTCCATCTGCATTGGAGTGGGTACTCCCAGGTCTATGTTCCACTGTATAGTCCATTCCCTGTAGGGATATGGACCACCTCAACAATTTAGGGTTTTCACCTTTCATTTGTTTTAGCCAAAGTAGAGGTTTGTGGTCTGTCTGAACAATGAAGTGAGTGCAAAACAGGTATGGCCTCAACTTCTTCAGTGCCCAGACCACAGCAAAGGCCTCCCTCTCTATGGCAGACCAACGCTTTTCTCTAGGGGTCAACCTCCTGCTGATAAAAGCAACAGGTTGATCCTGGCCCTCAGAATTAAGTTGTGATAAGACTGCCCCTACCCCTAATTCAGATGCATCAGTTTGGACAATGATTTTTTTGGAGTAACAGGGGCTTTTCAGGACAGGTGCAGAGCACATGGCCTGCTTCAGCTCCTCAAAAGCTTGCAGTTTGCTGTCCATAATACCTTCTTAGGCATTTTCTTAGATGTGAGGTCATTAAGAGGGGCTGCAATGGAGTCTTAGTTCTTTATGAACCTCCTGTAATACCCAGTGAGGCCTAAAAAGGCTCTCACCTGAGTCTGAGTTGTAGGGGGAACCCAATCTATGATAGTTTGGATTGTCCCCTGAAGTGGTGCAATCTGTTCTCCACCTACCAGGTGTCCCAGATAAACCACTTTCCCCTGCCCTATCTGGCACTTTGAAGCCTTGATAGTGAGGCCTGCCTTTTGCAGGGCCTCCAAAACTTTCCATAGGTGGACCAGGTGATCATCCCAACTTGAGCTAAAGACAGCTATATCATCTAGATATACTGCACTAAAAGCCTCCAGCCCTTGCAGGACTGTATTCACCAACCTCTGAAAAGTGGCAGGTGCATTTTTCAATCCAAAAGGCATTACTGTGAATTGGTGGTGCACTCCAATGGTTGAAAATGCAGTTTTTGCTTTAGCATCCTCTGATAATTTGATGTGTGTAGGAGGTTGGACTGGCTTGTAGCGAGTACCAAGGGGTACTTGCACCTTGCACCAGGCCCAGTTATCCCTTATTAGTGTATAGGGTGTCTAGCAGCTTAGGCTGATAGATAATGGTAGCTTAGCAGAGCAGCTTAGGCTGAACTAGGAGACGTGTGAAGCTACCACAGTACCACTTAGTGTCATATGCACAATATCATAAGAAAGCACAATACACAGTTATACTAAAAATAAAGGTACTTTATTTTTATGACAATATGCCAAAGTATCTTAGAGTGTACCCTCAGTGAGAGGATAGGAAATATACACAAGATATATATACACAATAGCAAAAATATGCAGTATAGTCTTAGAAAACAGTGCAAACAATGTATAGTTACAATAGGATGCAATGGGGAAACATAGGGATAGGGGCAACACAAACCATATACTCCAAAAGTGGAATGCGAACCACGAATGGACCCCAAACCTATGTGACCTTGTAGAGGGTCGCTGGGACTATTAGAAAATAGTGAGAGTTAGAAAAATAACCGTCCCCAAGACCCTGAAAAGTGAGTGCAAAGTGCACTAAAGTTCCCCTAAGGACAAAGAAGTTGTGTTAGAGGAATAATGCAGGAAAGACACAAACCAGCAATGCAACAACTGTGGATTTCCAATCTAGGGTACCTGTGGAACAAGGGGACCAAGTCCAAAAGTCACAAGCAAGTCGGAGATGGGCAGATGCCCAGGAAATGCCAGCTGCGGGTGCAAAGAAGCTTCTACTGGACAGAAGAAACTGAGGTTTCTGCAGGAACGAAAAGGGCTAGAGACTTCCCCTTTGGTGGACGGATCCCCATCTCGCCTTGGAGAGTCGTGCAGAAGTGTTTTCCCGCCGGAAGGACG
Source organism: Pleurodeles waltl (assembly GCF_031143425.1). Lineage (NCBI taxonomy): Eukaryota > Metazoa > Chordata > Amphibia > Caudata > Salamandridae > Pleurodeles > Pleurodeles waltl. The sequence goes on along the minus strand of NC_090440.1, from coordinate 597,806,859 downwards.
CCAACAAGCCTTGCTAGTTGCAAATCGTGCGTTTGACGTTTTTGGACACTGCTGGGGCCCAGGAGGGACCAGGAGGTCGCAAATTGGACCTGAAGAGAGAGGGGACGTCGAGCAAGACAAAGAGCCCTCACTGAAGCAGGTAGCACCCAGAGAAGTGCCAGAAACAGGCACTACAAGGATGCGTGAAACGGTGCTCGCCGAAGTTGCACAAAGGAGTCCCACGTCGCCGGAGACCAACTTACAAAGTCGTGCAATGCAGGTTAGAGTGCCGTGGACCCAGGCTTGGCTGTGCACAAAGGATTTCCGCCGGAAGTGCACAGGGGCCGGAGTAGCTGCAAAGTCGCGGTTCCCAGCAATGCAGCCCAGCGAGGTGAGGCAAGGACTTACCTCCATCAAACTTGGACTGAAGAGTCACTGGACTGTGGGGGTCACTTGGACAGAGTCGCTGGATTCGAGGGACCTCGCTCGTCGTGCTGAGAGGAGACACAAGGGACGGGTAATGCAGCTTTTTGGTGCCTGCGGTTGCAGGGGGAAGATTCCGTCGACCCACGGGAGATTTCTTCGGAGCTTCTGGTGCAGAGAGGAGGCAGACTACCCCCACAGCATGCACAAGCAGGAAAACAGTCGAGAAGGCGGCAGGATCCGCGTTACAGAGTTGCAGTAGTCGTCTTTGCTACTATGTTGCAGTTTTGCAGGCTTCCAGCGCGGTCAGCAGTCGATTCCTTATCAGAAGGTGAAGAGAGAGATGCAGAGGAACTCGGCTGAGCTCATGCATTCGTTATCTAAAGTTTCCCCAGAGACAGAGACCCTAAATAGCCAGAAAAGAGGGTTTGGCTACCTAGGAGAGAGGATAGGCTACTAACACCTGAAGGAGCCTATCAGCAGGAGTCTCTGACGTCACCTGGTGGCACTGGCCACTCAGAGCAGTCCAGTGTGCCAGCAGCACCTCTGTTTCCAAGATGGCAGAGGTCTGGAGCACACTGGAGGAGCTCTGGACACCTCCCAGGGGAGGTGCAGGTCAGGGGAGTGGTCACTCCCCTTTCCTTTGTCCAGTTTCGCGCCAGAGCAGGGGCTAAGGGGTCCCTGAACCGGTGTAGACTGGCTTATGCAGAATTGGGCACCTCTGTGCCCAACAAAGCATTTCCAGAGGCTGGGGGAGGCTACTCCTCCCCTGCCTTCACACCATTTTCCAAAGGGAGAGGGTGTCACACCCTCTCTCAGAGGAAGTTCTTTGTTCTGCCATCCTGGGCCAGGCCTGGCTGGACCCCAGGAGGGCAGATGCCTGTCTGAGGGGTTGGCAGCAGCAGCAGCTGCAGTGAAACCCCAGGAAGGGCAGTTTGGCAGTACCAGGGTCTGTGCTACAGACCACTGGGATCATGGGATTGTGCCAACTATGCCAGGATGGCATAGAGGGGGCAATTCCATGATCATAGACATGTTACATGGCCATATTCGGAGTTGCCATTGTGGAGCTACATATAGGTAGTGACCTATATGTAGTGCACGCGTGTAATGGTGTCCCCGCACTCACAAAGTTCAGGGAATTGGCTCTGAACAATGTGGGGGCACCTTGGCTAGTGCCAGGGTGCCCTCACACTAAGTAACTTTGCACCTAACCTTTACCAGGTAAAGGTTAGACATATAGGTGACTTATAAGTTACTTAAGTGCAGTGTAAAATGGCTGTGAAATTGCGTGGACGTTATTTCACTCAGGCTGCAGTGGCAGGCCTGTGTAAGAATTGTCAGAGCTCCCTATGGGTGGCAAAAGAAATGCTGCAGCCCATAGGGATCTCCTGGAACCCCAATACCCTGGGTACCTCAGTACCATATACTAGGGAATTATAAGGGTGTTCCAGTAAGCCAATGTAAATTGGTAAAAATGGTCACTAGCCTGTTAGTGACAATTTGGAAAGAAATGAGAGAGCATAACCACTGAGGTTCTGATTAGCAGAGCCTCAGTGAGACAGTTAGTCACTACACAGGTAACACATTCAGGCACACTTATGAGCACTGGGGCCCTGGGTTACCAGGGTCCCAGTGACACATACAACTAAAACAACATATATACAGTGAAAAATGGGGGTAACATGCCAGGCAAGATGGTACTTTCCTACACAACCCCCCCCCAAACGAAGGACAATAAGACTAGCCATGACCTGATGAGTCTTCATTGTCTAAGTGGAAATATCTGGAGAGTCCATCTGCATTGGAGTGGCTACTCCCAGGTCTATGTTCCACTGTATAGTCCATTCCCTGTAGGGATATGGACCACCTCAACAATTTAGGATTTTCACCTTTCATTTGTTTTAGCCAAAGTAGAGGTTTGTGGTCTGTCTGAACAATGAAGTGAGTGCCAAACAGGTATGGCCTCAACTTCTTCAGAGCCCAGACCACAGCAAAGGCCTCCCTCTCAATGGCAGACCAACGCTTTTCTCTAGGGGTCAACCTCCTACTAATAAAAGCAACAGGTTGATCCTGGCCCTCAGAATTAAGTTGTGATAGGACTGCCCCTACTCCTAATTCAGATGCATCAGTTTGGACATAGAATTTTTTAGAGTAACAAGGGCTTTTCAGGACAGGTGCAGAGCACATGGCCTGCTTCAGCTCCTCAAAAGCTTTCTGACAGTTTGCTGTCCATAATACCTTTTTAGGCATTTTCTTGGATGTGAGGTCATTAAGAGGGGCTGCAATGGAGCCATAGTTCTTAATGAACCTCCTGTAATACCAAGTGAGGCCTAGGAAGGCTCTCACCTGAGTCTGAGTGGTAGGGGGAACCCAATCAATAATTGTTTGGATTTTCCCCTGAAGTGGTGCAATCTGTTCCCCACCAACAAGGTGTCCCATATAAACCACCTTACCCTGCCCTATCTGGCACTTTGAAGCCTTGATAATGAGGCCTGCCTTTTGCAGGGCCTCCAAAACTTTCCATAGGTGGACCAGGTGATCATCCCAGCTGGAGCTAAAGACAGCTATATCGTCCAAATATGCTGCACTGAAAGCTTCCAGCCCTTGCAGGACTGTGTTCACCAACCTCTGAAAAGTGGCAGGTGCATTTTTCAAACCAAAAGGCATTACAGTAAACTGGTAATGTCCTCCAATGGTAGAAAATGCAGTCTTAGGTTTAGCATCTTCTGACAATTTGATCTGCCAATACCCTGCAGTCAAGTCAAAAGTGCTTAGATACTTGGCAGATGCCAGTGTATCTATGAGCTCATCTGCCCTGGGTATAGGGTGAGCATCAGTTTTGGTTACCAAGTTGAGACCTCTATAGTCTACACAAAACCGCATTTCCTTCTTTCCATCTTTGGAATGGGGTTTTGGTACCAGTACCACAGGAGAAGCCCATGGACTGTCAGAGTGCTCAACCACTCCTAGTTCTAACATTTTCTGGACCTCTTGCTTTATGCAATCCCTGACATGGTCAGGCTGCCTATAGATCTTACTTTTGACAGGTAAACTGTCTCCAGTATCTATAGTGTGCTCACACCAAGAAGTGGTACCTGGCACAATAGAGAAGAGTTCAGAGAATTGATCTAGGAGATTTATGCAATTGTCTTTCTGCTCAGCAGTAAGACAATCAGCCAAAACTACACCTTCCACAAGAGCATCTTGATCTGAGGAAGAGAAGAGATCAGGTAGAGGATCACTGTCTTCTTCCTGTCCCTCATCAGTTGCCATGAGCAGGGTGAGATCAGCCCTGTCATAGTAGGGTTTCAGGTGGTTGACATGGAGCACCCTAAAGGGACTCATGGCAGTGCCTAAGTCAACTAAATAGGTGACTTCTCCCTTCTTTTCAACAATTGTGTGGGGACCACTCCATTTATCTTGGAGTGCTCTTGGGGCCACAGGCTCCAAGACCCACACTTTCTGCCCTGGTTGGTACTGAACCAAAACAGCCTTCTGATCATGCCATTGCTTCTGGAGCTCTTGGCTGGCCTGAAGGTTTTTACTGGCCTTTTTCATGTACTCAGCCATCCTTGATCTGAGGCCAAGTACATAATCCACAATATCCTGCTTAGGAGCTTTTAAAGGTTGTTCCCAACCCTCCTTTACAAGTGTGAGTGGACCCCTAACAGGGTGTCCAAAAAGAAGTTCAAAGGGGCTGAAGCCCACTCCTTTCTGGGGTACCTCCCTGTAGGCAAAAAGGAGGCATGGTAGAAGGATATCCCATCTCTTGCGGAGTTTTTCAGGGAGACCCATAATCATGCCTTTGAGAGTTTTATTAAATCTCTCCACCAGTCCATTTGTTTGTGGATGATAGGGTGTTGTGAACTTGTACGTTACACCACACTCCTTCCACATGGCCTTTAAGTATGCAGACATGAAATTGCTTCCCCTGTCTGATACCACTTCCTTTGGGAAGCCCACCCTGGAAAATATTCCCAGGAGGGCCTTTGCCACTGCAGGTGCTGTAGTGGTCCTTAAAGGAATAGCTTCAGGATATCTTGTGGCATGGTCCACTACCACCAAGATAAACCTATTGCCTGAAGCAGTAGGAGGGTCAAGGGGGCCAACTATGTCAACCCCTACCCTTTCAAAGGGAACCCCAACCACAGGCAGTGGAATAAGGGGTGCCTTTGGAGTGCCACCTGTCTTGCCACTGGCTTGACAGGTTTCACAGGACTTACAAAATTCCTTTGTGTCCTCAGACATCCTAGGCCAATGAAACAGGGGAACAAGCCTGTCCCAAGTTTTCATTTGTCCCAGGTGCCCAGCTAAGGGAATGTCATGTGCCAGTGTTAGGAGGAACTTTCTGTACTCCTGAGGAATCACTAATCTCCTGGCAGCTCCAGGTTTAGGATCCCTATGCTCAGTGTACAAGAGGTTGTCCTCCCAGTAAACTCTGTGAGAGTCACTGACATCCCCATTAGCCTGTTTGACAGCTTGCTGTCTGAGACCCTCTAATGTGGGACAGGTTTGCTGTGCCACACTCAGCTCCTCTCTGGCAGGCCCCCCTTCACCCAAAAGCTCAGCAGTGTCTGCTTCCAGCTCCTCTGGTGTAGGTTCTGCACAGGGAGGGAATTCTTCTTCCTCAGAAGTAGAATCCACTGTAGAGGGAGGGATAGTAGGAAGTGGTTTGCTTCTACTACCCCTAGCTTTAGGGAGCACTTGGTCCATTGTTCCAGGATCCAAGCTTCCCTGTCCTTTTTGCTTTTTGGCCTGAGCCCTTGTCAAAGCAAAAATATGCCCTGGAATGCCCAGCATTGCTGCATGGGCCTCCAACTCCACATCTGACCAAGCTGATGTCTCCAAATCATTCCCTAATAGACAGTCTACAGGTAAATCTGAAGCTACCACAACTTTCTTTGGACCAGTAACCCCCCCCCCAGTTGAGATTTACAACAGCCATGGGGTGGCTAAGTGTGTTGTTGTGAGCATCGGTTACTTGGTACTGGTGACCAAGTAGGTGTTGTTCAGGGTGGACCAGTTTCTCTATGACCATAGTCACACTGGCACCAGTGTCCCTGTAGGCCTGAACCTCAACACCATTTATTAGGGGTAGCTGCTTGTACTTATCCATATTAAGGGGACAAGCAACTAAGGTGGCTAAATCAATAGCCCCCTCAGAGACTAACACAGCCTCTGTGGCCTCCCTAACAAGGCCAACCCCAACTAAATTACCAAAAGTGAGCCCAGCTACTCCCTTGGATTGGCTATTAGTAGGTTTGCTCCCACCACCACTGCTATTAGTAGGGACACTAGGTGTAGCAGTAGGGGTTGTAGTGGTAGGAACAGTGGTGCCTTTCTTTGGACAACTGGGATCTGTTGTCCAATGGCCTTTTATTTTACATAAATAGCACCATGGTTTCTTTTCCTTGTTCTGATTAAAGGAGGATTTGGACCCACCACCCCCACCAGAGTGTTTTTGTGGGCCTGATGAAGACTCATTTTTAGATTTGTCCCCACCCTTGTCTGAAGACTTACCATCCTTCTTTTTGTGGCCATCTTTGTCACCCCCTGAATGAACTTTTCTGTTCACTCTTGTTCTGACCCATTTGTCTGCCTTCTTTCCCAAATCTTGGGGAGAGGTCAGATCAGAGTCCACCAAGTACTGGTGCAACAAATCAGACACACAATTATTAAGAATATGCTCTCTCAGGATTAAGTTATACAGGCTGTCATAATCAGTAACTTTACTGCCATGTAACCACCCCTCCAAGGCCTTCAGTGAATGGTCAATGAAATCAACCCAGTCTTGTGAAGACTCCTTTTTGGTCTCTCTGAACTTTATCCTGTACTGTTAAGTGGTTAAGCCATAACCATCCAGGAGTGCATTCTTAAGAACTTGGAAATTATAAGCATCATTTTCTTTTACAGTAAGGAGCCTATCCCTACCTTTTCCACTAAATGATAGCCATAGGATAGCAGCCCACTGCCTTTGATGGACATCCTGTACAACACAGGCCCTCTCAAGTGCAGCAAACCACTTGTTAATGTCATCCCCCTCCTTATAAGGGGGAACTATCTTGTGCAGATTCCTGGAATCATGCTCTTTTGCAGGATGACTATGGGGAATACTGCTGCTGCCACCATGGGTATCTAAACCCAACTTCTGTCTTTTCTTCTCTAATTCAAAAGACTGTCTATCCAAATCCAGCTGTTGCTTTTTAAGCTTCAGTCTGGTTTGTTCCACCCTCAACTTATTGAGTTCCCTCTCTAACATTCTGTCATCAGGGTTGGTGGGAGGGACATTCCTAGAAACAGAGCTATGATGGGAATGAACAGAAGGAGACCTGTCCCTTACAGAAGCCACCCTAACAGCTTGGTTAACAGAAACATTACTACCAGTATGGTGAGAATAAATGCTTTTGCTATGATGTGAGACAACACTATTTATATGGTGTGGCTCATCATCATTACCAACTATGCTAGACTGTCTAGTAATGGGCAGGCTAGGAAGTTTCTTTCCTGAATCTTTTCCTGGGGGAGTCCCTGAATCAGATTGGGAACTATTAGGTACTTTATCAACAGATGAGGCACCTATGGCCTTATCCTGTTCTCTAAGCATGTTAAGTAACAGTTCCAAGGAAGGATTCTTCCCTACACTCAAACCTCTCTCTATACAGAGACTCCTTGCTCTTTTCCAGCTAAGGATGTCATATGCAAGTTTGGACAGATCAACATTTTGGCCTGTGCCAGACATTTTTAGAGAGAGTTAAAGTGATAGAAAAAGAGAAAAAAGTTTTGAGAACTTTTTGGAAAGACAGAAAAAAACTTTTTAAACTTTTAAGAACTTTTTGAAAGTTTAGAAGTACTTTTCAGCACTTAGAAAAGAGTGAAAAGAGGAAATGCAAAACTTTTTGGCTATGTGTATATACACTGACCTTGTTTTGTATATGTTTCTCTTATGAAAAGTACAATGACAAGAGTGGCAAGTAGTCTCAAGCACTTATCCCACCACTGCACAACCAATGTAGGAGGCTGGACTGGCTTGTAGTGAGTACCAAGGGGTACTTGCACCTTGCACCAGGCCCAGTTATCCCTTATTAGTGTATAGGGTGTCTAGCAGCTTAGGCTGATAGATAATGGTAGCTTAGCAGAGCAGCTTAGGCTGAACTAGGAGACGTGTGAAGCTACTACAGTACCACTTAGTGTCATATGCACAATATCATAAGAAAACACAATACACAGTTATACTAAAAATAAAGGTACTTTATTTTTATGACAATATGCCAAAGTATCTTAGAGTGTACCCTCAGTGAGAGGATAGGAAATATACACAAGATATATATACACAATAGCAAAAATATGCAGTATAGTCTTAGAAAACAGTGCAAACAATGTATAGTTACAATAGGATGCAATGGGGAAACATAGGGATAGGGGCAACACAAACCATATACTCCAAAAGTGGAATGCGAACCACGAATGGACCCCAAACCTATGTGACCTTGTAGAGGGTCGCTGGGACTATTAGAAAATAGTGAGAGTTAGAAAAATAACCCTCCCCAAGACCCTGAAAAGTGAGTGCAAAGTGCACTAAAGTTCCCCTAAGGACAAAGAAGTCGTGTTAGAGGAATAATGCAGGAAAGACACAAACCAGCAATGCAACAACTGTGGATTTCCAATCTAGGGTACCTGTGGAACAAGGGGACCAAGTCCAAAAGTCACAAGCAAGTCGGAGATGGGCAGATGCCCAGGAAATGCCAGCTGCGGGTGCAAAGAAGCTTCTACTGGACAGAAGAAGCTGAGGTTTCTGCAGGAACGAAAATGGCTAGAGACTTCCCCTTTGGTGGACGGATCCCACTTGCCTTGTTGAGTCGTGCAGAAGTGTTTTCCCGCCGGATGGACGCCAACAAGCCTTGCTAGTTGCAAATCGTGCTTTAGAAGGTTTTGGACACTGCTGGGGCCCAGGAGGGACCAGGAGATCGCAAATTGGACCTGAAGAGAGAGGGGACGTCGTGCAAGACAAAGAGCCCTCAATGAAGCAGGTAGCTCCCGGAGAAGTGCCAGAAACAGGCACTACGATGATGCGTGAAACGGTGCTCGCCGAAGTTGCTTAAAGGAGTCCCATGTCGCCGGAGACCAACTTAGAAAGTCGTGCAATGCAGGTTAGAGTGCCGTGGACCCAGGCTTGGCTGTGCACAAAGGATTTCCGCCAGACGTGCACAGGGGCCGGAGTAGCTGCAAAGTCGCGGTTCCCAGCAATGCAGCCCAGCGAGGTGAGGCAAGGACTTACCTCCACCAAACTTGGACTGAAGAGTCACTGGACTGTGGGGGTCACTTGGACAGAGCCGCTGGATTCAAGGGACCTCGCTCGTCGTGCTGAGAGGAGACCCAAGGGACCGGTAATGCAGCTTTTTGGTGCCTGCGGTTGTAGGGGGAAGATTCCGTCGACCCACGGGAGATTTCTTCGGAGCTTCTGGTGCAGAGAGGAGGCAGACTACCCCCACAGCATGCACAAGCAGGAAAACAGTCGAGAAGGCGGCAGGATCAGCGTTACAGAGTTGCAGTAGTCGTCTTTGCTACTATGTTGCAGGTTTGCAGGCTTCCAGCGCGGTCAGCAGTCGATTCCTTGGCAGAAGGTGAAGAGAGAGATGCAGAGGAACTCGGATGAGCTCTTGCATTCGTTATCTAAAGTTTCCCCAGAGACAGAGACCCTAAATATCCAGAAAAGAGGGTTTGGCTACCTAGGAGAGAGGATAGGCTAGCAACACCTGAAGGAGCCTATCACAAGGAGTCTCTGACGTCACCTGGTGGCACTGGCCACTCAGAGCAGTCCAGTGTGCCAGCAGCACCTCTGTTTCCAAGATGGCAGAGGTCTGGAGCACACTGGAGGAGCTCTGGACACCTCCCAGGGGAGGTGCAGGTCAGGGGAGTGGTCACTCCCCTTTCCTTTGTCCAGTTTCGCGCCAGAGCAGGGCTAAGGGGTCCCCTGAACCGGTGTAGACTGGCTTATGCAGAATTGGGCACCTCTGTGCCCAACAAAGCATTTCCAGAGGCTGGGGGAGGCTACTCCTCCCCTGCCTTCACACCATTTTCCAAAGGGAGAGGGTGTCACACCCTCTCTCAGAGGAAGTTCTTTGTTCTGCCATCCTGGGCCAGGCCTGGCTGGACCCCAGGAGGGCAGATGCCTGTCTGAGGGGTTGGCAGCAGCAGCAGCTGCAGTGAAACCCCAGGAAGGGCAGTTTGGCAGTACCAGGGTCTGTGCTACAGACCACTGGGATCATGGGATTGTGCCAACTATGCCAGGATGGCATAGAGGGGGCAATTCCATGATCATAGACATGTTACATGGCCATATTCGGAGTTACCATTGTGAAGCTACATATAGGTAGTGACCTATATGTAGTGCACGCGTGTAATGGTGTCCCCGCACTCACAACGTTCAGGGAATTGGCTCTGAACAATGTGGGGGCACCTTGGCTAGTGCCAGGGTGCCCTCACACTAAGTAACTTTGCACCTAACCTTTACCAGGTAAAGGTTAGACATATAGGTGACTTATAAGTTACTTAAGTGCAGTGTAAAATGGCTGTGAAATAACGTGGACGTTATTTCACTCAGGCTGCAGTGGCAGGCCTGTGTAAGAATTGTCAGAGCTCCCTATGGGTGGCAAAAGAAATGCTGCAGCCCATAGGGATCTCCTGGAACCCCAATACCCTGGGTACCTCAGTACCATATACTAGGGAATTATAAGGGTGTTCCAGTAAGCCAATGTAAATTGGTAAAAATGGTCACTAGCCTGTTAGTGACAATTTGAAATAAATGAGAGAGCATAACCACTGAGGTTCTGGTTAGCAGAGCCTCAGTGAGACAGTTAGGCACCACACAGGGAACACATACATATAGGCCACCAACTTATGAGCACTGGGGCCCTGACTAGCAGGGTCCCAGTGACACATAACAAACATACTGAAAACATAGGGTTTTCACTATGAGCACTGGGCCCTGGCTAGCAGGATCCCAGTGAGACAGTAAAAACACCCTGACATACACTCACAAACAGGCCAAAAGTGGGGGTAACAAGGCTAGAAAGAGGCTACTTTCTCACAAATGGGGAAACATAGGGATAGGGGCAACACAAACCATATACTCCAAAAGTGGAATGCGAACCACAAATGGACCCCAAACCTATGTGACCTTGTAGAGGGTCGCTGGGACTATTAGAAAATAGTGAGAGTTAGAAAAATAACCCTCCCCAAGACCCTGAAAAGTGAGTGCAAAGTGCACTAAAGTTCCCCTAAGGACAAAGAAGTCGTGTTAGAGGAATAATGCAGGAAATACACAAACCAACAATGCAACAACTGTGGATTTCCAATCTAGGGTACCTGTGGAACAAGGGGACCAAGTCCAAAAGTCACAAGCAAGTCGGACATGGGCAGATGCCCAGGAAATGCCAGCTGCGGGTGCAAAGAAGCTTCTACTGGACAGAAGAAGCTGAGGTTTCTGCAGGAACGAAAAGGGCTAGAGACTTTCCCTTTGGTGGACGGATCCGCCTCGCCGTGGAGAGTCGTGCAGAAGTGTTTTCACGCCAAAAGAATGCCAACAAGCCTTGCTAGCTGCACATCGTGCGGTAAGCGTTTTTGGACGCTGCTGGGGCCCAGGAGGGACCAGGAGGTCGCAAATTGGACCAGCAGAGAGACGGGACGTCGAGCAAGACAAGGAGCCCTCTCTGAAGCAGGTAGCACCTGGAGAAGTGCCAGAAACAGGCACTAGGAGGATGCGTGAAATGGTGCTCACCCGAAGTCGCACAAAGGAGTCCCACGTCGCCGGAGACCAACTTAGAAAGTCGTGCAATGCAGGTTAGAGTGCCGTGGACCCAGGCTGGACTGTGCACAAAGGATTTCCGCCGGAAGTGCACAGAGGCCGGAGTAGCTGCAAAATTCGCAGTTCCCAGCAATGCAGCCCAGCGAGGTGAGGCAAGGACTTACCTCCACCAAACTTGGACTGAAGAGTCACTGGACTGTGGGGGTCACTTGGACAGAGTCGCTGGATTCGAGGGACCTCGCTCGTCGTGCTGAGAGGAGACCCAAGGGACCGGTAATGCAGCTTTTTGGTGCCTGCGGTTGCAGGGGGAAGATTCCGTCGACCCACGGGAGATTTCTTCGGAGCTTCTGGTGCAGAGAGGAGGCAGACTACCCCCACAGCATGCACAAGCAGGAAAACAGTCGAGAAGGCGGCAGGATCAGCGTTACAGAGTTGCAGTAGTCGTCTTTGCTACTATGTTGCAGGTTTGCAGGCTTCCAGCGCGGTCAGCAGTCGATTCCTTGGCAGAAGGTGAAGAGAGAGATGCAGAGGAACTCGGATGAGCTCTTGCATTCGTTATCTGAAGTTTCCCCAGAGACAGAGACCCTAAATAGCCTGAAAAGAGGGTTTGGCTACTTAGGTGAGAGGATAGGCTAGCAACACCTGAAGGAGCCTATCACAAGGAGTCTCTGACGTCACCTGGTGGCACTGGCCACTCAGAGCAGTCCAGTGTGCCAGCAGCACCTCTGTTTCCAAGATGGCAGAGGTCTGGAGCACACTGGAGGAGCTCTGGACACCTCCCAGGGGAGGTGCAGGTCAGGGGAGTGGTCACTCCCCTTTCCTTTATCCAGTTTCGCGCCAGAGCAGGGGATAAGGGGTCCCTGAAACGGTGTAGACTGGCTTATGCAGAATTGGGCACATCTGTGCCCAAGAAAGCATTTACAGAGGCTGGTGGAGGCTACCCCTCCCCTGCCTTCACACCATTTTCCAAAGGGAGAGGGTGTAACACCCTCTCTCAGAGGAAGTCCTTTGTTCTGCCATCCTGGGACAAGCCTGGCTTGACCCCAGGAGGGCAGATGCCTGTCTGAGGGGTTGGCAGCAGCAGCAGATGCAGTGAAACCCCGGGAAAGGCAGTTTGGCAGTAACCGGGTCTGTGCTAGAGACCACTGGGATCATCGAATTGTGCCAACAATGCCAGGATGGCATAGAGGGGGCAATTCCATGATCTTAGACATGTTACATGGCCATATTCGGAGTTACCATTGTGAAGCTACATATAGGTATTGACCTATATGTAGTGCACGCGTGAAATGGTGTCCCCGCACTCACAAAGTTCAGGGAATTGGCTCTGAACAATGTGGGGGCACCTTGGCTAGTGCCAGGGTGCCCTCACACTAAGTAACTTTGCACCTAACCTTTACCAGGTAAAGGTTAGACATATAGGTGACTTATAAGTTACTTAAGTGCAGTGTAAAATGGCTGTGAAATAACGTGGACGTTATTTCACTCAGGCTGCAGTGGCAGGCCTGTGTAAGAATTGTCAGAGCTCCCTATGGGTGGCAAAAGAAATGCTGCAGCCCATAGGGATCTCCTGGAACCCCAATACCCTGGGTACCTCAGTACCCAATACTAGGGAATTATAAGGGTGTTCCAGTAAGCCAATGTAAATTGGTAAAATTGGTCACTAGCCTGTTAGTGACAATTTAGAAAGAAATGAGAGAGCATAACCACTGAGGTTCTGATTAGCAGAGCCTCAGTGAGACAGTTAGTCACTACACAGGTAACACATTCAGGCACACTTATGAGCACTGGGGCCCTGGTGAACAGGGTCCCAGTGACACATACAACTAAAACAACATATATACAGTGAAAAATGGGGGTAACATGCCAGGCAAGATGGTACTTTCCTACAGAGGGTCTAAGACAGCAAGCTGTCAAACAGGCTAATGGGGATGTCAGTGACTCTCACAGAGTTTACTGGGAGGACAACCTCTTGTACACTGAGCATAGGGATCCTAAACCTGGAGCTGCCAGGAGATTAGTGATTCCTCAGGAGTACAGAAAGTTCCTCCTAACTCTTGCCCACGACATTCCCCTAGCTGGGCATCTGGGACAAATGAAAACTTGGGACAGACTTGTTCCCTTGTTTCATTGGCCTAGGATGTCTGAGGACACAAAAGATTTTTGTAAGTCCTGTGAAACCTGTCAAGCCAGTGGCAAGACAGGTGGCACCCCAAAGGCACCCCTTATTCCACTGCCTGTGGATGGGGTTCCCTTTGAAAGGGTAGGGGTTGACATAGTTGGCCCCCTTGACCCTCCTACTGCTTCAGGCAATAGATTCATCTTGGTGGTAGTGGACCATGCCACAAGATACCCTGAAGCTATTCCTTTAAGGACCACTACAGCACCTGCAGTGGCAAAGGCCCTCCTGGGAATATTTTCCAGGGTGGGCTTCCCAAAGGAAGTGGTATCAGACAGGGGAAGCAATTTCATGTCTGCATACTTGAAGGCCATGTGGAAGGAGTGTGGTGTAACGTACAAGTTCACAACACCCTATCATCCACAAACAAATGGACTGGTGGAGAGATTTAATAAAACTATCAAAGGCATGATTATGGGTCTCCCTGAAAAACTCCGCAGGAGATGGGATATCCTTCTACCATGCCTCCTTTTTGCCTACAGGGAGGTACCCCAGAAAGGAGTGGGCTTCAGCCCCTTTGAACTTATTTTTGGACACCCTGTTAGGGGTCCACTCACACTTGTAAAGGAGGGTTGGGAACAACCTTTAAAAGCTCCTAAGCAGGATATTGTGGATTATGTACTTGGCCTCAGATCAAGGATGGCTGAGTACATGAAAAAGGCCGGCAAAAACCTTCAGGCCAGCCAAGAGCTCCAGAAGCAATGGCATGATCAGAAGGCTGTTTTGGTTCAGTACCACCTAGGGCAGAAAGTGTGGGTCTTAGAACCTGTGGCCCCAAGAGCACTCCAAGATAAATGGAGTGGACCCCACACAATTGTTGAGAAAAAGGGTGAAGTCACCTATTTAGTTGACTTAGGCACTGCAAGGAGTCCCCTTAGGGTACTCCATGTAAACCGCCTGAAACCCTACTATGACAGGGCTGATCTCACCCTGCTCATGGCAACTGATGAGGGACAGGAAGAAGACAGTGATCCTCTGCCTGATCTCTTCTCTTCCACAGAACAAGATGCTCTTGTGGAAGGTGTAGTTTTGGCTGATTGTCTTACTGCTGAGCAGAAAGACCATTGCATAAATCTCCTAGATCAATTCTCTGAACACTTCTCTACTGTGCCAGGTACCACTTCTTGGTGTGAGCACACTATAGATACTGGAGACAGTTTACCTGTCAAAAGTAAGATCTATAGGCAGCCTGACCATGTCAGGGACTGCATAAAGCAAGAGGTCCAGAAAATGTTAGAACTAGGAGTGGTTGAGCACTCTGAAAGTCCATGGGCTTCTCCTGTGGTACTTGTACCAAAACCCCATTCCAAAGATGGAAAGAAGGAAATGCGTTTTTTTGTAGACTATAGAGGTCTCAACTTGATAACCAAAACTGATGCTAACCCTATACCCAGGGCAGATGAGCTCATAGATACACTGGCATCTGCCAAGTATCTAAGCACTTTTGATTTGACTGCAGGGTATTGGCAGATCAAATTGTCAGAAGATGCTAAACCTAAAACTGCATTTTTAACCATTGGAGGACATTACCAGTTTACTGTAATGCCTTTTGGTTTGAAAAATGCACCTGCCACTTTTCAAAGGTTGGTGAACACAGTCCTGCAAGGGCTGGAAGCTTTCAGTGCAGCATATTTGGACGATATAGCTGTATTTAGCTCCAGCTGGGATGATCACCTGGTCCACCTATGGAAAGTTTTGGAGGCCCTGCAAAAGGCAGGCTTCACTATCAAGGCTTCAAAGTGCCAGATAGGGCAGGGTAAGGTGGTTTATCTGGGACACCTTGTTGGTGGGGAACAGATTGCACCACTACAGGGGAAAATCCAAACAATTATTGATTGGGTTCCCCCTACCACTCAGACTCAGGTGAGAGCCTTCCTAGGCCTCACTGGGTATTACAGGAGTTTCATTAAGAACTATGGCTCCATTGCAGCCCCTCTTAATGACCTCACATCCATGAAAATGCCTAAAAAGGTATTATGGACAGCAAACTGTCAGAAAGCTTTTGAGGAGCTGAAGCAGGCCATGTGCTCTGCACCTGTCCTGAAAAGCCCTTGTTACTCTAAAAAATTCTATGTCCAAACTGATGCATCTGAATTAGGAGTAGGGGCAGTCCTATCACAACTTAATTCTGAGGGCCAGGATCAACCTGTTGCTTTTATTAGTAGGAGGTTGACCCCTAGAGAAAAGCGTTGGTCTGCCATAGAGAGGGAGGCCTTTGCTGTGGTCTGGGCTCTGAAGAAGTTGAGGCCATACTTGTTTGGCACTCACTTCATTGTTCAGACAGACCACAAACCTCTACTTTGGCTAAAACAAATGAAAGGTGAAAATCCTAAATCGTTGAGGTGGTCCATATCCCTACAGGGAATGGACTATACAGTGGAACATAGACCTGGGAGTAGCCACTCCAATGCAGATGGACTCTCCAGATATTTCCACTTAGACAATGAAGACTCATCAGGTCATGGCTAGTCTTATTGTCCTTCGTTTGGGGGGGGGGTTGTGTAGGAAAGTACCATCTTGCCTGGCATGTTACCCCCATTTTTCACTGTATATATGTTGTTTTAGTTGTATGTGTCACTGGGACCCTGTTCACCAGGGCCCCAGTGCTCATAAGTGTGCCTGAATGTGTTACCTGTGTAGTGACTAACTGTCTCACTGAGGCTCTGCTAATCAGAACCTCAGTGGTTATGCTCTCTCATTTCTTTCCAAATTGTCACTAACAGGCTAGTGACCAATTTTACCAATTTACATTGGCTTACTGGAACACCCTTATAATTCCCTAGTATATGGTACTGAGGTACCCAGGGTATTGGGGTTCCAGGAGATCCCTGTGGGCTGCAGCATTTCTTTTGCCACCCATAGGGAGCTCTGACAATTCTTACACAGGCCTGCCACTGCAGCCTGAGTGAAATAACGTCCACGTTATTTCACAGCCATTTTACACTGCAGTTAAGTAACTTATAAGTCACATATATGTCTACCCTTTACCTGGTAAAGGTTAGGTGCAAAGTTACTTAGTGTGAGGGCACCCTGGCACTAGCCAAGGTGCCCCCACATTGTTCAGGGCCAATTCCCCGGACTTTGTGAGTGCGGGGACACCATTACACGCGTGCACTACATATGGGTCACTACCTATATGTAGCTTCACAATGGTAACTCCGAATATGGCCATGTAACATGTCTATGATCATGGAATTGCCCCCTCTATGCCATCCTGGCATAGTTGGTGTGAGAAGGTAGCCTCTTTCTAGCCTTGTTACCCCCACTTTTGGCCTGTTTGTGAGTGTATGTCAGGATGTTTGTCACTGTTTTCACTGTCTCACTGGGATCCTGATAGCCAGGCCTCAGTGCTCATAGTGAAAACACTATGTTTTCAGTATGGTTGTTATGTGTCACTGGGATCCTGCTGGTCAGGACCCCAGTGCTCATAGGTTTGTGGCCTATATGTATGTGTCACTGGGACCCTGTCACACAGGGCCCCAGTGCTCATAGGTGTGCATGTATATGTTCCCTGTGTGGTGCCTAACTGTCTCACTGAGGCTCTGCTAACCAGAACCTCAGTGGTTATGCTCTCTCATTACTTTCAAATTGTCACTAACAGGCTAGTGACCATTTTTACCAATTTACATTGGCTTACTGGTACACCCTTATAATTCCCTAGTATATGGTACTGAGGTACCCAGGGTATTGGGGTTCCAGGAGATCCCTATGGGCTGCAGCATTTCTTTTGCCACCCATAGGGAGCTCTGACAATTCTTACACAGGCCTGCCACTGCAGCCTGAGTGAAATAACGTCCACGTTATTTCACAGCCATTTTACACTGCACTTAAGTAACTTATAAGTCACCTATATGTCTAACCTTTACCTGGTAAAGGTTAGGTGCAAAGTTACTTAGTGTGAGGGCACCCTGGCACTAGCCAAGGTGCCCCCACATTGTTCAGAGCCAATTCCCTGAACTTTGTGAGTGCGGGGACACCATTACACGCGTGCACTACATATAGGTCACTACCTATATGTAGCTTCACCATGGTAACTCCGAATATGGCCATGTAACATGTCTATGATCATGGAATTGCCCCCTCTATGCCATCCTGGCATTATTGGTACAATTCCATGATCCCAGTGGTCTGTAGCACAGACCCTGGTACTGCCAAACTGCCCTTCCTGGGGTTTCACTGCAGCTGCTGCTGCTGCCAACCCCTCAGACAGGCATCTGCCCTCCTGCGGTCCAGCCAGGCCTGGCCCAGGATGGCAGAACAAAGAACTTCCTCTGAGAGAGGGTGTGACACCCTCTCCCTTTGGAAAATGGTGTGAAGGCAGGGGAGGAGTAGCCTCCCCCAGCCTCTGGAAATGCTTTGTCGGGCACAGAGGTGCCCAATTCTGCATAAGCCAGTCTACACCGGTTCAGGGACCCCTTAGCCCCTGCTCTGGCGCGAAACTGGACAAAGGAAAGGGGAGTGACCACTCCCCTGACTTGCAGCTCCCCTGGGAGGTGTCCAGAGCTCCTCCAGTGTGCTCCAGACCTCTGCCATCTTGGAAACAGAGGTGCTGCTGGCACACTGGACTGCTCTGAGTGGCCAGTGCCACCAGGTGACGTCAGAGACTCCTGCTGATAGGCTCCTTCAGGTGTTAGTAGCCTTTCCTCTCTCCTAGGTAGCCAAACCCTCTTTTCTGGCTATTTAGGGTCTCTGTCTCTGGGGAAACTTTAGATAACGAATGCATGAGCTCAGCCGAGATCCTCTGCATCTCTCTCTTCACCTTCTGATAAGGAAACGACCGCTGACCGCGCTGGAAGCCTGCAAACCTGCAACATAGTAGCAAAGACGACTACTGCAACTCTGTAACGCTGATCCTGCCGCCTTCTCGACTGTTTTCCTGCTTGTGCATGCTGTGGGGGTAGCCTGCCTCCTCTCTGCACCAGAAGCTCCGAAGAAATCTCCCGTGGGTCGACGGAATCTTCCCCCTGCAACCGCAGGCACCAAAAAGCTGCATTACCGGTCCCTTGGGTCTCCTCTCAGCACGACGAGCGAGGTCCCTCGAATCCAGCGATGCTGTCCTAGTGACCCCCACATCCCAGTGACTCTTCAGCCCAAGTTTGGTGGAGGTAAGTCCTTGCCTCACCTCGCTGGGCTGCATTGCTGGGAACCGCGACTTTGCAGCTACTCCGGCCCCTGTGCACTTCCGGCGGAAATCCTTCGTGCACAGCCAAGCCTGGGTCCACGGCACTCTAACCTGCATTGCACGACTTTCTAAGTTGGTCTCCGGCGACGTGGGACTCCTTTGTGCAACTTCGGCGAGCACCGTTTCACGCATCCTCGTAGTGCCTGTTTCTGGCACTTCTCCGGGTGCTACCTGCTTCAGTGAGGGCTCTTTGTCTTGCTCGACGTCATTTCTCTCTGCAGGTCCAATTTGCGACCTCCTGGTCCCTCCTGGGCCCCAGCAGCGTCCAAAAACGCCAAATGCACGATTTGCGTGTAGCAAGGCTTGTTGGCGTCCTTCTGGCGGGAAAACACTTCTGCACGACTCCCCAAGGCAAGAGGGATCCGTCCACGAAAGGGGAAGTCTCTAGCCCTTTTCGTTCCTGCAGAAACCTTAGCGTCTTCTGTCCAGTCGAAGCTTCTTTGCACCCGCAGCTGGCATTTCCTGGGCATCTGCCCATCTCCGACTTGCTTGTGACTTTTGGACTTGGTCCCCTTGTTCCACAGGTACCCTAGATTGGAAATCCACAGTTGTTGCATTGCTGGTTTGTGTCTTTCCTGCATTATTCCTCTAACACGACTATTTTGTCCTTAGGGGAACTTTAGTGCACTTTGCACTCACTTTTCAGGGTCTAGGGGAGGGTTATTTTTCTAACTCTCACTATTTTCTAATAGTCCCAGCGACCCTCTACAAGGTCACATAGGTTTGGGGTCCATTCGTGGTTCGCATTCCACTTCTGGAGTATATGGTTTGTGTTGCCCCTATCCCTATGTTTCCCCATTGCATCCTATTGTAACTATACATTGTTTGCACTGTTTTCTAAGACTATACTGCATATTTTTGCTATTGTGTATATATATCTTGTGTATATTTCCTATCCTCTCACTGAGGGTACACTCTAAGATACTTTGGCATATTGTCATAAAAATAAAGTACCTTTATTTTTAGTATAACTGTGTATTGGGTTTTCTTATGATATTGTGCATATGACACTAAGTGGTACTGTAGTAGCTTCACACGTCTCCTAGTTCAGCCTAAGCTGCTCTGCTAAGCTACCATTATCTATCAGCCTAAGCTGCTAGACACCCTATACACTAATAAGGGATAACTGGGCCTGGTGCAAGGTGCAAGTACCCCTTGGTACTCACTACAAGCCAGTCCAGCCTCCTACATTGGTTGTGCAGTGGTGGGATAAGTGCTTGAGACTACTTACCACTCTTGTCATTGTACTTTTCATAAGAGAAAAATATACAAAACAAGGTCAGTGTATATACACATAGCCAAAAAGTTTTGCATTTCATCTTTTCACTCTTTTCTAAGTGCTGAAAAGTACTTCTAAACTTTCAAAAAGTTCTTAAAAGTTTAAAAAGTTTTTTTTTTCTGTCTTTCCAAAAAGTTCTGGAAACTTTTTTCTCTTTTTCTATCACTTTAACTCTCTCAAAAAAATGTCTGGCACAGGTAAAAATGTTGAACTGTCCAAACTTGCATATGATCACCTTAGCTGGAAAGGAGCAAGGAGTCTCTGCATAGAGAGAGGTTTGAGTGTAGGGAAGAATCCTTCCTTGGAACTGTTAATTAATATGCTTAGAGTACAGGATAAGGCCATAAGTGCCCAATCTGGTGAAAAAGTAGCTAATGGTTCTCAATCTGATCCAGGGACTCCCCCAGGAAAAGGTTCAGGAAAGAAACTTCTCAGCCTGCCCATTACTAGACAGTCTAGCATAGTTGGTACAGAGGTTGAATCACACCATACTGATGGTGTGCTCTCACATTATACTGGTAGCCAAGCTGTTAGGGTGCCCTCTGTAAGGGACAGGTCTCCTTCTGTTCATTCCCATCATACCTCTGTATCTAGAAATGTCCCTCCCACCCACCCTGATGACAGATTGTTAGAAAGGGAGCTCAATAGATTGAGAGTGGAACAAACCAGACTGAAGCTCAAGAAGCAACAGCTGGATTTGGATAGACAGTCTTTAGAATTAGAGAAGGAAAGACAGAAGTTGGGTTTAGATACCCATGGTGGCAGCAGCAGTATTCCCCATAGTCATACTGCAAAAGAGCATGATTCCAGGAATCTGCACAAGATAGTTCCCCCTTATAAGGAGGGGGATGACATTAACAAGTGGTTTGCTGCACTTGAGAGGGCCTGTGCTGTACAGGATGTCCCTCAAAAACAGTGGGCTGCTATCCTATGGCTATCATTTAGTGGAAAAGGTAGGGATAGGCTCCTTACTGTAAAAGAAAATGATGCTAATAATTTCCAAGTTCTTAAGAATGCACTCCTGGATGGTTATGGCTTAACCACTGAACAGTACAGGATAAAGTTCAGAGAGACCAAAAAGGAGTCTTCACAAGACTGGGTTGATTTCATTGACCATTCAGTGAAGGCCTTGGAGGGGTGGTTACATGGCAGTAAAGTTACTGATTATGAAAGCCTGTATAACACAATCCTGAGAGAGCATATACTTAATAATTGTGTGTCTGATTTGTTGCACCAGTACCTGGTAGACTCTGATCTGACCTCTCCCCAAGAATTGGGAAAGAAGGCAGACAAATGGGTCAGAACAAGGGTGAACAGAAAAGTTCATACAGGGGGTGACAAAGATGGCAATAAGAAGAAAGATGGTGAAAAATCTCAAGATAAGCATGGGGATAAGGGTAAAACCAAAGATCCCACTTCAAATCTTAAACACTCTTCAGAGGGTGGGGATAAAACAAATTCTTCCTCTTCTTCCCAACCTGCACACATTAAAAAGCCTTGGTGCTTTGTGTGTAAAAATAGAGGCCATAGGCCAGGGGATAAGTCCTGTCCAGGTAAACCCCCTGAGCCTACCACCACTAATACATCAAGCTCTAGTGCCCCTAGCAGTAGTGGTACTAGTGGTGGGACTGCTGGCAACAGTCAAGCAAAGGGTGTAGTTGGGTTCACTTATGGGTCCATAGTGGAAACTGATGTAATCAGTCCCAAGACAGTATCTGTCACACCTAGTGGCATTGGCCTTGCCACACTGGCTGCTTGTCCCCTTACAATGGATAAGTACAGGCAGACAGTTTCAATAAATGGTGTTGAGGCCTTGGCCTACAGGGACACAGGTGCCAGTTTCACTTTGGTGACTGACAACCTAGTGCACCCTGATCAACACATCATTGGACAACAGTATAAAATTATTGATGTCCATAACTCCACTAAGTTTCTTCCCTTAGCTATAATTCAGTTTAGTTGGGGTGGAGTTACTGGCCCTAAGCAGGTGGTGGTATCACCTAGCTTACCTGTAGACTGTCTCTTAGGTAATGACCTAGAGGCCTCAGGTTGGGCTGATGTAGAGTTTTATGCCCATGCAGCCATGCTGGGCATCCCTGAGGAATTGTTCCCTCTCATTTCAAGTGAAATGAAAAAGCAAAAGAGAGAAGGCCTGAAAACTCAGGATCCCTCTCCATCAACAGGTAAAAAGGGTATCACAGTATCCCCTAACCACCCTACCATTCAGGATACTATTCCTGTGGTGGGAGAAACCTCTCCTGGGGTGGCACCTGTTCCAAGGGAATCATCAGCTGGCATAGCTGGACTCCCTGAGGTAGAAGTACCTCTCTGTGGGATAACTAACATTGGTGACAAAAAGAGCACCATTTTAGTTAACATGGAGCATCCCTCCAACCCTCCCAGAGAAACTTTAGTGCAGAAACCCTGTACTGCCTCACAACACTTAGGACAGCATCCCTGCCCTAGTGTGGAGCTCATAGGACAGCATCCCTGCCCTGCTCCAACTCAAGAGAAACAGCATCCCTGTTCTCTCATCCAGCCAAATGGACAAAGTTTTTGTCCAGCTATGGCTTTACTGAGACAGCATCCCTGTCTGGCATTTCCATCATTACAAATAGGTTCTGTGGATAATTCCCACTGCTCTAAACTAAAACTTACTGATAGAAACTCTGAAAATACATCTTCACATTGTTGGTTAGCTAAAAAACTTCAAACAGGGTGGTTTACATCCCCACAGGGAAGTAACCATATAGTGGATGATAAAGGGAGTAACCAGTCTATTGCAGAGCTACTCTCTACTTATCACCACTTAGACAATAAAGTCTCAACTGGCCAAGGTTAGCCTTATTGTCCTTCGTTTGGGGGGGGGTTGTGTGAGAAGGTAGCCTCTTTCTAGCCTTGTTACCCCCACTTTTGGCCTGTTTGTGAGTGTATGTCAGGATGTTTGTCACTGTTTTCACTGTCTCACTGGGATCCTGATAGCCAGGCCTCAGTGCTCATAGTGAAAACACTATGTTTTCAGTATGGTTGTTATGTGTCACTGGGATCCTGCTGGTCAGGACCCCAGTGCTCATAGGTTTGTGGCCTATATGTATGTGTCACTGGGACCCTGTCACACAGGGCCCCAGTGCTCATAGGTGTGCATGTATATGTTCCCTGTGTGGTGCCTAACTGTCTCACTGAGGCTCTGCTAACCAGAACCTCAGTGGTTATGCTCTCTCATTACTTTCAAATTGTCACTAACAGGCTAGTGACAATTTTTACCAATTTACATTGGCTTACTGGTACACCCTTATAATTCCCTAGTATATGGTACTGAGGTACCCAGGGTATTGGGGTTCCAGGAGATCCCTATGGGCTGCAGCATTTCTTTTGCCACCCATAGGGAGCTCTGACAATTCTTACACAGGCCTGCCACTGCAGCCTGAGTGAAATAACGTCCACGTTATTTCACAGCCATTTTACACTGCACTTAAGTAACTTATAAGTCACCTATATGTCTAACCTTTACCTGGTAAAGGTTAGGTGCAAAGTTACTTAGTGTGAGGGCACCCTGGCACTAGCCAAGGTGCCCCCACATTGTTCAGAGCCAATTCCCTGAACTTTGTGAGTGCGGGGACACCATTACACGCGTGCACTACATATAGGTCACTACCTATATGTAGCTTCACCATGGTAACTTCGAATATGGCCATGTAACATGTCTATGATCATGGAATTGCCCCCTCTATGCCATCCTGGCATTATTGGTACAATTCCATGATCCCAGTGGTCTGTAGCACAGACCCTGGTACTGCCAAACTGCCCTTCCTGGGGTTTCACTGCAGCTGCTGCTGCTGCCAACCCCTCAGACAGGCATCTGCCCTCCTGGGGTCCAGCCAGGCCTGGCCCAGGATGGCAGAACAAAGAACTTCCTCTGAGAGAGGGTGTGACACCCTCTCCCTTTGGAAAATGGTGTGAAGGCAGGGGAGGAGTAGCCTCCCCCAGCCTCTGGAAATGCTTTGTTGGGCACAGAGGTGCCCAATTCTGCATAAGCCAGTCTACACTGGTTCAGGGGACCCCTTAGCCCTGCTCTGGCGCGAAACTGGACAAAGGAAAGGGGAGTGACCACTCCCCTGACCTGCACCTCCCCTGGGAGTTGTCCAGAGCTCCTCCAGTGTGCTCCAGACCTCTGCCATCTTGGAAACAGAGGTGCTGCTGGCACACTGGACTGCTCTGAGTGGCCAGTGCCACCAGGTGACGTCAGAGACTCCTTCTGATAGGCTCCTTCAGGTGTTAGTAGCCTATCCTCTCTCCTAGGTAGCCAAACCCTCTTTTCTGGCTATTTAGGGTCTCTGTCTCTGGGGAAACTTTAGATAACGAATGCATGAGCTCAGCCGAGTTCCTCTGCATCTCTCTCTTCACCTTCTGATAAGGAATCGACTGCTGACCGCGCTGGAAGCCTGCAAACCTGCAACATAGTAGCAAAGACGACTACTGCAACTCTGTAACGCTGATCCTGCCGCCTTCTCGACTGTTTTCCTGCTTGTGCATGCTGTGGGGGTAGTCTGCCTCCTCTCTGCACCAGAAGCTCCGAAGAAATCTCCCGTGGGTCGACGGAATCTTCCCCCTGCAACCGCAGGCACCAAAAAGCTGCATTACAAGTCCCTTGGGTCTCCTCTCAGCACGACGAGCGAGGTCCCTTGAATCCAGCGACTCTGTCCAAGTGACCCCCACAGTCCAGTGACTCTTCAGTCCAAGTTTGGTGGAGGTAAGTCCTTGCCTCACCTCGCTGGGCTGCATTGCTGGGAACCGCGACTTTGCAGCTACTCCGGCCCCAGTGCACTTCTGGCGGAAATCCTTTGTGCACAACCAAGCCTGGATCCACGGCACTCTAACCTGCATTGCACGACTTTCTAAGTTGGTCTCCGGCGACGTGGGACTCCTTTGTGCAACTTCGGCGAGCACCGTTTCACACATCCTTGTAGTGCCTGTTTCTGGCACTTCTCCGGGGGCTACCTGCTTCAGTGTGGACTCTTTGTCTTGCTCGACGTCCCCTCTCTCTTCAGGTCTAATTTGCGACCTCCTGGTCCCTCCTGGGCCCCAGCAGCGTCCAAAAACGCCAAACGCACGATTTGCAACTAGCAAGGCTTGTTGGCGTCTTTTCAGCAGGAAAACACTTCTGCACGACTCTCCAAAGCAAGTGGGATCCGTCCACCAAAGGAGAAGTCTCTAGCCATTTTTGTTCCTGCAGAAACCTCAGCTTCTTCTGTCCAGTAGAAGCTTCTTTGCACCCGCAGCTGGCATTTCCTGGGCATCTGCCCATCTCCGACTTGCTTGTGACTTTTGGACTTGGTCCCCTTGTTCCACAGGTACCCTAGATTGGAAATCCACAGTTGTTGCATTGCTGGTTGGTGTCTTTCCTGCATTATTCCTCTAACACGACTTCTTTGTCCTTAGGGGAACTTTAGTGCACTTTGCACTCACTTTTCAGGGTCTTGGGGAGGGTTATTTTTCTAACTCTCACTATTTTCTAATAGTCCCAGCGACCCTCTACAAGGTCACATAGGTTTGGGGTCCATTCGTGGTTCGCATTCCACTTTTGGAGTATATGGTTTGTGTTGCCCCTATTCCTATGTTTCCCCATTGCATCCTATTGTAACTATACATTGTTTGCACTGTTTTCCAAAACTATACTGCATATTTTTGCTATTGTGTATATATATCTTGTGTATATTTCCTGTCCTCTCACTGAGGGTACACTCTAAGATACTTTGGCATATTGTCATAAAAATAAAGTACCTTTATTTTTAGTATAACTGTGTATTGTGTTTTCTTATGATATTGTGCATATGACACTAAGTGGTACTGTAGTAGCTTCACACGTCTCCTAGTTCAGCCTAAGCTGCTCTGCTAAGCTACCATTATCTATCAGCCTAAGCTGCTAGACACCCTATACACTAATAAGGGATAACTGGGCCTGGTGCAAGGTGCAAGTACCCCTTGGTACTCACTACAAGCCAGTCCAGCCTCCTACATTGGTTGTGCAGTGGTGGGATAAGTGCTTGAGACTACTTACCACTCTTGTCATTGTACTTTTCATAAGAGAAAAATATACAAAACAAGGTCAGTGTATATACACATAGCCAAAAAGTTTTGCATTTCCTCTTTTCACTCTTTTCTAAGTGCTGAAAAGTACTTCTAACTTTCTAAAAAGTTCTAAAAAGTTTAAAAAGTTTTTTTCTCTGTCTCTCTAAAAGCTCTGACAAACTTTTTATCTTTTACTATCACTTTAACTCTCTCTAAAAATGTCTGGCACAGGCCAAAATGTTGATCTGTCCAAACTTGCATATGACAACCTTAGCTGGAAAAGAGCAAGGAGTCTCTGTATAGAGAGAGGTTTGAGTGTAGGGAAGAATCCTTCATTGGAACTGTTACTTAACATGCTTAGAGAACAGGATAAGGCCATAGGTGCCTCATCTGTTGAAAAAGTACCTAATAGTTCCCAATCTGATTCAGGGACTCCCCCAGGAAAAGATTCAGGAAAGAAACTTCCTAGCCTGCCCATTACTAGACAGTCTAGCATAGTTGGTAATGATGATGAGCCACACCATACAAATAGTGTTGTCTCACATCATAGCAAAAGCATTTATTCTCACCATATTGGTAGTAATGTTTCTGTTAACCAAGCTGTTAGGGTGGCTTCTGTAAGGGACAGGTCCCCTTCTGTTCATTCCCATCATACCTCTGTATCTAGGAATGTCCCTCCCACCAACCCTGATGACAGAATGTTAGAGAGGGAACTCAATAAGTTGAGGGTGGAACAAACCAGACTGAAGCTTAAAAAGCAACAGCTGGATTTGGATAGACAGTCTTTTGAACTAGAGAAGGAAAGACAGAAGTTGGGTTTAGAAACCCATGGTGGCAGCAGCAGTATTCCCCATAGTCATCCTGTTAAAGAACATGATTCCAGGAATCTGCACAAGATAGTTCCCCCTTATAAGGAGGGGGATGACATTAACAAGTGGTTTGCTGCACTTGAGAGGGCCTGTGTTGTACAGGATGTCCCTCAAAGACAGTGGGCTGCTATCCTATGGCTATCATTTAGTGGAAAAGGTAGGGATAGGCTCCTTACTGTGAAAGAAAATGATGCTAATAATTTCCAAGTTCTTAAGAATGCACTCCTGGATGGTTATGGCTTAACCACTGAACAGTACAGGATAAAGTTCAGAGAGACCAAAAAGGAGTCTTCACAAGACTGGGTTGATTTCATTGACCATTCAGTGAAGGCCTTGGAGGGGTGGTTACATGGCAGTAAAGTTACTGATTATGAAAGCCTGTATAACACAATCCTGAGAGAGCATATACTTAATAATTGTGTGTCTGATTTGTTGCACCAGTACCTGGTAGACTCTGATCTGACCTCTCCCCAAGAATTGGGAAAGAAGGCAGACAAATGGGTCAGAACAAGGGTGAACAGAAAAGTTCATACAGGGGGTGACAAAGATGGCAATAAGAAGAAAGATGGTGAAAAATCTCAAGATAAGCATGGGGATAAGGGTAAAACCAAAGATCCCACTTCAAATCTTAAACACTCTTCAGAGGGTGGGGATAAAACAAATTCTTCCTCTTCTTCCCAACCTGCACACATTAAAAAGCCTTGGTGCTTTGTGTGTAAAAACAGAGGCCATAGGCCAGGGGATAAGTCCTGTCCAGGTAAACCCCCTGAGCCTACCACCACTAATACATCAAGCTCTAGTGCCCCTAGCAGTAGTGGTACTAGTGGTGGGACTGCTGGCAACAGTCAAGTTAAGGGTGTAGTTGGGTTCACTTTTGGGTCCATAGTAGAAACTGGGGTTGTCAGTCCCAAGACAGTTTCTGTCACACCTAGTGGCATTGGCCTTGCCACACTGGCTGATTGTCCCCTTACAATGGATAAGTACAGGCAGACAGTTTCAATAAATGGTGTTGAGGCCTTGGCCTACAGGGACACAGGTGCCAGTATCACTTTGGTGACTGAAAACCTAGTGCATCCTGATCAACACATCATTGGACAACAGTATAAAATTATTGATGTCCATAACTCCACTAAGTTTCTCCCCTTAGCTATAATTCAGTTTAGTTGGGGTGGAGTTACTGGCCCTAAGCAGGTGGTGGTATCACCTAGCTTACCTGTAGACTGTCTCTTAGGTAATGACCTAGAGGCCTCAGGTTGGGCTGATGTAGAGTTGTATGCCCATGCAGCCATGCTGGGCATCCCTGAGGAATTGTTCCCTCTCATTTCTAGTGAAATGAAAAAGCAAAGGAGAGAAGGCCTGAAAACTCAGGATCCCTCTCCATCAACAGGTAAAAAGGGTATCACAGTATCCCCTAACCACCCTGCCATTCAGGATAGCATTCCTGTGGTGGGAGAAACCTCTCCTGGGGTGGCACCTGTTCCAAGGGAATCATCAGCTGGCAAAGCTGGACTCCCTGAGGTAGAAGTACCTCTCTGTGGGATAACTAACATTGGTGAGAAAAAGAGCACCATTTTAGTTAACATGGAGCATCCCTCCAACCCTCCCAGAGAAACTTTAGTGCAGAAACCCTGCACTGCCTCACAACACTTAGGACAGCATCCCTGCCCTAGTGTGGAGCTCATAGGACAGCATCCCTGCCCTGCTCCAACTAAAGAGAAACAGCATCCCTGTTCTCTCTTCCAGCCATATGGACAAAGTTTTTGCCCAGCTATGGCTTTATTGAGACAGCATCCCTGTCTGGCATTTCCATCATTACAAATAGGTTCAGTGGACAATTCCCACTGCTCTAAACTAAAACTTACTGATAGAAACTCTGAAAATACATCTTCACATTGTTGCTTAGCTAAAAAACTTCAAACAGGGTGGTTTACATCCCCACAGGGAAGTAACCATATAGTGGATGATAAAGGGAGTAACCAGTCTATTGCAGAGCTACTCTCTACTTATCACCACTTAGACAATAAAGTCTCAACTGGCCAAGGTTAGCCTTATTGTCCTTCGTTTGGGGGGGGGTTGTGTGAGAAAGTAGCCTCTTTCTAGCCTTGTTACCCCCACTTTTGGCCTGTTTGTGAGTGTATGTCAGGGTGTTTTCACTGTCTCACTGGGATCCTGCTAGCCAGGGCCCAGTGCTCATAGTGAAAACCCTATGTTTTCAGTATGTTTGTTATGTGTCACTGGGACCCTGCTAGTCAGGACCCCAGTGCTCATAAGTTTGTGGCCTATATGTATGTGTTCCCTGTGTGGTGCCTAACTGTCTCACTGAGGCTCTGCTAACCAGAACCTCAGTGGTTATGCTCTCTCATTTATTTCAAATTGTCACTAACAGGCTAGTGACCATTTTTACCAATTTACATTGGCTTACTGGAACACCCTTATAATTCCCTAGTATATGGTACTGAGGTACCCAGGGTATTGGGGTTCCAGGAGATCCCTATGGGCTGCAGCATTTCTTTTGCCACCCATAGGGAGCTCTGACAATTCTTACACAGGCCTGCCACTGCAGCCTGAGTGAAATAACGTCCACGTTATTTCACAGCCATTTTACACTGCACTTAAGTAACTTATAAGTCACCTATATGTCTAACCTTTACCTGGTAAAGGTTAGGTGCAAAGTTACTTAGTGTGAGGGCACCCTGGCACTAGCCAAGGTGCCCCCACATTGTTCAGAGCCAATTCCCTGAACTTTGTGAGTGCGGGGACACCATTACACGCGTGCACTACATATAGGTCACTACCTATATGTAGCTTCACAATGGTAACTCCGAATATGGCCATGTAACATGTCTATGATCATGGAATTGCCCCCTCTATGCCATCCTGGAATAGTTGGCACAATCCCATGATCCCAGTGGTCTGTAGCACAGACCCTGGTACTGCCAAACTGCCCTTCCTGGGGTTTCACTGCAGCTGCTGCTGCTGCCAACCCCTCAGACAGGCATCTGCCCTCCTGGGGTCCAGCCAGGCCTGGCCCAGGATGGCAGAACAAAGAACTTCCTCTGAGAGAGGGTGTGACACCCTCTCCCTTTGGAAAATGGTGTGAAGGCAGGGGAGGAGTAGCCTCCCCCAGCCTCTGGAAATGCTTTGTTGGGCACAGAGGTGCCCAATTCTGCATAAGCCAGTCTACACCGGTTCAGGGGACCCCTTAGCCCTGCTCTGGCGCGAAACTGGACAAAGGAAAGGGGAGTGACCACTCCCCTGACCTGCACCTCCCCTGGGAGTTGTCCAGAGCTCCTCCAGTGTGCTCCAGACCTCTGCCATCTTGGAAACAGAGGTGCTGCTGGCACACTGGACTGCTCTGAGTGGCCAGTGCCACCAGGTGACGTCAGAGACTCCTTCTGATAGGCTCCTTCAGGTGTTAGTAGCCTATCCTCTCTCCTAGGTAGCCAAACCCTCTTTTCTGGCTATTTAGGGTCTCTGTCTCTGGGGAAACTTTAGATAACGAATGCATGAGCTCAGCCGAGTTCCTCTGCATCTCTCTCTTCACCTTCTGATAAGGAATCGACTGCTGACCGCGCTGGAAGCCTGCAAACCTGCAACATAGTAGCAAAGACGACTACTGCAACTCTGTAACGCTGATCCTGCCGCCTTCTCGACTGTTTTCCTGCTTGTGCATGCTGTGGGGGTAGTCTGCCTCCTCTCTGCACCAGAAGCTCCGAAGAAATCTCCCGTGGGTCGACGGAATCTTCCCCCTGCAACCGCAGGCACCAAAAAGCTGCATTACAGGTCCCTTGGGTCTCCTCTCAGCACGACGAGCGAGGTCCCTTGAATCCAGCGACTCTGTCCAAGTGACCCCCACAGTCCAGTGACTCTTCAGTCCAAGTTTGGTGGAGGTAAGTCCTTGCCTCACCTCGCTGGGCTGCATTGCTGGGAACCGCGACTTTGCAGCTACTCCGGCCCCAGTGCACTTCTGGCGGAAATCCTTTGTGCACAGCCAAGCCTGGGTCCACGGCACTCTAACCTGCATTGCACGACTTTCTAAGTTGGTCTCCGGCGACGTGGGACTCCTTTGTGCAACTTCGGCAAGCACCGTTTCACGCATCCTTGTAGTGCCTGTTTCTGGCACTTCTCCGGGGGCTATCTGCTTCAGTGTGGACTCTTTGTCTTGCTCGACGTCCCCTCTCTCTTCAGGTCTAATTTGCGACCTCCTGGTCCCTCCTGGGCCCCAGCAGCGTCCAAAAACGCCAAACGCACGATTTGCGACTAGCAAGGCTTGTTGGCGTCTTTTCGGCGGGAAAACACTTCTGCACGACTCTCCAAAGCAAGTGGGATCCGTCCACCAAAGGGGAAGTCTCTAGCCCTTTTCGTTCCTGCAGAAACCTCAGCTTCTTCTGTCCAGTAGAAGCTTCTTTGCACCCGCAGCTGGCATTTCCTGGGCATCTGCCCATCTCCGACTTGCTTGTGACTTTTGGACTTGGTCCCCTTGTTCCACAGGTACCCTAGATTGGAAATCCACAGTTGTTGCATTGCTGGTTGGTGTCTTTCCTGCATTATTCCTCTAACACAACTTCTTTGTCCTTAGGGGAACTTTAGTGCACTTTGCACTCACTTTTCAGGGTCTTGGGGAGGGTTATTTTTCTAACTCTCACTATTTTCTAATAGTCCCAGCGACCCTCTACAAGGTCACATAGGTTTGGGGTCCATTCGTGGTTCGCATTCCACTTTTGGAGTATATGGTTTGTGTTGCCCCTATTCCTATGTTTCCCCATTGCATCCTATTGTAACTATACATTGTTTGCACTGTTTTCCAAAACTATACTGCATATTTTTGCTATTGTGTATATATATCTTGTGTATATTTCCTGTCCTCTCACTGAGGGTACACTCTAAGATACTTTGGCATATTGTCATAAAAATAAAGTACCTTTATTTTTAGTATAACTGTGTATTGTGTTTTCTTATGATATTGTGCATATGACACTAAGTGGTACTGTAGTAGCTTCACACGTCTCCTAGTTCAGCCTAAGCTGCTCTGCTAAGCTACCATTATCTATCAGCCTAAGCTGCTAGACACCCTATACACTAATAAGGGATAACTGGGCCTGGTGCAAGGTGCAAGTACCCCTTGGTACTCACTACAAGCCAGTCCAGCCTCCTACATTGGTTGTGCAGTGGTGGGATAAGTGCTTGAGACTACTTACCACTCTTGTCATTGTACTTTTCATAAGAGAAAAATATACAAAACAAGGTCAGTGTATATACACATAGCCAAAAAGTTTAGCATTTCCTCTTTTCACTCTTTTCTAAGTGCTGAAAAGTACTTCTAACTTTCTAAAAAGTTCTAAAAAGTTTAAAAAGTTTTTTTCTCTGTCTATCTAAAAGCTCTGACAAACTTTTTATCTTTTACTATCACTTTAACTCTCTCTAAAAATGTCTGGCACATGCCAAAATGTTGATCTGTCCAAACTTGCATATGACAACCTTAGCTGGAAAAGAGCAAGGAGTCTCTGTATAGAGAGAGGTTTGAGTGTAGGGAAGAATCCTTCATTGGAACTGTTACTTAACATGCTTAGAGAACAGGATAAGGCCATAGGTGCCTCATCTGTTGAAAAAGTACCTAATAGTTCCCAATCTGATTCAGGGACTCCCCCAGGAAAAGATTCAGGAAAGAAACTTCCTAGCCTGCCCATTACTAGACAGTCTAGCATAGTTGGTAATGATGATGAGCCACACCATACAAATAGTGTTGTCTCACATCATAGCAAAAGCATTTATTCTCACCATATTGGTAGTAATGTTTCTGTTAACCAAGCTGTTAGGGTGGCTTCTGTAAGGGACAGGTCCCCTTCTGTTCATTCCCATCATACCTCTGTATCTAGGAATGTCCCTCCCACCAACCCTGATGACAGAATGTTAGAGAGAGAACTCAATAAGTTGAGGGTGGAACAAACCAGACTGAAGCTTAAAAAGCAACAGCTGGATTTGGATAGACAGTCTTTTGAACTAGAGAAGGAAAGACAGAAGTTGGGTTTAGAAACCCATGGTGGCAGCAGCAGTATTCCCCATAGTCATCCTGTTAAAGAACATGATTCCAGGAATCTGCACAAGATAGTTCCCCCTTATAAGGAGGGGGATGACATTAACAAGTGGTTTGCTGCACTTGAGAGGGCCTGTGTTGTACAGGATGTCCCTCAAAGACAGTGGGCTGCTATCCTATGGCTATCATTTAGTGGAAAAGGTAGGGATAGGCTCCTTACTGTGAAAGAAAATGATGCTAATAATTTCCAAGTTCTTAAGAATGCACTCCTGGATGGTTATGGCTTAACCACTGAACAGTACAGGATAAAGTTCAGAGAGACCAAAAAGGAGTCTTCACAAGACTGGGTTGATTTCATTGACCATTCAGTGAAGGCCTTGGAGGGGTGGTTACATGGCAGTAAAGTTACTGATTATGAAAGCCTGTATAACACAATCCTGAGAGAGCATATACTTAATAATTGTGTGTCTGATTTGTTGCACCAGTACCTGGTAGACTCTGATCTGACCTCTCCCCAAGAATTGGGAAAGAAGGCAGACAAATGGGTCAGAACAAGGGTGAACAGAAAAGTTCATACAGGGGGTGACAAAGATGGCAATAAGAAGAAAGATGGTGAAAAATCTCAAGATAAGCATGGGGATAAGGGTAAAACCAAAGATCCCACTTCAAATCTTAAACACTCTTCAGAGGGTGGGGATAAAACAAATTCTTCCTCTTCTTCCCAACCTGCACACATTAAAAAGCCTTGGTGCTTTGTGTGTAAAAACAGAGGCCATAGGCCAGGGGATAAGTCCTGTCCAGGTAAACCCCCTGAGCCTACCACCACTAATACATCAAGCTCTAGTGCCCCTAGCAGTAGTGGTACTAGTGGTGGGACTGCTGGCAACAGTCAAGTTAAGGGTGTAGTTGGGTTCACTTTTGGGTCCATAGTAGAAACTGGGGTTGTCAGTCCCAAGACAGTTTCTGTCACACCTAGTGGCATTGGCCTTGCCACACTGGCTGATTGTCCCCTTACAATGGATAAGTACAGGCAGACAGTTTCAATAAATGGTGTTGAGGCCTTGGCCTACAGGGACACAGGTGCCAGTATCACTTTGGTGACTGAAAACCTAGTGCATCCTGATCAACACATCATTGGACAACAGTATAAAATTATTGATGTCCATAACTCCACTAAGTTTCTCCCCTTAGCTATAATTCAGTTTAGTTGGGGTGGAGTTACTGGCCCTAAGCAGGTGGTGGTATCACCTAGCTTACCTGTAGACTGTCTCTTAGGTAATGACCTAGAGGCCTCAGGTTGGGCTGATGTAGAGTTGTATGCCCATGCAGCCATGCTGGGCATCCCTGAGGAATTGTTCCCTCTCATTTCTAGTGAAATGAAAAAGCAAAGGAGAGAAGGCCTGAAAACTCAGGATCCCTCTCCATCAACAGGTAAAAAGGGTATCACAGTATCCCCTAACCACCCTGCCATTCAGGATAGCATTCCTGTGGTGGGAGAAACCTCTCCTGGGGTGGCACCTGTTCCAAGGGAATCATCAGCTGGCAAAGCTGGACTCCCTGAGGTAGAAGTACCTCTCTGTGGGATAACTAACATTGGTGAGAAAAAGAGCACCATTTTAGTTAACATGGAGCATCCCTCCAACCCTCCCAGAGAAACTTTAGTGCAGAAACCCTGCACTGCCTCACAACACTTAGGACAGCATCCCTGCCCTAGTGTGGAGCTCATAGGACAGCATCCCTGCCCTGCTCCAACTAAAGAGAAACAGCATCCCTGTTCTCTCTTCCAGCCATATGGACAAAGTTTTTGCCCAGCTATGGCTTTATTGAGACAGCATCCCTGTCTGGCATTTCCATCATTACAAATAGGTTCAGTGGACAATTCCCACTGCTCTAAACTAAAACTTACTGATAGAAACTCTGAAAATACATCTTCACATTGTTGCTTAGCTAAAAAACTTCAAACAGGGTGGTTTACATCCCCACAGGGAAGTAACCATATAGTGGATGATAAAGGGAGTAACCAGTCTATTGCAGAGCTACTCTCTACTTATCACCACTTAGACAATAAAGTCTCAACTGGCCAAGGTTAGCCTTATTGTCCTTCGTTTGGGGGGGGGTTGTGTGAGAAAGTAGCCTCTTTCTAGCCTTGTTACCCCCACTTTTGGCCTGTTTGTGAGTGTATGTCAGGGTGTTTTCACTGTCTCACTGGGATCCTGCTAGCCAGGGCCCAGTGCTCATAGTGAAAACCCTATGTTTTCAGTATGTTTGTTATGTGTCACTGGGACCCTGCTAGTCAGGACCCCAGTGCTCATAAGTTTGTGGCCTATATGTATGTGTTCCCTGTGTGGTGCCTAACTGTCTCACTGAGGCTCTGCTAACCAGAACCTCAGTGGTTATGCTCTCTCATTTATTTCAAATTGTCACTAACAGGCTAGTGACCATTTTTACCAATTTACATTGGCTTACTGGAACACCCTTATAATTCCCTAGTATATGGTACTGAGGTACCCAGGGTATTGGGGTTCCAGGAGATCCCTATGGGCTGCAGCATTTCTTTTGCCACCCATAGGGAGCTCTGACAATTCTTACACAGGCCTGCCACTGCAGCCTGAGTGAAATAACGTCCACGTTATTTCACAGCCATTTTACACTGCACTTAAGTAACTTATAAGTCACCTATATGTCTAACCTTTACCTGGTAAAGGTTAGGTGCAAAGTTACTTAGTGTGAGGGCACCCTGGCACTAGCCAAGGTGCCCCCACATTGTTCAGAGCCAATTCCCTGAACTTTGTGAGTGCGGGGACACCATTACACGCGTGCACTACATATAGGCCACTACCTATATGTAGCTTCACAATGGTAACTCCGAATATGGCCATGTAACATGTCTATGATCATGGAATTGCCCCCTCTATGCCATCCTGGAATAGTTGGCACAATCCCATGATCCCAGTGGTCTGTAGCACAGACCCTGGTACTGCCAAACTGCCCTTCCTGGGGTTTCACTGCAGCTGCTGCTGCTGCCAACCCCTCAGACAGGCATCTGCCCTCCTGGGGTCCAGCCAGGCCTGGCCCAGGATGGCAGAACAAAGAACTTCCTCTGAGAGAGGGTGTGACACCCTCTCCCTTTGGAAAATGGTGTGAAGGCAGGGGAGGAGTAGCCTCCCCCAGCCTCTGGAAATGCTTTGTTGGGCACAGAGGTGCCCAATTCTGCATAAGCCAGTCTACACCGGTTCAGGGGACCCCTTAGCCCTGCTCTGGCGCGAAACTGGACAAAGGAAAGGGGAGTGACCACTCCCCTGACCTGCACCTCCCCTGGGAGTTGTCCAGAGCTCCTCCAGTGTGCTCCAGACCTCTGCCATCTTGGAAACAGAGGTGCTGCTGGCACACTGGACTGCTCTGAGTGGCCAGTGCCACCAGGTGACGTCAGAGACTCCTTCTGATAGGCTCCTTCAGGTGTTAGTAGCCTATCCTCTCTCCTAGGTAGCCAAACCCTCTTTTCTGGCTATTTAGGGTCTCTGTCTCTGGGGAAACTTTAGATAACGAATGCATGAGCTCAGCCGAGTTCCTCTGCATCTCTCTCTTCACCTTCTGATAAGGAATCGACTGCTGACCGCGCTGGAAGCCTGCAAACCTGCAACATAGTAGCAAAGACGACTACTGCAACTCTGTAACGCTGATCCTGCCGCCTTCTCGACTGTTTTCCTGCTTGTGCATGCTGTGGGGGTAGTCTGCCTCCTCTCTGCACCAGAAGCTCCGAAGAAATCTCCCGTGGGTCGACGGAATCTTCCCCCTGCAACCGCAGGCACCAAAAAGCTGCATTACAGGTCCCTTGGGTCTCCTCTCAGCACGACGAGCGAGGTCCCTTGAATCCAGCGACTCTGTCCAAGTGACCCCCACAGTCCAGTGACTCTTCAGTCCAAGTTTGGTGGAGGTAAGTCCTTGCCTCACCTCGCTGGGCTGCATTGCTGGGAACCGCGACTTTGCAGCTACTCCGGCCCAAGTGCACTTCTGGCGGAAATCCTTTGTGCACAGCCAAGCCTGGGTCCACGGCACTCTAACCTGCATTGCACGACTTTCTAAGTTGGTCTCCGGCGACGTGGGACTCCTTTGTGCAACTTCGGCGAGCACCGTTTCACGCATCCTTGTAGTGCCTGTTTCTGGCACTTCTCCGGGGGCTACCTGCTTCAGTGTGGACTCTTTGTCTTGCTCGACGTCCCCTCTCTCTTTAGGTCTAATTTGCGACCTCCTGGTCCCTCCTGGGCCCCAGCAGCGTCCAAAAACGCCAAAGGCACGATTTGCAACTAGCAAGGCTTGTTGGCGTCTTTTCGGCGGGAAAACACTTCTGCACGACTCTCCAAAGCAAGTGGGATCCGTCCACCAAAGGGGAAGTCTCTAGCCCTTTTCGTTCCTGCAGAAACCTCAGCTTCTTCTGTCCAGTAGAAGCTTCTTTGCACCCGCAGCTGGCATTTCCTGGGCATCTGCCCATCTCCGACTTGCTTGTGACTTTTGGACTTGGTCCCCTTGTTCCACAGGTACCCTAGATTGGAAATCCACAGTTGTTGCATTGCTGGTTGGTGTCTTTCCTGCATTATTCCTCTAACACGACTTCTTTGTCCTTAGGGGAACTTTAGTGCACTTTGCACTCACTTTTCAGGGTCTTGGGGAGGGTTATTTTTCTAACTCTCACTATTTTCTAATAGTCCCAGCGACCCTCTACAAGGTCACATAGGTTTGGGGTCCATTCGTGGTTCGCATTCCACTTTTGGAGTATATGGTTTGTGTTGCCCCTATTCCTATGTTTCCCCATTGCATCCTATTGTAACTATACATTGTTTGCACTGTTTTCCAAAACTATACTGCATATTTTTGCTATTGTGTATATATATCTTGTGTATATTTCCTGTCCTCTCACTGAGGGTACACTCTAAGATACTTTGGCATATTGTCATAAAAATAAAGTACCTTTATTTTTAGTATAACTGTGTATTGTGTTTTCTTATGATATTGTGCATATGACACTAAGTGGTACTGTAGTAGCTTCACACGTCTCCTAGTTCAGCCTAAGCTGCTCTGCTAAGCTACCATTATCTATCAGCCTAAGCTGCTAGACACCCTATACACTAATAAGGGATAACTGGGCCTGGTGCAAGGTGCAAGTACCCCTTGGTACTCACTACAAGCCAGTCCAGCCTCCTACATTTGTTGTGCAGTGGTGGGATAAGTGCTTGAGACTACTTACCACTCTTGTCATTGTACTTTTCATAAGAGAAAAATATACAAAACAAGGTCAGTGTATATACACATGGCCAAAAAGTTTTGCATTTCCTCTTTTCACTCTTTTCTAAGTGCTGAAAAGTACTTCTAACTTTCTAAAAAGTTCTAAAAAGTTTTAAAAGTTTTTTTCTCTGTCTTTCTAAAAGCTCTGACAAACTTTTTATCTTTTACTATCACTTTAACTCTCTCTAAAAATGTCTGGCACAGGCCAAAATGTTGATCTGTCCAAACTTGCATATGACAACCTTAGCTGGAAAAGAGCAAGGAGTCTCTGTATAGAGAGAGGTTTGAGTGTAGGGAAGAATCCTTCATTGGAACTGTTACTTAACATGCTTAGAGAACAGGATAAGGCCATAGGTGCCTCATCTGTTGAAAAAGTACCTAATAGTTCCCAATCTGATTCAGGGACTCCCCCAGGAAAAGATTCAGGAAAGAAACTTCCTAGCCTGCCCATTACTAGACAGTCTAGCATAGTTGGTAATGATGATGAGCCACACCATACAAATAGTGTTGTCTCACATCATAGCAAAAGCATTTATTCTCACCATATTGGTAGTAATGTTTCTGTTAACCAAGCTGTTAGGGTGGCTTCTGTAAGGGACAGGTCCCCTTCTGTTCATTCCCATCATACCTCTGTATCTAGGAATGTCCCTCCCACCAACCCTGATGACAGAATGTTAGAGAGGGAACTCAATAAGTTGAGGGTGGAACAAACCAGACTGAAGCTTAAAAAGCAACAGCTGGATTTGGATAGACAGTCTTTTGAACTAGAGAAGGAAAGACAGAAGTTGGGTTTAGAAACCCATGGTGGCAGCAGCAGTATTCCCCATAGTCATCCTGTTAAAGAACATGATTCCAGGAATCTGCACAAGATAGTTCCCCCTTATAAGGAGGGGGATGACATTAACAAGTGGTTTGCTGCACTTGAGAGGGCCTGTGTTGTACAGGATGTCCCTCAAAGACAGTGGGCTGCTATCCTATGGCTATCATTTAGTGGAAAAGGTAGGGATAGGCTCCTTACTGTGAAAGAAAATGATGCTAATAATTTCCAAGTTCTTAAGAATGCACTCCTGGATGGTTATGGCTTAACCACTGAACAGTACAGGATAAAGTTCAGAGAGACCAAAAAGGAGTCTTCACAAGACTGGGTTGATTTCATTGACCATTCAGTGAAGGCCTTGGAGGGGTGGTTACATGGCAGTAAAGTTACTGATTATGAAAGCCTGTATAACACAATCCTGAGAGAGCATATACTTAATAATTGTGTGTCTGATTTGTTGCACCAGTACCTGGTAGACTCTGATCTGACCTCTCCCCAAGAATTGGGAAAGAAGGCAGACAAATGGGTCAGAACAAGGGTGAACAGAAAAGTTCATACAGGGGGTGACAAAGATGGCAATAAGAAGAAAGATGGTGAAAAATCTCAAGATAAGCATGGGGATAAGGGTAAAACCAAAGATCCCACTTCAAATCTTAAACACTCTTCAGAGGGTGGGGATAAAACAAATTCTTCCTCTTCTTCCCAACCTGCACACATTAAAAAGCCTTGGTGCTTTGTGTGTAAAAACAGAGGCCATAGGCCAGGGGATAAGTCCTGTCCAGGTAAACCCCCTGAGCCTACCACCACTAATACATCAAGCTCTAGTGCCCCTAGCAGTAGTGGTACTAGTGGTGGGACTGCTGGCAACAGTCAAGTTAAGGGTGTAGTTGGGTTCACTTTTGGGTCCATAGTAGAAACTGGGGTTGTCAGTCCCAAGACAGTTTCTGTCACACCTAGTGGCATTGGCCTTGCCACACTGGCTGATTGTCCCCTTACAATGGATAAGTACAGGCAGACAGTTTCAATAAATGGTGTTGAGGCCTTGGCCTACAGGGACACAGGTGCCAGTATCACTTTGGTGACTGAAAACCTAGTGCATCCTGATCAACACATCATTGGACAACAGTATAAAATTATTGATGTCCATAACTCCACTAAGTTTCTCCCCTTAGCTATAATTCAGTTTAGTTGGGGTGGAGTTACTGGCCCTAAGCAGGTGGTGGTATCACCTAGCTTACCTGTAGACTGTCTCTTAGGTAATGACCTAGAGGCCTCAGGTTGGGCTGATGTAGAGTTTTATGCCCATGCAGCCATGCTGGGCATCCCTGAGGAATTGTTCCCTCTCATTTCTAGTGAAATGAAAAAGCAAAGGAGAGAAGGCCTGAAAATTCAGGATCCCTCTCCATCAACAGGTAAAAAGGGTATCACAGTATCCCCTAACCACCCTGCCATTCAGGATAGCATTCCTGTGGTGGGAGAAACCTCTCCTGGGGTGGCACCTGTTCCAAGGGAATCATCAGCTGGCAAAGCTGGACTCCCTGAGGTAGAAGTACCTCTCTGTGGGATAACTAACATTGGTGAGAAAAAGAGCACCATTTTAGTTAACATGGAGCATCCCTCCAACCCTCCCAGAGAAACTTTAGTGCAGAAACCCTGCACTGCCTCACAACACTTAGGACAGCATCCCTGCCCTAGTGTGGAGCTCATAGGACAGCATCCCTGCCCTGCTCCAACTAAAGAGAAACAGCATCCCTGTTCTCTCTTCCAGCCATATGGACAAAGTTTTTGCCCAGCTATGGCTTTATTGAGACAGCATCCCTGTCTGGCATTTCCATCATTACAAATAGGTTCAGTGGACAATTCCCACTGCTCTAAACTAAAACTTACTGATAGAAACTCTGAAAATACATCTTCACATTGTTGCTTAGCTAAAAAACTTCAAACAGGGTGGTTTACATCCCCACAGGGAAGTAACCATATAGTGGATGATAAAGGGAGTAACCAGTCTATTGCAGAGCTACTCTCTACTTATCACCACTTAGACAATAAAGTCTCAACTGGCCAAGGTTAGCCTTATTGTCCTTCGTTTGGGGGGGGGTTGTGTGAGAAAGTAGCCTCTTTCTAGCCTTGTTACCCCCACTTTTGGCCTGTTTGTGAGTGTATGTCAGGGTGTTTTCACTGTCTCACTGGGATCCTGCTAGCCAGGGCCCAGTGCTCATAGTGAAAACCCTATGTTTTCAGTATGTTTGTTATGTGTCACTGGGACCCTGCTAGTCAGGACCCCAGTGCTCATAAGTTTGTGGCCTATATGTATGTGTTCCCTGTGTGGTGCCTAACTGTCTCACTGAGGCTCTGCTAACCAGAACCTCAGTGGTTATGCTCTCTCATTTATTTCAAATTGTCACTAACAGGCTAGTGACCATTTTTACCAATTTACATTGGCTTACTGGAACACCCTTATAATTCCCTAGTATATGGTACTGAGGTACCCAGGGTATTGGGGTTCCAGGAGATCCCTATGGGCTGCAGCATTTCTTTTGCCACCCATAGGGAGCTCTGACAATTCTTACACAGGCCTGCCACTGCAGCCTGAGTGAAATAACGTCCACGTTATTTCACAGCCATTTTACACTGCACTTAAGTAACTTATAAGTCACCTATATGTCTAACCTTTACCTGGTAAAGGTTAGGTGCAAAGTTACTTAGTGTGAGGGCACCCTGGCACTAGCCAAGGTGCCCCCACATTGTTCAGAGCCAATTCCCTGAACTTTGTGAGTGCGGGGACACCATTACACGCGTGCACTACATATAGGTCACTACCTATATGTAGCTTCACAATGGTAACTCCGAATATGGCCATGTAACATGTCTATGATCATGGAATTGCCCCCTCTATGCCATCCTGGAAT
Organism: Pleurodeles waltl; assembly: GCF_031143425.1. NCBI lineage: Eukaryota > Metazoa > Chordata > Amphibia > Caudata > Salamandridae > Pleurodeles > Pleurodeles waltl. The sequence goes on along the minus strand of NC_090440.1, from coordinate 597,765,032 downwards.
AGTTGGCACAATCCCATGATCCCAGTGGTCTGTAGCACAGACCCTGGTACTGCCAAACTGCCCTTCCTGGGGTTTCACTGCAGCTGCTGCTGCTGCCAACCCCTCAGACAGGCATCTGCCCTCCTGGGGTCCAGCCAGGCCTGGCCCAGGATGGCAGAACAAAGAACTTCCTCTGAGAGAGGGTGTGACACCCTCTCCCTTTGGAAAATGGTGTGAAGGCAGGGGAGGAGTAGCCTCCCCCAGCCTCTGGAAATGCTTTGTTGGGCACAGAGGTGCCCAATTCTGCATAAGCCAGTCTACACCGGTTCAGGGGACCCCTTAGCCCTGCTCTGGCGCGAAACTGGACAAAGGAAAGGGGAGTGACCACTCCCCTGACCTGCACCTCCCCTGGGAGTTGTCCAGAGCTCCTCCAGTGTGCTCCAGACCTCTGCCATCTTGGAAACAGAGGTGCTGCTGGCACACTGGACTGCTCTGAGTGGCCAGTGCCACCAGGTGACGTCAGAGACTCCTTCTGATAGGCTCCTTCAGGTGTTAGTAGCCTATCCTCTCTCCTAGGTAGCCAAACCCTCTTTTCTGGCTATTTAGGGTCTCTGTCTCTGGGGAAACTTTAGATAACGAATGCATGAGCTCAGCCGAGTTCCTCTGCATCTCTCTCTTCACCTTCTGATAAGGAATCGACTGCTGACCGCGCTGGAAGCCTGCAAACCTGCAACATAGTAGCAAAGACGACTACTGCAACTCTGTAACGCTGATCCTGCCGCCTTCTCGACTGTTTTCCTGCTTGTGCATGCTGTGCGGGTAGTCTGCCTCCTCTCTGCACCAGAAGCTCCGAAGAAATCTCCCGTGGGTCGACGGAATCTTCCCCCTGCAACCGCAGGCACCAAAAAGCTGCATTACAGGTCCCTTGGGTCTCCTCTCAGCACGACGAGCGAGGTCCCTTGAATCCAGCGACTCTGTCCAAGTGACCCCCACAGTCCAGTGACTCTTCAGTCCAAGTTTGGTGGAGGTAAGTCCTTGCCTCACCTCGCTGGGCTGCATTGCTGGGAACCGCGACTTTGCAGCTACTCCGGCCCCAGTGCACTTCTGGCGGAAATCCTTTGTGCACAGCCAAGCCTGGGTCCACGGCACTCTAACCTGCATTGCACGACTTTCTAAGTTGGTCTCCGGCGACGTGGGACTCCTTTGTGCAACTTCGGCGAGCACCGTTTCACGCATCCTTGTAGTGCCTGTTTCTGGCACTTCTCCGGGGGCTACCTGCTTCAGTGTGGACTCTTTGTCTTGCTCGACGTCCCCTCTCTCTTCAGGTCTAATTTGCGACCTCCTGGTCCCTCCTGGGCCCCAGCAGCGTCCAAAAACGCCAAACGCACGATTTGCGACTAGCAAGGCTTGTTGGCGTCTTTTCGGCGGGAAAACACTTCTGCACGACTCTCCAAAGCAAGTGGGATCCGTCCACCAAAGGGGAAGTCTCTAGCTCTTTTCGTTCCTGCAGAAACCTCAGCTTCTTCTGTCCAGTAGAAGCTTCTTTGCACCCGCAGCTGGCATTTCCTGGGCATCTGCCCATCTCCGACTTGCTTGTGACTTTTGGACTTGGTCCCCTTGTTCCACAGGTACCCTAGATTGGAAATCCACAGTTGTTGCATTGCTGGTTGGTTTCTTTCCTGCATTATTCCTCTAACACGACTTCTTTGTCCTTAGGGGAACTTTAGTGCACTTTGCACTCACTTTTCAGGGTCTTGGGGAGGGTTATTTTTCTAACTCTCACTATTTTCTAATAGTCCCAGCGACCCTCTACAAGGTCACATAGGTTTGGGGTCCATTCGTGGTTCGCATTCCACTTTTGGAGTATATGGTTTGTGTTGCCCCTATTCCTATGTTTCCCCATTGCATCCTATTGTAACTATACATTGTTTGCACTGTTTTCCAAAACTATACTGCATATTTTTGCTATTGTGTATATATATCTTGTGTATATTTCCTGTCCTCTCACTGAGGGTACACTCTAAGATACTTTGGCATATTGTCATAAAAATAAAGTACCTTTATTTTTAGTATAACTGTGTATTGTGTTTTCTTATGATATTGTGCATATGACACTAAGTGGTACTGTAGTAGCTTCACACGTCTCCTAGTTCAGCCTAAGCTGCTCTGCTAAGCTACCATTATCTATCAGCCTAAGCTGCTAGACACCCTATACACTAATAAGGGATAACTGGGCCTGGTGCAAGGTGCAAGTACCCCTTGGTACTCACTACAAGCCAGTCCAGCCTCCTACATTGGTTGTGCAGTGGTGGGATAAGTGCTTGAGACTACTTACCACTCTTGTCATTGTACTTTTCATAAGAGAAAAATATACAAAACAAGGTCAGTGTATATACACATAGCCAAAAAGTTTTGCATTTCCTCTTTTCACTCTTTTCTAAGTGCTGAAAAGTACTTCTAACTTTCTAAAAAGTTCTAAAAAGTTTAAAAAGTTTTTTTCTCTGTCTTTCTAAAAGCTCTGACAAACTTTTTATCTTTTACTATCACTTTAACTCTCTCTAAAAATGTCTGGCACAGGCCAAAATGTTGATCTGTCCAAACTTGCATATGACAACCTTAGCTGGAAAAGAGCAAGGAGTCTCTGTATAGAGAGAGGTTTGAGTGTAGGGAAGAATCCTTCATTGGAACTGTTACTTAACATGCTTAGAGAACAGGATAAGGCCATAGGTGCCTCATCTGTTGAAAAAGTACCTAGTAGTTCCCAATCTGATTCAGGGACTCCCCCAGGAAAAGATTCAGGAAATAAACTTCCTAGCCTGCCCATTACTAGACAGTCTAGCATAGTTGGTAATGATGATGAGCCACACCATACAAATAGTGTTGTCTCACATCATAGCAAAAGCATTTATTCTCACCATATTGGTAGTAATGTTTCTGTTAACCAAGCTGTTAGGGTGGCTTCTGTAAGGGACAGGTCCCCTTCTGTTCATTCCCATCATACCTCTGTATCTAGGAATGTCCCTCCCACCAACCCTGATGACAGAATGTTAGAGAGGGAACTCAATAAGTTGAGGGTGGAACAAACCAGACTGAAGCTTAAAAAGCAACAGCTGGATTTGGATAGACAGTCTTTTGAACTAGAGAAGGAAAGACAGAAGTTGGGTTTAGAAACCCATGGTGGCAGCAGCAGTATTCCCCATAGTCATCCTGTTAAAGAACATGATTCCAGGAATCTGCACAAGATAGTTCCCCCTTATAAGGAGGGGGATGACATTAACAAGTGGTTTGCTGCACTTGAGAGGGCCTGTGTTGTACAGGATGTCCCTCAAAGACAGTGGGCTGCTATCCTATGGCTATCATTTAGTGGAAAAGGTAGGGATAGGCTCCTTACTGTGAAAGAAAATGATGCTAATAATTTCCAAGTTCTTAAGAATGCACTCCTGGATGGTTATGGCTTAACCACTGAACAGTACAGGATAAAGTTCAGAGAGACCAAAAAGGAGTCTTCACAAGACTGGGTTGATTTCATTGACCATTCAGTGAAGGCCTTGGAGGGGTGGTTACATGGCAGTAAAGTTACTGATTATGAAAGCCTGTATAACACAATCCTGAGAGAGCATATACTTAATAATTGTGTGTCTGATTTGTTGCACCAGTACCTGGTAGACTCTGATCTGACCTCTCCCCAAGAATTGGGAAAGAAGGCAGACAAATGGGTCAGAACAAGGGTGAACAGAAAAGTTCATACAGGGGGTGACAAAGATGGCAATAAGAAGAAAGATGGTGAAAAATCTCAAGATAAGCATGGGGATAAGGGTAAAACCAAAGATCCCACTTCAAATCTTAAACACTCTTCAGAGGGTGGGGATAAAACAAATTCTTCCTCTTCTTCCCAACCTGCACACATTAAAAAGCCTTGGTGCTTTGTGTGTAAAAACAGAGGCCATAGGCCAGGGGATAAGTCCTGTCCAGGTAAACCCCCTGAGCCTACCACCACTAATACATCAAGCTCTAGTGCCCCTAGCAGTAGTGGTACTAGTGGTGGGACTGCTGGCAACAGTCAAGTTAAGGGTGTAGTTGGGTTCACTTTTGGGTCCATAGTAGAAACTGGGGTTGTCAGTCCCAAGACAGTTTCTGTCACACCTAGTGGCATTGGCCTTGCCACACTGGCTGATTGTCCCCTTACAATGGATAAGTACAGGCAGACAGTTTCAATAAATGGTGTTGAGGCCTTGGCCTACAGGGACACAGGTGCCAGTATCACTTTGGTGACTGAAAACCTAGTGCATCCTGATCAACACATCATTGGACAACAGTATAAAATTATTGATGTCCATAACTCCACTAAGTTTCTCCCCTTAGCTATAATTCAGTTTAGTTGGGGTGGAGTTACTGGCCCTAAGCAGGTGGTGGTATCACCTAGCTTACCTGTAGACTGTCTCTTAGGTAATGACCTAGAGGCCTCAGGTTGGGCTGATGTAGAGTTTTATGCCCATGCAGCCATGCTGGGCATCCCTGAGGAATTGTTCCCTCTCATTTCTAGTGAAATGAAAAAGCAAAGGAGAGAAGGCCTGAAAACTCAGGATCCCTCTCCATCAACAGGTAAAAAGGGTATCACAGTATCCCCTAACCACCCTGCCATTCAGGATAGCATTCCTGTGGTGGGAGAAACCTCTCCTGGGGTGGCACCTGTTCCAAGGGAATCATCAGCTGGCAAAGCTGGACTCCCTGAGGTAGAAGTACCTCTCTGTGGGATAACTAACATTGGTGAGAAAAAGAGCACCATTTTAGTTAACATGGAGCATCCCTCCAACCCTCCCAGAGAAACTTTAGTGCAGAAACCCTGCACTGCCTCACAACACTTAGGACAGCATCCCTGCCCTAGTGTGGAGCTCATAGGACAGCATCCCTGCCCTGCTCCAACTAAAGAGAAACAGCATCCCTGTTCTCTCTTCCAGCCATATGGACAAAGTTTTTGCCCAGCTATGGCTTTATTGAGACAGCATCCCTGTCTGGCATTTCCATCATTACAAATAGGTTCAGTGGACAATTCCCACTGCTCTAAACTAAAACTTACTGATAGAAACTCTGAAAATACATCTTCACATTGTTGCTTAGCTAAAAAACTTCAAACAGGGTGGTTTACATCCCCACAGGGAAGTAACCATATAGTGGATGATAAAGGGAGTAACCAGTCTATTGCAGAGCTACTCTCTACTTATCACCACTTAGACAATAAAGTCTCAACTGGCCAAGGTTAGCCTTATTGTCCTTCGTTTGGGGGGGGGTTGTGTGAGAAAGTAGCCTCTTTCTAGCCTTGTTACCCCCACTTTTGGCCTGTTTGTGAGTGTATGTCAGGGTGTTTTCACTGTCTCACTGGGATCCTGCTAGCCAGGGCCCAGTGCTCATAGTGAAAACCCTATGTTTTCAGTATGTTTGTTATGTGTCACTGGGACCCTGCTAGTCAGGACCCCAGTGCTCATAAGTTTGTGGCCTATATGTATGTGTTCCCTGTGTGGTGCCTAACTGTCTCACTGAGGCTCTGCTAACCAGAACCTCAGTGGTTATGCTCTCTCATTTATTTCAAATTGTCACTAACAGGCTAGTGACCATTTTTACCAATTTACATTGGCTTACTGGAACACCCTTATAATTCCCTAGTATATGGTACTGAGGTACCCAGGGTATTGGGGTTCCAGGAGATCCCTATGGGCTGCAGCATTTCTTTTGCCACCCATAGGGAGCTCTGACAATTCTTACACAGGCCTGCCACTGCAGCCTGAGTGAAATAACGTCCACGTTATTTCACAGCCATTTTACACTGCACTTAAGTAACTTATAAGTCACCTATATGTCTAACCTTTACCTGGTAAAGGTTAGGTGCAAAGTTACTTAGTGTGAGGGCACCCTGGCACTAGCCAAGGTGCCCCCACATTGTTCAGAGCCAATTCCCTGAACTTTGTGAGTGCGGGGACACCATTACACGCGTGCACTACATATAGGTCACTACCTATATGTAGCTTCACAATGGTAACTCCGAATATGGCCATGTAACATGTCTATGATCATGGAATTGCCCCCTCTATGCCATCCTGGCATAGTTGGCACAATCCCATGATCCCAGTGGTCTGTAGCACAGACCCTGGTACTGCCAAACTGCCCTTCCTGGGGTTTCACTGCAGCTGCTGCTGCTGCCAACCCCTCAGACAGGCATCTGCCCTCCTGGGGTCCAGCCAGGCCTGGCCCAGGATGGCAGAACAAAGAACTTCCTCTGAGAGAGGGTGTGACACCCTCTCCCTTTGGAAAATGGTGTGAAGGCAGGGGAGGAGTAGCCTCCCCCAGCCTCTGGAAATGCTTTGTTGGGCACAGAGGTGCCCAATTCTGCATAAGCCAGTCTACACCGGTTCAGGGGACCCCTTAGCCCTGCTCTGGCGCGAAACTGGACAAAGGAAAGGGGAGTGACCACTCCCCTGACCTGCACCTCCCCTGGGAGGTGTCCAGAGCTCCTCCAGTGTGCTCCAGACCTCTGCCATCTTGGAAACAGAGGTGCTGCTGGCACACTGGACTGCTCTGAGTGGCCAGTGCCACCAGGTGACGTCAGAGACTCCTGCTGATAGGCTCCTTCAGGTGTTAGTAGCCTATCCTCTCTCCTAGGTAGCCAACCCCTCTTTTCTGGCTATTTAGGGTCTCTGTCTCTGGGGAAACTTTAGATAACGAATGCATGAGCTCAGCCGAGTTCCTCTGCATCTCTCTCTTCACCTTCTGATAAGGAATCGACTGCTGACCGCGCTGGAAGCCTGCAAACCTGCAACATAGTAGCAAAGACGACTACTGCAACTCTGTAACGCTGATCCTGCCGCCTTCTCGACTGTTTTCCTGCTTGTGCATGCTGTGGGGGTAGTCTGCCTCCTCTCTGCACCAGAAGCTCCGAAGAAATCTCCCGTGGGTCGACGGAATCTTCCCCCTGCAACCGCAGGCACCAAAAAGCTGCATTACCGGTCCCTTGGGTCTCCTCTCAGCACGACGAGCGAGGTTCCTCGAATCCAGCGACTCTGTCCAAGTGACCCCCACAGTCCAGTGACTCTTCAGTCCAAGTTTGGTGGAGGTAAGTCCTTGCCTCACCTCGCTGGGCTGCATTGCTGGGAACCGCGACTTTGCAGCTACTCCGGCTCCTGTGCACTTCCGGCGGAAATCCTTTGTGCACAGCCAAGCCTCGGTCCACGGCACTCTAACCTGCATTACACGACTTTCTAAGTTGGTCTCCGGCGACGTGGGACTCCTTTGTGCAACTTCGGCGAGCACCGTTTCACGCATCCTTGTAATGCCTGTTTCTGGCACTTCTCCGGGTGCTACCTGCTTCAGTGAGGGCTCTTTGTCTTGCTCGACGTCCCTTCTCTCTTCAGGTTCAATTTGCGACCTCCTGGTCTCTCCTGGGCCCCAGCAGCGTCCAAAAACGCCAAACGCACGATTTGCGTGTAGCAAGGCTTGTTGGCGTCCTTTCGGCGGGAAAGTACTTCTGCACGACTTTCCAAGGCGAGTGGGATCCGTCCACCAAAGGGGAAGTCTCTAGCCCTTTTCGTTCCTGCAGAAACCTCAGCTTCTTCTGTCCAGTAGAAGCTTCTTTGCACCCACAGCTGGCATTTCCTGGGCATCTGCCCATCTCCGACTTGCTTGTGACTTTTGGACTTGGTCCCCTTGTTCCACAGGTACCCTAGATTGGAAATCCACAGTTGTTGCATTGCTGGTTTGTGTCTTTCCTGCATTATTCCTCTAACACAACTTCTTTGTCCTTAGGGGAACTTTAGTGCACTTTGCACTCACTTTTCAGGGTCTTGGGGAGGGTTATTTTTCTAACTCTCACTATTTTCTAATAGTCCCAGCGACCCTCTACAAGGTCACATAGGTTTGGGGTCCATTCGTGGTTCGCATTCCACTTTTGGAGTATATGGTTTGTGTTGCCCCTATCCCTATGTTTCCCCATTGCATCCTATTGTAACTATACATTGTTTGCACTGTTTTCTAAGACTATACTGCATATTTTTGCTATTGTGTATATATATCTTGTGTATATTTCCTGTCCTCTCACTGAGGGTACACTCTAAGATACTTTGGCATATTGTCATAAAAATAAAGTACCTTTATTTTTAGTATAACTGTGTATTGTGTTTTCTCATGATATTGTGCATATGACACTAAGTGGTACTGTAGTAGCTTCACACGTCTCCTAGTTCAGCCTAAGCTGCTCTGCTAAGCTACCATTATCTATCAGCCTAAGCTGCTAGACACCCTATACACTAATAAGGGATAACTGGGCCTGGTGCAAGGTGCAAGTACCCCTTGGTACTCACTACAAGCCAGTCCAGCCTCCTACATTCCCAGCTATGGCTTTACTGAGACAGCATCCCTGTCTGGCATTTCCATCATTACAAATAGGTTCAGTGGATAATTCCCACTGCTCTAAACTAAAACTTACGGATAGAAACTCTGAAAATACATCTTCACATTGTTGCTTAGCTAAAAAACTTCAAACAGGGTGGTTTACATCCCCACAGGGAAGTAACCATATAGTGGATGATAAAGGGAGTAACCAGTCTATTGCAGAGCTACTCTCTACTTATCACCACTTAGACAATAAAGTCTCAACTGGCCAAGGTTAGCCTTATTGTCCTTCGTTTGGGGGGGGGGTTGTGTGAGAAGGTAGCCTCTTTCTAGCCTTGTTACCCCCACTTTTGGCCTGTTTGTGTGTGTATGTCAGGGTGTTTGTCACTGTTTTCACTGTCTCACTGGGATCCTGATGGCCAGGCCTCAGTGCTCATAGTGAAAATACTATGTTTTCAGTATGTTTGTTATGTGTCACTGGGATCCTGCTAGTCAGGACCCCAGTGCTCATAGGGTTGTGGCCTATATGTATGTGTCTCAACTGGCCAAGGTTAGCCTTATTGTCCTTTGTTTGGGGGGGGGGGGTTGTGTGAGAAAGTAGCCTCTTTCTAGCCTTGTTACCCCCACTTTTGGCCTGTTTGTGAGTGTATGTCAGGGTGTTTTCAATGTCTCACTGGTATCCTGCTAGCCAGGGCCCAGTGCTCATAGTGAAAACCCTATGTTTTCAGTATGTTTGTATGCCCCCACATTGTTCAGAGCCAATTCACTGAACTTTGTGAGTGCGGGGACACCATTACACGCGTGCACTACATATAGGTCACTACCTATATGTAGCTTCACCATGGTAACTCCGAATATGGCCATGTAACATGTCTATGATCATGGAATTGCCCCCTCTATGCCATCCTGGCATTGTTGGTACAATTCCATGATCCCAGTGGTCTGTAGCACAGACCCTGGTACTGCCAGACTGCCCTTCCTGGGGTTTCACTGCAGCTGCTGCTGCTGCCAACCCCTCAGACAGGCAGCTGCCCTCCTGGGGTCCAGCCAGGCCTGGCCCAGGATGGCAGCACAAAGAACTTCCTCTGAGAGAGGGTGTGACACCCTCTCCCTTTGGAAAATGGTGTGAAGGCAGGGGAGGAGTAGCCTCCCCCAGCCTCTGGAAATGCTTTGTTGGGCACAGATGTGCCCAATTCTGCATAAGCCAGTCTACACCGGTGCAGGGGACCCCTTAGCCCTGCTCTGGCGCGAAACTGGACAAAGGAAAGGGGAGTGATCACTCCCCTGACCTGCACCTCCCCTGGGAGGTGTCCAGAGCTCCTCCAGTGTGCTCCAGACCTCTGCCATCTTGGAAACAGAGGTGCTGCTGGCACACTGGACTGCTCTGAGTGGCCAGTGCCACCAGGTGACGTCAGAGACTCCTGCTGATAGGCTCCTTCAGGTGTTAGTAGCCTATCCTCTCTCCTAGGTAGCCAAACCCTCTTTTCTGGCTATTTAGGGTCTCTGTCTCTGGGGAAACTTTAGATAACGAATGCAAGAGCTCATCCGAGTTCCTCTGCATCTCTCTCTTCACCTTCTGCCAAGGAATCGACTGCTGACCGCGCTGGAAGCCTGCAAACCTGCAACATAGTAGCAAAGACGACTACTGCAACTCTGTAACGCTGATCCTGCCGCCTTCTCGACTGTTTTCCTGGTGGTGCATGCTGTGGGGGTAGTCTGCCTCCTCTCTGCACTAGAAGCTTCGAAGAAATCTCCCGTGGGTCGACGGAATCTTCCTCCTGCAACCGTAGGCACCAAAAAGCTGCATTACCGGTCCCTTGGGTCTCCTCTCAGCACAACGAGCGAGGTCCCTCGAATCCAGTGACTCAGTCCAAGTGACACCCACAGTCCAGTGACTCTTCAGTCCAAGTTTGGTGGAGGTAAGTCCTTGCCTCACCTCGCTGGGCTGCATTGCTGGGAACCGCAACTTTTGCAGCTACTCCGGCCCCTGTGCACTTCCGGCGGAAATCCTTCGTGCACAGCCAAGCCTGGGTCCACGGCACTCTAACCTGCATTGCACGACTTTCTAAGTTGGTCTCCGGCGACGTGGGACTCCTTTGTGCGACTTCGGGTGAGCACCATTTCACCCATCTTCGTAGTGCCTGTTTCTGGCACTTCTCCGGCTGCTACCTGCTGCTGAGAGGGCTCCTTTTCTTGCTCGATGTCCCCTCTCTCTCCTGGTCCAATTTGAGACCTCCTGGTCCCTCCAGGGCCACAGCAGCGTCTAAAAACGCTAACAGCACGATTTGCAGCTAGCAAGGCTTGTTGGCATTCTTTCGGCGGGAAAACACTTCTGCACGACTCTCCACGGCGAGTGGAATCCGTCCACCAAAGGGGAAGTCTCTAGCCCTTTTCGTTCTTGCAGAAACCTCAGCTTCTTCTGTTCAGTAGAAGCTTCTTTGCACCCGCAGCTGGCATTTCCTGGGCATATGCCCATCTCCGACTTGCTTGTGACTTTTGGACTTGGTCCCCTTGTTCCACAGGTACCCTAGATTGGAAATCCATAGTTGTTGCATTGTTGGTTTGTGTCTTTCCTGCATTATTCCTCTAACACGACTTCTTTGTCCTTAGGGGAACTTTAGTGCACTTTGCACTCACTTTTCAGGGTCTTGGGGAGGGTTATTTTGCTAACTCTCACTATTTTCTAATAGTCCCAGCGACCCTCTACAAGGTCACATAGGTTTGGGGTCCATTCGTGGTTCACATTCCACTTTTGGAGTATATGGTTTGTGTTGCCCCTATCCCTATGTTTCCCCATTGCATCCTATTGTAACTATACATTGTTTGCACTGTTTTCTAAGACTATACTGCATATTTTTGCTATTGTGTATATATATCTTGTGTATATTTCCTATCCTCTCACTGAGGGTACACTCTAAGATACTTTGGCATATTGTCATAAAAATAAAGTACCTTTATTTTTAGTATAACTGTGTATTGTGTTTTCTTATGATATTGTGCATATGACACTAAGTGGTACTGTAGTAGCTTCACACGTCTCCTAGTTCAGCCTAAGCTGCTCTGCTAAACTACCATTATCTATCAGCCTAAGCTGCTAGACACCCTATACACTAATAAGGGATAACTGGGCCTGGTGCAAGGTGCAAGTACCCCTTGGTACTCACTACAAGCCAGTCCAGCCTCCTACATTGGTTGTGCAGCGGTGGGATAAGTGCTTTGAGACTACTTACCACTCTTGTCATTGTACTTTTCATAAGAGAAAAATATACAAAACAAGGTCAGTGTATATACACATAGCCAAAAAGTTTTGCATTTCCTCTTTTCACTCTTTTCTAAGTGCTGAAAAGTACTTCTAACTTTCCAAAAAGTTCTAAAAAGTTTAAAAAGTTTTTTTCTCTGTCTTTCTAAAAGCTCTGACAAACTTTTTATCTTTTACTATCACTTTAACTCTCTCTAAAAATGTCTGGCACAGGCCAAAATGTTGATCTGTCCAAACTTGCATATGACCACCTTAGCTGGAAAGGAGCAAGGAGTCTCTGAGTAGAGAGAGGTTTGAGTGTAGGGAAGAATCCTTCTTTGGAATTATTGCTTAACATGCTTAGAGAAGAAGATAAGGCCATAGGGGCCACATCTATAGAAAAAGTAGCAAATGGTTCCCAATCTGATCCAGGGACTCCCCCAGGAAAAGATTCAGGAAAGAAACTTCCTAGCCTGCCCATTACTAGACAGTCTAACATAGTTGGTAATGATGGAGAGCCTCGCCATACAAATAGTGTTGTCTCACATCATAGCAAAAGCATTTATTCTCACCATACTGGTAGTGATGTTTCTGTTAGCCAAGCTGTTAGGGTGGCTTCTGTAAGGGACAGGTCTCCTTCTGTCCATTCTCACCATACTTCTGTTTCAAGGCAAGTCCCTCCCACCCACCCTGATGACAGATTGTTAGAAAGGGAGCTCAATAGATTGAGAGTGGAACAAACCAGACTGAAGCTCAAGAAGCAACAGCTGGATTTGGATAGACAGACTTTAGAAGTAGAGAAGGAGAGACAGAAACTGGGTTTAGAAACCCATGGTGGCAGCAGCAGTATTCCCCATAGTCATCCTGCAAAAGAGCATGATTCCAGGAATCTGCACAAGATAGTTCCCCCTTATAAGGAGGGGGATGACATTAACAAGTGGTTTGCTGCACTTGAGAGGGCCTGTGTTGTACAGGATGTCCCTCAAAGGCAGTGGGCTGCTATCCTATGGCTATCATTTAGTGGAAAAGGTAGGGATAGGCTCCTTACTGTGCAAGAAAATTATGCTAATAATTTCCAAGTTCTTAAGAATGCACTCCTGGATGGTTATGGCTTAACCACTGAACAGTACAGGATAAAGTTCAGAGAGACCAAAAAGGAGTCTTCACAAGACTGGGTTGATTTCATTGACCATTCAGTGAAGGCCTTGGAGGGGTGGTTACATGGCAGTAAAGTTACTGATTATGACAGCCTGTATAACTTGATCCTGAGAAAGTATATTCTTAATAATTGAGTGTCTGATTTGTTGCACCAGTACTTGGTGGACTCTGATCTGACCTCTCCCCAAGAATTGGGAAAGAAGGCAGACAAATGGGTCAGAACAAGGGTGAACAGAAAAGTTCATACAGGGGGTGACAAAGATGGCAACAAAAAGAAGGATGGTAAGTCTTCTGACAAGAATGGGGACAAATCTAAAAATGAGTCTTCATCAGGCCCACAAAAACACTCTGGTGGGGGTGGTGGGCCCAAATCCTCTTTTAATCAGAACAAGGAAAAGAAACCATGGTGCTATTTATGTAAAATAAAAGGCCATTGGACAACAGATCCCAGTTGTCCAAAGAAAGGCACCAAGCCTCCTACCACTACAACCCCTACTGCTACACCTAGTGTCCCTACTAATAGCAGTGGTGGTGGGAGCAAACCTACTAATAGCCAATCCAAGGGAGTAGCTGGGCTCACTATTGGTAACTTAGTTGGGGTTGGCCTTGTTAGGGAGGCCACAGAGGCTGTGTTAGTCTCTGAGGGGGCTATTGATTTAGCCACCTTAGTTGCTTGTCCCCTTAATATGGATAAGTACAAGCAGCTACCCCTAATAAATGGTGTTGAGGTTCAGGCCTACAGGGACACTGGTGCCAGTGTGACTATGGTCATAGAGAAACTGGTCCACCCTGAACAACACCTACTTGGTCACCAGTACCAAGTAACCGATGCTCACAACAACACACTTAGCCACCCCATGGCTGTTGTAAATCTCAACTGGGGGGGGTTAGTGGTCCAAAGAAAGTTGTGGTAGCTTCAGATTTACCTGTAGACTGTCTATTAGGGAATGATTTGGAGACATCAGCTTGGTCAGATGTGGAGTTGGAGGCCCATGCAGAAATGCTGGGCATCCCAGGGCATATTTTTGCTTTGACAAGGGCTCAGGCCAAAAAGCAAAAAGGACAGGGAAGCTTGGATCCTGGAACAATGGACCAAGTGCTCCCTAAAGCTAGGGCTAGTGGAAGCAAACCACTTCCTACTATCCCTCCCTCTACAGTGGATTCTACTTCTGAGGAAGAAGAATTCCCTCCCTGTGCAGAACCTACACTAGAGGAGCTGGAAGCAGACACTGCTGAGCTTTTGGGTGAAGGGGGGCCTGCCAGAGAGGAGCTGAGTGTGGCACAGCAAACCTGTCCCACATTAGAGGGTCTCAGACAGCAAGCTGTCAAACAGGCTAATGGGGATGTCAGTGACTCTCACAGAGTTTACTGGGAGGACAACCTCTTGTACACTGAGCATAGGGATCCTAAACCTGGAGCTGCCAGGAGATTAGTGATTCCTCAGGAGTACAGAAAGTTCCTCGTAACCCTGGCACATGACATTCCCCTAGCTGGACACCTGGGTCAAATGAAAACTTGGGACAGACTGGTTCCATTGTTTCATTGGCCTAGGATGTCTGAGGACACAAAGGAATTTTGTAAGTCCTGTGAAACCTGTCAAGCCAGTGGCAAGACAGGTGGCACCCCAAAGGCACCCCTTATTCCACTGCCTGTGGTTGGGGTTACCTTTGAAAGGGTAGGGGTTGACATAGTTGGCCCCCTTGACCCTCCTACTGCTTCAGGCAATAGATTTATCTTGGTGGTAGTGGACCATGCCACAAGATATCCTGAAGCAATTCCTTTAAGAACCACTACAGCACCTGCAGTGGCAAAGGCCCTCCTGGGAATATTTTCCAGGGTGGGCTTCCCAAAGGAAGTAGTATCAGACAGGGGAAGCAATTTCATGTCTGCATACTTAAAGGCCATGTGGAAGGAGTGTGGTGTAACTTACAAGTTCACAACACCCTATCATCCACAAACAAATGGACTGGTGGAGAGATTTAATAAAACTCTCAAAGGCATGATTATGGGTCTCCCTGAAAAACTCCGCAGGAGAGGGGATATCCTTCTACCATGCCTCCTTTTTGCCTACAGGGAGGTACCCCAGAAAGGAGTGGGCTTCAGCCCCTTTGAACTTCTTTTTGGACACCCTGTTAGGGGTCCACTCACACTTGTAAAGGAGGGTTGGGAACAACCTTTAAAAGCTCCTAAGCAGGATATTGTGGATTATGTACTTGGCCTCAGATCAAGGATGGCTGAGTACATGAAAAAGGCCAGTAAAAACCTTCAGGCCAGCCAAGAGCTCCAAAAGCAATGGCATGACCAGAAGGCTGTTTTGGTTCAGTACCAACCAGGGCAGAAAGTGTGGGTCTTGGAGCCTGTGGCCCGAAGAGCACTCCAAGATAAATGGAGTGGACGCCACACAATTGTTGAAAAGAAGGGTGAAGTCACCTATTTAGTTGACTTAGGCACTGCCAGGAGTCCCCTTAGGGTGCTCCATGTCAACCGCCTGAAACCCTACTATGACAGGGCTGATCTCACCCTGCTCATGGCAACAGATGAGGGACAGGAAGAAGACAGTGATCCTCTACCTGATCTCTTCTCTTCCACAGATCAAGATGCTCTTGTGGAAGGTGTAGTTTTGGCTGATTGTCTTACTGCTGAGCAGAAAGATAATTGCATAAATCTCCTAGATCAATTCTCTGAACTCTTCTCTACTGTGCCAGGTACCACTTCTTGGTGTGAGCACACTATAGATACTGGAGACAGTTTACCTGTCAAAAGTAAGATCTATAGGCAGCCTGACCATGTCAGGGACTGCATAAAGCAAGAGGTCCAGAAAATGTTAGAACTAGGAGTAGTTGAGCACTCTGACAGTCCATGGGCTTCTCCTGTGGTACTGGTACAAAAACCCCATTCCAAAGATGGAAAGAAGGAAATGCGATTTTGTGTAGACTATAGAGGTCTCAACTTGGTAACCAAAACTGATGCTCACCCTATACCCAGGGCAGATGAGCTCATAGATACACTGGCATCTGCCAAGTATCTAAGCACTTTTGACTTGACTGCAGGGTATTGGCAGATCAAATTGTCAGAAGATGCTAAACCTAAGACTGCATTTTCAACCATTGGAGGACATTACCAGTTTACTGTAATGCCTTTTGGTTTGAAAAATGCACCTGCCACTTTTCAAAGGTTGGTGAACACAGTCCTGCAAGGGCTGGAAGCTTTCAGTGCAGCATATTTGGACGATATAGCTGTCTTTAGCTCCAGCTGGGATGATCACCTGGTCCTCCTATGGAAAGTTTTGGAGGCCCTGCAAAAGGCAGGCCTCACTATCAAGGCTTCAAAGTGCCAGATAGGGCAGGGTAAGGTGGTTTATCTGGGACACCTTGTCGGTGGGGAACAGATTGCACCACTTCAGGGGAAAATCCAAACAATTATTGATTGGGTTCCCCCTACCACTCAGACTCAGGTGAAAGCCTTCCTAGGCCTCACTGGGTATTACAGGAGGTTCATTAAGAACTATGGCTCCATTGCAGCCCCTCTTAATGACCTCACATCCAAGAAAATGCCTAAAAAGGTATTATGGACAGCAAACTGTCAGAAAGCTTTTGAGGAGCTGAAGCAGGCCATGTGCTCTGCACCTGTCCTGAAAAGCCCTTGTTACTCTAAAAAATTCTATGTCCAAACTGATGCATCTGAATTAGGAGTAGGGGCAGTCCTATCACAACTTAATTCTGAGGGCCAGGATCAACCTGTTGCTTTTATTAGTAGGAGGTTGACCCCTAGAGAAAAGCGTTGGTCTGCCATTGAGAGGGAGGCCTTTGCTGTGGTCTGGGCTCTGAAGAAGTTGAGGCCATACCTGTTTGGCACTCACTTCATTGTTCAGACAGACCACAAACCTCTACTTTGGCTAAAACAAATGAAAGGTGAAAATCCTAAATTGTTGAGGTGGTCCATATCCCTACAGGGAATGGACTATACAATGGAACATAGCACTGGGAGTAGCCACTCCAATGCAGATGGACTCTCCAGATATTTCCACTTAGACAATGAAGACTCATCAGGTCATGGCTAGTCTTATTTTCCTTCGTTTGGGGGGGGTTGTGTAGGAAAGTACCATCTTGCCTGGCATGTTACCCCTATTTTTCACTGTATATATGTTGTTTTAGTTGTATGTGTCACTGGTACCCTGGTAACCCAGGGCCCCAGTGCTCATAAGTGTGCCTGAATGTGTTACCTGTGTAGTGACTAACTGTCTCACTGAGGCTCTGCTAATCAGAACCTCAGTGGTATGCTCTCTCATTTCTTTCCAAATTGTCACTAACAGGCTAGTGACCATTTTTACCAATTTACATTGGCTTACTGGAACACCCTTATAATTCCCTAGTATATGGTACTGAGGTACCCAGGGTATTGGGGTTCCAGGAGATCCCTATGGGCTGCAGCATTTCTTTTGCCACCCATAGGGAGCTCTGACAATTCTTACACAGGCCTGCCACTGCAGCCTGAGTGAAATAACGTCCACGTTATTTCACAGCCATTTTACACTGCACTTAAGTAACTTATAAGTCAACTATATGTCTAACCTTTACCTGGTAAAGGTTAGGTGCAAAGTTACTTAGTGTGAGGGCACCCTGGCACTAGCCAAGGTGCCCCCACATTGTTCAGAGCCAATTCCCTGAACTTTGTGAGTGCGGGGACACCATTACACGCGTGCACTACATATAGGTCACTTCCTATATGTAGCTTCACAATGGTAACTCCGAATATGGCCATGTAACATGTCTATGATCATGGAATTGCCCCCTCTATGCCATCCTGGCATAGTTGGCACAATCCCATGATCCCAGTGGTCTGTAGCACAGACCCTGGTACTGCCAAACTGCCCTTCCTGGGGTTTCACTGCAGCTGCTGCTGCTGCCAACCCCTCAGACAGGCATCTGCCCTCCTGGGGTCCAGCCAGGCCAGGCCCAGGATGGCACAACAAAGAACTTCCTCTGAGAGAGGGTGTGACACCCTCTCCCTTTGGAAAATGGTGTGAAGGCAGGGGAGGAGTATCCTCCCCCAGCCTCTGGAAATGCTTTCTTGGGCACAGATGTGCCCAATTCTGCATAAGACAGTCTACACCGGTTCAGGGGACCCCTTAGCCCTGCTCTGGCGCGAAACTGGACAAAGGAAAGGGGAGTGACCACTCCCCTGACCTGCACCTCCCCTGGGAGGTGTCCAGAGCTCCTCCAGTGTGCTCCAGACCTCTGCCATCTTGGAAACAGAGGTGCTGCTGGCACACTGGACTGCTCTGAGTGGCCAGTGCCACCAGGTGACGTCAGAGACTCCTTCTGATAGGCTCCTTCAGGTGTTGGTAGCCTATCCTCTCTCCTAGGTAGCCAAACCCTCTTTTCTGGCTATTTAGGGTCTCTGTCTCTGGGGAAACTTTAGATAACGAATGCAAGAGCTCAGCCGAGTTCCTCTGCATCTCTCTCTTCACCTTCTGCCAAGGAATCGACTGCTGACCGCGCTGGAAGCCTGCAAAACTGCAACATAGTAGCAAAGACGACTACTGCAACTCTGTAACGCTGATCCTGCCGCCTTCTCGACTGTTTTCCTGCTTGTGCATGCTGTGGGGGTAGTCTGCCTCCTCTCTGCACCAGAAGCTCTGAAGAAATCTCCTGTGGGTCGACGGAATCTTCCCCCTGCAACCGCAGGCATCAAAAAGCTGCATTACCGGTCCCTTGGGTCTCCTCTCAGCACGACGAGCGAGGTCCCTCGAATCCAGCAACTCTGTCCAAGTGACCCCCACAGTCCAGTGACTCTTCAGTCCAAGTTTGGTGGAGGTAAGTCTTTGCCCCACCTCGCTGGGCTGCATTGCTGGGAACCGCGACTTTTGCAGCTACTCCGGCCCCTGTGCACTTCCGGCGGTAATCCTTTGTGCACATCCAAGCCTGGGTCCACGCACTCTAACCTGCATTGCACGACGTTCTAAGTTGGTCTCCGGCGACGTGGGACTCCTTTGTGCGACTTCGGGTGAGCACTGTTTCACACATCCTCGTAGTGCCTGTTTCTGGCACTTCTCCGGGTGCTACCTGCTGCTGAGAGGGCTCCTTGTCTTGCTCGACGTCCCCTCTCTCTCCTGGTCCAATTTGAGACCTCCTGGTCCCTCCAGGGCCACAGCAGCGTCCAAAAACGCTAACTGCACGATTTGCAGCTAGCAAGGCTTGTTGGCATTCTTCCGGCGGGAAATTACTTCTGCACGACTGTCCACGGCGAGAGGGATCTGTCCACCAAAGGGGAAGTCTCTAACCCTTTTCGTTTCTGCAGAAACCTCAGCTTCTTCTGTCCAGTAGAAGCTTCTTTGCACCCGCAGCTGGCATTTCCTGGGCATATGCCCATCTCCGACTTGCTTGTGACTTTTGGACTTGGTCCCCTTGTTCCACAGGTACCCTAGATTGGAAATCCACAGTTGTTGCATTGTTGGTTTGTGTCTTTCCTGCATTATTCCTCTAACACGACTTCTTTGTCCTTAGGGGAACTTTAGTGCACTTTGCACTCACTTTTCAGGGTCTTGGGGAGGGTTATTTTTCTAACTCTCACTATTTTGTAATAGTCCCAGCGACCCTCTACAAGGTCACATAGGTTTGGGGTCCATTCGTGGTTCGCATTCCACTTTTGGAGTATATGGTTTGTGTTGCCCCTATCCCTATTTTTCCCCATTGCATCCTATTGTAACTATACATTGTTTGCACTGTTTTCTAAGACTATACTGCATATTTTTGCTATTGTGTATATTTATCTTGTGTATATTTCCTATCCTCTCACTGAGGGTACACTCTAAGATACTTTGGCATATTGTCATAAAAATAAAGTACCTTTATTTTTAGTATAACTGAGTATTGTGTTTTCTTATGATATTGTGCATATGACACTAAGTGGTACTGTAGTAGCTTCACACGTCTCCTAGTTCAGCCTAAGCTGCTCTGCTAAGCTACCATTATCTATCAGCCTAAGCTGCTAGACACCCTATACACTAATAAGGGATAACTGGGCCTGGTGCAAGGTGCAAGTACCCCTTGGTACTCACTACAAGCCAGTCCAGCCTCCTACAAGCATAACCACTGAGGTTCTGGATAGCAGAGCCTCAGTGAGACAGTAAGTCATAACACAGGTAACACTTTCAGGCACACTTATGAGCACTGGGGCCCTGGCTGGCAGGGTCCCAGTGACACATACAACTAAAACAACATATATACAGTGAAAAATGGGGGTAACATGCCAGGCAAGATGGTACTTTCCTACACAACCCCCCCCCCCCAAACGAAGGACAATAAGACTAGTCATTCCCTGATGGGTCTTCATTGTCTAAGTGGAAATATCTGGAGAGTCCATCTGCATTGGAGTGGCTACTCCCAGGTCTATGTTCCACTGTATAGTCCATTCCCTGTAGGGATATGGACCACCTCAACAATTTAGGATTTTCACCTTTCATTTGTTTTAGCCAAAGTAGAGGTTTGTGGTCTGTCTGAACAATTAAGTGAGTGCCAAACAGGTATGGTTTCAACTTCTTCAGTGCCCAGACCACAGCAAAGGCCTCCCTCTCTATGGCAGACCAATGCTTTTCTCTAGGGGTCAATCTCCTACTAATAAAAGCAACAGGTTGATCCTGGCCCTCAGAATTAAGTTGTGATAGGACTGCCCCTACTCCTAATTCAGATGCATCAGTTTGGACATATAATTTTTTAGAGTAACAAGGGCTTTTCAGGACAGGTGCAGAGCACATGGCCTGCTTCAGCTCCTCAAAAGCTTTCTGACAGTTTGCTATCCATAATACATTTTTAGGCTTTTTCTTGGATGTGAGGTCATTAAGAGGGGCTGCAATGGAGCCATAGCTCTTAATGAACCTCCTGTAGTACCCAGTGAGGCCTAAGAAGGCTTGCACTTGAGTCTGAGTAGTAGGGGGAACACAATCAATAATTGTTTGGATTTTCCCCTGAAGTGGTGCAATCTGTTCCCCACCAACAAGGTGTCCCAGATAAACCACCTTTCCATGCCCTATCTGGCACTTTGAAGCCTTGATAGTGAGGCCTGCCTTTTGCAGGGCCTCTAAAACTTTCCATAGGTGGACCAGGTGATCATCCCAGCTGGAGCTAAAGACAGCTATATCGTCCAAATATGCTGCACTAAAAGCTTCCAGCCCTTGCAGGACTGTGTTCACCAACCTCTGAAAAGTGGCAGGTGCATTTTTTTTATCCAAAAAGCATTACTGTGAATTGGTAATGGCCTCCAATGCTTGAAAATGCAGTTTTAGGTTTAGCATCTTCTGATAATTTGACCTGCCAATACCCTGCAGTCAAATCAAAAGTGCTTAGATACTTGGCAGATGCCAGTGTATCTATGAGCTCATCTGCCCTGGGTATAGGGTGAGCATCAGTTTTGGTTACCTGGTTGAGACCTCTGTAGTCTACACAAAACCACATTTCCTTCTTTCCATCTTTGGAATGAGGTTCTGGTACAAGTACCACAGGAGAAGCCCATGGACTTTCAGAGTGCTCAACCACTCCCAGTTCTAACATTTTCTGCACCTCTTGCTTTATGCAGTCTCTGACATGGTCAGGCTGCCTATAGATTTTACTTTTGATAGGCAAGCTGTCTCCAGTATCTATAGTGTGCTCACACCAAGAAGTGGTAGCTGGCACAGTAGAGAAGAGTTCAGAAAACTGTCCCAGGAGATTTATGCAGTGGTCTTTCTGTTCAGCAGTAAGACAATCTGCCAGTACAACACCTTCCACCAGAGCATCTTGTTCTGTGGAAGAGAAGAGATCAGGTAGAGGATCACTGTCTTCTTCCTGTCCCTCATCAGTTGCCATGAGCAGGGTGAGATCAGCCCTGTCATAGTAGGGTTTCAGGCGATTGACATGGAGCACCCTAAGGGGACTCCTGGCAGTGCCTAAGTCAACTAAGTAGGTGACTTCACCCTTTTTCTCAACAATTGTGTGGGGTCCACTCCATTTATCTTGGAGTGCTCTTGGGGCCACAGGCTCCAAGACCCACACTTTCTGCCCTGGTTGGTACTGAACCAAAACAGCCTTCTGGTCATGCCATTGCTTCTGGAGCTCTTGGCTGGCCTGGAGGTTTTTACTGGCCTTTTTCATGTATTCAGCCATCCTTGATCTGAGGCCAAGTACATAATCCACTATATCTTGCTTTGGAGCTTTTAAAGGTTGTTCCCAACCCTCCTTGACAAGTGTTAGTGGACCCCTCACATGGTGTCCAAAGAGGAGTTCAAAAGGGCTGAAGCCCACTCCTTTCTGGGGTACCTCCCTGTAGGCAAAAAGGAGGCATGGTAAAAGGATATCCCATCTCCTGCGGAGTTTTTCAGGGAGTCCCATAATCATGCCTTTGAGAGTTTTGTTAAATCTCTCCACCAGTCCATTTGTTTGTGGATGATAGGGTGTGGTGAACTTGTATGTCACCCCACACTCCTTCCACATGGACTTCAAGTAAGCAGACATGAAATTGCCTCCTCTGTCTGAAACTACCTCTTTTGGGAAGCCCACCCTGGAAAAGATTCCCAGGAGGGCCTTTGCCACTGCAGGAGCTGTAGTGGTCCTTAGAGGAATTGCTTCAGGATATCTGGTGGCATGGTCAACTACCATCAAGATAAACCTATTGCCTGAAGCAGTAGGAGGGTCAAGGGGGCCAACTATGTCAACCCCTACCCTTTCAAAGGGAACCCCAACCACAGGCAATGGAATAAGGGGTGCCTTTGGAGTGCCACCAGTCTTGCCACTGGCTTGACAGGTTTCACAGGACTTAAAAAAATCTTTTGTGTCCTCAGACATTCTAGGCCAATGAAACAAGGGAACAAGCCTGTCCCAAGTTTTCATTTGCACCAAATGTCCAGCAAGGGGAATGTCGTGAGCAAGAGTTAGGAGGAACTTTCTGTACTCCTGAGGAATCACCAATCTCCTGGCAGCTCCAGGTTTTGGATCCCTTGCTTCAGTGTACAAGAGGTTGTCCTCCCAGTAAACTCTGTGAGAGTCACTGACATCCCCATTTGCTTGTTTGACAGCTTGCTGTCTTAGACCCTCTAGTGTGGGACAGGTCTGCTGTGCCACACTCAGCTCCTCCCTGGCAGGCCCCCCTTCACCCAAAAGCTCAGCAGTGTCTGCTTCCAGCTCCTCTGGTGTAGGTTCTGCACAGGGTGGAAATTCTTCTTCCTCAGAAGTAGAATCCACTGTAGAGGGAGGGATAGTAGGTAGTACTTTACTTCTACTAGCCCTAGCTTTAGGGAGCACTTGGTCCATTGTTCCAGGATCCAAGTCACCCTGTCCTTTTAGCTTTTGGCCTGAGCCCTGGTCAAAGCACAAATATGCCCTGGGATGCCCAGCATTGCTGCATGAGCCTCCAACTCCACTTCTGCCCAAGCTGATGTCTCTAAATCATTTCCTAATAGACAGTCTACAGGTAAATCTGAGGCAACCACAACTTTCTTTTGCGAGTAACCCCCCCCAGTTGAGATTTACAACAGCCATGGGGTGGCTAAGGGTGTTGTTGTGAGCATCGGTTACTTGGTACTGGTGACCAAGTAGGTGTTGTTCAGGGTGGACCAGTTTCTCTATCACCATTGTGACACTGGCACCTGTGTCCCTGTAGGCCTGAACCTCAACACCATTTATTAGGGGTAGTTGCTTGTACTTATCCATGTTAAGGGGACAAGCAACCAAGGTGGCTAAATCAATAGCCCCCTCAGAGACTAACACAGCCTCTGTGGTATCCCTAATCAGACCAACCCCAACTAAGTTACCAAAGGTGAGCCCAGCTACTCCCTTAGATTGGCTATTAGTAGGTTTGCTCCCACCACCACTGCTATTAGTAGGGACACTAGGTGTAGCAGTAGGGGTTGTAGTGGTAGGAGGCTTGGTGCTTTTCTTTGGACAACTGGGATCTGTTGTAAAATGGCCTTTTATTTTACATAAATAGCACCATGGTTTCTTTTCTTTGTTTTGATTTGAAGAGGATTTGGACCCACCAGAGTGTTTTTGTGGGCCTGATGAAGACTCATTTTTAGATTTGTCCACACCCTTGTCAGAAGACTTCCCATCCTTCTTCTTATTGCCATCTTTGTCACCCCCTGTATGAACTTTTCTGTTCACCCTTGTTCTGACCCATTTGTCTGCCTTCTTTCCCAATTCTTGGGGAAAGGTCAGATCAGAGTCCACCAAGTACTGGTGCAACAAATCAGACACACAATTATTAAGAATATGCTCTCTTAGGATCAAGTTATACAGGCTGTCATAATCAGTAATTTTACTGCCATGTAACCACCCCTCCAAGGCCTTCACTGAATGGTCAATGAAATCAACCCAGTCTTGTGAAGACTCCTTTTTGGTCTCTCTGAACTTTATCCTTTACTGTTCAGTGGTTAAGCCATAACCATCCAGGAGTGCATTCTTAAGAACTTTGTAATCATTGGCTTCACTTTCTTTCACAGTAAGGAGCCTATCCCTACCTTTTCCACTAAATGATAGCCATAGGATAGCAGCCCACTGCCTTTGAGGGACATCCTGTACAGCACAGGCCCTCTCAAGTGAAGCAAACCACTTGTTAATGTCATCCCCCTCCTTATAAGGGGGAACTATCTTGTGCAGATTCCTGGAATCATGCTCTTTTGCAGGATGACTATGGGGAATACTGCTGCTGCCACCATGGGTTTCTAAACCCAGTTTCTGTCTTTCCTTCTCTACTTCTAAGGTCTGTCTATCCAAATCCAGCTGTTTCTTCTTGAGCTTCAGTCTGGTTTGTTCCACTCTCAATCTATTGAGCTCCCTTTCTAACATTCTGTCATCAGGGTGGGTGGGAGGGACATGCCTTGAAACAGAAGTATGGTGAGAATGGACAGAAGGAGACCTATCCCTTACAGAAGGCACCCTAACAGCTTGGTTAACAGAAACATCACTTCTACTGTGGTGAGAAGGAATACACTTGCTATGATGTGAGACAACACTATCTGTATGGTGTGACTCTACATCATTACCAACTATGCTAGACTGTCTAGTAATGGGCAGGCTAGGAAGTTTCTTTCCTGAATCTTTTCCTAGGGGAGTCCCTGGATCAGATTGGGAACCATTAGCTACTTTTTCAACAGATGGGGCTCTTCTGGCCTTATCTTGTTCTTTAAGCATGTTAAGCAATAATTCCAAAGAAGGATTCTTCCCTACACTCAAACCTCTCTCTATGCAGAGACTCCTTGCTCCTTTCCAGCTTAGGTGATCATATGCAAGTTTGGACAGATCAACATTTTGGCCTGTGCCAGACATTTTAGAAGAGTTTAAGTCACAGAAAAAGAGAGAAAACGTTTTTCAGAACTTTTAGAAAGACAGAAAAAAAACTTTTAAAACTTTTAAAACTTTTAAAGAACTTTTAGAAAGTTTGGAAGTACTTTTCAGCACTTAGAAAAGAGTGAAAAGAGGAAATGCAAAACTTTTTAGCTATGTGTACACACACTGAACTTGTTTTGTATATTTTTCTCTTATGAAAAGTACAATGACAAGAGTGGTAATTAGTCTCAAAGCACTTATCCCACCGCTGCACAACCAATGTAGGAGGCTGGACTGGCTTGTAGTGAGTACCAAGGGGTACTTACATCTTGCACCAGGCCCAGGCATCCCTTATTGGTGTATAGGGTGTCTAGCAGCTTAGGCTGATAGATAATGGTAGCTTAGCAGAGCATCTTAGGCTGAACTAGGAGACGAGTGAAGCTCCTACAGTACCACTAGTGTCACTTGCACAATATCATAAGAAAACACAATACACAGATATACTAAAAATAAAGGTACTTTATTTTTATGACAATATGCCAAAGTATCTCAGAGTGTACCCTCAGTATGAGGATAGCAAATATACACAAGATATATGTACACAATACCAAAAATATGCAGTATAGTATTAGAAAACAGTGCAAACAATGTATAGTTACAATAGGATGCAATGGGGACACATAGGGATAGGGGCAACACAAACCATATACTCCAAAAGTGGAATGCGAACCACGAATGGACCCCAAACCTATGTGACCTTGTAGAGGGTCGCGGGGACTATTAGAAAATAGTAAGGGTTAGAAAAATAGCCCACCCCAAGACCCTGAAAAGTGAGTGCAAAGTGCACTAAGGTTCCCCAAAGGACATAGAAGTCGTGATAGGGGAATTCTGCAGGAAAGACACAAACCAGCAATGCAACAACGATGGATTTCCAGTCGAGGGTACCTGTGGAACAAGGGGACCAAGTCCAAAAGTCACAAGCAAGTCGGAGATGGGCAGATGCCCAGGAAATGCCAGCTGTGCGTGCAAAGAAGCTGCTACTGGACAGTAGAAGCTGGAGATTCTGCAAGACCGACAAGGGCTAGGAACTTCCCCTTTGGAGGACGGATCCCCCACGCTGTGGAGAGTCGTGCAAAAGTGTTTTCCGGAAGAAAGACCGCCAGCAAGCCTTTCTAGCTGCAAATCGTGCAGTTAGGATTTTTGGGTGCTGCTGTGGCCCAGGAGGGACCAGGATGTCGCCAATTGCGTCTGGGGACAGAGGGGGTGTCGAGCAAGACAAATAGCCCTCTCAGCAGCAGGCAGCACCCGCAGAAGTGCCAGAAACAGGCACTACGAGGATGCGTGAAACGGTGCTCACCAGAAGTCGCACAAAGGAGTCCCACGTCGCCGGAGGACAACTTAGGAGGTCGTGCAATGCAGGTTAGAGTGCCGTGGACCCAGGCTGGACTGTGCACAAAGGATTTCCGCCGGAAGTGCACGGAGGCCGGAGTAGCTGCAAAAGTCGCAGTTCCCAGCAATGCAGTCTGGCGTGGGGAGGCAAGGACTTACCTCCACCAAACTTGGACTGAAGAGTCACTGGACTGTGGGAGTCACTGGGACAGAGTTGCTGGATTCAAGGGACCTCGCTCGTCGTGCTGAGAGGAGACCCAGGGGACCGGTGATGCAGTTCTTTGGTGCCTGCGGTTGCAGGGGGACGATTCCATCGACCCACGGGAGATTTCTTCTGAGCATCTAGTGCAGAGAGGAGGCAGACTACCCCCACAGCATGCACCACCAGGAAAACAGTCGAGAAGGCGGCAGGATCAGCGTTACAGAGTTGCAGTAGTCGTCTTTGCTACTTTGTTGCAGTTTTGCAGGCTTCCAGCGCGGTCAGCAGTCGATTTCTTGGCAGAAGGTGAAGAGAGAGATGCAGAGGAACTCGGATGAGCTCTTGCATTCGTTATCTAAGGAATCCCCAGAGACAGAGACCCTAAGTAGCCATAAAAGAGGGTTTGGCTACCTAGGAGAGAGGATAAGCTAGCAACACCTGAAGGAGCCTATCAGAAGGAGTCTCTGACGTCACCTGGTGGCACTGGCCACTCAGAGCAGTCCAGTGTGCCAGCAGCACCTCTGTTTCCAAGATGGCAGAGGTCTGGGGCACACTGGAGGAGCTCTGGACACCTCCCAGGGGAGGTGCAGGTCAGGGGAGTGGTCACTCCACTTTCCTTTGTCCAGTTTCGCGCCAGAGCAGGGCTAAGGGGCACCTGAACCGGTGTAGACTGTCTTATGCAGAAATGGGCACCAAGTGTGCCCATGAAAGCATTTCCAGAGGCTGGGTGAGGCTAGTCCTCCCCTGCCTTCACACCATTTTCCAAAGGGAGAGGGTGTAACACCCTCTCTCAGAGGAAGTCCTTTGTTCTGCCATCCTGGGCCAGGCCTGGCTGGACCCCAGGAGGGCAGAAGCCTGTCTGAGGGGTTGGCAGCAGCAGCAGCTGCAGTGAAACCCCGGGAAAGGCAGTTTGGCAGTACCAGGGTCTGTGCTACAGACCACTGGGATCATGGGATTGTGCCATCTATGCCAGGATGGCATAGAGGGGGCAATTCCATGATGATAGACATGTTACATGGCCATATTTGGAGTTACCATTGTGAAGCTACATATAGGTAGTGACCTATATGTAGTGCACACGTGTAATGGTGTCCCCGCACTCAAAAAGTCCGGGGAATTGGCCCTGAACAATGTGGGGGCACCTTGGCTAGTGCCAGGGTGCCCTCACACTAAGTAACTTTGCACCTAACCTTTACCAGGTAAAGGTTAGACATATAGGTGACTTATAAGTTACTTAAGTGCAGTGTAAAATGGCTGTGAAATAACGTGGACGTTATTTCACTCAGGCTGCAGTGGCAGGCCTGTGTAAGAATTGTCAGAGCTCCCTATGGGTGGCAAAAGAAATGGTGCAGCCCATAGGGATCTCCTGGAACCCCAATACCCTGGGTACTTCAGTACCATATACTAGGGAATTATAAGGGTGTTCCAGTAAGCCAATGTAAATTGGTAAAATTGGTCACTAGCCTGTTAGTGACAATTTGAAAGAAATGAGAGAGCATAACCACTGAGGTTCTGATTAGCAGAGCCTCAGTGAGACAGTTAGTCATAACACAGGTAACACATTCAGGCACACTTATGAGCACTGGGGCCCTGGCTGGCAGGGTCCCAGTGACATATACAACTAAAACAACATATATACAGTGAAAAATTGGGGTAACATGCCAGGGAAGATGGTACTTTCCTACAGTCACAAATAGCGATTCGGGCCATTTGCGACTCGGAAACCTTTGCTACATCTGGCCCTTAGTGTGTGGGCACCCTGGCACTAGCCAAGGTGCCCCCACATTGTTCAGGGCAAATTCCCCAGACTTTGTGAGTGCGGGGACACCATTACACGCGTGCACTATACATATGTCACTACATATGTAAAGCGTCATAATGGTAACTCCGAACATGGCCATGTAACATGTCTAAGATCATGGAATTGTCACCCCAAGGCCATTCTGGCATTGGGGAGACAATTCCATGGTACCCCGAGTCTCTAGCACAGACCCGGGTACTGCCAAACTACCTTTACCGGGGTTTCACTGCAGCTGCTGCCAACCCCTCAGACAGGTTTCTGCCCTCCTGGGGTCCAGCCAGGCTTGGCCCATGAAGGCAGAACAAAGGACTTCCTCAGAGAGAGGGTGTTACACCCTCTCCCTTTGGAAAAAGGTGTCAGGGCTGGGGAGGAGTAGCCTCCTTCAGCCTCTGGAAATGCTTTGATGGGCACAGATGGTGCCCATCTCTGCATAAGCCAGTCTACACCGTTTCAGGGATCCCCCAGCCCTGCTCTGGCGCGAAACTGGACAAAGGAAAGGGGAGTGACCACTCCCCTGACCTGCACCTCCCCGGGAGGTGCCCAGAGCTCCTCCAGTGTGCTCCAGACCTCTGCCATCTTGGAAACAGAGGTGCTGCTGGCACACTGGACTGCTCTGAGTGGCCAGTGCCAGCAGGTGACGTCAGAGATTCCTTCTGATAGGCTCTTACCTGTGTTGCTAGCCTATCCTCCTTCCTAAGTATCCAAACCTCCTTTTCTGGCTATTTAGGGTCTCTGATTTGGGGAATTCTTTAGATAACGAATGCAAGAGCTCATCAGAGTTCCTCTGCATCTCTCTCTTCACCTTCTGCTAAGAAATCGACCACTGACTGCTCTGGACGCCTGCAACACTGCAACAAAGTAGCAAAGACGACTACTGCAACCTTGTATCGCTGATTCTGCGGCCTTCTCAACTGTTTTCCTGGTGGTGCATGCTGTGGGGGTAGTGTAGGAGGCTGGACTGGCTTGTAGTGAGTACCAAGGGGTACTTACACCTTGCACCAGGCCCAGGTATCCCTTATTAGTGTATAGGGGTGTCTAGCAGCTTAGGCTGATAGAAAATGGTAGCTTAGCAGAGCAGCTTAGGCTGAACTAGGAGACGAGTGAAGCTCCTACAGTACCACTAGTGTCACTTGCACAATATCATAAGAAAACATAATACACAGATATACTAAAAATAAAGGTACTTTATTTTTATGACAATATGCCATAGTATCTCAGTGAGTACCCTCAGTATGAGGATAGCAAATATACACAAGATATATGTACACAATACCAAAAATATGCAGTATAGTATTAGAAAACAGTGCAAACAATTTATGGTTACAATAGGATGCAATGGGGACACATAGGGATAGGGGCAACACAAACCATATACTCCAAAAGTGGAATGTGAACCACGAATGGACCCCAAACCTATGTGACCTTGTAGAGGGTAGCTGGGACTGTAAGAAAACAGTGAGGGTTAGAAAAATAGCCCACCCCAAGACCCTGAAAAGTGAGTGCAAAGTGCACTAAAGTTCCCCAAAGAGCACAGAAGTCGTGATAGGGGAATTCTGCAGAAAAGACCAACACCAGCAATGCAACAACGATGGATTTCCAGACTAGAGTACCTGTGGAACAAGGGGACCAAGTCCAAAAGTCACGATCAAGTCGAGAGTGGGTAGATGCCCAGGAAATGCCAGCTGTGGGTGCAAAGAAGCTGCTACTGGACAGTAGAAGCTGAGGATTCTGCAGGAATGACAAGGGCTAGAAACTTCCCCTTTGGAGGATGGATGTCCCACATAGTGAGGAGTCGTTCAGAAGTGTTTTCCTGGAGAAAGACCGCAAACAAGCCTTGCTAGCTGCAAAGCTTGCAGTTTTGGTTTTTGGATGCTGCTGTTGCCCAGGAGGGACCAGGATGTCACCAATTGCGTGAAGGGATAGAGGGGGCGCCCAGCAAGACAAGAAGCCCTCTCAGAAGCAAGCAGCACCTGGACAAGTGCCGGAACAGGCACTACAAAGTGGAGTGAAACAGTGCTCACCCGAAGTTGCACAAGAGAGTCCCACGCTGCCGGAGGACAACTCAGGAGGTCGTGCAATGCAGGTTAGAGTGCCGTGGACCCAGGCTTGGCTGTGCACAAAGGAAATCCTAGAAAAGTGCACACGAGCCGGAGTAGCTGCAAAAGACACAGTTACCAGCAATGCAGTCTGGCGTTGGGAGGCAAGGACTTACCTCCATCAAACTTGGACTGAAGAGTCACTGGACTTTGGGAGTAACTTGGACAGAGTTGCTGGATTCAAGAGACCTCGCTCGTTGTGCTGAGAGGAAACCCAGGGGACCAGTGATGCAGTTCTTTGGTGCCTGCGGTTGCAGGGGGACGATTCCGTCGACCCACGGGAGATTTCTTCGGAGCTTCTAGTGCAAAGAGGAGGCAGACTACCCCCACAGCATGCACCACCAGGAAAACAGTCAAGAAGGCGGCAGGATCAGCGTTACAGTGTCACAGTAGTCGTCTTTTCTACTTTGTTGCAGTTTTGCAGGCTTCCAGCGCGGTCAGCAGTCGATTCCTTGGCAGAAGGTGAAGAGAGAGATGCAGAGGAACTCTGATGAGCTCTTGCATTCGTTATCTAAGGAATTCCCCAAAGCAGAGACCCTAAATAGCCAGAAAAGAGGGTTTGGCTACTTAGGAGAGGGGATAGGCTAGCAACACCTGAAGGAGCCTATCAGAAGGAGTCTCTGACGTCACCTGCTGGCCCTGGCCACTCAGAGCAGTCCAGTGTGCCAGCAGCACCTCTGTTTCCAAGATGGCAGAGATCTGGATCACACTGGAGGAGCTCTGGGCACCTCCCAGGGGAGGTGCAGGTCAGGGGAGTGGTCACTCCCCTTTCCTTTGTCCAGTTTCGTGCCAGAGCAGGGCTGAGGGGTCCCTGAACCGGTGTAGACTGGCTTATGCAGAAATGGGCACCATCTGTGCCCATCAAAGCATTTCCAGAGGCTGGGGGAGGCTACTCCTCCCCTGCCTTAACACCTTTTTCCAAAGGGAGAGGGTGTAACACCCTCTCTCTGAGGAAGTCGTTTGTTCTGCCTTCCTGGGCCAAGCCTGGCTGGACCCCGGGAGGGCAGAAACCTGTCTGAGGGGTTTGGCAGCAGCAGCAGCTGCAGTGAAACCCCTGAAAAGGCAGTTTGGCAGTACCCAGGTCTGTGCTAGAGACCCGTGGGATCATGGGATTGAGCCAACAATGCCAGGATGGCATTGAGGGGGCCATTCCATGATCTTAGGCATGTTACATGGCCATATTCGGAGTTACCATTGTGAAGCTACACATAGGTAGTGACCTATGTGTAGTGCACGCGTGTAATGGTGTCCCCACACTCACAAAGTCCGGGGAATTTGCCCTGAACAATGTGGGGGCACGTTGGCTAGTGCCAGGGTGCCCACACACTAAGTAACTTTGCACCTAACCTTTACCAGGTAAAGGTTAGACATATAGGTGACTTATAAGTTACTTAAGTGCAGTGTAAAATGGCTGTGAAATAACGTGGACGTTATTTCACTCAGGCTGCAGTGGCAGGCCTGTGTAAGAATTGTCAGAGCTCCCTATGGGTGGCAAAAGAAATGCTGCAGCCCATAGGGATCTCCTGAAAAACAAAACCCTTCGTACCTCAGTACCATATACTAGGGAATTATAAGGGTGTTCCAGTATGCCAATGTAAATTGGTGAAATTGGTCAATAGCCTGTTAGTGACAATTTGGAAAGAAATGAGAAAGCATAACCACTGAGGTTCTGGTTAGCAGAGCCTCAGTGAGACAGTTAGTCACTTACACAGGTAAAACATTCAGGCACACTTATGAGCACTGGGGCCCTGGCTGGCAGGGTCCCAGTGACATATACAACTAAAACAACATATATACAGTGAAAAATGGGGGTAACATGCCAGGCAAGATGGTACTTTCCTACAGTTTCTTTTCTTTGTTTTGATTTGAAGAGTATTTGGGCCCACCACCCCCAACAGAGTGTTTTTGTGGGCATGTTGAAGACTCATTCTTAGATTTGTCCCCACCCTTCTCAGAAGACTTACCATCCTTCTTCTTGCCATCTTTGTCACCCCCTGTATGAACTTTTCTGTTCACCCTTGTTCTGACCCATTTGTCTGCCTTCTTTCCCAATTCTTGGGGAGAGGTCAGATCAGAGTCCACTAGGTACTGGTGCAACAAATCAGACACACAATTATTAAGAATATGCTCTCTCAGGATTAGGTTATACAGGCTTTCATAATCAGTAACTTTACTGCCATGTAACCACCCCTCCAAGGCCTTCACTGAATGGTCAACAAAGTCTACCCAGTCTTGTGAAGACTCCTTTTTGGTTTCTCTGAACTTCATCCTGTACTGTTCAGTGGTTAAGCCATAACCATCCAGGTGTGCATTCTTAAGAACTGCAAAATTATTGGCATCACTTTCTTTCACAGTAAGGAGCCTATCCCTACCCTTTCCACTAAATGATAGCCATAGGATAGGAGCCCACTGCCTTTGAGGGACATCCTGTACAACACAGGCCCTCAAAAGGGAAGCAAACCACTTGTTAATGTCATCCCCCTCCTTGTAAGGGGGAACTATCTTGTGCAGATTCCTAGAATCATGCTCTTTTGCAGGATTACTATTTGGAATACTGCTGCTGCCACCATGGGATTCAAATCCCAATTTCTATCTTTCTCTTTCTATCTCCAATGACTGCCTATCTAAATCCAGCTGTTGCTTCTTGAGCTTCAGCCTGGATTCTTCCACTCTCAATCTATTGAGCTCCCTTTCTAACACTCTGTCATCAGGGTGGGTGGGTGAGGCATGTCTAGAAACAGAAGTATGCTGAGAATGAACAGAAGGAGACCTGGCCCTAACAGATGGCACTCTAACAACCTGGCTAACAGAATGAATATTCCTACTATGATGAGAAGGAACACTTTTACTGTGATATGAGACAACACTATTACTGTGGTGTGAATTCACATCTGTGCCAGCTATGCTAGGTGGCTTGCTAGGGGGCAAGTTGGCAAGATTCCCTCCCAAATCTTTTGCTAGGGGTACCCCAGAATCAGAGTGGGAACCATCAGCTAATTTCTCACCAGAAGTGCCACCTAAGGTCTTATCTTGTTCAATGAGCATATTAACCAACAGTTGTCTTGAGGGATTCTTCCCTACCCCTAAACCTCTATCTATGCAGAGACTCCTTGCTTCCTTCCAGCTAAGGTTGTCATAAGATATGTTGGACAGATCAAGAGTTTGGCCTTTACCAGACATGATAGAAAGTGTTTAAGGGACAGAAAAAGTGAGAAAAAATGTTTTTAGAACTTTTTAAAGAACAGAAAAAAAGAATTAAAAACTTTTAAAGAACTTTTTAGAAAGTTTAGAGGTACTTTTCAGCACTTAGTAAAAAAGTGATAGGAGAAAAGCAAAAACTTTTTCTTTAGGTGTACATACACTGAACTTGTTTTGTATATTTTTCTCTTATGAAAAGAAAAATGACAAAAGTGGTAAGTAGTTGCAAAGTACTTATCCCACTGCTGCACAACCAATGTAGGAGGCTGGACTAGCTTGTACTGAGTACCAAGGGGTACTTACACCTTGCACCATGCCCAGGTATCCCTTATTAGTGTATAGGGTGTCTAGCAGCTTAGGCTGATAGATAATGGTAGCTTAGCAGAGCAGCTTAGGCTGAACTAGGAGACGAGTGAAGCTCCTACAGTACCACTAGTGTCACTTGCACAATATAATAAGAAAACACAATACACAGATATACTAAAAATAAAGGTACTTTATTTTTATGACAATATGCCATAGTATCTCAGTGAGTACCCTCAGTATGAGGATAGCAAATATGCACAAGATATATGTACACAATACCAAAATATGCAGTAATAGCAATAGAAAACAGTGCAAACAATGTATAGTCACAATAGGATGCAATAGGGGCACATAGAGATAGGGGCAACACAAACCATATACTCTAGAAGTGGAATGCAAACCACAAATGGACCCCAAACCTATGTGACCGTGTAGAGAGTTGCTGGGACTGTAAGAAAACAGTGAGGGTTAGAAAAATAGCCGACCCCAAGACCCTGAAAAGTGAGTGCAAAGTGCACTGAAGTTCCCCAAAGAGCACAGAAGTCGTGATACGGGAATTCTGCAGGAAAGACCAACACCAGCAATGCAACAACAATGGATTTCCTGACGAGAGTACCTGTGGAACAAGGGGACCAAGTCCAAAAGTCACGATCAAGTCGAGAGTGGGCAGATGCCCAGGAAATGCCAGCTGTGGGTGGAAAGAAGCTGCCACCGGATGGTAGAAGCTGAGGATTCTGCAAGAACGACAAGGGCTAGAAACTTCCCCTTTGGAGGATGGATGTCCCACGTGGTGAAGAGTCGTGCAGAAGTGTTTTCCTGCGGATAGATTGCAAACAAGCCTTGCTAGCTGCAAAGCTTGCGGTTGGGGTTTTTGGATGCTGCTGTAGCCCAGGAGGGACCAGGATGTCACCAATTGCGTGAGGGGACAGAGGGGGCATCCAGCAAGACAAGGAGCCCTCTCACAAGCAAGCAGCACCCGCAGAAGTGCCAGAACAAGCACTACAAAGTGGAGTGAAACTGTGCTCACCCGAAGTTGCACAAGAGAGTCCCATGCAGCCGGAGGACAACTCAGGAGGTCGTGCAATGCAGGTTAGAGTGCGTGGACCCATGCTTGGCTGTGCACAAAGGAAATCCTGGAAAAGTGCACAGGAGCCGGAGTAGCTGCAAAACACACTGTTCCCAGCAATGCAGTCTGGCGTGGGGAGGCAAGGACTTAACTCCATCAAACTTGGACTGAAGAGTCACTGGACTGTGGGAGTCACTTGGACAGTGTTGCTGAGTTCAAGGGACGTCGCTCGTCGTGCTGAGAGGAGACCCAGAGGACCGGTGATGCAGTTCTTTGGTGCCAGCGGTTGCAGGGGGAAGATTCCGTCGACCCACAGGAGATTTCTTCGGAGCTTCTAGTGCAGAGAGGAGGTGTGAGAAGGTAGCCTCTTTCTAGCCTTGTTACCCCCACTTTTGGCCTGTTTGTGAGTGTATGTCAGGGTGTTTGTCACTGTTTTCACTGTCTCACTGGGATCCTGATAGCCAGGCCTCAGTGCTCATAGTGAAAACACCATGTTTTCAGTATGGTTGTTATGTGTCACTGGGATCCTGCTGGTCAGGACCCCAGTGCTCATAGGTTTGTGGCCTATATGTATGTGTCACTGGGACCCTGTCACACAGGGCCCCAGTGCTCATAGGTGTGCATGTATATGTTCCCTGTGTAGTGCCTAACTGTCTCACTGAGGCTCTGCTAACCAGAACCTCAGTGGTTATGCTCTCTCATTACTTTTAAATTGTCACTAACAGGCTAGTGACCAATTTTACCAATTCACATTGGCTTACTGGAACACCCTTATAATTCCCTAGTATATGGTACTAAGGTACCCAGGGTATTGGGGTTCCAGGAGATCCCTATGGGCTGCAGCATTTCTTTTGCCACCCATAGGGAGCTCTGACAATTCTTACACAGGCCTGCCACTGCAGCCTGAGTGAAATAACGTCCACGTTATTTCACAGCCATTTTACACTGCACTTAAGTAACTTATAAGTCACCTATATGTCTAACCTTTACCTGGTAAAGGTTAGGTGCAAAGTTACTTAGTGTGAGGGCACCCTGGCACTAGCCAAGGTGCCCCCACATTGTTCAGAGCCAATTCACTGAACTTTGTGAGTGCGGGGACACCATTACACGCGTGCACTACATATAGGTCACTACCTATATGTAGCTTCACCATGGTAACTCCGAATATGGCCATGTAACATGTCTATGATCATGGAATTGCCCCCTCTATGCCATCCTGGCATTGTTGGTACAATTCCATGATCCCAGTGGTCTGTAGCACAGACCCTGGTACTGCCAGACTGCCCTTCCTGGGGTTTCACTGCAGCTGCTGCTGCTGCCAACCCCTCAGACAGGCAGCTGCCCTCCTGGGGTCCAGCCAGGCCTGGCCCAGGATGGCAGAACAAAGAACTTCCTCTGAGAGAGGGTGTGACACCCTCTCCCTTTGGAAAATGGTGTGAAGGCAGGGGAGGAGTAGCCTCCCCCAGCCTCTGGAAATGCTTTGTTGGGCACAGATGTGCCCAATTCTGCATAAGCCAGTCTACACCGGTTCAGGGACCCCTTAGCCCCTGCTCTGGCGCGAAACTGGACAAAGGAAAGGGGAGTGACCACTCCCCTGACCTGCACCTCCCCTGGGAGGTGTCCAGAGCTCCTCCAGTGTGCTCCAGACCTCTGCCATCTTGGAAACAGAGGTGCTGCTGGCACACTGGACTGCTCTGAGTGGCCAGTGCCACCAGGTGACGTCAGAGACTCCTGCTGATAGGCTCCTTCAGGTGTTAGTAGCCTTTCCTCTCTCCTAGGTAGCCAAACCCTCTTTTCTGGCTATTTAGGGTCTCTGTCTCTGGGGAAACTTCAGATAACGAATGCATGAGCTCAGCCGAGTTCCTCTGCATCTCCCTCTTCACCTTCTGATAAGGAATCGACCGCTGACCGCGCTGGAAGCCTGCAAACCTGCAACATAGTAGCAAAGACGACTACTGCAACTCTGTAACGCTGATCCTGCCGCCTTCTCGACTGTTTTCCTGCTTGTGCATGCTGTGGGGGTAGCCTGCCTCCTCTCTGCACCAGAAGCTCCGAAGAAATCTCCCGTGGGTCGACGGAATCTTCCCCCTGCAACCGCAGGCACCAAAAAGCTGCATTACCGGTCCCTTGGGTCTCCTCTCAGCACGACGAGCGAGGTCCCTCGAATCCAGCGACGCTGTCCAAGTGACCCCCACAGTCCAGTGACTCTTCAGCCCAAGTTTGGTGGAGGTAAGTCCTTGCCTCACCTCGCTGGGCTGCATTGCTGGGAACCGCGACTTTGCAGCTACTCCGGCCCCTGTGCACTTCCGGCGGAAATCCTTCGTGCACAGCCAAGCCTGGGTCCACGGCACTCTAACCTGCTTTGCACGACTTTCTAAGTTGGTCTCCGGCGACGTGGGACTCCTTTGTGCAACTTCGGCGAGCACCGTTTCACGCATCCTCGTAGTGCCTGTTTCTGGCACTTCTCCGGGTGCTACCTGCTTCTGTGAGGGCTCTTTGTCTTGCTCGACGTCCCCTCTCTCTGCAGGTCCAATTTGCGACCTCCTGGTCCCTCCTGGGCCGCAGCAGCGTCCAAAAACGCCAAACACACGATTTGCGTGTAGCAAGACTTGTTGGCATCCTTCTGGCGGGAAAACACTTCTGCACGACTTTGCAAGGCAAGCGGGATCCGTCCACCAAAGGGGAAGTCTCTAGCCCTTTTCGTTCCTGCAGAAACCTCAGCTTCTTCTGTCCAGTCGAAGCTTCTTTGCACCCGCAGCTGGCATTTCCTGGGCATCTGCCCATCTCCGACTTGCTTGTGACTTTTGGACTTGGTCCCCTTGTTCCACAGGTACCCTAGATTGGAAATCCACAGTTGTTGCATTGCTGGTTTGTGTCTTTCCTGCATTATTCCTTTAACACCACTCTTTTATCCTTAGGGGAACTTTAGTGCACTTTGCATTCACTTTTCAGGGTCTTGGGGAGGGTTATTTTGCTAACTCTCACTATTTTCTAATAGTCCCAGCGACCCTCTACAAGGTCACATAGGTTTGGGGTCCATTCGTGGTTCGCATTCCACTTCTGGAGTGTATGGTTTGTGTTGCCCCTATCCCTATGTTTCCCCATTGCATCCTATTGTAACTATACATTGTTTGCACTGTTTTCTAAGACTATACTGCATATTTTTGCTATTGTGTATATATATCTTGTGTATATTTCCTATCCTCTCACTGAGGGTACACTCTAAGATACTTTGGCATATTGTCATAAAAATAAAGTACCTTTATTTTTAGTATAACTGTGTATTGTGTTTTCTTATGATATTGTGCATATGACACTAAGTGGTACTGTAGTAGCTTCACACGTCTCCTAGTTCAGCCTAAGCTGCTCTGCTAAGCTACCATTATCTATCAGCCTAAGCTGCTAGACACCCTATACACTAATAAGGGATAACTGGGCCTGGTGCAAGGTGCAAGTACCTCTTGGTACTCACTACAAGCCAGTCCAGCCTCCTACATTGGTTGTGCAGCGGTGGGATAAGTGCTTGAGACTACTTACCACTCTTGTCATTGTACTTTTCATAAGAGAAAAATATACAAAACAAGGTCAGTGTATATACACATAGCCAAAAAGTTTTGCATTTCCTCTTTTCACTCTTTTCTAAGTGCTGAAAAGTACTCCTAAACTTTCAAAAAGTTCTTAAAAGTTTAAAAAGTTTTTTTCTGTCTTTCCAAAAAGTTCTGAAAACTTTTTTCTTTCACTTTAACTCTCTCTAAAAAAATGTCTGGCACAGGCAAAAATGTTGAACTGTCCAAACTTGCATATGATCACCTTAGCTGGAAAGGAGCAAGGAGTCTCTGCATAGAGAGAGGTTTGAGTGTAGGGAAGAATCCTTCCTTAGAACTGTTAATTAATATGCTTAGAGTACAGGATAAGGCCATAAGTGCCCAATCTGGTGAAAAAGTAGCTAATGGTTCTCAATCTGATCCAGGGACTCCCCCAGGAAAAGGTTCAGGAAAGAAACTTCTCAGCCTGCCCATTACTAGACAGTCTAGCATAGTTGGTACAGAGGTTGAATCACACCATACTGATGGTGTGCTCTCACATTATACTGGTAGCCAAGCTGTTAGGGTGCCCTCTGTAAGGGACAGGTCTCCTTCTGTTCATTCCCATCATACCTCTGTATCTAGAAATGTCCCTCCCACCCACCCTGATGACAGATTGTTAGAAAGGGAGCTCAATAGATTGAGAGTGGAACAAACCAGACTGAAGCTCAAGAAGCAACAGCTGGATTTGGATAGACAGTCTTTAGAATTAGAGAAGGAAAGACAGAAGTTGGGTTTAGATACCCATGGTGGC
Source organism: Pleurodeles waltl (assembly GCF_031143425.1). NCBI lineage: Eukaryota > Metazoa > Chordata > Amphibia > Caudata > Salamandridae > Pleurodeles > Pleurodeles waltl. The sequence continues at coordinate 597,725,589 of NC_090440.1, read as the reverse complement.
AGCAGCAGTATTCCCCATAGTCATCCTGCAAAAGAGCATGATTCCAGGAATCTGCACAAGATAGTTCCCCCTTATAAGGAGGGGGATGACATTAACAAGTGGTTTGCTGCACTTGAGAGGGCCTGTGCTGTACAGGATGTCCCTCAAAAGCAGTGGGCTGCTATCCTATGGCTATCATTTAGTGGAAAAGGTAGGGATAGGCTCCTTACTGTGAAAGAAAATGATGCTAATAATTTCCAAGTTCTTAAGAATGCACTCCTGGATGGTTATGGCTTAACCACTGAACAGTACAGGATAAAGTTCAGAGAGACCAAAAAGGAGTCTTCACAAGACTGGGTTGATTTTATTGACCATTCAGTGAAGGCCTTGGAGGGGTGGTTACATGGCAGTAAAGTTACTGATTATGAAAGCCTGTATAACACAATCCTGAGAGAGCATATACTTAATAATTGTGTGTCTGATTTGTTGCACCAGTACCTGGTAGACTCTGATCTGACCTCTCCCCAAGAATTGGGAAAGAAGGCAGACAAATGGGTCAGAACAAGGGTGAACAGAAAAGTTCATACAGGGGGTGACAAAGATGGCAATAAGAAGAAAGATGGTGAAAAATCTCAAGATAAGCATGGGGATAAGGGTAAAACCAAAGATCCCACTTCAAATCTTAAACACTCTTCAGAGGGTGGGGATAAAACAAATTCTTCCTCTTCTTCCCAACCTGCACACATTAAAAAGCCTTGGTGCTTTGTGTGTAAAAACAGAGGCCATAGGCCAGGGGATAAGTCCTGTCCAGGTAAACCCCCTGAGCCTACCACCACTAATACATCAAGCTCTAGTGCCCCTAGCAGTAGTGGTACTAGTGGTGGGACTGCTGGCAACAGTCAAGCAAAGGGTGTAGTTGGGTTCACTTATGGGTCCATAGTGGAAACTGATGTAATCAGTCCCAAGACAGTTTCTGTCACACCTAGTGGCATTGGCCTTGCCACACTGGCTGATTGTCCCCTTACAATGGATAAGTACAGGCAGACAGTTTCAATAAATGGTGTTGAGGCCTTGGCCTACAGGGACACAGGTGCCAGTTTCACTTTGGTGACTGAAAACCTAGTGCACCCTGATCAACACATCATTGGACAACAGTATAAGATTATTGATGTCCATAACTCCACTAAGTTTCTTCCCTTAGCTATAATTCAGTTTAGTTGGGGTGGAGTTACTGGCCCTAAGCAGGTGGTGGTATCACCTAGCTTACCTGTAGACTGTCTCTTAGGTAATGACCTAGAGGCCTCAGGTTGGGCTGATGTAGAGTTTTATGCCCATGCAGCCATGCTGGGCATCCCTGAGGAATTGTTCCCTCTCATTTCAAGTGAAATGAAAAAGCAAAGGAGAGAAGGCCTGAAAACTCAGGATCCCTCTCCATCAACAGGTAAAAAGGGTATCACAGTATCCCCTAACCACCCTACCATTCAGGATACTATTCCTGTGGTGGGAGAAACCTCTCCTGGGGTGGCACCTGTTCCAAGGGAATCATCAGCTGGCAAAGCTGGACTCCCTGAGGTGGAAGTACCTCTCTGTGGGATAACTAACATTGGTGAGAAAAACAGCACCATTTTAGTTAACATGGAGCATCCCTCCAACCCTCCCAGAGAAACTTTAGTGCAGAAACCCTGCACTACCTCACAACACTTAGGACAGCATCCCTGCCCTAGTGTGGAGCTCATAGGACAGCATCCCTGCCCTGCTCCAACTCAAGAGAAACAACATCCCTGTTCTCTCTTCCAGCCAGATGGACAAAGTTTTTGCCCAGCTATGGCTTTTCTGAGACAGCATCCCTGTCTGGCATTTCCATCACTACAAATAGGTTCAGTGGACAATTCCCACTGCTCTAAACTAAAACTTACTGATAGAAACTCTGAAAATACATCTTCACATTGTTGCTTAGCTAAAAAACTTCAAACAGGGTGGTTTACATCCCCACAGGGAAGTAACCTTATAGTGGATGATAAAGGGAGTAACCAGTCTATTGCAGAGCTACTCTCTACTTATCACCACTTAGACAATAAAGTCTAAACTGGCCAAGGTTAGCCTTATTGTCCTTCGTTTGGGGGGGGGGGGTTGTGTGAGAAGGTAGCCTCTTTCTAGCCTTGTTACCCCCACTTTTGGCCTGTTTGTGAGTGTATGTCAGGGTGTTTGTCACTGTTTTCACTGTCTCACTGGGATCCTGATAGCCAGGCCTCAGTGCTCATAGTGAAAACACCATGTTTTCAGTATGGTTGTTATGTGTCACTGGGATCCTGCTGGTCAGGACCCCAGTGCTCATAGGTTTGTGGCCTATATGTATGTGTCACTGGGACCCTGTCACACAGGGCCCCAGTGCTCATAGGTGTGCATGTATATGTTCCCTGTGTAGTGCCTAACTGTCTCACTGAGGCTCTGCTAACCAGAACCTCAGTGGTTATGCTCTCTCATTACTTTTAAATTGTCACTAACAGGCTAGTGACCAATTTTACCAATTCACATTGGCTTACTGGAACACCCTTATAATTCCCTAGTATATGGTACTAAGGTACCCAGGGTATTGGGGTTCCAGGAGATCCCTATGGGCTGCAGCATTTCTTTTGCCACCCATAGGGAGCTCTGACAATTCTTACACAGGCCTGCCACTGCAGCCTGAGTGAAATAACGTCCACGTTATTTCACAGCCATTTTACACTGCACTTAAGTAACTTATAAGTCACCTATATGTCTAACCTTTACCTGGTAAAGGTTAGGTGCAAAGTTACTTAGTGTGAGGGCACCCTGGCACTAGCCAAGGTGCCCCCACATTGTTCAGAGCCAATTCACTGAACTTTGTGAGTGCGGGGACACCATTACACGCGTGCACTACATATAGGTCACTACCTATATGTAGCTTCACCATGGTAACTCCGAATATGGCCATGTAACATGTCTATGATCATGGAATTGCCCCCTCTATGCCATCCTGGCATTGTTGGTACAATTCCATGATCCCAGTGGTCTGTAGCACAGACCCTGGTACTGCCAGACTGCCCTTCCTGGGGTTTCACTGCAGCTGCTGCTGCTGCCAACCCCTCAGACAGGCAGCTGCCCTCCTGGGGTCCAGCCAGGCCTGGCCCAGGATGGCAGAACAAAGAACTTCCTCTGAGAGAGGGTGTGACACCCTCTCCCTTTGGAAAATGGTGTGAAGGCAGGGGAGGAGTAGCCTCCCCCAGCCTCTGGAAATGCTTTGTTGGGCACAGATGTGCCCAATTCTACATAAGCCAGTCTACACCGGTTCAGGGACCCCTTAGCCCCTGCTCTGGCGCGAAACTGGACAAAGGAAAGGGGAGTGACCACTCCCCTGACCTGCACCTCCCCTGGGAGGTGTCCAGAGCTCCTCCAGTGTGCTCCAGACCTCTGCCATCTTGGAAACAGAGGTGCTGCTGGCACACTGGACTGCTCTGAGTGGCCAGTGCCACCAGGTGACGTCAGAGACTCCTGCTGATAGGCTCCTTCAGGTGTTAGTAGCCTTTCCTCTCTCCTAGGTAGCCAAACCCTCTTTTCTGGCTATTTAGGGTCTCTGTCTCTGGGGAAACTTCAGATAACGAATGCATGAGCTCAGCCGAGTTCCTCTGCATCTCCCTCTTCACCTTCTGAGAAGGAATCGACCGCTGACCGCGCTGGAAGCCTGCAAACCTGCAACATAGTAGCAAAGACGACTACTGCAACTCTGTAACGCTGATCCTGCCGCCTTCTCGACTGTTTTCCTGCTTGTGCATGCTGTGGGGGTAGCCTGCCTCCTCTCTGCACCAGAAGCTCCGAAGAAATCTCCCGTGGGTCGACGGAATCTTCCCCCTGCAACCGCAGGCACCAAAAAGCTGCATTACCGGTCCCTTGGGTCTCCTCTCAGCACGACGAGCGAGGTCCCTCGAATCCAGAGACGCTGTCCAAGTGACCCGCACAGTCCAGTGACTCTTCAGCCCAAGTTTTGTGGAGGTAAGTCCTTGCCTCACCTCGCTGGGCTGCATTGCTGGGAACCGTGACTTTTGCAGCTACTCTGGTCTCTGTGCACTTCCGGTGGAAATCCTTTGTGCACAGCCAAGCCTGGGTCCACGGCACTCTAACCTGCATTGCACGACTTTCTAAGTTGGTCTCCGGCGATGTGGGACTGCTTTGTGCAACTTCGGCGAGCACCGTTTCACGCATCCTTGTAGTGCCTGTTTCTGGCACTTCTCCGGGTGCTACCTGCTTCTGTGAGGGCTCTTTGTCTTGCTCGACGTCCCCTCTCTCTGCAGGTCCAATTTGCGACCTCCTGGTCCCTCCTGGGCCCCAGCAGCGTCCAAAAACGCCAAACGCACGATTTGCGTGTAGCAAGACTTGTTGGCGTCCTTCCGGCGGGAAAACACTTCTGCACAACTCTCCAAGGCGAGTGGGATCCGTCCACCAAAGGGGAAGTCTCTAGCCCTTTTCGTTCCTGCAGAAACCTCAGCTTCTTCTGTCCAGTCGAAGCTTCTTTGCACCCACAGCTGGCATTTCCTGGGCATCTGCCCATCACCGACTTGCTTGTGACTTTTGGACTTGGTCCCCTTGTTCCACAGGTACCCTAGATTGGAAATCCACAGTTGTTGCATTGCTGGTTTGTGTCTTTCCTGCATTATTCCTTTAACACGACTCTTTTGTCCTTAGGGGAACTTTAGTGCACTTTGCATTCACTTTTCAGGGTCTTGGGGAGGGTTATTTTGCTAACTTTCACTATTTTCTAATAGTCCCAGCGACCCTCTACAAGGTCACATAGGTTTGGGGTCCATTCGTGGTTCGCATTCCACTTCTGGAGTATATGGTTTGTGTTGCCCCTATCCCTATGTTTCCCCATTGCATCCTATTGTAACTATACATTGTTTGCACTGTTTTCTAAGACTATACTGCATATTTTTGCTATTGTGTATATATATCTTGTGTATATTTCCTATCCTCTCACTGAGGGTACACTCTAAGATACTTTGGCATATTGTCATAAAAATAAAGTACCTTTATTTTTAGTATAACTGTGTATTGTGTTTTCTTATGATATTGTGCATATGACACTAAGTGGTACTGTAGTAGCTTCACACGTCTCCTAGTTCAGCCTAAGCTGCTCTGCTAAGCTACCATTATCTCTCAGCCTAAGCTGCTAGACACCCTATACACTAATAAGGGATAACTGGGCCTGGTGCAAGGTGCAAGTACCTCTTGGTACTCACTACAAGCCAGTCCAGCCTCCTACATTGGTTGTGCAGTGGTGGGATAAGTGCTTGAGACTACTTACCACTCTTGTCATTGTACTTTTCATAAGAGAAAAATATACAAAACAAGGTCAGTGTATATTCACATAGCCAAAAAGTTTTGCATTTCCTCTTTTCACTCTTTTCTAAGTGCTGAAAAGTACTCCTAAACTTTCAAAAAGTTCTTAAAAGTTTAAAAAGTTTTTTTCTGTCTTTCCAAAAAGTTCTGAAAATTTTTTTCTTTCACTTTAACTCTCTCTAAAAAAATGTCTGGCACAGGCAAAAATGTTGAACTGTCCAAACTTGCATATGATCACCTTAGCTGGAAAGGAGCAAGGAGTCTCTGCATAGAGAGAGGTTTGAGTGTAGGGAAGAATCCTTCCTTAGAACTGTTAATTAATATGCTTAGAGTACAGGATAAGGCCATAAGTGCCCAATCTGGTGAAAAAGTAGCTAATGGTTCTCAATCTGATCCAGGGACTCCCCCAGGAAAAGGTTCAGGAAAGAAACTTCTCAGCCTGCCCATTACTAGACAGTCTAGCATAGTTGGTACAGAGGTTGAATCACACCATACTGATGGTGTGCTCTCACATTATACTGGTAGCCAAGCTGTTAGGGTGCCCTCTGTAAGGGACAGGTCTCCTTCTGTTCATTCCCATCATACCTCTGTATCTAGAAATGTCCCTCCCACCCACCCTGATGACAGATTGTTAGAAAGGGAGCTCAATAGATTGAGAGTGGAACAAACCAGACTGAAGCTCAAGAAGCAACAGCTGGATTTGGATAGACAGTCTTTAGAATTAGAGAAGGAAAGACAGAAGTTGGGTTTAGATACCCATGGTGGCAGCAGCAGTATTCCCCATAGTCATCCTGCAAAAGAGCATGATTCCAGGAATCTGCACAAGATAGTTCCCCCTTATAAGGAGGGGGATGACATTAACAAGTGGTTTGCTGCACTTGAGAGGGCCTGTGCTGTACAGGATGTCCCTCAAAAGCAGTGGGCTGCTATCCTATGGCTATCATTTAGTGGAAAAGGTAGGGATAGGCTCCTTACTGTGAAAGAAAATGATGCTAATAATTTCCAAGTTCTTAAGAATGCACTCCTGGATGGTTATGGCTTAACCACTGAACAGTACAGGATAAAGTTCAGAGAGACCAAAAAGGAGTCTTCACAAGACTGGGTTGATTTTATTGACCATTCAGTGAAGGCCTTGGAGGGGTGGTTACATGGCAGTAAAGTTACTGATTATGAAAGCCTGTATAACACAATCCTGAGAGAGCATATACTTAATAATTGTGTGTCTGATTTGTTGCACCAGTACCTGGTAGACTCTGATCTGACCTCTCCCCAAGAATTGGGAAAGAAGGCAGACAAATGGGTCAGAACAAGGGTGAACAGAAAAGTTCATACAGGGGGTGACAAAGATGGCAATAAGAAGAAAGATGGTGAAAAATCTCAAGATAAGCATGGGGATAAGGGTAAAACCAAAGATCCCACTTCAAATCTTAAACACTCTTCAGAGGGTGGGGATAAAACAAATTCTTCCTCTTCTTCCCAACCTGCACACATTAAAAAGCCTTGGTGCTTTGTGTGTAAAAACAGAGGCCATAGGCCAGGGGATAAGTCCTGTCCAGGTAAACCCCCTGAGCCTACCACCACTAATACATCAAGCTCTAGTGCCCATAGCAGTAGTGGTACTAGTGGTGGGACTGCTGGCAACAGTCAAGCAAAGGGTGTAGTTGGGTTCACTTATGGGTCCATAGTGGAAACTGATGTAATCTGTCCCAAGACAGTTTCTGTCACACCTAGTGGCATTGGCCTTGCCACACTGGCTGCTTGTCCCCTTACAATGGATAAGTACAGGCAGACAGTTTCAATAAATGGTGTTGAGGCCTTGGCCTACAGGGACACAGGTGCCAGTTTCACTTTGGTGACTGAAAACCTAGTGCACCCTGATCAACACATCATTGGACAACAGTATAAGATTATTGATGTCCATAACTCCACTAAGTTTCTTCCCTTAGCTATAATTCAGTTTAGTTGGGGTGGAGTTACTGGCCCTAAGCAGGTGGTGGTATCACCTAGCTTACCTGTAGACTGTCTCTTAGGTAATGACCTAGAGGCCTCAGGTTGGGCTGATGTAGAGTTTTATGCCCATGCAGCCATGCTGGGCATCCCTGAGGAATTGTTCCCTCTCATTTCAAGTGAAATGAAAAAGCAAAGGAGAGAAGGCCTGAAAACTCAGGATCCCTCTCCATCAACAGGTAAAAAGGGTATCACAGTATCCCCTAACCACCCTACCATTCAGGATACTATTCCTGTGGTGGGAGAAACCTCTCCTGGGGTGGCACCTGTTCCAAGGGAATCATCAGCTGGCAAAGCTGGACTCCCTGAGGTGGAAGTACCTCTCTGTGGGATAACTAACATTGGTGAGAAAAACAGCACCATTTTAGTTAACATGGAGCATCCCTCCAACCCTCCCAGAGAAACTTTAGTGCAGAAACCCTGCACTACCTCACAACACTTAGGACAGCATCCCTGCCCTAGTGTGGAGCTCATAGGACAGCATCCCTGCCCTGCTCCAACTCAAGAGAAACAACATCCCTGTTCTCTCTTCCAGCCAGATGGACAAAGTTTTTGCCCAGCTATGGCTTTTCTGAGACAGCATCCCTGTCTGGCATTTCCATCACTACAAATAGGTTCAGTGGACAATTCCCACTGCTCTAAACTAAAACTTACTGATAGAAACTCTGAAAATACATCTTCACATTGTTGCTTAGCTAAAAAACTTCAAACAGGGTGGTTTACATCCCCACAGGGAAGTAACCTTATAGTGGATGATAAAGGGAGTAACCAGTCTATTGCAGAGCTACTCTCTACTTATCACCACTTAGACAATAAAGTCTCAACTGGCCAAGGTTAGCCTTATTGTCCTTCGTTTGGGGGGGGGTTGTGTGAGAAGGTAGCCTCTTTCTAGCCTTGTTACCCCCACTTTTGGCCTGTTTGTGAGTGTATGTCAGGGTGTTTGTCACTGTTTTCACTGTCTCACTGGGATCCTGATAGCCAGGCCTCAGTGCTCATAGTGAAAACACCATGTTTTCAGTATGGTTGTTATGTGTCACTGGGATCCTGCTGGTCAGGACCCCAGTGCTCATAGGTTTGTGGCCTATATGTATGTGTCACTGGGACCCTGTCACACAGGGCCCCAGTGCTCATAAGTGTGCATGTATATGTTCCCTGTGTAGTGCCTAACTGTCTCACTGAGGCTCTGCTAACCAGAACCTCAGTGGTTATGCTCTCTCATTACTTTTAAATTGTCACTAACAGGCTAGTGACCAATTTTACCAATTCACATTGGCTTACTGGAACACCCTTATAATTCCCTAGTACATGGTACTAAGGTACCCAGGGTATTGGGGTTCCAGGAGATCCCTATGGGCTGCAGCATTTCTTTTGCCACCCATAGGGAGCTCTGACAATTCTTACACAGGCCTGCCACTGCAGCCTGAGTGAAATAACGTCCACGTTATTTCACAGCCATTTTACACTGCACTTAAGTAACTTATAAGTCACCTATATGTCTAACCTTTACCTGGTAAAGGTTAGGTGCAAAGTTACTTAGTGTGAGGGCACCCTGGCACTAGCCAAGGTGCCCCCACATTGTTCAGAGCCAATTCACTGAACTTTGTGAGTGCGGGGACACCATTACACGCGTGCACTACATATAGGTCACTACCTATATGTAGCTTCACCATGGTAACTCCGAATATGGCCATGTAACATGTCTATGATCATGGAATTGCCCCCTCTATGCCATCCTGGCATTGTTGGTACAATTCCATGATCCCAGTGGTCTGTAGCACAGACCCTGGTACTGCCAGACTGCCCTTCCTGGGGTTTCACTGCAGCTGCTGCTGCTGCCAACCCCTCAGACAGGCAGCTGCCCTCCTGGGGTCCAGCCAGGCCTGGCCCAGGATGGCAGAACAAAGAACTTCCTCTGAGAGAGGGTGTGACACCCTCTCCCTTTGGAAAATGGTGTGAAGGCAGGGGAGGAGTAGCCTCCCCCAGCCTCTGGAAATGCTTTGTTGGGCACAGATGTGCCCAATTCTACATAAGCCAGTCTACACCGGTTCAGGGACCCCTTAGCCCCTGCTCTGGCGCGAAACTGGACAAAGGAAAGGGGAGTGACCACTCCCCTGACCTGCACCTCCCCTGGGAGGTGTCCAGAGCTCCTCCAGTGTGCTCCAGACCTCTGCCATCTTGGAAACAGAGGTGCTGCTGGCACACTGGACTGCTCTGAGTGGCCAGTGCCACCAGGTGACGTCAGAGACTCCTGCTGATAGGCTCCTTCAGGTGTTAGTAGCCTTTCCTCTCTCCTAGGTAGCCAAACCCTCTTTTCTGGCTATTTAGGGTCTCTGTCTCTGGGGAAACTTCAGATAACGAATGCATGAGCTCAGCCGAGTTCCTCTGCATCTCCCTCTTCACCTTCTGAGAAGGAATCGACCGCTGACCGCGCTGGAAGCCTGCAAACCTGCAACATAGTAGCAAAGACGACTACTGCAACTCTGTAACGCTGATCCTGCCGCCTTCTCGACTGTTTTCCTGCTTGTGCATGCTGTGGGGGTAGCCTGCCTCCTCTCTGCACCAGAAGCTCCGAAGAAATCTCCCGTGGGTCGACGGAATCTTCCCCCTGCAACCGCAGGCACCAAAAAGCTGCATTACCGGTCCCTTGGGTCTCCTCTCAGCATGACGAGCGAGGTCCCTCGAATCCAGCGACACTGTCCAAGTGACCCCCACAGTCCAGTGACTCTTCAGCCCAAGTTTGGTGGAGGTAAGTCCTTGCCTCACCTCGCTGGGCTGCATTGCTGGGAACCGTGACTTTTGCAGCTACTCTGGTCTCTGTGCACTTCCGGTGGAAATCCTTTGTGCACAGCCAAGCCTGGGTCCACGGCACTCTAACCTGCATTGCACGACTTTCTAAGTTGGTCTCCGGCGACGGGGGACTGCTTTGTGCAACTTCGGCGAGCACCGTTTCACTCATCCTCGTAGTGCCTGTTTCTGGCACTTCTCCGGGTGCTACCTGCTTCTGTGAGGGCTCTTTGTCTTGCTCGACGTCCCCTCTCTCTGCAGGTCCAATTTGCGACCTCCTGGTCCCTCCTGGGCCCCAGCAGCGTCCAAAAACGCCAAACGCACGATTTGCGTGTAGCAAGACTTGTTGGCGTCCTTCCGTCGGGAAAACACTTCTGCACGACTCTCCAAGGCGAGATGGATCCGTCCACCAAAGGGGAAGTCTCTAGCCCTTTTCGTTCCTGCAGAAACCTCAGCTTCTTCTGTCCAGTCGAAGCTTCTTTGCACCCGCAGCTGGCATTTCCTGGGCATCTGCCCATCTCCGACTTGCTTGTGACTTTTGGACTTGGTCCCCTTGTTCCACAGGTACCCTAGATTTGAAATCCACAGTTGTTGCATTGCTGGTTTGTGTCTTTCCTGCATTATTCCTTTAACACGACTCTTTTGTCCTTAGGGGAACTTTAGTGCACTTTGCATTCACTTTTCAGGGTCTTGGGGAGGGTTATTTTGCTAACTCTCACTATTTTCTAATAGTCCCAGCGACCCTCTACAAGGTCACATAGGTTTGGGGTCCATTCGTGGTTCGCATTCCACTTCTGGAGTATATGGTTTGTGTTGCCCCTATCCCTATGTTTCCCCATTGCATCCTATTGTAACTATACATTGTTTGCACTGTTTTCTAAGACTATACTGCATATTTTTGCTATTGTGTATATATATCTTGTGTATATTTCCTATCCTCTCACTGAGGGTACACTCTAAGATACTTTGGCATATTGTCATAAAAATAAAGTACCTTTATTTTTAGTATAACTGTGTATTGTGTTTTCTTATGATATTGTGCATATGACACTAAGTGGTACTGTAGTAGCTTCACACGTCTCCTAGTTCAGCCTAAGCTGCTCTGCTAAGCTACCATTATCTATCAGCCTAAGCTGCTAGACACCCTATACACTAATAAGGGATAACTGGGCCTGGTGCAAGGTGCAAGTACCTCTTGGTACTCACTACAAGCCAGTCCAGCCTCCTACATTGGTTGTGCAGTGGTGGGATAAGTGCTTGAGACTACTTACCACTCTTGTCATTGTACTTTTCATAAGAGAAAAATATACAAAGCAAGGTCAGTGTATATACACATAGCCAAAAAGTTTTGCATTTCCTCTTTTCACTCTTTTCTAAGTGCTGAAAAGTACTCCTAAACTTTCAAAAAGTTCTTAAAAGTTAAAAAAGTTTTTTTCTGTCTTTCCAAAAAATTCTGAAAACTTTTTTCTTTCACTTTAACTCTCTCTAAAAAAATGTCTGGCACAGGCAAAAATGTTGAACTGTCCAAACTTGCATATGATCACCTTAGCTGGAAAGGAGCAAGGAGTCTCTGCATAGAGAGAGGTTTGAGTGTAGGGAAGAATCCTTCCTTAGAACTGTTAATTAATATGCTTAGAGTACAGGATAAGGCCATAAGTGCCCAATCTGGTGAAAAAGTAGCTAATGGTTCTCAATCTGATCCAGGGACTCCCAAAGGAAAAGGTTCAGGAAAGAAACTTCTCAGCCTGCCCATTACTAGACAGTCTAGCATAGTTGGTACAGAGGTTGAATCACACCATACTGATGGTGTGCTCTCACATTATACTGGTAGCCAAGCTGTTAGGGTGCCCTCTGTAAGGGACAGGTCTCCTTCTGTTCATTCCCATCATACCTCTGTATCTAGAAATGTCCCTCCCACCCACCCTGATGACAGATTGTTAGAAAGGGAGCTCAATAGATTGAGAGTGGAACAAACCAGACTGAAGCTCAAGAAGCAACAGCTGGATTTGGATAGACAGTCTTTAGAATTAGAGAAGGAAATACAGAAGTTGGGTTTAGATACCCATGGTGGCAGCAGCAGTATTCCCCATAGTCATCCTGCAAAAGAGCATGATTCCAGGAATCTGCACAAGATAGTTCCCCCTTATAAGGAGGGGGATGACATTAACAAGTGGTTTGCTGCACTTGAGAGGGCCTGTGCTGTACAGGATGTCCCTCAAAAGCAGTGGGCTGCTATCCTATGGCTATCATTTAGTGGAAAAGGTAGGGATAGGCTCCTTACTGTGAAAGAAAATGATGCTAATAATTTCCAAGTTCTTAAGAATGCACTCCTGGATGGTTATGGCTTAACCACTGAACAGTACAGGATAAAGTTCAGAGAGACCAAAAAGGAGTCTTCACAAGACTGGGTTGATTTTATTGACCATTCAGTGAAGGCCTTGGAGGGGTGGTTACATGGCAGTAAAGTTACTGATTATGAAAGCCTGTATAACACAATCCTGAGAGAGCATATACTTAATAATTGTGTGTCTGATTTGTTGCACCAGTACCTGGTAGACTCTGATCTGACCTCTCCCCAAGAATTGGGAAAGAAGGCAGACAAATGGGTCAGAACAAGGGTGAACAGAAAAGTTCATACAGGGGGTGACAAAGATGGCAATAAGAAGAAAGATGGTGAAAAATCTCAAGATAAGCATGGGGATAAGGGTAAAACCAAAGATCCCACTTCAAATCTTAAACACTCTTCAGAGGGTGGGGATAAAACAAATTCTTCCTCTTCTTCCCAACCTGCACACATTAAAAAGCCTTGGTGCTTTGTGTGTAAAAACAGAGGCCATAGGCCAGGGGATAAGTCCTGTCCAGGTAAACCCCCTGAGCCTACCACCACTAATACATCAAGCTCTAGTGCCCCTAGCAGTAGTGGTACTAGTGGTGGGACTGCTGGCAACAGTCAAGCAAAGGGTGTAGTTGGGTTCACTTATGGGTCCATAGTGGAAACTGATGTAATCAGTCCCAAGACAGTTTCTGTCACACCTAGTGGCATTGGCCTTGCCACACTGGCTGCTTGTCCCCTTACAATGGATAAGTACAGGCAGACAGTTTCAATAAATGGTGTTGAGGCCTTGGCCTACAGGGACACAGGTGCCAGTTTCACTTTGGTGACTGAAAACCTAGTGCACCCTGATCAACACATCATTGGACAACAGTATAAGATTATTGATGTCCATAACTCCACTAAGTTTCTTCCCTTAGCTATAATTCAGTTTAGTTGGGGTGGAGTTACTGGCCCTAAGCAGGTGGTGGTATCACCTAGCTTACCTGTAGACTGTCTCTTAGGTAATGACCTAGAGGCCTCAGGTTGGGCTGATGTAGAGTTTTATGCCCATGCAGCCATGCTGGGCATCCCTGAGGAATTGTTCCCTCTCATTTCAAGTGAAATGAAAAAGCAAAGGAGAGAAGGCCTGAAAACTCAGGATCCCTCTCCATCAACAGGTAAAAAGGGTATCACAGTATCCCCTAACCACCCTACCATTCAGGATACTATTCCTGTGGTGGGAGAAACCTCTCCTGGGGTGGCACCTGTTCCAAGAGAATCATCAGCTGGCAAAGCTGGACTCCCTGAGGTGGAAGTACCTCTCTGTGGGATAACTAACATTGGTGAGAAAAACAGCACCATTTTAGTTAACATGGAGCATCCCTCCAACCCTCCCAGAGAAACTTTAGTGCAGAAACCCTGCACTACCTCACACCACTTAGGACAGCATCCCTGCCCTAGTGTGGAGCTCATAGGACAGCATCCCTGCCCTGCTCCAACTCAAGAGAAACAACATCCCTGTTCTCTCTTCCAGCCAGATGGACAAAGTTTTTGCCCAGCTATGGCTTTTCTGAGACAGCATCCCTGTCTGGCATTTCCATCACTACAAATAGGTTCAGTGGACAATTCCCACTGCTCTAAACTAAAACTTACTGATAGAAACTCTGAAAATACATCTTCACATTGTTGCTTAGCTAAAAAACTTCAAACAGGGTGGTTTACATCCCCACAGGGAAGTAACCTTATAGTGGATGATAAAGGGAGTAACCAGTCTATTGCAGAGCTACTCTCTACTTATCACCACTTAGACAATAAAGTCTCAACTGGCCAAGGTTAGCCTTATTGTCCTTCGTTTGGGGGGGAGTTGTGTGAGAAGGTAGCCTCTTTCTAGCCTTGTTACCCCCACTTTTGGCCTGTTTGTGAGTGTATGTCAGGGTGTTTGTCACTGTTTTCACTGTCTCACTGGGATCCTGATAGCCAGGCCTCAGTGCTCATAGTGAAAACACCATGTTTTCAGTATGGTTGTTATGTGTCACTGGGATCCTGCTGGTCAGGACCCCAGTGCTCATAGGTTTGTGGCCTATATGTATGTGTCACTGGGACCCTGTCACACAGGGCCCCAGTGCTCATAGGTGTGCATGTATATGTTCCCTGTGTAGTGCCTAACTGTCTCACTGAGGCTCTGCTAACCAGAACCTCAGTGGTTATGCTCTCTCATTACTTTTAAATTGTCACTAACAGGCTAGTGACCAATTTTACCAATTCACATTGGCTTACTGGAACACCCTTATAATTCCCTAGTATATGGTACTAAGGTACCCAGGGTATTGGGGTTCCAGGAGATCCCTATGGGCTGCAGCATTTCTTTTGCCACCCATAGGGAGCTCTGACAATTCTTACACAGGCCTGCCACTGCAGCCTGAGTGAAATAACGTCCACGTTATTTCACAGCCATTTTACACTGCACTTAAGTAACTTATAAGTCACCTATATGTCTAACCTTTACCTGGTAAAGGTTAGGTGCAAAGTTACTTAGTGTGAGGGCACCCTGGCACTAGCCAAGGTGCCCCCACATTGTTCAGAGCCAATTCACTGAACTTTGTGAGTGCGGGGACACCATTACACGCGTGCACTACATATAGGTCACTACCTATATGTAGCTTCACCATGGTAACTCCGAATATGGCCATGTAACATGTCTATGATCATGGAATTGCCCCCTCTATGCCATCCTGGCATTGTTGGTACAATTCCATGATCCCAGTGGTCTGTAGCACAGACCCTGGTACTGCCAGACTGCCCTTCCTGGGGTTTCACTGCAGCTGCTGCTGCTGCCAACCCCTCAGACAGGCAGCTGCCCTCCTGGGGTCCAGCCAGGCCTGGCCCAGGATGGCAGAACAAAGAACTTCCTCTGAGAGAGGGTGTGATACCCTCTCCCTTTGGAAAATGGTGTGAAGGCAGGGGAGGAGTAGCCTCCCCCAGCCTCTGGAAATGCTTTGTTGGGCACAGATGTGCCCAATTCTACATAAGCCAGTCTACACCGGTTCAGGGACCCCTTAGCCCCTGCTCTGGCGCGAAACTGGACAAAGGAAAGGGGAGTGACCACTCCCCTGACCTGCACCTCCCCTGGGAGGTGTCCAGAGCTCCTCCAGTGTGCTCCAGACCTCTGCCATCTTGGAAACAGAGGTGCTGCTGGCACACTGGACTGCTCTGAGTGGCCAGTGCCACCAGGTGACGTCAGAGACTCCTGCTGATAGGCTCCTTCAGGTGTTAGTAGCCTTTCCTCTCTCCTAGGTAGCCAAACCCTCTTTTCTGGCTATTTAGGGTCTCTGTCTCTGGGGAAACTTCAGATAACGAATGCATGAGCTCAGCCGAGTTCCTCTGCATCTCCCTCTTCACCTTCTGAGAAGGAATCGACCGCTGACCGCGCTGGAAGCCTGCAAACCTGCAACATAGTAGCAAAGACGACTACTGCAACTCTGTAACGCTGATCCTGCCGCCTTCTCGACTGTTTTCCTGCTTGTGCATGCTGTGGGGGTAGCCTGCCTCCTCTCTGCACCAGAAGCTCCGAAGAAATCTCCCGTGGGTCGACGGAATCTTCCCCCTGCAACCGCAGGCACCAAAAAGCTGCATTACCGGTCCCTTGGGTCTCCTCTCAGCACGACGAGCGAGGTCCCTCGAATCCAGCGACGCTGTCCAAGTGACCCCCACAGTCCAGTGACTCTTCAGCCCAAGTTTGGTGGAGGTAAGTCCTTGCCTCACCTCGCTGGGCTGCATTGCTGGGAACCGTGACTTTTGCAGCTACTCTGGTCTCTGTGCACTTCCGGTGGAAATCCTTTGTGCACAGCCAAGCCTGGGTCCACGGCACTCTAACCTGCATTGCACGACTTTCTAAGTTGGTCTCCGGCGACGGGGGACTGCTTTGTGCAACTTCGGCGAGCACCGTTTCACGCATCCTCGTAGTGCCTGTTTCTGGCACTTCTCCGGGTGCTACCTGCTTCTGTGAGGGCTCTTTGTCTTGCTCGACGTCCCCTCTCTCTGCAGGTCCAATTTGCGACCTCCTGGTCCCTCCTGGGCCCCAGCAGCGTCCAAAAACGCTAAACGCACGATTTGCGTGTAGCAAGACTTGTTGGCGTCCTTCCGGCGGGAAAACACTTCTGCACGACTCTCCAAGGCGAGATGGATCCGTGCACCAAAGGGGAAGTCTCTAGCCCTTTTCGTTCCTGCAGAAACCTCAGCTTCTTCTGTCCAGTCGAAGCTTCTTTGCACCCGCAGCTGGCATTTCCTGGGCATCTGCCCATCTCCGACTTGCTTGTGACTTTTGGACTTGGTCCCCTTGTTCCACAGGTACCCTAGATTAGAAATCCACAGTTGTTGCATTGCTGGTTTGTGTCTTTCCTGCATTATTCCTTTAACACCACTCTTTTGTCCTTAGGGGAACTTTAGTGCACTTTGCATTCACTTTTCAGGGTCTTGGGGAAGGTTATTTTGCTAACTCTCACTATTTTCTAATAGTCCCAGCGACCCTCTACAAGGTCACATAGGTTTGGGGTCCATTCGTGGTTCGCATTCCACTTCTGGAGTATATGGTTTGTGTTGCCCCTATCCCTATGTTTCCCCATTGCATCCTATTGTAACTATACATTGTTTGCACTGTTTTCTAAGACTATACTGCATATTTTTGCTATTGTGTATATATATCTTGTGTATATTTCCTATCCTCTCACTGAGGGTACACTCTAAGATACTTTGGCATATTGTCATAAAAATTAAGTACCTTTATTTTTAGTATAACTGTGTATTGTGTTTTCTTATGATATTGTGCATATGACACTAAGTGGTACTGTAGTAGCTTCACACGTCTCCTAGTTCAGCCTAAGCTGCTCTGCTAAGCTACCATTATCTATCAGCCTAAGCTGCTAGACACCCTATACACTAATAAGGGATAACTGGGCCTGGTGCAAGGTGCAAGTACCTCTTGGTACTCACTACAAGCCAGTCCAGCCTCCTACATTGGTTGTGCAGTGGTGGGATAAGTGCTTGAGACTACTTACCACTCTTGTCATTGTACTTTTCATAAGAGAAAAATATACAAAACAAGGTCAGTGTATATACACATAGCCAAAAAGTTTTGCATTTCCTCTTTTCACTCTTTTCTAAGTGCTGAAAAGTACTCCTAAACTTTCAAAAAGTTCTTAAAAGTTTAAAAAGTTTTTTTCTGTCTTTCCAAAAAGTTCTGAAAACTTTTTTCTTTCACTTTAACTCTCTCTAAAAAAATGTCTGGCACAGGCAAAAATGTTGAACTGTCCAAACTTGCATATGATCACCTTAGCTGGAAAGGAGCAAGGAGTCTCTGCATAGAGAGAGGTTTGAGTGTAGGGAAGAATCCTTCCTTAGAACTGTTAATTAATATGCTTAGAGTACAGGATAAGGCCATAAGTGCCCAATCTGGTGAAAAAGTAGCTAATGGTTCTCAATCTGATCCAGGGACTCCCAAAGGAAAAGGTTCAGGAAAGAAACTTCTCAGCCTGCCCATTACTAGACAGTCTAGCATAGTTGGTACAGAGGTTGAATCACACCATACTGATGGTGTGCTCTCACATTATACTGGTAGCCAAGCTGTTAGGGTGCCCTCTGTAAGGGACAGGTCTCCTTCTGTTCATTCCCATCATACCTCTGTATCTAGAAATGTCCCTCCCACCCACCCTGATGACAGATTGTTAGAAAGGGAGCTCAATAGATTGAGAGTGGAACAAACCAGACTGAAGCTCAAGAAGCAACAGCTGGATTTGGATAGACAGTCTTTAGAATTAGAGAAGGAAAGACAGAAGTTGGGTTTAGATACCCATGGTGGCAGCAGCAGTATTCCCCATAGTCATCCTGCAAAAGAGCATGATTCCAGGAATCTGCACAAGATAGTTCCCCCTTATAAGGAGGGGGATGACATTAACAAGTGGTTTGCTGCACTTGAGAGGGCCTGTGCTGTACAGGATGTCCCTCAAAAGCAGTGGGCTGCTATCCTATGGCTATCATTTAGTGGAAAAGTTAGGGATAGGCTCCTTACTGTGAAAGAAAATGATGCTAATAATTTCCAAGTTCTTAAGAATGCACTCCTGGATGGTTATGGCTTAACCACTGAACAGTACAGGATAAAGTTCAGAGAGACCAAAAAGGAGTCTTCACAAGACTGGGTTGATTTTATTGACCATTCAGTGAAGGCCTTGGAGGGGTGGTTACATGGCAGTAAAGTTACTGATTATGAAAGCCTGTATAACACAATCCTGAGAGAGCATATACTTAATAATTGTGTGTCTGATTTGTTGCACCAGTACCTGGTAGACTCTGATCTGACCTCTCCCCAAGAATTGGGAAAGAAGGCAGACAAATGGGTCAGAACAAGGGTGAACAGAAAAGTTCATACAGGGGGTGACAAAGATGGCAATAAGAAGAAAGATGGTGAAAAATCTCAAGATAAGCATGGGGATAAGGGTAAAACCAAAGATCCCACTTCAAATCTTAAACACTCTTCAGAGGGTGGGGATAAAACAAATTCTTCCTCTTCTTCCCAACCTGCACACATTAAAAAGCCTTGGTGCTTTGTGTGTAAAAACAGAGGCCATAGGCCAGGGGATAAGTCCTGTCCAGGTAAACCCCCTGAGCCTACCACCACTAATACATCAAGCTCTAGTGCCCCTAGCAGTAGTGGTACTAGTGGTGGGACTGCTGGCAACAGTCAAGCAAAGGGTGTAGTTGGGTTCACTTATGGGTCCATAGTGGAAACTGATGTAATCAGTCCCAAGACAGTTTCTGTCACACCTAGTGGCATTGGCCTTGCCACACTGGCTGCTTGTCCCCTTACAATGGATAAGTACAGGCAGACAGTTTCAATAAATGGTGTTGAGGCCTTGGCCTACAGGGACACAGGTGCCAGTTTCACTTTGGTGACTGAAAACCTAGTGCACCCTGATCAACACATCATTGGACAACAGTATAAGATTATTGATGTCCATAACTCCACTAAGTTTCTTCCCTTAGCTATAATTCAGTTTAGTTGGGGTGGAGTTACTGGCCCTAAGCAGGTGGTGGTATCACCTAGCTTACCTGTAGACTGTCTCTTAGGTAATGACCTAGAGGCCTCAGGTTGGGCTGATGTAGAGTTTTATGCCCATGCAGCCATGCTGGGCATCCCTGAGGAATTGTTCCCTCTCATTTCAAGTGAAATGAAAAAGCAAAGGAGAGAAGGCCTGAAAACTCAGGATCCCTCTCCATCAACAGGTAAAAAGGGTATCACAGTATCCCCTAACCACCCTACCATTCAGGATACTATTCCTGTGGTGGGAGAAACCTCTCCTGGGGTGGCACCTGTTCCAAGGGAATCATCAGCTGGCAAAGCTGGACTCCCTGAGGTGGAAGTACCTCTCTGTGGGATAACTAACATTGGTGAGAAAAACAGCACCATTTTAGTTAACATGGAGCATCCCTCCAACCCTCCCAGAGAAACTTTAGTGCAGAAACCCTGCACTACCTCACACCACTTAGGACAGCATCCCTGCCCTAGTGTGGAGCTCATAGGACAGCATCCCTGCCCTGCTCCAACTCAAGAGAAACAACATCCCTGTTCTCTCTTCCAGCCAGATGGACAAAGTTTTTGCCCAGCTATGGCTTTTCTGAGACAGCATCCCTGTCTGGCATTTCCATCACTACAAATAGGTTCAGTGGACAATTCCCACTGCTCTAAACTAAAACTTACTGATAGAAACTCTGAAAATACATCTTCACATTGTTGCTTAGCTAAAAAACTTCAAACAGGGTGGTTTACATCCCCACAGGGAAGTAACCTTATAGTGGATGATAAAGGGAGTAACCAGTCTATTGCAGAGCTACTCTCTACTTATCACCACTTAGACAATAAAGTCTCAACTGGCCAAGGTTAGCCTTATTGTCCTTCGTTTGGGGGGGGGTTGTGTGAGAAGGTAGCCTCTTTCTAGCCTTGTTACCCCCACTTTTGGCCTGTTTGTGAGTGTATGTCAGGGTGTTTGTCACTGTTTTCACTGTCTCACTGGGATCCTGATAGCCAGGCCTCAGTGCTCATAGTGAAAACACCATGTTTTCAGTATGGTTGTTATGTGTCACTGGGATCCTGCTGGTCAGGACCCCAGTGCTCATAGGTTTGTGGCCTATATGTATGTGTCACTGGGACCCTGTCACACAGGGCCCCAGTGCTCATAGGTGTGCATGTATATGTTCCCTGTGTAGTGCCTAACTGTCTCACTGAGGCTCTGCTAACCAGAACCTCAGTGGTTATGCTCTCTCATTACTTTTAAATTGTCACTAACAGGCTAGTGACCAATTTTACCAATTCACATTGGCTTACTGGAACACCCTTATAATTCCCTAGTATATGGTACTAAGGTACCCAGGGTATTGGGGTTCCAGGAGATCCCTATGGGCTGCAGCATTTCTTTTGCCACCCATAAGGAGCTCTGACAATTCTTACACAGGCCTGCCACTGCAGCCTGAGTGAAATAACGTCCACGTTATTTCACAGCCATTTTACACTGCACTTAAGTAACTTATAAGTCACCTATATGTCTAACCTTTACCTGGTAAAGGTTAGGTGCAAAGTTACTTAGTGTGAGGGCACCCTGGCACTAGCCAAGGTGCCCCCACATTGTTCAGAGCCAATTCACTGAACTTTGTGAGTGCGGGGACACCATTACACGCGTGCACTACATATAGGTCACTACCTATATGTAGCTTCACCATGGTAACTCCGAATATGGCCATGTAACATGTCTATGATCATGGAATTGCCCCCTCTATGCCATCCTGGCATTGTTGGTACAATTCCATGATCCCAGTGGTCTGTAGCACAGACCCTGGTACTGCCAGACTGCCCTTCCTGGGGTTTCACTGCAGCTGCTGCTGCTGCCAACCCCTCAGACAGGCAGCTGCCCTCCTGGGGTCCAGCCAGGCCTGGCCCAGGATGGCAGAACAAAGAACTTCCTCTGAGAGAGGGTGTGACACCCTCTCCCTTTGGAAAATGGTGTGAAGGCAGGGGAGGAGTAGCCTCCCCCAGCCTCTGGAAATGCTTTGTTGGGCACAGATGTGCCCAATTCTACATAAGCCAGTCTACACCGGTTCAGGGACCCCTTAGCCCCTGCTCTGGCGCGAAACTGGACAAAGGAAAGGGGAGTGACCACTCCCCTGACCTGCACCTCCCCTGGGAGGTGTCCAGAGCTCCTCCAGTGTGCTCCAGACCTCTGCCATCTTGGAAACAGAGGTGCTGCTGGCACACTGGACTGCTCTGAGTGGCCAGTGCCACCAGGTGACGTCAGAGACTCCTGCTGATAGGCTCCTTCAGGTGTTAGTAGCCTTTCCTCTCTCCTAGGTAGCCAAACCCTCTTTTCTGGCTATTTAGGGTCTCTGTCTCTGGGGAAACTTCAGATAACGAATGCATGAGCTCAGCCGAGTTCCTCTGCATCTCCCTCTTCACCTTCTGAGAAGGAATCGACCGCTGACCGCGCTGGAAGCCTGCAAACCTGCAACATAGTAGCAAAGACGACTACTGCAACTCTGTAACGCTGATCCTGCCGCCTTCTCGACTGTTTTCCTGCTTGTGCATGCTGTGGGGGTAGCCTGCCTCCTCTCTGCACCAGAAGCTCCGAAGAAATCTCCCGTGGGTCGACGGAATCTTCCCCCTGCAACCGCAGGCACCAAAAAGCTGCATTACCGGTCCCTTGGGTCTCCTCTCAGCACGACGAGCGAGGTCCCTCGAATCCAGCGACGCTGTCCAAGTGACCCCCACAGTCCAGTGACTCTTCAGCCCAAGTTTGGTGGAGGTAAGTCCTTGCCTCACCTCGCTGGGCTGCATTGCTGGGAACCGTGACTTTTGCAGCTACTCTGGTCTCTGTGCACTTCCGGTGGAAATCCTTTGTGCACAGCCAAGCCTGGGTCCACGGCACTCTAACCTGCATTGCACGACTTTCTAAGTTGGTCTCCGGCGACGGGGGACTGCTTTGTGCAACTTCGGCGAGCACCGTTTCACGCATCCTCGTAGTGCCTGTTTCTGGCACTTCTCCGGGTGCTACCTGCTTCTGTGAGGGCTCTTTGTCTTGCTCGATGTCCCCTCTCTCTGCAGGTCCAATTTGCGACCTCCTGGTCCCTCCTGGGCCCCAGCAGCGTCCAAAAACGCTAAACGCACGATTTGCGTGTAGCAAGACTTGTTGGCGTCCTTCCGGCGGGAAAACACTTCTGCACGACTCTCCAAGGCGAGTTGGATCCGTCCACCAAAGGGGAAGTCTCTAGCCCTTTTCGTTCCTGCAGAAACCTCAGCTTCTTCTGTCCAGTCGAAGCTTCTTTGCACCCGCAGCTGGCATTTCCTGGGCATCTGCCCATCTCCGACTTGCTTGTGACTTTTGGACTTGGTCCCCTTGTTCCACAGGTACCCTAGATTGGAAATCCACAGTTGTTGCATTGCTGGTTTGTGTCTTTCCTGCATTATTCCTTTAACACCACTCTTTTGTCCTTAGGGGAACTTTAGTGCACTTTGCATTCACTTTTCAGGGTCTTGGGGAAGGTTATTTTGCTAACTCTCACTATTTTCTAATAGTCCCAGCGACCCTCTACAAGGTCACATAGGTTTGGGGTCCATTCGTGGTTCGCATTCCACTTCTGGAGTATATGGTTTGTGTTGCCCCTATCCCTATGTTTCCCCATTGCATCCTATTGTAACTATACATTGTTTGCACTGTTTTCTAAGACTATACTGCATATTTTTGCTATTGTGTATATATATCTTGTGTATATTTCCTATCCTCTCACTGAGGGTACACTCTAAGATACTTTGGCATATTGTCATAAAAATAAAGTACCTTTATTTTTAGTATAACTGTGTATTGTGTTTTCTTATGATATTGTGCATATGACACTAAGTGGTACTGTAGTAGCTTCACACGTCTCCTAGTTCAGCCTAAGCTGCTCTGCTAAGCTACCATTATCTATCAGCCTAAGCTGCTAGACACCCTATACACTAATAAGGGATAACTGGGCCTGGTGCAAGGTGCAAGTACCTCTTGGTACTCACTACAAGCCAGTCCAGCCTCCTACATTGGTTGTGCAGTGGTGGGATAAGTGCTTGAGACTACTTACCACTCTTGTCATTGTACTTTTCATAAGAGAAAAATATACAAAACAAGGTCAGTGTATATACACATAGCCAAAAAGTTTTGCATTTCCTCTTTTCACTCTTTTCTAAGTGCTGAAAAGTACTCCTAAACTTTCAAAAAGTTCTTAAAAGTTTAAAAAGTTTTTTTCTGTCTTTCCAAAAAGTTCTGAAAACTTTTTTCTTTCACTTTAACTCTCTCTAAAAAAATGTCTGGCACAGGCAAAAATGTTGAACTGTCCAAACTTGCATATGATCACCTTAGCTGGAAAGGAGCAAGGAGTCTCTGCATAGAGAGAGGTTTGAGTGTAGGGAAGAATCCTTCCTTAGAACTGTTAATTAATATGCTTAGAGTACAGGATAAGGCCATAAGTGCCCAATCTGGTGAAAAAGTAGCTAATGGTTCTCAATCTGATCCAGGGACTCCCAAAGGAAAAGGTTCAGGAAAGAAACTTCTCAGCCTGCCCATTACTAGACAGTCTAGCATAGTTGGTACAGAGGTTGAATCACACCATACTGATGGTGTGCTCTCACATTATACTGGTAGCCAAGCTGTTAGGGTGCCCTCTGTAAGGGACAGGTCTCCTTCTGTTCATTCCCATCATACCTCTGTATCTAGAAATGTCCCTCCCACCCACCCTGATGACAGATTGTTAGAAAGGGAGCTCAATAGATTGAGAGTGGAACAAACCAGACTGAAGCTCAAGAAGCAACAGCTGGATTTGGATAGACAGTCTTTAGAATTAGAGAAGGAAAGACAGAAGTTGGGTTTAGATACCCATGGTGGCAGCAGCAGTATTCCCCATAGTCATCCTGCAAAAGAGCATGATTCCAGGAATCTGCACAAGATAGTTCCCCCTTATAAGGAGGGGGATGACATTAACAAGTGGTTTGCTGCACTTGAGAGGGCCTGTGCTGTACAGGATGTCCCTCAAAAGCAGTGGGCTGCTATCCTATGGCTATCATTTAGTGGAAAAGGTAGGGATAGGCTCCTTACTGTGAAAGAAAATGATGCTAATAATTTCCAAGTTCTTAAGAATGCACTCCTGGATGGTTATGGCTTAACCACTGAACAGTACAGGATAAAGTTCAGAGAGACCAAAAAGGAGTCTTCACAAGACTGGGTTGATTTTATTGACCATTCAGTGAAGGCCTTGGAGGGGTGGTTACATGGCAGTAAAGTTACTGATTATGAAAGCCTGTATAACACAATCCTGAGAGAGCATATACTTAATAATTGTGTGTCTGATTTGTTGCACCAGTACCTGGTAGACTCTGATCTGACCTCTCCCCAAGAATTGGGAAAGAAGGCAGACAAATGGGTCAGAACAAGGGTGAACAGAAAAGTTCATACAGGGGGTGACAAAGATGGCAATAAGAAGAAAGATGGTGAAAAATCTCAAGATAAGCATGGGGATAAGGGTAAAACCAAAGATCCCACTTCAAATCTTAAACACTCTTCAGAGGGTGGGGATAAAACAAATTCTTCCTCTTCTTCCCAACCTGCACACATTAAAAAGCCTTGGTGCTTTGTGTGTAAAAACAGAGGCCATAGGCCAGGGGATAGGTCCTGTCCAGGTAAACCCCCTGAGCCTACCACCACTAATACATCAAGCTCTAGTGCCCCTAGCAGTAGTGGTACTAGTGGTGGGACTGCTGGCAACAGTCAAGCAAAGGGTGTAGTTGGGTTCACTTATGGGTCCATAGTGGAAACTGATGTCATCAGTCCCAAGACAGTTTCTGTCACACCTAGTGGCACTGGCCTTGCCACACTGGCTGCTTGTCCCCTTACAATGGATAAGTACAGGCAGACAGTTTCAATAAATGGTGTTGAGGCCTTGGCCTACAGGGACACAGGTGCCAGTTTCACTTTGGTGACTGAAAACCTAGTGCCTCCTGAACAACACATCATTGGACAACAGTATAAGATTATTGATGTCCATAACTCCACTAAGTTTCTTCCCTTAGCTATAATTCAGTTTAGTTGGGGTGGAGTTACTGGCCCTAAGCAGGTGGTGGTATCACCTAGCTTACCTGTAGACTGTCTCTTAGGTAATGACCTAGAGGCCTCAGGTTGGGCTGATGTAGAGTTTTATGCCCATGCAGCCATGCTGGGCATCCCTGAGGAATTGTTCCCTCTCATTTCAAGTGAAATGAAAAAGCAAAGGAGAGAAGGCCTGAAAACTCAGGAACCCTCTCCATCAACAGGTAAAAAGGGTATCACAGTATCCCCTAACCACCCTACCATTCAGGATACCATTCCTGTGGTGGGAGAAACCTCTCCTGGGGTGGCACCTGTTCCAAGGGAATCATCAGTTGGCAAAACTGTACTCCCTGAGGTGGAAGTACCTCTCTGTGGGATAACTAACATTGGTGAGAAAAAGAGCACCATTTTAGTTAACATGGAGCATCCCTCCAACCCGCCCAGAGAAACTTTAGTGCAGAAACTCTGCACTGCCTCACAACACTTAGGACAGCATCCCTGCCCTAGTGTGGAGCTCATAGGACAGCATCCCTGCCCTGCTCCAACTCAAGAGAAACAGCATCCCTGTTCTCTCTTCCAGCCATATGGACAAAGTTTTTGCCCAGCTATGGCTTTACTGAGACAGCATCCCTGTCTGGCATTTCCATCACTACAAATAGATTCAGTGGACAATTCCCACTGCTCTAAACTAAAACTTACTGATAGAAACTCTGAAAATACATCTTCACATTGTTGCTTAGCTAAAAAACTTCAAACAGGGTGGTTTACATCCCCACAGGGAAGTAACCATATAGTGGATGATAAAGGGAGTAACCAGTCTATTGCAGAGCTACTCTCTACTTATCACCACTTAGACAATAAAGTCTCAACTGGCCAAGGTTAGCCTTATTGTCCTTCGTTTGGGGGGGGGGTTGTGTGAGAAGGTAGCCTCTTTCTAGCCTTGTTACCCCCACTTTTGGCCTGTTTGTGAGTGTATGTCAGGGTGTTTGTCACTGTTTTCACTGTCTCACTGGGATCCTGATAGCCAGGCCTCAGTGCTCATAGTGAAAACACCATGTTTTCAGTATAGTTGTTATGTGTCACTGGGATCCTGCTGGTCAGGACCCCAGTGCTCATAGGTTTGTGGCCTATATGTATGTGTCACTGGGACCCTGTCACACAGGGCCCCAGTGCTCATAGGTGTGCATGTATATGTTCCCTGTGTGGTGCCTAACTGTCTCACTGAGGCTCTGCTAACCAGAACCTCAGTGGTTATGCTCTCTCATTACTTTCAAATTGTCACTAACAGGCTAGTGACCATTTTTACCAATTTACATTGGCTTACTGGAATACCCTTATAATTCCCTAGTATATGGTACTGAGGTACCCAGGGTATTGGGGTTCCAGGAGATCCCTATGGGCTGCAGCATTTCTTTTGCCACCCATAGGGAGCTCTGACAATTCTTACACAGGCCTGCCACTGCAGCCTGAGTGAAATAACATCCACGTTATTTCACAGCCATTTTACACTGCACTTAAATAACGTATAAGTCACTTATATGTCTAACCTTTACCTGGTAAAGGTTAGGTGCAAAGTTACTTAGTGTGAGGGCACCCTGGCACTAGCCAAGGTGCCCCCACATTGTTCAGAGCCAATTCACTGAACTTTGTGAATGCGGGGACACCATTACACGCGTGCACTACATATAGGTCACTACCTATATGTAGCTTCACCATGGTAACTCCGAATATGGCCATGTAACATGTCTATGATCATGGAATTGCCCCCTCTATGCCATCCTGGCATTGTTGGTACAATTCCATGATCCCAGTGGTCTGTAGCACAGACCCTGGTACTGCCAGACTGCCCTTCCTGGGGTTTCACTGCAGCTGCTGCTGCTGCCAACCCCTCAGACAGGCATCTGCCCTCCTGGGGTCCAGCCAGGCCTGGCCCAGGAGGGCACATTAAAGAACTTCCTCTGAGAGAGGGTGTGACACCCTCTCCCTTTGGAAAATGGTGTGAAGGCAGGGGAGGAGTAGCCTCCCCCAGCCTCTGGAAATGCTTTGTTGGGCACAGATGTGCCCAATTCTGCATAAGCCAGTCTACACCGGTTCAGGGACCCCTTAGCCCCTGCTCTGGCGCGAAACTGGACAAAGGAAAGGGGAGTGACCACTCCCCTGACCTGCACCTCCCCTAGGAGGTGTCCAGAGCTCCTCCAGTGTGCTCCAGACCTCTGCCATCTTGGAAACAGAGGTGCTGCTGGCACACTGGACTGCTCTGAGTGGCCAGTGCCACCAGGTGACGTCAGAGACTCCTGCTGATAGGCTCCTTCAGGTGTTAGTAGCCTTTCCTCTCTCCTAGGTAGCCAAACCCTCTTTTCTGGCTATTTAGGGTCTCTGTCTCTGGGGAAACTTTAGATAACGAATGCATGAGCTCAGCCGAGTTCCTCTGCATCTCCCTCTTCACCTTCTGATAAGGAATCGACCGCTGACCGCGCTGGAAGCCTGCAAACCTGCAACATAGTAGCAAAGATGACTACTGCAACTCTGTAACGCTGATCCTGCCGCCTTCTCGACTGTTTTCCTGCTTGTGCATGCTGTGGGGGTAGCCTGCCTCCTCTCTGCACCAGAAGCTCCGAAGAAATCTCCCGTGGGTCGACGGAATCTTCCCCCTGCAACCGCAGGCACCAAAAAGCTGCATTACTGGTCCCTTGGGTCTCCTCTCAGCACAACGAGCGAGGTCCCTCGAATCCAGCGAAGCTGTCCAAGTGACCCCCACTGTCCAGTGACTCTTCAGCCCAAGTTTGGTGGAGGTAAGTCCTTGCCTCACCTCGCTGGGCTGCATTGCTGGGAACCGCGACTTTGCAGCTACTCCGGCCCCTGTGCACTTCCGGCGGAAATCCTTCGTGCACAGCCAAGCCTGGGTCCACGGCACTCTAACCTACATTGCACGACTTTCTAAGTTGGTCTCCGGCGACGTGGGACTCCTTTGTGCAACTTCGGCAAGCACCGTTTCACGCATCCTCGTAGTGCCTGTTTCTGGCACTTCTCCGGGTGCTACCTACTTCAGTGAGGGCTCTTTGTCTTGCTCGACGTCCCCTCTCTCTGCAGGTCCAATTTGCGACCTCCTGGTCCCTCCTGGGCCCCAACAGCGTCCAAAAACGCCAAACGCACAATTTGCGTGTAGCAAGGCTTGTTGGCGTCCTTCCGGCGGGAAAACACTTCTGCACGACTCTGCAAGGCGAGTCGGATCCATCCACCAAAGGGGAAGTCTCTAGTCCTTTTCGTTCCTGCAGAAACCTCAGCTTCTTCTGTCCAGTCGAAGCTTCTTTGCACCCGCAGCTGGCATTTCCTGGGCATCTGCCCATCTCCGACTTGCTTGTGACTTTTGGACTTGGTCCCCTTGTTCCACAGGTACCCTAGATTGGAAATCCACAGTTGTTGCATTGCTGGTTTGTGTCTTTCCTGCATTATTCCTCTAACACGACTCTTTTGTCCTTAGGGGAACTTTAGTGCACTTTGCACTCACTTTTCAGGGTCTTGGGGAGGGTTATTTTGCTAACTCTCACTATTTTCTAATAGTCCCAGCGACCCTCTACAAGGTCACATAGGCTTGGGGTCCATTCGTGGTTCGCATTCCACTTCTGGAGTATATGGTTTGTGTTGCCCCTATCCCTATGTTTCCCCATTGCATCCTATTGTAACTATACATTGTTTGCACTGTTTTCTAAGACTATACTGCATATTTTTGCTATTGTGTATATATATCTTGTGTATATTTCCTATCCTCTCACTGAGGGTACACTCTAAGATACTTTGGCATATTGTCATAAAAATAAAGTACCTTTATTTTTAGTATAACTGTGTATTGTGTTTTCTTATGATATTGTGCATATGACACTAAGTGGTACTGTAGTAGCTTCACACGTCTCCTAGTTCAGCCTAAGCTGCTCTGCTAAGCTACCATTATCTATCAGCCTAAGCTGCTAGACACCCTATACACTAATAAGGGATAACTGGGCCTGGTGCAAGGTGCAAGTACCCCCTGGTACTCACTACAAGCCAGTCCAGCCTCCTACAGAGGGTCAAGGGGGCCAACTATGTCAACCCCTACCCTTTCAAAGGGAACCCCAACCACAGGCAGTGGGATAAGGGGTGCCTTTGGGGTGCCACCTGTCTTGCCACTGGCTTGACAGGTTTCACAGGACTTGCAAAATTCTTTTGTGTCCTCAGACATCCTAGGCCAATGAAACAGGGGAACAAGCCTGTCCCAAGTTTTCATTTGTCCTAGATGCCCAGCTAAGGGAATGTCATGTGCCAGTGTTAGGAGGAACTTTCTGTACTCCTGAGGAATCACTAATCTCCTGGCAGCTCCAGGTTTAGGATCCCTATGCTCAGTGTACAAGAGGTTGTCCTCCCAGTAAACTCTGTGAGAGTCACTGACATCCCCATTAGCCTGTTTGACAGCTTGCTGTCTGAGACCCTCTAATGTGGGACAGGTTTGCTGTGCCACACTCAGCTCCTCTCTGGCAGGCCCCCCTTCACCCAAAAGCTCAGCAGTGTCTGCTTCCAGCTCCTCTGGTGTAGGTTCTGCACAGGGAGGGAATTCTTCTTCCTCAGAAGTAGAATCCACTGTAGAGGGAGGGATAGTAGGAAGTGTTTTGCTTCTACTAGCCCTAGCTTTAGGGAGCACTTGGTCCATTGTTCCAGGATCCAAGCTTCCCTGTCCTTTTTGCTTTTTGGCCTGAGCCCTTGTCAAAGCAAAAATATGCCCTGGGATGCCCAGCATTGCTGCATGGGCCTCCAACTCCACATCTGACCAAGCTGATGTCTCCAAATCATTCCCTAATAGACAGTCTACAGGTAAATCTGAAGCTACCACAACTTTCTTTGGACCAGTTACCCCCCCCAGTTGAGATTTACAACAGCCATGGGGTGGCTTTGTGTTATGTTGTGAGCATCGGTTACTTGGTACTGGTGTCCAAGTATATGTTGTTCAGGGTGCACCAGTTTCTCAATCACCATTGTGACACTGGCACCTGTGTCCCTGTAGGCCTGGACCTCAACACCATTTATTAGGATTAGTTGCTTGTACTTCTCCAAGTTATGGGGGCAAGCAACCAAAGTGGCTAAATCAATAGCCCCTTCAGAGACTAAAGTAGCCTCTGTGGTCTCCCTAATCAGACCAACCCCAACTAAATTACCAAAAGTGAGCCCAGCTACTCCCTTGGATTGGCTATTAGTAGGTTTGCTAGGTGTAGCAGTAGGGGTTGTAGTGGTAGGAGCTGTGGTGCCTTTTTTTGGACAACTGGGATCTGTTGTCCAATGGCCTTTTATTTTACATAAATAGCACCATGGTTTCTTTTCCTTGTTCTGATTAAAGGAGGATTTTGACCCACCACCCCCCACCAGAGTGTTTTTGTGGGCCTGATGAAGACTCATTTTTAGATTTGTCCCCACCCTTGTCAGAAGACTTACCATCCTTCTTTTTGTTGCCATCTTTGTCACCCCCTGTATGAACTTTTCTGTTCACTCTTGTTCTGACCCATTTGTCTGCCTTCTTTCCCAAATCTTGGGGAGAGGTCAGATCAGAGTCCACCAAGTACTGGTGCAACAAATCAGACACACAATTATTAAGAATATGCTGTCTCAGGATCAAGTTATACAGGCTGTCATAATCAGTAACTTTACTGCCATGTAACCACCCCTCCAAGGCCTTCACTGAATGGTCAATAAAATCAACCCAGTCTTGTGAAGACTCCTTTTTGGTCTCTCTGAACTTTATCCTGTACTGTTCAGTGGTTAAGCCATAACCATCCAGGAGTGCATTCTTAAGAACTTGGAAATTATTAGCATCATTTTCTTTCACAGTAAGGAGCCTATCCCTACCTTTTCCACTAAATGATAGCCATAGGATAGCAGCCCACTGCCTTTGAGGGACATCCTGTACAACACAGGCCCTCTCAAGTGCAGCAAACCACTTGTTAATGTCATCCCCCTCCTTATAAGGGGGAACTATCTTGTGCAGATTCCTGGAATCATGCTCTTTTGCAGGATGACTATGGGGTATACTGCTGCTGCCACCATGGGTATCTAAACCCAACTTCTGTCTTTCCTTCTCTAATTCAAAAGACTGTCTATCCAAATCCAGCTGTTGCTTTTTAAGCTTCAGTCTGGTTTGTTCCACCCTCAACTTATTGAGTTCCCTCTCTAACATTCTGTCATCAGGGTTGGTGGGAGGGACATTTCTAGAAACAGAGCTATGATGGGAATGAACAGAAGGAGACCTGTCCCTTACAGAAGGCACCCTAACAGCTTGGTTTACAGAAACATTACTACCAGTATGGTGAGAATAAATGCTTTTGCTATGATGTGAGACAACACTATTTATTTGGTGTGGCTCACCATCATTACCATCTATGCTAGATTGTCTAGTAATGGGCAGGCTAGGAAGTTTCTTTCCTGAATCTTTTCCTGGGGGAGTCCCTGAATCAGATTGGGAACTATTAGGTACTTTTTCAACAGATGGGGACCCTATGGCCTTATCCTGTTCTCTAAGCATGTTAAGTAACAGTTCCAAGGAAGGATTTTTCCCTACACTCAAACCTCTCTCTATACAGAGACTCCTTGCTCTTTTCCAGCTAAGGTTGTCATATGCAAGTTTGGACAGATCAACACTTTGGCCTGTGCCAGACATTTATAGAGAGAGTTAAAGTGATAGAAAAAGAGAAAAAAGTTTTTAGAACTTTTTGGAAAGACAGAAAAAAACTTTTTAAACTTTTAAGAACTTTTTGAAAGTTTAGGAGTACTTTTCAGCACTTAGAAAAGAGTGAAAAGAGGAAATGCAAAACTTTTTGGCTATGTGTATATACACTGACCTTGTTTTGTATATTTTTCTCTTATGAAAAGTACAATGACAAGAGTGGTAAGTAGTCTCAAGCACTTATCCCACCACTGCACAACCAATGTAGGAGGCTGGACTGGCTTGTAGTGAGTACCAAGGGGTACTTGCACCTTGCACCAGGCCCAGTTATCCCTTATTAGTGTATAGGGTGTCTAGCAGCTTAGGCTGATAGATAATGGTAGCTTAGCAGAGCAGCTTAGGCTGAACTAGGAGACGTGTGAAGCTACTACAGTACCACTTAGTGTCATATGCACAATATCATAAGAAAACACAATACACAGTTATACTAAAAATAAAGGTACTTTATTTTTATGACAATATGCCAAAGTATCTTAGAGTGTACCCTCAGTGAGAGGATAGGAAATATACACAAGATATATATACACAATAGCAAAAATATGCAGTATAGTCTTAGAAAACAGTGCAAACAATGTATAGTTACAATAGGATGCAATGGGGAAACATAGGGATAGGGGCAACACAAACCATATACTCCAAAAGTGGAATGCGAATAACGAATGGACCCCAAACCTATGTGACCTTGTAGAGGATCGCTGGGACTATTAGAAAATAGTGAGAGTTAGAAAAATAACCCTCCCCAAGACCCTGAAAAGTGAGTGCAAAGTGCACTGAAGTTCCCCTAAGGACAAAATAGTCGTGTTAGAGGAATAATGCAGGAAAGACACAAACCAGCAATGCAACAACTGTGGATTTCCAATCTAGGGTACCTGTGGAACAAGGGGACTAAGTCCAAAAGTCACAAGCAAGTCGGAGAAGGGCAGATGCCCAGGAAATGCCAGCTGCGGGTGCAAAGAAGCTTCGACTGGACAGAAGAAGCTGAGGTTTCTGCAGGAACGAAAAGGGCTAGAGACTTCCTCTTTGGTGGACGCATCCCACTTGCCTTGGAGAGTCGTGCAGATGTGTTTTCCCGCCGAAAGAATGCCAACAAGCCTTGCTAGCTGCAAATCGTTTGTTTGGCGTTTTTGGACGCTGCTGGGGCCCAGGAGGGACCAGGAGGTCGCAAATTGGACCTGAAGAGAGAGGGGACATCGTGCAAGACTAAGAGCCCTCACTGAAGCAGGTAGCACCTGAAGAAGTGCCAGAAACAGGCACTACAAGGATGTGTGAAACGGTGCTCGCCGAAGTTGCACAAAGGAGTCCCACGTCGCCGGAGACCAACTTAGAAAGTCGTGCAATGCAGGTTAGAGTGCCGTGGACCCAGGCTTGGCTGTGCACAAAGGATTTCCGCCGGAAGTGCACAGGGGCCGGAGTAGCTGCAAAGTCGCGGTTCCCAGTAATGCAGCCCAGCGAGGTGAGGCAAGGACTTACCTCCACCAAACTTGGACTGAAGAGTCACTGGACTGTGGGGGTCACTTGGACAGAGTCGCTGGATTCGAGGGACCTCGCTCGTCGTGCTGAGAGGAGACCCAAGGGACCGGTGATGCAGCTTTTTGGTGCCTGCGGTTGCAGGGGGAAGATTCCCACGGGAGATTTCTTCGGAGCTTCTGGTGCAGAGAGGAGGCAGACTACCCCCACAGCATGCACAAGCAGGAAAACAGTCGAGAAGGCGGCAGGATCAGCGTTACAGAGTTGCAGTAGTCGTCTTTGCTACTATGTTGCAGGTTTGCAGGCTTCCAGCGCGGTCAGCAGTCGTTTCCTTATCAGAAGGTGAAGAGAGAGATGCAGAGGAACTCGGATGAGCTCTTGCATTCGTTATCTAAAGTTTCCCCAGAGACAGAGACCCTAAATAGCCAGAAAAGAGGGTTTGGCTACCTAGGAGAGAGGATAGGCTAGCAACACCTGAAGGAGCCTATCACAAGGAGTCTCTGACGTCACCTGGTGGCACTGGCCACTCAGAGCAGTCCAGTGTGCCAGCAGCACCTCTGTTTCCAAGATGGCAGAGGTCTGGAGCACACTGGAGGAGCTCTGGACACCTCCCAGGGGAGGTGCAGGTAAGGGGAGTGGTCACTCCCCTTTCCTTTGTCCAGTTTCGCGCCAGAGCAGGGGCTAAGGGGTCCCTGAACCGGTGTAGACTGGCTTATGCAGAATTGGGCACATCTGTGCCCAACAAAGCATTTCCAGAGGCTGGGGGAGGCTACTCCTCCCCTGCCTTCACACCATTTTCCAAAGGGAGAGGGTGTCACACCCTCTCTCAGAGGAAGTTCTTTGTTCTGCCATCCTGGGCCAGGCCTGGCTGGACCCCAGGAGGGCAGCTGCCTGTCTGAGGGGTTGGCAGCAGCAGCAGCTGCAGTGAAACCCCAGGAAGGGCAGTCTGGCAGTACCAGGGTCTGTGCTACAGACCACTGGGATCATGGGATTGTGCCAACTATGCCAGGATGGCATAGAGGGGGCAATTCCATGATCATAGACATGTTACATGGCCATATTCGGAGTTACCATTGTGTAGCTACATATAGGTAGTGACCTATATGTAGTGCACGCGTGTAATGGTGTCCCCGCACTCACAAAGTTCAGGGAATTGGCTCTGAACAATGTGGGGGCACCTTGGCTAGTGCCAGGGTGCCCTCACACTAAGTAACTTTGCACCTAACCTTTACCAGGTAAAGGTTAGACATATAGGTGACTTATAAGTTACTTAAGTGCAGTGTAAAATGGCTGTGAAATAACGTGGACGTTATTTCACTCAGGCTGCAGTGGCAGGCCTGTGTAAGAATTGTCAGAGCTCCCTATGGGTGGCAAAAGAAATGCTGCAGCCCATAGGGATCTCCTGGAACCCCAATACCCTGGGTACCTCAGTACCATATACTAGGGAATTATAAGGGTGTTCCAGTAAGCCAATGTAAATTGGTAAAAATGGTCACTAGCCTGTCAGTGACAATTTGGAAAGAAATGAGAGAGCATAACCACTGAGGTTCTGATTAGCAGAGCCTCAGTGAGACAGTTAGTCACTACACAGGTAACACATTCAGGCACACTTATGAGCACTGGGGCCCTGGGTTACCAGGGTCCCAGTGACACATACAACTAAAACAACATATATACAGTGAAAAATGGGGGTAACATGCCAGGCAAGATGGTACTTTCCTACAGTGTCACACCCTCTCTCAGAGGAAGTTCTTTGTTCTGCCATCCTGGGCCAGGCCTGGCTGGACCCCAGGAGGGCAGATGCCTGTCTGAGGGGTTGGCAGCAGCAGCAGCTGCAGTGAAACCCTAGGAAGGGCAGTTTGGCAGTACCAGGGTCTGTGCTACAGACCACTGGGATCATGGGATTGTGCCAACTATGCCAGGATGGCATAGAGGGGGCAATTCCATGATCATAGACATGTTACATGGCCATATTCGGAGTTACCATTATGAAGCTACATATAGGTAGTGACCTATATGTAGTGCACGCGTGTAATGGTGTCCCCGCACTCACAAAGTTCAGGGAATTGGCTCTGAACAATGTGGGGGCACCTAGGCTAGTGCCAGGGTGCCCTCACACTAAGTAACTTTGCACCTAACCTTTACCAGGTAAAGGTTAGACATATAGGTGACTTATAGGTTACTTAAGTGCAGTGTAAAATGGCTGTGAAATAACGTGGATGTTATTTCACTCAGGCTGCAGTGGCAGGCCTGTGTAAGAATTGTCAGAGCTCCCTAGGGGTGGCAAAAGAAATGCTGCAGCCCATAGGGATCTCCTGGAACCCCAATACCCTGGGTACCTTAGTACCATATACAAGGGGATTATAAGGGTGTTCCAGTAAGCCAATGTAAATTGGTAAAATTGGTCACTAGCCTGTTAGTGACAGTTTTGAAAGAAATGAGAGAGCATAACCACTGAGGTTCTGGTTAGCAGAGCCTCAGTGAGACAGTTAGGCATCACACAGGGAACACATACCTATAGGTCACAAACTTATGAGCACTGGGGTCCTGACTAGCAGGGTCCCAGTGACACATAACAAACATACTGAAAACATAGGGTTTTCACTATGAGCACTGGGTCCTGGCTGGCAGAATCCCAGTGAGACAGTGAAAACACCCTGACATACACTCACAAACAGGCCAAAAGTGGGGGTAACAAGGCTAGAAAGAGGCTACTTTCTCACACAACCCCCCCCCCAAACGAAGGACAATAAGGCTAACCTTGGCCAGTTGAGACTTTATTGTCTAAGTGGTGATAAGTAGAGAGTAGCTCTGCAATAGACTGGTTACTCCCTTTATCATCCACTATATGGTTACTTCCCTGTGGGAATGTAAACCACCCTGTTTGAAGTTTATTAGCTATGCAACAATGTGAAGATGTATTTTCAGAGTTTCTATCAGTAAGTTTTAGTTTAGAGCAGTGGGAATTGTCCACTGAACCTATTTGTAATGATGGAAATGCCAGACAGGGGTGCTGTCTCAATAAAGCCATAGCTGGGCAAACATTTTGTCCATATGGCTGGAAGAGAGAACAGGGATGCTGTTTCTCTTGAGTTGGAGCAGGGCAGGGATGCTGTCCTATGAGCTTCACACTAGGGCAGGGAAGCTGTCCTAAGTGTTGTGAGGCAGTGCAGAGTTTCTGCACTCAAGTTTCTCTGGGAGGGTTGGAGGGATGCTCCATGTTAACTAAAATGGTGCTCTTTTTCTCACCAATGTTAGTTATCCCACAGAGAGGTACTTCTACCTCAGGGAGTCCAGCTTTGCCAGCTGATGATTCCCTTGGAACAGGTGCCACCCCAGGAGAGGTTTCTCCCACCACAGGAATGGTATCTTGAATGGTAGGGTGGTTAGGGGATACTGTGATACCCTTTTTACCTGTTGATGGAGAGGGATCCTGGGTTTTCAGGCCTTCTCTCCTTTGCTTTTTCATTTCAGTAGAAATGAGAGGGAACAATTCCTCAGGGATGCCCAGCATGGCTGCATGGGCATAAAACTCTACATCAGCCCAACCTGAGGCCTCTAGGTCATTACCTAAGAGACAGTCTACAGGTAAGCTAGGTGATACCACCACCTGCTTAGGGCCAGTACTCCACCCCAACTAAACTGAATTATAGCTAAGGGAAGAAACTTAGTGGAGTTATGGACATCAATAATCTTATACTGTTGTCCAATGATGTGTTCTTCAGGATGCACTAGGTTTTCAGTCACCAAAGTGATACTGGCACCTGTGCCCCTGTAGGCCAAGGCCTCAACACCATTTATTGAAACTGTCTGCCTGTACTTATCCATTGTAAGGGGACAAGCAGCCAGTGTGGCAAGGCCAATGCCACTAGGTGTGACAGAAACTGTCTTGGGACTGACTACCCCAGTTTCTACTATGGACCCATAAGTGAACCCAACTACACCCTTAACTTCACTGTTGCCAGCAGTCCCACCACTAGTACCACTACTGCTAGGGGCACTAGAGCTTAATGTATTAGTGGTGGTAGGCTCAGGGGGTTTACCTGGACAGGACTTATCCCCTGGCCTATGGCCTCTATTTTTACACACAAAGCACCAAGGCTTTTTAAATTGTGTAGGTTGAGAAGAAGAGGAAGAATTTGTTTTATCCCCACCCCCTGAAGAGTGTTTAAGATTTGAAGTGGGATCTTTGGTTTTACCCTTGTCCCCATGCTTATCTTGAGATTTTTCACCATCTTTCTTCTTATTGTTCTCCTTGTCACCACCTGTATGAACTTTTCTGTTCACCCTTGTTCTGACCCATTTGTCTGCCTTCTTTCCCAATTCTTGGGGAGAGGTCAGATCAGAGTCCACCAAGTACTGGTGCAACAAATCAGACACACAATTATTAAGAATATGCTCTCTCAGGATCAAGTTATACAGGCTGTCATAATCAGTAACTTTACTGCCATGTAACCACCCCTCCAAGGCCTTCACTGAATGGTCAATGAAATCAACCCAGTCTTGTGAAGACTCCTTTTTGGTCTCTCTGAACTTCATCCTGTATTGTTCAGTGGTTA
The DNA here is from genome assembly GCF_031143425.1 of Pleurodeles waltl. Classification (NCBI taxonomy): domain Eukaryota; kingdom Metazoa; phylum Chordata; class Amphibia; order Caudata; family Salamandridae; genus Pleurodeles; species Pleurodeles waltl. Next base: position 597,687,234 of record NC_090440.1, on the reverse strand, counting down.
AGCCATAACCATCCAGGAGTGCATTCTTAAGAACTGTAAAATTATTGGCATCACTTTCTTTCACAGTAAGGAGCCTATCCCTACCTTTTCCACTAAATGATAGCCATAGGATAGCAGCCCACTGCCTTTGAGGGACATCCTGTACAACACAGGCCCTCTCAAGTGCAGCAAACCACTTGTTAATGTCATCCCCCTCCTTATAAGGGGGAACTATCTTGTGCAGATTCCTGGAATCATGCTCTTTTGCAGGATGACTATGGGGAATACTGCTGCTGCCACCATGGGTTTCTAAACCCAACTTCTGTCTTTCCTTCTCTAATTCTAAAGACTGTCTATCCAAATCCAGCTGTTGCTTTTTAAGCTTCAGTCTGGTTTGTTCCACCCTCAACTTATTGAGTTCCCTTTCTAACAATCTGTCATCAGGGTTGGTGGGAGGGACATTTCTAGATACAGAGGTATGATGGGAATGAACAGAAGGAGACCTGTCCCTTACAGAGGGCACCCTAACAGCTTGGCTAACAGAAACATCAGTACCACTGTGGTGTGAGTAAATGCTTTTGCTATGATGTGAGACAACACTATTTGTATGGTGTGGCTCTTCATAATTACCAACTATGCTAGACTGTCTTGTACTGGGAAGGCTAAGAAGTTTCTTTCCTGAACCTTTACCTGGGGGAGTCCCTGGATCAGATTGAGAAACATTAGCTACTTTTTCAACAGATGGGTCACTTTTAGCCTTATCTTGTTCTCTAAGCATGTTAAGTAACAGTTCCAAGGAAGGATTCTTCCCTACACTCAAACCTCTCTCTATGCAGAGACTCCTTGCTCCTTTCCAGCTAAGGTGATCATATGCAAGTTTGGACAGATCAACATTTTGGCCTGTGCCAGACATTTTTAGAGAGAGTTAAAGTGATAGAAAAAGATAAAAAAAGTTTGTCAGAGCTTTTAGAAAGACAGAGAAAAAAAACTTTTAAAACTTTTTAGAACTTTTTAGAAAGTTAGAAGTACTTTTCAGCACTTAGAAAATAGTGAAAAGAGGAAATGCAAAACTTTTTGGCTATGTGTATATACACTGAACTTGTTTTGTATATTTTTCTCTTATGAAAAGTACAATGACAAGAGTGGTAAGTAGTCTCAAAGCACTTATCCCACCACTGCACAACCAATGTAGGAGGCTGGACTGGCTTGTAGTGAGTACCAAGGGGTACTTGCACCTTGCACCAGGCCCAGTTATCCCTTATTAGTGTATAGGGTGTCTAGCAGCTTAGGCTGATAGATAATGGTAGCTTAGCAGAGCAGCTTAGGCTGAACTAGGAGACGAGTGAAGCTCCTACAGTACCACTTAGTGTCATATGCACAATATCATAAGAAAACACAATACACAGTTATACTAAAAATAAAGGTACTTTTTTTTTATGACAATATGCCAAAGTATCTTAGAGTGTACCCTCAGAGAGAGGATAGGAAATATACACAAGATATATATACACAATAGCAAAAATATGCAGTATAGTCGTAGAAAACAGTGCAAACAATGTATAGTTACAATAGGATGCAATGGGGAAACATAGGGATAGGGGCAACACAAACCATATACTCCAAAAGTGGAATGCGAACCACGAATGGATCCCAAACCTATGTGACCTTGTAGAGGGTCGCTGGGACTATTAGAAAATAGTGAGAGTTAGAAAAATAACTCTCCCCAAGACCCTGAAAAGTGAGTGCAAAGTGCACTAAAGTTCCCCTAAGGATAAAGAAGTCGTGTTAGAGGAATAATGCAGGAAAGACACAAACCAACAATGCAACAACGCTGGATTTCCAATCTGGGGTACCTGTGGAACAAGGGGACCAAGTCCAAAAGTAACAAGCAAGTCGGAGATGGGCAGATGCCCAGGAAATGCCAGCTGCGGGTGCAAAGAAGCTTCTACTGGACAGAAGAAGCTGCGGTTTCTGCAGGAACGCAAAGGGCTAGGGACTTCACCTTTGGAGGACGGATCCCACTCGCCTTGCAGAGTCGTGCAGAAGTGTTTTCCCGCCAAAAGAACGCCAGCAAGCCTTGCTAGCTGCAAATCATGCAGTTAGCGTTTTTGGATGCTGCTGTGGCCCAGGAGGGACCAGGAGGTCGCAAATTGGACCAGGAGGTAGAGGGGACGTCGAGCAAGACAAGGAGCACTCTTAGCAGCAGGTAGCTCCCGGAGAAGTGCCAGAAACAGGCACTACGAGGATGCGTGAAACGGTGCTCAACCGAAGTCGCACAAAGAAGTCCCACGTCGCCGGAGAACTACTTAGGAGGTCGTGCAGGTTAGAGTGCCGTGGACCCGGGCTGGACTGTGCAAAAAGGATTTCCGCCGGAAGTGCACGGAGGCCGGAGTAGCTGCAAAAAGTGCGGTTCCCAGCAATGCAGTCTAGCAAGGTGAGGCAAGGACTTACCTCCACCAAACTTGGACTGAAGAGTCACTGGACTGTGGGGGTCACTTGGACAGAGTTGCTGGATTCGAGGGACCTCGCTCGTCGTGCTGAGAGGAGACCCAAGGGACCGGTAATGCAGCTTTTTGGTGACTGCGGTTGCAGGGGGAAGATTCCGTCGACCCACGGGAGATTTCTTCGGAGCTTCTAGTGCAGAGAGGAGGCAGACTACCCCCACAGCATGCACCACCAGGAAAACAGTCGAGAAGGCGGCAGGATCAGCGTTACAGAGTTGCAGTAGTCGTCTTTGCTACTTTGTTGCAGGTTTGCAGGCTTCCAGCGCGGTCAGCAGTCGATTCCTTGGCAGAAGGTGAAGAGAGAGATGCAGAGGAACTCGCATGAGCTCTTGCATTCGTTATCTAAAGTTTCCGCAGAGACAGAGACCCTAAATAGCCAGAAAAGAGGGTTTGGCTACCTAGGAGAGAGGATAGGCTAGCAACACCTGAAGGAGCCTATCACAAGGAGTCTCTGACGTCACCTGGTGGCACTAGCCACTCAGAGCAGTCCAGTGTGCCAGCAGCACCTCTGTTTCCAAGATGGCAGAGGTCTGGAGCACACTGGAGGAGCTCTGGACACCTCCCAGGGGAGGTGCAGGTCAGGGGAGTGGTCACTCCCCTTTCCTTTGTCCAGTTTCACGCCAGAGCAGGGCTAAGGGGTCCCCTGAACCGGTGTAGACTGGCTTATGCAGAATTGGGCACATCTGTGCCCAAGAAAGCATTTCCAGAGGCTGGGGGAGGCTACTCCTCCCCTGCCTTCACACCATTTTCCAAAGGGAGAGGGTGTCACACCCTCTCTCAGAGGAAGTTCTTTGTTCTGCCATCCTGGGCCAGGCCTGGCTGGACCCCAGGAGGGCAGATGCCTGTCTGAGGGGTTGGCAGCAGCAGCAGCTGCAGTGAAACCCTAGGAAGGGCAGTTTGGCAGTACCAGGGTATGTGCTTCAGACCACTGGGATCATGGGATTGTGCCAACTATGCCAGGATGGCATAGAGGGGGCAATTCCATGATCATAGACATGTTACATGGCCATATTCGGAGTTACCATTGTGAAGCTACATATAGGTAGTGACCTATATGTAGTGCACTCGTGTAATGGTGTCCCCGCACTCACAAAGTTCAGGGAATTGGCCCTGAACAATGTGGGGGCACCTTGGCTATTGCCAGGGTGCCCTCACACTAAGTAACTTTGCACCTAACCTTTACCAGGTAAAGGTTAGAGATATAGGTGACTTATAAGTTACTTAAGTGCAGTGTAAAATGGCTGTGAAATAACATGGACGTTATTTCACTCAGGCTGCAGTGGCAGGCCTGTGTAAGAATTGTCAGAGCTCCCTATGGGTGGCAAAAGAAATGCTGCAGCCCATAGGGATCTCCTAGAACCCCAATTCCCTGGGTACCTTAGTACCATATACTAGGGAATTATAAGGGTGTTCCAGTAAGCCAATGTAAATTGGTAAAATTGGTCACTAGCCTGTTAGTGACAGTTTTGAAAGAAATGAGAGAGCATAACCACTGAGGTTCTGGTTAGCAGAGCCTCAGTGAGACAGTTAGGCATCACACAGGGAACACATACCTATAGGTCACAAACTTATGAGCACTGTGGTCCTGACTAGCAGGGTCCCAGTGACACATAACAAACATACTGAAAACATAGGGTTTTCACTGTGAGCACTGGGCCCTGGCTGGCAGGATCCCAGTGAGACAGTGAAAACACCCTGACATATAATCACAAACAGGCCAAAAGTGGGGTTAACAAGGCTAGAAAGAGGCTACTTTCTCACAATAAGTCACCTATATGTCTAACCTTTACCTGGTAAAGGTTGGTTGCTAAGTTACTTAGTGTGTGGGCACCCTGGCACTAGCCAAGGTGCCCCCACTTCGTTCAGGGCAAATTCCCCGGACTTTGTGATTGCGGGGACACCATTACACGCGTGCACTAGCCATATGTCAACACATATGTATAGCGTCACAATGGTAACTTCGAACATGGCCATGTAACATGTCTAAGATCATGGAATTGTCACCCCAATGCCATTCTGGCAATGGGAAGACAATTCCATGATCCCCCGAGTTTCTAGCACAGACACGGGTACTGCCAAACTACCTTTCCCGGGGTTTCACTGCAGTTGCTGCTGCTGCCAAACCCTCAGACAGGTTTCTGCCCTCCTGGGGTCCAGCCAGGCTTGGCCCAGGAAGGCAGAACAAAGGACTTCCTCAGAGAGAGGGTGTTACACCCTCTCCCTTTGGAAAAAGGTGTCAGGGCTGGGGAAGAGTAGCCTCCCCCAGCCTCTGGAAATGCTTTGCTGGGCACAGATGGTGCCCATCTCTGCATAAGCCAGTTTGCACCGGTTCAGGGATCCCCCAGCCCTGGTCTGGCGCGAAACTGGACAAAGGAAAGGGGAGTGACCACTCCCCTGACCTGCACCTCCCCTGGGAGGTGCCCAGAGCTCCTCCAGTTTGCTCCAGACCTCTGCCTTCTTGGAAATAGAGGTGCTGCTGGTACACTGGACTGCTCTGAGTGGCCAGGGCCAGCAGGTGACGTCAGAGACTCCTTCTGATAGGCTCTTACCTGTGTTGATAGCCTATCCTCCTTCCTAGGTAGCCAAACCTCCTTTTCTGGCTATTTAGGGTCTCTGCTTTGGGGAATTCTTTAGATAACGAATGCAAGAGCTCATCAGAGTTCCTCTGCATCTCTCTCTTCACCTTCTGCCAAGGAATCGACCGCTGACTGCTCTGGACGCCTGCAAAACTGCAACAAAGTAGCAAAGACGACTACTGCAACCTTGTATCGCTGATCCGGCCCCCTGCTAAGCTACCTTTTCTATCAGCCTAAGCTGCTAGAAACCCCTTTACACTAATAAGGGATACCTGGACCTGGTGCAAGGTGTAAGTACCCCTTGGTACCTAATACAAGCCAGGCCAGCCTCCTACAGCGTCCAGCAAGACAAAGAGCCCACTCAGAAGCAAGCAGCACCCGCAGAAGTGCCGGAACAGGCACTACGAAGAATAGTGAACCGGAGTTCACCCGAAGTCACAAAAGAAGGTTCCACGACGCCGGAGGACAACTAAGGAGGTCGTGCACTGCAGGGCAGAGTGTCGGGGACCCAGGCTTGGCTGTCATCCTTCTGGTCATGCCATTGCTTTTGGAGCTCTTGGCTGGCCTGAAGGTTTTTACTGGCCTTTTCATGTACTCAGCCATCCTAGATCTGAGGCCAAGTACATAGTCCACTATGTCTTACTTTGGAGCTTTTAAAGGTTGTTCCCAACCCTCCTTCACAAGTGTTAGGGGACCTCTCACAGGGTGTCCAAATAGGAGTTCAAAGGGGCTAAAGCCCACTCCTTTTTGGGGTACCTCCCTGTAAGCAAAAAGGAGGCAAGGTAACAGGATATCCCATCTCCTGCTGAGCTTTTCAGGGAATCCCATCATCATACCTTTGAGAGTTTTGTTAAATCTCTCCACCAGTCCATTTGTTTGTGGATGATAGGGTGTGGTGAACTTGTATGTCACACCACATTCCTTCCACATGGCCTTTAAGCAGACATGAAATTGCTTCCCCTGTCTGATACCACCTCTATTGGGAAGCCCACCCTGGAAAAGATTCCCAGGAGGGCCTTTGCCACTGCAGGAGCTGTAGTGGTCCTTAGAGGAATTGCTTCAGGATATCTGGTAGCATGGTCCACTACCATCAAGATAAACCTATTGCCTGAAGCAGTAGGAGGGTCAAGGGGGCCAACTATGTCAACCCCTACCCTTTCAAAGGGAACCCCAACCACAGGCAGTGGAATAAGGGGTGCCTTTGGGGTGCCACCTGTCTTGCCACTGGCTTGACAGGTTTCACAGTACTTACAAAATTCTTTTGTGTCCTCTGACATTCTAGGCCAATGAAACAAGGGGACAAGCCTGTCCCAAGTTTTCATTTGCCCCAAATGTCCAGCTAAGGGAATGTCGTGGGCTAGAGTTAGGTGGAATTTTCAGTACTCCTGAGGAATCACCAATCTCCTGGCAGCTCCAGGTTTTGGATCCCTTGCTTCAGTGTTCAAAAGGTTGTCCTCCCAGTAAACTCTGTGAGAGTCACTGACATCCCCATTTGCTTGTTTGACAGCTTGCTGCCTTAGACCCTCTAGTGTGGGCCAGGTATGCTGTGCCACACTCAGCTCCTCCCTGGCAGGCCCCCCCTTCACCCAAAAGCTCAGCAGTGTCTGCTTTCAGCTCTTCTGGTGTAGGTTCTGCACAGGGTGGAAATTCTTCTTCCTCAGAAGTTGAATCCACTGTAGAGGGAGGGATAGTAGGCAGTGTTTTCCCTTTCCTAACCCTAGCTTTAGGGAGCACTTGGTCCATTCTTCCAGGATCCAAGTCACCCTGTCCTTTTCACTTTTTGGCCTGAGCCCTGGTTAAAGCAAAAATATGCCCTGGAATGCCCAGAATTGCTGCATGAGCCTCCAACTCCACTTCCAAGCGGATGTCTCTAAATCATTCCCTAATAGACAGTCTACAGGTAAATCTGAGGCAACTACAACTTTCTTTGGACCAGTAACCCCCCCCCCCCCTAGTTGAGATTCACAACAGCCATGGGGTGGCTAAGAGTGTTGTTATGAGCATCGCTTACTTGGTACTGGTGACCAAGTAGGTGTTGTTCAGGGTGGACCAGTTTCTCTATTACCATTGTAACACTGGTACCTGTGTCCCTGTAGGCCTGAACCTCAACACCATTTATTAGGGGTAGTTGCTTGTACTTATCCATGTTAAGGGGACAAGCAACCAAGGTGGCTAAATCAATAGCCCCCTCAGAGACTAACACAGCCTCTGTGGTCTCCCTAATCAGACCAACCCCAACTAAATTACCAAAAGTGAGCCCAGCTACTCCCTTGGATTGGCTGTTAGTAGGTTTGTGTCAAAGCCCAGCTCACCTGAGTTCTTGTTCAGTTCTGATGGAGGTTGAAGACAATCCGACCCCACCCTGAAACTGCTTGTTCCAACTAGTTTTTAAAACAGTGCACTAAGAACAGAAGCTCAAGGGAAGGGGGGAAGTGGATAAAATAAAAAAAAGAGAGACAACACCGTTCTTGCGTTTCCACTGTTGAAGTGCTGCACAAATCTGCGGCCCTTTCTGACTTCTGTAGAAACTGGTGCCTAATGAAACATAAACAAAGAACAGATAAGTGCAACCTATTCCTAAATGGGTTCCTGACTATCCCTTTATTTATTGAAATTCTCTTCTAAAAGTACCTCTTGGATCCTGGTCTCTAGTTTCCAGGTTTGGAATGTGTTACTGCTCTGTGATGTGGTTTCTATTACTGTTAAGCTTCTAAAAAATTAAACAAATACCGTTATCAGAATTACCAATATCAAACATTCATCATAATATAACTAAAGCCTAAATTCCCAATACCAGACTCACTTTTCGCATATTTCCAGAATCTTTTATAAAACAAATACTGTACTTTTACATCAAAATACAGCATGTAATTTGTGCAAGTCCTTGATTTACTGTTTTCCTTGCTGTCAATGGTTTCCACTGTTCGATTCCCAAAAGTTCCATGAAAAAAAACAATGTCCGCTTCACAAAGTCCTGCAAAATAATCCTGCAACAAAGAGCCTTAATCACAATGCTCGTGGAAGGCACTTCGCCTCAAACTGTCTATACACGAATCCAGAAATTGCCGTCAAAGCTCCCGCAGGTAATAAGAAGTTTTGCACTTACTTGTTGCTGGCAAGAGATACTGATCAGTCTAACCTTGTCTTCTTTCTCTTTTGCAGGTTACTCGTAGGAGAGAGGCTGAGGCAAGGAGGAACCGGAAACCGGAAGAAGGAAGAGCCAGCAGCTGCGCCAATTGAAGTCAAAGAAAGTCTGTAAAGAGCAGGAGTGCCAGCGCCGAGGGATCTGTTCTCAGGTAAGCGGGAGGTAGACGAGCACAAGCACTGGGTGAGGCTCGGGGGATGCCTTTTATAGACAGGGCTGGGTGTGGTTCGAAGAGCTGGGTGTGGTTTGAAGGGCTGGGTGTGGTCCTCACATGCTGCACATGTTCTTGAAAGGTGTGCAGAGTTTCAGTTATTATGCAAATGAGTTGGATTAACACATGGCCTAGGGAGGAGTGTTTTAAAGAAGCCTTGGTAAAAGCAAGGCCCAATGTGTAAACAAAACAGCACATTAAACAACATACACAGAAGCCTGGGGGGGGGGGGAAGGTGAGATGACAAGAAAGGCTTTGAATAGTAAGTTTAAAAGGGAGCTATTACAGAACCCACTAGTGCAGTGAGAGGGGACATGCTCTTTGCTGTGTACAAACCCTAACAGTTTGCTCCCACCACCACTGCTATTTCTAGGGGCACTAGGTGTAGCAGCGGGGGTTGTAGTGGTAGGAGGCTTGGTGCTTTTCTTTGGACAACTGGGATCTGTTGTCCAATTCCCTTTTATTTTACATAAATAGCACCATGGTTTCTTTTCTTTGTTTTGATTTGAAGAGGATTTGGGCCCACCACCCCCACCAGAGTGTTTTTGTGGGCCTGATGAAGACTCTTTTTTAGATTTGCCCCCACCCTTGTCAGAAGACTTACCATCCTTCTTCTTGCCATCCTTGTCACCCCCTGTATGAACTTTTCTGTTCACCCTTGTTCTGACCCATTTGTCTGCCTTCTTTCCCAATTCTTGGGGAGAGGTCAGATCAGAGTCTACCAGGTACTGGTGCAACAAATCAGACACACAATTATTAAGAATATGCTCTCTCAGGATTAAGTTATACAGGCTTTCATAGTCAGAAACTTTACTGACATGTAACCACCCCTCCAAGGCATTCACTGAATGGTCAACAAAGTCTACCCAGTCTATTGAAGAATACTTTTTGGTTTCTCTGAACTTCATCCTGTACTGTTCAGTGGTTAAGCCATAACCATCTACGAGTGCATTCTTAAGAACTGCAAAATTGTTGGCATCACTTTCCTTCACAGTAAGGAGCCTATCCCTACCCTTTCCACTGAAAGATAGCCATAGGATAGCAGCCCACTGCCTTTAAGGAACCTCCTGTACAACACAGGCCCTCTCAAGTGCAGCAAACCACTTGTTAATGTCATTCCCCTCCTTGTAAGGGGGAACTATCTTGTGCAGATTCCTAGAATCATGCTCTTTTGCAGGATGACTATTTGGAATACTGCTGCTGCCACCATGGGGTCCTAACCCCAATTTCTGTCTTTCTCTTTCTAAATCAAAGGACTGCCTATCTAAATCCAGCTGTTGCTTCTTGAGCTTCAGCCTGGATTCTTCCACTCTCAATCTATTGAGCTCCCTTTCTAACACTCTGTCATCAGGGTGGGTGGGTGGGGCATGCCTTGAAACAGAATTATGGTAAGAATGAACAGAAGGAGACCTGGCCCTAACAGATGGCACTCTAACAACCTGGCTAACAGAAGTAGTACTTCTACTATGATGAGAAGGAACACTCTTACTGTGATGTGAGATAACACTATTACTGTGGTGTGAATTCACATCAGTACCAGCTATGCTAGGTGGTCTGCTAATGGGCAGGTTGGAAAATTTCCCTTCTAAATCCTTTGCTAGGGGTGCCCCAGGGTCAGATTGGGAGCCATCAGCTAATTTCTCAACAGAAGTGCCAACTCTGGTCTTATCTTGTTCAATGAGCATATTAACCAACAGTTCTCTGGAGGGATTCTTTCCTACCCCTAAACCTCTTTCAATGCAGAGACTCCTTGCTCCTTTCCAGCTAAGGTGATCATAAGCAAGTTTGGACAGATAAACAGTCTGGCCTGTACCAGACATTTTTAGAAAGTGTTTAAGGGACAGAAAAAGAAAGAAAAAGTTTTTAGAACTTTTTAAAGAACAGAAAAAAAACTTTTTAAACTTTTTAAGAACTTTTTAGAAAGTTTAGAGGTACTTTTCAGCACTTAGCAAAGAAGTGAGAGAAGAAAAGCAAAACTTTTTGGTTAGGTGTACATACACTGAACTTGTTTTGTATATTTTTCGCTTATGAAAAGTACAATATGACAAAGTGGTAAGTAGTTGCAAAGTACTTATCCCACCGCTGCACAACCAATGTAGGGGGCTGGACTGGCTTGTAGTGAGTACCAAGGGGTACTTACACCTTGCACCAGGCCCAGGTATCCCTTATTAGTGTAGAGGGGTGTCTAGCAGCTTAGGCTGATAGAAAAGGTAGCTTAGCAGAGCAGCTTAGGCTGAACTAGGAGACGAGTGAAGCTCCTACAGAACCACTAGTGTCACGCACAATATCATAAGAAAACACTATACACAGATATACTAAAAATAAAGGTACTTTATTTTTATGACAATATGCTAAATTATCTCAGTGAGTACCCTCAGTATGAGGATAGCAAATATACACAAGATATATGCACACAATACCAAAATATGCAGTAATAGCAATAGAAAACAGTGCAAACAATGTATAGTCACAATAGAAAGCAATGGGGGCACATAGGGATAGGAGCAACACAAACCATATACTCTAGAAGTGGAATGCGAACCACGAATGGACCCCAAACCTATGTGACCTTGTAGAGGGTCGCTGGGACTGTAAGAAAACAGTGAGGGTTAGAAAAATAGCCCAGTCCAAGACCCTGAAAAGTGGTTGCAAAGTGCACCTAAGTTCCCCAAAGAGTACAGTAGTCGTGATGGGGGAATTCTGAAGGAAAGACCAACACCAGCAATGCAACAACGATGGATTTCCAGACGAGAGTACCTGTGGAACAAGGGGACCAAGTCCAAAAGTCAAGATCAAGTCGGGAGTGGGCAGATGCCCAGGAAATGCCATCTGTGGGTGCAAAGAAGCTGCCACCGGATGGTAGAAGCTATGGATTCTGCAAGAACGACAAGGGCTAGAAACTTCCCCTTTGGAGGATGGATGTCTCACGTCGTGAAGAGTCGAGCAGAAGTGTTTCTCGCAGATAGACCGCAAACAAGCCTTGCTAGCTGCAAAGATCACGGTTAGGGTTTTTGGATGCTGCTGTGGCCCAGGAAGGACCAGGATATCGCCAATTACGTGAGGCGACAGAGGGGGCGTCCAGCAAGACAAAGAGCCCACTCAGAAGCAATCAGCACCCGCAGAAGTACCGGAACAGGCACTACGAAGTGGAGTGAATCGGTGCTCACCCGAAGTTGCACAAGAGAGTCCCACGACGCCGGAGGACAACTCAGGAGGTTGTGCAATGAAGGTTAGAGTGCTGGGGACGCAGGCTTGGCTGTGCACAAAGGAAATCCTCGAAGAGTGCACAAGAGCCGGAGTAGCTGCAAAACACGCGGTTCCCAGCAATGCAGTCTAGCGTGGGGAGGCAGGGACTTACCTCCACCAAACTTGGGCTGAAGAGTCACTGGACTGTGGGGGCCACTTGGACAGAGTTGCTGGATTCGAGGGACCTCGCTCGTCGTGCTGAGAGGAGACCCAGAGGACCGGTGATGCAGTTCTTTGGTGCCTGCGGTTGCAGGGGGAAGATTCCGTCGACCCACGGGAGATTTCTTCGGAGCTTCTAGTGCAGAGAGGAGGCAGACTACCCCCACAGCATGCACCACCAGGAAAACAGTCAAGAAGGCGGCAGGATCAGCGTTACAAGGTCGCAGTAGTCGTCTTTGCTACTTTGTTGCAGTTTTGTAGGCTTCCAGCGCGGTCAGCAGTCGATTCCTTGGCAGAAGGTGAAGAGAGAGATGCAGAGGAACTCTGATGAGCTCTTGCATTCGTTATCTAAGGATACCATTACCATTGTGACGCTATACATATGTCGTGACATATGTATAGTGCACGGGTGTAATGGTGTTTCCGCACTCACACAGTCCGGGGAATTCGCCCTGAACAATGTGGGAGCACCTTGGCTAGTGCCAGGGTGCCCACACACTAAGTAACTGAGCACCCAACCTTTACCAGGTAAAGGTCAGACATATAGGTGACTTATAAAGTTACTTAAGTGCAGTGGTAAATGGCTGTGAAATAACGTGGACGTTATTTCACTCAGGCTGCACTGGCAGGCCTGTGTAAGAATTGTCAGATCTCCCTATGGGTGGCACAAGAAATGCTGCAGCCCATAGGGATCTCCTTGAACCCCAATACCCTGGGTACCTCAGTACCATATACTAGGGAATTATAAGGGTGTTCCAGTATACCAATGTAAATTGGTGAAATTGGTCACTAGCCTGTTAGTGACAATTTGGAAAGAAATGAGAGAGCATAACCACTGAGGTTCTGAATAGCAGAGCATCAGTGAGACAGTTAGTCATTACACAGGTAACACATACAAGGCACACTTATGAGCACTGGGGCCCTGGCTGGTAGGGTCCCAGTGACACATACAACTAAAACAACATAAATACAGTGAAAAATGGGGGTAACATTCCAGGCAAGATGGTACTTTCCTACACAACCCCCCCCCCCCCAAACGAAGGACAATAAGACTAGCCATGACCTGATGAGTCTTCATTGTCTAAGTGGAAATATCTGGAGAGTCCATCTGCATTGGAGTGGCTACTCCCAGGTCTATGTTCCACTGTATAGTCCATTCCCTGTAGGGATATGGACCACCTCAACAATTTAGGATTTTCACCTTTCATTTGTTTTAGCCAAAGTAGAGGTTTGTGGTCTGTCTGAACAATGAAGTGAGTGCCAAACAGGTATGGCCTCAACTTCTTCAGAGCCCAGACCACAGCAAAGGCCTCCCTCTCTATGCAGACCAACGCTTTTCTCTAGGGGTCAACCTCCTACTAATAAAAGCAACAGGTTGATCCTGGCCCTCAGAATTAAGTTGTGATAGGACTGCCCCTACTCCTAATTCAGATGCATCAGTTTGGACATAGAATTTTTTAGAGTAACAAAGGCTTTTCAGGACAGGTGCAGAGCACATGGCCTTCTTCAGCTCCTCAAAAGCTTTCTGACAGTTTGCTGTCCATAATACCTTTCCATCTTTGGAATGGGGTTTTGGTACAAGTACCACAGGAGAAGCCCATGGACTTTCAGAGTGCTCAACCACTCCCAGTTCTAACATTTTCTGCACCTCTTGCTTTATGCAGTCCCTGACATGGTCAGGCTGCCTATAGATCTTACTTTTGACAGGTAAACTGTATCCAGTATCTATAGTGTGCTCACACCAAGAAGTGGTACCTGGCACAGTAGAGAAGAGCTCAGAGAATTGATCTAGGAGATTTATGCAATGGTCTTTCTGCTCAGCAGTAAGACAATCAGCCAAAACTACACCTTCCACAAGAGCATCTTGTTCTGTGGAGGAGAAGAGATCAGGTAGAGGATCACTGTCTTCTTCCTGTCCCTCATCAGTTGCCATGAGCAGGGTGAGATCAGCCCTGTCATAGTAGGGTTTCAGGCGGTTTACATGGAGTACCCTAAGGGGACTCCTTGCAGTGCCTAAGTCAACTAAATAGGTGACTTCACCCTTTTTCTCAACAATTGTGTGGGGACCACTCCATTTATCTTGGAGTGCTCTTGGGGCCACAGGCTCCAAGACCCACACTTTCTGCCCTGGTTTGTACTGAACCAAAACAGCCTTCTGATCATGCCATTGCTTCTGGAGCTCTTGGCTGGCCTGAAGGTTTTCAATGGCCTTTTTCATATACTCAGCCATCCTTGATCTGAGGCCAAGTACATAATCCACAATATCTTGTTTTGGAGCTTTTAAAGGTTGTTCCCAACGCTCCTTGACAAGTGTTAGGGGACCCCTAACAGGGTGACCAAAGAGGGGTTCAAAGGGGCTGAAGCCCACTCCTTTCTGGGGTACCTCCCTGTAGGCAAAAAGGAGGCATGGTAACAGGATATCCCATCTCCTGCGGAGTTTTTCAGGGAGACCCATAATCATGCCTTTGAGAGTTTTATTAAATCTCTCCACCAGTCCATTTGTTTGTGGATGATAGGGTGTAGTGAACTTGTAAGTTACAACACACTCCTTCCACATGGCCTTTAAGTGTGCAGACATGAATTGCTCCCCCTGTCTGATACTACTTCCTTAGGGAAGCCCACCCTAGAAAATATTCCTAGGAGGGCCTTTGCCACTGCAGGTGCTGTAGTGGTCCTTAAAGGAATTGCTTCAGGATATCTGGTGGCATGGTCCACTACCACCAAGATAAACCTATTGCCTGAAGCAGTAGGAGGGTCAAGGGGGCCAACTATGCCAACCCCTACCCTTTCAAAGGGAACCCCAACCACAGGCAGTGGAATAAGGGGTGCCTTTGGAGTGCCACCTGTCTTGCCACTGGCTTGACAGGTTTCACAGGACTTACAAAATTCCTTTGTGTCCTCAGACATCCTAGGCCAATGAAACAAGGGAACAAGTCTGTCACAAGTTTTCATTTGTCCCAGGTGTCCAGCTAGGGGAATGTCGTGGGCAAGAGTTAGGAGGAACTTTCTGTACTCCTGAGGAATCACTAATCTCCTGGCAGTTCCAGGTTTAGGATTCCTTGCTTCAGTGTACAAGAGGTTGTCCTCCCAGTAAACTCTGTGAGAGTCACTGACATCCCCATTAGCCTGTTTGACAGCTTGCTGTCTTAGACCCTCAAATGTGGGACAGGTTTGCTGTGCCACACTCAGCTCCTCCCTGGCAGGCCCCCCTTCACCCAAAAGCTCAGCAGTGTCTGCTTCCAGCTCCTCTGGTGTAGGTTCTGCACAGGGTGGAAATTCTTCTTCCTCAGAAGTAGAATCCACTGTAGAGGGAGGGATAGTAGGAAGTGGTTTGCTTCTACTAGCCCTAGCTTTAGGGAGCACTTGGTCCATTGTTCCAGGATCCAAGCTTCCCTGTCCTTTTTGATTTTTGGCCTGAGCCCTAGTTAAAGCAAAAATATGCCCTGGGATGCCCAGCATTGCTGCATGGGCCTCCAACTCCACATCTGACCAAGCTGATGTCTCCAAATCATTTCCTAGTAGACAGTCTACAGGTAAATCTGTGGCTACCACAACTTTCTTTGGACCAGTAACCCCCCCCCCAGTTGAGATTAACAACAGCCATGGGGTGGCTAAGTGTGTTGTTGTGAGCATCGGTTACTTGGTACTGGTGACCAAGTAGGTGTTGTTCAGGGTGGACCAGTTTCTCTATGACCATAGTCACACTGGCTCCAGTGTCCCTGTAGGCCTGAACCTCAACACCATTTATTAGGGGTAGCTGCTTGTACTTATCCATATTAAGGGGACAAGCAACTAAGGTGGCTAAATCAATAGCCCCCTCAGAGACTAATATAGCCTCTGTGGTCTCCCTAACTAGACCAACCCCAACTAAGTTACCAATAGTGAGCCCAGCTACTCCCTTGTATTGGCTATTAGTAGGTTTGCTCCCACCACCACTGCTATTAGTAGGGACACTAGGTGTAGCAGTAGGGGTTGTTGTGGTAGGAGGCTTGGTGCTTCTCTTTGGACAACTGTGATCTGTTGTCCAATGGCCTTTCATTTTACATAAATAGCACCATGGTTTCTTTTCCTTGTTTTGATTAAAAGAGGATTTGGTGCCCCCCCCGCCCCCCCCCAGAGTGTTTTTGTGGGCCTGATGAAGACTCATTTTTAGATTTGTCCCCACCCTTGTCAGAAGACTTACCATCCTTCTTTTTGTTGCCATCTTTGTCACCCCCTGTATGAACGTTTCTGTTCACCCTTGTTCTGACCCATTTGTCTGCCTTCTTTCCCAATTCATGGGGAGAGGTCAGATC
Organism: Pleurodeles waltl; assembly: GCF_031143425.1. Lineage (NCBI taxonomy): Eukaryota > Metazoa > Chordata > Amphibia > Caudata > Salamandridae > Pleurodeles > Pleurodeles waltl. Next base: position 597,671,119 of record NC_090440.1, on the reverse strand, counting down.
AGAGTCCACCAAGTACTGGTGCAACAAATCAGACACACAATTATTAAGAATATGCTCTCTCAGGATCAAGTTATACAGGCTGTCATAATCAGTAACTTTACTGCCATGTAACCACCCCTCCAAGGCCTTCTCTGAATGGTCAATGAAATCAACCCAGTCTTGTGAAGACTCCTTTTTGGTCTCTCTGAAATTTATCCTGTATTGTTCAGTGGTTAAGCCATAACCATCCAGGAGTGCATTCTTAAGAACTTTGTAATCATTAGCTTCATTTTCTTTTACAGTAAGGAGCCTATCCCTACCTTTTCCACTAAATGATAGCCATAGGATAGCAGCCCACTGCCTTAGAGGGACATCCTGTACAACACAGGCCCTCTCAAGTGCAGCAAACCACTTGTTAATGTAATCCCCCTCCTTATAAGGGGGAACTATCTTATGCAGATTCCTGGAATCATGCTCTTTTTCAGGATGACTATGGGGAATACTGCTGCTGCCACCATGGGTTTCAAAACCCAACTTCTGTCTTTCCTTCTCTACTTCTAAAGTCTGTCTATCCAAATCCAGCTGTTGCTTCTTGAGCTTCAGTCTGGTTTGTTCCACTCTCAATCTATTGAGCTCCCTTTCTAACAATCTGTCATCAGGGTGGGTGGGAGGGACATGTCTTGAAACAGAAGTATGATGAGAATGAACAGAAGGAGACCTGTCCCTTACGGAGGGCACCCTAACATCCTGGCTGACAGTGTAATGTGAGAGCACATCATCTGTATGATGTGACTCCACCTCAGTACCAACTATGCTAGACTGTCTTGTAATGGGAAGGCTAAGAAGTTTCTTTCCTGAACCTTTTCCTGGGGGAGTCCCTGGATCAGATTGGGAACCATTAGCTACTTTTTCAACAGATGGGGCACTTTTAGCCTTATCTTGTTCGCTAAGCATGTTAAGTAACAATTCCAAGGAAGGATTCTTCCCTACACTCAAACCTCTCTCTATGCAGAGACTCCTTGCTCCTTTCCAGCTAAGGTGATCATAGGCAAGTTTGGACAGATCAACATTTTGGCCTGTGCCAGACATTTTTAGAGAGAGTCAAACTGATAGAAAAAGAGAAAAAAGTTTTCAGAACTTTTTAGAAAGATAGAAAAAAAACTTTTAAAACTTTTTAGAACTTTTTAGAAAGTTAGAAGTACTTTTCAGCACTTAGGAAAGAGTGAAAAGAGGAAATGCAAAACTTTTTGGTTATGTGTATATACACTGAACTTGTTTTGTATATTTTTCTCTTATGAAAAGTACAATGACAAGAGTGGTAAGTAGTCTCAAAGCACTTATCCCACCGCTGCACAACCAATGTAGGAGGCTGGACTGGCTTGTAGTGAGTACCTAGGGGTACTTGCACCTTGCACCAGGCCCAGTTATCCCTTATTAGTGTATAGGGTGTATAGCAGCATAGGCTGATAGATAATGGTAGCTTAGCAGAGCAGCTTAGGCTGAACTAGGAGACGAGTGAAGCTCCTACAGTACCACTTAGTGTCATATGCACAAGAACATAAGAAAACACAATACACAGTTATACTAAAAATAAAGGTACTTTATTTTTATGACAATATGCCAAAGTATCTCAGAGTGTACCCTCAGTGAGAGGATAGGAAATATACACAAGATATATATACACAATACCAAAAATATGCAGTATAGTCTTAGAAAACAGTGCAAACAATGTATAGTTACAATAGTATGCAATGGGGACACATAGGGATAGGGGCAACACAAACCATATACTCCAAAAGTGGAATGCGAACCACGAATGGACCCCAAACCTATGTGACCTTGTAGAGGGTCGCTGGGACTATTAGAAAATAGTGAGGGTTAGAAAAATAGCCCACCCCAAGACCCTGAAAAGTGAGTGCAAAGTGCACTAAAGTTCCCCAAAGGACAAATAAGTCGTGATAGGGGAATAATGCAGGAAAGACACAAACCAACAATGCAACAACGATGGATTTCCAATCCAGGGTACCTGTGGAACAAGGGGACCAAGTCCAAAAGTCACAAGTAAGTCGGAGATGGGCAGATGCCCAGGAAATGCCAGCTGTGGGTGCAAAGAAGCTTCTACTGGACAGAAGAAGCTGAGGTTTCTGCAGGAACAAAAAGGGCTAGAGACTTCCCCTTTGGTGGTCGGATCCCAATCGCCGTGGAGAGTCGTGCAGAAGTGTTTTCCCGCCAAAAGACCGCCAACAAGCCTTGCTAGCTGCAAATCGTGCGTTAAGCATTTTTGGATGCTGCTGTTGCCCAGGAAGGACAAGGATGTCGCAAATTGCGTCAGGAGAGAGAGGGGACATCGAGCAAGACAAGGAGCCCTCTCAGCAGCAGGTAGCACCCAGACAAGTGCCAGAAACAGGCACTACGAGGATGCGTGAAATGGTGCTCACCCAAAGTCGCACAAAGAAGTCCCACGTCGCCGGAGAACAACTTAGGAGGTCGTGCAATGCAGGTTAGAGTGCCGTGGACCCAGGCTGGACTGTGCACAAAGGATTTCCGCCGGAAGTGCACGGAGGCCGGAGTAGCTGCAAAAGTCGCGGTTCCCAGCAATGCAGTCTGGCGTGGGGAGGCAAGGACTTACCTCCACCAAACTTGGACTGAAAAGTCACTGGACTGTGCGAGTCACTTGGACAGAGTTGCTGGATTCGAGGGACCTCGCTCGTTGTGCTGAGAGGAGACCCAAGGGACCGGTAATGCAGCTTTTTGGTGCCTGCGGTTGCAGGGGAAAGATTCCGTCGACCCACAGGAGATTTCTTCGGAGCTTCTAGTGCAGAGAGGAGGCAGACTACCCCCACAGCATGCACCACCAGGAAGACAGTCGAGAAGGCGGCAGGATCAGCGTTACAGAGTTGCAGTAGTCGTCTTTGCTACTAGGTTGCAGTTTTGCAGGCTTCCAGCGCGGTCAGCAGTCGATTCCTTGGCAGAAGGTGAAGAGAGAGATGCAGAGGAACTCGGATGAGCTCTTGCATTCGTTATCTAAAGTTTCCCCAGAGACAGAGACCCTAAATAGCCAGAAAAGAGGGTTTGGCTACCTAGGAGAGAGGATATGCTAGCAACACCTGAAGGAGCCTATCAGAAGGAGTCTCTGACGTCACCTGGTGGCACTGGCCACTCAGAGCAGTCCAGTGTGCCAGCAGCACCTCTGTTTCCAAGATGGCAGAGGTCTGGAGCACACTGGAGGAGCTCTGGGCACCTCCCAGGGGAGGTACAGGTCAGGGGAGTGGTCACTCCCCTTTCCTTTGTCCAGTTTCGCGCCAGAGCAGGGCTAAGGGGTCCCCTGAACCAGTGTAGACTGGCTTATGCAGAATTGGGCACATCTGTGCCCAAGAAAGCATTTCCAGAGGCTGGGGGAGGCTACTCCTCCCCTGCCTTCACACCATTTTCCAAAGGGAGAGGGTGTAACACCCTCTCTCAGAGGAAGTTCATTGTTCTGCCATCCTGGGCCAGGCCTGGCTGGACCCCAGGAGGGCAGATGCCTGTCTGAGGGGTTGGCAGCAGCAGCAGCTGCAGTGAAACCCCAGGAAAGGCAGTTTAGCAGTACTAGGGTCTGTGCTACAGACCACTGGGATCATGGGATTGTGCCAACTATGCCAGGATGGCATAGAGGGGGCAATTCCATGATCATAGACATGTTACATGGCCATATTCGGAGTTACCATTGTGAAGCTACATATAGGTAGTGACCTATATGTAGTGCACGCGTGTAATGGTGTCCCCGCACTCACAAAGTCCGGGGAATTGGCCCTGAACAATGTGGGGGCACCTTGGCTAGTGCCAGGGTGCCCTCACACTAAGTAACATTGTACCTAACCTTTACCAGGTAAAGGTTAGACATATAGGTGACTTATAAGTTACTTAAGTGCAGTGTAAAATGGCTGTGAAATAACGTGGACGTTATTTCACTCAGGCTGCAGTGGCAGGCCTGTGTAAGAATTGTCAGAGCTCCCTATGGGTGGCAAACGAAATGCTGCAGCCCCTAGGGATCTCCTGGAACCCCAATACCCTGGGTACCTCAGTACCATATACTAGGGAATTATAAGGGTGTTCCAGTAAGCCAATGTAAATTGGTAAAATTGGTCACTAGCCTGTTAGTGACAATTTGAAAGAAATGAGAGAGCATAACCACTGAGGTTCTGGTTAGCGGAGCCTCAGTGAGACAGTTAGTCACTACACAGGTAACACATTCAGGCACACTTATGAGCACTGGGACACTGGTGAACAGGGTCCCAGTGACACATACAACTAAAACAACATATATACAGCGAAAAATGGGGGTAACATGCCAGGCAAGATGGTACTTTCCTACAGTGATCATAAGCAAGTTTGGTCAGATCAACAGTTTGACCTGTGTCAGACATTATAGAAAATGTTTAAGGGACAGAAAAAGAAAGAAAAAGTTTTCAGAACTTTTTAAGGAACAGAAAAAAAACTTTTTAATCTTTTTAAGAACTTTTTGAAAGTTTTAGAGGTACTTTTCAGCACTTAGCAAAGGAGTAAGAGAAGAAAAGCAAAACTTTTTGGTTAGGTGTACATACACTGAACTTGTTTTGTATATTTTTCTCTTGTGAAAAGTATAAAATGACAAAGTGGTAAGTAGTTGCAAGTACTTATCCCACCGCTGCACAACCAATGTAGGAGGCTGGCCTGGCTTGTAGTGAGTACCAAGGGGTACTTACACCTTGCTCCAGGTCCAGGTATCCCTTATTAGTGTAGAGGGGTGTCTAGCAGCTTAGGCTGATAGAAAAGGTATCTTAGCAGAGCAGCTTAGGCTGAACTAGGAGACGAGTGAAGCTCCTACAGTACCACTAGTGTCATATGCACAATATCATAAGAAAACACTATACACAGATATACTAAAAATAAAGGTACTTTATTTTTATGACAATATGCCAAAGTATCTCAGTGAGTACCCTCAGCATGAGGATAGCAAATATACACAAGATATATGTACACAATACCAAAATATGCAGTAATAGCTATAGAAAACAGTGCAAACAATGTACAGTCACAATAGAATGCAATGGGGGCACATAGGGGCAACACAAACTATATACTCTAGACGTGGAATGCGAACCACGAATGGACCCCAAACCTATGTGACCTTGTAGAGGGTCGCTGGGACTGTAAGAAAACAGTGAGGGTTAGAAAAATAGCCCACCTCAAGACCCTGAAAAGTGGGTGCAAAGTGCACCTAAGTTCCCCAAAGAGCACAGAAGTAGTGATAGGGGAATTCTGCAAGGAAGACCAACACCAGCAATGCAACAAAGATGGATTTCCTGACGAGAGTACCTGTAGAACAAGGGGACCAAGTCCAAAAGTCACGATAAAGTCAGGAGTGGGCAGATGCCCAGGAAATGCCAGCTGTGGGTGCAAAGAAGCTGCCACTGGATGGTAGAAGCTGTGGATTCTGCAAGAACGACAAGGGCTAGAAACTTCCCCTTTGGAGGATGGATGTCCCACGTCATGAAGAGTCGTGCAGAGGTGTTCCCGTGCAGAAAGACGGCAAACAAGCCTTGCTAGCTGCAAGGGTCGTGTTTAGGGTTTTTGGATGCTGATGTGGCCCAGGAGGGACCAGGATGTCACCAATTGCGTGAGGAGACAGAGGGGGCGTCCAGCAAGACAAATAGCCCACTCAGAAGCAAGCAGCACCAGCAGAAGTGCCGGAACAGGCACTACAAAGTGGAGTGATCCAGAGCTCACCCGAAGTCACAAAGGAAGGTCCCACGATGCCGGAGGACAACTCAGGAGGTCGTGCACTGCAGGTTAGAGTGCCAGGGACCCAGACTTGGCTGTGCACAAAGGAAATCCTGGAAGAGTACACAGGAGCCAGAGCAGCTGCAAAACACGCGGTTCCCAGCAATGCAGTCTAGCGTGGGGAGGCAAGGACTTACCTCCACCAAACTTGGACTGAAGAGTCACTGGACTGTGGGAGTCACTTGGACAGAGTTGCTGAGCTCAAGGGACCTCACTCGTCGTGCTGAGAGGAGACCCAGAGGACCGGTGATGCAGTCTTTTGGTGTCTGCAGTTGCAGGGGGAAGATTCCGGCGACCCACAGGAGATTTCTTCGGAGCTTCTAGTGCAGAGAGGAGGCAGACTACCCCCACAGCATGCACCACCAGGAAAACAGTCGAGAAGGCGACCGGATCAGCGTTACATGGTCGCAGTAGTCGTCTTTGCTACTTTGTTGCAGTTTTGCAGGCTTCCAGAGCAGTCAGCGGTCGATTCCTTGGCAGAAGGTGAAGAGAGAGATGCAGAGGAAATCTGATGAGCTCTTGCATTCGTTATCTAAGGAATTCCCCAAAGCAGAGACCCTAAATAGCCAGAAGAACAAGTTACTTACCTTCGGTAACGCTTTTTCTGGTGGATACACTGACTACCTGTTGATTCCTCACCTTATGAATTTTGATCCCTGCGCCAGCATCCGACGGAAAGTCTTCTTCCTAGCTGTCTACGTCGACGAGGACGTCATAATGGCACAGCTCCACGTGGCTCCGTCTGACGTCAGCGTGCCAATAAGAGGTCCCCGTCGGCGTACTAACGTCAGTTTCACCTGACTTTTTTCGTGCCTTTAAAGCAAATAGGAGTAAACCGACTATGAAAATGTATAAATAATATAGAAAGATATACACACACAAAAACCCTGATCATTTAAACAATCCATTCTTATTGAAAGCTGGGATACATAAATATACAAAATAAATAAAGAAATATCACTCTATATATATAAATATACATATATATATATATATATATATATACATATGCTTTCATTTAAATAAATATAAAGCTAAATACTGCAAGATAAAAGTGTAACCAGGCAGGCAACGGGGAGGCGGAAGGGACCGTGAGGAATCCACAGGTAGTCAGTGTATCCACCAGAAAAAGCGTTACCGAAGGTAAGTAACTTGTTCTTCTGATGGATACAACTACCTGTGGATTCCTCACCTTATGAATAGAGTCCCAAGCAGTACCGCACTCGGTGGTGGATGCCCACCTGATTACACTAAGAAATCTTGCAATACCGAGCGAGCAAAGTGACCGTCCCTCCTCATCTCGGAGTCTAAACAGTAATGTTTCACGAACGTATGGAGGGATGCCCAAGTTGCCGCTTTACATATGTCTTCCAATAGAACTCCCCTCGCCAGAGCCGAGGATGCAGATTTAGCTATAGTAGAGTGGGCCCTGATACCTTCAGGAGGGACCTTTCTTGCCAAAGAGTAACAGATCTTGATACACAAGATGACCCACGTGGAGAGTGTCCTTTTCTGTACAGCTTTGCCTTTTTGTTGACCAGCATACCCAACAAACAGTTGGTCATCCAAACGAAAGTCTTTAGTTCTTTCGAGATAAAAACTCAGGGCCCTCCTAGGATCCAACTTATGGAGTCTCTCTTCTTCTTTAGATGGGTGGGGAGGAGGGTAAAAAGCAGGAAGAGTGATATTCTGCCCTAAATGAAAAGGGGTGACAACTTTTGGCAGAAAAGCAGCCCTGGTTTTTAGAACCACTTTATCAGGGAAAAACACAGTGAAAGGAGGCTTAACGGAGAGCGCCTGAAGCTCACCAATCCTTCTAGCAGAAGTAATCGCGATCAAGAAAACAGTCTTGAAGGCTAAGTACCTCAATGGACATGAATGCATGGGCTCGAAAGGCGAACCCATTAAAAATGTTAAAACAAGATTTAAGTCCCACTGAGGCATGTGAAAAGGAGTAGGAGGAAAGCTATTCACCAAACCCTTAAGGAACCTATGTACAATGGGAGACTTGAATAAAGATGGCTGATCCGGAAGGCAAAGAAACGCCAACAGAGCTGCCAAATAGCCCTTAACTGTAGCTATAGCACAGCCTTTCTTCGCCAAACTGAGAACAAACAAGAGTACATCTGAAAGATGGGCCTTTAAAGAATCTTTTTAGTTCTCTCCACACCACAACACAAATTTTGCCCACCTTCCGGCATAAATAGATTTAGTGGAGTGTCGCCTGGACGATAGTATAACATCCACTACATCCGGCGGGAGAGAAAAGGAACTCAGGTTGCCCCGTTCAATCTCCAGGCATGAAGGTGCAGGCTCTGGAGGTGGGGGTGTAAAACCTGCCCCTGTGATTGAGAGAGGAGATCTGCCCTGAGCGGGAGACGGAGCGGAGGGCACTGAGATAGTTGAAGTAGGTCTGTATACCATACCCTTCTCGGCCAGTCCGGTGCTACCAATATGACTTGGGCCCGGTCTTGACGAACCTTCCTCAAAACCTGAGGAATCAAGGGTATGGGGGGAAACGCGTAAAGCAACTGGCCTTTCCAGGACATCTGAAACGCGTCCCCTAACGCCCCTTGCAACGGATACTGGAGGCTGCCGAATAACGGGCAATGCGCGTTCTCCCAAGTGGCAAATAAATCCACCTGAGGAGCACCCCACATCTCGAAGATGTGGAGGACTACCTCCGGATGGAGACGCCACTTGTGATCTAACGAGAAGTGACGACTGAGAACGTCCGCACGTACATTCAACACTCCGGCCAAATGATTTGCTATTAAGCAAATCTGATGGTCCTGAGCCCAGGACCAAAGTCATAGAGCTTCTCGGCAAAGAAGATACGACCCCACTCCTCCCTGCTTGTTTATATACCACATCGTGGTAGTGTTGTCCGTCAGGATCTGAACTGACTGACCGCGAAGGGAAGGGAGGAAGGCCTTGAGCGCTAAACGTACAGCCCGCAATTCCAACAGATTGATATGCAACATCTGTTCTGCTGGAGACCAACGACCCTTGATATCCAGGTCCCCCAGATGAGCTCCCCACCCTAGAGTGGAAGCATCCGATATTACTGTGGCCACCGGAGGTGGTAGTGAAAACGGTTTCCCTTGGGAAAGGTTGCCGTCCACTGTCCACCAATGAAGATCCGCTACAGCGTCCCTGGAGATCTTTATTAAATCCCTGAGATCCCCTTTGTGCTGGAACCACTGTCTGCGGAGGCACCACTGAGGAGCCCTCATATGCCAGCGAGCATGAATGACCAACAGAATGCAAGAAGCAAACAGACCTAGCAGGCGTAAGACTTTGAGGACTGGAACTGCCGCTCCTCTTTGAAACAAAGGAATCAGTGCCTGAATGTCCTGTACCCGCTGAGGCGGGGGTAGGCCCGAAACCTTGTTGTGTCCAATACTGCCCCTATGAACAGGAGGCGTTGAGAGGGCTCCAAGTGAGATTTGGGTACGTTCACCGAAAAACCCAGATCGAACAACAACTGCGTTGTCATTCGCAGATGAGACAACACAATCTCTGGAGATTTGGCTTTGATCAACCAATCGTCCAGGTAGGGAAAAACCGCTACCTCCCTCTTCCTGAGATGTGCTGCAACAACTGCCATCTCCTTTGTGAAGACCCGGAGTGCTGAAGTAAGACCAAACGGGAGGACCGCAAACTGGTAATGCTGCGATCCGACCACAAAACGGAGATATTTCCTGTGCGACTTGACTATGGGAACATGAAAATACGCGTCCTGCAAGTCGACAGACACCATCCAGTCTCCTTCGTTCAACGCCAACAGCACCTGCGCTAGGGTCAGCATTTTGAATTTTTACTGCCTGAGGAACAAATTCAAAATCCTCCAGTCTAGGATCGGCCTTAGACGACCGTCCACTTTGGGAATCAGGAAATACCTTGAATAACACCCCTGACCCCTTTCCTGCAACGGTACCAACTCTATAGTGCCCTTTGCCAACATGACTGCAACCTCCTGTTGCAACAACAGAAGATGTTCTTCTGAACAAAAGGAGGGACGGGGAGGGAAGGGAGGAGGAAACTCCTGAAAGGGGAGAGCATAGTCCTTTCCACAATTCCTAGCACCCAGGAGTCTGTTGTAATTGACCTCCATTGCTGCAGAAAAAGACTCAATCTTCCTCCTACAGGAGAAGTGTGACTGATAAAGTGGGGAAAACTAGGGCTGTCCACCAGAGGAGGATGAAGAAGAAGAAGAGAGCTGCTGGGCTGGACCTCTTGCCCTGCCCCTACCTCGCCCTCTGAAGGCACGATAGGGCGGGTTGGCAGGTTGTTGGGTATAAGGTTGAGATCTACGAAAGGCAGAACCTCTAGCAAACCCTCGAAACCTACGAAAAGGCCTCTACAATGTAGCAGAAGGTGTCTGCAAACCCAGGGACTTAGCTGTAGCCCGACAGTCCTTAAACCATTCAAGGGCAGAATCTGCCTTGTCCCCAAACAGCTTTTCCCCATCAAATGGAAGATCCATTAACGTGGATTGCACATCCGACGAGAACCCCGAAGACCTTAGCCAAGCATGTCTTCTCGTAGCCACCGATGTCCCCATGGCCCTGGCTATAGAATCTGTAGTATCCAGGCCAGATTGAATAATCTGCTGTGCAGCCGCTTGCGCATCCAGGAAAAGGGCCCCAAAAGATTTTCGCACTTCCTGTGGCAGATCTTTTGCCATCTCCTTCGCAGAGTCCATCAGGGCATGAATGTATCTGCCTAGCACACAAGTGGAAGTTGGTAGCTTTCAAGGCCATGCTGCAAGAAGAGAAAATTTTCTTTGAGGATTGCTCCATCCTCTTGGATTCTCTATCTGTTGGAACAGCAGGGAATGTACCGGGGGCAGATTTCGCCGAACATGATGCCTGAACCACCAAACTCTCCGGAGTCGGGTGACGAGATAGAAATGATGGATCTCCTGGGGCACTCCTATGCCTTCTCGCCACTGCCCTGTTCACCGCAGGAGATGTCACCGGCTTTTTCCACAGGTCCATAATAGGCTCAGTCAACGCCTCATTAAAAGGCAACAAGGGGTCAGCACTGGAGGAAGAAGGATGAAGAACATCCGTGAGCAAGTTAGTCTTGACTTCTGCCGAGGACAAAGGCAAATCTAGATAGTCAGCCGCCTTCCTCACCACAGCATGGAAAGAGGAGGCCTCCTCCGTAAACTCCCCCGGAGAAGCAATGTCCCACTCCGGGGAAGTATCCAAGCCACTTGCAATGGGCAGTCCCTGAAACTCATCAGAAGGCTCTATCTCACCTTCCTCAAGCCTTCTGTATTCCTCCTCCTCCAAAAGCCTCAACGCCTTACTCCGAGATCTTAAATGGGTCTCCAGATCCGGCATCGACAAGGACTCCATCGACGCCGATGACCTCAAACTTTGAGATGGCTCCGGAAGACCCCCGAATTCAACCGGCGCCGGAGCCAGCGCCGACCCGAAGTCGGCCAATGACCTCCTCGACGCCGAATGCGCAGAAGGAGATGGAGCCGGTCTGGATGAGGCCACCAATGACGCCGGATGGCGCGGAGAAGGAATCGGACGAGAAGCCGACGGATCAACAGTCCCAGGCGAAGGACTCCTGCCAGGGGAAACCCCCGGCGCCGGACCACCAGGCTCTGAAGGGCAGAAGGGCATGAATGGAGCAGCCCTGTACGATGCCGGCGAGCCCAAATTGAATGCCAATGGCCCCGTGGGACCTGCCGGTGCACCAGCAGGGGCCATGGCATGAAACACAGCATACATCGCATTAAAAAATGTGGCCGGATCTGTCCCTGGAGTCAGGAATGTTGGGTACTGCTGTGTAGACATCTGGGGAACATCAGGATCCCTCGGTGCCGGTGAGAAACGAGGACTACCTTGAGTGACCTCATAGACTGAAGGCGCCGGTGACAACCTCGGACTCTCCGGCTGAGGCGTGACCGTAGGACTCATCTCCCACGTCTTCTGGTGCCGTGACGAACGAGACCTCGACCTTGAACGACACCTCGATCGGCTCTGCTCCGAACGGCGCCGAGAGTCATGATGACGCCGCTTCTTATGTTTTTTGGGAGAAGCATGGGAAGAAACCTTCTTGTGTTCCTTCTTCTTTGCCTTGGCCAAGAAGAGCTTCGCTTCTCGTTCGTTCAGAGCTTTCGGATTCATGCTCTAGCAAGAAGAACAGCCTTCCACATCATGCTCTGAGCTCAAACACCAAATACAATCCGAATGGGGGTCGGTCACTGACATCCGACCCCCGCATTCCCTACACGGCTTAAAACCGGACTTCTTCGGAGGCGACATTGTAACTTCACAAGATCGCTACAGTAACCAACGGGCCAGGAAGAAAACCGTTGAAGTCGAATGCACGGAAAAAGGAAAAACTGACGTTAGTACGCCGACGGGGACCTCTTATTGGCACGCTGACGTCAGACGGAGCCACGTGGAGCCGTGCCATTATGACGTCCTCGTCGACAGCTAGGAAGAAGACTTTCCGTCGGATGCTGGCGCAGGGATCGAATTCATAAGGTGAGGAATCCACAGGTAGTTGTATCCATCAGAAAAGGAGGTTTGGCTACTTAGGAGAGAGGATAGGCTAGCAACATCTGGAGGAGCCTATCAGAAGGAGTCTCGGACGTCACCTGCTGGCACTGGCCACTCAGAGCAGTCCGGTGTGCCAGCAGCACCTCTGTTTCCAAGATGGCAGAGGTCTGGAGCACACTGGAGGAGCTCTGGAAACTTCCCAGTGGAGGTGCAGGTCAGGGGAGTGGTCATTCCCCTTTCCTTTGTCCAGTTTCGCGCCAGAGCAGGGCTAAGGGGTCCCTGAACCGGTGTAGACTGGCTTATGCAGAAATGGGCACCATCTGTGCCCATGAAAGCATTTCCAGAGGCTGGAGGAGGCTACTCCTCCCCTGCCTTCACACCATTTTCCAAAGGGAGAGGGTGTAACACCCACTCTCTGAGGAAGTCCTTTGTTCTGCCATCCTGGGCCAGGTCTGGCTGGACCCCAGGAGGGCAGAAACCTGTCTGAGGGGTTGGAAGCAGCAGCAGCTGCAGTGAAACCCCTGAAAAGGCAGTTTGGCTGTACCAGGGTCTGTGCTACAGACCACTGGGATCATGGGATTGTGCCAACTATGCCAGGATGGCATAGAGGGGGCAATTCCATGATCATAGACATGTTACATTGCCATATTCGGAGTTACCATTGTGAAGCTACATATAGGTAGTGACCTATATGTAGTGCACGCGTGTAATGGTGTCCCCGCACTCACAAAGTCCGGGGAATTGGCCCTGAACAATGTGGGGGCACCTTGGCCCTCCCACTAAGTAACTTTGCACCTAACCTTTACCAGGTAAAGGTTAGACATATAGGTGACTTATAAGTTACTTAAGTGCAGTGTAAAATGGCTGTGAAATAACGTGGACGTTATTTCACTCAGACTGCAGTGGCACGCCTGTGTAAGAATTGTCAGAGCTCCCTATGGGTGGCAAAAGAAATGTTGCAGCCCATAGGGATCTCCTGGAACCCCAATACCCTTGGTACCTCAGTACCATATACTAGGGAATTATAAGGGTGTTCCAGTAAGCCAATGTAAATTGGTAAAATTGGTCACTAGCCTGTTAGTGACAATTTGAAAGAAATGAGAGAGCATAACCACTGAGGTTCTGGTTAGCAGAGCCTCAGTGAGACAGTTAGTCACTACACAGGTAACACATTCAGGCACACTTATGAGCACTGGGGCCCTGGTGAACAGGGTCCCAGTGACACATACAACTAAAACAACATATATACAGTGAAAAATGGGGGTAACATGCCAGGCAAGATGGTACTTTCCTACACAACCCCCCCCCAAACGAAGGACAATAAGACTAGCCATGACCTGATGAGTCTTCATTGTCTAAGAGGAAATATCTGGAGAGTCCATCTGCATTGGAGTGGCTACTCCCAGGTCTATGTTCCACTGTATAGTCCATTCCCTGTAGGGATATGGACCACCTCAACAATTTAGGATTTTCACCTTTCATTTGTTTTAGCCAAAGTAGAGGTTTGTGGTCTGTCTGAACAATTAAGTGAGTGCCAAACAGGTATGGCCTCAACTTCTTCAGAGCCCAGACCACAGCAAAGGCCTCCCTCTCTATGGCAGACCAACGCTTGTCTCTAGGGGTCAACCTCCTAATAATAAAAGCAACAGGTTGATCCTGGCCCTCAGAATTAAGTTGTGATAGGACTGCCCCTACTCCTAATTCAGATGCATCAGTTTGGACATAGAATTTTTTAGAGTAACAAGGGCTTTTCAGGACAGGTGCAGAGCACATGGCCTGCTTCAGCTCCTCAAAAGCTTTCTGACAGTTTGCTGTCCATAATACCTTTTTAGGCATTTTCTTGGATGTGAGGTCATTAAGAGGGGCTGCAATGGAGCCATAGTTCTTAATGAACCTCCTGTAATACCCAGTGAGGCCTAGGAAGGCTCTTACCTGAGTCTGAGTGGTAGGGGGAATCCAATCAATAATTGTTTGGATTTTCCCCTGAAGTGGTGCAATCTTTTCCCCACCAACAAGGTGTCCCAGATAAACCACCTTACCCTGCCCTATCTGGCACTTTGAAGCCTTGATAGTGAGGCCTGCCTTTTGCAGGGCCTCCAAAACTTTCCATAGGTGGACCAGGTGATCATCCCAGCTGGAGCTAAAGACAGCTATATCGTCCAAATATGCTGCACTGAAAGCCTCCAGCCCTTGCAGGACTGTGTTCACCAACCTTTGAAAAGTGGCAGGTGCATTTTTCAAACCAAAAGGCATTACAGTGAACTGGTAATGTCCTCCAATGGTTGAAAATGCAGTTTTAGGTTTAGCATCTTCTGATAATTTGATCTGCCAATACCCTGCAGTCAAATCAAAAGTGCTTAGATACTTGCCACTTGCCAGTGTATCTATGAGCTCATCTGCTCTGGGTATAGGGAGAGCATCAGTTTTGATTACCAGGTTGAGACCTCTATAGTCTACACAAAACCGCATTTCCTTCTTTCCATCTTTGGAATGGGGTTTTGGGACAAGTACCACAGGAGAAGCCCATGGACTTTCAGAGTGCTCAACCACTCCTAGTTCTAGCATTTTCTGCACCTCTTGCTTTATGCAGTCCCTGACATGGTCAGGCTGCCTATAGATCTTACTTTTGACAGGTAAACTGTCTCCAGTGTCTATAGTGTGCTCACACCAAGAAGTGGTACCTGGCACAGTAGAGAAGAGTTCAGAGAATTGATCTAGGAGATTTATGCAATGGTCTTTCTGCTCAGCAGTAAGACAATCAGCCAAAACTACACCTTCCACAAGAGCATCTTGTTCTGTGGAAGAGAAGAGATCAGGTAGAGGATCACTGTCTTCTTCCTGTCCCTCATCAGTTGCCATGACCAGGGTGAGATCAGCCCTGTCATAGTAGGGTTTCAGGCGGTTTACATGGAGTACCCTAAGGGGACTCCTTGCAGTGCCTATGTCACCTAAATAGGTGACTTCACCCTTTTTCTCAACAATTGTGTGGGGACCACTCCATTTATCTTGGAGTGCTCTTGGGGCCACAGGCTCCAAGACCCACACTTTCTGCCCTGGTTTGTACTGAACCAAAACAGCCTTCTGATCATGCCATTGCTTCTGGAGCTCTTGGCTGGCCTGAAGGTTTTTACTGGCCTTTTTCATATACTCAGCCATTCTTGATCTGAGGCCAAGTACATAATCCACAATATCTTGCTTTGGAGCTTTTAAAGGTTGTTCCCAACCCTCCTTGACAAGTGTTAGTGGACCCCTAACAGGGTGACCAAAGAGGAGTTCAAAGGGGCTGAAGCCCACTCCTTTCTGGGGTACCTCCCGGTAGGCAAAAAGGTTGCATGGTAACAGGATATCCCATCTCCTGCGGAGTATTTCAGGGAGACCCATAATCATGCCTTTGAGAGTTTTATTAAATCTCTCCACCAGTCCATTTGTTTGTGGATGATAGGGTGTAGTGAACTTGTAAGTTATACCACACTCCTTCCACATGGCCTTTAAGTATGCAGACATGAAATTGCTTCCCCTGTCTGATACTACTTCCTTTGGGAAGCCCACCCTAGAAAATATTCCCAGGAGGGCCTTTGCCACTGCAGGTGCTGTAGTGGTCCTTAAATGAATTGCTTCAGGATATCTTGTGGCATGGTCCACTACCACCAAGATAAACCTATTGCCTGAAGCAGTAGGAGGGTCAAGGGGGCCAACTATGTCAACCCCTACCCTTTCAAAGGGAACCCCAACCACAGGCAGTGGAATAAGGGGTGCCTTTGGAGTGCCACCTGTCTTGCCACTGGCTTGACAGGTTTCACAAGACTTACAAAATTCCTTTGTGTCCTCAGACATCCTGGGCCAATGAAACAAGGGAACAAGTCTGTCCCAAGTTTTCATTTGTCCCAGGTGTCCAGCTAGGGGAATGTCGTGGGCAAGAGTTAGGAGGAACTTTCTGTACTCCTGAGGAATCACTAATCTCCTGGCAGTTCCAGGTTTAGGATCCCTTGCTTCAGTGTACAAGAGGTTGTCCTCCCAGTAAACTCTGTGAGAGTCACTGACATCCCCATTAGCCTGTTTGACAGCTTGCTGTCTTAGACCCTCTAGTGTGGTACAGGTTTGCTGTGCCACACTCAGCTCCTCCCTGGCAGGCCCCCCTTCACCCAAAAGTTCAGCAGTGTCTGCTTCCAGCTCCTCTGGTGTAGGTTCTGCACAGGGTGGAAATTCTTCTTCCTCAGAAGTAGAATCCACTGTAGAGGGAGGGATAGTAGGAAGTGGTTTGCTTCTACTAGCCCTAGCTTTAGGGAGCACTTGGTCCATTGTTCCAGGATCCAAGCTTCCCTGTCCTTTTTGCTTTTTGGCCTGAGCCCTGGTTAAAGCAAAAATATGCCCTGGGATGCCCAGCATTGCTGCATGGGCCTCCAACTCCACATCTGACCAAGCTGATGTCTCAAATCATTTCCTAGTAGACAGTCTACAGGTAAATCTGTGGCTACCACAACTTTCTTTGGACCAGTAACCCCCCCCCAGTTGAGATTTACAACAGCCATGGGGTGGCTAAGTGTGTTGTTGTGAGCATCGGTTACTTGGTACTGGTGACCAAGTAGGTGTTGTTCAGGGTGGACCAGTTTCTCTATGACCATAGTCACACTGGCTCCAGTGTCCCCGTAGGCCTGAACCTCAACACCATTTATTAGGGGTAGCTGCTTGTACTTATCCATATTAAGGGGACAAGCAACTAAGGTGGCTAAATCAATAGCCCCCTCAGAGACTAATATAGCCTCTGTGGTCTCCCTAACTAGACCAACCCCAACTAAGTTACCAATAGTGAGCCCAGCTACTCCCTTGGATTGGCTATTAGTAGGTTTGCTCCCACCACCACTGCTATTAGTAGGGACACTAGGTGTAGCAGTAGGGGTTGTAGTGGTAGGAGGCTTGGTGCTTTTCTTTGGACAACTGGGATCTGTTGTCCAATGGCCTTTTACTTTACATAAATAGCACCATGGTTTCTTTTCTTTGTTTTGATTAAAGGAGGATTTGGGCCCACCACCCCCACCAGAGTGTTTTTGTGGGCCTGATGAAGACTCATTTTTAGATTTGTCCCCACCCTTGTCAGAAGACTTACCATCCTTCTTTTTGTTGCCATCTTTGTCACCCCCTGAATGAACTTTTCTGTTCACCCTTGTTCTGACCCATTTGTCTGCCTTCTTTCCCAATTCTTGGGGAGAGGTCAGATCAGAGTCCACCAAGTACTGGTGCAACAAATCAGACACACAATTATTAAGAATATGCTCTCTCAGGATCAAGTTATACAGGCTGTCATAATCAGTAACTTTACTGTCATGTAACCACCCCTCCAAGGCCTTCACTGAATGGTCAATGAAATCAACCCAGTCCTGTGAAGACTCCTTTTTGGTCTCTCTGAACTTTATCATGTACTGTTCAGTGGTTAAGCCATAACCATCCAGGAGTGCATTCTTAAGAACTGTAAAATTATTGGCATCACTTTCTTTCACAGTAAGGAGCCTATCCCTACCTTTTCCACTAAATGATAGCCATAGGATAGCAGCCCACTGCCTTTGAGGGACATCCTGTACAACACAGGCCCTCTCAAGTGCAGCAAACCACTTGTTAATGTCATCCCCCTTCTTATAAGGGGGAACTATCTTATGCAGATTCCTGGAATCATGCCCTTTTGCAGGATGACTATGGGGAATACTGCTGCTGCCACCATGGGTTTCTAAACCCAGTTTCTGTCTCTCATTCTCTACTTCTAAAGTCTGTCTATCCAAATCCAGCTGTTGCTTCTTGAGCTTCAGTCTGGTTTTTTCCACTCTCAATCTATTGAGCTCCCTTTCTAACAATCTGTCATCAGGGTGGGTGGGAGGGACATGCCTTGAAACAGACGTATGGTGAGAATGGACAGAAGGAGACCTGTCCCTTACAGAGGGCACCCTAACAGCTTGGCTAACAGAAACATAATTTCTACTGTGATGAGAATGAATGCTCTTGCTATGATGTGAGACAACACTATCTGTATGGTGTGACTCAACATCAGTACCAACTATGCTAGACTGTCTAGTAATGGGCAGGCTTGGAAGTTTCTTTCCTAAATCTTTTCCTGGGGGAGTCCCTGGATCAGATTGGGAACCATTAGCTACTTTTTCAACAGATGGGGCACTTCTAGCCTCATCCTGTTCTCTAAGCATGTTAAGTAACAATTCCAAGGAAGGATTCTTCCCTACACTCAAATCTCTCTCTATGCAGAGACTCCTTGCTCCTTTCCAGCTAAGGTGATCATATGCAAGTTTGGACAGATTAACATTTTGGCCTGTGCCAGACATTTTTAGAGAGAGTTAAAGTGATAGCAAAAGATAAAAAGTTTGTCAGAGCTTTTAGAAAGACAGAGAAAAAAAACTTTTTAAACTTTTTAGAACTTTTTAGAAAGTTAGAAGTACTTTTCAGCACTTAGAAAAGAGTGAAAAGAGGAAATGCAAAACTTTTTGGCTTTGTGTATATACACTGACCTTGTTTTGTATATTTTTCTCTTATGAAAAGTACAATGACAAGAGTGGTAAGTAGTCTCAAAGCACTTATCCCACCACTGCACAACCAATGTAGGAGGCTGGACTGGCTTGTAGTGAGTACCAAGGGGTACTTGCACCTTGCACCAGGCCCAGTTATCCCTTATTAGTGTATAGGGTGTCTAGCAGCTTAGGCTGATAGATAATGGTAGCTTAGCAGAGCAGCTTAGGCTGAACTAGGAGACGGGTGAAGCTACTACAGTACCACTTAGTGTCATATGCACAATATCATAAGAAAACACAATACACAGTTATACTAAAAATAAAGGTACTTTATTTTTATGACAATATGCCAAAGTATCTTAGAGTGTACCCTCAGTGAGAGGATAGGAAATATACACAAGATATATATACACAATAGCAAAAATATGCAGTATAGTCTTAGAAAACAGTGCAAACAATGTATAGTTACAATAGGATGCAATGGGGAAACATAGGGATAGGGGCAACACAAACCATATACTCCAAAAGTGGAATGCGAACCACGAATGGACCCCAAACCTATGTGACCTTGTAGAGGGTCGCTGGGACTATTAGAAAATAGTGAGAGTTAGAAAAATAACCCTCCCAAGACCCTGAAAAGTGAGTGCAAAGTGCACTAAAGTTCCCCTAAGTACAAAGAAGTCGTGTTAGAGGAATAATGCAGGAAAGACACAAACCAACAATGCAACAACGCTGGATTTCCAATCTGGGGTACCTGTGGAACAAGGGGACCAAGTCCAAAAGTCACAAGCAAGTCAGAGATGGGCAGATGCCCAGGAAATGCCAGCTGCGGGTGCAAAGAAGCTTCGACTGGACAGAAGAAGCTGCGGTTTCTGCAGGAAAGAAAAGGGCTAGAGACTTACCCTTTGGAGGACGGATCCCTCTCGCCGTGGAGAGTCGTGCAAAAGTGTTTTCCCACCAAAAGAACGCCAACAAGCCTTGCTAGCTGCAAATCGTGCGGTTAGCGTTTTTGGATTCTGCTGTGGCCCAGGAGGGACCAGGAGGTCGCAAATTGGACCAGGAGAGAGAGGGGACGTCGGTCAAGACAAGGAGCCCTCTCAGCAGCAGGTAGCATCCGGAGAAATGCCAGAAACAGGCACTACGAGGATGCATGAAACGGTGCTCACCTGAAGTTACACAAAAGAGTCCCACGTCGCCAGAGACCAACTTAGAAAGTTGTGCAATGCAGGTTAGAGTGCCGTTGACCCAGGCTTGGCTGTGCACAAAGGATTTCCGCCGGAAGTGCACAGGGGCCGGAGTAGCTGCAAAAGTCGCGGTTCCCAGCAATGCAGCCCAGCGAGGTGAGGCAAGGACTTACCTCCACCAAACTTGGACTGAAGAGTCACTGGACTGTGGGGGACACTTGGACACAGTTGCTGGATTCGAGGGACCTCGCTCGTCGTGCTGAGAGGAGACCCACGGGACCGGTAATGCAGCTTTTTGGTGCCAGCGGTTGCAGGGGGAAGATTCCGTCGACCCACGGGAGATTTCTTCGGAGCTTCTAGTGCAGAGAGGAGGCAGACTACCCCCACAGCATGCACCACCAGGAAAACCGTCGAGAAGGCGGCAGGATCAGCGTTACAGAGTTGCAGTAGTCGTCTTTGCTACTTAGTTGCAGTGTTGCAGGCTTCCAGCGCGGTCAGCAGTCGATTCCTTGGCAGAAGGTGAAGAGAGAGATGCAGAGGAACTCTGATGAGCTCTTGCATTCGTTATCTAAAGTTTCCCCAGAGACAGAAACCCTAAATAGCCAGAAAAGAGGGTTTGGCTACTTAGGAGAGAGGATAGGCTACTAACACCTGAAGGAGCCTATCAGAAGGAGTCTCTGACGTCACCTGGTGGCACTGGCCACTCAGAGCAGTCCAGTGTGCCAGCAGCACCTCTGTTTCCAAGATGGCAGAGGTCTGGAGCACACTGGAGGAGCTCTGGACACCTCCCAGGGGAGGTGCAGGTCAGGGGAGTGGTCATTCCCCTTTCCTTTGTCCAGTTTCGCGCCAGAGCAGGGCTAAGGGGTCCCCTGAACTGGTGTAGACTGGCTTATGCAGAATTGGGCACATCTGTGCCCAACAAAGCATTTCCAGAGGCTGGGGGAGGCTTCTCCTCCCCTGCCTTCACACCATTTTCCAAAGGGAGAGGGTGTAACACCCTCTCTCAGAGGAAGTCCTTTGTTCTGCCATCCTGGGCCAGGCCTGGCTGGACCCCAGGAGGGCAGATGCCTGTCTGAGGGGTTGGCAGCAGCAGCAGCTGCAGTGAAACCCCAGGAAAGGCAGTTTGGCAGTACCAGAGTCTGTGCTACAGACCACTGGGATCATGGGATTGTGCCAACTATGCCAGGATGGCATAGAGGGGGCAATTCCATGATCATAGGCATGTTACATGGCCATATTTGGAGTTACCATTGTGAAGCTACATATAGGTAGTGACCTATATGTAGTGCACGCGTGTAATGATGTCCCCGCACTCACAAAGTCAGGGAAATTGGCCCTGAACAATGTGGGGGCACCTTGGCTAGTGCCAGGGTGCCCTCACACTAAGTAACTTTGCACCTAACCTTTACCAGGTAAAGGTTAGACATACAGGTGACTTATAAGTTACTTAAGTGCAGTGTAAAATGGCTGTGAAATAACGTGGACGTTATTTCACTCAGGCTGCAGTGGCAGGCCTGTGTAAGAATTGTCAGAGCTCCCTATGGGTGGCAAAAGAAATGCTGCAGCCCATAGGGATCTCCTGGAACCCCAATACCCTGGGTACCTTAGTACAATATACTAGGGAATTATAAGGGTGTTCCAGTAAGCCAATGTAAATTGGTAAAATTGGTCACTAGCCTGTTAGTGACAATTTGAAAGACATGAGAGAGCATCACCACTGAGGTTCTGATTAGCAGAGCCTCAGTGAGACAGTTAGGGGTTCATTCTGGCCGCCAGGGCCACCGACCACGGGAGCACCGCCAACAGGCTGGCGGTGCTCCAACGAGCATTCTGACCGCAGCGGTTCAGCCGCGGTCAGAAGCGGAAAGTCAGCGGTCTCCCGCCGACTTTCCGCTGCACGTTTGAATCCTCCATGGCTGCGGAGCGCGCTCCGCAGCCATGAGGATTCTGATCCCCCCTACCGCCCTCCTGTTCATGGCGGGAAAGCCGCCATGAACAGGATGGCGGTAGGGGGGGTCGCGGGGCCCCTGGGGGCCCCTGCCGTGCCCATGCCAATGGCATGGGCACGGCAGGGGCCCCCGTAAGAGGGCCCCGCAAGGTATTTCAGTGTCTGCCTTGCAGACACTGAAATACGCGACGGGTGCTACTGCACCCGTCGCACCTTCCCACTCCGCCGGCTCGATTACGAGCCGGCATCCTCGTGGGAAGGGAGTTTTTCCCTTGGCTGGCGGGTGGTCTTTTGGAGACCGCCCGCCAGCCCAGGGCAAAACTCATAATACCCTCCGCGGTCTTCTGACCGCGGAGCGGTATTATGGGGTCGGAATTCTGGCGGGCGGCCTCCGCCGCCCGCCAGAATTAGAATCAGCCCCTTAGTCACTACACAGGTAACACATTCAGGCACACTTATGAGCACTGGGGCCCTGGTGAACAGGGTCCCAGTGACACATACAACTAAAACAACATATATACAGTGAAAAATGGGGGTAACATGCCAGGCAAGATGGTACTTTCCTACAGGCAGTACCAGGGTCTGTGCTACAGACCACTGGGATCATGGGATTGTGCCAACTATGCCAGGATGGCATAGAGGGGGCAATTCCATGATCATAGACATGTTACATGGCCATATTCTGAGTTACCATTGTGAAGTTACATATAGGTAGTGACCTATATGTAGTGCACGCGTGTAATGGTGTCCCCACACTCACAAAGTCCGGGAAATTGGCCCTGAACAATGTGGGGGCACCTTGGCTAGTGCCAGGGTGCCCTCCCACTAAGTAACTTTGCACCTAACCTTTACCAGGTAAAGGTTAGACATATAGGTGACTTATAAGTTACTTAAGTGCAGTGTAAAATGGCTGTGAAATAATGTGGACGTTATTTCACTCAGGCTGCAGTGGCAGGCCTGTGTAAGAATTGTCAGAGCTCCCTATGGGTGGCAAAAGAAATGCTGCAGCCCATAGGGATCTCCTGGAACCCCAATGCCCTGGGTACCTCAGTACTGTAGGAGGCTGGACTGGCTTGTAGTGAGTACCAAGGGGTACTTGCACCTTGCACCAGGCCCAGTTATCCCTTATTAGTGTATAGGGTGTCTAGCAGCTTAGGCTGATAGATAATGGTAGCTTAGCAGAGCAGCTTAGGCTGAACTAGGAGACGTGTGAAGCTACTACCGTACCACTTAGTGTCATATGCACAATATCATAAGAAAACACAATACAAAGTTATACTAAAAATAAAGGTACTTTATTTTTATGACAATATGCCAAAGTATCTTAGAGTGTACCCTCAGTGAGAGGATAGGAAATATACACAAGATATATATACACAATAGCAAAAATATGCAGTATAGTCTTAGAAAACAGTGCAAACAATGTATAGTTACAATAGGATGCAATGGGGAAACATAGGGATAGGGGCAACACAAACCATATACTCCAGAAGTGGAATGCGAACCACGAATGGACCCCAAACCTATGTGACCTTGTAGAGGGTCGCTGGGACTATTAGAAAATAGTGAGAGTTAGCAAAATAACCCTCCCCAAGACCCTGAAAAGTGAGTGCAAAGTGCACTAAAGTTCCCCTAAGGACAAAATAGTCGTGTTAGAGGAATAATGCAGGAAAGACACAAACCAGCAATGCAACAACTGTGGATTTCCAATCTAGGGTACCTGTGGAACAAGGGGACCAAGTCCAAAAGTCACAAGCAAGTCGGAGATGGGCAGATGCCCAGGAAATGCCAGCTGTGGGTGCAAAGAAGCTTCGACTGGACAGAAGAAGCTGAGGTTTCTGCAGGAACGAAAAGGGCTAGAGACTTCCCCTTTGGTGGACGGATCCCACTTGCCTTTGGGAGTCGTGCAGAAGTGTTTTCCCGCCGGAAGGACGCCAACAAGCCTTGCTACACGCAAATCGTGCGTTTGGCGTTTTTGGACACTGCTGGGGCCCAGGAGGGACCAGGAGGTCGCAAATTGGACCTGCAGAGAGAGGGAACGTAGACCAAGACAAAGAGCCCTCACTAAAGCAGGTAGCACCCGGAGAAGTGCCAGAAACAGGCACTACGAGGATGCGTGAAACGGTGCTCGCCGAAGTTGCACAAAGGAGTCCCACGTCGCCGGAGACCAACTTAGAAAGTCATGCAATGAAGGTTAGAGTGCCGTGGACCCAGGCTTGGCTGTGCACGAAGGATTTCTGCCGGAAGTGCACAGGGGCTGGAGTAGCTGCAAAGTCGCGGTTCCCAGCAATGCAGCCCAGCGAGGTGAGGCAAGGACTTACCTCCACCAAACTTGGGCTGAAGAGTCACTGGACTGTGGGGGTCACTTGGACAGCGTCGCTGGATTCGAGGGACCTCGCTCGTCGTGCTGAGAGGAGACCCAAGGGACCAGTAATGCAGCTTTTTGGTGCCTGCGGTTGCAGGGGGAAGATTCCGTCGACCCACGGGAGATATCTTCGGAGCTTCTGGTGCAGAGAGGAGGCAGATTACCCCCACAGCATGCACAAGCAGGAAAACAGTCGAGAAGGCGGCAGGATCAGCGTTACAGAGTTGCAGTAGTCGTCTTTGCTACTATGTTGCAGGTTTGCAGGCTTCCAGCGCGGTCAGCGGTCGATTCCTTATCAGAAGGTGAAGAGAGAGATGCAGAGGAACTCGGCTGAGCTCATGCATTCGTTATCTAAAGTTTCCCCAGAGACAGAGACCCTAAATAGCCAGAAAAGAGGGTTTGGCTACCTAGGAGAGAGGAAAGGCTACTAACACCTGAAGGAGCCTATCAGCAGGAGTCTCTGACGTCACCTGGTGGCACTGGCCACTCAGAGCAGTCCAGTGTGCCAGCAGCACCTCTGTTTCCAAGATGGCAGAGGTCTGGAGCACACTGGAGGAGCTCTGGACACCTCCCAGGGGAGGTGCAGGTCAGGGGAGTGGTCACTCCCCTTTCCTTTGTCCAGTTTCGCGCCAGAGCAGGGGCTAAGAGGTCCCTGAACCGGTGTAGACTGGCTTATGCAGAATTGGGCACATCTGTGCCCAACAAAGCATTTCCAGAGGCTGGGGGAGGCTACTCCTCCCCTGCCTTCACACCATTTTCCAAAGGGAGAGGGTGTCACACCCTCTCTCAGAGGAAGTTCTTTGTTCTGCCATCCTGGGCCAGGCCTGGCTGGACCCCAGGAGGGCAGCTGCCTGTCTGAGGGGTTGGCAGCAGCAGCAGCTGCAGTGAAACCCCAGGAAGGGCAGTCTGGCAGTACCAGGGTCTGTGCTACAGACCACTGGGATCATGGAATTGTACCAACAATGCCAGGATGGCATAGAGGGGGCAATTCCATGATCATAGACATGTTACATGGCCATATTCGGAGTTACCATGGTGAAGCTACATATAGGTAGTGACCTATATGTAGTGCACGCGTGTAATGGTGTCCCCGCACTCACAAAGTTCAGTGAATTGGCTCTGAACAATGTGGGGGCACCTTGGCTAGTGCCAGGGTGCCCTCACACTAAGTAACTTTGCACCTAACCTTTACCAGGTAAAGGTTAGACATATAGGTGACTTATAAGTTACTTAAGAGCAGTGTAAAATGGCTGTGAAATAACGTGGACGTTATTTCACTCAGGCTGCAGTGGCAGGCCTGTGTAAGAATTGTCAGAGCTCCCTATGGGTGGCAAAAGAAATGCTGCAGCCCATAGGGATCTCCTGGAACCCCAATACCCTGGGTACCTCAGTACCATATACTAGGGAATTATTAGGGTGTTCCAGTAAGCCAATGTAAATTGGTAAAAATGGTCACTAGCCTGTCAGTGACAATTTGGAAAGAAATGAGAGAGCATAACCACTGAGGTTCTGATTAGCAGAGCCTCAGTGAGACAGTTAGTCACTACACAGGTAACACATTCAGGCACACTTATGAGCACTGGGGCCCTGGGTTACCAGGGTCCTAGTGACACATACAACTAAAACAACATATATACAGTGAAAAATGGGGGTAACATGCCAGGCAAGATGGTACTTTCCTACACAACCCCCCCCCAAATGAAGGACAATAAGACTAGCCATGACCTGATGAGTCTTCATTGTCTAAGTGGAAATATCTGGAGAGTCCATCTGCATTGGAGTGGCTACTCCCATGTCTATGTTCCACTGTATAGTCCATTCCCTGTAGGGATATGGACCACCTCAACAATTTAGGATTTTCACCTTTCATTTGTTTTAGCCAAAGTAGAGGTTTGTGGTCTGTCTGAACAATGAAGTGAGTGCCAAACAGGTATGGCCTCAACTTCTTCAGAGCCCAGACCACAGCAAAGGCCTCCCTCTCAATGGCAGACCAACGCTTTTCTCTAGGGGTCAACCTCCTACTAATAAAAGCAACAGGTTGATCCTGGCCCTCAGAATTAAGTTGTGATAGGACTGCCCCTACTCCTAATTCAGATGCATCAGTCTGGACATAGAATTTTTTAGAGTAACAAGGGCTTTTCAGGACAGGTGCAGAGCACATGGCCTGCTTCAGCTCCTCAAAAGCTTTCTGACAGCTTGCTGTCCACAATACCTTTTTAGGCATTTTCTTGGATGTGAGGTCATTAAGAGGGGCTGCAATGGAGCCATAGTTCTTAATGAACCTCCTGTAATACGCAGTGAGGCCTAGGAAGGCTCTCACCTGAGTCTGAGTGGTAGGGGGAACCCAATCAATAATAGTTTGGATTTTCCCCTGAAGTGGTGCAATCTGTTCCCCACCAACAAGGTGTCCCAGATAAACCACCTTACCCTGCCCTATCTGGCACTTTGAAGCCTTGATAGTGAGGCCTGCCTTTTGCAGAGCCTCCAAAACTTTCCATAGGTGGACCAGGTGATCATCCCAGCTGGAGCTAAAGACAGCTATATCGTCCAAATATGCTGCACTGAAAGCTTCCAGCCCTTGCAGGACTGTGTTCACCAACCTCTGAAAAGTGGCAGGTGCATTTTTCAAACCAAAAGGCATTACAGTAAACTGGTAATGTCCTCCAATGGTAGAAAATGCAGTCTTAGGTTTAGCATCTTCTGACAATTTGATCTGCCAATACCCTGCAGTCAAATCAAAAGTGCTTAGATACTTGGCAGATGCCAGTGTATCTATAAGCTCATCTGCCCTGGGTATAGGGTGAGCATCAGTTTTGGTTACCAAGTTGAGACCTCTATAGTCTACACAAAACCTCATTTCCTTCTTTCCATCTTTAGAATTGGGTTTTGGTACCAGTACCACAGGAGAAGCCCATGGACTGTCAGAGTGCTCAACCACTCCTAGTTCTAACATTTTCTGAACTTCTTGCTTTATGCAGTCCCTGACATGGTCAGGCTGCCTATAGATCTTACTTTTGACAGGTAAACTGTCTCCAGTATCTATAGTGTGCTCACACCAAGAAGTGGTGCCTGGCACAGTAGAGAAGAGTTCTGAAAATTGTCCTAGGAGATTTATGCAATTGTCTTTCTGCTCAGCAGTAAGACAATCAGCCAAAACTACACCTTCCACAAGAGCATCTTGATCTGTGGAAGAGAAGAGATCAGGTAGAGGATCACTGTCTTCTTCCTGTCCCTCATCTGTTGCCATGAGCAGGGTGAGATCAGCCCTGTCATAGTAGGGTTTCAGGCGGTTGACATGGAGCACCCTAAGGGGACTCCTGGCAGTGCCTAAGTCAACCAAGTAGGTGACTTCACCCTTCTTTTCAACAATTGTGTGGGGTCCACTCCATTTATCTTGGAGTGCTCTTGGGGCCACAGGCTCCAAGACCCACACTTTCTGCCCTGGTTGGTACTGAACCAAAACAGCCTTCTGATCATGCCATTGCTTCTGGAGCTCTTGGCTGGCCTGAAGGTTTTTACTGGCCTTTTTCATGTACTCAGCCATCCTTGATCTGAGGCCAAGTACATAATCCACAATATCCTGCTTAGGAGCTTTTAAAGGTTGTTCCCAACCCTCCTTTACAAGTGTGAGTGGACCCCTAACAGGGTGTCCAAAAAGAAGTTCAAAGGGGCTGAAGCCCACTCCTTTCTGGGGTACCTCCCTGTAGGCAAAAAGGAGGCATGGTAGAAGGATATCCCATCTCCTGCGGAGTTTTTCAGGGAGTCCCATAATCATGCCTTTGAGAGTTTTATTAAATCTCTCCACCAGTCCATTTGTTTGTGGATGATAGGGTGTTGTGAACTTGTAAGTTACACCACACTCCTTCCACATGGCCTTTAAGTATGCAGACATGAAATTGCTTCCTCTGTCTGATACTACTTCCTTTGGGAAGCCCACCGTGGAAAATATTCCCAGGAGGGCCTTTGCCACTGCAGGAGCTGTAGTGGTCCTTAAAGGAATAGCTTCAGGATATCTTGTGGCATGGTCCACTACCACTAAGATAAACCTATTGCCTGAAGCAGTAGGAGGGTCAAGGGGGCCAACTATGTCAACCCCTACCCTTTCAAAGGGAACCCCAACCACAGGCAGTGGGATAAGGGGTGCCTTTGGAGTGCCACCTGTCTTGCCACTGGCTTGACAGGTTTCACAGGACTTACAAAATTCCTTTGTGTCCTCAGACATCCTAGGCCAATGAAACAATGGTACCAATCTGTCCCAAGTTTTCATTTGACCCAGGTGCCCAGCTAAGGGAATGTCATGTGCCAGTGTTAGGAGGAACTTTCTGTACTCCTGAGGAATCACTAATCTCCTGGCAGCTCCAGGTTTAGGATCCCTATGCTCAGTGTACAAGAGGTTGTCCTCCCAGTAAACTCTGTGAGAGTCACTGACATCCCCATTAGCCTGTTTGACAGCTTGCTGTCTGAGACCCTCTAATGTGGGACAGATTTGCTGTGCCACACTCAGCTCCTCCCTGGCAGGCCCCCCTTCACCCAAAAGCTCAGCAGTGTCTGCTTCCAGCTCCTCTGGTGTAGGTTCTGCACAGGGATGGAATTCTTCTTCCTCAGAAGTAGAATCCACTGTAGAGGGAGGGATAGTAGGAAGTGGTTTGCTTCTACTAGCCCTAGCTTTAGGGAGCACTTGGTCCATTGTTCCAGGATCCAAGCTTCCCTGTCCTTTTTGCTTTTTGGCCTGAGCCCTTGTCAAAGCAAAAATATGCCCTGGGATGCCCAGCATTGCTGCATGGGCCTCCAACTCCACATCTGACCAAGCTGATGTCTCCAAATCATTCCCTAATAGACAGTCTACAGGTAAATCTGAAGCTACCACAACTTTCTTTGGACCAGTTACCCCCCCCCCAGTTGAGATTTACAACAGCCATGGGGTGGCTTTGTGTTATGTTGTGAGCATCGGTTACTTGGTACTGGTGTCCAAGTATGTGTTGTTCAGGGTGCACCAGTTTCTCAATCACCATTGTGACACTGGCACCTGTGTCCCTGTAGGCCTGGACCTCAACACCATTTATTAGGGTTAGTTGCTTGTACTTCTCCAAGTTATGGGGGCAAGCAAC
This sequence comes from Pleurodeles waltl, assembly GCF_031143425.1. Classification (NCBI taxonomy): domain Eukaryota; kingdom Metazoa; phylum Chordata; class Amphibia; order Caudata; family Salamandridae; genus Pleurodeles; species Pleurodeles waltl. The sequence continues at coordinate 597,641,697 of NC_090440.1, read as the reverse complement.
CAAAGTGGCTAAATCAATAGCCCCTTCAGAGACTAAAGTAGCCTCTGTGGTCTCCCTAATCAGACCAACCCCAACTAAATTACCAAAAGGGAGCCCAGCTACTCCCTTGGATTGGCTATTAGTAGGTTTGCTCCCACCACCACTGCTATTAGTAGGGACACTAGTTGTAGCAGTAGGGGTTGTAGTGGTAGGAGCTGTGGTGCCTTTCTTTGGACAACTGGGATCTGTTGTCCAATGGCCTTTTATTTTACATAAATAGCACCATGGTTTCTTTTCCTTGTTCTGATTAAAGGAGGATTTGGACCCACCACCCCCACCAGAGTGTTTTTGTGGGCCTGATGAAGACTCATTTTTAGATTTGTCCCCACCCTTGTCAGAAGACTTACCATCCTTCTTTTTGTTGCCATCTTTGTCACCCCCTGTATGAACTTTTCTGTTCACTCTTGTTCTGACCCATTTGTCTGCCTTCTTTCCCAATTCTTGGGGAGAGGTCAGATCAGAGTCCACCAGGTACTGGTGCAACAAATCAGACACACAATTATTAAGAATATGCTCTCTCAGGATCAAGTTATACAGGCTGTCATAATCAGTAACTTTACTGCCATGTAACCACCCCTCCAAGGCCTTCACTGCCTGGTCAATGAAATCAACCCAGTCTTGTGAAGACTCCTTTTTGGTCTCTCTGAACTTTATCCTGTACTGTTCAGTGGTTAAGCCATAACCATCCAGGAGTGCATTCTTAAGAACTTGGAAATTATTGCCATCATTTTCTTTTACAGTAAGGAGCCTATCCCTACCTTTTCCACTAAATGATAGCCATAGGATAGCAGCCCACTGCTTTTGAGGGACATCCTGTACAGCACAGGCCCTCTCAAGTGCAGCAAACCACTTGTTAATGTCATCCCCCTCCTTATAAGGGGGAACTATCTTGTGCAGATTCCTGGAATCATGCTCTTTTGCAGGATGACTATGGGGAATACTGCTGCTGCCACCATGGGTATCTAAACCCAACTTCTGTATTTCCTTCTCTAATTCTAAAGACTGTCTATCCAAATCCAGCTGTTGCTTCTTGAGCTTCAGTCTGGTTTGTTCCACTCTCAATCTATTGAGCTCCCTTTCTAACAATCTGTCATCAGGGTGGGTGGGAGGGACATTTCTAGATACAGAGGTATGATGGGAATGAACAGAAGGAGACCTGTCCCTTACAGAGGGCACCCTAACAGCTTGGCTACCAGTATAATGTGAGAGCACACCATCAGTATGGTGTGATTCAACCTCTGTACCAACTATGCTAGACTGTCTAGTAATGGGCAGGCTGAGAAGTTTCTTTCCTGAACCTTTTCCTGGGGGAGTCCCTGGATCAGATTGAGAACCATTAGCTACTTTTTCACCAGATTTGGCACTCATGGCCTTATCCTGTACTCTAAGCATATTAATTAACAGTTCTAAGGAAGGATTCTTCCCTACACTCAAACCTCTCTCTATGCAGAGACTCCTTGCTCCTTTCCAGCTAAGGTGATCATATGCAAGTTTGGACAGTTCAACATTTTTTCCTGTGCCAGACATTTTTTAGAGAGAGTTAAAGTGAAAGAAAAAGAGAAAAAAGTTTTCAGAACTTTTTGGAAAGACAGAAAAAACTTTTTAAACTTTTAAGAACTTTTTGAAAGTTTAGAAGTACTTTTCAGCACTTAGAAAAGAGTGAAAAGAGGAAATGCAAAACTTTTTGGCTATGTGTATATACACTGACCTTGTTTTGTATATTTTTCTCTTATGAAAAGTACAATGACAAGAGTGGTAAGTAGTCTCAAGCACTTATCCCACCACTGCACAACCAAAGTAGGAGGCTGGACTGGCTTGTAGTGAGTACCAAGGGGTACTTGCACCTTGCACCAGGCCCAGTTATCCCTTATTAGTGTATAGGGTGTCTAGCAGCTTAGGCTGATAGATAATGGTAGCTTAGCAGAGCAGCTTAGGCTGAACTAGGAGACGTGTGAAGCTACTACAGTACCACTTAGTGTCATATGCACAATATCATAAGAAAACACAATACACAGTTATACTAAAAATAAAGGTACTTTATTTTTATGACAATATGCCAAAGTATCTTAGAGTGTACCCTCAGTGAGAGGATAGGAAATATACACAAGATATATATACACAATAGCAAAAATATGCAGTATAGTCTTAGAAAACAGTGCAAACAATGTATAGTTACAATAGGATGCAATGGGGAAACATAGGGATAGGGGCAACACAAACCATATACTCCAGAAGTGGAATGCGAACCACGAATGGACCCCAAACCTATGTGACCTTGTAGAGGGTCGCTGGGACTATTAGAAAATAGTGGGAGTTAGCAAAATAACCCTCCCCAAGACCCTGAAAAGTGAGTGCAAAGTGCACTAAAGTTCCCCTAAGGACAAAATAGTCGTGTTAGAGGAATAATGCAGGAAAGACACAAACCAGCAATGCAACAACTGTGGATTTCCAATCTAGGGTACCTGTGGAACAAGGGGACCAAGTCCAAAAGTCACAAGCAAGTCGGAGATGGGCAGATGCCCAGGAAATGCCAGCTGCGGGTGCAAAGAAGCTTCAACTGGACAGAAGAAGCTGAGGTTTCTGCAGGAACGAAAAGGGCTAGAGACTTCCCCTTTGGTGGACGGACCCCTCTCGCCTTGGAGAGTCGTGCAGAAGTGTTTTCCCGCCGGAAGGACGCCAAAAAGCCTTGCTACACGCAAATCGTGCGTTTGGCGTTTTTGGACGCTGCTGGGGCCCAGGAGGGACCAGGAGGTCACAAATTGGACCTGCAGAGAGAGGGGACGTAGAGCAAGACAAAGAGCTCTCACTGAAGCAGGTAGCACCCGGAGAAGTTCCAGAAACAGGCACTACAAGGATGCGTGAAATGGTGCTCGCCGAAGTTGCACAAAGGAGTCCCACGTCGCCGGAGACCAACTTAGAAAGTCGTGCAATGCAGGTTAGAGTGCCGTGGACCCAGGCTTGGCTGTGCACAAACGATTTCCGCCGGAAGTGCACAGGGGCCGGAGTAGCTGCAAAGTCGCGGTTCCCAGCAATGCAGCCCAGCGAGGTGAGGCAAGGACTTACCTCCACCAAACTTGGGCTGAAGAGTCACTGGACTGTGTGGGTCACTTGGACAGCGTCGCTGGATTCGAGGGACCTCGCTCGTCGTGCTGAGAGGAGACCCAAGGGACCGGTAATGCAGCTTTTTGGTGCCTGCGGTTGCAGGGGGAAGATTCCGTCGACCCACGGGAGATTTCTTCGGAGCTTCTGGTGCAGAGAGGAGGCAGATTACCCCCACAGCATGCACAAGCAGGAAAACAGTCGAGAAGGCGGCAGGATCAGCGTTACAGAGTTGCAGTAGTCGTCTTTGCTACTATGTTGCAGGTTTGCAGGCTTCCAGCGCGGTCAGCGGTCGATTCCTTATCAGAAGGTGAAGAGAGAGATGCAGAGGAACTCGGCTGAGCTCATGCATTCGTTATCTAAAGTTTCCCCAGAGACAGAGACCCTAAATAGCCAGAAAAGAGGGTTTGGCTACCTAGGAGAGAGGAAAGGCTACTAACACCTGAAGGAGCCTATCAGCAGGAGTCTCTGACGTCACCTGGTGGCACTGGCCACTCAGAGCAGTCCAGTGTGCCAGCAGCACCTCTGTTTCCAAGATGGCAGAGGTCTGGAGCACACTGGAGGAGCTCTGGACACCTCCCAGGGGAGGTGCAGGTCAGGGGAGTGGTCACTCCCCTTTCCTTTGTCCAGTTTCGCGCCAGAGCAGGGGCTAAGGGGTCCCTGAACCGGTGTAGACTGGCTTATGCAGAATTGGGCACATCTGTGCCCAACAAATCATTTCCAGAGGCTGGGGGAGGCTACTCCTCCCCTGCCTTCACACCATTTTCCAAAGGGAGAGAGTGTCACACCCTCTCTCAGAGGAAGTTCTTTGTTCTGCCATCCTGGGCCAGGCCTGGCTGGACCCCAGGAGGGCAGCTGCCTGTCTGAGGGGTTGGCAGCAGCAGCAGCTGCAGTGAAACCCCAGGAAGGGCAGTCTGGCAGTACCAGGGTCTGTGCTACAGACCACTGGGATCATGGAATTGTACCAACAATGCCAGGATGGCATAGAGGGGGCAATTCCATGATCATAGACATGTTACATGGCCATATTCGGAGTTACCATGGTGAAGCTACATATAGGTAGTGACCTATTTGTAGTGCACGCGTGTAATGGTGTCCCCGCACTCACAAAGTTCAGTGAATTGGCTCTGAACAATGTGGGGGCACCTTGGCTAGTGCCAGGGTGCCCTCACACTAAGTAACTTTGCACCTAACCTTTACCAGGTAAAGGTTAGACATATAGGTGACTTATAAGTTACTTAAGTGCAGTGTAAAATGGCTGTGAAATAACGTGGACGTTATTTCACTCAGGCTGCAGTGGCAGGCCTGTGTAAGAATTGTCAGAGCTCCCTATGGGTGGCAAAAGAAATGCTGCAGCCCATAGGGATCTCCTGGAACCCCAATACCCTGGGTACCTCAGTACCATATACTAGGGAATTATAAGGGTGTTCCAGTAAGCCAATGTAAATTGGTAAAAATGGTCACTAGCCTGTCAGTGACAATTTGGAAAGAAATAAGAGAGCATAACCACTGAGGTTCTGATTAGCAGAGCCTCAGTGAGACAGTTAGTCACTACACAGGTAACACATTCAGGCACACTTATGAGCACTGGGGCCCTGGGTTACCAGGGTCCTAGTGACACATACAACTAAAACAACATATATACAGTGAAAAATGGGGGTAACATGCCAGGCAAGACGGTACTTTCCTACAAGTACCATATACTAGGGAATTATAAGGGTGTTCCAGTAAGCCAATGTATATTGGTAAAATTGGTCACTAGCCTGTTAGTGACAATTTGAAAGAAATGAGAGAGCATAACCACTGAGGTTCTGATTAGCAGAGCCTCAGTGAGACAGTTAGTCAATACACAGGTAACACATTCAGGCACACTCATGAGAACTGGGGCCCTGGTGAACAGGGTCCAAGTGACACATACAACTAAAACAACATATATACAGTGAAAAATGGGGGTAACATGCCAGGCAAGATGGTACTTTCCTACACTTACCACTTTTGTCATTGTACTTTTCATAAGAGAAAAATATACAAAACAAGTTCAGTGTATGTACACCTAACCAAAAAGTTTTGCTTTTCTCTTTTCACTTCTTTACTAAGTGCTGAAAAGTATCTCTAAACTTTCTAAAAAGTTCTTAAAAAGTTTTAAAAGTTTTTTTCTGTCTTTCAAAACGTTCTGAAAAACATTTTCTCACTTTTTCTGTCACTTAAACACTTTCTCAAATGTCTGGCACAGGCCAAACTGTTGATCTGTCCAAACTTGCTTATGATCACCTTAGCTGGAAAGGAGCAAGGAGTCTCTGCATAGAAAGAGGTTTAAGTGTAGAGAAGAATCCCTCTAGAGAACTGTTGGTTAATATGCTTGTTGAACAGGATAAGGCCAGAGGTGGCACTTCTGTTGAGAAATTAGCTGATGGTTCCCAATCTGACCCTGGGGCACCCCTAGCAAAAGATTTAGAAGGGAAACGTCCTTGCCTGCTCATTAGCAGACCACCTAGCATGGCTGGTACTGATGTAGAGTCACATCACAGTAATAGTGTTGCCTCACATCACAGTAAGAGTATTCCTTCTCATCATAGTAGAAGTGCTGTTTCTGTTAGCCAGGTTGTTAGAGTGCCATCTGTTAGGGACAGGTCTCCTTCTGTTCATTCTCACCATACCTCTGTTTCAAGGCATGCCCCACCCACCCACCCTGATGACAGAGTGTTAGAAAGGGAGCTCAATAGATTGAGAGTGGAAGAATCCAGGCTGAAGCTCAAGAAACAACAGCTGGATTTAGATAGGCAGTCCTTAGAGATAGAAAGAGAAAGACAGAAAATTGGGTTTGAAACCCATGGTGGCAGCAGCAGTATTCCCCATAGTCATCCTGCAAAAGAGCATGATTCAAGGAATCTGCGCAAGATAGTTCTCCCTTATAAGGAGGGGGATGACATTAACAAGTGGTTTGCTGCACTTGAGAGGGCCTGTGTTGTACAGGATGTCCCTCAAAGGCAGTGGGCTGCTATCCTATGGCTATCATTTAGTGGAAAGGGTAGGGATAGGCTCCTTACTGTAAAAGAAAGTGATGCCAATAATTTAGCAGTTCTTAAGAATGCACTCCTGGATGGTTATGGCTTAACCACTGAACAGTACAGGATGAAGTTCAGAGAGACCAAAAAGGAGTCTTCACAAGACTGGGTAGACTTTGTTTACCATTCAGTGAAGGCCTTGGAGGGGTGGTTACATGGCAGTAAAGTTACTGATTATGAAAGCCTGTATAACTACATCCTGAGAGAGTATATTCTTAATAATTGTGTGTCTGATTTGTTGCACCAGTACCTGGTGGACTCTGATCTGACCTCTCCCCAAGAATTGGGAAAGAAGGCAGACAAATGGGTCAGAACAAAGGTGAACAGAAAAGTTCATACAGGGGGTGACAAAGATGGCAAGAAGAAGGATGGTAAGTCTTCTGACAAGGTTGGCTACAAATGTAAAAATGAGTCTTTATCGGGCCCACAAAAACACTCTGGTGGGGGTGGTGGGCCTAAATCCTCTTCAAATCAAAACAAAGAAAATAAACCATGGTGCTATTTATGTAAAATAAAAGGCCATTGGTCAACAGATCCCAGTTGTCCAAAGAAAAGCACCAAGCCTCCTACAACTACAACCCTTGCTGCTACACCTAGTGCCCCTAGTAATAGCAGTGGTGGTGGGAGCAAACCTACTAATAGCCAATCCAAGGGAGTAGCTGGGCTCACTTTTGGTAACTTAGTTGGGGTTGGTCTGATTAGGGAGACCACAGAGGCTGTGTTAGTGTCTGAGGGGGCTATTGATTTAGCCACCTTGGTTGCTTGTCCCCTTAACATGGATAAGTACAAGCAACTACCCCTAATAAATGGTGTCGAGGTTCAGGACTGCAGGGACACAGGTGCCAGTGTTACAATGGTAATAGAAAAACTGGTCCACCCTGAACAACACCTACTTGGTCACCAGTACCAAGTAACCGATGCTCATAACAACACCCTTAGCCACCCCATGGCTGTTGTGAATCTCAACTGGAGGGGGGTTACTGGCCCAAAGAAAGTTGTGGTTGCCTCAGATATACCTGTAGACTGTCTATTTGGAAATGATTTAGAGACATCAGTCTGGGCAGAAGTGGAGTTGGAGGCTCATGCAGCAATGCTGGGCATTCCAGGGCATATTTTTGCTTTGACCAGTGCTCAGGCCAAAAAGCAAAAAGGGCAGGGTGACTTGGATCCTGGAAGAATGGACCAAGTGCTCCCTAAAGCTAGGGTTAGCAAAGGTAAAACACAGCCTACTATCCCTCCCTCTACAGTGGCTTCAACTTCTGAGGAAGAAGAATTTCCACCCTGTGCAGAACCTACACCAGAGGAGCTGGAAGCAGACACTGCTGAGCTTTTGGGTGAAGGGGGGCCTGCCAGGGAGGAGCTGAGTGTGGCACAGCATACCTGTCCCACACTAGAAGGTCTAAGGCAGCAAGCTGTCAAACAAGCAAATGGGGATGTCAGTGACTCTCACAGAGTTTACTGGGAGGACAACCTCTTGTACACTGAAGCAAGGGATCCAAAACCTGGAGCTGCCAGGAGATTGGTGATTCCTGAGGAGTACAGAAAGTTCCTCCTAACTCTAGCCCACGACATTCCCTTAGCTGGACATTTGGGGCAAATGAAAACTTGAGACAGGCTTGTTCCCTTGTTTCATTGGCCTAGAATGTCAGAGGACACAAAGGAATTTTGTAAGTCCTGTGAAACCTGTCAAGCCAGTGGCAAGACAGGTGGAACTACAAAGGCACCCCTTATTCCACTGCCTGTGGTTGGGGTTCCCTTTGAAAGGGTAGGGGTTGACATAGTTGGCCCCCTTCACCCTCCTACTGCTTCAGGCAATAGGTTTATCTTGGTGGTAGTGGACCATGCCACCAGATATCCTGAAGCAATTCCTCTAAGGACCACTACAGCTCCTGCAGTGGCAAAGGCCCTCCTGGGAATATTTTCCAGGGTGGGCTTCCCAAAAGAAGTGGTATCAGACAGGGAAACAATTTCATGTCTGCTTACTTAAAGGCCATGTGGAAGGAGTGTGGTGTTACATACAAGTTCACCACACCCTATCATCCACAAACAAATGGACTGGTGGAGAGATTTAACAAAACTCTCAAAGGCATGATTATGGAACTCCCTGAAAAACTCCGCAGGAGATGGGATATCCTGTTACCTTGCCTCCTTTTTGCTTACAGGGAGGTACCCCAGAAAGGAGTGGGCTTCAGCCCCTTTGAACTCCTATTTGGTCACCCTGTGAGAGGTCCTCTAACACTTGTTAAGGAGGGTTGGGAATAACCTTTAAAAGCTCCAAAGCAAGACATAGTGGACTATGTACTTGGCCTAAGATCAAGGATGGCTGAGTACTTGAAAAAGGCCAGTAAAAACCTTCAGGCCAGCCAAGAGCTCCAAAAGCAATGGCATGACCAGAAGGCTGTTTTGGTTCAGTACCAACCAGGGCAGAAAGTGTGGGTCTTGGAGCCTGTGGCCCCAAGGGCACTCCAAGATAAATGGAGTGGACCCCACATAATTGTTGAGAAAAAGGGTGAAGTCACCTACTTAGTTGACTTAGGCACTGCCAGGAGTCCCCTTAGGGTGCTCCATGTCAATCGCCTGAAACCCTACTATGACAGGGCTGATCTCACCATGCTCATGGCAACTGATGAGGGACAGGAAGAAGAGAGTGACCCTTTCCTTGATCTCTTCTCTTCCACAGAACAGGATGCTCTGGTGGAAGGTGTAGTACTAGCAGATTGTCTTACTGCTGAGCAGAAAGACCACTGCATATATCTCCTGGGTCAGTTTTATGAACTCTTCTCTACTGTGCCAGGTACCACTTCTTGGTGTGAGCACACTGTAGATACTGGAGACAGCTTGCCTGTCAAAACAAAGATCTATAGGCAGCCTGACCATGTCAGAGACTGCATAAAGCAAGAGGTGCAGAAAATGCTTGAACTGGGAGTGGTTGAGCACTCTGAAAGTCCATGGGCCTCTCCTGTGGTACTTGTACCAAAACCTCATTCCAAGGATGGAAAGAAGGAAATGCGGTTTCGTGTAGACTACAGAGGTCTCAACCAGGTAACTAAAACTGATGCTCACCCTATAACCAGGGCAGATGAGATAATAGATACATTGGCATCTGCCAAGTATCTAAGCACTTTTGATTTGACTGCAGGGTATTGGCAGATCAAATTATCAGAAGATGCTAAAGCAAAAACTGCATTTTCAACAATTGGAGGCCATTACCAATTCACAGTAATGCCTTTTGGATTAAAAAATGCACCTGCCACTTTTCAAAGGTTGGTGAATACAGTCCTGCAAGGGCTGGAAGCTTTTAGTGCAGCATATCTAGATGATATAGCTGTCTTTAGCTCCATCTGGGATGATCACCTGGTCCACCTATGGAAAGTTTTGGAGGCCCTGCAAAAGGCAGGCCTCACTATCAAGGCTTCAAAGTGCCGGATAGGGCAGGGGAAGGTGGTTTATCTGGGACACCTGGTAGGTGGAGAACAGATTGCACCACTGTAGGAAAGTACCATCTTGCCTGGCATGTTACCCCCATTTTTCACTGTATATATGTTGTTTTAGTTGTATGTGTCACTGGGACCCTGCCAGCCAGGGCCCCAGTGCTCATAAGTGTGCCTGAATGTGTTACCTGTGTAGTGACTAACTGTCTCACTGAGGCTCTGCTAATCAGAACCTCAGTGGTTATGCTCTCTCATTTCTTTCAAATTTTCATTAACAGGCTAGTGACCAATTTTACCAATTTACATTGGCTTTCTGGAACACCCTTATAATTCCCTAGTATATGGTACTGAGGTACCCAGGGTATTGGGGTTCCAGGAGATCCATATGGGCTGCAGCATTTCCTTTGCCACCCATAGGGAGCTCTGACAATTCTTACACAGGCCTGCCACTGCAGCCTGAGTGAAATAACGTCCACGTTATTTCACAGCCATTTTACACTGCACTTAAGTAACTTATAAGTCACCTATATGTCTAACCTTTACCTGGTAAAGGTTAGGTGCTAAGTTACTTAGTGTGAGGGCACCCTGGCACTAGCCAAAGTGCCCCCACATTGTTCAGGGGCAATTCCCCGGACTTTGTGAGTGCGGGGACACCATTACACGCGTGCACTACATATAGGTCACTACCTATATGTAGCTTCACAATGGTAACTCCGAATATTGCCATGTAACATGTCTATGATCATGGAATTGCCCCCTCTATGCCATCCTGGCATAGTTGGCACAATCCCATGATCCCAGTGGTCTGTAGCACAGACCCTGGTACTGCCAAACTGCCTTTCCTGGGGTTTCACTGCAGCTGCTGCTGCTGCCAACCCCTCAGACAGGCATCTGCCCTCCTGGGGTTCAGCCAGGCCTGGCCCAGGATGGCAGAACAAAGAACTTCCCCTGAGAGAGGGTGTTACACCCTCTCCCTTTGGAAAATGGTGTGAAGGCAGGGGAGGAGTAGCCTCCCCCAGCCTCTGGAAATGCTTTCTTGGGCACAGATGTGCCCAATTCTGCATAAGCCAGTCTACACCGGTTCAGGGGACCCCTTAGCCCTGCTCTGGCGCGAAACTGGACAAAGGAAAGGGGAGTGACCACTCCCCTGACCTGTACCTCCCCTGGGAGGTGTCCAGAGCTCCTCCAGTGTGCTCCAGACCTCTGCCATCTTGGAAACAGAGGTGCTGCTGGCACACTGGACTGCTCTGAGTGGCCAGTGCCACCAGGTGACGTCAGAGACTCCTTCTGATAGGCTCCTTCAGGTGTTGCTAGCCTATCCTCTCTCCTAGGTAGCCAAACCCTCTTTTCTGGCTGTTTAGGGTCTCTGTCTCTGGGGAAACTTTAGATAACGAATGCAAGAGCTCATCAGAGTTCCTCTGCATCTCTCTCTTCACCTTCTGCCAAGGAATCGACTGCTGACCGCGCTGGAAGCCTGCAAAACCTGCAACAAAGTAGCAAAGACGACTACTGCAACTCTGTAACGCTGATCCTGCCGCCTTCTCGACTGTTTTCCTGGTGGTGCATGCTGTGGGGGTAGTCTGCCTCCTCTCTGCACTAGAAGCTCCGAAGAAATCTCCCGTGGGTCGACGGAATCTTCCCCCTGCAACCACAGGCACCAAAAAGCTGCATTACTGGTCCCTTGGGTCTCCTCTCAGCATGACGAGCGAGGTCCCTCGAATCCAGCAACTCTGTCCAAGTGACTCCCACAGTCCAGTGACTCTTCAGTCCAAGTTTGGTGGAGGTAAGTCCTTGCCTCACCTCGCTAGACTGCATTGCTGGGAACCGCAACTTTTGCAGCTACTCCGGCCCCTGTGCACTTCCGGCGGAAATCCTTCATGCACAGCCAAGCCTGGGTCCACGGCACTCTAACCTGTATTGCACAACTTTCTAAGTTGGTCTCCGGCAACATGGGACTCCTTTGTGTAACTTCAGGTGAGCACTGTTTCATGCATCCTCATAGTGCCTGTTTCTGGCACTTCTCCAGGGGCTACCTGCTGCTGAGAGAGCTTCTTGTCTTGCTCGATGTCCCCTCTACCTCCTGGCGCAATTTGCGACATCCTGGTCCTTCTGGGGCCACAGCAGCGTCCAAAAACGCTAACCGCACGATTTGCAGCTAGCAAGGCTTGTTGGCGTTCTTTCGGCGGGAAAACACTTCTGCACGACTCTCCACGGCGAGCGGGATCCGTCCACCAATGGGGAAGTCTCTAGCCCTTTTTGTTCCTGCAGAAACCTCAGCTTCTTCTGTCCAGTAGAAGCTTCTTTGCACAAACAGCTGGCATTTCCTGGGCATATGCCCATCTCCGACTTGCTTGTGACTTTTGGACTTGGTCCCCTTGTTCCACAGGTACCCTAGATTGGAAATCCATTGTTGTTGCATTGTTGGTTTGTGTCTTTCCTGCATTATTCCTCTAACACGACTTCTTTATCCTTAAGGGAACTTTAGTGCACTTTGCACTCACTTTTCAGGGTCTTGGGGAGGGTTATTTTTCTATCTCTCACTATTTTCTAATAGTCCCAGCGACCCTCTACAAGGTCACATAGGTTTGGGGTCCATTCGTGGTTCGCATTCCACTTTTGGAGTATATGGTTTGTGTTGCCCCTATCCCTATGTGTCCCCATTGCATCCTATTGTAACCATACATTGTTTGCACTGTTTTCTAAGACTATACTGCATATTTTTGCTATTGTGTATATATATCTTGTGTATATTTCCTATCCTCTCACTGAGGGTGCACTCTGAGATACTTTGGCATATTGTCATAAAAATAAAGTACCTTTATTTTTAGTATAACTGTGTATTGTGTTTTCTTATAATATTGTGCATATGACACTAAGTGGTACTGTAGGAGCTTCACTCGTCTCCTAGTTCAGCCTAAGCTGCTCTGCTAATCTACCATTATCTATCAGCCTAAGCTGCTAGACACCCTATACACTAATAAGGGATAACTGGGCCTGGTGCAAGGTGCAAGTACCCCTTGGTACACACTACAAGCCAGTCCAACCTCCTACAACCACTTTAGGGGAAAATCCAAACTATTATAGATTTTGTTCCCCCTACTACTCAGACTCAGGTGAGAGCATTTTTAGGCCTCACTGGGTAATATAGGAGGTTCATAAAGAACTATTGCTCCATTGCAGCCCCTCTTAATGAACTCACATCCAAGAAAATGCCTAAGAAGGTATTATGGACAGCAAACTGTCAGAAAGCTTTTGAGGAGCTGAAACAGGCCATGTGCTCTGCACCTGTCCTGAAAAACCCCTGTTACTCCAAGAAATTCATTGTCCAAACTGATGCATCTGAATTAGGGGTAGGGGCAGTCTTATCACAACTTAATTCTGAGGGCCAGGATCAACCTGTTGCTTTTATCAGCAGGAGGTTGACCCCTAGAGAAAAGCGTTGGTCTGCCATAGAGAGGGAGGCCTTTGCTGTGGTCTGGGCCCTGAAGAATTTGAGGCCATACCTGTTTGGCACTCACTTCATTGTTCAGACAGACCATAAACCTCTACTTTGGCTAAAACAAATGAAAGGTGAAAATCCAAAATTGTTGAGGTGGTCCATATCCCTACAGGGAATGGACTATACAGTGGAACATAGACCTGGGAGTACCCACTCCAATGCAGATGGACTCTCCAGATATTTCCACTTAGACAATGAAGACCCATCAGGTAATGACTAGTCTTATTGTCCTTCGTTTGGGGGGGGGGTTTGTGTAGGAAATTACCATCCTGCCTGGCATGTTACCCCCATTTTTCACTGTCTATATGTTGTTTTAATTGTATGTGTCACTGGGACCCTGCCAGCCAGAGCCCCAGTGCTCATAAGTGTTCCCTGAATGTGTTACCTGTGTTATGACTAACTGTCTCACTGAGGCTCTGCTATCCAGAACCTCAGTGGTTATGCTCTCTCATTTCTTTCCAAATTGTCACTAACAGGCTAGTGACCAATTTCACCAATTCACATTGGCATACTGGAACACCCTTATAATTCCCTAGTATATGGTACTGAGGTACCCAGGGTATTGGGGTTCCAGGAGATTCCTATGGGCTGCAGCATTTCTTTTGCCACCCATACGGAGATCTGACAATTCTTACACAGGCCTGCCACTGCAGCCTGAGTGAAATAATGCACACATTATTTCACAGCCATTTTTCACTGCACTTAAGTAACTTATAAGTCACCTATATGTCTAACCTTTACCTAGTAAAGGTTGGGTGCTAAGTTACTTAGTGTGTGGTCACCCCGGCACTAGCCAAGGTGCTCCCACATTGTTCAGGGCAAATTCCCCGGACTTTGTGAGTGCGGGGACACCATTACACGCGTGCACTATACATAGGTCACTACCTATGTATAGCTTCACAATGGTAACTCCGAATATGGCCATGTAACATGTCTAAAATCATGGAATTGCCCCCTCTATGCCATCCTGGCATTGTTGGCACAATCCCATGATCCCACGGGTCTCTAGCACAGACCCGGGTACTGCCAAACTGCCTTTTCAGGGGTTTCACTGCAGCTCCTGCTGCTGCCAACCCCTCAGACAGGTTTCTGCCCTCCTGGGGTCCAGCTAGGCTTGGCCCAGGAAGGCAGAACAAAGGACTTCCTCAGAGAGAGGGTGTTACACCCTCTCCCTTTGGAAAAAGGTGTTAAGGAAGGTGAGGAGTAGCCTCCCCCAGCCTTTGGAAATGCTTTCATGGGCACAGATGATGCCCTTGAAAGCATAAGCCAGTCTACACCGGTTCAGGGACCGCTCAGCCCTGCTCTGGCGCGAAACTGGACAAAGGAAAGGGGAGTGACCACTCCCCTGACCTGCACCTCCCCTGGGAGGTGCCCAGAGCTCCTCCAGTGTGCTCCAGACCTCTGCCATCTTGGAAACAGAGGTGCTGCTGGCACACTGGACTGCTCTGAGTGGCCAGGGCCATCAGGTGACGTCAGAGACTCCTTCTGATAGGCTCCTTCAGGTGTTGCTAGCCTATCCTCTCTCCTAAGTAGCCAAACCCTCTTTTCTGGCTATTTAGGGTCTCTGCTATGGGGAATTTCTTAGATAACGAATGCAAGAGCTCATCAGAGTTCCTCTGCATCTCTCTTTTCACCTTCTGCCAAGGAATCGACTGCTGACCGCCTGGAAGCCTGCAAAACTGCAAGAAAGTAGCAAAGACGACTACTGCGACCTTGTAACGCTGATCCTGCCGCCTTCTTGACTGCTTTCCTGGTGGTGCATGCTGTGGGGGTAGTCTGCCTCCTCTCTGCACTAGAAGCTCCAAAGAAATCTCCCGTGGGTCGACGGAATCGTCCCCCTGCAACCGCAGGCACCAAAGAACTGCATCACAGGTCCTCTGGGTCTCCTCTCAGCACAACGAGCGAGGTCCCTTGAACTCAGCAACTCTGTCCAAGTGACTCCCACAGTCCCAGTAACTCTTCAGTCCAAGTTTGGTGGAGGTAAGTCCTTGCCTCCCCACGCCAGACTGCATTGCTGGAAACCGCGTCTTTTGCAGCTACTCCTGCCTCTGTGCACTTCCGGCGGAAGTCCTTTGTGCACAGCCAAGCCTGGGTCCACGGCACTCTAACCTGCATTGCACGACCTCCTGAGTTGTCCTCCGGCGGCGTGGGACTCCTTTGTGCAACTTCGGGTGAGCACCATTTCACTCCGTTTCCTAGTGCCTGTTCTGGCACTTCTGCTGGTGCTGCATGCTTCTGAGTGGGCTCCGTGTCTTGCTGGGTGTCCCCTCTGTCCCCTGACGCAATTGGTGACATCCTGGTCCCTCCTGGGCCACAGCAGCATCCAAAAACCCTAACAGCACATCTTGCAGCTAGCAAGGCTTGTTTGCAGTCTTTCTTCAGGAAAACACTTCTGCATGACTCTTCTCGACGTGGGACATCAATCTTCTAAAAGGGGAGTTTCTAGCCCTTGTTGTTCCTGCAGAATCCTCAGCTTCTACTGCCTAGTAGCAGCTTCTTTGCACCCACAGCTGGCATTTCCTGGGCATCTGCCCACTCTCGACTTGATCGTGACTTTTGGACTTGGTCCCCTTGTTCCTCAGGTATTCTAGTCTGGAAATCCATCGTTGTTGCATTGCTGGTGTTGGTCTTTCCTGCAGAATTCCCCTATCACGACTTCTGTGCTCTTTGGGGAACTTTAGTGCACTTTGCACTCACTTTTCAGGGTCTTGGGGTGGGCTATTTTTCTAACCCTCACTGTTTTCTTACAGTCCCAGCGACCCTCTACAAGGTCACATAGGTTTGGGGTCCATTCGTGGTCGCATTCCACTTTTGGAGTATATGGTTTGTGTTGCCCCTATCCCTATGTGTCTCCATTGCATCCTATTGTAACTATACATTGTTTGCACTGTTTTCTAAGACTATACTGCATATTTTTGGTATTGTGTACACATATCTTGTGTATATCTACTATCCTCATACTGAGGGTACTCACTGAGCTACTTTGGCATATTGTCATAAAAATAAAGTACCTTTATTTTTAGTATATCTGTGTATTGTGTTTTCTTATGATATTGTGGAAGTGACACTAGTGGTACTGTAGGAGCTTCACTCGTCTCCTAGTTCAGCCTAAGCTGCTCTGCTAAGCTACCATTATCTATCAGCCTAAGCTGCTAGACACCCTATACACTAATAAGGGATACCTGGGCCTGGTGCAAGGTGTAAGTATCCCTTGGTACTCACTACAAGCCAGTCCAGCCTCCTACAACCGGTCCTCTGGGTCTCCTCTCAGCACGACGAGCGAGGTCCCTTGAACTCAGCAACTCTGTCCAAGTGACTCCCACAGTCCAGTGACTCTTCAGTCCAAGTTTGGTGGAGGTAAGTCCTTGCCTCCCCACGCTAGACTGCATTGTTGGGAAACGAGTGATTTGCAGCTGCTCCGGCTCCTGTGCACTCTTCCAGGATTTCCTTTGGGCACATCCAAGCCAGGGTCCCCCGCACTCTAACCTGCAGTGCACGACCTCCTGAGTTGTCCTCTGGTGTCGTGGGACCCTCCTTTGTGACTTCGGGTGAGCTCCGGTTCACTCCACTTCGTAGTGCCTGTTCCGGCACTTCTGCGGGTGCTGTTTGCTTCTGAGTGGGCTCTTGGTCTTGCTGGACACCCCCTCTGTCTCCTCACGCAGTTGGCGACATCCTGGTCCCCCCTGGGCCACAGCAGCATCCAAAAGCCCTAACTGCAACCTTTGCAGCTAGCAAGGCTTGTTTGCCGTCTTTCTGCACGGAAACACCTCTGCAAGCTTCTTCACGACGTGGGACATCCATCCTCCAAAGGAGAAGTTTCTAGCCCTTGTCGTTCTTGCAGACTCCACAGCTTCTACCATCCGGAGCAGCTTCTTTGCACCCACAGCTGGCATTTCCTGGGCATCTGCCCACTCCCGACTTGATCGTGACTCTTGGACTTGGTCCCCTTGTTCCACAGGTACTCTCGTCAGGAAATCCATCATTGTTGCATTGCTGGTGTTGGTCTTCCTTGCAGAATTCCCCTATCACGACTTCTGTGCTCTTTGTGGAACTTAGGTGCACTTTGCACCCACTTTTCAGGGTCTTGGGGTGGGCTATTTTTCTAACCCTCACTGTTTTCTTACAGTCCCAGCGACCCTCTACAAGGTCACATAGGTTTGGGGTCCATTCGTGGTTCGCATTCCACTTCTAGAGTATATGGTTTGTGTTGCCCCTCTCCCTGTGTGCCCCCTTTGCATTCTATTGTGACTATACATTGTTTGCACTGTTTTCTATTGCTAGTACTGCATATTTTGGTATTGTGTACATATATCTTGTGTATATTTGCTATCTGTAGGAGGCTGGACTGGCTTGTAGTGAGTACCGAGGGGTACTTACACCTTGCACCAGGCCCATGTATCCCTTATTAGTGTAGAGGGGTGTCTAGCAGCGTAGGCTGATAGAAAAGGCAGCTTAGGCTGAACTAGGAGACGAGTGAAGCTCCTACAGTAACACTAGTGTCACTTGCACAATATCATAAGAAAACACAATACACAGATATACTAAAAATAAAGGTACTTTATTTTTATGTCAATATGCCAAAGTATCTCAGTGAGTACCCTCAGTATGAGGATACCAAATATACACAAGATATATGTAGACAATACCAAAATATGCAGTAATAGCAATAGAAAACAGTGCAAACAATGTATAGTCACAATAGAATTCAATTTGGGCACATAGGGATAGGGGCAACACAAACCATATACTCTAGAAGTGGAATGTGAATCACGAATGGACCCCAAACCTATGTGACCTTGTAGAGGGTCGCTGGGACTGTAAGGAAACAGTGAGGGTTAGAAAAATAGCGAACCCAAGACCCTGAAAAGTGGGTGCAAAGTGCACCTAAGTTCCCCAAAGAGCACAGAAGTCGTGATAGGGGAATTCTGCAGGAAAGACCAACACCAGCAATGCAACAATGATGGATTTCCAGACAAGAGTACCTGTGGAACAAGGGGACCAAGTCCAAAAGTCATGATCAAGTCGGGAGTGGGCAGATGCCCAGGAAATACCAGCTGTGGGTGCAAAGAAGCTGGCAACGGACGGTAGAAGCTCAGGATTCTGCAAGAACGACAAGGGCTAGAAACTTCCCCTTTGGAGGATGGATGTCCCACGTCGTGAAGAGTTGTACAGAAGTGTTTACCTGCAGAAAGACCGCAAACAAGCCTTGCTAGCTGCAAAGCTTGCGTTTAGGGTTTTTGGATGCTGCTGTGGCCCAGAAGGGACCAGGATGTCGCCAATTACGTGAGGAGACAGAGGGGGCGTCCAGCAAGACAAAGAGCCCACTCAGAAGCAAAACAGCACCCGCAGAAGGGCTGGAACAGGCACTACAAAGTGGAGTGAATCAGTGCTCACCCGAAGTTGCACAAGAGAGTCCCACAATGTCGGAGGACAACTCAGGAGGGTGTGCAATGCAGGTTAGAGTGCTGGGGACCCAGGCTTGGCTGTGCACCAAGGAAATCCTCGAAGAGTGCACAGGAGCCGGAGTAGCTGCAAAAGACGCGGTTCCCAGCAATGCAGTATAGCGTTGGGGGGCAGGTACTTACCTCCACCAAACTTGGACTGAAGAGTCACTGGACTGTGGGAGTCACTTGGACAGAGTTGCTGAGTTCAAAGGACCTCGCTCGTCATGCTGAGAGGAGAACCAGAGGACCGGTGATGCAGTTCTTTGGTGCCTGCGGTTGCAGGGGGAAGATTCCGTCGACCCACGGGAGATTTCTTCGGAGCTTCTAGTGCAGAGAGGAGGCAGACTACCCCCACAGCATGCACCACCAGGAAAACAGTAGAGAAGGCGGCAGGATCAGCGTTACAAGGGCGCAGTAGTCGTCTTTGCTACTTTGTTGCAGTGTTGCAGGCTTCCAGCGCGGTCAGCAGTCGATTCCTTGGCAGAAGGTGAAGAGAGAGATGCAGAGGAACTCTGATGAGCTCTTGCATTCGTTATCTAAGGAATTCCCCAAAGCAGAGACCCTAAATAGCCAGAAAAGGAGGTTTGGCTACCTAGGAGAGAGGATAGGCTAGCAACACCTGAAGGAGCCTATCAGAAGGAGTCTCTGACGTGACCTGCTGGCACTGGCCACTCAGAGCAGTCCAGTGTGCCAGCAGCACCTCTGTTTCCAAGATGGCAGAGGTCTGGAGCACACTGGAGGAGCTCTGGACACCTCCTCTGGGAGGTGCAGGTCAGGGGAGTGGTCACTCCCTTTTCCTCTGTCCAGTTTCACGCCAGAGCAGGGCTGGGGGAATCCCTAAACCGGTGTAGACTGGCTTATGCAGAGATGGGCACCATCTGTGCCCATCAAAGCATTTCCAGAAGCTGGGGGAGGCTACTCCTCCCCAGCCCTAACACCTTTTTCCAAAGGGAGAGGGTGTAACACCCTCTATCTGAGGAAGTCCTTTGTTCTGCCTTCCTGGGCCAGGCCTGGCTGGACCCCAGGAGGGCAGAAACCTGTCTGAGGAGTTGGCAGCAGCAGCAGCTGCAGTGAAACCCCGGGAAAGGCAGTTTGGCAGTATCTGGGTCTGTGCTAGTGACAATTCCATGATCTTAGACATGTTACATGGCCATGTTCAGAGTTACCATTGTGACGCTATACATAGGTAGTGACCTATGTATAGTGCACGCGTGAAATGGTGTCCCCGCACTCAAAAAGTCCGGGGAATTTGCCCTGAACAATGTGGGGGCACCTTGGCTAGTGCCAGGGTGCCTGCACACTAAGTAACTTAGCACCCAACCTTAACTAGTTAAATATTAGACATATAGGTGACTTATAAGTTACTTAAGTGCAGTGGTAAATGGCTGTGAACTAACGTGGACGTTATTTCACTCAGGCTGCAGTCGCAAGACTGTGTAAGAATTGTCAGAGCTCCCTATGGGTGGCAAAAGAAATGCTGCAGCCCATATGGATCTCCTGGAACCCCAATACCCTGGGTACCTCAGTACCATATACTAGGGAATTATAAGGGTGTTCCAGTATGCCAATGTGAGTTGTTGAAATTGGTCACTAGCCTGTTAGTGGCAATTTGGAAAGCAGAGAGAGCATAACCACTGAGGTTCTGGTTAGCAGAGCCTCAGTGAGACAGTTAGTCATCACACAGGTAACATATTCAGGGCACACTTATGAGCACTGGGGCCCTGGCTGGCAGGGTCCCAGTGACACAAACACTAAAACAACATATATACAGTGAAATATGGGGGTAACATACCAGGCAAGATGGTACTTTCCTACAGTCCCACGTCGCGTTGAAGCTTGCAGCGGTGTTTTCACGCAGAAAGACTGCAAATAAGCCTTGCTAGCTGCAAGTGTCCCAGTGGAGGTTTTTTGGTGCTGCTGTGGCCCTGGAGGGACCAGGATGTCGCCACTTGGAGGAGGAGACAGAGGGGTTGCCCAGCAACTCAGGTAACTCTCACAGAAGCAGGCATCACCCGCAGAAGTACCTGAAGAGGCACTTGGAAGAAGAGTGAACCGGAGTCCATGCAAGGTCACAAAAGGGAGTCCCATGACGCCGGAGGACAACTCAGAAGGTTGTGCACTGCGGGAAGGAGTGTCGGGGACTCAGGCTTGGCTGTGCACAAAGGAAATCCTGGAAGAGTGCACAGGAGCCGGAGCAGCTGCAAATAACGCGGTACCCAGCAATGCAGTGTAGCGTGGGGAGGCAAGGACTTACCTCCACCAAACTGGGACTGAAGAGTCACTGGACTGTGGGAGTCACTTGGACAGAGTTGCTGAGTTCCAGAGACCAAGCTCGTCAGGATGAGAGGGGACCCAGAGGACCAGTGATGCAGGCTTTTGGTGCCTGCGTTAGCAGGGGGAAGATTCCGTCGACCAACGGGAGATTTCTTCAGAGCTCCTGGTGCAGGGTGAAGGCAGGCTACCCCCAGAGCATGCACCACCTGGAAACAGTCGAGAAAGCCAGCAGGATGAGGCGATACAAGTTTGCTAGTAGTCGTCTTGCTACTTTGTTGCAGTTTTGCAGGCGTCCTGAGCAGTCAGCAGTCAATCCTTTGGTAGAAGGTGAAGAGGGAGATGCAGAGGAACTCTGATGAGCTCTTGCATTTGTTATCTAAATAATTCCCCAAAGCAGAGACCCTAAATAGCCAGAAAAGGAGGTTTGGCTACCTAGGAAGGAGGATTGGCTACCAAGAGACGCAAGAGCCTATCAGAAGGAGCCTCTGAGGTCACCTGCTGGCAGTGGCCACTCAGAGCAGTCCAGTGTGCCCCCAACACCTCTGTTTCCAAGATGGCAGAGGTCTGGGACACACTGGAGGAGCTCTGGGCACCTCCCCTGGGAGGTGCAGGTCAGGGGAGTGGTCACTCCCTTTTCCTTTGTCCAGTTTCGCGCCAGAGCAGGGCTGGGGGAATCCCTAAACTGGTGTAGACTGGCTTATGCAGAGATGGGCACCATCTGTGCCCATCAAAGCATTTCCAGAGGCTGGGGGAGGCTACTCCTCCCCAGCCCTCACACCTTTTTCCAAAGGTACAGGGTGTTACACCCTCTCTCAGAGGAAGTCCTTTCTTCTGCCTTCCTGGGCCAGGGCTGCCTGGACCCCAGGAGGGCAGAAACCTGTCTGAGGGGTTGGCAGCAGCTGCAGTGGAGACCCCGGAAAGGCAGTTTGGCAGTACCCGGGTACTGTGCTAGAGACCCGGGGGATAATGGAATTGTCCCCCCAATACCAGAATGGTATTGGGGTGACAATTCCATGATCTTAGACATGGTACATGGCCATGTTCGGAGTTACCATTGTGATGCTATACATAGGTAGTGACCTATGTATAGTGTACGCGTGTAATGGTGTCCCCGCACTCACAAAGTCCGGGGAATTTGCCCTGAACGATGTGGGGGCACCTTGGCCAGTGTCAGGGTGCCCACACACTAAGTAACTTTGCACCCAACCTTCACCAGGTGAAGGTTAGACATATAGATGACTTATAAGTTACTTAAGTGCAGTGGTAAATGGCTGTGAATTAACATGGATGTTATTTCGCGCAGGCTGCACTGGCAGGACTGTGTAAAAATTGTCAGAGCTCCCTATGGGTGGCAAAATAAATGCTGCAGTCCATAGGGATCGCCTGGAACCCCAATACCCTGGGTACCTCAGTACCATATACTAGGGAATTATATGGGTGTACCAGTATGCCAATGTGAATTAGTAAATTTAGTCACTAGCCTGTTAGTGACAAATTTGGAAAGCAGAGAGAGCATTACCACTGAGGTTCTGAGCCTCAGTGAGACAGTTAGGCATCACACAGGGAACACATACAGGGCACATACTTATGAGCACTGGGGCCCTGCCTGGCAGGGTCCCAGTGACACATAGACTAAAACAACATATATACAGTGAAATAAGGGGGTAACATGCCAGGCAAGTTGGTACTTTCCTACACTGGCTGTTCGAATAAGCCTCCGGGACCTGCAAGTGCCTGGATACCCAATTATGTGATTAACCACACTTTATAAATCCTGATTGATTGATTAATTGATTAAGTTAAAACAAAAACACTGGCCTGAAGGGAACTACCTTGTTTGCAGATATGCTCATTTTGAGTAAAATTCAGTCACTCAAAGTGAAGTTAACTACTGGCTGAAGTAGGATGACCCATTGCCCCATGCTGTTTAGAAGCAAAATGTCAATGACACAACAGACCAATGGATGAGGAGAGGAAGAGAGGTGGCTAAAAAACCCTTTTTGTAAGTATATTATACTTATAATTTTAGCAAATTCAAAAGGTCTTGGCTAACGCCAGAACTAAAAAGAACCATTGTATTTCACAAGCCCTAAAATGTATCCTTGTCTTGTAGGAAGCAACATGCAAGAATGGAAACATTCATCCTACCTGCTATACTGCAAACAGATAACACATTATTTCTAGTAACGTTTAACATATAATGGATTATTTTGCCTGAAATTCGGCGTTATTTCGACATTCGTCAAATTTAAAATGATTGGCAGTTCGTAAGAATTTATTATTGCAAAAGCAAGTGTGAATGTGAGCCAAAATGCCCTCAGTTTTGTTGAACCTATTCATGTCAACAGAATTTGCTGTAATGGACTGGATGTACATTT
The DNA here is from genome assembly GCF_031143425.1 of Pleurodeles waltl. NCBI lineage: Eukaryota > Metazoa > Chordata > Amphibia > Caudata > Salamandridae > Pleurodeles > Pleurodeles waltl. Next base: position 597,618,468 of record NC_090440.1, on the reverse strand, counting down.
TCTAAAGCAAACGTAGCCACGAGTAAAGTTAATTATTTTAAACAGTTATGCGTTTACCTTATTTAATTTGTCTCCTTGAAACTGATCCACTATTCCTCCAGCCCTCAATCCCTGAAGAGTTTCTTGTATGCAGTTCAGCACAGTTCGGATAGCTTGGGCAGTCTTTGCAGCTGTAACAATTTCAGGATTGTCACGTTGTAACAAGCCTGACAGAAAAAAGATCGATGAATATAGATCGATATATGTATGAATGTGTGTGTGTGCATATACATATATATTTATATATATATTTATATGTATATTTTATTTCTATCAGTCAATGATGTAAAGAGTAGATAGCTTGAGTTATTTTCACTGCTAGATTAAAATATTCTGGAAGAAAGATCGTTTCTAATTATTTTATCCATTGCACATCACACTGCCCTGAACCAAACCCAACAGTATGAATACACATATCAATATTTCTCCAGACTGGTTATCATTAACTGAGTTGCTGTAGGAAAGTACCATCTTGCCTGGCATGTTACCCCCATATTTCACTGTATATATGTTGTTTTAGTTATATGTGTCACTGGGACCCTGCCAGTCAGGGCCCCAGTGCTCGTAAGTGTGCCCTGTATGTGATACCTGTGTTATGACTAACTGTCTCACTGAGGCTCTGCTAACCAGAACCTCCGTGGTTATGCTCTCTCATTTCTTTCCAAATTGTCACTAACAGGCTAGTGACCAATTTCACCAATTTACATTGGCATACTGGAACACCCTTATAATTCCCTAGTATATGGTACTGAGGTACCCAGGGTATTGGGGTTCCAGGAGATCCCTATGGGCTGCAGCATTTCTTTTGTCACCCATAGGAAGCTCTAACAATTCTTACACAGGCCTGCCACTGCAGCCTGAGTGAAATAACGTCCACGTTATTTCACAGCCATTTACCACTGCACTTCAGTAACTTATAAGTCACCTATATGTCTAACCTTTACCTGGTAAAGGTTGGGTGCTAAGTTACTTAGTGTGTGGGCACCCTGGCACTAGCCAAGGTGCCCCCACATTGTTCAGGGCAAATTCCCCGGACTTTGTGAGTGCGGGGACACCATTACACGCGTGCACTATACATATGTCACGACATATGTATAGCGTCACAATGGTAACTCCGAACATGGCCATGTAACATGTCTAAGATCATGGAATTGTTACCCAAATGCCATTCTGGCATTGGGGAGACAATTCCATGATCCCCCGAGTCTCTAGCACAGACCCGGTGTAGGAAAGTACCATCTTGCCTGGCATGTTACCCCCATTTTTCACTGTACATATGATGTTTTAGTTGTATGTGTCACTGTGACCCTGCCAGCCAGGGCCCCAGTGCTCATAAGTGTGCCTGACTGTGTTACCTGTGTTATGACTAACTGTCTCACTGAGGCTCTGCTATCCAGAACCTCAGTGGTTATGCTCTCTCATTTCTTTCAAATTGTCACTAACAGGCTAGTGACCAAATTTACCAATTTACATTGGCTCACTGGAACACCCTTATAATTCCCTAGTATATGGTACTGAGGTACCCAGGGTATTGGGGTTCCAGGAGATCCCTATGGGCTGCAGCATTTCTTTTGCCACCCATAGGGAGCTCTAACAATTCTTACACAGGCCTGCCATTGCAGCCTGAGTGAAATAACGTCCACGTTATTTCACAGCCATTTACCACTGCACTTAAGTAACTTATAAATCACCTATATGTCTAACCTTTACCTGGTAAAGGTTAGGTGTAAAGTTACTTAGTGTGTGGGTACCCTGGCACTAGCCAAGGTGCCCCCACATTGTTCGGGGCGGGATTCCCCGGACTTTGTGAGTGCGGGGACACCATTACACGCGTGCACTACATATAGGTCACTACCTATATGTAGCTTCACAATGGTAACTCCGAATATGGCCATGTAACATGTCTATGATCATGGAATTGCCCCCTCTATACCATCCTGGCATAGTTGGCACAATCCCATGATCCCAGTGGTCTGTAGCACAGACCCTGGTACTGCCAAACTGCCTTTTCAGGGGTTTCACTGCAGCTGCTGCTGCTGCCACCCCCTCAGACAGGTTTCTGCCCTCCTGGGGTCCAGCCAGGCCTGGCCCAGGATGGCAGAACAAAGGACTTCCTCTGAGAGAGGGTGTTACACCCTCTCCCTTTGAAAAATGGTGTGAAGGCAGGGGAGGAGTAGCCTCCCCCAGCCTCTGGAAATGCTTTCATGGGCACAGATGGTGCCCATTTCTGCATAAGCCAGTCTACACCGGTTCAGGGACCCCTCAGCCCTGCTCTGGCGCGAAACTGGACAAAGGAAAGGGGAGTGACCACTCCCCTGACCTGCACCTCCCCTGGGAGGTGTCCAGAGCTCCTCCAGTGTGCTCCAGACCTCTGTCATCTTGGAAACAGAGGTGCTGCTGGCACACTGGACTGCTCTGAGTGGCCAGGGCCAGCAGGTGACGTCAGAGACTCCTTCTGATAGGCTCCTTCAGGTGTTGCTAGCCTATCCTCTCTCCTAAGTAGCCAAACCCTCTTTTCTGGCTATTTAGGGTCTCTGCTTTGGGGAATTATTTAGATAACAAATGCAAGAGCTCATCAGAGTTCCTCTGCATCTCTCTCTTCACCTTCTGCCAAGGAATCGACTGCTGACTGCTCTGGAAGCCTGCAAAACTGCAACAAAGTAGCAAAGACGACTACTGCTACCTTGTAACACTGATCCGGCCACCTTCTCGACTGTTTTCCTGGTGGTGCATGCTGTGGGGGAAGTCTGCCTCCTCTCTGCACTAGAAGCTCCAAAGAAATCTCCTGTGGATCGACGGAATCTTCCCCCTGCAACCGCAGGCACCAAAAGACTGCATCACCGGTCCTCTGGGTCTCCTCTCAGCACGACGAGCAAGGTCCCTGGAACTCAGCAACTCTGTCCAAGTGACTCCCACAGTCCAGTGACTCTTCAGTCCAAGTTTGGTGGAGGTAAGTCCTTGCCTCCCCACGCTAGACTGCATTGCTGGGTACTCGTGATTTGCAGCTGCTCCGGCTCCTGTGCACTCTTCCAGGATTTCCTTTGTGCACAGCCAAGCCTGGGTCCCCGGCGCTCTAACCTGCAGTGCACGACCTCCTGAGTTGTCCTCCGGCGTCGTGGGACCTTCCTTTGTGACTTTGGGTGAGCTCTGGTTCACTCCACTTCGTAGTGCCTGTTCCAGCACTTCTGCGCGTGCTGCTTGCTTCTGAGTGGGCTCTTTGTCTTGCTGGATGCCCCCTCTGTCTCCTCACGCAATTGGCGACATCCTGGTCCCTCCTGGGCCACAGCAGCATCCAAAAACCCTAACCGCGACCCTTGCAGCTAGCAAGGCTTGTTTATGGTCATTCCGCAGGAAAACACTTCTGCACGACTCTTCACGACTTGGGAAATCCATCCTCGAAAGGGGAAGTTTCTATCCCTTGTTGTTCTTGCAGAATCCTCAGCTTCTACCATCTGGTGGCAGCTTCTTTGCACCCACAGCTGGCATTTCCTGGGCATCTGCCCACTCCCGACTTGATTGTGACTTTTGGACTTGGTCCCCTTGTTCCACAGGTACCCTCGTCTGGAAATCCATAGTTGTTGCATTGCTGGTTTTGGTCTTTCCTGCAGAATTCCCCTATCACGACTTCTGTGCTCTTTGGGGAACTTAGGTGCACTTTGCACCCACTTTTCACGGTCTTGGGGGGCTATTTTTCTAACCCTCACTGTTTTCTTACAGTCCCAGCGACCCTCTACAAGGTCACATAGGTTTGGGGTCCATTCGTGGTTCGCATTCTACTTCTAGAGTATATGGTTTGTGGTGCCCCTATCCCTATGTGCCCCCATTGCATTCTATTGTGACTATACATTGTTTGCACTGTTTTCTATTGCTATTACTGCATATTTTGGTATTGTGTACATATATCTTGTGTATATCTGCTATCCTCATACTGAGGGTACTCACTGAGATACTTTGGCATATTGTCATAAAAAGAAAGTACCTTTATTTTTAGTATATCTGTGTATTGTGTTTTCTTATGGTATTGTGCAAGTGACACTAGTGGTACTGTAGGAGCTTCACTCGTCTCCTAGTTCAGCCTAAGCTGCTCTGCTAAGCTACCTTTTCTATCAGCCTAAGCTGCTAGACACCCCTATACACTAATAAGGGATACCTGGGCCTGGTGCAAGGTGTAAGTACCCCTTGGTACTCACTACAAGCCAGTCCTTTGTCTTGCTGGACGCCCCCTCTGTCTCCTCACGCAATTGGCGACATCCTGGTCCCTCCTGGGGCACAGCAGCATCCAAAAACCCTAACCGTGACCCTTGCAGCTAGCAAGGCTTGTTTGCTGTCTTTCTGCACGGAAACACCTCATCAAGCTTCTTCACGACGTGGGACATCCATCCTCCAAAGGGGAAGTTGCTAGCCCTCTTCGTTCTTGCAGAATCCACAGCTTCTACCATCCGGTGGCAGCTTCTTTGCACCAACAGCTGGCATTTCCTGGGCATCTGCCCACTCCCGACTTGATCATGACTCTTGGACCTTGGTTCCCTTGTTCCACAGGTACTCTCGTCTGGAAATCCATCGTTGTTGCATTGCTGGTGTTGTCTTCCTGGCAGAATTCCCCTATCACGACTTCTGTGCTCTCTGGGGAACTTAGGTGCACTTTGCACCCACTTTTCAGGGTCTTGGCGTGGGCTATTTTTCTAACCCTCACTGTTTTCTTACAGTCCCAGCGACCCTCTACAAGCTCAAATAGGTTTGGGGTCCATTCGTGGTTCGCATTCCACTTTTGGAGTATATGGTTTGTGTTGCCCCTATACCTATGTGCTCCCATTACAATCTATTGTGACTATCCATTGCTTGCACTGTTTTCTATTGCTATTACTGCATATTTTGGTATTGTGTACATATATCTTGTGTATATTTGCTATCCTCATACTGAGGGTACTCACTGAGATACTTTGGCATATTGTCATAAAAATAAAGTACCTTTATTTTTAGTACATCTGTGTATTGTGTATTCTTATGATATTGTGCATATGACACCAGTGGTATAGTAGGAGCTTCACACGTCTCCTAGTTCAGCCTAAGCCTCTCTGCTAAGCTACCTTTTCTATCAGCCTAAGCTGCAAGACACCTCTTCTACACTAATAAGGGATAACTAGACCTGGTGCAGAGTGTAAGTACCACTTGGTACCCACCACAAACCAGGCCAGCCTCCTACAGTTGCGTAATGTAGTAAGTGCCACACATTATTTCAGATTGTCATAAATATGCTTTGCTTTACTCTTTCAGGATCTAACTCCTCTACTTTTAGTTGCCCTTCTGTGAAAGACCTATGCATGCTAATTAATTCACTGAACGTCAATACGTTTGATTAAGTAAAACGCACACTGTTTTTTGTATTGCTCTGTTTCTGCACATGTAAAGGTCATTCTTACATGAATATATTCATGGTATTTAATCATAGCATTTCTAGAAAGTCAATAAACCTTGGGGCATATTTACCATTATATCATGCAGCGCAGAAGTAACCTTGCTGCTATGCGTGAGAGCGAAAGGGCAGGAATGCACCTTACTTATAATCCCTGGCTTTTCCCAGCACTGGTGCACATTGTGCTGCCTAATGCCAACTCAGGTTCCTACGTTGGAAGCAGGATTGTTTTTGTGCACAAAAACAATCCTCTGACACATGTTCCTCTTTCTATGTGTGCTGCACAATGTAGCACACTTAGAGAGAGGAAACAAAGTGGAGAAATAAAGATATTTCTCCTCATTACACTTCAACTGGGGAGGCAGAAGTTTTTGTTTTTGACACATTCACAGGTCAACCAGTAATGGTAAATCCCGGAATGCAACAAAATCCATGCCTGGATACATGGGAACAATCATGACCCGCCATTGAAACCCCTTCCCAGGGAAGAGTAAAGCAACACAGATATTTGTGCTGGGCTGCGTTACTCTAGGATTGTCAAGACAGGCAAGGTCCCGCAAGGTGTCTTTGCTGGCTTGATAAATGTGTTTGAAGAGTTGCGTTCTGTAGGAAAGTACCATCTTGCCTGGCATGTTACCCCCATTTTTACTTGTATGTATGTTTGTTTTTTGCCTGTGTGACTGGGATCCTGCTAGCCAGGACCCCAGTGCTCATAGGTTGTGGCCTAAATGTGTTCCCTGTGTGGTGCCTAACTGTGTCACCGAGGCTCTGCTAACCAGAACCCCAGTGCTTATGCTCTCTCTATCTTTTAAATTGTCACTGCAGGCTAGTGACCATTTTTAAAAATTCTAATTGGCACACTGGAACATCCTTATCATTCCCTAGTGTATGGTACTGAGGTACCCACGGTATTGGGGTTCCAGGAGATCCTTATGGGCTCCAGCATTTCTTTTGCCACTGTAGGAGGCTGGACTGGCTTGTAGTGAGTACCAAGGGGTACTTGCACCTTGCACCAGGCCCAGTTATCCCTTATTAGTGTATAGGGTGTCTAGCAGTTTAGGCTGATAGATAATGGTAGCTTAGCAGAGCAGCTTAGGCTGAACTAGGAGACGTGTGAAGCTACTACAGTACCACTTAGTGTCATATGCACAATATCATAAGAAAACACAATACACAGTTATACTAAAAATAAAGGTACTTTATTTTTATGACAATATGCCAAAGTATCTTAGAGTGTACCCTCAGTGAGAGGATAGGAAATATACACAAGATATATATACACAATAGCAAAAATATGCAGTATAGTCTTAGAAAACAGTGCAAACAATGTATAGTTACAATAGGATGCAATGGGGAAACATAGGGATAGGGGCAACACAAACCATATACTCCAAAAGTGGAATGCGAACCACGAATGGACCCCAAACCTATGTGACCTTGTAGAGGGTCACTGGGACTATTAGAAAATAGTGAGAGTTAGAAAAATAACCCTCCCCAAGACCCTGAAAAGTGAGTGCAAAGTGCACTAAAGTTCCCCTAAGGACAAAGAAGTCGTGTTAGAGGAATAATGCAGGAAAGACACAAACCAGCAAAGCAACAACTGTGGATTTCCAATCTAGGATACCTGTGGAACAAGGGGACCAAGTCCAAAAGTCACAAGCAAGTCGGAGATGGGCAGATGCCCAGGAAATGCCAGCTGCGGGTGCAAAGAAGCTTCTACTGGACAGAAGAAGCTGAGGTTTCTGCAGGAACGAAAAGGGCTAGAGACTTCCCCTTTGGTGGACGGATCAGTCTCGCCTTGGAGAGTCGCGCAGAAGTGTTTTCCCGGCGAAAGGACGCCAACAAGCCTTGCTAGTCGCAAATCGTGCGTTTGGCGTTTTTGGACTGCTGGGGACCAGGAGGTCGCAAATTGGACCTGAAGAGAGAGGGGACGTCGAGCAAGACAAAGAGCTCTCACTGAAGCAGGTAGCACCCGGAGAAGTGCCAGAAACAGGCACTACGAGGATGCGTGAAACGGTGCTCGCCGAAGTTGCACAAAGGAGTCCCACGTCGCTGGAGACCAACTTAGAAAGTCGTGCAATGCAGGTTAGAGTGCCGTGGACCCAGGCTTGGCTGTGCACAAACGATTTCCGCCGGAAGTGCACAGGGGCCGGAGTAGCTGCAAAGTCGCGGTTCCCAGCAATGCAGCCCAGCGAGGTGAGGCAAGGACTTACCTCCACCAAACTTGGACTGAAGAGTCACTGGACTGTGGGGGTCACTTGGACAGAGTCGCTGGATTCGAGGGACCTCGCTCGTCGTGCTGAGAGGAGACCCAAGGGACCGGTAATGCAGCTTTTTGGTGCCTGCGGTTGCAGGGGGAAGATTCCGTTGACCCACGGGAGATTTCTTCGGAGCTTCTGGTGCAGAGAGGAGGCAGACTACCCCCACAGCATGCACAAGCAGGAAAACAGTCGAGAAGGCGGCAGGATCAGCGTTACAGAGTTGCAGTAGTCGTCTTTGCTACTATGTTGCAGGTTTGCAGGCTTCCAGCGCGGTCAGCAGTCGATTCCTTATCAGAAGGTGAAGAGAAAGATGCAGAGGAACTCGGCTGAGCTCATGCATTCGTTATCTAAAGTTTCCCCAGAGACAGAGACCCTAAATAGCCAGAAAAGAGGGTTTGGCTACCTAGGAGAGAGGATAGGCTACTAACACCTGAAGGAGCCTATCAGCAGGAGTCTCTGACGTCACCTGGTGGCACTGGCCACTCAGAGCAGTCCAGTGTGCCAGCAGCACCTCTGTTTTCAAGATGGCAGAGGTCTGGAGCACACTGGAGGAGCTCTGGACACCTCCCAGGGGAGGTGCAGGTCAGGGGAGTGGTCACTCCCCTTTCCTTTGTCCAGTATCGCGCCAGAGCAGGGGCTAAGGGGTCCCTGAACCGGTGTAGACTGGCTTATGCAGAATTGGGCACATCTGTGCCCAAGAAAGCATTTCCAGAGGCTGGGGGAGGCTACTCCTCCCCTGCCTTCACACCATTTTCCAAAGGGAGAGGGTGTCACACCCTCTCTCAGAGGAAGTTCTTTGTTCTGCCATCCTGGGCCAGGCCTGGCTGGACCCCAGGAGGGCAGATGCCTGTCTGAGGGGTTGGCAGCAGCAGCAGCTGCAGTGAAACCCCAGGAAGGGCAGTTTGGCAGTACCAGGGTCTGTGCTACAGACCACTGGGATCATGGGATTGTGCCAACTATGCCAGGATGGCATAGAGGGGGCAATTCCATGATCATAGACATGTTACATGGCCATATTCGGAGTTACCATTGTGAAGCTACATATAGGTAGTGACCTATATGTAGTGCACGCGTGTAATGGTGTCCCCGCACTCACAAAGTTCAGGGAATTGGCTCTGAACAATGTGGGGGCACCTTGGCTAGTGCCAGGGTGCCCTCACACTAAGTAACTTTGCACCTAACCTTTACCAGGTAAAGGTTAGACATATAGGTGACTTATAAGTTGCTTAAGTGCAGTGTAAAATGGCTGTGAAATAACGTGGACGTTATTTCACTCAGGCTGCAGTGGCAGGCCTGTGTAAGGATTGTCAGAGCTCCCTATGGGTGGCAAAAGAAATGCTGCAGCCCATACGGATCTCCTGGAACCCCAATACCCTGGGTACCTCAGTACCATATACTAGGGAATTATAAGGGTGTTCCAGTAAGCCAATGTGAATTGGTAAAATTGGTCACTAGCCTGTTAGTGACAATTTGAAAGTAATGAGAGAGCATAACCACTGAGGTTCTGGTTAGCAGAGCCTCAGTGAGACAGTTAGGCACCACACAGGGAACATATACATGCACACCTATGAGCACTGGGGCCCTGTGTGACAGGGTCCCAGTGACACATACATATAGGCCACAAACCTATGAGCACTGGGGTCCTGACCAGCAGGATCCCAGTGACACATAACAAACATACTGAAAACATAGTGTTTTCACTATGAGCACTGAGGCCTGGCTATCAGGATCCCAGTGAGACAGTGAAAACAGTGACAAACACCCTGACATACACTCACAAACAGGCCAAAAGTGGGGGTAACAAGGCTAGAAAGAGGCTACTTTCTCACACAACCCCCCCCCCCAAACGAAGGACAATAAGGCTAACCTTGGCCAGTTGAGACTTTATTGTCTAAGTGGTGATAAGTAGAGAGTAGCTCTGCAATAGACTGGTTACTCCCTTTATCATCCACTATATGGTTACTTCCCTGTGGGGATGTAAACCACCCAGTTTGAAGTTTTTTAGCTAAGCAACAATGTGAAGATGTATTCTCAGAGTTTCTATCAGTAAGTTTTAGTTTAGAGCAGTGGGAATTGTCCACTGAACCTATTTGTAATGATGGAAATGCCAGACAGGGATGCTGTCTCAATAAAGCCATAGCTGGGCAAAAACTTTGTCCATATGGCTGGAAGAGAGAACAGGGATGCTGTTTCTCTTTAGTTGGAGCAGGGCAGGGAAGCTGTCCTATGAGTTCCACACTAGGGCAGGGATGCTGTCCTAAGTGTTGTGAGGCAGTGCAGGGTTTCTGCACTAAAGTTTCTCTGGGAGGGTTGGAGGGATGCTCCATGTTAACTAAAATGGTGCTCTTTTTCTCACCAATGTTAGTTATCCCACAGAGAGGTACTTCTACCTCAGGGAGTCCAGCTTTGCCAGCTGATGATTCCCTTGGAACAGGTGCCACCCCAGGAGAGGTTTCTCCCACCACAGGAATGCTATCCTGAATGGCAGGGTGGTTAGGGGATACTGTGATACCCGTTTTAGCTGTTGATGGAGAGGGATCCTGAGTTTTCAGGCCTTCTCTCCTTTGCTTTTTCATTTCACTAGAAATGAGAGGGAACAATTCCTCATGGATGCCCAGCATGGCTGCATGGGCATAAAACTCTACATAAGCCCAACCTGAGGCCTCTAGGTCATTACCTAAGAGACAGTCTACAGGTAAGATAGGTGATACCACCACCTGCTTAGGGCCAGTAACTCCACCCCAACTAAACTGAATTATAGCTAAGGGAAGAAACTTAGTGGAGTTATGGACATCAATAATCTAATACTGTTGTCCAATGATGTGTTGTTCAGGAGGCACTAGGTTTTCAGTCACCAAAGTGAAACTGGCACCTGTGTCCCTGTAGGCCAAGGCCTCAACACCATTTATTGAAACTGTCTGCCTGTACTTATCCATTGTAAGGGGACAAGCAGCCAGTGTGGCAAGGCCAGTGCCACTAGGTGTGACAGAAACTGTCTTGGGACTGACTACCCCAGTTTCTACTATGGACCCATAAGTGAACCCAACCACACCCTTTGCTTGACTGTTGCCAGCAGTCCCACCACTAGTACCACTACTGCTAGGGGCACTAGAGCTTGATGTATTAGTGGTGGTAGGCTCAGGGGGTTTACCTGGACAGGACTTATCCCCTGGCCTATGGCCTCTATTTTTACACACAAAGCACCAAGGCTTTTTAATGTGTGCAGGTTGGGAAGAAGAGGAAGAATTTGTTTTATCCCCACCCTCTGAAGAGTGTTTAAGATTTGAAGTGGGATCTTTGGTTTTACCCTTATCCCCATGCTTATCTTGAGATTTTTCACCATCTTTCTTCTTATTGCCATCTTTGTCACCCCCTGTATGAACTTTTCTGTTCACTCTTGTTCGGACCCATTTGTCTGCCTTCTTTCCCAATTCTTGGGGAGAGGTCAGATCAGAGTCCACCAAGTACTGGTGCAACAAATCAGACACACAATTATTAAGAATATGCTTTCTCAGGATCAAGTTATACAGGCTGTCATAATCAGTAACTTTACTGCCATGTAACCACCCCTCCAAGGCCTTCACTGAATGGTCAATGAAATCAACCCAGTCTTGTGAAGACTCCTTTTTGGTCTCTCTGAACTTTATCCTGTACTGTTCAGTGGTTAAGCCATAACCATCCAGGAGTGCATTCTTAAGAACTTGGAAATTATTAGCATAATTTTCTTTCACAGTAAGGAGCCTATCCCTACCTTTTCCACTAAATGATAGCCATAGGATAGCAGCCCACTGCCTTTGAGGGACATCCTGTACAACACAGGCCCTCTCAAGTGCAGCAAACCACTTGTTAATGTCATCTCCCTCCTTATAAGGGGGAACTATCTTGTGCAGATTCCTGGAATCATGCTCTTTTGCAGGATGACTATGGGGAATACTGCTGCTGCCACCATGGGTATCTAAACCCAACTTCTGTCTTTCCTTCTCTAATTCAAAAGACTGTCTATCCAAATCCAGCTGTTGCTTTTTAAGCTTCAGTCTGGTTTGTTCCACCCTCAACTTATTGAGTTCCCTCTCTAACATTCTGTCATCAGGGTTGGTGGGAGGGACATTTCTAGAAACAGAGCTATGATGGGAATGAACAGAAGGAGACCTGTCCCTTACAGAAGCCACCCTAACAGCTTGGTTTACAGAAACATTACTACCAGTATGGTGAGAATAAATGCTTTTGCTATGATGTGAGACAACACTATTTATTTGGTGTGGCTCATCATCATTACCATCTATGCTAGATTGTCTAGTAATGGGCAGGCTAGAAAGTTTCTTTCCTGAATCTTTTCCTGGGGGAGTCCCTGAATCAGATTGGGAACTATTAGGTACTTTTTCAACAGATGGGGCACCTATGGCCTTATCCTGTTCTCTAAGCATGTTAAGTAACAGTTCTAAGGAAGGATTCTTCCCTACACTCAAACCTCTCTCTATACAGAGACTCCTTGCTCTTTTCCAGCTAAGGTTGTCATATGCAAGTTTGGACAGATCAACACTTTGGCCTGTGCCAGACATTTTTAGAGAGAGTTAAAGTGATAGAAAAAGAGAAAAAAGTTTTCAGAACTTTTTGGAAAGACAGAAAAAAACTTTTTAAACTTTTAAGAACTTTTTGAAAGTTTAGAGGTACTTTTCAGCACTTAGAAAAGAGTGAAAAGAGGAAATGCAAAACTTTTTGGCTATGTGTATATACACTGACGTTGTTTTGTATATTTTTCTCTTATGAAAAGTACAATGACAAGATTGGTAAGTAGTCTCAAGCACTTATCCCACCACTGCACAACCAATTTAGGGGGCTGGACTGGCTTGTAGTGAGTACCAAGGGGTACTTGCACCTTGCACCAGGCCCAGTTATCCCTTATTAGTGTATAGGGTGTCTAGCAGCTTAGGCTGATAGATAATGGTAGCTTAGCAGAGCAGCTTAGGCTGAACTAGGAGACGTGTGAAGCTACTACAGTACCACTTAGTGTCATATGCACAATATCATAAGAAAACACAATACACAGTTATACTAAAAATAAAGGTACTTTATTTTTATGACAATATGCCAAAGTATCTTAGAGTGTACCCTCAGTGAGAGGATAGGAAATATACACAAGATATATATACACAATAGCAAAAATATGCAGTATAGTCTTAGAAAACAGTGCAAACAATGTATAGTTACAATAGGATGCAATGGGGAAACATAGGGATAGGGGCAACACAAACCATATACTCCAAAAGTGGAATGCAAACCACGAATGGACCCCAAACCTATGTGACCTTGTAGAGGGTCGCTGGGACTATTAGAAAATAGTGAGAGTTAGAAAAATAACCCTCCCCAAGACCCTGAAAAGTGAGTGCAAAGTGCACTAAAGTTCCCCTAAGGACAAAGAAGTCGTGTTAGAGGAATAATGCAGGAAAGACACAAACCAGCAATGCAACAACTGTGGATTTCCAATCTAGGATACCTGTGGAACAAGGGGACCAAGTCCAAAAGTCACAAGCAAGTCGGAGATGGGCAGATGCCCAGGAAATGCCAGCTGCGGGTGCAAAGCAGCTTCTAATGGACAGAAGAAGCTGAGGTTTCTGCAGGAACGAAAAGGGCTAGAGACTTCCCCTTGGTGGACGGATCCCTCTCGCTCTGGAGAGTCGTGCAGAAGTGTTTTCCCGCCGAAAGAACGCCAACAAGCCTTGCTAGATGCAAATCGTGCGGTTATTGTTTTTGGACGCTGATGTGGCTCTGGAGGGACTAGGAGGTCGCAAATTGGACCTGAAGATAGAGGGGACGTCGAGCAAGACAAAGAGCCCTCACTGAAGCAGGTAGCCCCCGGAGAAGTGCCAGAAACAGGCACTACGAGGATGCGTGAAACAGTGCTCGCCGAAGTTGCACAAAGGAGTCCCACGTCGCCGGAGACCAACTTAGAAAGTCGTGCAATGCAGGTTAGAGTTGTAGGAGGCTGGACTGGCTTGTAGTGAGTACCAAGGGGTACTTGCACCTTGCACCAGGCCCAGTTATCCCTTATTAGTGTATAGGGTGTCTAGCAGCTTAGGCTGATAGATAATGGTAGCTTAGCAGAGCAGCTTAGGCTGAACTAGGAGACGTGTGAAGCTACTACAGTACCACTTAGTGTCATATGCACAATATCATAAGAAAACACAATACACAGTTATACTAAAAATAAAGGTACTTTATTTTTATGACAATATGCCAAAGTATCTTAGAGTGTACCCTCAGTGAGAGGATAGGAAATATACACAGGATATATATACACAATAGCAAAAATATGCAGTATAGTCTTAGAAAACAGTGCAAACAATGTATAGTTACAATAGGATGCAATGGGGAAACATAGGGATAGGGGCAACACAAACCATATACTCCAGAAGTGGAATGCGAACCACGAATGGACCCCAAACATATGTGACCTTGTAGAGGGTCGCTGGGACTATTAGAAAATAGTGAGAGTTAGAAAAATAACCCTCCCCAAGACCCTGAAAAGTGAGTGCAAAGTGCACTAAAGTTCCCCTAAGGACAAAGTAGTCGTGTTAGAGGAATAATGCAGGAAAGACACAAACCAGCAATGCAACAACTGTGGATTTCCAATCTAGGGTACCTGTGTAACAAGGGGACCAAGTCCAAAAGTCACAAGCAAGTCGGAGATGGGCAGATGCCCAGGAAATGCCAGCTGTGGGTGCAAAGAAGCTTCGACTGGACAGAAGAAGCTGAGGTTTCTGCAGGAACGAAAAAGGCTAGACACTTCCCCTTTGGTGGACGGATCCACCTCGCCTTGGAGAGTCGTGCAGATGTGTTTTCCCGCCGGAAGGACGCCAACAAGCCTTGCTACACGCAAATCATGCGTTTGGCGTTTTTGGATGCTGCTGGGGCCCAGGAGGGACCAGGAGGTCGCAAATTGGACCTGCAGAGAGAGGGGACGTCGAGCAATACAAAGAGCCCTCACTAAAGCAGGTAGCACCCGGAGAAGTGCCAGAAACAGGCACTACAAGGATGCGTGAAACGGTGCTCGCCGAAGTTGCACAAAGGAGTTCCACGTCGCCGGAGACCAACTTAGAAAGTCGTGCAATGCAGGTTAGAGTGCCGTGGACCCTGGCTTGGCTGTGCACAAAGGATTTCCGCCGGAAGTGCACAGGGGCTGGAGTAGCTGCAAAGTCGCGGTTCCCAGCAATGCAGCCCAGCGAGGTGAGGCAAGGACTTACCTCCACCAAACTTGGGCTGAAGAGTCACTGGACTGTGGGGGTCACTTGGACAGAGTCGCTGGATTCGAGGGACCTCGCTCATCATGCTGAGAGGAGACCCAAGGGACCGGTAATGCAGCTTTGTGGTGCCTGCGGTTGCAGGGGGAAGATTCCGTCGACCCACAGGAGATTTCTTCGGAGCTTCTGGTGCAGAGAGGAGGCAGGCTACCCCCACAGCATGCACAAGCAGGAAAACAGTCGAGAAGGCGGCAGGATCAGCGTTACAGAGTTGCAGTAGTCGTCTTTGCTACTATGTTGCAGGTTTGCAGGCTTCCAGCGCGGTCAGCGGTCGTTTCCTTATCAGAAGGTGAAGAGAGAGATGCAGAGGAACTCGGCTGAGCTCATGCATTCGTTATCTAAAGTTTCCCCAGAGACAGAGACCCTAAATAGCCAGAAAAGAGGGTTTGGCTACCTAGGAGAGAGGAAAGGCTACTAACACCTGAAGGAGCCTATCAGCAGGAGTCTCTGACGTCACCTGGTGGCACTGGCCACTCAGAGCAGTCCAGTGTGCCAGCAGCACCTCTGTTTCCAAGATGGCAGAGGTCTGGAGCACACTGGAGGAGCTCTGGACACCTCCCAGGGGAGGTGCAGGTCAGGGGAGTGGTCACTCCCCTTTCCTTTGTCCAGTTTCGCGCCAGAGCAGGGGCTAAGGGGTCCCTGAACCGGTGTAGACTGGCTTATGCAGAATTGGGCACATCTGTGCCCAACAAAGCATTTCCAGAGGCTGGGAGAGGCTACTCCTCCCCTGCCTTCACACCATTTTCCAAAGGGAGAGGGTGTCACACCCTCTCTCAGAGGAAGTTCTTTGTTCTGCCATCCTGGGCCAGGCCTGGCTGGACCCCAGGAGGGCAGCTGCCTGTCTGAGGGGTTGGCAGCAGCAGCAGCTGCAGTGAAACCCCAGGAAGGGCAGTCTGGCAGTACCAGGGTCTGTGCTACAGACCACTGGGATCATGGAATTGTACCAACAATGCCAGGATGGCATAGAGGGGGCAATTCCATGATCATAGACATGTTACATGGCCATATTCGGAGTTACCATGGTGAAGCTACATATAGGTAGTGACCTATATGTAGTGCACGCGTGTAATAGTGTCCCCGCACTCACAAAGTTCAGGGAATTGGCTCTGAACAATGTGGGGGCACCTTGGCTAGTGCCAGGGTGCCCTCACACTAAGTAACTTTGCACCTAACCTTTACCAGGTAAAGGTTAGACATATAGGTGACTTATAAGTTACTTAAGTGCAGTGTAAAATGGCTGTGAAATAACGTGGACGTTATTTCACTCAGGCTGCAGTGGCAGGCCTGTGTAAGAATTGTCAGAGCTCCCTATGGGTGGCAAAAGAAATGCTGCAGCCCATAGGGATCTCCTAGAACCCCAATACCCTGGGTACCTCAGTACCATATACTAGGGAATTATAAGGGTGTTCCAGTAAGCCAATGTAAATTGGTAAAAATGGTCACTAGCCTGTCAGTGACAATTTGGAAAGAAATGAGAGAGCATAACCACTGAGGTTCTGATTAGCAGAGCCTCAGTGAGACAGTTAGTCACTACACAGGTAACACATTCAGGCACACTTATGAGCACTGGGGCCCTGGGTTACCAGGGTCCCAGTGACACATACAACTAAAACAACATATATACAGTGAAAAATGGGGGTAACATGCCAGGCAAGATGGTACTTTCCTACACAACCCCCCCCCCCAAATGAAGGACAATAAGACTAGCCATGACCTGATGAGTCTTCATTGTCTAAGTGGAAATATCTGGAGAGTCCATCTGCATTGGAGTGGCTACTCCCAGGTCTATGTTCCACTGTATAGTCCATTCCCTGTAGGGATATGGACCACCTCAACAATTTAGGATTTTCACCTTTCATTTGTTTTAGCCAAAGTAGAGGTTTGTGGTCTGTCTGAACAATGAAGTGAGTGCCAAACAGGTATGGCCTCAACTTCTTCAGAGCCCAGACCACAGCAAAGGCCTCCCTCTCAATGGCAGACCAACGCTTTTCTCTAGGGGTCAACCTCCTACTAATAAAAGCAACAGGTTGATCCTGGCCCTCAGAATTAAGTTGTGATAGGACTGCCCCTACTCCTAATTCAGATGCATCAGTTTGGACATAGAATTTTTTAGAGTAACAAGGGCTTTTCAGGACAGGTGCAGAGCACATGGCCTGCTTCAGCTCCTCAAAAGCTTTCTGACAGCTTGCTGTCCATAATACCTTTTTAGGCATTTTCTTGGATGTGAGGTCATTAAGAGGGGCTGCAATGGAGCCATAGTTCTTAATGAACCTCCTGTAATACCCAGTGAGGCCTAGGAAGGCTCTTACCTGAGTCTGAGTGGTAGGGGGAACCCAATCAATAATAGTTTGGATTTTCCCCTGAAGTGGTGCAATCTGTTCCCCACCGACAAGGTGTCCCAGATAAACCACCTTACCCTGCCCTATCTGGCACTTTGAAGCCTTGATAGTGAGGCCTGCCTTTTGCAGGGCCTCCAAAACTTTCCAAAGGTGGACCAGGTGATCATCCCAGCTGGAGCTAAAGACAGCTATATCGTCCAAATATGCTGCACTGAAAGCTTCCAGCCCTTGCAGGACTGTGTTCACCAACCTCTGAAAAGTGGCAGGTGCATTTTTCAAACCAAAAGGCATTACAGTAAACTGGTAATGTCCTCCAATGGTAGAAAATGCAGTCTTAGGTTTAGTATCTTCTGACAATTTGATCTGCCAATACCCTGCAGTCAAATCAAAAGTGCTTAGATACTTGGCAGATGCCAGTGTATCTATAAGCTCATCTGCCCTGGGTATAGGGTGAGCATCAGTTTTGGTTACCAAGTTGAGACCTCTATAGTCTACACAAAACCTCATTTCCTTCTTTCCATCTTTAGAATTGGGTTTTGGTACCAGTACCACAGGAGAAGCCCATGGACTGTCAGAGTGCTCAACCACTCCTAGTTCCAACATTTTCTGAACTTCTTGCTTTATGCAGTCCCTGACATGGTCAGGCTGCCTATAGATCTTACTTTTGACAGGTCAATTGTCTCCAGTATCTATAGTGTGCTCACACCAAGAAGTGGTGCCTGGCACAGTAGAGAAGAGTTCTGAAAATTGTCCTAGGAGATTTATGCAATTATCTTTCTGCTCAGCAGTAAGACAATCAGCCAAAACTACACCTTCCACAAGAGCATCTTGTTCTGTGGAAGAGAAGAGATCAGGTAGAGGATCACTGTCTTCTTCCTGTCCCTCATCTGTTGCCATGAGCAGGGTGAGATCAGCCCTGTCATAGTAGGGTTTCAGGCGGTTGACATGGAGCACCCTAAGGGGACTCCTGGCAGTGCCTAAGTCAACCAAGTAGGTGACTTCACCCTTCTTTTCAACAATTGTGTGGGGTCCACTCCATTTATCTTGGAGTGCTCTTGGGGCCACAGGCTCCAAGACCCACACTTTCTGCCCTGGTTGGTACTGAACCAAAACAGCCTTCTGATCATGCCATTGCTTCTGGAGCTCTTGGCTGGCCTGAAGGTTTTTACTGGCCTTTTTCATGTACTCAGCCATCCTTGATCTGAGGCCAAGTACATAATCCACAATATCCTGCTTAGGAGCTTTTAAAGGTTGTTCCCAACCCTCCTTTACAAGTGTGAGTGGACCCCTAACAGGGTGTCCAAAAAGAAGTTCAAAGGGGCTGAAGCCCACTCCTTTCTGGGGTACCTCCCTGTAGGCAAAAAGGAGGCATGGTAGAAGGATATCCCATCTCCTGCGGAGTTTTTCAGGGAGTCCCATAATCATGCCTTTGAGAGTTTTATTAAATCTCTCCACCAGTCCATTTGTTTGTGGATGATAGGGTGTTGTGAAATTGTAAGTTACACCACACTCCTTCCACATGGCCTTTAAGTATGCAGACATGAAATTGCTTCCTCTGTCTGATACTACTTCCTTTGGGAAGCCCACCCTGGAAAATATTCCCAGGAGGGCCTTTGCCACTGCAGGAGCTGTAGTGGTCCTTAAAGGAATAGCTTCAGGATATCTTGTGGCATGGTCCACTACCACCAAGATAAACCTATTGCCTGAAGCAGTAGGAGGGTCAAGGGGGCCAACTATGTCAACCCCTACCCTTTCAAAGGGAACCCCAACCACAGGCAGTGGGATAAGGGGTGCCTTTGGGGTGCCACCTGTCTTGCCACTGGCTTGACAGGTTTCACAGGACTTGCAAAATTCTTTTGTGTCCTCAGACATCCTAGGCCAATGAAACAGGGGAACAAGCCTGTCCCAAGTTTTCATTTGTCCTAGATGCCCAGCTAAGGGAATGTCATGTGCCAGTGTTAGGAGGAACTTTCTGTACTCCTGAGGAATCACTAATCTCCTGGCAGCTCCAGGTTTAGGATCCCTATGCTCAGTGTACAAGAGGTTGTCCTCCCAGTAAACTCTGTGAGAGTCACTGACATCCCCATTAGCCTGTTTGACAGCTTGCTGTCTGAGACCCTCTAATGTGGGACAGGTTTGCTGTGCCACACTCAGCTCCTCTCTGGCAGGCCCCCCTTCACCCAAAAGCTCAGCAGTGTATGCTTCCAGCTCCTCTGGTGTAGGTTCTGCACAGGGAGGGAATTCTTCTTCCTCAGAATTAGAATCCACTGTAGAGGGAGGGATAGTAGGAAGTTGTTTGATTCTACTAGCCCTAGCTTTAGGGAGCACTTGGTCCATTGTTCCAGGATCCAAGCTTCCCTGTCCTTTTTGCTTTTTGGCCTGAGCCCTTGTCAAAGCAAAAATATGCCCTGGGATGCCCAGCATTGCTGCATGGGCCTCCAACTCCACATCTGACCAAGCTGATGTCTCCAAATCATTCCCTAATAGACAGTCTACAGGTAAATCTGAAGCTACCACAACTTTCTTTGGACCAGTTACCCCCCCCCCAGTTGAGATTTACAACAGCCATGGGGTGGCTTTGTGTTATGTTGTGAGCATCGGTTACTTGGTACTGGTGTCCAAGTATGTGTTGTTCAGGGTGCACCAGTTTCTCAATCACCATTGTGACACTGGCACCTGTGTCCCTGTAGGCCTGGACCTCAACACCATTTATTAGGGTTAGTTGCTTGTACTTCTCCAAGTTATGGGGGCAAGCAACCAAAGTGGCTAAATCAATAGCCCCTTCGGAGACTAAAGTAGCCTCTGTGGTCTCCCTAATCAGACCAACCCCAACTAAATTACCAAAAGTGAGCCCAGCTACTCCCTTGGATTGGCTATTAGTAGGTTTGCTCCCACCACCACTGCTATTAGTAGGGACACTAGGTGTAGCAGTAGGGGTTGTAGTGGTAGGAGCTGTGGTGCCTTTCTTTGGACAACTGGGATCTGTTGTCCAATGGCCTTTTATTTTACATAAATAGCACCATGGTTTCTTTTCCTTGTTCTGATTAAAGGAGGATTTGGACCCACCACCCCCACCAGAGTGTTTTTGTGGGCCTGATGAAGACTCATTTTTAGATTTGTCCCCACCCTTGTCAGAAGACTTACCATCCTTCTTTTTGTTGCCATCTTTGTCACCCCCTGTATGAACTTTTCTGTTCACTCTTGTTCTGACCCATTTGTCTGCCTTCTTTCCCAATTCTTGGGGAGAGGTCAGATCAGAGTCCACCAAGTACTGGTGCAACAAATCAGACACACAATTATTAAGAATATGCTCTCTCAGGATCAAGTTATACAGGCTGTCATAATCAGTAACTTTACTGCCATGTAACCACCCCTCCAAGGCCTTCACTGCCTGGTCAATGAAATCAACCCAGTCTTGTGAAGACTCCTTTTTGGTCTCTCTGAACTTTATCCTGTACTGTTCAGTGGTTAAGCCATAACCATCCAGGAGTGCATTCTTAAGAACTTGGAAATTATTAGCATCATTTTCTTTTACAGTAAGGAGCCTATCCCTACCTTTTCCACTAAATGATAGCCATAGGATAGCAGCCCACTGCCTTTGAGGGACATCCTGTACAACACAGGCCCTCTCAAGTGCAGCAAACCACTTGTTAATGTCATCCCCGTCCTTATAAGGGGGAACTATCTTGTGCAGATTCCTGGAATCATGCTCTTTTGCAGGATGACTATGGGGAATACTGCTGCTGCCACCATGGGTATCTAAACCCAACTTCTGTCTTTCCTTCTCTAATTCAAAAGACTGTCTATCCAAATCCAGCTGTTGCTTTTTAAGCTTCAGTCTGGTTTGTTCCACCCTCAACTTATTGAGTTCCCTCTCTAACATTCTGTCATCAGGGTTGGTGGGAGGGACATTTCTAGAAACAGAGCTATGATGGGAATGAACAGAAGGAGACCTGTCCCTTACAGAAGCCAATTTAACAGCTTGGTTTACAGAAACATTACTACCAGTATGGTGAGAATATATGCTTTTTCTATGATGTGAGACAACACTATTTCTATGGTGAGGCTCATCAACATTACCATCTATGCTAGATTGTCTAGTAATGGGCAGGCTATGAAGTTTCTTTCCTGAATCTTTTCCTGGGGGAGTCCCTGAATCTGATTGGGAACTATTAGGTACTTTTTCAACAGATGGGGCACCTATGGCCTTATCCTGTTCTCTAATCATGTTAATTAATAGTTCTAAGGCAGGATTCTTCCCTACACTCAAACCTCTCTCTATAGAGAGACTCCTTGCTCTTTTCCAGCTAAGGTTGTCATATGCAAGTTTGGACGGATCAACACTTTGGCCTGTGCCAGACATTTTTTAGAGAGAGTTAAAGTGATAGAGAAAGAGACAAAAGTTTTCAGAACTTTTTTGGAAAGACAGAAAAAAACTTTTTAAACTTTTAAGAACTTTTTGAAAGTTTAGAAGTACTTTTCAGCACTTATAAAAGAGTGAAAAGAGGAAATGCAAAACTTTTTGGCTATGTGTATATACACTGACCTTGTTTTGTATATTTTTCTCTTATGAAAAGTACAATGACAAGAGTGGTAAGTAGTCTCAAGCACTTATCCCACCACTGCACAACCAATGTAGGAGGCTGGACTGGCTTGTAGTGAGTACCAAGGGGTACTTGCACCTTGCACCAGGCCCAGTTATCCCTTATTAGTGTATAGGGTGTCTAGCAGCTTAGGCTGATAGATAATGGTAGCTTAGCAGAGCAGCTTAGGCTGAACTAGGAGACGTGTGAAGCTACTACAGTACCACTTAGTGTCATATGCACAATATCATAAGAAAACACAATACACAGTTATACTAAAAATAAAGGTACTTTATTTTTATGACAATATGCCAAAGTATCTTAGAGTGTACCCTCAGTGAGAGGATAGGAAATATACACAAGATATATATACACAATAGCAAAAATATGCAGTATAGTCTTAGAAAACAGTGCAAACAATGTATAGTTACAATAGGATGCAATGGGGAAACATAGGGATAGGGGCAACACAAACCATATACTCCAGAAGTGGAATGCGAACCACGAATGGACCCCAAACCTATGTGACCTTGTAGAGGGTCGCTGGGACTATTAGAAAATAGTGAGAGTTAGAAAAATAACCCTCCCCAAGACCCTGAAAAGTGAGTGCAAAGTGCACTAAAGTTCCCCTAAGGACAAAGTAGTCGTGTTAGAGGAATAATGCAGGAAAGACACAAACCAGCAATGCAACAACTGTGGATTTCCAATCTAGGGTACGTGTGGAACAAGGGGACCAAGTCCAAAAGTCACAAGCAAGTCGGAGATGGGCAGATGCCCAGGAAATGCCAGCTGTGGGTGCAAAGAAGCTTTGACTGGACAGAAGAAGCTGAGGTTTCTGCAGGAACGAAAAGGGCTAGAGAATTCCCCTTCGGAGGACGGATCCCTCTCGCAATGGAGAGTCATGCAGAAGTGTTTTCCCGCCGGAAGGACGCCAACAAGCCTTGCTACACGCAAATCTTGCATTTGGCGTTTTTGGACGCTGCTGGGGCCCAGGAGGGACCAGGAGGTCGCAAATTGGACCTGCCGAGAGAAGGGACGTCGAGAAAGACAAACAGCCCTCATTGAAGCAGGTAGCTCCCGGAGAAGTGCCAGAAACAGGCACTACAAGGATGCGTGAAACGGTGCTTGCCGAAGTTGCACAAAGGAGTCCCACGTCGCCGGAGACCAACTTAGAATGTCGTGCAATGCAGGTTAGAGTGCCGTGGACCCAGGCTTGGCTGTGCACAAAGGATTTCCGCCAGAAGTGCACAGGGGCCGGAGTAGCTGCAAAGTCGCGGTTCCCAGCAATGCAGCCCAGCGAGGTGAGGCAAGGACTTACCTCCACCAAACTTGGGCTGAAGAGTCACTGGACTGTGGGGGTCACTTGGACAGAGTCGCTGGATTTGAGGGACCTCGCTCGTTGTGCTGAGAGGAGACCCAAGGTACCGGTAATGCAGCTTTTTGGTGCCTGCGATTGCAGGGGGAAGATTCCGTCGACCCACGGGAGATTTCTTCAGAGCTTCTGGTGCAGAGAGGAGGCAGGCTACCCCCACAGCATGCACAAGCAGGAAAACAGTCGAGAAGGCGGCAGGATCAGCATTACAGAGTTGCAGTAGTCGTCTTTGCTACTATGTTGCAGGTTTGCAGGCTTCCAGCGCGGACAGCGGTCGTTTCCTTATCAGAAGGTGAAGAGAGAGATGCAGAGGAACTCGGCTGAGCTCATGCATTCGTTATCTAAAGTTTCCCCAGAGACAGAGACCCTAAATAGCCAGAAAAGAGGGTTTGGCTACCTAGGAGAGAGGAAAGGCTACTAACACCTGAAGGAGCCTATCAGCAGGAGTCTCTGACGTCACCTGGTGGCACTGGCCACTCAGAGCAGTCCAGTGTGCCAGCAGCACCTCTGTTTCCAAGATGGCAGAGGTCTGGAGCACACTGGAGGAGCTCTGGACACCTCCCAGGGGAGGTGCAGGTCAGGGGAGTGGTCACTCCCCTTTCCTTTGTCCAGTTTCGCGCCAGAGCAGGGGCTAAGGGGTCCCTGAACCGGTGTAGACTGGCTTATGCAGAATTGGGCACATCTGTGCCCAACAAAGCATTTCCAGAGGCTGGGGGAGGCTACTCCTCCCCTGCCTTCACACCATTTTCCAAAGGGAGAGGGTGTCACACCCTCTCTCAGAGGAAGTTCTTTGTTCTGCCATCCTGGGCCAGGCCTGGCTGGACCCCAGGAGGGCAGATGCCTGTCTGAGGGGTTGGCAGCAGCAGCAGCTGCAGTGAAACCCCAGGAAGGGCAGTCTGGCAGTACCAGGGTCTGTGCTACAGACCACTGGGATCATGGAATTGTACCAACAATGCCAGGATGGCATAGAGGGGGCAATTCCATGATCATAGACATGTTACATGGCCATATTCGGAGTTACCATGGTGAAGCTACATATAGGTAGTGACCTATATGTAGTGTACGCGTGTAATGGTGTCCCCGCACTCACAAAGTTCAGGGAATTGGCTCTGAACAATGTGGGGGCACCTTGGCTAGTGCCAGGGTGCCCTCACACTAAGTAACTTTGCACCTAACCTTTACCAGGTAAAGGTTAGACATATAGGTGACTTATAAGTTACTTAAGTGCAGTGTAAAATGGCTGTGAAATAACGTGGACGTTATTTCACTCAGGCTGCAGTGGCAGGCCTGTGTAAGAATTGTCAGAGCTCCCTATGGGTGGCAAAAGAAATGCTGCAGCCCATAGGTATCTCCTGGAACCCCAATACCCTGGGTACCTCAGTACCATATCCTAGGGAATTATAAGGGTGTTCCAGTAAGCCAATGTGAATTGGTAAAATTGGTCACTAGCCTGTTAGTGACAATTTGAAAGTAATGAGAGAGCATAACCACTGAGGTTCTGATTAGCAGAGCCTCAGTGAGACAGTTAGTCACTGCACAGGGAACATATACATGCACACCTATGAGCACTGGGGCCCTGTGTGACAGGGTCCCAGTGACACATACATATAGGCCACAAACCTATGAGCACTGGGGTCCTGACCAGCAGGATCCCAGTGACACATAACAAACATACTGAAAACATAGTGTTTTCACTATGAGCACTGAGGCCTGGCTATCAGGATCCCAGTGAGACAGTGAAAACAGTGACAAACACCCTGACATACACTCACAAACAGGCCAAAAGTGGGGGTAACAAGGCTAGAAAGAGGCTACTTTCTCACAGCCACCCATCGGGAGCTCAGACAATTCTTACACAGGACTGCCACTGCAGCCTGAGTGAAATAACGTCAACGTTATTTCACAGCCATTTTACACTGCACTTAGTAACTTATAAGTCACCTATATGTTTAACCCTCACTTAGTGAAGGTTAGGTGCAAAGTTACTTAGTGTGAGGGCACCCTGGCACTAGCCAAGGTGCCCCCACATTGTTGGGCAAATTGCCCGGACTTTGTGAGTTCGGGGACACCATTACACGTGTGAACTACATATAGGTCAATACCTATGTGTAGCGTCACCATGGTAACTCGGAACATGGCCATGTAACATGTCTAGGATCATTGAATTGTCACCCCAATACCATTCTGGTATTGGGGTGAAAATTCCATGAATTCCCGGGGCTCCAGCATAGAGCCCGGGTACTGCCAAACTAGCTCTCTGGGGTTTTCTCCGCAGCTACCGCTGCTGCCAACCCTCAGACTGATTTCTGCCCCCCAGGGGCCTGGGCAGCCGAGTCCCAGTAAGGCAGACAAAGGATTTCCTTTGAGATAGGGTGTTACACCCTCTCCCTTTGGAAATAGGTGTTAAGGGCCTGAGAGGAGTAGCCTCTCCTTGGCTCTGGAAATAATTTGAAGGGCACAGATGGTGCCCTCCTTGCATAAGTGTAGGAGGCTGGCCTGGCTTGTAGTGGGTACCACTTACACCTTGTGCCAGGTCCAGTTATCCCTTATTAGTGTAGAAGAGGTGTTTCTAGCAGCTTAGGCTGATAGAAGGTAGCTATGGCAAAGCAGCTTAGGCTGAACTAGGAGACATGTAAAGCTCCTACTATACCACTGGTGTCATATGCACAATATCATAAGAAAACACAATACACAGATATACTAAAAATAAAGGTACTTTATTTTTATAACAATATGCCAAAAGTATCTCAGTGAGTACCCTCAGTATGAGGATGAGAAATATACACAAGATATATGTACACAAACCATAATTATGCAAGTAATAGCTGTACGAGGCTGGACTGGCTTGTAGTGAGTACCAAGGGGTACTTGCACCTTGCACCAGGCCCAGTTATCCCTTATTAGTGTATAGGGTGTCTAGCAGCTTAGGCTGATAGATAATGGTAGCTTAGCAGAGCAGCTTAGGCTGAACTAGGAGACGTGTGAAGCTACTACAGTACCACTTAGTGTCATATGCACAATATCATAAGAAAACACAATACACAGTTATACTAAAAATAAAGGTACTTTATTTTTATGACAATATGCCAAAGTATCTTGGAGTGTACCCTCAGTGAGAGGATAGGAAATATACACAAGATATATATACACAATAGCAAAAATATGCAGTATAGTCTTAGGAAAACAGTGCAAACAATGTATAGTTACAATAGGATGCAATGGGGAAACATAGGGATAGGGGCAACACAAACCATATACTCCAAAAGTGGAATGTGAACCACGAATGGACCCCAAACCTATGTGACCTTGTAGAGGGTCGCTGGGACTATTAGAAAATAGTGAGAGTTAGAAAAATAACCCTCCCCAAGACCCTGAAAAATGAGTGCAAAGTGCACTAAAGTTCCCCTAAGGACAAAGAAGTCGTGTTAGAGGAATAATGCAGGAAAGACACAAACCAACAATGCAACAACTGTGGATTTCCAATCTAGGGTACCTGTGGAACAAGGGGACCAAGTCCAAAAGTCACAAGCAAGTCGGAGATGGGCATATGCCCAGGAAATGCCAGCTGCGGGTGCAAAGAAGCTTCTACTGGACAGAAGAAGCTGAGGTTTCTGCAGGAACGAAAAGGGCTAGAGACTTCCCCTTTGGTGGACGGATTCCGCTCGCCGTGGAGATTCGTGCAGAAGTGCTTTCCCGCCGAAAGAATGCCAACAAGCCTTGCTAGCTGCAAATCGTACGGTTAGCGTTTTTGGACGCTGCTGAGGCCCAGGAGGGACCAGGAGGTCGCCAATTAGACCAGCAGAGAGAGGAGACGTCGAGCAAGACAAGGAGCCCTCTCTGAAGCAGGTAGCTCCCAGAGAAGTGCCAGAAACAGGCAATACGAGGATGCGTGAAACGGTGCTCACCCGAAGTCGCACAAAGGAGTCCCACGTCGCCGGAGACCAACTTAGAAAGTCGTGCAATGCAGGTTAGAGTGCCGTGGACCCAGGCTTGGCTGTGCACAAAGGATTTCCGCCGGAAGTGCACAGGGGCCGGAGTAGCTGCAAAAGTCACGGTTCCCAGCAATGCAGCCCAGCGAGGTGAGGCAAGGACTTACCTCCACCAAACTTGGACTGAAGAGTCACTGGACTGTGGCGGTCACTTGGACAGAGTCCCTGGATTCGAGGGACCTCGCTCGTCGTGCTGAGAGGAGACCCAAGGGACCGGTAATGCAGCTTTTTGGTGCCTGCGGTTGCAGGGGGAAGATTCCGTCGACCCACGGGAGATTTCTTCGGAGCTTCTGGTGCAGAGAGGAGGCAGACTACCCCCACAGCATGCACAAGCAGGAAAACAGTCGAGAAGGCGGCAGGATCAGCGTTACAGAGTTGCAGTAGTCGTCTTTGCTACTATGTTGCAGGTTTGCAGGCTTCCAGCACGGTCAGCAGTCGATTCCTTGGCAGAAGGTGAAGAGAGAGATGCAGAGGAACTCGGATGAGCTCTTGCATTCGTTATCTAAAGTTTCCCCAGAGACAGAGACCCTAAATAGCCAGAAAAGAGGGTTTGGCTACCTAGGAGAGAGGATAGGCTACTAACACCTGAATGAGCCTATCAGCAGGAGTCTCTGACGTCACCTGGTGGCACTGGCCACTCAGAGCAGTCCAGTGTGCCAGCTGCACCTCTGTTTCCAAGATGGCAGAGGTCTGGAGCACACTGGAGAAGCTCTGGAAACCTCCCAGGGGAGGTGCAGGTCAGGGGAGTGGTCACTCCCCTTTCCTTTGTCCAGTTTCGCGCCAGAGCAGGGCTAAGGGGTCCCCTGAACCGGTGTAGACTGGCTTATGCAGAATTGGGCACATCTGTGCCCAAGAAAGCATTTCCAGAGGCTGGGGGAGGCTACTCCTCCCCTGCCTTCACACCATTTTCCAAAGGGAGAGGGTGTAACACC
Organism: Pleurodeles waltl; assembly: GCF_031143425.1. Classification (NCBI taxonomy): domain Eukaryota; kingdom Metazoa; phylum Chordata; class Amphibia; order Caudata; family Salamandridae; genus Pleurodeles; species Pleurodeles waltl. Next base: position 597,590,242 of record NC_090440.1, on the reverse strand, counting down.
CTCTCTCAGAGGAAGTCCTTTGTTCTGTCATCCTGGGCCAGGCCTGGCTGAACCCCAGGAGGGCAGATGCCTGTCTGAGGGGTTGGCAGCAGCAGCAGCTGTAGTGAAACCCCAGGAAGAGCAGTTTGGCAGTACCAGGGTCTGTGCTACAGACCACTGGGATCATGGGATTGTGCCAACTATGCCAGGATGGCATAGAGGGGGCAATTCCATGATCATAGACATGTTACATGGCCATATTCGGAGTTACCATTGTGAAGCTACATATAGGTAGTGACCTATATGTAGTGCACGCGTGTAATGGTGTCCCCGCACTCACAAAGTCAGGGAAATTGGCCCTGAACAATGTGGGGGCACCTTGGCTAGTGCCAGGGTGCCCTCACACTAAGTAACTTTGCACCTAACCTTTACCAGGTAAAGGTTAGACATGTAGGTGACTTATAAGTTACTTAAGTGCAGTGTAAAATGGCTGTGAAATAACGTGGACGTTATTTCACTCAGGCTGCAGTGGCAGACCTGTGTAAGAATTGTCAGAGCTCCCTATGGGTGGCAAAAGAAATGCTGCAGCCCATAGGGATCTCCTGGAACCCCAATACCCTGGGTACCTCAGTACCATATACTAGGGAATTATAAGGGTGTTCCAGTAAGCCAATGTAAATTGGTAAAATTGGTCACTAGCCTGTTAGTGACAATTTGAAAGAAATGAGAGAGCATAACCACTGAGGTTCTGGTTAGCAGAGCCTCAGTGAGACAGTTAGGCACTACACAGGGAACACATACATATAGGCCACAAACTTATGAGCACTGGGGTCCTGACTAGCAGGGTCCCAGTGACACATAACAAACATACTGAAAACATAGGGTTTTCACTATGAGCACTGGGCCCTGGCTAGCAGGATCCCAGTGAGACAGTGAAAACACCCTGACATACACTCACAAACAGGCCAAATGTGGGGGTAACAAGGCTAGAAAGAGGCTACTTTCTCACACAACCCCCCCCCCCAAACGAAGGACAATAAGGCTAACCTTGGCCAGTTGAGACTTTATTGTCTAAGTGGTGATAAGTAGAGAGTAGCTCTGCAATAGACTGGTTACTCCCTTTATCATCCACTATATGGTTACTTCCCTGTGGGGATGTAAACCACCCTGTTTGAAGTTTTTTAGCTAAGCAACAATGTGAAGATGTATTTTCAGAGTTTCTATCAGTAAGTTTTAGTTTAGAGCAGTGGGAATTATCCACTGAACCTATGTGTAATGATGGAAATGCCAGACAGGGATGCTGTCTCAGTAAAGCCATAGCTGGGCAAAAACTTTGTCCATATGGCTGGAAGAGAGAACAGGGATGCTGTTTCTCTTGAGTTGGAGCAGGGCAGGGATGCTGTCCTATCAGCTCCACACTAGGGCAGGGATGCTGTCCTAAGTGTTGTGAGGCAGTGCAGAGTTTCTGCACTAAAGTTTCTCTGGGAGGGTTGGAGGGATGCTCCATGTTAACTAACAGGGTGCTCTTTCTGTCACCAATGTTAGTTATCCCACAGAGAGGTACTTCTACCTCAGGGAGTACAGTTTTGCTAACTGATGATTCTCTTGGAACAGGTGCCACCCCAGGAGAGGTTTCTCCCACCACAGGAATGGTATCCTGAATGGTAGGGTGGTTAGGGGATACTGTGATACCCCTTTTACCTGTTGTTGGAGAGGGATCCTGAGTTTTCAGGCCTTCTCTCCTTTGCTTTTTCATTTCTGTAGAAATGAGAGGGAACAATTCCTCTGGGATGCCCAGCATGGCTGCATGGGCATAAAACTCTACATCAGCCCAACCTGAGGCCTCTAGGTCATTACCTAAGAGACAGTCTACAGGTAAGCTAGGTGATACCACCACCTGCTTAGGGCCAGTAACTCCACCCCAACTAAACTGAATTATAGCTAAGGGAAGAAACTTAGTGGAGTTATGGACATCAATAATCTTATACTGTTGTCCAATGATGTGTTGATCAGGGTGCACTAGGTTTTCAGTCACCAAAGTGATACTGGCACCTGTGTCCCTGTAGGCCAAGGCCTCAACACCATTTATTGAAACTGTCTGCCTGTACTTATCCATTGTAAGGGGACAAGCAGCCAGTGTGGCAAGGCCAATGCCACTAGGTGTGACAGAAACTGTCTTGGGACTGACTACCCCAGTTTCTATGATGGACCCATAAGTGAACCCAACTACACCCTTTGCTTGACTGTTGCCAGCAGTCCCACCACTAGTACCACTACTGCTAGGTGCACTAGAGCTTGATGTATTAGTGGTGGTAGGCTCAGGGGGTTTACCTGGACAGGACTTATCCCCTGGCCTATGGCCTCTGTTTTTACACACAAAGCACCAAGGCTTATTAATGTGTGCAGGTTGAGAAGAAGAGGAAGAATTAGTTTTATCCCCACCCTCTGAAGAGTGTTTAAGATTTGAAGTGGGATCTTTGGTTTTACCCTTATCCCCATGCTTATCTTGAGATTTTTCACCATCTTTCTTCTTATTGCCATCTTTGTCACCCCCTGTATGAACTTTTCTGTTCACCCTTGTTCTGACCCATTTGTCTGCCTTCTTTCCCAATTCTTGGGGAGAGGTCAGATCAGAGTCTACCAGGTACTGGTGCAACAAATCAGACACACAATTATTAAGAATATGCTCTCTCAGGATCAAGTTATACAGGCTGTCATAATCAGTAACTTTACTGCCATGTAACCACCCCTCCAAGGCCTTCACTGCATGGTCAATGAAATCAACCCAGTCTTGTGAAGACTCCTTTTTGGTCTCTCTGAACTTTATCCTGTACTGTTCAGTGGTTAAGCCATAACCATCCAGGAGTGCATTCTTAAGAACTTGGAAATTATTAGCATCATTTTCTTTCACAGTAAGGAGCAAATCCCTACCTTTTCCACTAAATGATAGCCATAGGATAGCAGCCCACTGCCTTTGAGGGACATCCTGTACAACACAGGCCCTCTCAAGTGCAGCAAACCACTTGTTAATGTCATCCCCCTCCTTATAAGGGGGAACTATCTTGTGCAGATTCCTGGAATCATGTTCTTTTGCAGGATGACTATGGGGAATACTGCTACTGCCACCATGGGTTTCTAAACCCAACTTCTGTCTTTCCTTCTCTAGTTCAAAAGACTGTCTATCCAAATCCAGCTGTTGCTTTTTAAGCTTCAGTCTGGTTTGTTCCACCCTCAACTTATTGAGTTCCCTCTCTAACATTCTGTCATCAGGGTTGGTGGGAGGGACATTCCTAGATACAGAGGTATGATGGGAATGAACAGAAGGAGACTTGTCCCTTACAGAAGCCACCCTAACAGCTTGGCTAACAGAAACATTACTACCAGTATGGTGAGAATAAATGCTTTTGCTATGATGTGAGACAACACTATTTGTATGGTGTGGCTCATCATCATTACCAACTATGCTAGACTGTCTAGTAATGGGAAGGCTAGGAAGTTTCTTTCCTGAATCTTTTCCTGGGGGAGTCCCTGAATTAGATTGGGAACTATTAGGTACTTTTTCAACAGATGGGGCACCTATAGCCTTATCTTGTTCTCTAAGCATGTTAATTAACAGTTCCAAGGAAGGATTCTTCCCTACACTCAAACCTCTCTCTATGCAGAGACTTCTTGCTCCTTTCCAGCTAAGGTGATCATATGCAAGTTTGGACAGATCAACATTTTGGCCTGTGCCAGACATTTTTTAGAGAGAGTTAAAGTGATAGAAAAAGAGAAAAAAGTTTTCAGAACTTTTTAGAAAGACAGAAAAAAAAACTTTTTAAACTTTTAAGAACTTTTTGAAAGTTTAGAAGTACTTTTCAGCACTTAGAAAAGAGTGAAAAGAGGAAATGCAAAACTTTTTGGCTATGTGTATATACACTGACCTTGTTTTGTATATTTTTCTCTTATGAAAAGTAAAATGACAAGAGTGGTAAGTAGTCTCAAAGCACTTATCCCACCGCTGCACAACCAATGTAGGAGGCTGGACTGGCTTGTAGTGAGTACCAAGGGGTACTTGCACCTTGCACCAGGCCCAGTTATCCCTTATTAGTGTATAGGGTGTCTAGCAGCTTAGGCTGATAGATAATGGTAGCTTAGCAGAGCAGCTGAGGCTGAACTAGGAGACGTGTGAAGCTACTACAGTACCACTTAGTGTCATATGCACAATATCATAAGAAAACACAATACACAGTTATGCTAAAAATAAAGGTACTTTATTTTTATGACAATATGCCAAAGTATCTTAGAGTGTACCCTCAGTGAGAGGATAGGAAATATACACAAGATATATATACACAATAGCAAAAATATGCAGTATAGTCTTAGAATACAGTGCAAACAATGTATAGTTACAATAGGATGCAATGGGGAAACATAGGGATAGGGGCAACACAAACCATATACTCCAAAAGTGGAATGTGAACCACGAATGGACCCCAAACCTATGTGACCTTGTAGAGGGTCGCTGGGACTATTAGAAAATAGTGAGAGTTAGAAAAATAACCCTCCCCAAGACCCTGAAAAGTGAGTGCAAAGTGCACTAAAGTTCCCCTAAGGACAAAGAAGTCGTGTTAGAGGAATAATGCAGGAAAGACACAAACCAACAATGCAACAACTGTGGATTTCCAATCTAGGGTACCTGTGGAACAAGGGGACCAAGTCCAAAAGTCACAAGCAAGTCGGAGATGGGCAGATGCCCAGGAAATACCAGCTGCGGGTGCAAAGAAGCTTCTACTGGACAGAAGAAGCTGAGGTTTCTGCAGGAACGAAAAGGGCTAGAGACTTCCCCTTTGGTGGACGGATCCCATTCGCCGTGTAGAGTCGTGCAGAAGTGTTTTGCTGCCGAAAGAACGCCAACAAGCCTTGCTAGCTGCAAATCATGCGGTTAGCATTTTTGGACGCTGCTGAGGCCCAGGAGGGACCAGGAGGTCGCAAATTGAACCAGCAGAGAGAGGGGACGTCGAGCAAGACAAGGAGCCCTCTCTGAAGCAGGTAGCACCCAGATAAGTGCCAGAAACAGGCACTACGAGGATGTGTGAAATGGTGCTCACCCGAAGTCGCACAAAGGAGTCCCACGTCGCCGGAGACCAACTTAGAAAGTCGTGCAATGCAGGTTAGAGTGCCGTGGACCCAGGCTTGGCTGTGCACAAAGGATTTCCGCCGAAAGTGCACAGGGGCCGGAGTAGCTGCAAAAGTTGCGGTTCCCAGCAATGCAGCCCAGCGAGGTGAGGCAAGGACTTACCTCCACCAAACTTGGACTGAAGAGTCACTGGACTGTGTGGGTCACTTGGACAGAGTCGCTGGATTCGAGGGACCTCGCTCGTTGTGCTGAGATGAGACCCAAGGGACCGGTAATGCAGCTTTGTGGTGCCCGCGGTTGCAGGGGGAAGATTCCGTCGACCCACGGGAGATTTCTTCGGAGCTTCTGGTGCAGAGAGGAGGCAGACTACCCCCACAGCATGCACAAGCAGGAAAACAGTCGAGAAGGCGGCAGGATCAGCGTTACAGAGTTGCAGTAGTCGTCTTTGCTACTATGTTGCAGGTTTGCAGGCTTCCAGCGCGGTCAGCAGTCGATTCCTTGGCAGAAGGTGAAGAGAGAGATGCAGAGGAACTCAGATGAGCTCTTGCATTCGTTATCTAAAGTTTCCCCAGAGACAGAGACCCTAAATAGCCAGAAAAGAGGGTTTGGCTACCTAGGAGAGAGGATAGGCTACTAACACCTGAAGGAGCCTATCAGCAGGAGTCTCTGACGTCACCTGGTGGCACTGGCCACTCAGAGCAGTCCAGTGTGCCAGCAGCACCTCTGTTTCCAAGATGGCAGAGGTCTGGAGCACACTGGAGGAGCTCTGGACACCTCCCAGGGGAGGTGCAGGTCAGGGGAGTGGTCACTCCCCTTTCCTTTGTCCAGTTTCGCGCCAGAGCAGGGCTAAGGGGTCCCCTGAACCGGTGTAGACTGGCATATGCAGAATTGGGCACATCTGTGCCCAAGAAAGCATTTCCAGAGGCTGGGGGAGGCTACTCTTCCCCTGCCTTCACACCATTTTCCAAAGGGAGAGGGTGTAACACCCTCTCTCAGAGGAAGTCCTTTGTTCTGCCATCCTGGGCCAGGCCTGGCTGAACCCCAGGAGGGCAGATGCCTGTCTGAGGGGTTGGCAGCAGCAGCAGCTGCAGTGAAACCCCAGGAAGAGCAGTTTGGCAGTACCAGGGTCTGTGCTACAGACCACTGGGATCATGGGATTGTGCCAACTATGCCAGGATGGCATAAAGGGGGCAATTCCATGATCATAGACATGTTACATGGCCATATTCGGAGTTACCATTGTGAAGCTACACATAGGTAGTGACCTATATGTAGTGCACGCGTGTAATGGTGTCCCCGCACTCACAAAGTCACGGAAATTGGCCCTGAACAATGTGGGGGCACCTTGGCTAGTGCCAGGGTGCCCTCACACTAAGTAACTTTGCACCTAACTTTTACCAGGTAAAGGTTAGACATATAGGTGACTTATAAGTTACTTAAGTGCAGTGTAAAATGGCTGTGAAATAACGTGGACGTTATTTCACTCAGGCTGCAGTGGCAGACCTGTGTAAGAATTGTCAGAGCTCCCTATGGGTGGCAAAAGAAATGCTGCAGCCCATAGGGATCTCCTGGAACCCCAATACCCTGGGTACTTCAGTACCATATACTAGGGAATTATAAGGGTGTTCCAGTAAGCCAATGTGAATTGGTAAAATTGGTCACTAGCCTGTTAGTGACAATTTGAAAGATATGAGAGAGCATAACCACTGAGGTTCTGGTTTGCAGAGCCTCAGTGAGACAGTTAGGCACTACACAGGGAACACATACATATAGGCCACAAACTTATGAGCACTGGGGTCCTGACTAGCAGGGTCCCAGTGACACATAACAAACATACTGAAAACATAGGGTTTTCACTATGAGCACTGGGCCCTGGCTAGCAGGATCCCAGTGAGACAATGAAAACACCCTGACATACACTCACAAACAGGCCAAATGTGGGGGTAACAAGGCTAGAAAGAGGCTACTTTCTCACAATAGCAAAAGGAAGTAATGCAAGCAATGTAAAGTTACAGTAGATTGCAATAGGAGCACATACGTATAGGGGCCACACAAACCATATACTCCAAAAGTGGAATGCGAACCACGAATGGACCCTAAACCCATGTGAGCTTGTAGAGGGTCGCTGGGACTGTAAGAAAACAGTGAGGGTTAGAAAAATAGCCCACCCAAGACCCTGAAAGGTAGGTGTAAAGTGCACCTACAACCCCAGGAGAGCACAGAAGTCGTTATAGGGGGATTCTGCAAGGAAAACCAACACCAGCAATGCAACAACAGTGGATTTCCGGACCTGAGTACCTGTAAGACAAGGGGACCAAGTCCAAGAGTCGCAATAGGGTCGAGAGTGGGCAAGAGCCCAGGAAATGCCACCCAAGGGTGCAAGGAAGCTGCCACCGGATGGAAGAAGCTTGGTGTTTTGCAAGAACGAAGAGGACTAGGAACTTCGCCTTTGGAGGATGGATGTCCCATGTCGTGAAGAAGCTAGCAGAGGTGTTCCCATGCAGAAAGACTACAAACAAGCCTTGCTAGCTACAAGGGTCGCAGTTAGGGTTTTTGGATGCTGCTGTGGCCCTGGAGGGACCAGGATGTCGCCACTTGGATGAGGAGACAGAGGGGGCGCCCAGCAAGTCAGGGAGCCCTCACAGAAGCAGGCAGCACCCGCAGAAGTACCTGAACAGGCACTTGGAAGAAGAGTGAACCGGAGTCCACACGACGTCACAAAAGGGAGTCCCACGACGCCGGAGGACAACTCAGAAGGTTGTTGTGAGAAAGTAGCCTCTTTCTAGCCTTGTTACCCCCACTTTAGGCCTGTTTGTGAGTGTATGTCAGGGTGTTTTCACTGTCTCACTGGGATCCTGCCAGCCAGGGCCCAGTGCTCATAGTGAAAACCCTATGTTTTCAGTATGTTTGTTATGTGTCACTGGGACCCTGCTAGTCAGGACCCCAGTGCTCATAAGTTTGTGGCCTATATGTATGTGTTCCCTGTGTGGTGCCTAACTGTCTCACTGAGGCTCTGCTAACCAGAACCTCAGTGGTTATGCTCTCTCATTTCTTTCAAATTGTCACTAACAGGCTAGTGACCAATTTTACCAATTTACATTGGCTTACTGGAACACCCTTATAATTCCCTAGTATATGGTACTGAGGTACCCAGGGTATTGGGGTTCCAGGAGATCCCTATGGGCTGCAGCATTTCTTTTGCCACCCATAGGGAGCTCTGACAATTCTTACACAGGCCTGCCACTGCAGCCTGAGTGAAATAACGTCCACGTTATTTCACAGCCATTTTACACTGCACTTAAGTAACTTATAAGTCACCTATATGTCTAACCTTTACCTGGTAAAGGTTAGGTGCAAAGTTACTTAGTATGAGGGCACCCTGGCACTAGCCAAGGTGCCCCCACATTGTTCAGGGCCAATTCCCCGGACTTTGTGAGTGCGGGGACACCATTACACGCGTGCACTACATATAGGTCACTACCTATATGTAGCTTCACAATGGTAACTCCGAATATGGCCATGTAACATGTCTATGATCATGGAATTGCCCCCTCTATGCCACCCTGGCATAGTTGCCACAATCCCATGATCCCAGTGGTCTGTAGCACAGACCCTGGTACTGCCAAACTGCCCTTCCTGGGGTTTCACTGCAGCTGCTGCTGCTGCCAACCCCTCAGACAGGCAGCTGCCCTCCTGGGGTCCAGCCAGGCCTGGCCCAGGATGGCAGAACAAAGGACTTCCTCTGAGAGAGGGTGTTACACCCTCTCCCTTTGGAAAATGGTGTGAAGGCAGGGGAGGAGTAGCCTCCCCCAGCCTCTGGAAATGCTTTCTTGGGCACAGATGTGCCCAATTCTGCATAAGCCAGTCTACACCAGCTCAGGGGACCCCTTAGCCCTGATCTGGCGCGAAACTGGACAAAGGAAAGGGGAGTGACCACTCCCCTGACCTGCACCTCCCCTGGGAGGTGTCCAGAGCTCCTCCAGTGTGCTCCAGACCTCTGCCATCTTGGAAACAGAGGTGCTGCTGGCACACTGGACTGCTCTGAGTGGCCAGTGCCACCAGGTGACGTCAGAGACTCCTTCTGATAGGCTCCTTCAGGTGTTGCTAGCCTATCCTCTCTCCTAGGTAGCCAAACCCTCTTTTCTGGCTATTTAGGGTCTCTGTCTCTGGGGAAACTTTAGATAACGAATGCAAGAGCTCATCCGAGTTCCTCTGCATCTCTCTCTTCACCTTCTGCCAAGGAATCGACTACTGACCGCGCTGGAAGCCTGCAAACCTGCAACATAGTAGCAAAGACGACTACTGCAACTCTGTAACGCTTATCCTGCCGCCTTCTCGACTGTTTTCCTGGTGGTGCATGTTGTGGGGGTAGTCTGCCTCCCCTCTGCACTAGAAGCTCCGAAGAAATCTCCCGTGGGTCGACGGAATCTTCCCCCTGCAACCGCAGGCACCAAAAAGCTGCATTACCGGTCCCTTGGGTCTCCTCTCAGCACAACGAGCGAGGTCCCTTGAATCCCGCAACTCTGTCCAAGTGACCCCCACAGTCCAGTGACTCTTCAGTCCAAGTTTGGTGTAGGTAAGTCCTTGCCTTACCTCGCTAGACTGCATTGCTGGGAACTGCGACTTTTGCAGCTACTCCGGCCCCTGTGCACTTCCGGCGGAAATCCTTTGTGCACAGCCAAGCCTGGATCCACGGCACTCTAACCTGCATTGCACGACTTTCTAAGTTGGTCTCCGGCGACGTGGGACTCCTTTGTGTAACTTCGGGTGAGCACCGTTTCACACTTCCTTGTAGTGCCTGTTTCTGGCTCTTCTCCGGATGCTACCTGCTGCTGAGAGGGCTCCATGTCTTGCTCGACGTCCCCTCTACCTCCTGGCGCAATTTTCAATATTCTGGTCCTTTCTGTGCCACAGCAGCGTCCAAAAATGCTAACTGCATGATTTGCAGCTAGCAAGGCTTGTTGGCATTCTTTCGGCGGGAAAATACTTCTGCACGACTCTCCACTGCGAGTGGGATCCGTCTACCAAAGAAGAAGTCTCTAGCCCTTTTCTTTCCTGCAGAAATCTCAGCTTCTTCTGCCCAGTAGAAGCTTCTTTGCACCCACAGCTGGCATTTCCTGGGCATATGCCCATCTCCGACTTGATTGTGACTTTTGGACTTGGTCCCCTTGTTCCACAGGTACCCTAGATTGGAAATCCATCGTTGTTGCATTGTTGGTTTGTGTCTTTCCTGCATTATTCCTCTAACACAACTTCTTTATCCTTAGGGGAACTTTAGTGCACTTTGCACTCACTTTTCAGGGTCTTGGGGAGGGTTATTTTTCTAACTCTCACTATTTTCTAATAGTCCCAGCGACCCTCTACAAGGTCACATAGGTTTGGGGTCCATTCGTGGTTCGCATTCCACTTTTGGAGTATATGGTTTGTGTTGCCCCTATCCCTATGTTTCCCCATTGCATCCTATTGTAACTATACATTGTTTGCACTGTTTTCTAAGACTATACTGCATATTTTTGCTAGTGTGTATATATATCTTGTGTATATTTCCTATCCTCTCACTGAGGGTACACTCTAAGATACTTTGGCATATTGTCATAAAAATAAAGTACCTTTATTTTTAGTATAACTGTGTATTGTGTTTTCTTATGATATTGTGCATATGACACTAAGTGGTACTGTAGTAGCTTCACACGTCTCCTAGTTCAGCCTAAGCTGCTCTGCTAAGCTACCATTATCTATCAGCCTAAGCTGCTAGACACCCTATACACTAATAAGGGATAACTGGGCCTGGTGCAAGGTGCAAGTACCCCTTGGTACTCACTACAAGCCAGTCCAGCCTCCTACAGCCTCGCTGTTGGGCTGGTAGCTCCGTAGACTTTAGTGTGCCTACTACAAATACACAGCTGCCTTGTTAGCTAAAAACAATTAGAACTGATTGTTGTGAAATAACGTATGCAAATGTAAACCCTAATTGAATTCAAAGTAGATTTGTATTGATAATGTGCTACAGATTGTATAGCACTTATAAGTAGCAAATACGTAGGATAGTGCTTTAAAATGCTTGGCATTAATGTAGGATATTTGTTCTATAGTTCACATTACTCATAAACATCCTTGCTGCCCTATGTTTACCTTTTTTGTGTTAACAACTCATACTGTGTGCTTTAGATAAGGTTTTTGGTTTCAAAATACATATTTTTAAATACACACTGCGTTTTCGAGTGATCCTTAAGTATGCTTTTCATTCACAAGAAAGATTTGGTGTTCCTCTATCTGTCCTTGTCTGCTTGATGGGACTGTATTTTACCTGAACACACAACATTGCTCAGAGGGTTGTGTATGGGTTGGAGTTTAACTGCCTTTTTCATTCAGTTTGGCATACTGACTGAGTCCTTGGCTCCAGGGGTTCGGAAATCCAGACCTATGGCTTCAGAAAGATCCAAAGAACGTAACAGGACTAGTTTTGTTACTTGGCACATTTTACAGCAACAACTTTGCGTATGTATCTGTTTTATATTTGAAAAAATTGTCACAGCTTGGTTGGTATGTAATTGTACTATTGACATCTATTCTTTAGAAACAAATTGGTACTTAAATGTAAGTAGAAATCCTAATGCCTTGTGCAAAATACAGATGCAACAGCGATTGATTGTGCAAGTGAGGAGATTTAGACTGCACTACAGCATAAACTAAATTGACTCTGAGTGCTTCCTGGTCCAGTAATTGATAGCATTTTATGTTGGTATTAGAAGGATTGGCAAGATTTCATTCAGAGACAAGATGCCTACCATAGCTCCTATCATAAGATATGGAACAATTCTATATTTCTTTGCGTGACATATTTGATAAATATTGCCTAATAATGCTGAATTTGCATCACATTATCCTTCTGGTATTCTGAATTTGTTTTTGTAAGAAATTGGGTTATTTTTTGAAGATGTGGAAGCAGCAACCACCTTTTTCCTTTCCTCACTTTTTTTGAAAATAAATAAAAATAAACTAAAACAAAAAGGTAACCCAATGTTAGTCAACGAGGGAGATGGGCCTTGAACCAGCGAAAAACAAATGTGTGCGTTTTTCACTGCTAGGACATGTAAAACTTACACCCACTTGTCCTACTTTTTAAAAACGATCCACCTCGCCCTATAAGCCTTTAAGGCCTGCCTTGGGGTGACTTTTATGTAATAAAAAGGAAGATTCATGTCTGGCAAAATGGATATTTGCCACTTCAAAATGTCATTTTAAAACTGCACTATGGACTGCAGTGTTAGGCTTAACATATGTTTTACAAGGCCACTTTAGTGGGTGGCATAATGAGTGTAGCAGGCCCACTAGCAGCATTCAATTTAATTTACAGTCCCTGGGTACATGAATGTTGTAATTTTAATTGCATTTATATAGCATTTACTACCCCTGAGGGGGCATCAAAGCACCTTTCAGTGAGTAGCACAGTCCTCCAGAACCCAAAAAGGAGTAGTGTTAGATTAGTATGGTGAAATAGCATTTAATTAGAGCGGCGGACATGTAAGCCTGTCAGATAGATTGAGTGGATGGAGGGATAGAAGAGGGAAGAGTCTAAAAAGTGTTATTTGGAAGGTCATAGTAGTAAGATGTGGTTTGAGATGAGTAATAGGAGGGATGGAGGAGGGAAGAGTCTCTAGTAATGGATCAGGGAGATCATACTATTAAAATTAGGTTTTGGATGAGTCAAAGGAGGGATACATGCAGGAAGAATTTAGAAAGGGTTAATTGGAAGATCATCGTAGTAAGATGAGGTCTTGGGTGATTCATGGAGAGACAAAGGAGGGAAGTCTAGAAAAGGTTATTTTGGGGATCATAGTAGTAGAATGAGGTTTGGGAGTGGTCAGAGAGTGGAGGTAGAGGATATATTGAGAGAGGTACAAGGTTAGACAGATTAGTGCATTGGAGAGATTCAAAGGTTTTTTGTTTAGTTTTTTTTTTCTTCTACAGGAGGAGTAAAGTAATAAATAAATAGTAACATAAGTATATACAGAGGATTTACATGTACAAGGAAGGTAATACATTGAGATTTAAAGTTGTAAGTATAATTTACAAGGAACTTACAAGTAAATTAAATGGTCAATTAGGTGTAAGCCACATTTACAATGTTTGAAGGAGAAAGCACAAGCACAAGCACTTTAGCACTGGTTAGCAGTGGTAAAGTACACAGAGTCATAATGCCAGCACAAATGGCTTCAGCAACAAAACGCAAAAATCTAGGAGAGGAGAGACTTTAAAAAGGGCCTGGTGTAGGAGGCTGGCCTGGCTTGTAGTGGGTACCAGAGGTACTTACACCTTGTGCCAGGTCCAGTTATCCCTTATTAGTGTAGAAGAGGTGTTTCTAGCAGCTTAGACTGATAGAAGGTAGCTATGGCAAAGCAGCTTAGGCTGAACTAGGAGACATGTAAAGCTCCTACTACACCACTGGTGTCATATGCACAATATCATAAGAAAACACAATACACAGAAGTACTAAAAATAAAGGTACTTTATTTTTATGACAATATGCAAAAGGATTTCCTTCAAGGTAGGGTGTTACACCCTCTCCCTTTGGAAATAGGTGTTCAGGGCCTGAGAGGAGTAGCCTCTCCTAGCCTCTGGAAATACTTTGAAGGGCACAGATGGTGCCCTCCTTGCATAAGCCAGTCTACACAGGTTCAGGGATCCCCTCAGCCCTGCTCAGGCGCAAAACTGGACAAAGGAAAGGGGAGTGACCACTCCTCTGACCATCACTTCCCCAGGGCAGGTGCCCAGAGCTCCTCCAGTGTGTCCCAGACCTCGGCCATCTTGGAAACAGAGGTGTGAGGGCACAATGGAGACCTCTGAGTGGCCAGTGCTAGCAGGTGACGTCAGAGGCTCCTTCTGATATGCTCTTACCTGGTTAGGTGGCCAATCCTCCACTGAGGGCTATTTAGGGTCGCTCCTGTGGGTTTCTCGTCAGATAACGAATGCAAGAGCTCACCAGAGTTCCTCTGCACTTCTCTCTTTGACTTCTGCCAAGGATCGACTGCTGACTGCTTCAGGACACCTGCAAAACCGCAACAAAGTAGCAAGATGACTACCAGCAATATTGTAGCGCCTCATCCTGCCGGCTTTCTCAACTGTTTCCTGGTGGTGCATGTTCTGAGGGCTGACTGCCTTCACCCTGCACTGGAAGCCAAGAAGAAATCTCCTGTGGGTCGACGGAATCTTCCTCCCGCTAACGCAGGCACCCAACATCTGCATCACCGGTCCTCTGGGTCCCCTCTCATATTGACGAGCGTTGTCCCTGGAACACAGGAGTTGGATCCAGGTGTCCCGACAGTCCAGTGGCCCTTCTGTCAAAATTTGGTGGAGGTAAGTCCTTGCCTCCCCACGCCAGACAGTAATCCTGTGTACTACGTGAACTTCAGCTGCCAGGGCTTCTGTGCACTTTTCTAAGACTTCCTTCGTGCACAGCATAGCCCAGGTCCCCAGCACTCCCTCCAGCATTGTCCAGCTCACTGAGTTGTACTCAAACTTCGTGGAACCCTCTTTTGTTTTGCTGAGACGAATGTCGTGCTCAGATCTTCTGTACGCCTGTTCAGGTGCTTCTGCAGGTGCTGCCTGCTTCTCCATGGGCTCTCTGTATTGCTGAGTGCCCCCTCTGTCTCCTCCTCCAAGGGGCGACTTCCTGGTCCTTCCTGGGCCCTGGCACCACCAAAAATCCTTAACCGCGACTCTTCCAGCTAGCAAGGCTTGTTTGTGGTCTTTCTGCGTGGAAAGAACTCTGCATCCTCCTTGTACGCCGTGGGACATCTTCTGACCAAAGGAGAAGTTCCTGGCACCTTCCGTTGTTGCAGAATCTTCAGGTTCTTCGACACGGAGGCAGCCCTTTTGCATCTTCATCCGGGGTTTACTGTGCTCCTGCCCCCACGGACACTTGCGTGATTCTTGAACTTAGTCTCCTTCCTTTGCAGGTCCTCAGGTCCAGGAATCCGTCTTCAGTGCTTTGCAGTCAGTTCTTGTCTTTGCAGAATCCCCTATCTCGGATTTACTGTCTTTTGGGGTAGTAGGGGAACTTTACTCCTACTTTTCAGGGTCTTGGGGTGGGGTATCTTGGACACCCTTAGTGTTTTCTTACACTCCCAGCGACCGTATACACACTACACTAGGCCTGGGGTCCATTCATGGTTTGCATTCCACTTTTGGAGTAGATGGTTTGTGTTGCTCCCAGGCCTATTGTCTCCTATTGCATTCTATTGTGTTCTACAGTGTTTGCACTACTTTTCTAAGTGTTTTACTTACCTGATTTCGCTCTGTGTGTATATTTTGTGTATTTTACTTACCTCCTAAGGGAGTATATCCTCTGAGATACTTTTGGCATATTGACACTAAAATAAAGTACCTTTATTTTTAGTAACTCTGAGTATTGTGTTTTCTTGTGATATAGTGCTATATGACACAAGTGTTATAGTAGAAGCTTTGCATGTCTCCTATTTCAGCCTAAATTGCTCTGCTATAGCTACCTCTATCAGCCTAAGCTGCTACAAAACTTCTAATCTACTAATAAGGGATAACTGGGCCTGGCATAAGGTGTAAGTACCACTAGGTACCCACTATAAGCCAGGCCAGCATCCTATACGTTGCTCTTGCACGACGTTACATGGTGCAAGAGCACCGCAACTCTTTTAATACAAATGGATCTATGTGTTATATTTGTTGTCCTTTCAAGAAAAAGGGCATTATGCCAGTGTTTGTTGAATATATGTGCTAAACGTTTTCAAGAAAGTCTTGTAATAATTGTAGGAAAGTACCATCTTGCCTGGCATGTTACCCCCATAATTCACTGTATATATGTTGTTTTAGTTGTATGTGTCACAGGGACCCTGCCAACCAGGGCCCCAGTGCTCATAAGTGTGCCCTGTATGTGTTACCTGTGTTATGACTAACTGTCTCACTGAGGCTCTGCTAACCAGCACCTCAGTGGTTATGCTCTCTCCTTTCTTTCCAAAATGTCACTAACAGGATAGTGACCAATTTAACCAATTTACATTGGCATACTGGAACACCCTTATAATTCCCTAGTATACGGTACTGAGGTACCCAGGGTATTGGGGTTCCAGGAGATCCCTATGGGCTGCAGCACTTCTTTTGCCACCCATAGGGAGATCTGACAATTCTTACACAGGCCTGCCCTTGCAGCCTGAGTGAAATAACGTCCACGTTATTTCACAGCCATTTACCAATACACTTAAGTAACTTATAAGTCACCTATATGTCTAACCTTTACCTGGTAAAGGTTGGGTGCTAAGTTACTTAGTGTGTGGGCACCCTGGCACTAGCCAGTGTGCTCCCACATTGTTCACGGAAAATTCCCCGGACTTTGTGAGTGCGGGGACACCATTACACGCGTGCACTATATATATGTCACGACATATGTATAGCGTCACAATGGTAACTCCGAACATGGCCATGTAACATGTCTAAGATCATGGAATTGTCACCCCAATGCCATTCTAGCATTGGGGAGACAATTCCATGATCCCCCGAGTCTCTAGCTCAGACCCGGGTACTGCCAAACTACCTTTCCCAGGGTTTCACTGCAGCTGCTGCTGCTGCCAACCCCTCAGACAGGTTTCTGCCCTCCTGGGGTCCAGCCAGGCTTGGCCCAGGAAGGCAGAACAAAGGACTTCCTCAGAGAGAGGGTGTTACACCCTCTCCCTTTGGAAAAAAGTGTCAGGGCTGGGGAGGAGTAGCCTCCCCCAGCCTCTGGAAATGCTTTCATGGGCACAGGTGGTGCCCATTTCTGCATAAGCCAGTTTACACCGGTTCAGGGATCCCCCAGCCCTGCTCTGGTGTGAAACTGGACAAAGGAAAGGGGAGTGACCACTCCACTGACCTGCACCTCCCCTGGGAGGTGCCCAGAGCTCCTCCAGTGTGCTCCAGACCTCTGCCATCTTAGAAACAGAGGTGTTGCTGGCACACTGGACTGCTCTGAGTGGCCAGTGCCAGCAGGTGACGTCAGAGACTCCTTCTGATAGGCTCCTTCAGGTGTTGCTAGCCTATCCTCTCTCCTAAGTAGCCAAACCTCCTTTTCTGGCTATTTAAGGTCTCTGCTTTGGGGAATTCTTTAGATAACGAATGCAAGAGCTCATCAGAGTTCCTCTGCATCTCTCTCTTCACCTTCTGCCAAGGAATCAACTGCTGACCGCGCTGGAAGCCTGCAAAACTGCAACAAAGTGGCAAAGACGACTACTGCGACCTTGTAACGCTGATCCTGCCGCCTTCTCAACTGTTTTCCTGGTGGTGCATGCTGTGGGGGTAGTCTGCCTCCTCTCTGCACTAGAAGCTCCAAAGAAATCTCCCTTGGGTCGACGGAATCTTCCCCCTGCAACCGCAGGCACCAAAGAACTGCATCACCAGTCCTCTAGGTCTCCTCTCAGCACGACGAGCAAGGTCCCTTAAACTCAGCAACTCTGTCCAAGTGACTCCCACAGTCCAGTGACTCTTCAGTCCAAGTTTGGTGGAGGTAAGTCCTTGCCTCCCCACGCCAGACTGCATTACTGGGAACCGCGTGTTTTGCAGCTACTCCGGCTCCTGTGCACTTTTACAGGATTTCCTTTGTGCACAACCAAGCCTGGGTCCACGGCACTCTAACCTGCATTGCACGACCTCCTGAGTTGTCCTCCGGCGGTGTGGGACTCTCTTGTGCAACTTTGTGTGAGCACCATTTCACTCCACTTTGTAGTGCCTGTTCCGGCACTTCTCTGGGTGCTGCTTGCTTCTGAGAGGGCTCCTTTTCTTGCTGGACGCCCCCTCTGTCCCCTCACGCAATTGGCGACATCCTGGTCCCTCCTGGGCCACAGCAGCATCCAAAAACCCCAACTGCAAGCTTTGCAGCTAGCAAGGCTAGTTTACGGTCTTTCCGCAGGAAAATAGTTCTGCACGACTCTTCATGATGTGGGACATCCATCCTCCAAAGGGGAAGTTTCTAACCCTTGTCGTTCTTGCAGAATCCTCAGCTTCTACTGTCCAGTGGCAGCTTCTTTGCACCCACAGCTGGCATTTCCTGGGCATCTGCTCACTCTCGACTTGATCGTGACTTTTGGACTTGGTCCCCTTGTTCCACAGGTACTCTAGTCTGGAAATCCATCATTGTTGCATTGCTGGTGTTGGTCTTTTCTGCAGAATTCCCCTATCACGACTTCTGTGCTCTTTGGGGAACTTTAGTGCACTGTGCACTCACTTTTCAGGGTCTTGGGGTGGGCTATTTTTCTAACCCTCACTGTTTTCTTACAGTCCCAGCGACCCTCTACAAGGTCACATAGGTTTGGGGTACATTCGTGGTTCGCATTCCACTTCTAGAGTATATGGTTTGTGTTGCCCCTATCACTATGTGCCCCCATTGCATTCTACTGTAACTATACATTGTTTGCACTGTTTTCTATTGCTATACTGCATATTTTTGGGTATTGTGTACATATATCTTGTGTATATTTGCTATCCTCATACTGAGGGTACTCACTGAGATACTTTGGCATATTGTCATAAAAATAAAGTACCTTTATTTTTAGTATATCTGTGTATAGTGTTTTCTTATGATATTGTGCAAGTGACACTAGTGGTACTGTAGGAGCTTCACTTGTCTCCTAGTTCAGCCTAAGCTGCTCTGCTAAGCTACTATTATCTATCAGCCTAAGCTGCTAGACACCCTATACACTAATAAGGGATACCTGGGCCTGGTGCAAGGTGTAAGTACCCCTTGGTACTCACTACAAGCCAGTCCATCCTCCTACATTGCTTGTGCAGCGGTGGGATAAGTACTTTGTAACTACTTACCACTTTTGTCATTGTACTTTTCATAAGAGAAAAATATACAAAACAAGTTCAGTGTATGTACACCTAACCAAAAAGTTTTGCTTTTCTTCTCTCACTTCTTTGCTAAGTGCTGAAAAGTACCTCTAAACTTTCTAAAAAGTTCTTAAAAAGTTTTAAAAGTTTTTTTTTCTGTCCTTTTAAAAGTTCTGAAAACTTTTGTCTCACTTTTTCGATCCTTAAACACTTTCTAAAACTGTCTGGTACAGGCCAAACTGTTGATCTGTCCAAACTTGCTTATGACCACCTTAGCTGGAAAGGAGTAGGAGTCTCTCCATTGAAAGAGGTTTATGGGTAGGGAAGAATCCCTCTAGAGAACTGTTGGTTAATATGCTCATTGAACAAGATAAGACCAGAGTTGGCACTTCTGTTGAGAAATTAGCTGATGGTTCCCAATCTGACCCTGGGGTACCCCTAGCAAAGGATTTAGAAGGGAAACTTCCTAGCCTGCCCATTAGCAGACTGTAGGAAAGTACCATCTTGCCTGGCATGTTACCCCCATTTTTCACTGTATATATGTTGTTTTAGTTGTATGTGTCACTGGGACCCTGGTAACCCAGGGCCCCAGTGCTCATAAGTGTGCCTGAATGTGTTACCTGTGTAGTGACTAACTGTCTCACTGAGGCTCTGCTAATCAGAACCTCAGTGGTTATGCTCTCTCATTTCTTTCCAAATTGTCACTGACAGGCTAGTGACCATTTTTACCAATTTACATTGGCTTACTGGAACACCCTTATAATTCCCTAGTATATGGTACTGAGGTACCCAGGGTATTGGGGTTCCAGGAGATCCCTATGGGCTGCAGCATTTCTTTTGCCACACATAGGGAGCTCTGACAATTCTTACACAGGCCTGCCACTGCAGCCTGAGTGAAATAACGCCCACGTTATTTCACAGCCATTTTACACTGCACTTAAGTAACTTATAAGTCACCTATATGTCTAACCTTTACCTGGTAAAGGTTAGGTGCAAAGTTACTTAGTGTGAGGGCACCCTGGCACTAGCCAAGGTGCCCCCACATTGTTCAGAGCCAATTCCCTGAACTTTGTGAGTGCGGGGCACCATTACACGCGTGCACTACATATAGGTCACTACCTATATGTAGCTTCACAATGGTAACTCCGAATATGGCCATGTAACATGTCTATGATCATGGAATTGCCCCCTCTATGCCATCCTGGCATAGTTGGCACAATCCCATGATCCCAGTGGTCTGTAGCACAGACCCTGGTACTGCCAAACTGCCCTTCCTGGGGTTTCACTGCAGCTGCTGCTGCTGCCAACCCCTCAGACAGGCAGCTGCCCTCCTGGGGTCCAGCCAGGCCTGGCCCAGGATGGCAGAACAAAGAACTTCCTCTGAGAGAGGGTGTGACACCCTCTCCCTTTGGAAAATGGTGTGAAGGCAGGGGAGGAGTAGCCTCCCCCAGCCTCTGGAAATGCTTTGTTGGGCACAGAGGTGCCCAATTCTGCATAAGCCAGTCTACACCGGTTCAGGGACCCCTTAGCCCCTGCTCTGGCGCGAAACTGGACAAAGGAAAGGGGAGTGACCACTCCCCTGACCTGCACCTCCCCTGGAAGGTGTCCAGAGCTCCTCCAGTGTGCTCCAGACCTCTGCCATCTTGGAAACAGAGGTGCTGCTGGCACACTGGACTGCTCTGAGTGGCCAGTGCCGCCAGGTGACGTCAAAGACTCCTGCTGATAGGCTCCTTCAGGTGTTAGTAGCCTATCCTCTCTCCTAGGTAGCCAAACCCTCTTTTCTGGCTATTTAGGGTCTCTGTCTCTGGGGAAACTTTAGATAACGAATGCAAGAGCTCATCCGAGTTCCTCTGCATCTCTCTCTTCACCTTCTGCCAAGGAATCGACTGCTGACCGCGCTGGAAGCCTGCAAACCTGCAACATAGTAGCAAAGACGACTACTGCAACTCTGTAACACTGATCCTGCCGCCTTCTCGACTGTTTTCCTGCTTGTGCATGCTGTGGGGGTAGCCTGCCTCCTCTCTGCACCAGAAGCTCCGAAGAAATCTCCCGTGGGTCGACGGAATCTTCCCCCTGCAACCGCAGGCACCAAAAAGCTGCATTACTGGTCCCTTGGATCTCCTCTCAGCACGACGAGCGAGGTCCCTCGAATCCAGTGACTCTGTCCTAGTGACCCCCACAGTCCAGTGACTCTTCAGTCCAAGTTTGGTGGAGGTAAGTCCTTGCCTCACCTCGCTGGGCTGCATTGCTGGGAACCGCGACTTTGCAGCTACTCCGGCCCCTGTGCACTTCCGGCGGAAATCCTTTGTGCACAGCCAAGCCTGGGTCCACGGCACTCTAACCTGCATTGCACGACTTTCTAAGTTGGTCTCCGGCGACGTGGGACTCCTTTGTGCAACTTTGGCGAGCACCGTTTCACGCATCCTCGTAGTGCCTGTTTCTGGCACTTTTCCGGGTGCTACCTGCTTTAGTGAGGGCTTTTTGTCTTGCTCGACGTCCCCTCTCTCTTCAGGTCCGATTTGCGACCTCCTGGTCCCTCCTGGGCCCCAGCAGCGTCCAAAAACGCCAAACGCACGATTTGCAGCTAGCAAGGCTTGTTGGCGTTCTTTCGGCGGGAAAACACTTCTGCACGACTCTCCACGGCGAGAGGGATCAGTCCACCAAAGGGGAAGTCTCTAGCCCTTGTCGTTCCTGCAGAAACCTCAACTTCTTCTGTCCAGTAGAAGCTTCTTGCACCCGCAGCTGGCATTTCCTGGGCATCTGCCCATCTCCGACTTCCTTGTGACTTTTGGACTTGGTCCCCTTGTTCCACAGGTACCCTCGACTGGAAATCCACAGTTGTTGCATTGCTGGTTTGTGTCTTTCCTGCATTATTCCTCTAACACGACTTCTTTGTCCTTAGGGGAACTTTAGTGCACTCTGCACTCACTTTTCAGGGTCTTGGGGAGGGTTATTTTGCTAACTCTCACTATTTTCTAATAGTCCCAGCGACCCTCTACAAGGTCACATAGGTTTGGGGTCCATTCGTGGTTCGCATTCCACTTTTGGAGTATATGGTTTGTGTTGCCCCTATCCCTATGTTTCCCCATTGCATCCTATTGTAACTATACATTGTTTGCACTGTTTTCTAAGACTATACTGCATATTTTTGCTAGTGTGTATATATATCTTGTGTATATTTCCTATCCTCTCACTGAGGGTACACTCTAAGATACTTTGGCATATTGTCATAAAAATAAAGTACCTTTATTTTTAGTATAACTGTGTATTGTGTTTTCTTATGATATTGTGCATATGACACTAAGTGGTACTGTAGTAGCTTCACACGTCTCCTAGTTCAGCCTAAGCTTCTCTGCTAAGCTACCATTATCTATCAGCCTAAGCTGCTAGACACCCTATACACTAATAAGGGATAACTGGGCCTGTTGCAAGGTGCAAGTACCCCTTGGTACTCACTACAAGCCAGTCCAGCCTCCTACACAGACCACCTAGCATAGCTGGTACTGATGTAGAGTCACATCATAGTGTAGGAGGCTGGACTGGCTTGTAGTGAGTACCAAGGGGTACTTGCACCTTGCACCAGGCCCAGTTATCCCTTGTTAGTGTATAGGGTGTCTAGCAGCATAGGCTGATAGATAATGGTAGCTTAGCAGAGCAGCTTAGGCTGAACTAGGAGACGAGTGAAGCTCCTACAGTACCACTTAGTGTCATATGCACAATATCATAAGAAAACACAATACACAGTTATACTAAAAATAAAGGTACTTTATTTTTATGACAATATGCCAAAGTATCTCAGAGTGTACCCTCAGTGAGAGGATAGGAAATATACACAAGATATATGTACACAATACCAAAAATATACAGTATAGTCTTAGAAAACAGTGCAAACAATGTATAGTTACAATAGGATGCAATGGGGACACATAGGGATAGGGGCAACACAAACCATATACTCCAAAAGTGGAATGCGAACCACGAATGGACCCCAAACCTATGTGACGTTGTAGAGGGTCGCTGGGACTATTAGAAAATAGTGAGGGTTAGAAAAATAGCCCACCCCAAGACCCTGAAAAGTGAGTGCAAAGTGCACTAAAGTTCCCCAGAGCACAAAGAAGTTGTGATAGAGGAATACTGCAGGAAAGACACAAACCAGCAATGCAACAACGATGGATTTCCAGTCGAGGGTACCTGTGGAACAAGGGGACCAAGTCCAAAAGTCACAAGCAAGTTGGAGATGCGCAGATGCCCAGGAAATGCAGCTGTGGGTGCAAAGAAGCTTCTACTGGACAGAAGAAGCTATGGTTTCTGCAGGAACGACAAGGGCTAGAGACTTCCCCTTTGGAGGACGGATCCCTCGCGCCGTGGAGAGTTGTGCAGAAGTGTTTTCCCGCCGAAAGAATGCCAACAAGTCTTGCTAGCTGCAAATCGTGCAGTTAGCATTTTTGGATGCTGCTGTGGCCCAGAAAGGACCAGGATGTCGCAAATTACGCCAGGAGGTAGAGGGGCCGTCGAGCAAGACAAGGAGCCCTCTCAGCAGCAGGTAGCACCCGCAGAAGTGCCAGAAACAGGCACTACAAGGATGTGTGAAACAGTGCTCACCCGAAGTTACACAATGGAGTCCCACGTCGCCGGAGACCAACTTAGAAAGTCGTGCAAAGCAGGTTAGAGTGACGTGGACCCAGGTTTGGCTGTGCACAAAGGATTTCCGCCGGAAGTGCACAGGGGCCGGAGTAGCTGCAAAAGTTGCGGTTCCCAGCAATGCAGTCTGACGTTGGGAGGCAAGGACTTACCTCCACCAAACTTGGACTGAAGAGTCACTGGACTGTGGGGGTCACTTGGACAGAGTTGCTGGATTCAAGGGACCTCGCTCGTCGTGCTGAGAGGAGACCCAAGGGACCGGTAATGCAGCTTTTTGGTGCCTGCGGTTGCAGGGGGAAGATTCCGTCGACCCACTGGAGATTTCTTCTGAGCTTCTAGTGCAGAGAGGAGTCAGACTACCCCCACGGCATGCACCACCAGGAAAACAGTCGAGAAGGCGGCAGGATCAGCGTTACAGAGTTGCAGTAGTCGTCTTAGCTACTATGTTGCAGTTTTGCAGGCTTCCAGCGCGGTCAGCAGTCGACTACTTGGCAGAAGGTGAAGAGAGAGATGCAGAGGAACTTGGATGAGCTCTTGCATTCGTTATCTAAAGTTTCCCCAGAGACAGAGACCCTAAATAGCAGAAAAGAGGGTTTGGCTACCTAGGAGAGAGGATAGGCTAGCAACACCTGAAGGAGCCTATCAGAAGGAGTCTCTGACGTCACCTGGTGGCACTGGCCACTCAGAGCAGTCCAGTGTGCCAGCAGCACCTCTGTTTCCAAGATGGCAGAGGTCTGGAGCACACTGGAGGAGCTCCGGACACCTCCCAGGGGAGGTGCAGGTCAGGGGAGTGGTCACTCCCCTTTCCTTTGTCCAGTTTCGCGCCAGAGCAGGGCTAAGGGGTCCCCTGAACTGGTGTAGACTGGCTTATGCAGAATTGGGCACATCTGTGCCCAAGAAAGCATTTCCAGAGGCTGGGGGAGGCTACTCCTCCCCTGCCTTCACAACATTTTCCAAAGGGAGAGGGTGTAACACCCTCTCTCAGAGGAAGTCCTTTGTTCTGCAATCCTGGGCCAGGCCTGGCTGGACCCCAGGAGGGCAGAAGCCTGTCTGAGGGGTTGGCAGCAGCAGCAGCTGCAGTGAAACCCCAGGAAAGGCAGTTTGGCAGTACCAGGGTCTGTGCTACAGACCACTGGGATCATGGGATTGTGCCAACTATGCCAGGATGGCATAGAGGGGGCAATTCCATGATCATAGACATGTTACATGGCCATATTCGGAGTTACCATTGGAAAGCTACACATAGGTAGTGACCTATATGTAGTGCACGCGTGTAATGGTGTCCCCGCACTCACAAAGTCCGGGGAATTTGCCCTGAACAATGTGGGGGCACCTTGGCTAGTGCCAGGGTGCCCTCACACTAAGTAACTTTGCACCTAACCTTTACTAGGTAAAGGTTAGACATATAGGTGACTTATAAGTTTCCTAAGTGCAGTGGTAAATGGCTGTGAAATAACGTGGACGTTATTTCACTCAGGCTGCAGTGGCAGGCCTGTGTAAGAATTGTCAGAGCTCCCTATGGGTGGCAAAACAAATGCTGCAGCCCATAGGGATCTCCTGGAACCCCACTACCCTGGGTACCTCAGTACCATATACTAGGGAATTATAAGGGTGTTCCAGTAAGCCAATGCAAATTGGTAAAATTGGTCACTAGCCTGTTAGTGACAATTTGAAAGAAATGAGAGAACATAACCACTGAGGTTCTGGATAGCAGAGCCTCAGTGAGGCAGTTAGTCATAACACAGGTAACACATTCAGGCACACTTATGAGCACTGGGGCCCTGGCTGACAGGGTCCCAGTGACACATTCAACTAAAACAACATATATACAGTGAAAAATGGGGGTAACATGCCAGGCAAGATGGTACTTTCCTACAAGAAGGCTGTTCTGATTCAGTACCAACCAGGACAGAAGGTGTGGGTATTGGAGCCTGTGGCCCCAAGAGCATTCCAAGACAAATGGAGTGGACCCCATCTCATTGTTGAAAAGAAGGGTGAAGTCACCTACTTGGTTGACCTGGGCACTGCCAGAAGTCCCCTTAGGGTGCTCCATGTCAATCGCCTAAAACCCTACTATGACAGGGCTGATCTCACCCTGCTCATGGCAACAGATGAAGGACAGGAAGAAGAGAGTGACCCTCTCCCTGATCTCTTCTCTTCCACAGAACAAGATGCTCTACTGGAAGGTTAAATGTTGGCAGACTGTTTTACTGCTGAGCAGAAAGACAACTGCATAAATCTCCTAGGTCAGTTTTCTGAACTCTTTTCTACTGTGCCAGGCACCACATCTTGATGTGAGCACACTATAGATACTGGAGACAGCATGCCTGTCGAAAGTAAGATCTATAGGCAGCCTGACCATGTCAGGGACTGCATAAAACAAGAAGTTCAGAAAATGCTTGAACTAGGAGTGGTTGAACATTCTGAAAGCCCATGGGCCTCTCCTGTGGTGCTTGTACCAAAGCCTCACTCAAAAGATGGGAAAAGAGAGATGAGGTTTTGAGTAGATTACAGAGGTCTCAACCAGGTAACAAAAACTGATGCTCACCCTATACCCAGGGCAGATGAGCTCATAGATACACTGGCATCTGCCAAGTATCTAAGCACCTTTGATTTGACTGCAGGGTATTGGCAGATCAAGTTATCAGAGGATGCTAAAGCAAACACTGCATTTTCGACTATTGGAGGGTATAGGAGGCTGGAATGGCTTGTAGTGAGTACCAAGGGGTACTTACACCTTGCACCAGGCCCAGGTATCCCTTATTAGTGTAGAGGGGTGTCTAGCAGCTTAGGCTGATAGAAAATGGTAGCTTAGCAGAGCAGCTTAGGCTGAACTAGGAGACAAGTGAAGCTCCTACAGTACCACTAGTGTCACTTGCACAATATCATAAGAAAACACAATACACAGATATACTAAAAATAAAGGTACTTTATGTTTATGACAATATGCCAAAGTATCTCAGTGAGTACCCTCAGTATGAGGATTGCAAATATACACAAGATATAGATACACAATACCAAAATATGCAGTAATAGCAATAGAAAACAGTGCAAACAATGTATAGTCACAATAGAATGCAATGGTGGCACATAGGGATAGGGGCAACACAAACCATACACTCTAGAAGTGGAATGCGAATCACGAATGGAACCCAAACCTATGTGAGCTTGTAGAGGGTCGCTGGGACTGTAAGAAAACAGTGAGGGTTAGAAAAATAGCCCACCCCAAGACCCTGAAAAGTGGGTGCAAAGTGCACCTAAGTTCCCCAAAGAGCACAGAAGTCGTGATAGGGGAATTCTGCAGGAAAGACCAACACCAGCAATGCAACAACGATGGATTTCCAGACGAGAGTACCTGTGGAACAAGGGGACCAAGTCCAAAAGTCACGATCAAGTCGAGAGTGGGCAGATGCCCAGGAAATGCCAGCTGTGGGTGCAAAGAAGCTGCCACCGGACGGTAGAAGCTGAGGATTCTGCAAGAACGACAAGGGCTAGAAACTTCCCCTTTGGAGGATAGATGTCCCACGTCGTGAAGAGTCGTGCAGAAGTGTTTTCCCGCAGAAAGACCGCAAACAAGCCTTGCTAGCTGCAAAGCTTGCAGTTTGGGTTTTAGGAAGCTGCTGTGGCCCAGGAGGGACCAGGATGTCACCAGTTGCGTGAGGAGACAGAGGGGGCGTCCCACAAGACAAAGAGCCCTCTCAGAAGCAAGCAGCACCCGCAGAAGTGCCAGAACAGTGTAGGAGGCTGGACTGGCTTGTAGTGAGTACCTAGGGGTACTTGCACCTTGCACCACGCCCAGTTATCCCTTATTAGTGTATAGGGTGTCTAGCAGCATAGGCTGATAGATAATGGTAGCTTAGCAGAGCAGCTTAGGCTGAACTAGGAGACGAGTGAAGCTCCTACAGTACCACTTATTGTCATATGCACAATATCATAAGAAAACACAATACACAGTTATACTAAAAATAAAGGTACTTTATTTTTATGACAATATGCCAAAGTATCTCAGAGTGTACCCTCAGTGAGAGGATAGGAAATATACACAAGATATATATATACACAATACCAAAAATATGCAGTATAGTCTTAGAAAACAGTGCAAACAATGTATAGTTACAATAGGATGCAATGGGGACACATAGGGATAGGGGCAACACAAACCATATACTCCAAAAGTGGAATGCAAACCACGAATGGACCCCAAACCTATGTGACCTTGTAGAGGGTCGCTGGGACTATTAGAAAATAGTAAGGGTTAGAAAAATAGCCCACCCCAAGACCCTGAAAAGTGAGTGCAAAGTGCACCAAAGTTCCCCAAAGGACAAAGAAGTCGTGATAGGGGAATACTGCAGGAAAGACACAAACCAGCAATGCAACAACAATGGATTTCCAGTCGAGGGTACCTGTGGAACAAGGGGACCAAGTCCAAAAGTCACAAGCAAGTCGGAGATGGGCAGATGCCCAGGAAATCCCAGCTGTGGGTGCAAAGAAGCTTCTACTGGACAGAAGAAGCTGAGGTTTCTGCAGGAACAACAAGGGCTAGAGACTTCCCCTTTGGAGGACAGATCCCTCACGCCGTGGAGAGTCGTGCAGAAGTGTTTTCCCGCCGAAAGAACACCAACAAGCCTTGCTATCTGCAAATCGTGCGGTTAGCGTTTTTGGGTGCTGCTGTGGCCCAGGAAGGACCAGAATGTCGCAAATTGCGCCAGGAGGTAGAGGGGACGTCGGGTAAGACAAGGAGCCCTCTTAGCAGCAGGTAGCATCCAGAAAAGTGCCAGAAACAGGCACTACGAGGATGCGTGAAACGGTGCTCACCCGAAGTCGCACAAAGAAGTCCCACGTCGCCAGAGAACAACTTAGGAGGTCGTGCAATGCAGGCTAGAGTGCCGTGGACCCAGGCTGGACTGTGCGCAAAGGATTTCCGCCGGAAGTGCACGGAGGCCGGAGTAGCTGCAAAAGTCGCAGTTCCCAGCAATGCAGTCTGGCGTGGGGAGGCAAGGACTTACCTCCACCAAACTTGGACTGAAGATTCACTGGACTGTGGGAGTCACTTAGACAGAGTTACTGGATTCGAGGGACCTCGCTCGTCGTGCTGAGAGGAGACCCAAGGGACCGGTAATGCAGCTTGTTGGTGCCTGCGGTTGCAGGGGGAAGATTCCGTCGACCCACGGGAGATTTCTTCGGAACTTCTAGTGCAGAGAGGAGGCAGACTACCCCCACAGCATGCACCACCAGGAAAACAGTCGAGATGGCGGCAGGATCAGCGTTACAGAGTTGCAGTAGTCGTCTTTGCTACTATGTTGCAGTTTTGCAGGCTTCCAGCGCGGTCAGCAGTCGATTCCTTGGCAGAAGGTGAAGAGAGAGATGCAGAGGAACTCGGATGAGCTCTTGCATTCGTTATCTAAAGTTTCCCCAGAGACAGAGACCCTAAATAGCCAGGAAAGAGGGTTTGGCTACCTAGGAGAGAGGATAGGCTAGCAACACCTGAAGGAGCCTATCAGAAGGAGTCTCTGACGTCACCTGGTGGCACTGGCCACTCAGAGCAGTCCAGTGTGCCAGCAGCACCTCTGTTTCCAAGATGGCAGAGGTCTGGAGCACACTGGAGGAGCTCTGGACACCTCCCAGGGGAGGTGCAGGTCAGGGGAGTGGTCACTCCTCTTTCCTTTGTCCAGTTTCGCGCCAGAGCAGGGCTAAGGGGTCCCCTGAACCGGTGTAGACTGGCTTATGCAGAATGGGGCACATCTGTGCCCAAGAAAGCAGTTCCAGAGGCTGGGGGAGGCTACTCCTCCCCTGCCTTCACACCATTTTCCAAAGGGAGAGG
This sequence comes from Pleurodeles waltl, assembly GCF_031143425.1. Lineage (NCBI taxonomy): Eukaryota > Metazoa > Chordata > Amphibia > Caudata > Salamandridae > Pleurodeles > Pleurodeles waltl. The sequence continues at coordinate 597,560,849 of NC_090440.1, read as the reverse complement.
GTGTAACACCCTCTCTCAGAGGAAGTTCTTTGTTCTGCCATCCTGGGCCAGGCCTGGCTGGACCCCAGGAGGGCAGATGCCTGTCTGAGGGGTTGGCAGCAGCAGCAGCTGCAGTGAAACCCCAGGAAAGGTAGTTTGGCAGTACCAGGGTCTGTGCTACAGACCACTGGGATGATGGGATTGTGCCAACTATGCCAGGATGGCATAGAGGGGGCAATTCCATGATCATAGACATGTTACATGGCCATATTCGGAGTTACCATTGTGAAGCTACATATAGGTAGTGACCTATATGTAGTGCACGCGTGTAATGGTGTCCCCGCACTCACAAAGTCCGGGGAATTGGCCCTGAACAATGTGGGGGCACCTTGGCTAGTGCCAGGGTGCCCTCACACTAAGTGACTTTGCACCTAACCTTTACCAGGTAAAGGTTAGACATATAGGTAACTAATAAGTTACTTAAGTGCAGTGTAAAATGGCTGTGAAATAACGTGGACGTTATTTCACTCAGGCTGCAGTGGCAGGCCTGTGTAAGAATTGTCAGAGATCCCTATGGGTGGCAAAAGAAATGCTGCAGCCCATAGGGATCTCTTGGAACCCCAATACCCTGGGTACCTCAGTACCATATACTAGGGAATTATAAGGGTGTTCCAGTAAGCCAATGTAAATTGGTAAAATTGGTCACTAGTCTGTTAGTGAAAATTTGAAAGAAATGAGAGAGCATAACCACTGAGGTTCTGATTAGCAGAGCCTCAGTGAGACAGTTAGTCACTACACAGGTAACACATTCAGGCACACTTATGAGCACTGGGGCCCTGGGTGACAGGGTCCCAGTGACACATACAACTAAAACAACATATATACAGTGAAAAATGGGGATAACATGCCAGGCAAGATGGTACTTTCCTACAAACAGGCACTACGAAGTGGAGTGAATTGGTGTTCACCCGAAGTTGCACAAGAGAGTCCCACGACGCCGGAGGACAACTCAGGAGGTTGTGCAATGCATGTTAGAGTGCCGGGGACCCAGGCTTGGCTGTGCACAAAGGAAATCCTCAAAGAGTGCACAGGAGCCGGAGTAGCTGCAAAACACGTGGTTCACAGCAATGCAGTCTAGGGTGGGGAGGCAAGGACTTACCTCCACCAAACTTGGGCTGAAGAGTCACTGGACTGTGGGAGTCACTTGGACAGAGTTGCTGAGTTCAAGGGACCTCGCTCGTCGTGCTGAGAGGAGACCCAGAGGACCGGTGAAGCAGTTCTTTGGTGCCTGCGGTTGCAGGGGGAAGATTCCGTCGCCCCAAGGGAGATTTCTTCGCAGCTTCTAGTGCAGAGAGGAGGCAGACTACCCCCACAGCATGCACCACCAGGAAAACAGTCGAGAAGGCGGCAGGATCAGCGTTACAAGGTCGCAGTAGTCGTCTTTGCTACTTTGTTGCAGTTTTGCAGGCTTCCAGCGCGGTCAGCAGTCGATTCCTTGGCAGAAGGTGAAGAGAGAGATGCAGAGGGTTTGGCTACTTAGGAGAGAGGATAGGCTAGCAACACCTGAAGGAGCCCATCAGAAGGAGTCTCTGACGTCACCTGCTGGCACTGGCCACTCAGAGCAGTCCAGTGTGCCAGCAGCACCTCTGTTTCCAAGATGGCAGAGGTCTGGAGCATCAGGGGAGGAGCACCAGGGGAGGTGCAGGTCAGGGGAGTGGTCACTCCCCTTTCCTTTGTCCAGTTTCGTGCCAGAGCAGGGCTGAGGGATCCCTGAACCGGTGCAGACTGGCTTATGCAGAGATGGGCACCATCTGTGCCCATCAAAGTATTTCCAGAGGCTGGGGGAGGCTACTCCTCCCCAGCCCTGACACCTTTTTCCAAAGGGAGAGGGTGTAAACCCCTCTCTCTGAGGAAGTCCTTTGTTCTGCCTTCCTGGGCCATGCCTGGCTGGACCCCAGGAGAGCAGAAGCCTGTCTGAGGGGTTGGCAGCAGCAGCAGCTGCAGTGAAACCCCGGGAAAGGTAGTTTGGCAGTACCCGGGTCTGAGCTAGAGACTCGGGGGATCATGGAATTGTCTCCCCAATGCCAGAATGGCATTGGGGTGACAATTCCATGATCCTAGACATGTTACATGGCCATGTTCGGAGTTACCATTGTGACGCTATACATATGTCGTGACATATGTATAGTGCACGCGTGTAATGGTGTCCCCGCACTCGCAAAGTCCGGGGAATTTGCCCTGAACAATGTGGGAGCTCCTTGGCTAGTGACAGGGTGCCCACACACTAAGTAACTTAGCACCCAACCTTTACCAGGTAAAGGTTAGACATATAGGTGACTTATAAGTTACTTAAGTGCAGTGGTAAATGGCTGTGAAATAACGTGGACGTTATTTCACTCAGGCTGCACTGGCGGGCCTGTGTAAGAATTGTCAGATCTCCCTATGGGTGGCACAAGAAATGCTGCAGCCCATAGGGATCTCTTGGAACCCCAATACCCTGGGTACCTCAGTATCATATACTAGGGAATTATAAGGGTGTTCCAGTATGGCAATGTAAATTGGTGAAATTGGTCACTAGCCTGATAGTGACAATTTGGAAAGAGAATGAGAGATCATAACCACTGAGGTTCTGGATAGCAGAGCCTCAGTGAGACAGTTAGTCATAACACAGGTAACACATACAGGGCACACTTATAAGCACTGGGGCCCTGGCTGGCAGGTTCCCAGTGACACATACAACTAAAACAACATATATACAGTAAAATATGGGGGTAACATGCCAGGCAAGATGGTACTTTCCTACACAACCCCCCCCAAACGAAGGACAATAAGACTAGCCATGACCTGATGAGGCTTCATTGTCTAAGTGGAAATATCTGGAGAGTCCATCTGCATTGGAGTGGGTACTCCCAGGTCTATGTTCCACTGTATAGTCCATTCCCTGTAGGGATATGGACCACCTCAACAATTTAGGGTTTTCACCTTTCATTTGTTTTAGCCAAAGTAGAGGTTTGTGGTCTGCCTGAACAATGAAGTGAGTGCCAAACAGGTATGGCCTCAACTTCTTCAGTGCCCAGACCACAGCAAAGGCCTCCCTCTCTATGGCAGACCAACGCTTTTCTCTAGGGGTCAACCTCCTGCTGATAAAAGCAACAGGTTGATCCTGGCCCTCAGAATTAAGTTGTGATAGGACTGCCCCTACCCCTAATTCAGATGCACCCGTTTGGACAATGAATTTTTTGGAGTAACAGGGGCTTTTCAGGACAGGTGCAGAGCACATGGCCTGCTTCAGCTCCTCAAAAGCTTTCTGACAGTTTGCTGTCCATAATACCTTCTTAGGCATTTTCTTAGATGTGAGGTCATTAAGAGGGGCTGCAATGGAGCCATAGTTCTTTATGAACCTCCTGTAGTACCCAGTGAGGCCTAGGAAGGCTCTCACCTGAGTCTGTGTAGTAGAGGGAACCCAATCAATAATTGTTTGGATTTTCCCCTGTAGTGGTGCAATCTGTTCCCCACCAACAAGGTGTCCCAAATAAACCACCTTACCCTGCCCTATCTGGCACTTTGAAGCCTTGATAGTGAGGCCTGCCTTTTGCAGGGCCTCCAAAACTTTCCATAGGTAGACCAGGTGATCATCCCAGCTGGAGCTAAAGACAGCTATATCATCCAAATATGCTGCACTGAAAGCTTCCAGCCCTTGCAGGACTGTGTTCACCAACCTCTGAAAAGTGGCAGGGGCATTTTTCAAACCAAAAAGCATTACAGTAAACTGGTAATGTCCTCCAATGGTTGAAAATGCAGTATTAGGTTTAGCATCTTCTGACAATTTGATCTGCCAATACCCTGCAGTCAAATCAAAAGTGCTTAGATACTTGGCAGATGCCAGTGTATCTATGAGCTCATCTGCCCTGGGTATAGGGTGAGCATCAGTTTTGGTTACCAAGTTGAGACCTCTATAGTCTACACAAAACCGCATTTCCTTCTTTCCATCTTTGGAATGGCGTTTTGGTACAAGTAACACAGGAGAAGCCCATGGACTGTCAGAGTGCTCAACCACTCCTAGTTCTAACATTTTCTGGACCTCATGCTTTATGCAGTCCCTGACATGGTAAGGCTGCCTATAGATCTTACTTTTGACAGACAAGTTGTCTCCAGTATCTATAGTGTGCTCACACCAAGAAGTGGTACCTGGCACAGTAGAGAAGAGTTCAGAGAATTGATCTAGGAGGTTTATGCAATTGTCTTTCTGCTCAGCAGTAAGACAATCAGCCAAAACTACACCTTCCACCAGAGCATCTTGTTCTGTGGAAGAGAAGAGATCAGGTAGAGGATCACTGTCTTCTTCCTGTCCCTCATCTGTTGCCATGAGCAGGGTGAGATCAGCCCTGTCATAGTAGGGTTTCAGGCGGTTTACATGGAGTACCCTAAGGGGACTAGTTTGCAGTGCCTAAGTCAACTAAATAGGTGACTTCTCCCTTTTTCTCAACAATTGTGTGGGGTCCACTCCATTTATCTTGGAGTGCTCTTGGGGCCACAGGCTCCAAGACCCACACTTTCTGCCCTGGTTGGTACTGAACCAAAACAGCCTTCTGATCATGCCATTGCTTCTGGAGCTCTTCGCTGGCCTGAAGGTTTTTACTGGCCTTTTTCATGTACTCAGCCATTCTTGATCTGAGGCCAAGTACATAATCCACAATATCCTGCTTAGGAGCTTTTAAAGGTTGTTCCCAACCCTCCTTTATAAGTGTGAGTGGACCCCTAACAGGGTGTCCAAAAAGAAGTTCAAAGGGGCTGAAGCCCACTCCTTTCTGGGGTACCTCCCTGTAGGCAAAAAGGAGGCATGGTAGAAGGATATCCCATCTCCTGCGGAGTATTTCAGGGAGACCCATAATCATGCCTTTGAGAGTTTTATTAAATCTCTCCACCAGTCCATTTGTTTGTGGATGATAGGGTGTTGTGAACTTGTACGTTACACCACACTCCTTCCACATGGCCTTTAAGTATGCAGACATGAAATTGCTTCCCCTGTCTCATACCACTTCCTTTGGGAAGCCCACCCTGGAAAATATTCCCATGAGGGCCTTTGCCACTGCAGGTGCTGTAGTGGTCCTTAAAGGAATAGCTTCAGGATATCTTGTGGCATGGTCCACTACCACCAAGATGAATCTATTGCCTGAAGCAGTAGGAGGGTCAAGGGGGCCAACTATGTCAACCCCTACCCTTTCAAAGGGAACCCCAACCACAGGCAGTGGAATAAGGGGTGCCTTTGGGGTGCCACCTGTCTTGCCACTGGCTTGACAGGTTTCACAGGACTTACAAAATTCCTTTGTGTCCTCAGACATTCTAGGCCAATGAAACAGGGGAACAAGCCTGTCCCAAGTTTTCATTTGTCCTAGATGCCCAGCTAGGGGAATATCATGTGCCAGGGTTAGGAGGAACTTTCTGTACTCCTGAGGAATCACTAATCTCCTGGCAGCTCCAGGTTTAGGATCCCTATGCTCAGTGTACAAGAGGTTGTCCTCCCAGTAAACTCTGTGAGAGTCACTGACATCCCCATTAGCCTGTTTGACAGCTTGCTGTCTGAGACCCTCTAATGTGGGACAGGTTTGCTGTGCCACACTCAGCTCCTCCCTGGCAGGCCCCCCTTCACCCAAAAGCTCAGCAGTGTCTGCTTCCAGCTCCTCTGGTGTAGGTTCTGCACAAGGAGGGAATTCTTCTTCCTCAGAAGTAGAATCCACTGTAGAGGGAGGGATAGTAGGAAGTGGTTTGCTTCTACTACCCCTAGCTTTAGGGAGCACTTGTCCATTGTTCCAGGATCCAAGCTTCCCTGTCCTTTTTGCTTTTTGGCCTGAGCCCTTGTCAAAGCAAAAATATGCCCTGGGATGCCCAGCATTGCTGCATGGGCCTCCAACTCCACATCTGACCAAGCTGATGTCTCCAAATCATTTCCTAGTAGACAGACTACAGGTAAATATGTGGCTACCACAACTTTCTTTGGACCAGTAACCCCCCCCAGTTGAGATTAACAACAGCCATGGGGTGGCTAAGTGTGTTGTTGTGAGCATCGGTTACTTGGTACTGGTGACCAAGTAGGTGTTGTTCAGGGTGGACCAGTTTCTCTATGACCATAGTCACACTGGCACCAGTGTCCCTGTAGGCCTGAACCTCAACACCATTTATTAGGGGTAGCTGCTTGTACTTATCCATATTAAGGGGACAAGCAACTAAGGTGGCTAAATCAATAGCCCCCTCAGAGACTAACACAGCCTCTGTGGCCTCCCTAACAAGGCCAACCCCAACTAAGTTACCAATAGTGAGCCTAGCTACTCCCTTGGATTGGCTATTAGTAGGTTTGCTCCCACCACCACTGCTATTAGTAGAGACACTAGGGGTAGCAGTAGGGGTTGTAGTGGTAGGAGCATTGGTGCTTTTCTTTGGACAACTGGGATCTGTTGTCCAATGGCCTTTTATTTTACATAAATAGCACCATGGTTTCTTTTCCTTGTTCTGATTAAAAGAGGATTTGGGCCCACCACCCCCACCAGAGTGTTTTTGTGGGCCTGATGAAGACTCATTTTTAGATTTGTCCCCACCCTTGTCAGAAGACTTACCATCCTTCTTTTTGTTGCCATTTTTGGCACCCCCTGTATGAACTTTTCTGTTCACCCTTGTTCTGACCCATTTGTCTGCCTTCTTTCCCAATTCTTGGGGAGAGGTCAGATCAGAGTCCATCAAGTACTGGTGCAACAAATCAGACACACAATTATTAAGAATATGCTCTCTCAGGATTAAGTTATACAGGCTGTCATAATCAGTAACTTTACTGCCATGTAACCACCCCTCCAAGGCCTTCACTGAATGGTCAATGAAATCAACCCAGTCTTGTGAAGACTCCTTTTTGGTCTCTCTGAACTTTATCCTGTATTGTTCAGTGGTTAAGCCATAACCATCCAGGAGTGCATTCTTAAGAACTTGGAAATTATTAGCATCATTTTCTTTCACAGTAAGTAGCCTATCCCTACCTTTTCCACTAAATGATAGCCATAGGATAGCAGCACACTGCTTTTGAGGGACATCCTGTACAACACAGGCCCTCTCAAGTGCAGTAAACCACTTGTTAATGTCATCCCCCTCCTTATAAGGGGGAACTATCTTGTGCAGAATCCTGGAATCATGCTCTTTTACAGGATGACTATGGGGAATACTGCTGCTGCCACCATGGGTTTCTAAACCCAACTTCTGTCTTTCCTTCTCTAGTTCAAAAGACTGTCTATCCAAATCCAGCTGTTGCTTTTTAAGCTTCAGTCTGGTTTGTTCCACCCTCAACTTATTGAGTTCCCTCTCTAACATTCTGTCATCAGGGTTGGTGGGAGGGACATTCCTAGATACAGAGGTATGATGGGAATGAACAGAAGGAGACCTGTCCTTACAGAAGCCACCCTAACAGCTTGGCTAACAGAAACATTACTACCAGTATTGTGAGAATAAATGCTTTTGCTATGATGTGAGACAACACTATTTGTATGGTGTGGCTCATCATCATTACCAACTATGCTAGACTGTCTAGTAATGGGCAGGCTAGGAAGTTTCATACCTGAATCTTTTCTTGGGGAGTCCCTGAATCAGATTGGGAACTATTAGGTACTTTTTCAACAGATGGGGCACCTATAGCCTTATCTTATTCTCTAAGCATGTTAAGTAACAGTTCCAAGGAAGGATTCTTCCCTACACTCAAACCTCTCTCTATGCAGAGACTCCTTGCTCCTTTCCAGCTAAGGTGATCATATGCAAGTTTGGACAGATCAACATTTTGGCCTGTGCCAGACATTTTTAGAGAGAGTTAAAGTGATAGAAAAAGAGAAAAAAGTTTTCAGAACTTTTTGGAAAGACAGAAAAAAAACTTTTTAAACTTTTAAGAACTTTTTGAAAGTTTAGAAGTACTTTTCAGCACTTAGAAAAGAGTGAAAAGAGGAAATGCAAAACTTTTTGGCTATGTGTATATACACTGACCTTGTTTTGTATATTTTTCTCTTATGAAAAGTACAATGACAAGAGTGGTAAGTATTCTCAAAGCACTTATCCCACCACTGCACAACCAATGTAGGAGGCTGGACTGGCTTGTAGTGAGTACCAAGGGGTACTTGCACATTGCACCAGGCCCAGTTATCCCTTATTAGTGTATAGGGTGTCTAGCAGCTTAGGCTGATAGATAATGGTAGTTTAGCAGAGCAGCTTAGGCTGAACTAGGAGACGGGTGAAGCTACTACAGTACCACTTAGTGTCATATGCACAATATCATAAGAAAACACAATACACAGTTATACTAAAAATAAAGGTACTTTATTTTTATGACAATATGCCAAAGTATCTTAGAGTGTACCCTCAGTGAGAGGATAGGAAATATACACAAGATATATATACACAATAGCAAAAATATGCAGTATAGTCTTAGAAAACAGTGCAAACAATGTATAGTTACAATAGGATGCAATGGGGAAACATAGGGATAGGGGCAACACAAACCATATACTCCAAAAGTGGAATGCGAACCACGAATGGACCCCAAACCTATGTGACCTTGTAGAGGGTCGCTGGGACTATTAGAAAATAGTGAGAGTTAGAAAAAAAAACCTCCCCAAGACCCTGAAAAGTGAGTGCAAAGTGCACTAAAGTTCCCCTAAGGACAAAGAAGTCGTGTTAGAGGAATAATGCAGGAAAGACACAAACCAACAATGCAACAACTGTGGATTTACAATCTAGGGTACCTGTGGAACAAGGGGACCAAGTCCAAAAGTCACAAGCAAGTCGGAGATGGGCAGATGCCCAGGAAATGCCAGCTGCGGGTGCAAAGAAGCTTCCACTGGACAGAAGAAGCTGCGGTTTCTGCAGGAACGCAAAGAACTAGAGAGTTCCTCTTTGAATGACGGATCCCGCTCGCATTGTAGAGTCGTGCAGAAGTGTTTTCCCGCCGAAAGAATGCCAACAAGCCTTGCTAGCTGCAAATCGTGCGGTTACCGTTTTTGGACGCTGCTGTGGCCCTGGAGGGACCAGGAGGTCGAAAATTGGACCAGGAGAGAGAGGGGACTTCGTGCAAGACAAGGAGCCCTCTCAGCAGCAGGTAGCTCCCGCAGAAGTGCCAGAAACAGGCACTACGAGGATGCGTGAAACGGTGCTCACCCGAAGTCGCACAAAGGAGTCCCACGTCGCCGGAGACCAACTTAGAAAGTCGTGCAATGCAGGTTAGAGTGCCGTGGACTCAGGCTTGGCAGTGCACAAAGGATTTCCGCCAGAAGTGCACAGGGGCCGGAGTAGCTGCAAAAGTCGCGGTTCCCAGCAATGCAGCCTAGCGAGGTGAGGCAAGGACTTACCTCCACCAAACTTGGACTGAAGAGTCACTGGACTGTGGGGGTCACTTGGACAGAGTTGCTGGATTCGAGGGACCTCGCTCGTCGTGCTGAGAGGAGACCCAAGGGACCGGTAATGCAGCTTTTTGGTGCCTGCGGTTGCAGGGGGAAGATTCCGTCGACCCACGGGAGATTTCTTCGGAGCTTCTAGTGCAGAGAGGAGGCAGACTGCCCCCACAGCATGCACCGCCAGGAAAACAGTCGAGAATGCGGCAGGATCAGCGTTACAGAGTTGCAGTAGTCGTCTTTGCTACTATGTTGCAGTTTTGCAGGCTTCCAGCGCGGTCAGCAGTCGATTCCTTGGCAGAAGGTGATGAGAGAGATGCAGAGGAACTCTGATGAGCTCTTGCATTCGTTATCTAAACTTTCCCCAGAGACAGAGACCCTAAATAGCCAGAAAAGAGGGTTTGGCTACTTAGGAGAGAGGATAGGCTACTAACACCTGAAGGAGCCTATCAGAAGGAGTCTCTGACGTCACCTGGTGGCACTGGCCACTCAGAGCAGTCCAGTGTGCAAGCAGCACCTCTGTTTCCAAGATGGCAGAGGTCTGGAGCACACTGGAGGAGCTCTGGACACCTCCCAGGGGAGGTGCAGGTCAGGGGAGTGGTCACTCCCCTTTCCTTTGTCCAGTTTCACGCCAGAGCAGGGCTAAGGGGTCCCCTGAACCGGTGTAGACTGGCTTATGCAGAATTGGGCACATCTGTGCCCAACAAAGCATTTCCAGAGGCTGGGGGAGGCTACTCCTCCCCTGCCTTCACACCATTTTCCAAAGGGAGAGGGTGTCACACCCTCTCTCAGAGGAGGTTCTTTGTTCTGCCATCCTGGGCCAGGCCTGGCTGGACCCCAGGAGGGCAGATGCCTGTCTGAGGGGTTGGCAGCAGCTGCAGTGAAACCCCAGGAAGGGCAGTTTGGCAGTACCAGGGTCTGTGCTACAGACCACTGGGATCATGGAATTGTGCCAACAATGCCAGGATGGCATAGAGGGGGCAATTCCATGATCTTAGACATGTTACATGGAGATATTCGGAGTTACCATTGTGAAGCTACATATAGGTAGTGAGCTATATGTAGTGCAAGCGTGTAATGGTGTCCCCGCACTCACAAAATTCAGGGAATTGGCTCTGAACAATGTGGGGGCACCTTGGCTAGTGCCAGGGTGCCCTCACACTAAGTAACTTTGCACCTAACCTTTACCAGGTAAAGGTTAGACATATAGGTGACTTATAAGTTACTTAAGTGCAGTGTAAAATGGCTGTGAAATAACGTGGACGTTATTTCACTCAGGCTGCAGTGGCAGGCCTGTGTAAGAATTGTCAGAGCTCCCTATGGGTGGCAAAAGAAATGCTGCAGCCCATAGGGATCTCCTGGAACCCCAATACCCTGGGTACCTCAGTACCATATACTAGGGAATTATAAGGGTGTTCCAGTAAGCCAATGTAAATTGGTAAAAATAGTCACTAGCCTGTTAGTGACAATTTGGAAAGAAATGAGAGAGCATAACCACTGAGGTTCTGATTAGCAGAGCCTCAGTGAGACAGTTAGTCACTACACAGGTAACACATTCAGGCACACTTATGAGCACTGGGGCCCTGGTGAACAGGGTCCCAGTGACACATACAACTAAAACAACATATATACAGTGAAAAATGGGGGTAACATGCCAGGCAAGATGGTACTTTCCTACAGCCTCCAATGGTTGAAAATGCAGTTTTTGCTTTTGCATCCTCTGATAACTTGATCTGCCAATACCCTGCAGTCAAATCAAAGGTGCTTAGATACTTGGCAGATGCCAGTGTATCTATTAGCTCATCTGCCCTGGGTATAGGGTGAGCATCAGTTTTGGTTACTTGGTTGAGACCTCTGTAGTCAACACAAAATCTCATTTACCTTTTACCATCTTTGGAATGAGGTTTTGGTACAAGTACCACAGGAGAGGCCCATGGACTTTCAGAGTGCTCAACCACTCATAGTTCAAGTATTTTCTGTACCTCTTGCTTTATGCAGTCTCTGACATGGTCAGGCTTCCTATAGATCTTACTTTTGACAGGCAAGCTGTCTCCAGTATCTATAGTGTGCTCACACCAAGAAGTGGTGCCTGGCACAGTAGAGAAGAGTTCAGAAAACTGACCCAGGAGATTTATGCAGTGGTCTTTCTGCTCAGCAGTAAGACAATCTGCCAGTACTACACCTTCCACTAGAGCATCTTGTTCTGTGGAAGAGAAGAGATCAGGGAGAGGGTCACTCTCTTCTTCCTGTCCCTCATCTGTTGCAATGAGCAGGGTGAGTTCAGCCCTGTCATAGTAGGATTTCAGGCGATTGACATGGAGCACCCTAAGGGGACTCCTGGCAGTGCCTAAGTCAACTAAGTAGGTGACTTCACCCTTCTTTTCAACAATTATGTGGGGCCCACTCCATTTGTCTTGGAGTGCTCTTGGGGCCACAGGCTCCAAGACCAACACTTTCTGCCCTGGTTGGTACTGAACCAAAACAGGATTCTGGTCATGCCATTGCTTTTGGAGCTCTAGCGGGCCTGAAGGTTTTTACTGGCCTTTTTCATGTACTCAGCCATCCTAGATCTTAGGCCAAGTACATAATCAACTATATCTTGCTTTGGAGCTTTTAAAGGTTGTTCCCAACCCTCCTTGACAAGTGTTAGAGGCCCTTTTACAGGGTGTCCAAAGAGGAGTTCAAAGGGGCTGAAGCCCACTCCTTTTTGGGGTACCTCCCTGTAGGCAAAAAGGAGGCATGGTAAAAGGATATCCCATCTCCTGCGGAGTTTTTCAGGAAGTCCCATAATCATGCCTTTGAGAGTTTTGTTAAATCTCTCCACCAGTCCATTTGTTTGTGGATGATAGGGTGTAGTGAACTTGTAAGTCACACCACACTCCTTCCACATGGCCTTTAAGTAAGCAGACATGAAATTGCTTCCCCTATCTGATACTATCTCTTTTGGGAAGCCCACCCTGGAAAATATTCCCAGGAAGGCCTTTGCCACTGCAGGAGCTATAGTGGTCCTTAGAGGAATTGCTTCAGGATATCTGGTGGCATGGTCCACTACCACCAAGATAAACCTATTGCCTGAAGCAGTAGGAGGGTCAAGGGGGCCAACTATGTCAACCCCTACCCTTTCAAAGGGAACCCCAACCATAGGCAGTAGAATAAGGGGTGCCTTTGGAGTGCAACCTGCCTTGCCACTGGCTTGACAGGTTTCACAGGACTTACAAAAATCTTTTGTGTCCTCAGACATTCTAGGCCAATGAAACAAGGGAACAAGCCTGTCCCAAGTTTTCATTTGCCCCAAATGTACAGCAAGGGGAATGTCGTGAGCAAGAGTTAGGAGGAACTTTCTGTACTCCTGAGGAATCACCAATCTCCTGGCAGCTCCAGGTTTTGGATCCGTTGCTTCAGTGTACAAGAGGTTGTCCTCCCAGTAAACTCTGTGAGAGTCACTGACATCCCCATTTGCTTGTTTGACAGCTTGCTGTCTTAGACCCTCTATTGTGGGACAGGTCTGCTGTGCCACACTCAGTTCCTCCCTGGCAGGCCCCCCTTCACCCAAAAGCTCAGTAGTGTCTGCTTCCAGCTCCTCTGGTGTAGGTTCTGCACAGGGTGGAAATTCTTCTTCCTCAGAAGTAGAATCCACTGTAGAGGGAAGGATAGTAGGTAGTGCTTTACTTCTACTAGCCCTTGCTTTAGCGAGCACTTGGTCCATTGTTCCAGGATCCAAGTTTCCCTGTCCTTTTTGCTTTTTGGCCTGAGCCCTGGATAAAGTAAAAATTGCCCTGGAATGCCCAGCATTGCTGAATGAGCCTCCAACTCCACTTCTGCCCAAGCTGATGTCTCTAAATCATTCCCTAATAGACAGTCTACAGGTAAATCTGAGGCAACCACAACTTTCTTTGGGCCAGTAACCCCCCCCCAGTTGAGATTTACAACAGCCATGGGGTGGCTAAGGGTGTTGTTGTGAGCATCGGTTACTTGGTACTGGTGACCAAGTAGGTGTTGTTCAGGGTGGACCAGTTTCTCTATCACCATTGTGACACTGGCACCTGTGTCCCTGTAGGTCTGAACCTCAACACCATTTATTAGGGGTAGTTGCTTGTACTTATCCATGTTAAGGGGACAAGCAACCAAGGTGGCTAAATCAATAGCCCCCTCAGAGACTACCACAGCCTCTGTGGTCTCCCTAATCAGACCAACCCCAACTAAGTTACCAAAGGTGAGCCCAGCTACTCCCTTAGATTGGCTATTAGTAGGTTTGCTCCCAGCACCACTGCTATTAGTAATAGAGAAACTGGTCCACCCTGAACAACACCTACTTGGTCACCAGTACCAAGTAACCGATGCTCACAACAACACCCTTAGCCACCCCATGGCTGTTGTAAATCTCAACTGGGGGGGGGTTACTGGTCCAAAGAAAGTTGTGGTTGCCTCAGATTTACCTGTAGACTGTCTATTAGGGAATGATTTAGAGACATCAGCTTGGGCAGAAGTGGAGTTGGAGGCTCATGCAGCAATGCTGGGCATTCCAGGGCATATTTTTGCTTTAACCAGGGCTCAGGCCAAAAAGCAAAAAGGACAGGGAAACTTGGATCCTGGAACAATGGACCAAGTGCTCACTAAAGCTAGGGCTAGTAGAAGTAAAGCACTACCCACTATCCCTCCCTCTACAGTGGATTCTTGATCTGAGAAAGAAGAATTTCCACCCTGTGCAGAACCTACACCAGAGGAGCTGGAAGCAGACACTGCTGAGCTTTTGGGTGAAGGGGGGCCTGCCAGGGAGGAGATGAGTGTGGCACAGCAGACCTGTCCCACACTAGAGGGTCTAAGACAGCAAGCTGTCAAACAAGCAAATGGGGATGTCATTGACTCTCACAGAGTTTACTGGGAGGACAACCTCTTGTACACTGAAGCAAGGGATCCAAAACCTGGAGCTGCCAGGAGATTTGTGATTCCTCAGGAGTACAGAAAGTTCCTCCTAACTCTTGCTCACGACATTCCCCTTGCTGGACATTTGGGACAAATGAAAACTTGGGACAGGCTTGTTCCCTTGTTTCATTGGCCTAGAATGTCTGAGGACACAAAAGATTTTTGTAAGTCCTGTGAAACCTGTCAAGCCAGTGGCAAGACAGGTGGCACTCCAAAGGCACCCCTTATTCCACTGCCTTTGGTTGGGGTTCCCTTTGAAAGGGTAGGGGTTGACATAGTTGGCCCCCTTGACCCTCCTACTGCTTCAGGCAATAGGTTTACCTTGGTGGTAGTGGACCATGCCACCAGATATCCTGAAGCAATTCCTCTAAGGACCACTACAGCTCCTGCAGTGGCAAAGGCCCTCCTGGGAATATTTTCCAGGGTGGGCTTCCCAAAAGAGGTAGTTTCAGACAGAGGAAGCAATTTCATGTCTGCTTACTTGAAGGCCATGTGGAAGGAGTGTGGGGTGACTTACAAGTTCACTACACCCTATCATCCACAAACAAGTGGACTGGTGGAGAGATTTAACAAAACTCTCAAAGGCATGATTATGGGACTCCCTGAAAAACTCCGCAGGAGATGGGATATCCTTTTACCATGCCTCCTTTTTGCCTACAGGGAGGTACCCCAGAAAGGAGTGGGCTTCAGCCCCTTTGAACTCCTCTTTGGACACCCTGTGAGGGGTCCACTAACACTTGTCAAGGAGGGTTGGGAACAACCTTTAAAAGCTCCAAAGCAAGATATAGTGGATTATGTACTTGGCCTCAGATCAAGGATGGCTGAGTATATAAAAAAGGCGAGTAAAAACCTTCAGACCAGCCAAGAGCTCCAGAAGCAATGGCATGACCAGAAGGCTGTTTTGGTTCAGTACCAACCAGGGCAGAAAGTGTGGGTCTTGGAGTCTGTGGCCCCAAGAGCACTCCAAGATAAATGGAGTGGACCCCACTCAATTGTTGAGAAAAAGGGTGAAGTCACCTACTTAGTTTACTTAGGCACTGCCAGGAGTCCCCTTAGGGTGCTCCATGTCAATCGCCTGAAAGCCTAATATGACAGGGCTGATCTCACCCTGCTCATGGCAACTGACGAGGGACAGGAAGAAGACAGTGATCCTCTACCTGATCTCTTCTCTTCCACAGAACAAGATGCTCTAGTGGAAGGTGTTGTACTGGCAGATTGTCTTACTGCTGAGCAGAAAGACCACTGCATAAATCTCCTGGGTCAGTTTTCTGAACTATTCTCTACTGTGCCAGGTACCACTTCTTGGTGTGAGCATACTATAGATACTGGAGACAGCTTGCCTGTCAAAAGTAAGATCTATAGGAAGCCTGACCATGTCAGAGACTGCATAAAGCAAGAGGTACAGAAAATGTTAGAACTGGGAGTGGTTGAGCACTCTGAAAGTCCATGGGCTTCTCCTGTGGTACTTGTACCAAAACCTCATTCCAAGGATGGAAAGAAGGAAATGCGGTTTTGTGTAGACTACAGAGGTCTCAACCAGGCAACCAAAACTGATGCTCACCCTATACCCAGGGCAGATGAGCTCATAGATACACTGGCATCTGCCAAGTATCTAAGCACTTTTGATTTGACTGCAGGGTACTAGCATGATCAAATTATCAGAAGATGCTAAAGCTAAAACTGCATTTTCAACCATTGGAGGCCATTACCAGTTCACAGTTATGCCTTTTGGATTGAAAAATGCACCTGCCACTTTTCAAAGGTTGGTGAACACAGTCCTGCAAGGGCTGGAGGCTTTCAGTGCAGCATATTTGGACGATATAGCTGTCTTTAGCTCCAGCTGGGATGATCACCTGGTCCACCTATGGAAAGTTTTAGATGCCCTGCAAAAGGCAGGCCTCACTATCAAGGCTTCAAAGTGCCAGATAGGGCAGGGAAAGATGGTTTATCTGGGACACCTGGTTGGTGGAGAACAGATTGCACCACTACAGGGGAAAATCCAAACAATTATTGATTGGGTTCCCCCTACTACACAGACTCAGGTGAGAGCCTTTTTAGGCCTCACTGGGTATTACAGGAGGTTCATAAAGAACTATGGCTCCATTGCAGCCCCTCTTAATGACCTCACTTCCAAGAAAATGCCTAAGAAGGTATTATGGACAGCAAACTGTCAGAAAGCTTTTGAGGAGCTGAAGCAGGCCATGTGCTCTGCACCTGTCCTGAAAAGCCCTTGTTACTCTAAAAAATTCTATGTCCAAACTGATGCATCTGAATTAGGAGTAGGGGCAGTCCCATCACAACTTAATTCTGAGGGCCAGGATCAACCTGTTGCTTTTATTAGTAGGAGGTTGACCCCTAGAGAAAAGCGTTGGTCTGCCATTAAGAGGGAGGCCTTTGCTGTGTCTGGGCACTGAAGAAGTTGAGGCCATACCTGTTTGGCACTCACTTCATTGTTCAGACAGACCACAAACCTCTACTTTGGCTAAAACAAATGAAAGGTGAAAATCCTAAATTATTGAGGTGGTCCATATCCCTACAGGGAATGGACTATACAGTGGAACATAGACCTGGGAGTACCCACTCCAATGCAGATGGACTCTCCAGATATTTCCACTTAGACAATGAAGACTCATCAGGTCATGGCTAGTCTTATTGTCCTTCGTTTGTTGGGGGGTTGTGTAGGAAAGTACCATCTTGCCTGGCATGTTACCCCCATATTTCACTGTATATATGTTGTTTTAGTTGTATGTGTCACTGGGACCCTGCCAGCCAGGGCCCCAGTGCTCATAAGTGTGCCTGAAAGTGTTATCTGTGTTATGACTAACTGTCTCACTGAGGCTCTGCTATCCAGAACCTCAGTGGTTATGCTCTCTCATTTCTTTCCAAATTGTCACTAACAGGCTAGTGACCAATTTCACCAATTCACATTGGCATACTGGAACACCCTTATAATTCCCTAGTATATGATACTGAGGTAGCCAGGGTATTGGGGTTCCTGGAGATCCCTATGGGCTGCAGCATTTCTTTGGCCACCCATAGGGAGCTCTGACAAATCCTACACAGGCCTGCCACTGCAGCCTGAGTGAAATAATGCACACATTATTTCACAGCCATTTTCACTGCACTTAAGTAACTTATACGTCACCTATATGTCTAACCTTTACCTGGTAAAGGTTAGGTGCAAAGTTACTTAGTGTGTGGGCACCCTGGCACAAGACAAGGTGCTCCCACATAGTTCAGGGCAAATTCCGCGGACTTTGTGAGTGCGGGGACACCATTACACGCGTGCACTACACATAGGTCAATACCTATGTGTAGTCTCACAATGGTAACTCTGAATATGGCCATGTAACATGTCTAAAATCATGTAATTGCCCCCTCTATGCCATCCTGGCATTGTTGGTGCAATCCCATGATCCCACGGGTCTGTAGCACAGACCCTGGTACTGCCAAACTGCCTTTTCAGGGGTTTCACTGCAGCTGCTGCTGCTCCCAATCCCTCAGACAGGTTTCTGCCCTCCTGGGGTCCAGCCAGGCTTGGCCCAGGATGGCAGAACAAAGGACTTCCTCAGAGAGAGGGTGTTACACCCTCTCCCTTTGGAAAATGGTGTGAAGGCAGGGGAGGAGTAGCCTCCCCCAGCCTCTGGAAATGCTTTCATGCTCCCCTGACCTGCACCTCCCCTGGGAGGTGCCTAGAGCTCCTCCAGAGTGCTCCAGACCTCTGCCATCTTGGAAACAGAGGTGCTGCTGGCACACTGGACTGCTCCGAGTGGCCAGGGCCAGCAGGTGACATCAGAGACTCCTTCTGATAGGCTCCTTCATGTGTTGCTAGCCTATCTTCTCTCCTAAGTAGCCAAACCCTCTTTTCTGGCTATTTAGGGTCTCTGCTTTGGGGATTTCCTTAGATAACGAATGCAAGAGCTCATCAGAGTTCCTCTGCATCTCTCTCTTCACCTTCTGCCAAGGAATCGACTGCTGACCGCGCTGGAAGCCTGCAAAACTGCAACAAAGTAGCGAAGACGACTACTGCAACTCTGTAACGCTGATCCTGCCGCCTTCTCGACTGTTTTCCTGGTGGTGCATGCTTTGGGGGTAGTCTGCCTCCTCTCTGCACTATAAGCTCCAAAGAAATCTCCTGTGGGTCAACGGAATCTTCCCGCTGCTACCGCAGGCACCAAAGAACTGCATCACCAGTCCCCTGGGTCTCCTCTCAGCACAACGAGCGAGGTCCCTTGAATCCAGCAACTCTGTCCAAGTGACTCCCACAGTCCAGTGACTCTTCAGTCCAAGTTTGGTGGAGGTAAGTCCTTGCCTCCCCACGCCAGACTGCATTGCTGGGAACCGCGACTTTTGCAGCTACTCCGGCCTCTGTGCACTTCCGGCGGAAATCCTTTGTGCACAGCCAAGCCCAGGTCCACGGCACTCTAGCCTGCATTGCACGACCTCCTGAGTTGTCCTCCGGCGGCGTGGGACTCCTTTATGCAACTTCTGGTGAGCACCATTTCACTCCTCTTTGTAGTGCCTTTTCCAGCACTTCTGCGGGTGCTGCCTGCTTCTGAGAGGGCTCCTTGTCTTGCTGGGCACCCCCTCTGTCCCCTGACGGAATTGGGGACATCCCGATCCCCCCTGGGCCACAGCAGCATCCAAAAACCTTAACCGCAAGACTTGCAGCTAGCAAGGCTTGTTTGCAGTCTTTCTTCGGGAAAACACTTCCGCATGACTCTTCACGACGTGGGACATCCATCCTCCAAAGGGGAAGTTTCTAGCCCTTGTCGTTCCTGCAGAATCCTCAGCTTCTACTGCCTAGCAGCAGCTTCTTTGCACCCACAGCTGGCATTTTCTGGGCATCTGCCCACTCTCGACTTGGTCGTGACTTTTGGACTTGGCCCCCTTGTTCCACAGGTACTCTCGTCTGGAAATCCATCGTTGTTGCATTGCTGGTTTTGGTCTTTCCTGCAGAATTCCCCTATCACGACTTCTGTGCTCTTTGGGGAACTTTAGTGCACTTTGCACTCACTTTTCAGGGTCTTTGGGTGGGCTATTTTTCTAACCCTCACTGTTTCCTTACAGTCCCAGCTGCCCTCTAGAAGGTCACATAGGTTTGGTGTCCATTTGTGGTTCGCATTCCACTTTTGGAGTGTATGGTTTGTGTTGCCCCTATCCCTATGTGTCTCCATTGCATCCTATTGTAACTATACATTGTTTGCACTGTTTTCTAAGACTATACTGCATATTTTTGGTATCGTGTACATATATCTTGTGTATATTTGCTATACTCATACTGAGGGTACTCACTGAGATACTTTGGCATATTGTCATAAAAATAAAGTACCTTTATTTTTAGTATATCTGTGTATTGTGTTTTCTTATGATATTGTGCAAGTGACACTAGTGGTACTGTAGGAGCTTCACTGGTCTCCTAGTTCAGCCTAAGCTGCTCTGCTAAGCTACCATTATCTATCAGCCTAAGCTGCTAGACACCCTATACACTAATAAGGGATACCTGGGCCTGGTGCAAGGTGTAAGTACCCCTTGGTACTCACTACAAGCCAGTCCAGCCTCCTACACAGTATGCCAATGTGAATTGGTAAATTTAGTCACTAGCCTCTTAGTGACAAATTTGGAAAGCAGAAATAGCATAACCACTGAGGTTCTGGTTAGCAGAGCCTCAGTGAGACAGTTAGTCATCACACTGGGAACACATACAGGGCACATACTGATGAGCACTGAGGCCCGGGCTGGCAGGTTTCCAGTGACACATAGACTAAACCAAGATATACACAGTGAAATATGTGGGTAACATGCCAGGCAAGATGGTACTTTCCTACACCCCCCCCCAAACGAAGGACAATAAGACTAGCCATGACCTGAAATATCCATCTGCATTGGAGTGGGTACTTCCAGGTCTATGTTCTACTGTATAGTCCATTCCCTGTAGAGATATGGACCACCTCAACAATTTAGGATTTTCACCTTTCATTTGTTTTAGCCAAAGTAGAGGTTTGTGGTCTGTCTGAACAATAAAGTGAGTGCCAAACAGATATAGCCTCAACGTTTTCAGTGCCCAGACCACAGCAAAGGCCTCCCTCTCTATGGCAGACCAACGCTTTTCTCTAGGGGTCAAACTTCTGCTGATCAAAGCAACTGGTTGATCCTGGCCCTCGGAATTAAGTTGTGATAAGACAGCCCCTACCCCTAATTCAGATGCATCAGTTTGAACAATGAATTTCTTGGAGTAATATGGTTTTTTTAGGACAGGTGCAGTGCACATGGCCTGTTTGAGCTCCTCAAAAGCTTTCTGACAGCTAGCTGTCCACAATACCTTTTTAGGCATCTTCTTGCTAGTGAGATTAAGTGGGGCTGCAATGGAGCCATAGTTTTTAATGAATCTCCTGTAGTACCCAGTGAGGCCTAGGAAGGCTCTCACCTCGGACTGTGTTGTAGGGGGAACCCAATCCATGATTGTCTGGATTTTCCCCTGCAGTGGTGGAATCTGTTCTCCACCTACCAGGTGTCCCAGATAAACCACCTTTCCCTGCCCTATCTGGCACTTTGAAGCCTTGCTAGTGAGGCCTGCCTTTTGCAGGGACTCTAAAACTTTCCAAAGGTGGACCAGGTGATCATCCCAGGTGGAGCTAAAGACAGTAATATATTCTAGATATGCTGCACTAAAAGCCTCCAACCCTTGCAGGACTGTGTTCACCAACCTCTCAAAAGTGTCAAGTGCATTTTTCAAACCAAAGGGCATCACTGTAAATTGGTAGTGCCCTCCTATAGTTGAAAATGCAGTTTTAGGTTTAGCATCCTCAGCCAATTTGATCTGCCAATACCATGCAGTCAAATCAAAGGTGCTTAGATACTTGGCAGATGCCAGTGTATCTATGAGCTCATCTGTCCTGGGTATAGGGTGAGCATCAGTTTTTGTCACCTGGTTGAGACCTCAGTAATCAACACAAAACCTCATCTCCCTTTTTCCATCTTTTGAGTGAGGCTTTGGTACAAGCACCACAGGACTCGCCCATGGGCTTTCAGAATGTTCAACCACCCCTAGGTCAAGCATTTTCTAAACTTCTTGCTTTATGCAGTCCCTGACATGGTCAGACTGCCTATAAATTTTACTTTTGAAAGGCATGCTGTCTCCAGTATCAATTGTGTGTTCACACCAAGATGTGGTGCCTGGCACAGTTGAAAAGAGTTCAGATAACTGTCCAAGGAGATTTATGTAGTTATCTTTCTGTCCTGCAGTAAGACAGTCTGCCAAAAGGGTTCCCTCAACTAGAGCATCCTCTTCAGTGGAGGAGAAGAGATCAGGGAGAGGGTCACTCTCTTCTTCCTGTCCCCCATCTGTTGCCATGAGCAGGGTGAGATCAGCCCTGTCATAGTAGGGTTTTAGGCGGTTGACATGAATCACCCTAAGGGGACTCCTGGCAGTGCCCAGGTCAACCAAGTAGGTGAACTCGCCCTTTTTCTCAACAATGAGATGGGGTCCACTCCATTTGTCTTGTAGTGCTCTTGGGGCCACAGGCTCCAATACCCACACCTTCTGTCCTGGTTGGTACTGAATCAGAACAGCCTTCTGGGCATGCCATTGCTTCTGGAGCTCTTGGCTGGCCTGAAGGTTTTTACTGGCCTTTTTCATGTACTCAGCCATTCTGGGCCTTAGGCCAAGTACATAGTCCACTATGTCCTGTTTGGGAGCTTTTAAAGGTTGTTCCCAACCCTCCTTCACAAGTGTTAATGGGCCTCTTACAGGGTGTCCAAAGAGGAGTTCAAAGGGGCTGAAGCCCACTCCTTTCTGGGGTACCTCCCTGTAAGCAAAAAGGAGGCAAGGTAACAGGACATCCCATCTCCTCCTGAGTTTTTCAGGGGGTCCCATTATCATTCCTTTGAGAGTTTTATTAAACCTCTCAACCAGTCCATTAGTCTGTGGATGATAAGGTGTGGTGAATTTGTAGGTTACACCACATTCCTTCCACATAGCCTTCAAGTATGCAGACATAAAGTTGCTACCCCTGTCTGATACATCCTCTTTTGGGAAACCCACCCTGGAAAAGATTCCTCGGAGGGCTTTTGCCACTGCAGGTGCTGTAGTGGTCCTTAGAGGAATTGCTTCAGGATATGTTGTGGCATGGTCCACAACCACCAAGATAAACATATTGCCTGAAGCAGTAGGAGGGTCAAGGGGGCCAACTATGTCAACCCCTACCCTTTCAAAGGGAACCCCAACCACAGATAGTGGATTAAGGGGAGCCTTTGGTGTGCCACCAGTCTTGCCACTGGCTTGGCAGGTCACACAAGACTTACAGAAATCTTTTGTGTACTCTAACATCCTAGGCCAGTGAAACAGGGGGACAAGCCTTTCCCATGTTTGATCTGACCCAAATGCCCAGCCAAAGAAATGTCATGTGCCAGAGTTAGAGGGAACTCTTTGTACTGCAGGGGAATGACCAATCTCCTGGCTGCTCCAGGTTTTGGGTCCCTTGCCTCTGTGTAAAAGAGGTTGTCCTCCCAGTAAACTCTATGTGAGTCACTGACATCCCCATTTTGCTGCTTGACAGCTTGCTGTCTGAGACCCTCTAATGTTGGACAGGATTGCTGAACCACACTCAGCTCTTCCCTGGGAGGCCCCCCTCCACCCAAAAGCTCAGCAGTGTCTGCTGCCAGCTCATCTGGTGAAAGTTCTGCACAGGGAGGAAATGCTTCTTCCTCAGAAGGAGGATCTTCTGTAGCGGGAGGGATAGTGGGTAGGGATTTACCATTGCTACCCCTAGCTTTAGGGAGCACTTGGTCCATTGTTCCAGGATCCAAGTCACCCAGTCCTTTTTGCTTTTTGGCCTGAGCCCTTGTCAAAGCAAAAATATGCCCAGGAATGCCCAGCATTGCTGCATGAGCCTCCAACTCCACTTCTGCCCAAGCTGATTGTGAGAAGGTAGCCTCTTTCTAGCCTTGTTACCCCCACTTTTGGCCTGTTTGTGAGTGTATGTCAGGGTGTTTGTCACTGTTGTCACTGTCTCACTGGGATCCTGATAGCCAGGCCTCAGTGCTCATAGTGAAAACACTATGTTTTCAGTATGTTGGTTATGTGTCACTGGGATCCTGCTGGTCAGGACCCCAGTGCTCATAGGTTTGTGGCCTATATGTATGTGTCACTGGGACCCTGTCACACAGGGCCCCAGTGCTCATAGGTGTGCATGTATATGTTCCCTGTGTGGTGCCTAACTGTCTCACTGAGGCTCTGCTAACCAGAACCTCAGTGGTTATGCTCTCTCATTACTTTCAAATTGTCACTGACAGGCTAGTGACCATTTTTACCAATTTACATTGGCTTACTGGAACACCCTTATAATTCCCTAGTATGGTACTGAGGTACCCAGGGTATTGGGGTTCCAGGAGATCCCTATGGGCTGCAGCATTTCTTTTGCCACCCATAGGGAGCTCTGACAATTCTTACACAGGCCTGCCACTGCCATTTTACACTGCACTTAAGTAACTTATAAGTCACCTATATGTCTAACCTTTACCTGGTAAAGGTTAGGTGCAAAGTTACTTAGTGTGAGGGCACCCTGGCACTAGCCAAGGTGCCCCCACATTGTTCAGAGCCAATTCACTGAACTTTGTGAGTGCGGGGACACCATTACACGCGTGCACTACATATAGGTCACTACCTATATGTAGCTTCACCATGGTAACTCCGAATATGGCCATGTAACATGTCTATGATCATGGAATTGCCCCCTCTATGCCATCCTGGCATTGTGGGTACAATTCCATGATCCCAGTGGTCTGTAGCACAGACCCTGGTACTGCCAGACTGCCCTTCCTGGGGTTTCACTGCAGCTGCTGCTGCTGCCAACCCCTCAGACAGGCAGCTGCCCTC
The DNA here is from genome assembly GCF_031143425.1 of Pleurodeles waltl. NCBI lineage: Eukaryota > Metazoa > Chordata > Amphibia > Caudata > Salamandridae > Pleurodeles > Pleurodeles waltl. The sequence continues at coordinate 597,536,660 of NC_090440.1, read as the reverse complement.
CTGGGGTCCAGCCAGGCCTGGCCCAGGATGGCAGAACAAAGAACTTCCTCTGAGAGAGGGTGTGACACCCTCTCCCTTTGGAAAATGGTGTGAAGGCAGGGGAGGAGTAGCCTCCCCCAGCCTCTGGAAATGCTTTGTTGGGCACAGATGTGCCCAATTCTGCATAAGCCAGTCTACACCGGTTCAGGGACCCCTTAGCCCCTGCTCTGGCGCGAAACTGGACAAAGGAAAGGGGAGTGACCACTCCCCTGACCTGCACCTCCCCTGGGAGGTGTCCAGAGCTCCTCCAGTGTGCTCCAGACCTCTGCCATCTTGGAAACAGAGGTGCTGCTGGCACACTGGACTGCTCTGAGTGGCCAGTGCCACCAGGTGACGTCAGAGACTCCTGCTGATAGGCTCCTTCAGGTGTTAGTAGCCTTTCCTCTCTCCTAGGTAGCCAAACCCTCTTTTCTGGCTATTTAGGGTCTCTGTCTCTGGGGAAACTTTAGATAACGAATGCATGAGCTCAGCCGAGTTCCTCTGCATCTCCCTCTTCACCTTCTGATAAGGAATCGACCGCTGACCGCGCTGGAAGCCTGCAAACCTGCAACATAGTAGCAAAGACGACTACTGCAACTCTGTAACGCTGATCCTGCCGCCTTCTCGACTGTTTTCCTGCTTGTGCATGCTGTGGGGGTAGTCTGCCTCCTCTCTGCACCAGAAGCTCCGAAGAAATCTCCCGTGGGTCGACGGAATCTTCCCCCTGCAACCGCAGGCACCAAAAAGCTGCATTACCGGTCCCTTGGGTCTCCTCTCAGCACGACGAGCGAGGTCCCTCGAATCCAGCGACGCTGTCCAAATGACCCCCACAGTCCAGTGACTCTTCAGCCCAAGTTTGGTGGAGGTAAGTCCTTGCCTCACCTCGCTGGGCTGCATTGCTGGGAACCGCGACTTTGCAGCTACTCCGGCCCCTGTGCACTTCCGGCAGAAATCCTTCGTGCACAGCCAAGCCTGGGTCCACGGCACTCTAACCTGCATTGCACGACTTTCTAAGTTGGTCTCCGGCGACGTGGGACTCCTTTGTGCAACTTCGGCGAGCACTGTTTCACGCATCCTCATAGTGCCTGTTTCTGGCAGTTCTCCGGGTGCTACCTGCTTCAGTGAGGGCTCTTTGTCTTGCTCGACGTCCCCTCTCTCTGCAGGTCCAATTTGCGACCTCCTGGTCCCTCCTGGGCCCCAGCAGCTTCCAAAAACGCCAAACGCACGATTTGCGTGTAGCAAGGCTTGTTGGCGTCCTTCCAGTGGGAAAACACTCTGCACGACTCTCCAAGGCGAGAGGGATCCTTCCACCAAAGGGGAAGTCTCTAGCCCTTTTCGTTCCTGCAGAAACCTCAGCTTCTTCTGTCCAGTCGAAGCTTCTTTGCACCCACAGCTGGCATTTCCTGGGCATCTGCCCATCTCCGACTTGCTTGTGACTTTTGGACTTGGTCCCCTTGTTCCACAGGTACCCTAGATTGGAAATCCACAGTTGTTGCATTGCTGGTTTGTGTCTTTCCTGCATTATTCCTCTAACACGACTTCTTTGTCCTTAGGGGAACTTTAGTGCACTTTGCACTCACTTTTCAGGGTCTTGGGGAGGGTTATTTTTCTAACTCTCACTATTTTCTAATAGTCCCAGCGACCCTCTACAAGGTCACATAGGTTTGGGGTCCATTCGTGGTTCGCATTCCACTTTTGGAGTATATGGTTTGTGTTGCCCCTATCCCTATGTTTCCCCATTGCATCCTATTGTAACTATACATTGTTTGCACTGTTTTCTAAGACTATACTGCATATTGTTGCTATTGTGTATATATATCTTGTGTATATTTCCTATCCTCTCACTGAGGGTACACTCTAAGATACTTTGGCATATTGTCATAAAAATAAAGTACCTTTATTTTTAGTATAACTGTGTATTGTGTTTTCTTATGATATTGTGCATATGACACTAAGTGGTACTGCAGTAGCTTCACACGTCTCCTAGTTCAGCCTAAGCTGCTCTGCTAAGCTACCATTATCTATCAGCCTAAGCTGCTAGACACCCTATACACTAATAAGGGATAACTGGGCCTGGTGCAAGGTGCAAGTACCCCTTGGTACTCACTACAAGCCAGTCCAGCCTCCTACACTGATGTCTCTAAATCATTTCCTAGTAGACTGTCTACAGCTAAATCTGAAGCAACCACAACTTTCTTTGGACCAGTAAACCCCCCCCCCCAGTTGAGATTCACAACAGCCATGGGGTGGCTAACAGTGTTGTTATGAGCGTCTGTCACTTGGTATTGGTGACCAAGTAGGTGTTGTTCAGGGTGTACCAGTTTCTCTGTTACCATGGTAACACTGGCACCTGTGTCCCTGTAGGCCTGAACCTCAACACCATTTATTAGGGGCAGTTGCTTGTACTTAGCCATATTAAGGGGACAAACAACCAAGGTGGCCAAATCAATGGCACCTTCAGAGACCAACACAGCCTCTGTGGTCTCCCTAACAAGACCAACCCCAACTAAATTACCAAAAGTGAGCCCAGCTACTCCCTTGCATTGGCTATTAGTAGGTTTTCTCCCACCACCACTGCTATTACTAGGGGCACTAGAATTTGCAGTAGGGGTTGTGGTAGTGGGAGGTTTGGTGTTTTTCTTTGGACAACTGGCATCAGTTGTCCAATGGCCTTTGACTTTACACAAATAACACCAAGGCTTTTTAACTTGATTTGACGAGGATTTGGACCCATCACCCCCACCAGAGGATGTTTGTGGGCCTTGTAGGAGGCTGGCCTGGTTTGTAGTGAGTACCAAGGGGTACTTACACTCTGCACCAGGTCCAGGTATCCCTTATTAGTGTAGAAGAGGTGTCTAGCAGCTTTGGCTGATAGAAAAGGGTAGCTTAGCAGAGCAGCTTAGGCTGAACTGGGAGACGTGCAAAGCTCCCACTATACCACTAGTGTCATATGCACAATATCATAAGAAAACACAATACACAGATATACTAAAAATATAGGTACTTTATTTTTATGACAATATGGCAAAAGTATCTCAGTGAGTACCCTCAGTATGAGGATAGCAAATATACACAAGATATATGTACACAATACCAAAATTATGCAGTAATAGCAATAGAAAGCAATGCAAGCAATGTGCAGTCACAATAGATTGCAATGAGAGGACATAGGTATGGGGGCAACACAAACTATATACTCTAGAAGTGGAATGCGAACCACGAATGGACCCCAAACCTATGTGAGTTTGTAGAGGGTCGCTGGGACTGTAAGAAAACAGTGAGGGTTAGAAAAATAGCCCACCCCAAGACCCTGAATCTTGGGTGCAAAGTGCACCTAAGTTCCCCAGAGAGCACAGAAGTCATGATAGGGGAATTCTGCAAGGAAGACCAACACCAGCAATGCAACAACGATGGATTTCCCGACGAGAGTACCTGTGGAACAAGGGGACCAAGTCCAAGAGTCACGATCAAGTCGGGAGTGGGCAGATGCCCAGGAAATGCCAGCTGTGGATGCAAAGAACCGGCCACCGAATGGTAGAAGCTGTGGATTCTGCAAGAACGAAGAGGACTAGGAACTTCCCCTTTGGAGGATGGATATCCCACGTCGTGAAGAAGCTTGCAGAGGTGTTCCCACGCAGAAAGACTGCAAACAAGCCTTGCTAGCTGCAAGGGTGGCAGTTAGGGTTTTTGGATGCTGCTGTGGCCCAGTGTAGTGTTGTCAGTTTTACGTTTCCTTTGCGCATTAGCTTCAGGCTTTAGGCCTTTGTGCATTTTGCCCTGGATATATTTTATTCACTTGCTCGCAGCTTAGAGACTCTGTGCACTTTGCTCTAAATGCTTTTTATTAGGCTTCGTACTGTTATTTTTCAAATAGCCAGTTCTACGGTCTTGTTTTATATTTCATATCACACTGTTTAGCCTACTTCAGCACTGGAGTTCTCCATAACACATTCTTGTTCACTCTGTGCTTCAGTCAAGGATACAGTCTGGTGCATTGCCGAAAGATGTGGTAGGAGTTTAGTCTTTGGCATTCCTGCGTAGGGACATTTTGTGATGACGCTGACATGTTAGTTATAAAAACACTTCCTTGTCCCAATACATGCAAGAGGGAGATTCTGACCAGGGAACCACAACTAGACGCTGACTGCCTCGTTGCAGATGCTGAACCAGATCACAGGCCTTTGCTCAGGTATGAGGGCTGATGTCTCCCAAGGGATTCAGAAAGGCAAGTTAGAAGCTTAACATGCTGTGCTCAAAATAGAACTAGCAGAGGGAGAGTAGAAATTGTTAAACACCATGATAGCGTTGTTCTTATGTTTTAGTCTCCTGGTGACTATTTCAATCCTACTGTGTTGTATGGTTCTGGTTATTGCGGCTCACGCCTTATTATATAAAATGCAGTAGTTTTATTAAAACATTATATAAAACTTATACTGCCTTTGTCATTTGTATATAAGATCGTACTGTAAATGAGAGAGTTGGTTTGGATCTGAGTGACCACGACTTCCCTGAGAAGTTCTAAAGATGTCATGCGCTCGGCTGCCCAATCATCTCTTCCCTTTCGGAGAAATGAGGCACTGCTAGTTAGCCGGAGCAAAACCGGATTTAGGGTGACAGAGGTCCTTCCAATTGGGTCAGACTCAGTCCCCCACACCGTAAACGATCCTGCTGCCTAGAAATCCAGTAGTCTCATTTAGAATAATGAGAGCCCACGCGACATGGCGCCGCCAACGATTGGTCTGGCTCAAATTTTTGGGTCCGGCTGACTCTCTCGGTCTCATATATATTTTGACTCCTCGGTTCCGTAAGCGGAGACGTCCGTGGGGCTGAGGATTTCCCCGGCCACGGGGTAGGTGCATCCTATTACTTAGTGGTCGGTTGTTCAAGCTTGAACTTTGAAAGGAAAAACCCTGTTATTGGTGTACCTTCTCTGCCCAGGAGCTATTTTTCTCTAGATGGTGAATCCTCTAGTAGTGCACATAGCGCTTAATATGCGCCAACCGCTCACGGGACATCTGTTAGCACATGGTCAGACGGCCCAGGGGGGTCCGATCACTTTTGTGGTGGACGCCCTTGCAGCCTATAGAACAGAACTTTTTTATTCTTGGGTCGTATTTCCAGCAGTTGATGGGGGTACAAACACTTTTCACGAATACGCTATTGCGAATGTCCCTGGACAGTACAGGGCTTATGCATACTTAGAAATACCTTTATCTTATCAAGAACACCATAATTGGCTTGATGGTGCCCTCCACACACAGTAGCACAAGTTAGGTTAGGTCCACTGAGTAATGATGGTCCGACCTGGCCTTTATTGGCTACTTACACACCATATCCTGCGGTTGCTAATTTGGCAGTGGCTGACATGCGTCGTTTATATATAGACTTAGCAACTACATACAGAAGACTGGTTCAGTTTGTGATGCAGGCTTTCAATACTAATGCAGCGCGTGCTGCTCCGGCTCACCCACAGGCAGTGGTTCCGGGTATTAATCCGGCCACTGTACATTCAGTTATGGGTAAGGTACCGGTTAAACGTCAGGAAACTCCATTTTGGCTGGCGCAAACAATTTATACGCTGGAAGCAGTATTTCCCCATACGGGACCTCATGATAAACATAGAATATTGACGATGTGTTTGCCGTATGGAATGGTTCCTCCGGTGGACCTTTGTAATACCTGGGGCACGGTGTTTGCCGCACTCTACACTACAGCACACGGTACACCAACATTAGCTAATCTGCCGGAAGTGCTTAAACAAATTCAAGATGAATATGGGGCTGCCCCGTCTTAGATTTAGGCATGCAGTTGATGGGCAATTTTGCAGCGGTTTCTTCTATTATTTTGAGTAATCTCAAGGGAGAGGCAGTAGCACTAGCCGTGCGTATGCATCTTCGGGACATTCCGCAGATTAATCAGGAGCGGGAACTCCCGAGAATAATAGCAGAAACATATTCCAGTATTGGTTGCGATAGCCTAGGGGCTAGACCGCAAAAACCCCAATTACAGGGTAAAAATAGTAAAGATAATGCTAAACACCAGCAACCTGAGGGTACTAAAAAGCGCTGGGAAAAGAAACAGCAAACACCTAAGAAAGATGGGGGACAGTATCCGCAACCGGAGACCCCGCAGAATAGGTATAATCTCAGGAATTTGGGATAATTTGAAGACGCCTGATAGATATCAATATACTGATACATGCCAATCTCGTTCCTTTCAGGACTCCTCGGACAAGAGAAGTGAGAGAGGTGTGCGGTCAGAGCGGAGAACTGAGTATGTGAAACCGAGACAGGAATCACAACGCTCAACGGAGGTTTCTGTTAAACAGGAAGAGAAACCGCTCCAACAAAAGCAACAATTTAAAAAGAAGAAAGTGGCAGCAGTCTCAGTTAGACATGCCACTCAAGAAGAGAGTTCTCTTGACGAACAAGACATAGGCGTTGGCACTGTTAGACAGCGCGGCAGAGGTCACAATAGTTCGCCGGAGTCTTCTAGAGCATCTGATGACTTCATACAAGTCAAAACGGCAGATATGCGAGTCTCTGATCCTGATAGAGTATATAAAATAACTTTGCAATTAGAAGGGGACATTGACCGCATTGTACACGCCATCTTTTGGGACCATGTGGTGAAATCGTATGACGTTCTGCTGGCCGAACAAGATTGGGCACCTGACTTTGTTCGCGACTGTCCGTTCGGGGATGAGGTTATTACACCTTCATTCTCACCACTTGTTCCGAGAGAACTGGCGGAGTCCTATAGTAAATCATGGGCTCTGGCACAAGCTCCTGCCCTATATAGAAATAACGTGGGGTGGGATAGACAATCACCTTATCATGTAATTCCAATAAAGGGCGAACCTCAGCCGCAGTACCCTATCAAATTTGAGGCAAGGGCATCGGTTAGGAAAATTCTTACACAATTGGAGTAACAGGGTGTAATTGAACCCTGTGTCTCGCCGATGAATAATCCCTTATTTCCGGTTGCTAAACCGGACCATTCCTATAGGATAGTGGTAGATTACAGACACTTAAATGGACATGCACGCACATATGCAATACAGAATTCACATAGCGCAGCGCTTATGAATAATATTGTGCGTAAAAAATACAAAACAACGTTGGATATCTCGAATGGATTTTTCTGCCAGAATCTAGCGCCTGAAAGTCGGGACTATACCAGTTTCAGTGCGTTTCAGTGCGTTTGGCTCTCAGAAAAAGTTTTGTCGTTTGCCTCAGGGGTATCAGAATAGTCCAGGACTATTTTCGGCTTGTGTGACTGAAATTCTGCACGAGTTGGACCCTGAAGCGTTATCATATGTTGATGACATATATTTGACAGATGATGAGATTCTGAAACATCTAAGGCGTGTAGCACGCATTGTTGTGGGGTTTGCTGAAATTGGCTATAAGTTTAATTTTAAGAAATCAAAGATTGCCTTCCTCAGCGTCATTTTCCTGGGATATGAGTTGTCGAATGAGGGCAAGAGCTTAGCGCCACATTTTATGGAGAAATGTGCTCAATTGCAGCCTCCCAATACGGTTCTGAAGCTCCAGTCATTGTTGGGGTTTCTGAATTTTGGCAGAACTTACATTCCTGATTGTGCTACGCGTATAAAACCCTTATACGAGTTGATTCGCCCAAATTTTTCGAGTAGATTTTGGAAGATTGAGCATACACATATTCTTCAAGATCTACAAACTGATCTCTTAGCAGTTAAACATTTACACACTAGGGACAATAAAACGCATCTGGTCATCAGGGTCATACCTGGTGCCGTTGGGTTTACATATGTCACCTTTAATGAGGGTGAGACAGTCCCGATAGCGTACAAGTCCCACTTGTATTCTGTTGCAGAACAACGATTTGCACAAACTGAGAAAATACTCACTGCTGTACAGATGGCTGTGATTAAAGAAAGACCTCTTGCCCAGGGCCAATGCATCATTGTCGTTTCCCCGATTCCGGCCTTAGAGGCTGTTACTAAAGCGAGTGTTCCTAATTCGAAAGCTTTACACCCGCGATGGATACAATGGGCTACGTCTTTGACAGCTACTGATGTAGATTACATATTTGACCCTAAACTGCAGACTCAAGAATTTCTTCAATATGAAATGGAGTACACAGTTCCCACTGGCACATTGCCTATTGACCAATATCAGGTGGTCATGTATACCGATGGCTCTGCGCAGCCAGCGGTTGGGACTAAACAACAGTATTCTGCTGCATGTGCGGTGGTGAGCGGCACTATGGATGGGGAAGTATTCTGCCCCCGACATACCTATACGCAGACCTTGGGAGATTGTACAGCACAGTTGGCTGAGCTCAAAGCTCTATTGTTAGCATTGGAACACGCGGATCCGGCGATATTAACTTTGCTGGTCTGTGACTCCTATTACTGTGTTCAGTCTTTCAATGAATATTTCCACTACTGGAGGTTGAATGGGTTCAGAGATTCTAAAGGCAACACCATTAAACACAAATTGCTGTGGGGGAAGGTTGCGAATCTGAAGGAAACGCTTCCTAAAGTCCATGTTGTACATACACTTGGACACAAGCGCGTTGGAATACACGTTGCTGGAAATACTTTGGCTGATGAAGCCGCGAAGTCGGCAGTGGCAGTTGCCACTGTGGCTGCAGTGACTCGTTCGAGTTCCAAACCAGACACAGAGATTTTGGCTGCCATAAAAGCTACGGCTGATGGCACGCCATTTCCTAAAGGATTCCCTTCTAAATATAGTTACTGCTTGGGTAGTATGCTACATGCTGTTGTTAAAATTCCAGGCGTTGGTGTACGTGAAATGCCCAATAAAGTTGAGAGACCTCGATTAATATCTGCAGCACATGAGGGGGCGGCATCTGCTCATGCTGGTGTGGCTGCCACAATTTCACTTTTACAGGCTCGTTACTGGTGGCCTGGTCTCTATAAGGAGACAAAGCAGTATGTCCTTTGTTGTGACGTCTGTCAACAAATTAAAGCTTTGACGGCTAGACGCCCGCAGCAGACGCCCATTCTGATTTCAAATAAACCTTTACAGTGTGTGTACTTGGATCATTGTGGTCCGCTGACGCCTGATAGTGCATACAAATATATTTTGGTTGCTGTAGATTCGTGCTCCAGATTTGTGTGGGTCTGGCCACAGCGCTCGGCTGACGCTCGGACTGTTATTAAAGATTTGCGCATCTTTGTCAATACTTTTGCAGTTTCGGCTTTTCATTCTGCTTTTGCCTCTAAGGCGTTCAGGGACACCATGGCTTCGTTGGGGGTCCAACTCCAATTCCCGTCTCCATTTCATCCTGAGGGAAATTCTGTTGTGGAGTGTTTAAATCGTGATTTAAAGCAATCCTTAATGGCCAGAGTTATAGGTACGGTCGTAGTTGGCTAGCCCACCTGTATGGAGTACAGAGAGCACTTAATAACTTGCCTAGAAGGTCCCTGGGGGGTCGTACTTCATATGAGTGCCTGTTTGGAACACAAATGTATGTTCTTGATCTAGATGGTCCTGGTGTGGAGGCGGCAGATATGCCCTTTGACATAAATGATCGTGTCACTGTTTTGCAGGATTTACAACAATTCCGTGAAGATAACTCTTCTGCAAGTGCTGCCTCCACAGGAATTAAGGATGAGCCAGTAACGCCTACTGGTTGGATACCCAGGATTGGGGATCTTGTGCGTGAAAAGGTCGCAGTAAAGAAAAAATGTGGTCCTTCTTATCGAGCACCAGTCCCTGTGTTAGGGGTTAGCGGCACAAGAACTGTAATTTTACCGCCGCTGCACGGAGCCAAAGGAAATCGCTTTGTTTCCATTGATAATGTCAAGTTACAACATGTGGCCGATTCTGCACAGCAGACCAAGAGGGACACCCAGTAGTTCCGGAATCCCTCTCGCTACTGGGGAAGAAGTCCCGCTGCAGGTGATTTGCACTGATGCTGTTTCCTCTCCGGGCTTGGGGAGGGTGGAAGCTGATCTTGCGATTGTTCCACAGACGACGATTAATTTGGAATCTTTTGATTAAGTTGCTGTACGTTCTACTGATATTTCTGAACATGTGGTTTACAGTGTGCCAAGGCGAGAGCCTCCATCTGCTTCTTTGTTCACAGTTGCACCTTTTGCAAGAACTGCTTCTGGCTGCTTCAATGACACTGATGATGCCGTGTCAGACGCCTCGTCCTCACTATCCTCAATCCGAGGTCCACGTAAGCTGCTGTGTTGGCTTAAACGCACATATTTTGTTTTTCCTTGGGACTATTTGTGGCTTTTTATGGCTGTCATGACTATTTTTTTGTGGTTGGGATTTGTGGTTACTTTTTTTTTAGTAATACATGGTCATTTCCTTCCTGAACGATCTGACATTGAGCACGTGGAAACGGTGTTGAAACCACATTTTTCGTCTCATATGGTTCGTAGAGACTTGTCCAATGTGAACATTTCTGCAATACCTATTCCGGATGGGATTGTGTGGGATAAAGTGATGTTTGATATATACGGTCCCACTGAATTGATTCAAATACCGTATGTTCTCAAGTTATCAATGAATGATATCGTTATACCAGGCATTGTTTCTGATGATTGGGATGTGAAGACAGTAGATTCTATGCTGACAGATTTACAATATTATACTGTCTACGATGATGAAGATGCTTACCTGTTTAGAGATAGTCATGGTGACATGTTTTGCTACAATTATTATGGACACCACTTTATTCATAAAGCAAGTAGCCCTAAGTCGATATTTGATTATGTGCAATGGGAACATTGCCCGACTCCTCCACAGGGGAGTTCTAAAACGTAGTATGATAAATTTACATATTTTTCTGGGCATAATCAACAGAATGCTAAGCCTTACTATTTTAAAGTTTCTCCGTATGCTAATAAGCAAATGTTATTGACCAATACTAAATTACTGTATTCAAATTTGTTTGTATCTAAACTTTCGGTTGAGGGGTATGAATATTGGTTTAAGACTGTTGATTTAAAAAGTGTCTGGGGAACGAAAAATTGGCAGATGCAAGGCAGGGACACATTATTTAGAGCATGTATTATCCCTGTACAGATGATTTTCCTCAGTGACACAGTACAACAGACTAGCTGTTTGGGCTTAGCAACGATTGGAGAATTGAATTTGCCTGGTATACCTGTCCCTTCCAAATTGAACAATTGGCAGCAATATGTTAATGCCACGTTTAGTGAGTTTACACACTGGGTCCAGAATGGTACGCTTAACATTTCATTGATACATCCCGGCAGGTGGTTATTATGGCCTGTAGACACTAATAGGTGTCATCAACGTTTTGTCACCTCTTCAGGGGGGTTCAGGACTAGTAGGGCGGACCCTCGCTACATATCACCAGAACATGCTGATATCATAACTACATACAGCGTGGGAAAGCTTTGTCAACAATGGTTAAAGTCATCCACACTGGATGCAGTAAAATCACATCTCACGTTGCGGTCTAATGATACTGACTTACAAGATTTTTTGTCAGGACCAAAGATGCCACGGAAGAAACGTTTTTTATATGAAGTATAGAATGAGATTTGGAAGCTTTCACAACAAGAGGCAGCGGCCCGGTTGAGACAAATTGATCAGGAAAATCTGATACAGGCTTTGTCTGTTATGGGACACATACCCTTTCAGACCGTGTTTACACAATTGACAACATCGTTTCCTCTGCTATAGACATTATTAAATCAGATATGTCTTCTTTATATCATGGGCAGAGTCAGACGCTGTCCATCATGCAGCTGGGTTGGACTCTACAGACCTTGAAAGCAGGTCGCGTTCCGTGGCAGCACATTCGTGCCAGGGAGATATTTGTTTCCTTTAATTTGACTCGTCAACAACAGCTGATGGCTAAAAAGGGGGCGACGTATGTTATGTTAAATATTGAAAAATTGGAGAAACTGCCTTTTATGGTTGCTGAGATTCCATCAGCTGAGTGGTTGATTCATGGGGTTATTAATCTGCCTATCTCCACTCTGCAATTTACTTGTTGTTTGAAGCACATTCCGGTGGGTAGATACGAACGGTTGGGAGAAAGTTACATACACGAGGTGTGGGAGCTTCCCTTTCTATACAGATGTATTAATGGTTTGAGGGAGGTTTTTCTTAGCGGTAGCGAATGCGAAACTTCTGTCAGCCATTCCATGGTTTGTAAACAGCTGTCCTTGCAAGGGGCATGTAATGCCTCGATTGCTAACTTAGCTTGTTATCTGAAGGGAGTTCCAGTCCCAGTTATTAAAAACACTTTCCAGGTGCTTACTAACGGCAGTTACATTCTTCTTAACAGCGAACTCTGTTGTGGCATGCGTGCCGGAATAGTTTACGTAGTCGTTGTCACCAAGGCCGTTACGTGCTGCGGGAATGTGTTGTTTCCCCCCACTCAAATTAGGGAGGTAGCGGACATCTGGCCTCCTATTGCTACTTCCAAGGTAAATTTCGACAAGTTGAGTCGACTGAAGGCTCTGTTGTTTCAAAAGCATGTGGCCCTTACATCTGCTAGCGAGACCTACGCACTTCAGGTGGCAAGGTCATCGGTGGAAATACAGTTCCTTTTGAATACTAAATTTGCCGAGTCACTTTGGTGAACTCGTGGGACGTATATTTAATGCGTCCAGCCCTGCTGGAATCGCACATTTTTTCAAAGCCGTTGGTGTTGGTTCTGCTCACACCTTCTCTTCTATATTCGGTTTAATACCTTCGGCTATTCACTCTATTTTTGGAAGCATTTTTGGGGGTTTCCCGATTACTTTGGCTTTGTTTGCTGTGGTTTTGCTGTTGCTGCTGTTCTTCCGCAATGGCTGTCCCGCCGTGACGAGTTCCCATGTTGGCGCTCCCGTCAGCGCAGCTGTGTCGTGAATGCATGATGCAGCATTTTGGAGCAACACTCCTGGTACAATTGGAGTGTGACTGGTCTCTTACATTCCGGCCGGTTTTGGAGTGTGTGCAACCCATGTTTCGGTGCCTCTGGTGCTCGTTTGAACATGCAATGGCTTTCTGTCTCTCGCTGCAGCGTCCTCCAGTGGTCGATGCTGATCTGTTGATGTTCCCGATTAGGGCTCATTCCCAGACTTGTGTACTACCGTTGCGTTTGCTTCGGGAGGCAGTTTATGAGATTCCCTTCCTGGAGGAAGATGGTATTGTCACATTCATAGGCCCTGCACGGGTGCCGCCCTGGATGATTTTGGGGCTTTGGAACACACCTGCTCCATGGTACTTTTTGGCGTGGATCTTCCGATATTGACATATATCGAAGTGGAGGAACTCCTGCTTTCTATTGCTTCTATCTGACAAATGGATTTTTTTTTTCAGTAACACAAACATTGACATTATATTAAATTTGGCTTTTTTCGTCACATGCTTCCCAAATTTATGGCTTTGTTGTCCTCTGACCTTGTCGAAATATATATTTTTATGTATTGTTTATATCTGGGGCATACTTTTATATTATTGGAACCACTTGCTACCGACAAGGGGAGGGTGTAGTGTGGTCAGTTTTACGGATCCTTTGCGCATTAGCTTCAGGCTTTAGGCCTTTGTGCATTTTGCCCTGGATATATTTTATTCACTTGCTCGCAGCTTAGAGCCTCTGTGCACTTTGCTCTAAATGCTTTTTATTAGGCTTTGTACTGTTATTTTTCAAATAGCCAGTTCTACGGTCTTGTTTTATATTTCATATCACACTGTTTAGCCTACTTCAGCACTGGAGTTCTCCATAACACATTTTTGTTCACTCTGTGCTTCAGTCAAGGATACAGTCTGGTACATTTCCGATAGACGTGGTATAGGAGGCTGGACTGGCTGGTAGTGAGTACCAAGGGGTACTTGCACCTTGCACCAGGCCCAGTTATCCCTTATTAGTGTATAGGGTGTCTAGCAGCTTAGGCTGATAGATAATGGTAGCTTAGCAGAGCAGCTTAGGCTGAACTAGGAGACGTGTGAAGCTACTACAGTACCACTTAGTGTCATATGCACAATATCATAAGAAAACACAATACACAGTTATACTAAAAATAAAGGTACTTTATTTTTATGACAATATGCCAAAGTATCTTAGAGTGTACCCTCAGTGAGAGGATAGAAAATATACACAAGATATATATACACAATAGCAAAAATATGCAGTATAGTCTTAGAAAACAGTGCTAACAATGTATAGTTACAATAGGATGCAATGGGGAAACATAGGGATAGGGGCACCACAAACCATATACTCCAAAAGTGGAATGCGAACCACGAATGGACCCCAAACCTATGTGACCTTGTAGAGGGTCGCTGGGACTATTAGAAAATAGTGAGAGTTAGAAAAATAACCCTCCCCAAGACCCTGAAAAGTGAGTGCAAAGTGCACCAAAGTTCCCCTAAGGACAAAGAAGTCGTGTTAGAGGAATAATGCAGGAAAGACACAAACCAACAATGCAACAACTGTGGATTTCCAATCTAGGGTACCTGTGGAACAAGGGGACCAAGTCCAAAAGCCACAAGCAATTCGGAGATGGGCATATGCCCAGGAAATGCCAGCTGTGGGTGCAAAGAAGATTCCACTGGACAGAAGAAGCTGCGGTTTCTGCAGGAACGCAAAGGGCTAGAGACTTCCCCTTTGGAGGACAGATTTCGCTCGCCTTGTAGAGTCGTGCAGAAGTGTTTTTCCGCCGAAAGAACGCCAACAAGCCTTGCTAGCTGCAAATCATGTGGTTAGCGTTTTTGGATGCTGCTGTGGCTCAGGAGGGACCAGGAGGTTGCAAATTGGACCAGGAGAGAGAGGGGACGTCGAGCAAGACAAGGAGCCCTCTTAGCAGCAGGTAGCTCCCAGAGAAGTGCCAGAAACAGGCACTACAAGGATGCATGAAACGGTGCTCACCCGAAGTCGCACAAAGGAGTCCCACGTCGCCGGAGACCCACTTAGAAAGTCGTGCAATGCAGGTTAGAATGCCGTGGACCCAGGCTTGGCTGTGCACAAAGGATTTCCGCCGGAAGTGCACAGGGGCCGGAGTAGCTGCAAAAGTCGCGGTTCCCAGCAATGCAGAACAGCGAGGTGAGACAAGGACTTACCTCCACCAAACTTGGACTGAAGAGTCACTGGACTGTGGGGGTCACTTGGATAGAGTCGCTGGATTCGAGGGACCTCGCTCGTCGTGCTGAGAGGAGACCCAAGGGACCGGTAATGCAGCTTTGTGGTGCCTGCGGTTGCAGGGGGAAGATTCCGTCGACCCACGGGAGATTTCTTCGGAGCTTCTGGTGCAGAGAGGAGGCAGACTACCCCCACAGCATGCACAAGCAGGAAAACAGTCGAGAAGGCGGCAGGATCAGCGTTACAGAGTTGCAGTAGTCGTCTTTGCTACTATGTTGCAGGTTTGCAGGCTTCCAGCGCGGTCAGCAGTCGATTCCTTGGCAGAAGGTGAAGAGAGAGATGCAGAGGAACTCGGATGAGCTCTTGCATTCGTTATCTAAAGTTTCCCCAGAGACAGAGACCCTAAATAGCCAGAAAAGAGGGTTTGGCTACTTAGGAGAGAGGATAGGCTAGCAACACCTGAAGGAGCCTATCAGAAGGAGTCTCTGACGTCACCTGGTGGCACTGGCCACTCAGAGCAGTCCAATGTGCCAGCAGCACCTCTTTTTCCAAGATGGCAGAGGTCTGGAGCACACTGGAGGAGCTCTGGACACCTCCCAGGGGAGGTGCAGGTCAGGGGAGTGGTCACTCCCCTTTCCTTTGTCCAGTTTCGCGCCAGAGCAGGGCTAAAGGGTCCCTGAACCGGTGTAGACTGGCTTATGCAGAATTGGGCACATCTGTGCCCAACAAAGCATTTCCAGAGGCTGGGGGAGGCTACTCCTCCCCTGCCTTCACACCATTTTCCAAAGGGAGAGGGTGTAACACCCTCTCTCAGAGGAAGTCCTTTGTTCTGCCATCCTGGGACAAGCCTGGCTTGACCCCAGGGGGGCAGAAACCTGTCTGAGGGGTTGGCAGCAGCAGCAGCTGCAGTGAAACCCCAGGAAAGGCAGTTTGGCAGTACCAGGGTCTGTGCTACAGACCACTGGGATCATGGGATTGTGCCAACTATGCCAGGATGGCATAGAGGGGGCAATTCCATGATCATAGACATGTTACATGGCCATATTCGGAGTTACCATTGTGAAGCTACATATAGGTAGTGACCTATATGTAGTGCACGCATGTAATGGTGTCCCCGCACTCACAAATTCCGGGGAATTGGCCCTGAACAATGTGGGGGCACCTTGGCTAGTGCCAGGGTGCCCTCACACTAAGTAACTTTGCACCCAACCTTTACCAGGTAAAGGTTAGACATATAGGTGACTTATAAGTTACTTAAGTGCAGTGTAAAATGGCTGTGAAATAACATGGACGTTATTTCACTCAGGCTGCAGTGGCAGGCCTGTGTAAGAATTGTCAGAGCTCCCTATGGGTGGCAAAAGAAATGCTGCAGCCCATAGGGATCTCCTGGAACCCCAATACCCTGGGTACCTCAGTACCATATACTAGGGATTTATAAGGGTGTTCCAGTAAGCCAATGTAAATTGGTAAAATTGGTCACTACCCTGTTAGTGACAATTTGTAAGACATGAGAGAGCATAACCACTGAGGTTCTGGTTAGCAGAGCCTCAGTGAGACAGTTAGGCATCACACAGGGAACACATACCTATAGGTCACAAACTTATGAGCACTGGGGTCCTGACTAGCAGGGTCCCAGTGACATATAACAAACATACTGAAAACATAGGGTTTTCACTATGAGCACTGGGCCCTGGCTGGCAGGATCCCAGTGAGACAGTGAAAACACCCTGACATACACTCACAAACAGGCCTAAAGTGGGGGTAACAAGGCTAGAAAGAGGCTACTTTCTCACACAGATCCTCAGTGAGACAGTTAGTCATAACACAGGTAACACATACAGGGCACACTTATGAGCACTGGGGCCCTGGCTGGCATGGTCCCAGTTACACATACAACTAAAACAACATATATACAGTGAATTATGGGGGTAACATGCCAGGCAAGATGGTACTTTCCTACAGCGCCCAGCAAGTCAGGGAGCCCTCAGAAAAGCAGGCAGCACCCGCAAAAGTACTGGAACAGGCACACGGAAGAAGAGTGAACCGGAGTCCACGTGAAATCACAAAAGGGAGTCCCACAACGCCGGAGGACAACTCAGAACACACTGTTGTGCACTGCAGGTTAGAGTGTCGGGGACCCAGGCTTGGCTGTGCACGAAGGAGATCCTGGAAGAGTGCACAGGAGCCAGAGCAGCTGCAAATGACGCGGTACCCAGCAATGCAGTCTAGCGTGGGGAGGCAAGGACTTACCTCCACCAAACTTGGACTAAAGAGTCACTGGACTGTGGGAGTCACTTGGACAGAGTTGCTGAGTTCCAGGGACCACGCTCGTTGTGCTGAGAGGGGACCCAGAGGACCAGTGATGAAGTCTTTTGTTGCCTGCGGTTGCAGGGGGAAGATTCCGTCGACCACAGGAGATTTCTTCAGAGCTCCTGGTGCAGAAAGGAGGCAGGCTTCCCCCAGAGAATGCACCACCAGGAAACAAGCGAGAAAGTGGCCAGGATAAGCGATACAAGGTTGCAGTAGTCGTCTTTGCTACTTTGTTGCGGTTTTGCAGGCGTCCTGAGCAGTCAGCGGTCGATCCTTTGGCAGAAGGTGAAGAGAGAAGTGCAGAGGAACTCTGGTGAGCTCTTGCATTCGGTATCTCAAGAATTCCCCAAAGCAGAGATCCTAAATAGCCAGAAAAGGAGGTTTGGCTACCTAGGAAGGAGGATAGGCTAGTAACACAGGTAAGAGCCTATTAGAAAGAGTCTTTGACGTCACCTGCTGGCCCTGGCCACTCAGAGCAGTCCAGTGTGCCAGCACACCTCTGAATCCAAGATGGCAGAGGTCTGGGGCACACTGGAGGAGCTCTGGGCACCTCCCCTGGGAGGTGCAGGTCAGGGGAGTGGTTACTCCCCTTTCCTTTGTCCAGTTTCGCGCCAGAGCAGGGCTGGGGGATCCCTGAACCGGTGTAGACTGGCTTATGCAGAGATGGGCACCATCTGTGCCCATCAAAGCATTTCTAGAGGCTGGGGGAGGCTACTCCTCCCCAGCCCTGACACCTTTTTCCAAAGGGAGATGGTGTAACACCCTCTCTCTGAGGAAGTCCTTTGTTCTGCCTCTCTGGGCCAGGCCTGGCTGGACCCCAGGAGGGCAGAAACCTGTCTGAGGGGTTGGCAGCAGCAGCAGCTGCAGTGAAACCCCGGGAAAGGTAGTTTGGCAGTACCCGGGTCTGTGCTAGAGACTCGGGGGATCATGGAATTGTCTCCCCAATGCCAGAATGGCATTGAGGTGACAATTCCATGATCTTAGACATGTTACATAGCCATGTTCGGAGTTACCATTGTGACGCTATACATAGGTAGTGACCAATGTATAGTGCGCACGTGTAATTGTGTCCCCGCACTCACAAAGTCCGGGGAATTTGCCCTGAACAATGTGGGGGCACCTTGGCTAGTGCCAGGGTGCCCACACACTAAGTAACTTTGCACCCAACCTTCACCAGGTGAAGGTTAGACATATAGGTGACTTATAAGTTACTTAAGTGCAGTGGTAAATGGCTGTGAAATAACATGGACGTTATTTCAATCAGGCTGCAGTGGCAGGCCTGTGTAAGAATTGTCAGAGCTCCCCATGGGTGGCAAAAGAAACGCTGCAGCCCATAGGGATCTCCTGGAACCCCAATACCCTGGGTACCTCAGTACCATATACTAGGGAATTATAAGGGTGTTCCAGTATGCCAATGTGAATTGGTGAAATTGGTCACTAGCCTGTTAGTGACAATTTAGAAAGCAGAGAGAGCATAACCACTGAGGTTCTGGTTAGCAGAGCCTCAGTGAGACAGTTAGTCATCACACAGGTAACACATACAGGGCACACTTATGAGCACTGGGGCCCTGGCTGGCAGGGTCCCAGTGACACATACACTAAAACAACATATATACAGTGAAATATGGAAGTAACATGCCAGGCAAGATGGTACTTTCCTACAGTTGGGCCTTACACTAGCAAAATGCCACATAGCTATTAAATGGATAAGTGCGCCCCCTTCCCCGAATATGCTGATTGGCTCAGAGATGTCACTGAGTGGGCCAGGGCTGAAGAGATCCGCAAGAAACATATCTGTAATGATCACAAACTGGAAGACGACCTCCAGGCCTGGGCGGCCATGCGCGTTGACCTCCAGGATCCCTCCACTGTGACACCTACTGATCACCTATCTGACACTGTCCATGGCCAGGAAGTTGAATACATTTACTGCACCAATATTATGTATCCATTTCTGATTTCTGTTCACAGACACTTTTTGTGCAAGAGCTGAGTGCGAAGGGGGAGGTTAAATGTGTTATCTTGAAATTATCTTGTTGATATAATATTTGATTCACTGCTACAGGTTTTGTGTTTCCATATGCAGTGTTGTTGATAATTCTCTCACCACAAAACTCGATAAATATAATTTGAAAAAAAGATGTAATAAGGTAATCCCAATGTTAAATCTCCTATGGGAGTGATAGTCCTTGCAGTAGTGAAAAATGTTTTGGGATTTGTTCCCTACCAAGGCATGTAAAAATTTAATGTATATGTCTTGCCTTTTACATTCATTGCACCCTGCCCTGTGGGTCACCTAGGGCCTATCTTAGCAATGACCTTTATATGTAAAAAGAGAAGGTTTAGCACTGACAAGAGATTTACCTTGCCAGGCCGAAATGACAGTGTACAACTACAGACACAGGCTGCAATGGCAGGTCTGAGACATTGTTAGAGGGCTACTGAGTAGGTGGCACAACCAGTGCTGCAGGCCCACAAGCAGCATTTAATTTACCTACTCTGTGAACGTGGTGCACGTTTCTAGGGACTTATAAGTAAATTGAATATGCCAATTGGGGGTTTAGCCAAGGTTACCATGATCTAGGGGTGAGAGCACAAGCACTTTAGCACTGGTTAGCAGTGGTAAAATGCACAGTCCTAAAGCCAGCAACAACGAGATCAGAAAAAGAAGGGAGGTAGGCATACATTTGGGGGAAAGACCACCCTAAGGCTGTCATGTCTAACAAATACCACTTCTTTACAATCCTGAAAGATGCATGAGTCTGGACTGATGGATGACAAAGACCATGGTGTACTCATAAATCATCACATTCATGTATTGAAGAGAATTCTACAAGCTCTGACTAGTATGTGAGACACCTGACACTAGTACTTACTGGGCATCCAGGGTGGAGGTAAATGAAGATGGCACCCTGTCAGTCATGGTGCTTATCTTGATACACTGAATATTCCTGAAGGGGACGAAACTGGTGAATTTATACTTACACTGATGATGCAGGGCCCTGCAGTGGCACTTGATATGGCCAAATATTCCAATCCCCAGATATTGTCTAGATCAAGTCCTGGAGGTGGAGCTCTGTTCAGTATCGTTTTCCTAGCATCTATGACTAATCTGACCCATTCATAATTGCTGCCTGGACGTTTAACCCTCTGACCTTAAATGGATATTCAGTTCTTGGTTTCTTTGGTTGCTTTCTTGTTATTGCTGGCTTTCCTAGTCTTTTCCTTTCCAAGTGTCAGTTACTCCGTTAGTGGTTCCTCATCCCCAGCATCTGGTTACTGTCTTCCACCTGGCTGTCTTCCTGCACCTCTACTTGTCTCCTAAGCTTCCAGCATTATCTGAACTGTATGCTCTGGATCTTGAAACTTTAATTAATTCTGAACTCTGAACAACTAGGTGCTATATTGCTGCTTCGCTTCAAGCCTTTTTTCTAGTTTCCATTTGTTTAGGACATTTTTAATTACTTATTTTCTCATTAACTGTATTGCTTCTTTAGCATCACTGTTCCTGTTCCTTGTTGTCACAGCCCCACTGTCCAGATTGTATTCCAGTGTCCCTAGTTCAGTCTGAATACCTCCTCTCCTTTGAGTGCAGATTCATTGTCTTGTATTTAAATGTTTCTAGTTCTGTGCATATGTTCCAATTGTGTCCCTGTTTGTGTGCTGAATACTTATCCTGTCTATCAGCGTTTCTTGATCCGTATATTTCCAGGCCTATTTTTTCTTCTTAGAATCTGGTACTGCTTCTCCATGAACCCTGTTTCTGTGTTTCCGTTTCTCTTTTTCCTTTCTCTTTGTCCACTCTTGTGTCTATGTACAATCTTCAGTATTATTACCAGTATATGTAGTGCGTTACAAGGCTTGGTAGATCTCAGTCAGAGCTTTACTCTTTTATCCATATGTGCTACTGAGTGTCATACAAGACACTGTATTACTAACTGTTCCTTGCCTTATTGTTGGACCTTCTCTGTTACAATTAGATCATGTTCTTTAGAGAATACAAACGATCAGTTATGTCAGATTGTTTCTTTGTCTTCTACTTAATACTTTACTTTTGCCTTCAAATTATTTATTATATTGTGCTTGTTTTTTTGAGTTTTGTTTTTGGAGGTATTGCCTAGCTTGTGTCCTGTGGCCCAATCCCAGTCAGTTCCAACATGTGCCAGTCTTCTGTTCCTGTCCTGTCTTCTTCTTCCAAGTTTTCAGGTCCTCTCTTGTGTGTGCTAAATTCCTGCTCCTGAATTCGTTTTTCCCTGCAGAATATAGGATCTCTCTGTTTGGTCGACGTGTTCCATCTAAGCTGACAATGCGTCAGTGTAACTGGTGTGGTTTGTTGTTGTGCCCCAGCAGGTGGAAACACATTTTTACCAATTTCTGGATATTCTGGATTTGATGAATCTTTGTATTAGTTCCGAGAGGTAAGGAGAACTATATCAATATTACCATCTATATGCTGTGTAACCCATTATGTCACACATTGAATCTTGGGGAAGGGAAATGAGATTTCAAGGGCTTTGTTGCTCAAGTGCAAATCCACCTTTAAAAAAAAAAAGACAAGCGGCGTCTGGCAAAACAAGAACAGTTTGTTTAATTAAACATTGCGGCCTGGAGAGCAGTTACAGAACCGAGGTCTGAGGACTGCCTCTAGATGTTCATCAGTTTGCAGCAGGTGATTATACATTTTTACTGAGTAACATGGGGCAATAAAAGCATTCCTTTCTTGTTTAAAAAATGCAAACAGTTGTCATGGAGACATAAATACAGTTCCAGATAATGAATGCAGGTGGGCCTCGATCTTGCATTGGAAATGTGGGCCAGTGAGTATGTGTCCAGAAGTCCAGCCTGAGAGATGTGCGATTGTTGTTGTTGTTCTGTTCTGATTAGCTTAGTGTTCCTAACTACATGTGGCATCTATCTTTATGGTGTGTTTGGGAATGTACGCACCCCTCTGGCCACGTGTGTTTTCTTGGGGCCAATCTCCGGAGACCATTGTGGTGTTGCTTCCCCTATATGTGGGTTCTAATCTAAGTTTTCCTGTTTGTGTGATTGTCTGACGGCTAAGCATTACCCCACTGTGACCTGTCAGTCATTAACCTCAGGCCTACGTCTCACAGCCTGCCTGATCATGTACCTACGTACCGGGGTTGACAGTGAGTTCACAATGGGGGAATCTAATAATGGTGATGCGACTTCGTTCGCGTATATGAATGTATTGCTGTGTGCATCAACATCAATTTCTCCAATATTAACAGTGTTATTACAAATTCAAAGCCAGACCTATGTATATGAGTCTCAGGAGCGTATTATATAAGTACAGCATCACCTAAGGCGAATAAAAATGTTGAATCAAGCTAAACCGTACCAGCATAAGACAGACTAATATTTCAGAGGCAGCAATATATAAGATGAGAAAAGGCACTTGATCTGATTCCAGATTGCAATTCTCCTGCCTAACCATTGAATCTGAATAATCTAGTTATTCCAATAAATCAAAGGGACCCCTAAGAATTCTCCAAATTAAGGAAATGCAAAATTAATCAAAAGCGTCAGCATTACAGAAACTTTAGTCGAAGTTCTGCAAGAAAGATGTGCGTAGCATAAAGCCACATTAGCCAAAAGAAGAGAGATCTGTATCTTTCTAAGGGCCTGATTTAGAGCTTGGCAGAGAGGCTACTCCATCACGGCGATGAGGGATAACCCTTCAGCAGAAATGTAAATCCCATTGGATATAATAGGATTTTCATTTTGGAGGATGGGATATCGTCACTGTTGTGACGAAGAAAACAAGTTACTTACCTGTAACTACAGTTATCCAGTATTGGTATCTTTCATAAATTCACATGCTTGAATCATCCCTGTCGTCGAAGTGGGAGTCCCACGGTACATAAAATAGCAATAAATAATAAAAAAAATGTTTTGCCATAGGCTATAATGGAGTCAGAGCTTGCTCATATAGCCTATCCATGTCCTTTTGTGAAAGGACCCAAACCTGCCTGCTGTCCAATCAGACACCACCACCCTCTAGAACCTTCTCCAGAGAAGCTCCCTTCCTCAGATTTTCCAGCACAAGAGTGAAAAATTAAAACCTGAGAGGAATGCGAGCATCAAAGGGGAGGCGGGTGGGTCGCATGTGAATTTATGAAAGATACCAATACTGGATAACTGTAGTTACAGGTAAGTAACTTGTTTTCTAATCCAGTATTGGATCTTTCATAAATTCACATGCTTGAATCTGAATAGACAGCAGTATGGTTGATAAACATTGTATCCAGCGTGGGTGGAGGGTGCGAGCATGAAGACCCTCTATCTCAATTATAGTTAATAATAATCATAATAATAATAACATTTATAGAAAACTCATATATTTCTGAGCGTGAGTTACGAAGGAATACAGATACTCTAAATACGTGCATATATATATATATATGTATATATATATATATATATATATACATATATATATAAACATATATAAATATAGATAAAATTCATCTATCTGCATACAGATTCATAAGTACCTACATACATACACTTTAGATATTTCACCAGGAAGCACAATAGAAACATGGTTATCTGCATCTTAAACCATATGACTATAACTAAGGAAAGGTCTCACCTTAATGAAAGAGATGGCGTAGCACAGCTTGTCCTACTAGAGAGACTGTTCTTTGTGATGACTCCAAACAATAGTGCTGCGTAAAGGAGTGCGTGGTTTTCCATGTCGCAGCCTGGCAAATTTTTTCAAGGGCAATACCTTGAAACAAAGCAGCCGATGTGGAGACTGCTCTTGTAGAGTGGGCTCTCGGGCGTCTAGTCAATGGTTTTCCTGCCTTGGTGTGACAAAATTGGATTGTGGAAGAAATCCATCGGGCTATAGTGGCCTTGGTTACTCCTGTTCCCTGACGCCCCAGAGAATAAGATACTAGGAGTTGGTCTGATTTCCTGATGTTCTTGGTACTTTGCAGGTAAAATTTTAGGCATCGTTTAATGTCCAAAGAATGGAGAGTTCTCTCTGCTATCATAGTAGGGTTTGGAAAAATGGTTCATAGAATAACTGGTTCATTGAGGTGGAACGAAGATGGAACTTTGGGAATATATCTGGGATTGGTTCGGAGCATAACGAAATCCTCAGAAAAAAATAGAAAGGGTTCTTTAGTAGTGAACGCTTGTATATCACTGACTCTTCTGGTAGAGGTGAGAGCAAGCAATGTTGACGCTTTCCAGGTGATGTACTTGAGTTCAGCTCTATGGATGGGTTCAAAAGGGGCTTTCATGAGCTGGGAGAGAACAATATTAAGGTGCCACTCTGGCAGAGGTAAGCGAACTGGAGGAAAGGTGCGGAACAGCCCTTTCATAAACTGTTTGATGACTCTGGTTGAACCAATAGACGGCATGTTAGCCGATCGTCTGTAAGAGGCTATAGTTGCTAGGTGAATCTTGACTGATGCATAGGAAAGACCAGCTTTGGAAAGGGAGAGCAGGTAAGGAAGGATTTGCTCAGGATTGATTTGAAATGGGTGAAAATTGTTCTGAGAACACCAAACACAGAACCTCTTCCATTTTAATTTGTATGTCTTATTTGTGCTCTCCGCTCGCGCTTTAGATAATATGAGCCTACATTCTTGGTCGATGTTCATATCTTGGAACTCTCTGAACTCAGGAGCCAAGCATGCAAGTGCAGTGAAGTTGGGTCGGGATGTAAGATGAGACCCTGATTCTTCGATAGAAGATTGTGGTTGCAAGGGAGACGGACTGGATTGGCTATTGACCGGAGGAGGAGCTCCGTGTACCAGTACTGCCTCGGCCACTTGGGGGCTATGAGAATGATCTTGCAGCCTTCGGTCTTCATTTTCCTGAGGAGTCTGGGAATCAGTGGAATGGGGGGAAAAGCGTATGCAAAGATCCCGGACCATCTTATCAAAAGAGCATTTCCCCACGACCCCGGGAGTGGGTATCGACTGGCGTAAAACTGGCATTTGGCGTTCAGGTTGGTGGCGAACAGGTCTAGGATCGGCCGACCCCATCGTTGAAAAATGCTCTCGAGTATGGTCTGGTTGAGTTCCCACTCGTGACAGTTGTCGTCTGTCCTGCTGAGAGAGTCCGCTAGAGCATTGTTGACCCCCGCCAGGTGCTCTGCCCTGAGGCGGACGTTGTTCCGTGTGAGCCAGTTCCAGAGAGACTGAGCTTCCCTTGAGAGGGAGAGGGATCTTGTTCCTCCCTGCTTGTTGATGTAGAACATGCTTGTTGTGTTGTCTGTTCTGACTAACACTGATGATCCTGCGATGCGTGGCAGAAAAGCTTTGAGCGTAAGATGAATCGCCTTCAGTTCTAACAGATTTATGTGCATCTCTTTTTGGAGCTTGGACCATCTGCCTTGAATGCGCATGTCCTGTAAGGGGCCTCCCCATCCTTCCAGGGAGGCGTCCGTGGTGATAACGAAATCTGCTATTGGTGCCAGAAAGGTTAGACCGTGGGAGAGGTGGTTGATGTGAGACCACCATTCTAACGTCTGCCGAATCCTTGGTGTGATAGTTTTTAAATCGTCGAAGGATCCTTGTGACTGGGTCCATTGGAGTTGTAGTTCTTCTTGTAGAGGTCTCATCTTGAGTCTTGCCAGCGGTACTAGGACTATGGCTGAGGAAATCATGCCCAGAAGCGATTTGAATAGTCGTACTGAAACAAACTTTCTTGCGGAGAGTGTGACAGCCAATTGGGCCAGCTTCTGCTGCCTTGCTAGGGTAAGATATGCCTTGTTTTGGATAGTGTCCAATTCTGCTCCCAGGAAAACTCTCCTGCGTGCGGGGAACACGACTGACTTTTGTAGGTTCACTGTTTGACCCAAACTGTTGAATAGTCTTAGGCAGGCCTCTGTGGCTTTTGAGGCTAGTAGAGATGACAGAGCTTTTATGAGCCAGTCGTCCAGGTAAGGGAACACCTGGAAACCCTTGCTTCTGAGGGAGGCTGCGACTGGGGCAAGGCATTTCGTGAAGATTCTCGGAGCTGATCTGAGGCCAAATGGCAGGACTCTGAATTGATAATGGGCACCGGCTACTGTAAAACGGAGATATTTGCGATGTTTTTGGTGTATTGGAACGTGGAAGTAGGCGTCCTGGAGATCTAAGGTTGTCATAACATCTCCAGGATTCAAAAGGTGCAAGATATCTGACAATGTGATCATCCTGAAGGATTGTTTCCGAAGGAACTTGTTGAGCTTCCTGAGGTCTAATATAGGACGCCACTCTCCAGACTTCTTCCCTATGAGGAAAAAACGGGAGTAGAATCCGAGACCTCGTTGCTGCAGAGGGACTGCCTCTATAGCCCCTTTGGCCAGAAGGCTGAAGACTTCCGCTTGAAGCAGACGAAGGTGGAGAGAGCTGCCTGATGTTGGTGGGTGAAGCGGTGGCTTTTCTGTGAACTCCAGGGTATGACCTCTTGTCACTATATCTAGCACCCACTTGTCCGATGTTATCTTCTTCCACTCTTGGATGAAGTTGGAAATGTTTGCTCCTATTTGTTGATGTTGCGGGCATTGAGGGAGCATAGCCGGTGCCTGTGGAAAATCATTGCTTTCTGGGTTGATCTCTGGATTGTGAACCCTGTCTTCGTTTCCCTCCCTGTCTGGTATAGGAGGCAGTCGCTGATTGCCTGTACTGCTGATGGTATGAAGGCCTGTACTGGGATTGCTGGTACTGTCTATGAAAGGAACCTCGAAATGAGGTGAAACCTCTCCCTCTAGCCCCTCGAAAGGGCTGCTTCCTGTACTGTAGGGTACCCAGGGACTTGGCCGTGTCTGTGTCCGTCTTAATGGTTTGAAGTGCGTCATCCACATGTTTGCCAAACAAAGATTCCCCATCGTAAGGCATGTCTAGAATTCGGGACTGCACTTCTGGTCTGAAGGATGTGGCCTTGAGCCAACCTTGTCGTCGTAAGACAGCGGCACCCGCTAGTTGGCGGAAACCAGTAGAGGCTATGTCCAGAGCGCAGTCAATAATCTCTTCCGACGCATGCTCACCTTCCTGCAGGATCTTTCGTGCCTCTTCTTGCTTATTTTCTGGGATGAGGTCCAGGAAAGGTTGCATGTCGGACCACATTTGACGATCATATCGGCCTAAGATTGCTAATGAATTTGCTGCCCTGACAGTGATTGCAGACATTGAGGAGAATCTCTTGCCTATATTATCCAGTCTGCGATCTTCCTTGTCTGGAGGAGTGGAGCTAGGCGTTGATGGATTTTTGGAACGCCTTTGAGCAGCCTGTTAGATGACCGAATCAGGCTTTGGATGGCCAGTAAGGCATGCCGGAGAATTTTGGGTCACCTTATATTTTTTATCCAGTTTTTGTGGAACTGGAGGAACAGTAGCCGGATTCCGCATAATCTTTGTGCCCTCGCTCCAAATGTAATCAATAATCGGAATGGACCGTATCGACTTCCGTGATTGTTCTTTGAAATCATGCAGGAAACATTCCGATTGGGAGACAGATGTTGGTAGGTGGAAACGTACTGCGGCTCTGTCCATAAGATTATGGAAACCACCTATGTCCTCGGGCGGAGAATCAGAGGGGCGAGGAGGTGGTGGAGAAGGAGTGGGGGCCAAATAATCATCCCATTACTCTGTAGGATGTTGTGGAGTAGAAATTTCTCCTTCTTCTTGTTCTTCCTCCCCTGAAGTGGAACCTTCATCTCTGGGGGGTGCAGCTAACACTGAGTGTGATGTTGATCTTGCAGTAGCTGGAGGAGGAGGAGCATTACCTGGCGTCACCGTAGAGACCGGCGCCGGTAGTTGACCTTCCGCTGGAAACCTTCTCCTATAATCCTGAAGCATGGATTGTAAATCCTGGATTAAGGAGGAAGGCATTTCTACGGTGTCTCTGTGTTGAGGCTCCCGTGTTTCATAATATTGGTCCTGATGAGAGTAGTATGGTTGATACTGTTCATACTCATTCTCTTCATCGTCATCTTGATATTTGACATGGAGCTGCGAAGGGCTATGTGCATCTCCAAAAGGACCTTCGTCCGATTCCTCCCAGTCAAGAAGATGATTGGGTAGTAAAGCCGATACCTTGTTTGGAGATGTGTCAATTGGATAAATGTCCTGTGCAGGTAGACTTCTGATGCTGACCATGGCTCGGAGAGCTGGAGACCTGGAAGAGGTAGGAATGGCCTCAACGTGTCCACTAGGCATCACTGCTGTCGATGGCGTGAAAGTTGATGCAGCCGTGGATGGTGCAGATTTTTCCGTCGACGGTGGTCTCGTCGACGGTGGAGTCGCCGACGATGGTTTCGTCGACGATGATTTTGCCGACGATGATTTCGCCGACGATGATCTCGCCGATGATGGTCTCGCCGACGATGGTTTAGTCGACGGTAGTGTAGTCGACGGTAGTTTCTTTGACCCCGTCGACGATGAAGTGGAGACGGTAGATGTAGATACCGTCGTCACGGTCGTCGACGGTGTTGTCGTCGTTGTTCTAATTTTCAGAGTCATATTTCCAGAAGTGGAAGGCTCTGAAGAAGGAGATAGATGGTAAGACTCCTTCTTTTGAAGAGGAGAGGAAGGCTCAGAGGAGACTGAAGTCTGTAAGCCCTTCCCATGATGAGATTTCTGCCTCTTTCTGGATTTCTCTATCTGGCCTAGGTCCTCAGATCTGGACCTTTTATGTGGCCTCTCTGACCCACTCTCCTCACCTGAAGTACAGGATTTGGCCTGTAACCATGTCAGGAGTCTGCCCTCTCGGTCTCTGAGGGTCTTTTTGCAGTCCTTAACCTGATGTTGTGGGTAGAGACATTACAAACATTCTTTATGTGGGTCATCCACATGGAGCCTTTTCTTCCCACAGGTCTTGCAAGGGCGGAAAAGGCCTTTTCTAGAAGAATCTGACATATTTGAAGCTTTCTTGAGAGAAAATCTCTGAAGTAGAAGAAACACTGAGCAGAGCTCAGGGAGACTCCCTTCACACGACGTGCGGTAGAAAATCTGAGGAAGGGAGCTTCTCTGGAGAAGGTTCTAGAGGGTGGTGGTGCCTGATTGGACAGCAGGAAGGTTTGGGTCCTTTCACAAAAGGACATGGATAGGCTATATGAGCAAGCTCTGACTCCATTATAGCCTATGGCAATTTTTTTTATATATTATTTATTGCTATTTTATGTACCGTGGGACTCCCACTTCGACGACGGGGATGATTCAAGCATGTGAATTTATGAAAGATCCAATACTGGATAAGTAACCCCTCCGCAAAACTCTAAATAAGGCCCTAAATATCTACAAGTCCACTCTAGTCAAAGAGCAAAGGGAATCTGAATCTCTAAGTAACCAAACATCACATTATACCTTGCAAACTTTTAAGAGCTGACATCATTATTGCCAGTAACTTTCCACCTTGCACTCACAAAGTAGTATCTGAAACTCCCATTAGGCTTTCATCTTGCGTACTGAACATCAGGACGATCAGGACGATCTTGGGTGCCTCTCGTGTCCATGAACTCGGAAGGGAGTTCATCTTCACATTTTCCACATTAGCCCTTCTTGTTCTTGGCAACACACCCTCCCATATCTCTTTATCTACTTAAAAAATACAGCTCTTTATTAACTGGAGATGTGCGCAGATGCAACTGCAAATAAAAAATATGCAACAAGAGCAAAACTCTACGTTGAAGGTTAAATGGAAGAAACCATTCCAGGCCTTAACACCAGCCAACTTAGCATAGAAGTCAATGTACATTTAAATACATGATTATACCTAGATTTCGCATAAGCAGAATAAATGAAGAATAACTATGAAAATATAATTTAACTAAGATATCATAATATCAATGCATTTGAATTAAGTTTCATACATGTGACTTGCATATGACTTTTTGCATTGCTACTTAAAAGTGCACCTCAATTATATAGCGTCCAGTGCACCACATTCACATGAATACAGTTTGAACACCCAGTATATATTGTTGTGAATATAATTTCACTGACATTTCTCGATTGCATAATGGCACAGCCAAGTTATGCTGTCTCACAGGGGAGGGAAAGTTACAACTGCATTATTGCTGGAATGATGCAGTGATGGAATTCAGTAGGAGAGGATTTAGAGTTATGATTCCATACTTTGATCCACATGAAAGGAGATGGATATCAGATATGGAATATGGTTGATTGGTGTAACTGATATGATGGTAACAACAGTAAAAATGCTTCGGGTAATGTCGGAGGAATGAATAATTATGTTAAAAGATATAGATAAAATATAGAATTATACAAAGTTGCAGAAGGCAAGAGGGTATTTTTACAGGAGACACACCTGACGACACACAAAGGTATTTGAATAGTGATGAAGAGTCTTAAAGTTGATTCTAGAAACAGGACACTAGAATGAACGATTGTGTTTCTGAGTAGAGGGGGCTCACATGTTCATGGAGATAATTAGCCGCCATCATGTTGTACCACTGCAGTGATCCTTCGTCCTGGGGACAATGACTTTCACATTACACCCTTGGATGAAATTAGATTATCACTTGTGTTTGCAGGATTAATTACAGTTTTGGGGGTTTAATTGTGGTGGTTCTTGTCAGTTCCTGTTGAAAGGAGTTGTGTATTCTTTTTCAAGCTGTATGTGTAAAGCCAATGTTAGAGGGTAAAGGCTTAATCAGTTTATTGTCGAAAGAATGTCAGGTTTTATATGTGTTATCTGTGTATTATGAACCGTTATGTCAGAGCCAATATGCCTGACTTGCTGATTGTGAAAATTGTGTGTTAAAGACAATAAGCTTTCAAAGATGGATTGCTAACACACTGTGCCGAAGCCTGCATGCAGGCACTTATTACATGAAATTTCACAGATTACTCTAGTTGGAAAGGGGTTTGGTAATCCCTTAAACGTTATGACAACACCATTAGGCTTACGTATTGTGAAAAGCATACATTGAGGTTTTAAGGATGGGTTATTATTACTCTCTGCTAAAGCTTGTGGCAGGTACTTTGCTAAACCATGAGTTTAAAGAGAATCCTTGTTAAGCCCTGTTAGGAGCAATACTATTTTGCATAGCCAACTGTAATTTTGTATACATTTGCAGGTTTATGACTGTATGCCTAATGTTTGCTTTGTGGGATAGCCTATGCTCAGTACCGTAGGTCTGAGTTTATTATAGTGACAAGCCAATGATTACAACTATGAGCTTGATTAGTGTGCAGGGAAATGTTATGCTAAATGCCACAGTTTGGTCTAATTATTAGGAAAATGTATTACAAAGGCATGGCATCTTTATTGTGACAATGCAAAAAGAACAGATGATGGACGGAATGCTGAAAAATTTCAAACATTCACCCCCAGTCACAGATCTGTGCTTAAATCCATTGTTTTTTGGCTTGCCACACCATTCCAGTTTGAACAAAGCCATATGCAAATCAGACTTGAGCATGCTCCCCATGTGAACAGTACAGCCAAAACTGCCAGGCTCAATGGTAACCCCAAATATGACCATGTAAGGTGTCTAAGATCATGGAATTGTCCCCCATTCCAAACCTGGTATTAGTGAGCCAATTCCATGCATACTGGGGCGCCACCATTGATCCCCAGTACTGCCAAACCAGCTCTCTCAGGTTTGCACTGCAGCTACAGCTGCTGCCACCTCACAGAAGGGGTTCTGTCCTCCTGGGGTCTGAGCAGCTCAGTCCCAGGAAGGCAGAACAAAGCATTTCCTTTGGGAGGAGGGTGTTACACCCTCTCCCTTTGGAAATAGCCCCCCCAGCCTCTGGAAATGCTTTGAAGGGCACAGGTGGTGCCCTCCTTGCATAAGCCAGTCTACACCGGTTCAGGGACCCCCAGTCCCTGCTCTGGTGTGAAACTGGACAAAGGAAAGGGGAGTGACCATTCCTTTGTCCATCACCACCCCAGGGGTGGTGCCCAGAGCTCCTCCAGTATGTCCTAGACTCCAGCCATCTTGTTTTCCAAGGTGTGGGGACACTCTGGAGGCCTCTGAGTGGCCAGTGCTAGCACATGACATCAGAGACCCCCCTGATAGGTCCATACCTGGTAGCCAATCCCCCTCTCGGGGCTATTTAGGGTCTCTCTTGTGGGTTTCTCTTGAGATTCTACTTGCAAGTTTTCAGCAGTAATCCTCTGCAACTACTACTTCATCCTCTGACCTCGGATCGACAGCAGCCTGCTCCAGGAACCGCTGCGACAGCAACAAAGTATCCAGAAGGGCTACTTTTCCTCTGCAACTTCAGCTCCAGCCAGCAACTGCAACCGTTTACACAGTGTGCACGCTCTGGGGACTCCCTGTCTTCACCTTGCACCAGAAGGACCGAAGAACTCTCCCGTGGAGTGACGGAGTCACTCCCCTGCTCCTGCAGGCACCTTCTAAGACAATGACCTGTTGTAGGAGGCTGGACTGGCTTGTAGTGAGTACCAAGGGGTACTTGCACCTTGCACCAGGCCCAGTTATCCCTTATTAGTGTATAGGGTGTCTAGCAGCTTAGGCTGATAGATAATGGTAGCTTAGCAGAGCAGCTCAGGCTGAACTAGGAGACGTGTGAAGCTACTACAGTACCACCTAGTGTCATATGCACAATATCATAAGAAAACACAATACACAGTTATACTAAAAATAAAGGTACTTTATTTTTATGACAATATGCCAAAGTATCTTAGAGTGTACCCTCAGTGAGAGGATAGGAAATATACACAAGATATATATACACAATAGCAAAAATATGCAGTATAGTCTTAGAAAACAGTGCAAACAATGTATAGTTACAATAGGATGCAATGGGGAAACATAGGGATAGGGGCAACACAAACCATATACTCCAAAAGTGGAATGCGAACCACGAATGGACCCCAAACCTATGTGACCTTGTAGAGGGTCGCTGGGACTATTAGAAAATAGTGAGAGTTAGAAAAATAACCCTCCCCAAGACCCTGAAAAGTGAGTGCAAAGTGCACTAAAGTTCCCCTAAGGACAAAAGAGTCGTGTTAGAGGAATAATGCAGGAAAGACACAAACCAGCAATGCAACAACTGTGGATTTCCAATCTAGGGTACCTGTGGAACAAGGGGACCAAGTCCAAAAGTCACAAGCAAGTCGGAGATGGGCAGATGCCCAGGAAATGCCAGCTGCGGGTGCAAAGAAGCTTCGACTGGACAAAAGAAGCTGAGGTTTCTGCAGGAACGAAAAGGGCTAGAGACTTCCCCTTTGGTGGACGAATCCCACTCGCCTTGGAGAGTCGTGCAGAAGTGTTTTCCCGCCGGAAGGACGCCAACAAGCCTTGCTACACGCAAATCGTGAGTTTGGCGTTTTTGGACGCTGCTGGGGCCCAGGAGGGACCAGGAGGTCGCAAATTGGACCTGCAGAGAGAAGGGATGTCGAGCAAGACAAAGAGCCCTCACTGAAGCAGGTAGCACCCGGAGAAGTGCCAGAAACAGGCACTACGAGGATGCGTGAAACGGTGCTCGCCGAAGTTGCACAAAGGAGTCCCACGTCGCCGGAGACCAACTTAGAAAGTCGTGCAATGCAGGTTAGAGTGCCGTGGACCCAGGCTTGGCTGTGCACAAAGGATTTCTGCCGGAAGTGCACAGGGGCCGGAGTAGCTGCAAAGTCGCGGTTGCCAGCAATGCAGCCCAGCGAGGTGAGGCAAGGACTTACCTCCACCAAACTTGGGCTGAAGAGTCACTGGACTGTGGGGGTCACTTGGACAGCGTCGCTGGACTCGAGGGACCTCGCTCGTCGTGCTGAGAGGAGACCCAAGGGACCGGTAATGCAGCTTTTTGGTGCCTGCGGTTGCAGGGGGAAGATTCCGTCGACCCACGGGAGATTTCTTCGGAGCTTCTGGTGCAGAGAGGAGGCAGGCTACCCCCACAGCATGCACAAGCAGGAAAACAGTCGAGAAGGCGGCAGGATCAGCGTTACAGAGTTGCAGTAGTCGTCTTTGCTACTATGTTGCAGGTTTGCAGGCTTCCAGCGCGGTCAGCAGTCGTTTCCTTATCAGAAGGTGAAGAGAGAGATGCAGAGGAACTCGGATGAGCTCTTGCATTCGTTATCTAAAGTTTCCCCAGAGACAGAGACCCTAAATAGCCAGAAAAGAGGGTTTGGCTACCTAGGAGAGAGGAAAGGCTACTAACACCTGAAGGAGCCTATCACAAGGAGTCTCTGACGTCACCTGGTGGCACTGGCCACTCAGAGCAGTCCAGTGTGCCAGCAGCACCTCTGTTTCCAAGATGGCAGAGGTCTGGAGCACACTGGAGGAGCTCTGGACACCTCCCAGGGGAGGTGCAGGTCAGGGGAGTGGTCACTCCCCTTTCCTTTGTCCAGTTTCGCGCCAGAGCAGGGGCTAAGGGGTCCCTGAACCGGTGTAGACTGGCTTATGCAGAATTGGGCACCTCTGTGCCCAACAAAGCATTTCCAGAGGCTGGGGGAGGCTACTCCTCCCCTGCCTTCACACCATTTTCCAAAGGGAGAGGGTGTCACACCCTCTCTCAGAGGAAGTTCTTTGTTCTGCCATCCTGGGCCAGGCCTGGCTGGACCCCAGGAGGGCAGCTGCCTGTCTGAGGGGTTGGCAGCAGCAGCAGCTGCAGTGAAACCCCAGGAAGGGCAGTTTGGCAGTACCAGGGTCTGTGCTACAGACCACTGGGATCATGGGATTGTGCCAACTATGCCAGGATGGTATAGAGGGGGCAATTCCATGATCATAGACATGTTACATGGCCATATTCGGAGTTACCATGGTGAAGCTACATATAGCTAGTGACCTATATGTAGTGCACGCGTGTAATGGTGTCCCCGCACTCACAAAGTTCAGTGAATTGGCTCTGAACAATGTGGGGGCACCTTGGCTAGTGCCAGGGTGCCCTCACACTAAGTAACTTTGCACCTAACCTTTACCAGGTAAAGGTTAGACATATAGGTGACTTATAAGTTACTTAAGTGCAGTGTAAAATGGCTGTGAAATAACGTGGACGTTATTTCACTCAGGCTGCAGTGGCAGGCCTGTGTAAGAATTGTCAGAGCTCCCTATGGGTGGCAAAAGAAATGCTGCAGCCCATAGGGATCTCCTGGAACCCCAATACCCTGGGTACCTCAGTACCATATACTAGGGAATTATAAGGGTGTTCCAGTAAGCCAATGTAAATTGGTAAAAAATGGTCACTAGCCTGTCACTGACAATTTGGAAAGAAATGAGAGAGCATAACCACTGAGGTTCTGATTAGCAGAGCCTCAGTGAGACAGTTAGTCACTACACAGGTAACACATTCAGGCACACTTATGAGCACTGGGGCCCTGGGTTACCAGGGTCCCAGTGACACATATAACTAAAACAACATATATACAGTGAAAAATGGGGGTAACATGCCAGGCAAGATGATACTTTCCTACACAACCCCCCCCCAAACGAAGGACAATAAGACTAGCCATTACCTGATGAGTCTTCATTGTCTAAGTGGAAATATCTGGAGAGTCCATCTGCATTGGAGTGGCTACTCCCAGGTCTATGTTCCACTGTATAGTCCATTCCCTGTAGGGATATGGACCACCTCAACAATTTAGGATTTTCACCTTTCATTTGTTTTAGCCAAAGTAGAGGTTTGTGGTCTGTCTGAACAATGAAGTGAGTGCCAAACAGGTATGGCCTCAACTTCTTCAGAGCCCAGACCACAGCAAAGGCCTCCCTCTCAATGGCAGACCAACGCTTTTCTCTAGGGGTCAACCTCCTACTAATAAAAGCAACAGGTTGATCCTGGCCCTCAGAATTAAGTTGTGATAGGACTGCCCCTACTCCTAATTCAGATGCATCAGTTTGGACATATAATTTTTTAGAGTAACAAGGGCTTTTCAGGACAGGTGCAGATCACATGGCCTGCTTCAGCTCCTCAAAAGCTTTCTGACAGCTTGCTGTCCATAATACCTTTTTAGGCATTTTCTTGGATGTGAGGTCATTAAGAGGGGCTGCAATGGAGCCATAGTTCTTAATGAACCTCCTGTAATACCCAGTGAGGCCTAGGAAGGCTCTCACCTGAGTCTGAGTGGTAGGGGGAATCCAATCAATAATAGTTTGGATTTTCCCCTGAAGTGGTGCAATCTGTTCCCCACCAACAAGGTGTCCCAGATAAACCACCTTACCCTGCCCTATCTGGCACTTTGAAGCCTTGATAGTGAGGCCTGCCTTTTGCAGGGCCTCCAAAACTTTCCATAGGTGGACCAGGTGATCATCCCAGCTGGAGCTATAGACAGCTATATCGTCCAAATATGCTGCACTGAAAGCTTCCAGCCCTTGCAGGACTGTGTTCACCAACCTCTGAAAAGTGGCAGGTGCATTTTTCAAACCAAAAGGCATTACAGTAAACTGGTAATGTCCTCCAATGGTAGAAAATGCAGTCTTAGGTTTAGCATCTTCTGACAATTTGATCTGCCAATACCCTGCAGTCAAATCAAAAGTGCTTAGATACTTGGCAGATGCCAGTGAATCTATGAGCTCATCTGCCCTGGGTATAGGGTGAGCATCAGTTTTGGTTACCAAGTTGAGACCTCTATAGTCTACACAAAACCTCATTTCCTTCTTTCCATCTTTAGAATTGGGTTTTGGTACCAGTACCACAGGAGAAGCCCATGGACTGTCAGAGTGCTCAACCACTCCTAGTTCCAACATTTTCTGAACTTCTTGCTTTATGCAGTCCCTGACATGGTCAGGCTGCCTATAGATCTTACTTTTGA
The DNA here is from genome assembly GCF_031143425.1 of Pleurodeles waltl. NCBI lineage: Eukaryota > Metazoa > Chordata > Amphibia > Caudata > Salamandridae > Pleurodeles > Pleurodeles waltl. Next base: position 597,499,559 of record NC_090440.1, on the reverse strand, counting down.
CAGGTAAACTGTCTCCAGTATCTATAGTGTGCTCACACCAAGAAGTGGTGCCTGGTACAGTAGAGAAGAGTTCTGAAAATTGTCCTAGGAGATTTATGCAATTATCTTTCTGCTCAGCAGTAAGACAATCAGCCAAAACTACACCTTCCACAAGAGCATCTTGTTCTGTGGAAGAGAAGAGATCAGGTAGAGGATCACTGTCTTCTTCCTGTCCCTCATCTGTTGCCATGAGCAGGGTGAGATCAGCCCTGTCATAGTAGGGTTTCAGGCGGTTGACATGTAGCACCCTAAGGGGACTCCTGGCAGTGCCTAAGTCAACCAAGTAGGTGACTTCACCCTTCTTTTCAACAATTGTGTGGGGTCCACTCCATTTATCTTGGAGTGCTCTTGGGGCCACAGGCTCCAAGACCCACACTTTCTGCCCTGGTTGGTACTGAACCAAAACAGCCTTCTGATCATGCCATTGCTTCTGGAGCTCTTGGCTGGCCTGAAGGTTTTTACTGGCCTTTTTCATGTACTCAGCCATCCTTGATCTGAGGCCAAGTACATAATCCACAATATCCTGCTTAGGAGCTTTTAAAGGTTGTTCCCAACCCTCCTTTACAAGTGTGAGTGGACCCCTAACAGGGTGTCCAAAAAGAAGTTCAAAGGGGCTGAAGCCCACTCCTTTCTGGGGTACCTCCCTGTAGGCAAAAAGGAGGCATGGTAGAAAGATATCCCATCTCCTGCGGAGGTTTTCAGGGAGTCCCATAATCATGCCTTTGAGAGTTTTATTAAATCTCTCCACCAGTCCATTTGTTTGTGGATGATAGGGTGTTGTGAACTTGTAAGTTACACCACACTCCTTCCACATGGCCTTTAAGTATGCAGACATGAAATTGCTTCCTCTGTCTGATACTACTTCCTTTGGGAAGCCCACCCTGGAAAATATTCCCAGGAGGGCCTTTGCCACTGCAGGAGCTGTAGTGGTCCTTAAAGGAATAGCTTCAGGATATCTTGTGGCATGGTCCACTACCACCAAGATAAACCTATTGCCTGAAGCAGTAGGAGGGTCAAGGGGGCCAACTATGTCAACCCCTACCCTTTCAAAGGGAACCCCAACCACAGGCAGTGGGATAAGGGGTGCCTTTGGAGTGCCACTTGTCTTGCCACTGGCTTGACAGGTTTCACAGGACTTACAAAATTCCTTTGTGTCCTCAGACATCCTAGGCCAATGAAACAATGGTACCCATCTGTCCCAAGTTTTCATTTGACCCAGGTGCCCAGCTAAGGGAATGTCATGTGCCAGTGTTAGGAGGAACTTTCTGTACTCCTGAGGAATCACTAATCTCCTGGCAGCTCCAGGTTTAGGATCCATATGCTCAGTGTACAAGAGGTTGTCCTCCCAGTAAACTCTGTGAGAGTCACTGACATCCCCATTAGCCTGTTTGACAGCTTGCTGTCTGAGACCCTCTAATGTGGGACAGGTTTGCTGTGCCACACTCAGCTCCTCTCTGGCAGGCCCCCCTTCACCCAAAAGCTCAGCAGTGTCTGCTTCCAGCTCCTCTGGTGTAGGTTCTGCACAGGGAGGGAATTCTTCTTCCTCAGAAGTAGAATCCACTGTAGAGGGAGGGATAGTAGGAAGTGGTTTGCTTCTACTAGCCCTAGCTTTAGGGAGCACTTGGTCCATTGTTCCAGGATCCAAGCTTCCCTGTCCTTTTTGCTTTTTGGCCTGAGCCCTGGTTAAAGCAAAAATATGCCCTGGGATGCCCAGCATTGCTGCATGGGCCTCCAACTCCACATCTGACCAAGCTGATGTCTCCAAATCATTCCCTAATAGACAGTCTACAGGTAAATCTGAAGCTACCACAACTTTCTTTGGACCAGTTACCCCCCCCCAGTTGAGATTTACAACAGCCATGGGGTGGCTTTGTGTTATGTTGTGAGCATCGGTTACTTGGTACTGGTGTCCAAGTATGTGTTGTTCAGGGTGCACCAGTTTCTCAATCACCATTGTGACACTGGCACCTGTGTCCCTGTAGGCCTGGACCTCAACACCATTTATTAGGGTTAGTTGCTTGTACTTCTCCAAGTTATGGGGGCAAGCAACCAAAGTGGCTAAGTCAATAGCCCCTTCAGAGACTAAAGTAGCCTCTGTGGTCTCCCTAATCAGACCAACCCCAACTAAATTACCAAAAGTGAGCCCAGCTACTCCCTTGGATTGGCTATTAGTAGGTTTGCTCCCACCACCACTGCTATTAGTAGGGACACTAGGTGTAGCAGTAGGGGTTGTAGTGGTAGGAGCTGTGGTGCCTTTCTTTGGACAACTGGGATCTGTTGTCCAATGGCCTTTTATTTTACATAAATAGCACCATGGTTTCTTTTCCTTGTTCTGATTAAAGGAGGATTTGGACCCACCACCCCCACCAGAGTGTTTTTGTGGGCCTGATGAAGACTCATTTTTAGATTTGTCCCCACCCTTGTCAGAAGACTTACCATCCTTCTTTTTGTTGCCATCTTTGTCACCCCCTGTATGAACTTTTCTGTTCACTCTTGTTCTGACCCATTTGTCTGCCTTCTTTCCCAATTCTTGGGGAGAGGTCAGATCAGAGTCCACCAAGTACTGGTGCAACAAATCAGACACACAATTATTAAGAATATGCTCTCTCAGGATTAAGTTATACAGGCTGTCATAATCAGTAACTTTACTGCCATGTAACCACCCCTCCAAGGCCTTCACTCTCTGGTCAATGAAATCAACCCAGTCTTGTGAAGAATCCTTTTTGGTCTCTCTGAACTTTATCCTGTACTGTTCAGTGGTTAAGCCATAACCATCCAGGAGTGCATTCTTAAGAACTTGGAAATTATTAGCATCATTTTCTTTTACAGTAAGGAGCCTATCCCTACCTTTTCCACTAAATGATAGCCATAGGATAGCAGCCCACTGCCTTTGAGGGACATCCTGTACAACACAGGCCCTCTCAAGTGCAGCAAACCACTTGTTAATGTCATCCCCCTCCTTATAAGGGGGAACTATCTTGTGCAGATTCCTGGAATCATTCTCTTTTGCAGGATGACTATGGGGAATACTGCTGCTGCCACCATGGGTATCTAAACCCAACTTCTGTCTTTCCTTCTCTAATTCAAAAGACTGTCTATCCAAATCCAGCTGTTGCTTTTTAAGCTTCAGTCTGGTTTTTTCCACCCTCAACTTATTGAGTTCCCTCTCTAACATTCTGTCATCAGGGTTGGTGGGAGGGACATTTCTAGAAACAGAGCTATGATGGGAATGAACAGAAGGAGACCTGTCCCTTACAGAAGCCAACTTAACAGCTTGGTTTACAGAAACATTACTACCAGTATGGTGAGAATAAATGCTTTTGCTATGATGTGAGACAACACTATTTCTATGGTGTGGCTCATCATCATTACCATCTATGCTAGATTGTCTAGTAATGGGCAGGCTATGAAGTTTCTTTCCTGAATCTTTTCCTGGGGGAGTCCCTGAATCAGATTGGGAACTATTAGGTACTTTTTCAACAGATGGGGCACCTATGGCCTTATCTTGTTCTCTAAGCATGTTAATTAACAGTTCCAAGGCAGGATTCTTCCCTACACTCAAACCTCTCTCTATACAGAGACTCCTTGCTCTTTTCCAGCTAAGGTTGTCATATGCAAGTTTGGACAGATCAACACTTTGGCCTGTGCCAGACATTTTTTAGAGAGAGTTAAAGTGATAGAGAAAGAGACAAAAGTTTTCAGAACTTTTTGGAAAGACAGAAAAAAAAAACTTTTTAAACTTTTAAGAACTTTTTGAAAGTTTAGAAGTACTTTTCAGCACTTAGAAAAGAGTGAAAAGAGGAAATGCAAAACTTTTTGGCTATGTGTATATACACTGACCTTGTTTTGTATATTTTTCTCTTATGAAAAGTACAATGACAAGAGTGGTAAGTAGTCTCAAGCACTTATCCCACCACTGCACAACCAATGTAGGAGGCTGGACTGGCTTGTAGTGAGTACCAAGGGGTACTTGCACCTTGCACCAGGCCCAGTTATCCCTTATTAGTGTATAGGGTGTCTAGCAGCTTAGGCTGATAGATAATGGTAGCTTAGCAGAGCAGCTCAGGCTGAACTAGGAGACGTGTGAAGCTACTACAGTACCACCTAGTGTCATATGCACAATATCATAAGAAAACACAATACACAGTTATACTAAAAATAAAGGTACTTTATTTTTATGACAATATGCCAAAGTATCTTAGAGTGTACCCTCAGTGAGAGGATAGGAAATATACACAAGATATATATACACAATAGCAAAAATATGCAGTATAGTCTTAGAAAACAGTGCAAACAATGTATAGTTACAATAGGATGCAATGGGGAAACATAGGGATAGGGGCAACACAAACCATATACTCCAAAAGTGGAATGCGAACCACGAATGGACCCCAAACCTATGTGACCTTGTAGAGGGTCGCTGGGACTATTAGAAAATAGTGAGAGTTAGAAAAATAACCCTCCCCAAGACCCTGAAAAGTGAGTGCAAAGTGCACTAAAGTTCCCCTAAGGACAAAAGAGTCGTGTTAGAGGAATAATGCAGGAAAGACACAAACCAGCAATGCAACAACTGTGGATTTCCAATCTAGGGTACCTGTGGAACAAGGGGACCAAGTCCAAAAGTCACAAGCAAGTCGGAGATGGGCAGATGCCCAGGAAATGCCAGCTGCGGGTGCAAAGAAGCTTTGACTGGACAGAAGAAGCTGAGGTTTCTGCAGGAACGAAAAGGGCTAGAGACTTCCCCTTTGGTGGACTGATCCCCCTCGCCTTGGAGAGTCGTGCAGATGTGTTTTCCCGCCGGAAGGACGCCAACAAGCCTTGCTACACGCAAATCGTGCGTTTGGCGTTTTTGGACGCTGCTGGGGCCCAAGAGGGACCAGGAGGTCGCAAATTGGACCTGCAGAGAGAGGGGACGTCGAGCAAGACAAAGAGCCCTCACTAAAGCAGGTAGCACCCGGAAAAGTGCCAGAAACAGGCACTACGAGGATGCGTGAAACGGTGCTCGCCGAAGTTGCACAAAGGAGTCCCACGTCGCCGGAGACCAACTTAGAAAGTCGTGCAATGCAGGTTAGAGTGCCGTGGACCCAGGCTTGGCTGTGCACAAAGGATTTCTGCCGGAAGTGCACAGGGGCCGGAGTAGCTGCAAAGTCGCGGTTCCCAGCAATGCAGCCCAGCGAGGTGAGGCAAGGACTTACCTCCACCAAACTTGGGCTGAAGAGTCACTGGACTGTGGGGGTCACTTGGACAGCGTCGCTGGATTCGAGGGACCTCGCTCGTCGTGCTGAGAGGAGACCCAAGGGACCGGTAATGCAGCTTTTTGGTGCCTGCGGTTGCAGGGGGAAGATTCCGTCGACCCACGGGAGATTTCTTCAGAGCTTCTGGTGCAGAGAGGAGGCAGGCTAACCCCACAGCATGCACAAGCAGGAAAACAGTCGAGAAGGCGGCAGGATCAGCGTTACAGAGTTGCAGTAGTCGTCTTTGCTACTATGTTGCAGGTTTGCAGGCTTCCAGCGCGGTCAGCAGTCGTTTCCTTATCAGAAGGTGAAGAGAGAGATGCAGAGGAACTCGGATGAGCTCTTGCATTCGTTATCTAAAGTTTCCCCAGAGACAGAGACCCTAAATAGCCAGAAAAGAGGGTTTGGCTACCTAGGAGAGAGGAAAGGCTACTAACACCTGAAGGAGCCTATCACAAGGAGTCTCTGACGTCACCTGGTGGCACTGGCCACTCAGAGCAGTCCAGTGTGCCAGCAGCACCTCTGTTTCCAAGATGGCAGAGGTCTGGAGCACACTGGAGGAGCTCTGGACACCTCCCAGGGGAGGTGCAGGTCAGGGGAGTGGTCACTCCCCTTTCCTTTGTCCAGTTTCGCGCCAGAGCAGGGGCTAAGGGGTCCCTGAACCGGTGTAGACTGGCTTATGCAGAATTGGGCACATCTGTGCCCAACAAAGCATTTCCAGAGGCTGGGGGAGGCTACTCCTCCCCTGCCTTCACACCATTTTCCAAAGGGAGAGGGTGTCACACCCTCTCTCAGAGGAAGTTCTTTGTTCTGCCATCCTGGGCCAGGCCTGGCTGGACCCCAGGAGGGCAGCTGCCTGTCTGAGGGGTTGGCAGCAGCAGCAGCTGCAGTGAAACCCCAGGAAGGGCAGTTTGGCAGTACCAGGGTCTGTGCTACAGACCACTGGGATCATGGGATTGTGCCAACTATGCCAGGATGGTATAGAGGGGGCAATTCCATGATCATAGACATGTTACATGGCCATATTCGGAGTTACCATGGTGAAGCTACATATAGGTAGTGACCTATATGTAGTGCACTCGTGTAATGGTGTCCCCGCACTCACAAAGTTCAGGGAATTGGCTCTGAACAATGTGGGTGCACCTTGGCTAGTGCCAGGGTGCCCTCACACTAAGTAACTTTGCACCTAACCTTTACCAGGTAAAGGTTAGACATATAAGTGACTTATAAGTTACTTAAGTGCAGTGTAAAATGGCTGTGAAATAACGTGGACGTTATTTCACTCAGGCTGCAGTGGCAGGCCTGTGTAAGAATTGTCAGAGCTCCCTATGGGTGGCAAAAGAAATGCTGCAGCCCATAGGGATCTCCTGGAACCCCAATACCCTGGGTACCTCAGTACCATATACTAGGGAATTATAAGGGTGTTCCAGTAAGCCAATGTAAATTGGTAAAAAATGGTCACTAGCCTGTCAGTGACAATTTGGAAAGAAATGAGAGAGCATAACCACTGAGGTTCTGATTAGCAGAGCCTCAGTGAGACAGTTAGTCACTACACAGGTAACACATTCAGGCACACTTATGAGCACTGGGGCCTTGGCTGACAGGGTCCCAGTGACACGTACAACTAAAACAACATATATACAGTGAAAAATGGGGGTAACATGCCAGGCAAGATGGTACTTTCCTACACCTGTTCTCTTGGACTCCTCTCCCAGTGGCGAGCATGCTCCTTGAAACACAGGTGGTGGACCCCTTCGACACAGACTGTCCTAAGGTCCTGCTGTCCAAATTTGGAGAAGGGAAGAGCTTGCCTTCCCCGTTTGCAACAGTACTCCTGTGTACATCATCATCTTCACCTCCTGAGGCCTTTGTGCACTATTTGCAAGAACCCTTCATGCACAGCCTGGCCCAGGTCCCCAGCACTTAATCCTGAGATGGTCAACTCGCTGAGTTGTCCTCCGATGGCACGCAACCTTCTTTCGTAGTGCAGCAATAACCGCAATTTGCACCTTCTTTGTTCCTGTGTCCTGGGACCTCTGTGGGTGCTGCCTGGCCATCTGTGGGTTCTCTCCAGTGTTGGGAGCCCCCTCTGCCTCCTGAGTCCGAGTTGAGGCCCCCAGGTCCCTCCTGGGTCTAAGCAGCGTGACTTTGACACAATCAGTGACGTTGCTTGAAACAAGGCTTGTCGGATGAATCCAGCGCCGAAACTCACCTGCAGCCAACATCTCTAAGTGGGACGTCCATTGCATCACGCAGGAACCCACAGCCATCTTCCTTTGTTGCATTTCTGCAGTCTTCATCCAACCGGGAACTCTTCTTTTGAACCCTCTTCTAGGTTGGCAGGAGCTTGTAATGCAATAGAGTTTGTTTGACCACTGACTTTGGGTTTCACCACTGTGCATATTAGTTGTTCAATGTTCACCAGTAGCATATTACATTTTGTATTCAGTTTAGCTCCCTATTTGTAGGAGGCTGGACTGGCTTGTAGTGAGTACCAAGGGGTACTTGCACCTTGCACCAGGCCCAGTTATCCCTTATTAGTGTATAGGGTGTCTAGCAGCTTATGCTGATAGATAATGGTAGCTTAGCAGAGCAGCTTAGGCTGAACTAGGAGACGTGTGAAGCTACTACAGTACCACTTAGTGTCATATGCACAATATCACAAGAAAACACAATACACAGTTATACTAAAAATAAAGGTACTTTATTTTTATGACAATATGCCAAAGTATCTTAGAGTGTACCCTCAGTGAGAGGATAGGAAATATACACAAGATATATATACACAATAGCAAAAATATGCAGTATAGTCTTAGAAAACAGTGCAAACAATGTATAATTACAATAGGATGCAATGGGGAAACATAGGGATAGGGGCAACACAAACCATATACTCCAAAAGTGGAATGTGAACCACGAATGGACCCCAAACCTATGTGACCTTGTAGAGGGTCGCTGGGACTATTAGAAAATAGTGAGAGTTAGAAAAATAACCCTCCCCAAGACCCTGAAAAGTGAGTGCAAAGTGCACCAAAGTTCCCCTAAGGACAAAATAGTCGTGTTAGAGGGAAAATGCAAGGAAAACACAAATCAGCAATGCAACAACGATGGATTCCTGACTGAGGGTACCTGTGGAACAAGGGGACCAAGTCCAAAAGTCACAAGCAGCTCGGAGATGGGCAGATGCCCAAGAAATGCCAGCGGTTGGTGCAAAGAAGCTCTTACTAGGCTGAAGAACTGTGAATACTGCAGGAACGACAAGGGCTAGAGACTTCCCCTTTGGAGGATGGATCCCCCACGCCTTGGAGAGTCGAGCAGAAGTGTTTTCCCGCCGGATGGACGCCAACAAGCCTTGCTACACGCAAATCGTGCGTTTGGCGTTTTTGGACGCTGCTGGGGCCCAGGAGGGACCAGGAGGTCGCAAATTGGACCTGCAGAGAGAGGGGACGTCGAGCAAGACAAAGAGCCCTCACTGAAGCAGGTAGCACCCGGAGAAGTGCCAGAAACAGGCACTACGAGGATGCGTGAAACGGTGCTCGCCGAAGTTGCACAAAGGAGTCCCACGTCGCCGGAGACCAACTTAGAAAGTCGTGCAATGCAGGTTAGAGTGCCGTGGACCCAGGCTTGGTTGTGCACGAAGGATTTCCGCCGGAAGTGCACAGGGGCCGGAGAAGCTTGCAAAGTCGCGGTTCCCAGCAATGCAGCCCAGCGAGGTGAGGCAAGGACTTACCTCCACCAAACTTGGGCTGAAGAGTCACTGGACTGTGGGGGTCACTTGGACGGTGTCGCTGGATTCGAGGGACCTCGCTCGTCGTGCTGAGAGGAGACCCAAGGGACCGGAGATGCAGCTTTTTGGTGCCTGCGGTTGCAGGGGGAAGATTCCGTCGACCCACGGGAGATTTCTTCGGAGCTTCTGGTGCAGAGAGGAGGCAGACTACCCCCACAGCATGCACAAGCAGGAAAACAGTCGAGAAGGCGGCAGGATCAGCGTTACAGAGTTGCAGTAGTCGTCTTTGCTACTATGTTGCAGGTTTGCAGGCTTCCAGCGCGGTCAGCGGTCGATTCCTTAGCAGAAGGTGAAGAGGGAGATGCAGAGGAACTCGGCTGAGCTCATGCATTCGTTATCTAAAGTTTCCCCAGAGACAGAGACCCTAAATAGCCAGAAAAGAGGGTTTGGCTACCTAGGAGAGAGGAAAGGCTACTAACACCTGAAGGAGCCTATCACAAGGAGTCTCTGACGTCACCTGGTGGCACTGGCCACTCAGAGCAGTCCAGTGTGCCAGCAGCACCTCTGTTTCCAAGATGGCAGAGGTCTGGAGCACACTGGAGGAGCTCTGGACACCTCCCAGGGGAGGTGCAGGTCAGGGGAGTGGTCACTCCCCTTTCCTTTGTCCAGTTTCGCGCCAGAGCAGGGGCTAAGGGGTCCCTGAACCGGTGTAGACTGGCTTATGCAGAATTGGGCACCTCTGTGCCCAACAAAGCATTTCCAGAGGCTGGGGGAGGCTACTCCTCCCCTGCCTTCACACCATTTTCCAAAGGGAGAGGGTGTCACACCCTCTCTCAGAGGAAGTTCTTTGTTCTGCCATCCTGGGCCAGGCCTGGCTGGACCCCAGGAGGGCAGATGCCTGTCTGAGGGGTTGGCAGCAGCAGCAGCTGCAGAGAAACCCCAGGAAGGGCAGTCTGGCAGTACCAGGGTCTGTGCTACAGACCACTGGGATTATGGAATTGTACCAACAATGCCAGGATGGCATAGAGGGGGCAATTCCATGATCATAGACATGTTACATGGCCATATTCGGAGTTACCATGGTGAAGCTACATATAGGTAGTGACCTATATGTAGTGCACGCGTGTAATGGTGTCCCCGTACTCACAAAGTTCAGTGAATTGGCTCTGAACAATGTGGGGGCACCTTGGCTAGTGCCAGGGTGCCCTCACACTAAGTAACTTTGCACCTAACCTTTACCAGGTAAAGGTTAGACATATAGGTGACTTATAAGTTACTTAAGTGCAGTGTAAAATGGCTGTGAAATAACGTGGACGTTATTTCACTCAGGCTGCAGTGGCAGGCCTGTGTAAGAATTGTCAGAGCTCCCTATGGGTGGCAAAAGAAATGCTGCAGCCCATAGGGATCTCCTGGAACCCCAATACCCTGGGTACCTCAGTACCATATACTAGGGGATTATAAGGGTGTTCCAGTAAGCCAATGTAAATTGGTAAAAATGGTCACTAGCCTGTCAGTGACAATTTGGAAAGAAATGAGAGAGCATAACCACTGAGGTTCTGATTAGCAGAGCCTCAGTGAGACAGTTAGTCACTACACAGGTAACACATACAGGCACACTTATGAGCACTGGGGCCCTGGGTTACCAGGGTCCCAGTGACACATACAACTAAAACAACATATATACAGTGAAAAATGGGGGTAACATGCCAGGCAAGATGGTACTTTCCTACACAACCCCCCCCCAAACGAAGGACAATAAGACTAGCCATTACCTGATGAGTCTTCATTGTCTAAGTGGAAATATCTGGAGAGTCCATCTGCATTGGAGTGGCTACTCCCAGGTCTATGTTCCACTGTATAGTCCATTCCCTGTAGGGATATGGACCACCTCAACAATTTAGGATTTTCACCTTTCATTTGTTTTAGCCAAAGTAGAGGTTTGTGGTCTGTCTGAACAATGAAGTGAGTGCCAAACAGGTATGGCCTCAACTTCTTCAGAGCCCAGACCACAGCAAAGGCCTCCCTCTCAATGGCAGACCAACGCTTTTCTCTAGGGGTCAACCTTCTACTAATAAAAGCAACAGGTTGATCCTGGCCCTCAGAATTAAGTTGTGATAGGACTGCCCCTACTCCTAATTCAGATGCATCAGTTTGGACATAGAATTTTTTAGAGTAACAAGGGCTTTTCAGGACAGGTGCAGAGCACATGGCCTGCTTCAGCTCCTCAAAAGCTTTCTGACAGTTTGCTGTCCATAATACCTTTTTAGGCATTTTCTTGGATGTGAGGTCATTAAGAGGGGCTGCAATGGAGCCATAGTTCTTAATGAACCTCCTGTAATACCCAGTGAGGCCTAGGAAGGCTCTCACCTGAGTCTGAGTGGTAGGGGGAATCCAATCAATAATAGTTTGGATTTTCCCCTGAAGTGGTGCAATCTGTTCCCCACCAACAAGGTGTCCCAGATAAACCACCTTACCCTGCCCTATCTGGCACTTTGAAGCCTTGATAGTGAGGCCTGCCTTTTGCAGGGCCTCCAAAACTTTCCAAAGGTGGACCAGGTGATCATCCCAGCTGGAGCTAAAGACAGCTATATCATCCAAATATGCTGCACTGAAAGCTTCCAGCCCTTGCAGGACTGTGTTCACCAACCTCTGAAAAGTGGCAGGTGCATTTTTCAAACCAAAAGGCATTACAGTAAACTGGTAATGTCCTCCAATGGTAGAAAATGCAGTCTTAGGTTTAGCATCTTCTGACATTTTGATCTGCCAATACCCTGCAGTCAAATCAAAAGTGCTTAGATACTTGGCAGATGCCAGTGTATCTATTAGCTCATCTGCCCTGGGTATAGGGTGAGCATCTGTTTTGGTTACCAAGTTGAGACCTCTATAGTCTACACAAAACCTCATTTCCTTCTTTCCATCTTTAGAATTGGGTTTTGGTACCAGTACCACAGGAGAAGCCCATGGACTGTCAGAGTGCTCAACCACTCCTAGTTCCAACATCTTCTGAACTTCTTGCTTTATGCAGTCCCTGACATGGTCAGGCTGCCTATAGATCTTACTTTTGACAGGTAAACTGTCTCCAGTATCTATAGTGTGCTCACACCAAGAAGTGGTGCCTGGCACAATGGAGAAGAGTTCTGAAAATTGTCCTAGGAGATTTATGCAATTATCTTTCTGCTCAGCAGTAAGACAATCAGCCAAAACTACCCCTTCCACAAGAGCATCTTGTTCTGTGGAAGAGAAGAGATCAGGTAGAGGATCACTGTCTTCTTCCTGTCCCTCATCTGTTGCCATGAGCAGGGTGAGATCAGCCCTGTCATAGTAGGGTTTCAGGCGGTTGACATGGAGCACCCTAAGGGGACTCCTGGCAGTGCCTAAGTCAACCAAGTAGGTGACTTCACCCTTCTTTTCAACAATTGTGTGTGGACCACTCCATTTATCTTGGAGTGCTCTTGGGGCCACAGGCTCCAAGACCCACACTTTCTGCCCTGGTTGGTACTGAACCAAAACAGCCTTCTGATCATGCCATTGCTTCTGGAGCTCTTGGCTGGCCTGAAGGTTTTTACTGGCCTTTTTCATGTACTCAGCCATCCTTGATCTGAGGCCAAGTACATAGTCCACAATATCCTGCTTAGGAGCTTTTAAAGGTTGTTCCCAACCCTCCTTTACAAGTGTGAGTGGACCCCTAACAGGGTGTCCAAAAAGAAGTTCAAAGGGGCTGAAGCCCACTCCTTTCTGGGGTACCTCCCTGTAGGCAAAAAGGAGGCATGGTAGAAGGATATCCCATCTCCTGCGGAGTTTTTCAGGGAGTCCCATAATCATGCCTTTGAGAGTTTTATTAAATCTCTCCACCAGTCCATTTGTTTGTGGATGATAGGGTGTTGTGAACTTGTAAGTTACACCACACTCCTTCCACATGGCCTTTAAGTATGCAGACATGAAATTGCTTCCTCTGTCTGATACTACTTCCTTTGGGAAGCCCACCCTGGAAAATATTCCCAGGAGGGCCTTTGCCACTGCAGGAGCTGTAGTGGTCCTTAAAGGAATTGCTTCAGGATACCTTGTGGCATGGTCCACTACCACTAAGATAAACCTATTGCCTGAAGCAGTAGGAGGGTCAAGGGGGCCAACTATGTCAACCCCTACCCTTTCAAAGGGAACCCCAACCACAGGCAGTGGGATAAGGGGTGCCTTTGGAGTGCCACCTGTCTTGCCACTGGCTTGACAGGTTTCACAGGACTTACAAAATTCTTTTGTGTCCTCAGACATCCTAGGCCAATGAAACAGTGGTACCAATCTGTCCCAAGTTTTCATTTGACCCAGGTGCCCAGCTAAGGGAATGTCATGTGCCAGTGTTAGGAGGAACTTTCTGTACTCCTGAGGAATCACTAATCTCCTGGCAGCTCCAGGTTTAGGATCCCTATGCTCAGTGTACAAGAGGTTGTCCTCCCAGTAAACTCTGTGTGAGTCACTGACATCCCCATTAGCCTGTTTGACAGCTTGCTGTCTGAGACCCTCTAATGTGGGACAGGTTTGCTGTGCCACACTCAGCTCCTCTCTGGCAGGCCCCCCTTCACCCAAAAGCTCAGCAGTGTCTGCTTCCAGCTCCTCTGGTGTAGGTTCTGCACAGGGAGGGAATTCTTCTTCCTCAGAATTAGAATCCACTGTAGAGGGAGGGATAGTAGGAAGTGGTTTGCTTCTACTAGCCCTAGCTTTAGGGAGCACTTGGTCCATTGTTCCAGGATCCAAGCTTCCCTGTCCTTTTTGCTTTTTGGCCTGAGCCCTTGTCAAAGCAAAAATATGCCCTGGGATGCCCAGCATTGCTGCATGGGCCTCCAACTCCACATCTGACCAAGCTGATGTCTCCAAATCGTTCCCTAATAGACAGTCTACAGGTAAATCTGAAGCTACCACAACTTTCTTTGGACCAGATACCCCCCCCCAGTTGAGATTTACAACAGCCACGGGGTGGCTTTGTGTTATGTTGTGAGCATCGGTTACTTGGTACTGGTGTCCAAGTATGTGTTGTTCAGGGTGCACCAGTTTCTCAATCACCATTGTGACACTGGCACCTGTGTCCCTGTAGGCCTGGACCTCAACACCATTTATTAGGGTTAGTTGCTTGTACTTCTCCAAGTTATGGGGGCAAGCAACTAAAGTGGCTAAGTCAATAGCCCCTTCAGAGACTAAAGTAGCCTCTGTGGTCTCCCTAATCAGACCAACCCCAACTAAATTACCAAAAGTGAGCCCAGCTACTCCCTTGGATTGGCTATTAGTAGGTTTGCTCCCACCACCACTGCTATTAGTAGGGACACTAGGTGTAGCAGTAGGGGTTGTAGTGGTAGGAGCTGTGGTGCCTTTCTTTGGACAACTGGGATCTGTTGTCCAATGGCCTTTTATCTTACATAAATAGCACCATGGTTTCTTTTCCTTGTTCTGATTAGAGGAGGGTTTGGGCCCACCACCCCCACCAGAGTGTTTTTGTGGGCCTGATGAAGACTCATTTTTAGATTTGTCCCCACCCTTGTCAGAAGACTTACCATCCTTCTTTTTGTTGCCATCTTTGTCACCCCCTGTATGAACTTTTCTGTTCACTCTTGTTCTGACCCATTTGTCTGCCTTCTTTCCCAATTCTTGGGGAGAGGTCAGATCAGAGTCCACCAAGTACTGGTGCAACAAATCAGACACACAATTATTAAGAATATGCTCTCTCAGGATTAAGTTATACAGGCTGTCATAATCAGTAACTTTACTGCCATGTAACCACCCCTCCAAGGCCTTCACTGCCTGGTCAATGAAATCAACCCAGTCTTGTGAAGACTCCTTTTTGGTATCTCTGAACTTGATCCTGTACTGTTCAGTGGTTAAGCCATAACCATCCAGGAGTGCATTCTTAAGAACTTGGAAATTGTTAGCATCATTTTCTTTTACAGTAAGGAGCCTATCCCTACCTTTTCCAGTAAATGATAGCCATAGGATAGCAGCCCACTGCCTTTGAGGGACATCCTGTACAGCACAGGCCCTCTCAAGTGCAGCAAACCACTTGTTAATGTCATCCCCCTCCTTGTAAGGGGGAACTATCTTATGCAGATTCCTGGAATCATGCTCTTTTGCAGGATGACTATGGGGAATACTGCTGCTGCCACCATGGGTATCTAAACCCATTTTCTGTCTTTCCCTCTCTATTTCTAAAGACTGTCTATCCAAATCCAGCTGTTGCTTCTTGAGCTTCAGTCTGGTTTGCTCCACTCTCAATCTATTGAGCTCCCTTTCCAACAATCTGTCATCAGGGTGGGTGGGAGGGACATTTCTAGATACAGAGGTATGATGGGAATGAACAGAAGGAGACCTGTCCCTTACAGAGGGCACCCTAACAGCTTGGCTACCAGTATAATGTGAGAGCACATCATCAGTATGATGTGATTCAACCTCTGTACCAACTATGCTAGACTGTCTAGTAATGGGCAGGCTGAGAAGTTTCTTTCCTGAACCTTTTCCTGGGGGAGTCCCTGGATCAGATTGAGAACCATTAGCTACTTTTTCTACAGATTGGGCACTTATGGCCTTATCCTGTACTCTAAGCATATTAATTAACAGTTCTAAAGAAGGATTCTTCCCTACACTCAAACCTCTCTCTATGCAGAGACTCCTTGCTCCTTTCCAGCTAAGGTGATCATATGCAAGTTTGGACAGTTCAACTTTTTGGCCTGTGCCAGACATTTTTTAGAGAGAGTTAAAGTGATAGACAAAGAGAAAAAAGTTTTCAGAACTTTTTGGAAAGACAGAAAAAAACTTTTTAAACTTTTAAGAACTTTTTGAAAGTTTAGAAGTACTTTTCAGCACTTAGAAAAGAGTGAAAAGAGGAAATGCAAAACTTTTTGGCTATGTGTATATACACTGACCTTGTTTTGTATATTTTTCTCTTATGAAAAGTACAATGACAAGAGTGGTAAGTAGTCTCAAAGCACTTATCCCACCACTGCACAACCAATGTAGGAGGCTGGACTGGCTTGTAGTGAGTACCAAGGGGTACTTGCACCTTGCACCAGGCCCAGTTATCCCTTATTAGTGTATAGGGTGTCTAGCAGCTTATGCTGATAGATAATGGTAGCTTAGCAGAGCAGCTTAGGCTGAACTAGGAGACGTGTGAAGCTACTACAGTACCACTTAGTGTCATATGCACAATATCACAAGAAAACACAATACACAGTTATACTAAAAATAAAGGTACTTTATTTTTATGACAATATGCCAAAGTATCTTAGAGTGTACCCTCAGTGAGAGGATAGGAAATATACACAAGATATATATACACAATAGCAAAAATATGCAGTATAGTCTTAGAAAACAGTGCAAACAATGTATAATTACAATAGGATGCAATGGGGAAACATAGGGATAGGGGCAACACAAACCATATACTCCAAAAGTGGAATGTGAACCACGAATGGACCCCAAACCTATGTGACCTTGTAGAGGGTCGCTGGGACTATTAGAAAATAGTGAGAGTTAGAAAAATAACCCTCCCCAAGACCCTGAAAAGTGAGTGCAAAGTGCACCAAAGTTCCCCTAAGGACAAAATAGTCGTGTTAGAGGGAAAATGCAAGGAAAACACAAATCAGCAATGCAACAACGATGGATTCCTGACTGAGGGTACCTGTGGAACAAGGGGACCAAGTCCAAAAGTCACAAGCAGCTCGGAGATGGGCAGATGCCCAAGAAATGCCAGCGGTTGGTGCAAAGAAGCTCTTACTAGGCTGAAGAACTGTGAATACTGCAGGAACGACAAGGGCTAGAGACTTCCCCTTTGGAGGATGGATCCCACACGCCTTGGAGAGTCGTGCAGAAGTGTTTTCCCGCCGGATGGACGCCAACAAGCCTTGCTACACGCAAATCGTGCGTTTGGCGTTTTTGGACGCTGCTGGGGCCCAGGAGGGACCAGGAGGTCGCAAATTGGACCTGCAGAGAGAGGGGACGTCGAGCAAGACAAAGAGCCCTCACTGAAGCAGGTAGCACCCGGAGAAGTGCCAGAAACAGGCACTACGAGGATGCGTGAAACGGTGCTCGCCGAAGTTGCACAAAGGAGTCCCACGTCGCCGGAGACCAACTTAGAAAGTCGTGCAATGCAGGTTAGAGTGCCGTGGACCCAGGCTTGGCTGTGCACGAAGGATTTCCGCCGGAAGTGCACAGGGGCCGGAGAAGCTTGCAAAGTCGCGGTTCCCAGCAATGCAGCCCAGCGAGGTGAGGCAAGGACTTACCTCCACCAAACTTGGGCTGAAGAGTCACTGGACTGTGGGGGTCACTTGGACGGTGTCGCTGGATTCGAGGGACCTCGCTCGTCGTGCTGAGAGGAGACCCAAGGGACCGGAGATGCAGCTTTTTGGTGCCTGCGGTTGCAGGGGGAAGATTCCGTCGACCCACGGGAGATTTCTTCGGAGCTTCTGGTGCAGAGAGGAGGCAGACTACCCCCACAGCATGCACAAGCAGGAAAACAGTCGAGAAGGCGGCAGGATCAGCGTTACAGAGTTGCAGTAGTCGTCTTTGCTACTATGTTGCAGGTTTGCAGGCTTCCAGCGCGGTCAGCGGTCGATTCCTTAGCAGAAGGTGAAGAGGGAGATGCAGAGGAACTCGGCTGAGCTCATGCATTCGTTATCTAAAGTTTCCCCAGAGACAGAGACCCTAAATAGCCAGAAAAGAGGGTTTGGCTACCTAGGAGAGAGGAAAGGCTACTAACACCTGAAGGAGCCTATCACAAGGAGTCTCTGACGTCACCTGGTGGCACTGGCCACTCAGAGCAGTCCAGTGTGCCAGCAGCACCTCTGTTTCCAAGATGGCAGAGGTCTGGAGCACACTGGAGGAGCTCTGGACACCTCCCAGGGGAGGTGCAGGTCAGGGGAGTGGTCACTCCCCTTTCCTTTGTCCAGTTTCGCGCCAGAGCAGGGGCTAAGGGGTCCCTGAACCGGTGTAGACTGGCTTATGCAGAATTGGGCACCTCTGTGCCCAACAAAGCATTTCCAGAGGCTGGGGGAGGCTACTCCTCCCCTGCCTTCACACCATTTTCCAAAGGGAGAGGGTGTCACACCCTCTCTCAGAGGAAGTTCTTTGTTCTGCCATCCTGGGCCAGGCCTGGCTGGACCCCAGGAGGGCAGATGCCTGTCTGAGGGGTTGGCAGCAGCAGCAGCTGCAGAGAAACCCCAGGAAGGGCAGTCTGGCAGTACCAGGGTCTGTGCTACAGACCACTGGGATTATGGAATTGTACCAACAATGCCAGGATGGCATAGAGGGGGCAATTCCATGATCATAGACATGTTACATGGCCATATTCGGAGTTACCATGGTGAAGCTACATATAGGTAGTGACCTATATGTAGTGCACGCGTGTAATGGTGTCCCCGTACTCACAAAGTTCAGTGAATTGGCTCTGAACAATGTGGGGGCACCTTGGCTAGTGCCAGGGTGCCCTCACACTAAGTAACTTTGCACCTAACCTTTACCAGGTAAAGGTTAGACATATAGGTGACTTATAAGTTACTTAAGTGCAGTGTAAAATGGCTGTGAAATAACGTGGACGTTATTTCACTCAGGCTGCAGTGGCAGGCCTGTGTAAGAATTGTCAGAGCTCCCTATGGGTGGCAAAAGAAATGCTGCAGCCCATAGGGATCTCCTGGAACCCCAATACCCTGGGTACCTCAGTACCATATACTAGGGGATTATAAGGGTGTTCCAGTAAGCCAATGTAAATTGGTAAAAATGGTCACTAGCCTGTCAGTGACAATTTGGAAAGAAATGAGAGAGCATAACCACTGAGGTTCTGATTAGCAGAGCCTCAGTGAGACAGTTAGTCACTACACAGGTAACACATACAGGCACACTTATGAGCACTGGGGCCCTGGGTTACCAGGGTCCCAGTGACACATACAACTAAAACAACATATATACAGTGAAAAATGGGGGTAACATGCCAGGCAAGATGGTACTTTCCTACACTATTGGCTTTAACTTGACATTAGATATTACATTCTGTATTCCGTTTAGTTGCCTATTGGCTTCAAGGTGGCATTAGACATTACATTTTGTATTCAGTTTAGCTGCCTATTGGCTTTATCGTGGCGTTAGACATTGCAATTGAGACATTGCAGATGAGCTGTGTTTTTCCACATGGCAAACTAAGCTTGTATTTTTTGTATATTCTCTCACCGAACACAATAGCATGATAAGGAAGCACATATTTTGTGTTTTTCTCTAGTGCGGACTTGGGAGAGACAGCCTTGAAAACTTGGCCAACTGTCGACGGTGTTTCTTCCAACTCTGACCTACAGTAGCCAGCATATTTTGAATATTATAAAAGGTGTCCCTGGGCAGCAGTGAGGGGGAATTTTCTGAGTCTTGAGTCAGGAGTGGACGTCAACTCCCTGACCTGTCCTGTGATGGTGGAAAATCTCTTTCTCGCAGTTGAACAGGGGTCATCAACTTGCTGGCATGAGAAAGATGACGAGTGATGAATTCTGACTTTTATTATTTGCTTTGAAGTTATGCTATAATATAATCACATATATTTGCTGTGTACATTACAATTGAGAATCACTTTGATATATTTTCCTTTCATTGCTTTGACTACTTTTAAACGTGTGCCTCCATCCTACTAATCTCCTCTCAGGGACCTCGTGGTGAAGTAATAATAAATGTCTTCTTTAAACTACTAAGTGCATTCCAGAGATTGTTGTCAGCTCGGTCTTTAGTGAAAGTAAAACAGAGCTCCTGTCCTTCCTGGAACCTCTTCAGACTTCTGTACTTGGTCTCCTCTCTTTGCAGGTCTTCAGGTCCAGGAATCCAACATTTGTTGTTTGCAGTCTTGTTTGGTTCTTGCAATAACTCTAATCACGTCTTGTAGTGTGTCCTAAGGAAACTTGCTGTACCTTACTCCTATTTTCCTGGGCTCTGGGGTGGGGTATTTTACTCACCTTTGTGGTTTTCTTACTCTCCCAGTGATTTTCTACACACTACACTTGTCTAGGGGGGAATTTGCAATTCACATTCCACTTTCTTAGTATATGGTTTGTGTTGCCCCTAGACCTATTTTCTCCTATTGCATTCTATAGCATTTCCTATTGTTTGAACTATCCTATGTCCAATTACTTACTTTATTTTAGTGTCTTGTGTATATATTGTGTATAATACTTACCTCCATAAGGAGTATTGCCTCTAAAATATTTTTGGCCTTGTGTCACCCAAATAAACTACCTTTATTTTTGGTAGGTAACACTGAGTATTGTCTTTACTTGTGTATAAGTACTGTGTAACTATAATGGTATTGCAGGAGCTGTATATGTCTCCAAGTTCAGTCTAAGCTGCTCTGCTACAGCTACCTCTATCAGCCTAAGATGCTGGAACACTACTACATTCCACTTATAAGGGATAGCTGGACCTGGTATAAGGTGTAAGTACCCAAGGTACCCACTACAAACCAGGCCAGTCCCCTACAATCCATCTTTTTTTTTCTTGCCACTCTATTCCAGTTTGGACTCAGTAATAGGCAAATCAGTCTTGAGCCTGCTCACCCTCTAAACAGTTCATCCTGAACTGTATATTTATTGTGACAAGCATATGGTAAAGCCAGTAGGCCTCCAAACAGTTAATTGCTATCACATTATCACAGATTATCATTGTAGCCATGGGTTATGGTGTTGGTCTTCCACTTTGACAAGCCCTGGGATTAGAATTTCACTCTGAGGATTCTTGTAAAACCCTGTTTAGAGGGGCTGTATATTGTTTTGCCAACGCAAGTTTTTTCATATATTTCTGATTTGTTAAATGTATGCCCAATGATTGCCAAGTGCTGCACCCATTTGCAGACCTGGGTTGTATATAGTGTGAAGCCCTTGGTAAAGGGTGGACGCCATGTTAAGTTCATTGAAAACATTTACAAAAGATTCCTTATGTGTGAATTGTTTATAATGAAAAGTTATGCCAAAGCAAATAGGTGTTACTTATTTTGAAAAGTGTGGTTAACGGCAAGGGTCTTTTAAGGGTCGATTGTCAAATCCAGGAGGCTGGCATTTTGTTAGGTGGAATCTTGTAGATTACTATAGTAGGCAAGAGTTTTGGTGCTGGTGACCCACCTGAAAATACCATGGGGATAAAAAATGTACACTAGGGTTCTCATTATTAGGCTATATTAGTAGGGATTTCATATTGTATTAATAACTGTATTTTCTAAGTATTTGTAATTGTATTATGTAATACATGATGTTTGCTTGTGGGAAGGCTTATAAAACAATACAGTATGAGTTGCTTAAAGTGACAAGCCAATTATAAAGGTTATAGTTTTGATTGTTTATAATGAAAAGGTACGATGAAGGCAGCAGGTCTGACATATTGATTTTGAAAATCATACGTGACAGTCAGTAGGAATTTAAGGATAGATTGTATGAACTCTATTCTATAGTCTACTTATAGGTATTTTGTTGTGTGGAATCTCACAATTACCATAGAGTCAAGCTTTTGATACTGGTTACCCCTTCAGACAAACTGTTGGTTTAGAAGATGTTTACTCAGAATCTTTGTTAAGCACTATTAGGAGAGCTAGTATTTTGCTTTGGCAACTGTAATTTTCTGTACTTAGAAATTTTATACCTTAAAAGTTGGGGACTGAGAGAGATTCCAGTATACGCACTCCCAAATAATACAAATAATGCTTAGAGTCTCCTAACAATCAGACATTTGTGTCTGTTATCCACAGTAGAGAGGAAGTCAAAAGGACCTCCCTTATCTGCAGGCATGATTGTTATAGATTTGTCGTCTGTCAATGCCTTCAGTGATGTTCTCTTTATTCTTAAAGCACCCGTTGGCCTTGCTTTCACATATTTTCACAAAGAGAGACGTCAGTGGCATACATCTTCAGGGGGCGTGGAAGTCAGGTTGGCATAAAGGCGGGAACAGATCTCTGAGGAAGTAAGTGGCAGTTTCCTGGGGAAATGCTACTCTAAGACAAGGGAAGATGCCTACCTTGTGATAATGATTATTTCTGTCTTACTTCTGTAGATGACTGCGGAATGGTTCAACATCCTCATACTCTATGTGGCCTTGTAAATTAGGAAGTTAGGGCGAGAAGTGCATTGATTGGAGAGGACTTATGTTTACAGTATACGTGTCGCTTGTCACTGTTTGTTATTGACGACCCACCTGCATGAGCATGGATCACATTTTATTTTTATGTTGATTGTATTACTATAGCTGAACTGATTCAATCAATAAATAAACAATAAATCAATCAATCATAGCATTTGTAAAGAGTAGCACTATCATCCCTAAAGGAATCTGGGTGCTGAGGGTGTCATTTCCCTGTTGAAAAGCCAACTCTGAGTCTCCTTCTGAAGTCTGCCAGGGAGGGAGCTGTTCGGAGGTGGAGGGGCAGGCTATTACAGGACTTGGGTGCTGTGTAGGAGAAGGAGTGGCCTTCACTGTAGCTGCGATGGATGTGTGGTCTGTATGCAAGGTTTAGCGAGGTGGAGGGTTGTTGTCTTGCTGGGACCTAGAAGCTCAGTCGGTGGTTGATGTAGGATGGCCCTAGGCTGTGGAGAGCCAACTGATTATGATGTGAGCCATCCTTTAGGCATGATTCCATGGGACAAAAGGAGTCACCTTGTGTTGTTTGTGTTGTGTGCATTATTTTGTCACTTTTTGTGTTTTACCAGGTCAGTGATATAATTGTGTTGGCTGCAATCTGATAGGATAGGAACTCAACCACAAGAGAAGATTAGGTTATTGCAAGGTGGTTCTGAAGAATTGCTGCTGAGCCATGTTGGGGTAATAAATGCATGAAACATGTAGACCTATCTGTTGACAAACAATCCACTGGCCAATAATTATCTACGCAGTATTTGTTGAGAATTAAGGAACAATATTTTTCTTTGATTCTCTGAACCATTTTTAATCTTAACATAGACCCTTTCAATAAATAAAAACAAGATTTCCATAGCTAATTGTAATTATCCTATTCAAATGCTCTTAGACAGTCCTGTTGTTGTCATTCAACACCAGGGGCATTTGGGTTTACTTTAGACAACTAGATTAGTGATGAAAAACAAATCTCTGGCAAACAACCCCTTCCTGGTGCCTGCTTGTCATTGCAGCATCATCTCAATAAAGAGCATGGCTTGATGATAAAGCATGCAACCCTAGGGTCGGTGAGGGGTCTTTGCTTCACTAAACAAATGGTCCTAGTGACCTTTATGATCCAAACAATAACTAAATGATCTAGGATCTAAAAAGAACGGTATACTTTATTTCTATTTCCATGTAATTGTACAGCTTTATAAATGATGCTTGTTGAGTGAGAAAACGTATTCTTAGTATAGGAGGCCTCAGATTAGTTCTCTTGGAAAAATATTTCTGTGGCCTGTTGAAAAGCTTGACTACATCTTTTGAAAACTGTAGGAAAGTACCATCTTGCCTGGCATGTTACCCCCATATTTCACTGTATATATGTTGTTTTAGTTGTATGTGTCACTGGGACCCTGCCAGCCAGGGCCCCAGTGCTAATAAGTGTGCCCTGTATGTGTTACCTGTGTTATGACTAACTGTCTCACTGAGGCTCTGCTATTCAGAACCTCAGTGGTTATGCTCTCTCATTTCTTTCCAAATTGTCACTAACAGGCTAATGACCAATTTCACCAATTTACATTGGCATACTGGAACACCCTTATAATTCCCTAGTATATGGTACTGAGGTACCCAGGGTATTGGGGTTCCAGAAGATCCCTATGGGCTGCAGCATTTCTTTTGCCACCCATAGGGAGCTCTGACAATTCTTAAACAGGCCTGCCCCTGCAGCCTGAGTGAAATAACGTCCACGTTATTTCACAGCCATTTACCACTGCACTTAAGTAACTTATAAGTCCCCTATATGTCTAACCTTTACCTGGTAAAGGTTGGGTGCTAAGTTACTTAGTGTGTGGGCACCCTGGCACTAGCCAAGGTGCCCCCACATTGTTCAGGGCAAATTCCCCGGACTTTGTGAGTGCGGAGACACCATTACACGCGTGCACTATACATAGGTCACTACCTATGTATAGCTTCACAATGGTAACTCCGAATATGGCCATGTAACATGTCTATGATCATGGAATTGCCCCCTCAATGCCATCCTGGCATTGTTGGCACAATCCCATGAGCCCACGGGTCTCTAGCACAGACCCGGGTACTGCCAAACTGCCTTTTCAGGGGTTTCACTGCAGCTGCTGCTGCTGCCACCCCCTCAGACAGGTTTCTGCCCTCCTGGGGTCCAGCCAGGCTTAGCCCAGGAAGGCAGAACAAAGGACTTCCTCAGAGAAAGGGTGTTACACCCTCTCCCTTTGGAAAAAGTGTTAAGGCAGGGGAGGAGTAGCCTCCCCCAGCCTCTGGAAATGCTTTCATGGGCACAGATGGTGCCCATTTCTGCATAAGCCAGTCTACACCGGTTCAGGGACCCCTCAGCCCTGCTCTGGCGCAAAACTGGACAAAGGAAAGGGGAGTGACCACTCCCCTGACCTGCAACTCCCCTGGGAGGTGCCCAGAGCTCCTCCAGTGTGCTCCAGACCTCTGCCATCTTGGAAACAGAGGTGCTGCTGGCACACTGGACTGCTCTGAGTGGCCAGGGCCAGCAGGTGACGTCAGAGACTCCTTCTGATAGGCTCCTTCAGGTGTTGCTAGCCTATCCTCTCTCCTAAGTAGCCAAACCCTCTTTTCTGGCTATTTAGGGTCTCTGCTTTGGGGAATTCCTTAGATAATGAATGCAAGAGCTCATCAGAGTTCCTCTGCATCTCTCTCTTCACCTTCTGCCAAGGAATCGACTGCTGACCGCGCTGGAAGCCTGCAAAACTGCAACAAAGTAGCAAAGATGACTACTGCAACCTTGTAACGCTGATCCTGCCGCCTTCTCGACTGTTTTCCTGGTGGTGCATGCTGTGGGGGTAGTCTGCCTCCTTTCTGCACTAGAAGCTCCGAAGAAATCTCCCGTGGGTCGACGGAATCTTCCCCCTGCAACCGCAGGCACCAAAGAACTGCATCACCGGTCCTCTGGGTCTCCTCTCAGCACGACGAGCGAGGTCCCTTGAACTCAGCAACTCTGTCCAAGTGACTCCCACAGTCCAGTGACTCTTCAGTCCAAGTTTGGTGGAGGTAAGTCCTTGCCTCCCCACTCCAGACTGCATTGCTGGGAACGGCATGTTTTGCAGCTACTCCGGCTCCTGTGCACTTTTCCAGGATTTCCTTTGTGCACAGCCAAGCCTGGGTCCACAGCACTCTAACCTGCATTGCACGACCTCATGAGTTGTCCTCCGGCGGCGTGGGACTCTCTTGTGCAATTTCGGGTGAGCACCATTTCACTCCACTTTGTAGCACCTGTTCTGGCACTTCTGCGGGTGCTGCTTGCTTCTGAGAGGGCTCCTTCTCTTGCTGGACGCCCCCTCTGTCCCCTCACGCAATTGGAGACATCCTGGTCCCTCCTGGGCCACAGCAGCATCCAAAAACCCTAACCGCAAGCTTTGCAGCTAGCAAGGCTCGTTTGCGGTCTTTCTGCGGGAAAACACTTCTGCACGACTCTTCACGAAGTGGGACATCCATCCTCCAAAGGGGAAGTTTCTAGCCCTTGTCGTTCTTGGCGAATCCTCAGCTTCTACCATCCGGTGGCAGCTTCTTTGCACCCACAGCTGGCATTTCCTGGGCATCTGCCCACTCTCGACTTGATCGTGACTTTTGGACTTGGTCCCCTTGTTCCACAGGTACTCTCGTCTGGAAATCCATTGTTGTTGCATTACTGGTGTTGGTCTTTCCTGCAGAATTCCCCTATCACGACTTCTGTGCTCTTTGGGGAACTTCAGGTCACTTTGCACTCACTTTTCAGGGGTGGGCTATATTTCTAACCCTCACTGTTTTCTTACAGTCCCAGCGACCCTCTACAAGGTCACATAGGTTTGGGGTCCATTCGTGGTTCGCATTCCACTTCTAGAGTATATGGTTTGTGTTGCCCCATCCCTATGTGCTCCCATTGCATTCTATTGTGACTATACATTGTTTGCACTGTTTTCTATTGCTATTACTGCATATTTTGGTATTGTGTACATATATCTTGTGTATATTTGCTATCCTCATACTGAGGGTACTCACTGAGATACTTTGGCATATTGTCATAAAAATAAAGTACCTTTATTTTTAGTATATCTGTGTATTGTGTTTTCTTATGATATTGTGCAAGTGACACTAGTGGTACTGTAGGAGCTTCACTAGTCTCCTAGTTCAGCCTAAACTGCTCTGCTAAGCTACCATTATCTATCAGACTAAGCTGCTAGACACCCCTATACACTAATAAGGGATACCTGGGCCTGTTGCAAGGTGTAAGTACCCCTTGGTACTCACTACAAGCCAGTCCAGCCTCCTACATAAACATACTTCAGTTTTCTTGTGAAATTTTATTAAGTATCCTGTTTGCCACATAAATATTACACATTGTGCACCCTCTCCAATCTGCTTGACTTAAACAAAAAATATAAATACATAAATATAACAATATAGCATTATATGGTCCCAAAAACTTGCTGGCTCTTTTTATGTGGTATTTTAAACAACAGAACTTCTCAACATCTATGCACAGTAATTTGCTTCACTGAATACTAGTAGACCCGTGAAATCCCATATTACATACTGTACCTAACTCCTGCATCCCATCCTGCCGGTCTTTTTCCACAACATTCTTCAATCTCTATAAAACAATTTTTTAAGGTTATTAGTATTGACATAAAAGTACTTTAACTTCTACTAAAATAAAAGCATGGCCTACCATCAAAAGAATGTATATCTTATTTAACATTAAAACACAACTGGGTACTTTTGCAACTATTTTTGAAAGTAAATGTTTTTTTTAGCTAGGTTGTTTTGTAATTTTTCAAATGTTGTCTCTTCCTATTGTGGTTGAAGTGTAGAGATGTCTTAAGACCATTCCAGTCACTGTATCCATGCCTACCTCAAGCGCCGGCGCACACACATATGTATCTCACATGTTAACAATCACAGAAGATCCATATTAAATGGAGGGGGCAGGTATGCGGCACATTCACTTCCACGTTTGCTCGGGACATGCTTGTTTGGATTGCACCAGGGGTCCCATATGTGATGGAGTGTCATAATGCAGACACTGGAGGGAGGCATGTGATCTTAGAGGGCAACCTGGATGGAGCTCAGCGAACACTTGTAGGAATATACACTCTCATCACTGATCAAACACGCTTTTTGATATGCTTACACCTGCGCCCTTTTCATAGCCCTGCTTCACAGAGTCTTCGGGGCAGGAACTTTAACTGTGCGCCTGATGTTACGTTGGACTGATCTAAAGCCCCATTACAGGTCGTGGCGGGGAGTAGGGTAATGCAATGCTTTTGTCAATGGCAGACGCAACAGCATCTGCATGATGTATGGAGACTGGGGCATCCTATGGACTGTCAATACTCCCTTTATTTACAGGTCCACGATCTCCACACCAGACTTGACTTGATTCTCTGCACCAACTTGCTGGGGATGATGATCACTAGTTCGGAATACCTGGCCCGCATGATTTTGGACCACTGCAGGTAAGCTTGCAGTAGGGCTGGCCATGAGCCTGTATTCCTATGTGGTACCTACAAACAGAAGCTTTGCTAGATGCCCCCTTTATGGAGGAACTCTCCACCTGTATAACGCAATACATTGAGTTGAAGGGGCCCACCCTACTTGGAGCCACGCAATGGGATGCCCACAAAGTGGTAGTGCAGGGTGTAGGAAAGTACCATCTTGCCTGGCATGTTACCCCCATATTTCACTGTATATATGTTGTTTTAGTCTATGTGTCACTGGGACCCTGTCAGGCAGGGCCCCAGTGCTCATAACTATGTGCCCTGTATGTGTTCCCTGTGTGATGACTAACTGTCTCACTGAGGCTCTGCTAACCAGAACCTCAGTGATTATGCTCTCTCTGCTTTCCAAATTGTCACTAACAGGCTAGTGACCAATTTCACCAATTTCACCAATTCACATTGGCATACTGGAACACCCATATAATTCCCAAGTCTATGGTACTGAGGTACCCAGGGTATTGCGGTTCCAGGAGATCCCTATTGTGAGAAAGTAGCCTCTTTCTAGCCTTGTTACCCCCACTTTAGGCCTGTTTGTGAGTGTATGTCAGGGTGTTTTCACTGTCTCACTGGGATCCTGCCAGCCAGGGCCCAGTGCTCATAGTGAAAACCCTATGTTTTCAGTATGTTTGTTATGTGTCACTGGGACCCTGATGGCCAGGACCCCAGTGCTCATAAGTTTGTGGCCTATATGTATGTGTTCCCTGTGTGATGCCTAACTGTCTCACTGAGTCTCTGCTAACCAGAATCTCAGTGGTTATGCTCTCTCTGTACAAATTGTCACTAACAGGCTAGTGACCAATTTTACCAATTTACATTGGCTTACTGGAACACCCTTATAATTCCCTAGTATATGGAACTGAGGAACCCAGGGTATTGGGGTTCCAGGAGATCCCTATGGGCTGCAGCATTTCTTTTGCCACCCATAGGGAGCTCTGACAATTCTTACACAGGCCTGCCACTGCAGCCTGAGTGAAATAACGTCCACGTTATTTCACAGCCATTTTACACTGCACTTAAGTAACTTATAAGTCACCTATATGTCTAACCTTTACCTGGTAAAGGTTAGGTGCAAAGTTACTTAGTGTGAGGGCACCCTGGCACTAGCCAAGGTGCCCCCACATTGTTCAGGGCCAATTTCCCTGACTTTGTGAGTGCGGGGACACCATTACACGCATGCACTACATATAGGTCACTACCTATATGTGGCTTCACAATGGTAACTCTGAATATGACCATGTAACATGTGTATGATCATGGAATTGCCCCCTCTATGCCATCCTGGCATAGTTGGCACAATCCCATGATCCCAGTGGTCTGTAGCACAGACCCTGGTACTGCCAAACTGCCCTTCCTGGGGTTTCACTGCAGCTGCTGCTGCTGCCAACCCTCAGACAGGCATCTGCCCTCCTGGGGTCCAGCCAGGCCTGGCCCAGGATGGCAGAACACAGAACTTCCTCTGAGAGAGGGTGTTACACCCTCTCCCTTTGGAAAATGGTGTGAAGGCAGGGGAGGAGTAGCCTCCCCCAGCCTCTGCAAATGCTTTGTTGGGCACAGATGTGCCCAATTCTCCATAAGCCAGTCTACACCGGTTCAGGGGACCCCTTAGCCCTGCTCTGGCGCGAAACTGGACAAAGGAAAGGGGAGTGACCACTCCCCTGACCTGCACCTCCCCTGGGAGGTGTCCAGAGCTCCTCCAGTGTGCTCCAGACCTCTGTCATCTTGGAAACAGAGGTGCTGCTGGCACACTGGACTGCTCTGAGTGGCCAGTGCCACCAGGTGACGTCAGAGACTCCTTGTGATAGGCTCCTTCAGGTGTTGCTAGCCTATCCTCTCTCCTAGGTAGCCAAACCCTCTTTTCTGGCTATTTAGGGTCTCTGTCTCTGGGGAAACTTTAGATAACGAATGCAAGAGCTCATCCGAGTTCCTCTGCATCTCTCTCTTCACCTTCTGCCAAGGAATCGACTGCTGACCGCACTGGAAGCCTGCAAACCTGCAACATAGTAGCAAAGACGACTACTGCAACTCTGTAACGCTGATCCTGCCGCCTTCTCGACTGTTTTCCTGCTTGTGCATGCTGTGGGGGTAGTCTGCCTCCTCTCTGCACCAGAAGCTCCGAAGAAATCTCCCGTGGGTCGACGGAATCTTCCCCCTGCAACCGCAGGCACCAAAAAGCTGCATTACCGGTCCCTTGGGTCTCCTCTCAGCACGACGAGCGAGGTCCCTCGAATCCAGCGACTCTGTCCAAGTGACCCCCACAGTCCAGTGACTCTTCAGTCCAAGTTTGGTGGAGGTAAGTCCTTGCCTCACCTCGCTGGGCTGCATTGCTGGGAACCGCGACTTTTGCAGCTACTCCGGCCCCTGTGCACTTCCGGCGGAAATCCTTTGTGCACAGCCAAGCCTGGGTCCACGGCACTCTAACCTGCATTGCACGACTTTCTAAGTTGGTCTCCGGCGACGTGGGACTCCTTTGTGCTACTTCAGGTGAGCACTGTTTCACGCATCCTCGTAGTGCCTGTTTCTGGCACTTCTCCGGGTGCTACCTGCTGCTGAGAGGGCTCCTTGTCTTGCTCGACGTCCCCTCTCTCTCCTGGTCCAATTTGCGACCTCCTGGTCTCTCCAGGGCCACAGCAGCTTCCAAAAACACTAACTGCATGATTTGCAGCTAGCAAGGCTTGTTGGCATTCTTTTGGCGGGAAAATACATCTGCACGACTCTCCTCGGCGAGAGGGATCCGTCCACCAAAGGGGAAGTCTCTAGCCCTTTTTGTTCCTGCAGAAACCTCAGCTTCTTCTGTCCAGTAGAAGCTTCTTTGCATCCACAGCTGGCATTTCCTGGGCATTTGCCCATCTTCGACTTGCTTGTGACTTTTGGACTTGGTCTTCTTGTTCCACAGGTACCCTAGATTGGAAATCCACAGTTGTTGCATTGTTGGTTTGTGTCTTTCCTGCATTATTCCTCTAACACGACTTCTTTGTCCTTAGGGGAACTTTAGTGCACTTTGCACTCACTTTTCAGGGTCTTGGGGAGGGTTATTTTTCTAACTCTCACTATTTTCTAATAGTCCCAGCGACCCTCTACAAGGTCACATAGGTTTGGGGTCCATTCGTGGTTCGCATTCCACTTTTGGAGTATATGGTTTGTGTTGCCCCTATCCCTATGTTTCCCCATTGCATCCTATTGTAACTATACATTGTTTGCACTGTTTTCTAAGACTATACTGCATATTTTTGCTATTGTGTATATATATCTTGTGTATATTTCCTATCCTCTCACTGAGGGTACACTCTAAGATACTTTGGCATATTGTCATAAAAATAAAGTACCTTTATTTTTAGTATAACTGTGTATTGTGTTTTCTTATGATATTGTGCATATAACACTAAGTGGTACTGTAGTAGCTTCACACGTCTCCTAGTTCAGCCTCAGCTGCTCTGCTAAGCTACCATTATCTATCAGCCTAAGCTGCTAGACACCCTATACACTAATAAGGGATAACTGGGCCTGGTGCAAGGTGCAAGTACCCCTTGGTACTCACTACAAGCCAGTCCAGCCTCCTACATTGGTTGTGCAGCGGTGGGATAAGTGCTTTGAGACTACTTACCACTCTTGTCATTGTACTTTTCATAAGAGAAAAATATACAAAACAAGGTCAGTGTATATACACATAGCCAAAAAGTTTTGCATTTCCTCTTTTCACTCTTTTCTAAGTGCTGAAAAGTACTTCTAAACTTTCAAAAAGTTCTTAAAAGTTTAAAAAGTTTTTTTTTTCTGTCTTTCCAAAAAGTTCTGAAAACTTTTTTTTCTTTTTCTATCACTTTAACTCTCTCTAAAAATGTCTGGCACAGGCCAAAATGTTGATCTGTCCAAACTTGCATATGATCACCTTAGCTGGAAAGGAGCAAGGAGTCTCTGCATAGAGAGAGGTTTGAGTGTAGGGAAGAATCCTTCCTTGGAACTGTTACTTAACATGCTTAGAGAACAGGATAAGGCTAGAAGTGCCCCATCTGTAGAAAAAGTAGCTAATGGTTCCCAATCTGATCCAGGGACTCCCCCAGGAAAAGATTCAGGAAAGAAACTTCCTAGCCTGCCCATTACTAGACAGTCTAGCATAGTTGGTAATGATGGAGAGCCACACCATACAAATAGTGTTGTCTCACATCATAGCAAAAGCATTTATTCTCACCATACTGGTAGTGATGTTTCTGTTAACCAAGCTGTTAGGGTGGCTTCTGTAAGGGACAGGTCTCCTTCTGTTCATTCCCATCACACCTCTGTATCTAGGAATGTCCCTCCCACCAACCCTGATGACAGAATGTTAGAGAGGGAACTCAATAAGTTGAGGGTGGAACAAACCAGACTGAAGCTTAAAAAGCAACAGCTGGATTTGGATAGACAGTCTTTTGAACTAGAGAAGGAAAGACAGAAGTTGGGTTTAGAAACCCATGGTGGCAGCAGCAGTATTCCCCATAGTCATCCTGCAAAAGAGCATGATTCCAGGAATCTGCACAAGATAGTTCCCCCTTATAAGGAGGGGGATGACATTAACAAGTGGTTTGCTGCACTTGAGAGGGCCTGTGTTGTACAGGATGTCCCTCAAAGGCAGTGGGCTGCTAACCTTTGGCTATCATTTATTGGAAAAGGTAGGGATAGGCTCCTTACTGTGAAAGAAAGTGATGCCAATAATTTTACAGTTCTTAAGAATGCACTCCTGGATGGTTATGGCTTAACCACTGAACAGTACAGTATAAAGTTCAGAGAGACCAAAAAGGAGTCTTCACAAGACTGGGTTGATTTCATTGACCATTCAGTGAAGGTCTTGGAGGGGTGGTTACATGGCAGTAAAGTTACTGATTATGACAGCCTGTATAACTTGATCCTGAGAGAGCATATTCTTAATAATTGTGTGTCTGATTTGTTACACCAGTACTTGGTGGACTATGATCTGACCTCTCCCCAAGAATTGGGAAAGAAGGCAGACAAATGGGTCAGAACAAGGGTGAACAGAAAAGTTCATACAGGGGGTGAAAAAGAGAACAACAAGAAGAAAGATGGTGAAAAATCTCAAGATAAGCATGGGAATAAGGGTAAAACCAAAGATCCCACTTCAAATCTTAAACACTCTTCAGGGGGTGGGGATAAAACAAATTCTTCCTCTTCTTCTCAACCTACACAATTTAAAAAGCCTTGGTGCTTTGTGTGTAAAAACAGAGGCCATAGGCCAGGGGATAAGTCCTGTCCAGGTAAACCCCCTGAGCCTACCACCACTAATACATCAAGCTCTAGTGCCCCTAGCAGTAGTGATACTAGTGGTGGGACTGCTGGCAACAGTCAAGTTAAGGGTGTAGTTGGGTTCACTTGTGGGTCCATAGTAGAAACTGGGGTAGTCAGTCCCAAGACAGTTTCTGTCACACCTAGTGGCATTGGCCTTGCCACACTGGCTGCTTGTCCCCTTACAATGGATAAGTACAGGCAGACAGTTTCAATAAATGGTGTTGAGGCCTTGGCCTACAGGGACACAGGTGCCAGTATCACTTTGGTGACTGAAAACCTAGTGCACCCTGATCAACACATCATTGGACAACAGTATAAGATTATTGATGTCCATAACTCCACTAAGTTTCTTCCCTTAGCTATAATTCAGGTTAGTTGGGGTGGAGTTACTGGCCCTAAGCAGGTGGTGGTATCACCTAGCTTACCTGTAGACTGTCTCTTAGGTAATGACCTAGAGGCCTCAGGTTGGGCTGATGTAGAGTTTTATGCCCATGCAGCCATGCTGGGCATCCCAGAGGAATTGTTCCCTCTCATTTCTACTGAAATGAAAAAGCAAAGGAGAGAATGCCTGAAAACTCAGGAGCCCTCTCCATCAACAGGTAAAAAGGGTATCACAGTATCCCCTAACCACCCTGCCATTCAGGATACCATTCCTGTGGTGGGAGAAACCTCTCCTAGGGTGGCACCTGTTCCAAGGGAAGCATCAGCTGGCAAAGCTGTACTCCCTGAGGTAGAAGTACCTCTCTATGGGATAACTAACATTGGTGACAAAAAGAGCACCATTTTAGTTAACATGGAGCATCCCTCCAACACTCCCAGAGACACTTTAGTGCAGAAACTCTGCACTGCCTCACAACACTTAGGACAGCATCCCTGCCCTACTGTGGAGCTCATAGGACAGCATCCCTGCCCTGCTCCAACCCAAGAGAAACAGCATCCCTGTTCTCTCTTCCAGCCATATGGACAAAGTTGTTGCCCAGCTATGGCTTTTCTGAGACAGCATCCCTGTCTGGCATTTCCATCACTACAAATAGGTTCAGTGGACAATTCCCACTGCTCTAAACTAAAACTTACTGATAGAAACTCTGAAAATACAACTTCACATTGTTGCTTAGCTAAAAAACTTCAAACAGGGTGGTTTACATCCCCACAGGGAAGTAAACATATAGTGGATGATAAAGGGAGTAACCAATCTATTGCAGAGCTACTCTCTACTTATCACCACTTAGACAATAAAGTCTCAACTGGCCAAGGTTAGCCTTATTGTCCTTCGTTTGGGGGGGGTTGTGTGAGAAAGTAGCCTCTTTCTAGCCTTGTTACCCCCACTTTAGGCCTGTTTGTGAGTGTATGTCAGGGTGTTTTCACTGTCTCACTGGGATCCTGCCAGCCAGGGCCCAGTGCTCATAGTGAAAACCCTATGTTTTCAGTATGTTTGTTATGTGTCACTGGGACCCTGATAGCCAGGACCCCAGTGCTCATAAGTTTGTGGCCTATATGTATGTGTTCCCTGTGTGATGCCTAACTGTCTCACTGAGTCTCTGCTAACCAGAACCTCAGTGGTTATGCTCTCTCTGTACAAATTGTCACTAACAGGCTAGTGACCAATTTTACCAATTTACATTGGCTTACTGGAACACCCTTATAATTCCCTAGTATATGGTACTGAGGTACCCAGGGTATTGGGGTTCCAGGAGATCCCTATGGGCTGCAGCATTTCTTTTGCCACCC
The DNA here is from genome assembly GCF_031143425.1 of Pleurodeles waltl. Taxonomy (NCBI): domain Eukaryota; kingdom Metazoa; phylum Chordata; class Amphibia; order Caudata; family Salamandridae; genus Pleurodeles; species Pleurodeles waltl. Next base: position 597,464,916 of record NC_090440.1, on the reverse strand, counting down.
ATAGGGAGCTCTGACAATTCTTACACAGGCCTGCCACTGCAGCCTCAGTGAAATAAAGTACACGTTATTTCACAGCCATTTTACACTGCACTTAAGTAACTTATAAGTCACCTATATGTCTAACCTTTACCTGGTAAAGGTTAGGTGCAAAGTTACTTAGTGTGAGGGCACCCTGGCACTAGCCAAGGTGCCCCCAAATTGTTCAGGGCCAATTTCCCTGACTTTGTGAGTGCGGGGACACCATTACACGCGTGCACTACATATAGGTCACTACCTATATGTGGCTTCACAATGGTAACTCCGAATATGGCCATGTAACATGTCTATGATCATGGAATTGCCCCCTCTATGCCATCCTGGCATAGTTGGCACAATCCCATGATCCCAGTGGTCTGTAGCACAGACCCTGGTACTGCCAAACTGCCCTTCCTGGGGTTTCACTGCAGCTGCTGCTGCTGCCAACCCCTCAGACAGGCATCTGCCCTCCTGGGGTCCAGCCAGGCCTGGCCCAGGATGGCAGAACAAAGAACTTCCTCTGAGAGAGGGTGTTACACCCTCTCACTTTGGAAAATGGTGTGAAGGCAGGGGAGGAGTAGCCTCCCCCAGGCTCTGGAAATGCTTTGTTGGGCACAGATGTGCCCAATTCTGCATAAGCCAGTCTGCACCAGTTCAGGGGACCCCTTAGCCCTGCTCTGGGGCGAAACTGGACAAAGGAAAGGGGAGTGACCACTCCCCTGACCTGCACCTCCCCTGGGAGGTGTCCAGAGCTCCTCCAGTGTGCTCCAGACCTCTGCCATCTTGGAAACAGAGGTGCTGCTGGCACACTGGACTGCTCTGAGTGGCCAGTGCCACCAGGTGACGTCAGAGACTCCTTCTGATAGGCTCCTTCAGGTGTTGCTAGCCTATCCTCTCTCCTAGGTAGCCAAACCCTCTTTTCTGGCTATTTAGGGTCTCTGTCTCTGGGGAAACTTTAGATAACGAATGCAAGAGCTCATCCGAGTTCCTCTGCATCTCTCTCTTCACCTTCTGCCAAGGAATCGACTGCTGACCGCGCTGGAAGCCTGCAAACCTGCAACATAGTAGCAAAGACGATTACTGCAACTCTGTAACGCTGATCCTGCCGCCTTCTCGACTGTTTTCCTGCTTGTGCATGCTGTGGGGGTAGTCTGCCTCCTCTCTGCACCAGAAGCTCCGAAGAAATCTCCCGTGGGTCGACGGAATCTTCCCCCTGCAACCGCAGGCACCAAAAAGCTGCATTACCGGTCCCTTGGGTCTCCTCTCAGCACGACGAGCGAGGTCCCTCGAATCCAGCGACTCTTTCCAAGTGACCCCCACAGTCCGGTGACTCTTCAGTCCAAGTTTGGTGGAGGTAAGTCCTTGCCTCACCTCGCTGGGCTGCATTGCTGGGAACTGCGACTTTTGCAGCTACTCCAGCCCCTGTGCACTTCCGGCGGAAATCCTTTGTGCACAGCCAAGCCTGGGTCCACGGCACTCTAACCTGCATTGCACGACTTTCTAAGTTGGTCTCCGGCGACGTGGGACTCCTTTGTGCGACTTCGGGTGAGCACCGTTTCACGCATCCTTCTAGTGCCTGTTTCTGGCACTTCTCCGGGTGCTACCTGCTGCTGAGAGGGCTCCTTGTCTTGCTCGACGTCCCCTCTCTCTCCTGGTCCAATTTGCGACCTCCTGGTCCCTCCAGGGCCACAGCAGCGTCCAAAAACGCTAACCGCACGATTTGCAGCTAGCAAGGCTTGTTGGCGGTCTTTCGACAGGAAACCACTTCTGCACGACTCTCCACGGCGAGAGGGTTCCGTCCTCGAAAGGGGAAGTCTCTAGCCCTTTTCGTTCCTGCAGAAACCTCAGCTTCTTCTGTCCATTAGAAGCTTCTTTGCATCCACAGCTGGCATTTCCTGGGCATTTGCCCATCTCTGACTTGCTTGTGACTTTTGGACTTGGTCTCCTTGTTCCACAGGTACCCTAGATTGGAAATCCACAGTTGTTGCATTGTTGGTTTGTGTCTTTCCTGCATTATTCCTCTAACACGACTTCTTTGTCCTTAGGGGAACTTTAGTGCACTTTGCACTCACTTTTCAGGGTCTTGGGGAGGGTTATTTTTCTAACTCTCACTATTTTCTAATAGTCCCAGCGACCCTCTACAAGGTCACATAGGTTTGGGGTCCATTCGTGGTTCGCATTCCACTTTTGGAATACATGGTTTGTGTTGCCCCTATCCCTATGTTTCCAATTGCATCCTATTGTAACTATACATTGTTTGCACTGTTTTCTAATACTATACTGCATATTTTGCTATTGTGTATATATATCTTGTGTATATTTCCTATCCTCTCACTGAGGGTACACTCTAAGATACTTTGGCATATTGTCATAAAAATAAAGTACCTTTATTTTTAGTATAACTGTGTATTGTGTTTTCTTATGATATTGTGCATATGACACTAAGTGGTACTGTAGTAGCTTCACACGTCTCCTAGTTCAGCCTAAGCTGCTCTGCTAAGCTACCATTATCTATCAGCCTAAGCTGCTATGTAGGAGGCTGGACTGGCTTGTAGTGAGTACCAAGGGGTACTTGCACCTTGCACCAGGCCCAGTTATCCCTTATTAGTGTATAGGGTGTCTAGCAGCTTAGGCTGATAGATAATGGTAGCTTAGCAAAGCAGCTCAGGCTGAACTAGGAGACGTGTGAAGCTACTACAGTACCACTTAGTGTCATATGCACAATATCATAAGAAAACACAATACACAGTTATACTAAAAATAAAGGTACTTTATTTTTATGACAATATGCCAAAGTATCTTAGAGCGTACCCTCAGTGAGAGGATAGGAAATATACACAAGATATATATACACAATAGCAAAAATATGCAGTATAGTCTTAGAAAACAGTGCAAACAATGTATAGTTACAATAGGATGCAATGGGGAAACATAGGGATAGGGGCAACACAAACCATATACTCCAAAAGTGGAATGTGAACCACGAATGGACCCCAAACCTATGTGACCTTGTAGAGGGTCGCTGGGACTATTAGAAAATAGTGAGAGTTAGAAAAATAAGCCTCCCCAAGACCCTGAAAAGTGAGTGCAAAGTGCACTAAAGTTCCCCTAAGGACAAAATAGTCGTGTTAGAGGGAAAATGCAAGGAAAACACAAATCAGCAATGCAACAACGATGGATTCCTGACTGAGGGTACCTGTGGAACAAGGGGACCAAGTCCAAAAGTCACAAGCAACTCGGAGATGGGCAGATGCCCAAGAAATGCCAGCGGTTGGTGCAAAGAAGCTCTTACTAGGCTGAAGAACTGTGAATACTGCAGGAACTACAAGGGCTAGAGACTTCCCCTTTGGAGGATGGATCCCCCACGCCTTGGAGAGTCGTGCAGAAGTGTTTTACCGCCGGATGGATGCCAACAAGCCTTGCAACACGCAAATCGTGCATTTGGCGTTTTTGGACGCTGCTGGGGCTCAGGAGGAACCAGGAGGTCGCAAATTGGACCTGCAGAGAGAAGGGACGTCGAGCAAGACATAGAGCCCTCACTGAAGCAGGTAGCTCCCGGAGAAGTGCCAGAAACAGGCACTACGAGGATGCGTGAAACGGTGCTTGCCGAAGTTGCACAAAGGAGTCCCACGTCGCCGGAGACCAACTTAGAAAGTCGTGCAATGCAGGTTAGAGTGCCGTGGACCCAGGCTTGGCTGTGCACGAAGGATTTCTGCCGGAAGTGCACAGGGGCCGGAGTAGCTTGCAAAGTCGCGGTTCCCAGCAATGCAGCCCAGCGAGGTGAGGCAAGGACTTACCTCCACCAAACTTGGGCTGAAGAGTCACTGGACTGTGGGGGTCACTTGGACGGTGACGCTGGATTCGAGGGACCTCGCTCGTCGTGCTGAGAGGAGACCCAAGGGACCGGTAATGCAGCTTTTTGGTGCCTGTGGTTGCAGGGGGAAGATTCCGTCGACCCACGGGAGATTTCTTCGGAGCTTCTGGTGCAGAGAGGAGGCAGACTACCCCCACAGCATGCACAAGCAGGAAAACAGTCGAGAAGGCGGCAGGATCAGCGTTACAGAGTTGCAGTAGTCGTCTTTGCTACTATGTTGCAGGTTTGCAGGCTTCCAGCGCGGTCAGCGGTCGATTCCTTATGAGAAGGTGAAGAGGGAGATGCAGAGGAACTCGGCTGAGCTCATGCATTCGTTATCTGAAGTTTCCCCAGAGACAGAGACCCTAAATAGCCAGAAAAGAGGGTTTGGCTACCTAGGAGAGAGGAAAGGCTACTAACACCTGAAGGAGCCTATCACAAGGAGTCTCTGACGTCACCTGGTGGCACTGGCCACTCAGAGCAGTCCAGTGTGCCAGCAGCACCTCTGTTTCCAAGATGGCAGAGGTCTGGAGCACACTGGAGGAGCTCTGGACACCTCCCAGGGGAGGTGCAGGTCAGGGGAGTGGTCACTCCCCTTTCCTTTGTCCAGTTTTGCGCCAGAGCAGGGGCTAAGGGGTCCCTGAACCGGTGTAGACTGGCTTATGCAGAATTGGGCACATCTGTGCCCAACAAAGCATTTCCAGAGGCTGGGGGAGGCTACTCCTCCCCTGCCTTCACACCATTTTCCAAAGGGAGAGGGTGTCACACCCTCTCTCAGAGGAAGTTCTTTGTTCTGCCATCCTGGGCCAGGCCTGGCTGGACCCCAGGAGGGCAGCTGCCTGTCTGAGGGGTTGGCAGCAGCAGCAGCTGCAGAGAAACCCCAGGAAGGGCAGTCTGGCAGTACCAGGGTCTGTGCTACAGACCACTGGGATCAAGGAATTGTACCAACAATGCCAGGATGGCATAGAGGGGGCAATTCCATGATCATAGACATGTTACATGGCCATATTCGGAGTTACCATGGTGAAGCTACATATAGGTAGTGACCCATATGTAGTGCACGCGTGTAATGGTGTCCCCGCACTCACAAAGTTCAGTGAATTTGCTCTGAACAATGTGAGGGCACCTTGGCTAGTGCCAGGGTGCCCTCACACTAAGTAACTTTGCACCTAACCTTTACCAGGTAAAGGTTAGACATATCGGTGACTTATAAGTTACTTAAGTGCAGTGTAAAATGGCTGTGAAATAACGTGGACGTTATTTCACTCAGGCTGCAGTGGCAGGCCTGTGTAAGAATTGTCAGAGCTCCCTATGGGTGGCAAAAGAAATGCTGCAGCCCATAGGGATCTCCTGGAACCCCAATACCCTGGGTACCTCAGTACCATATACTAGGGAATTATAAGGGTGTTCCAGTAAGCCAATGTAAATTGGTAAAAATGGTCACTAGCCTGTCAGTGACAATTTAGAAAGAAATGAGAGAGCATAACCACTGAGGTTCTGATTAGCAGAGCCTCAGTGAGACAGTTAGTCACTACACAGGTAACACATTCAGGCACACTTATGAGCACTGGGGCCCTGGGTTACCAGGGTCCCAGTGACACATATAACTAAAACAACATATATACAGTGAAAAATGGGGGTAACATGCCAGGCAAGATGGTACTTTCCTACACAACCCCCCCCCAAACGAAGGACAATAAGACTAGCCATTACCTGATGAGTCTTCATTGTCTAAGTGGAAATATCTGGAGAGTCCATCTGCATTGGAGTGGCTACTCCCAGGTCTATGTTCCACTGTATAGTCCATTCCCTGTAGGGATATGGACCACCTCAACAATTTTGGATTTTCACCTTTCATTTGTTTTAGCCAAAGTAGAGGTTTGTGGTCTGTCTGAACAATGAAGTGAGTGCCAAACAGGTATGGCCTCAACTTCTTCAGAGCCCAGACCACAGCAAAGGCCTCCCTCTCAATGGCAGACCAACGCTTTTCTCTAGGGGTCAACCTTCTACTAATAAAAGCAACAGGTTGATCCTGGCCCTCAGAATTAAGTTGTGATAGGACTGCCCCTACTCCTAATTCAGATGCATCAGTTTGGACATAGAATTTTTTAGAGTAACAAGGGCTTTTCAGGACAGGTGCAGAGCACATGGCCTGCTTCAGCTCCTCAAAAGCTTTCTGACAGTTTGCTGTCCATAATACCTTTTTAGGCATTTTCTTGGATGTGAGGTCATTAAGAGGGGCTGCAATGGAGCCATAGTTCTTAATGAACCTCCTGTAATACCCAGTGAGGCCTAGGAAGGCTCTCACCTGAGTCTGAGTGGTAGGGGGAACCCAATCAATAATAGTTTGGATTTTCCCCTGAAGTGGTGCAATCTGTTCCCCACCAACAAGGTGTCCCAGATAAACCACCTTACCCTGCCCTATCTGGCACTTTGAAGCCTTGATAGTGAGGCCTGCCTTTTGCAGAGCCTCCAAAACTTTCCAAAGGTGGACCAGGTGATCATCCCAGCTGGAGCTAAAGACAGCTATATCATCCAAATATGCTGCACTGAAAGCTTCCAGCCCTTGCAGGACTGTGTTCACCAACCTCTGAAAAGTGGCAGGTGCATTTTTCAAACCAAAAGGCATTACAGTAAACTGGTAATGTCCTCCAATGGTAGAAAATGCAGTCTTAGGTTTAGCATCTTCTGACATTTTGATCTGCCAATACCCTGCAGTCAAATCAAAAGTGCTTAGATACTTGGCAGATGCCAGTGTATCTATTAGCTCATCTGCCCTGGGTATAGGGTGAGCATCAGTTTTGGTTACCAAGTTGAGACCTCTATAGTCTACACAAAACCTCATTTCCTTCTTTCCATCTTTAGAATTGGGTTTTGGTACCAGTACCACAGGAGAAGCCCATGGACTGTCAGAGTGCTCAACCACTCCTAGTTCCAACATCTTCTGAACTTCTTGCTTTATGCAGTCCCTGACATGGTCAGGCTGCCTATAGATCTTACTTTTGACAGGTAAACTGTCTCCAGTATCTATAGTGTGCTCACACCAAGAAGTGGTGCCTGGCACAATGGAGAAGAGTTCTGAAAATTGTCCTAGGAGATTTATGCAATTATCTTTCTGCTCAGCAGTAAGACAATCAGCCAAAACTACACCTTTCACAAGAGCATCTTGTTCTGTGGAAGAGAAGAGATCAGGTAGAGGATCACTGTCTTCTTCCTGTCCCTCATCTGTTGCCATGAGCAGGGTGAGATCAGCCCTGTCATAGTAGGGATTCAGGCGGTTGACATGGAGCACCCTAAGGGGACTCCTGGCAGTGCCTAAGTCTACCAAGTAGGTGACTTCACCCTTCTTTTCAACAATTGTGTGGGGTCCACTCCATTTATCTTGGAGTGCTCTTGGGGCCACAGGCTCCAAGACCCACACTTTCTGCCCTGGTTGGTACTGAACCAAAACAGCCTTCTGATCATGCCATTGCTTCTGGAGCTCTTGGCTGGCCTGAAGGTTTTTACTGGCCTTTTTCATGTACTCAGCCATCCTTGATCTGAGGCCAAGTACATAATCCACAATATCCTGCTTAGGAGCTTTTAAAGGTTGTTCCCAACCCTCCTTTACAAGTGTGAGTGGACCCCTAACAGGGTGTCCAAAAAGAAGTTCAAAGGGGCTGAAGCCCACTCCTTTCTGGGGTACCTCCCTGTAGGCAAAAAGGAGGCATGGTAGAAGGATATCCCATCTCCTGCGGAGTTTTTCAGGGAGTCCCATAATCATGCCTTTGAGAGTTTTATTAAATCTCTCCACCAGTCCATTTGTTTGTGGATGATAGGGTGTTGTGAACTTGTAAGTTACACCACACTCCTTCCACATGGCCTTTAAGTATGCAGACATGAAATTGCTTCCTCTGTCTGATACTACTTCCTTTGGGAAGCCCACCCTGGAAAATATTCCCAGGAGGGCCTTTGCCACTGCAGGAGCTGTAGTGGTCCTTAAAGGAATAGCTTCAGGATATCTTGTGGCATGGTCCACTACCACCAAGATAAACCTATTGCCTGAAGCAGTAGGAGGGTCAAGGGGGCCAACTATGTCAACCCCTACCCTTTCAAAGGGAACCCCAACCACAGGCAGTGGGATAAGGGGTGCCTTTGGAGTGCCACCTGTCTTGCCACTGGCTTGACAGGTTTCACAGGACTTACAAAATTCTTTTGTGTCCTCAGACATCCTAGGCCAATGAAACAATGGTACCAATCTGTCCCAAGTTTTCATTTGACCCAGGTGCCCAGCTAAGGGAATGTCATGTGCCAGTGTTAGGAGGAACTTTCTGTACTCCTGAGGAATCACTAATCTCCTGGCAGCTCCAGGTTTAGGATCCCTATGCTCAGTGTACAAGAGGTTGTCCTCCCAATAAACTCTGTGAGAGTCACTGACATCCCCATTAGCCTGTTTGACAGCTTGCTGTCTGAGACCCTCTAATGTGGGACAGGTTTGCTGTGCCACACTCAGCTCCTCTCTGGCAGGCCCCCCTTCACCCAAAAGCTCAGCAGTGTCTGCTTCCAGCTCCTCTGGTGTAGGTTCTGCACAGGGAGGGAATTCTTCTTCCTCAGAAGTAGAATCCACTGTAGAGGGAGGGATAGTAGGAAGTGGTTTGCTTCTACTAGCCCTAGCTTTAGGGAGCACTTGGTCCATTGTTCCAGGATCCAAGGTTCCCTGTCCTTTTTGCTTTTTGGCCTGAGCCCTTGTCAAAGCAAAAATATGCCCTGGAATGCCCAGCATTGCTGCATGGGCCTCCAACTCCACATCCGACCAAGCTGATGTCTCCAAATCATTCCCTAATAGACAGTCTACAGGTAAATCTGAAGCTACCACAACTTTCTTTGGACCAGATACCCCCCCCCAGTTGAGATTTACAACAGCCATGGGGTGGCTTTGTGTTATGTTGTGAGCATCGGTTACTTGGTACTGGTGTCCAAGTATGTGTTGTTCAGGGTGCACCAGTTTCTCAATCACCATTGTGACACTGGCACCTGGGTCCCTGTAGGCCTGGACCTCAACACCATTTATTAGGGTTAGTTGCTTGTACTTCTCCAAGTTATGGGGGCAAGCAACCAAAGTGGCTAAGTCAATAGCCCCTTCAGAGACTAAAGTAGCCTCTGTGGTCTCCCTAATCAGACCAACCCCAACTAAATTACCAAAAGTGAGCCCAGCTACTCCCTTGGATTGGCTATTAGTAGGTTTGCTCCCACCACCACTGCTATTAGTAGGGACACTAGGTGTAGCAGTAGGGGTTGTAGTGGTAGGAGCTGTGGTGCCTTTCTTTGGACAACTGGGATCTGTTGTCCAATGGCCTTTTATTTTACATAAATAGCACCATGGTTTCTTTTCCTTGTTCTGAATAAAGGAGGATTTGGGCCCACCACCCCCACCAGAGTGTTTTTGTGGGCCTGATGAAGACTCATTTTTAGATTTGTCCCCACCCTTGTCAGAAGACTTACCATCCTTCTTTTTGTTGCCATCTTTGTCACCCCCTGTATGAACTTTTCTGTTCACTCTTGTTCTGACCCATTTGTCTGCCTTCTTTCCCAATTCTTGGGGAGAGGTCAGATCAGAGTCCACCAAGTACTGGTGCAACAAATCAGACACACAATTATTAAGAATATGCTCTCTCAGGATCAAGTTATACAGGCTGTCATAATCAGTAACTTTACTGCCATGTAACCACCCCTCCAAGGCCTTCACTGCCTGGTCAATGAAATCAACCCAGTCTTGTGAAGACTCCTTTTTGGTATCTCTGAACTTTATCCTGTACTGTTCAGTGGTTAAGCCATAACCATCCAGGAGTGCATTCTTAAGAACTTGGAAATTGTTAGCATCATTTTCTTTTACAGTAAGGAGCCTATCCCTACCTTTTCCAGTAAATGATAGCCATAGGATAGCAGCCCACTGCTTTTGAGGGACATCCTGTACAGCACAGGCCCTCTCAAGTGCAGCAAACCACTTGTTAATGTCATCCCCCTCCTTGTAAGGGGGAACTATCTTATGCAGATTCCTGGAATCATGCTCTTTTGCAGGATGACTATGGGGAATACTGCTGCTGCCACCATGGGTATCTAAACCCATCTTCTGTCTTTCCCTCTCTATTTCTAAAGACTGTCTATCCAAATCCAGCTGTTGCTTCTTGAGCTTCAGTCTGGTTTGCTCCACTCTCAATCTATTGAGCTCCCTTTCTAACAATCTGTCATCAGGGTGGGTGGGAGGGACATTTCTAGATACAGAGGTATGATGGGAATGAACAGAAGGAGACCTGTCCCTTACCAAGGGCACCCTAACAGCTTGGCTACCAGCATAATGTGAGAGCACATCATCAGTATGATGTGATTCAACCTCTGTACCAACTATGCTAGACTGTCTAGTAATGGGCAGGCTGAGAAGTTTCTTTCCTGAACCTTTTCCTGGGGGAGTCCCTGGATCAGATTGAGAACCATTAGCTACTTTTGCTACAGATTGGGCACTTATGGCCTTATCCTGTACTCTAAGCATATTACTTAACAGTTCTAAGGAAGGATTCTTCCCTACACTCAAACCTCTCTCTATGCAGAGACTCCTTGCTCCTTTCCAGCTAAGGTGATCATATGCAAGTTTGGACAGTTCAACTTTTTGGCCTGTGCCAGACATTTTTAGAGAGAGTTAAAGTGATAGACAAAGAGAAAAAAGTTTTCAGAACTTTTTGGAAAGACAGAAAAAACTTTTTAAACTTTTAAGAACTTTTTGAAAGTTTAGAAGTACTTTTCAGCACTTAGAAAAGAGTGAAAAGAGGAAATGCAAAACTTTTTGGCTATGTGTATATACACTGACCTTGTTTTGTATATTTTTCTCTTATGAAAAGTACAATGACAAGAGTGGTAAGTAGTCTCAAAGCACTTATCCCACCGCTGCACAACCAATGTAGGAGGCTGGACTGGCTTGTAGTGAGTACCAAGGGGTACTTGCACCTTGCACCAGGCCCAGTTATCCCTTATTAGTGTATAGGGTGTCTAGCAGCTTAGGCTGATAGATAATGGTAGCTTAGCAAAGCAGCTCAGGCTGAACTAGGAGACGTGTGAAGCTACTACAGTACCACTTAGTGTCATATGCACAATATCATAAGAAAACACAATACACAATATACTAAAAATAAAGGTACTTTATTTTTATGACAATATGCCAAAGTATCTTAGAGCGTACCCTCAGTGAGAGGATAGGAAATATACACAAGATATATATACACAATAGCAAAAATATGCAGTATAGTCTTAGAAAACAGTGCAAACAATGTATAGTTACAATAGGATGCAATGGGGAAACATAGGGATAGGGGCAACACAAACCATATACTCCAAAAGTGGAATGTGAACCACGAATGGACCCCAAACCTATGTGACCTTGTAGAGGGTCGCTGGGACTATTAGAAAATAGTGAGAGTTAGAAAAATAACCCTCCCCAAGACCCTGAAAAGTGAGTGCAAAGTGCACTAAAGTTCCCCTAAGGACAAAATAGTCGTGTTAGAGGGAAAATGCAAGGAAAACACAAATCAGCAATGCAACAATGATGGATTCCTGACTGAGGGTACCTGTGGAACAAGGGGACCAAGTCCAAAAGTCACAAGCAACTCGGAGATGGGCAGATGCCCAAGAAATGCCAGCGGTTGGTGCAAAGAAGCTCTTACTAGGCTGAAGAACTGTGAATACTGCAGGAACGACAAGGGCTAGAGACTTCCCCTTTGGAGGATGGATCCCCGACGCCTAGGAGAGTCGTGCAGAAGTGTTTTCCCGCCGGATGGACGCCAACAAGCCTTGCTACACGCAAATCGTGCGTTTGGCGTTTTTGGACGCTGCTGGGGCCCAGAAGGGACCAGGAGGTCGCAAATTGGACCTGCAGAGAGAGCGGACGTCGAGCAAGACAAAGAGCCCTCACTGAAGCAGGTAGCACCCGGAGAAGTGCCAGAAACAGGCACTACGAGGATGCGTGACATGGTGCTTGCCGAAGTTGCACAAAGGAGTCCCACGTCGCCGGAGACCAACTTAGAAAGTCGTGCAATGCAGGTTAGAGTGCCGAGGACCCAGGCTTGGCTGTGCACGAAGGATTTCTGCCGGAAGTGCACAGGGGCCGGAGTAGCTTGCAAAGTCGCGGTTCCCAGCAATGCAGCCCAGCGAGGTGAGGCAAGGACTTACCTCCACCAAACTTGGGCTGAAGAGTCACTGGACTGTGGGGGTCACTTGGACGGTGTCGCTGGATTCGAGGGACCTCGCTCGTCGTGCTGAGAGGAGACCCAAGGGACCGGTAATGCAGCTTTTTGGTGCCTGCGGTTGCAGGGGGAAGATTCCGTCGACCCACGGGAGATTTCTTCGGAGCTTCTGGTGCAGAGAGGAGGCAGACTACCCCCACAGCATGCACAAGCAGGAAAACAGTCGAGAAGGCGGCAGGATCAGCGTTACAGAGTTGCAGTAGTCGTCTTTGCTACTATGTTGCAGGTTTGCAGGCTTCCAGCGCGGTCAGCGGTCGATTCCTTATCAGAAGGTGAAGAGGGAGATGCAGAGGAACTCGGCTGAGCTCATGCATTCGTTATCTGAAGTTTCCCCAGAGACAGAGACCCTAAATAGCCAGAAAAGAGGGTTTGGCTACCTAGGAGAGAGGAAAGGCTACTAACACCTGAAGGAGCCTATCACAAGGAGTCTCTGACGTCACCTGGTGGCACTGGCCACTCAGAGCAGTCCAGTGTGCCAGCAGCACCTCTGTTTCCAAGATGGCAGAGGTCTGGAGCACACTGGAGGAGCTCTGGACACCTCCCAGGGGAGGTGCAGGTCAGGGGAGTGGTCACTCCCCTTTCCTTTGTCCAGTTTCGCGCCAGAGCAGGGGCTAAGGGGTCCCTGAACCGGTGTAGACTGGCTTATGCAGAATTGGGCACATCTGTGCCCAACAAAGCATTTCCAGAGGCTGGGGGAGGCTACTCCTCCCCTGCCTTCACACCATTTTCCAAAGGGAGAGGGTGTCACACCCTCTCTCAGAGGAAGTTCTTTGTTCTGCCATCCTGGGCCAGGCCTGGCTGGACCCCAGGAGGGCAGCTGCCTGTCTGAGGGGTTGGCAGCAGCAGCAGCTGCAGAGAAACCCCAGGAAGGGCAGTCTGGCAGTACCAGGGTCTGTGCTACAGACCACTGGGATCATGGAATTGTACCAACAATGCCAGGATGGCATAGAAGGGGCAATTCCATGATCATAGACATGTTACATGGCCATATTCGGAGTTACCATGGTGAAGCTACATATAGGTAGTGACCCATATGTAGTGCACGCGTGTAATGGTGTCCCCGCACTCACAAAGTTCAGTGAATTGGCTCTGAACAATGTGGGGGCACCTTGGCTAGTGCCAGGGTGCCCTCACACTAAGTAACTTTGCACCTAACCTTTACCAGGTAAAGGTTAGACATATAGGTGACTTATAAGTTACTTAAGTGCAGTGTAAAATGGCTGTGAAATAACGTGGACGTTATTTCACTCAGGCTGCAGTGGCAGGCCTGTGTAAGAATTGTCAGAGCTCCCTATGGGTGGCAAAAGAAATGCTGCAGCCCATAGGGATCTCCTGGAACCCCAATACCCTGGGTACCTCAGTACCATATACTAGGGAATTATAAGGGTGTTCCAGTAAGCCAATGTAAATTGGTAAAAATGGTCACTAGCCTGTCAGTGACAATTTAGAAAGAAATGAGAGAGCATAACCACTGAGGTTCTGATTAGCAGAGCCTCAGTGAGACAGTTAGTCACTACACAGGTAACACATTCAGGCACACTTATGAGCACTGGGGCCCTGGGTTACCAGGGTCCCAGTGACACATATAACTAAAACAACATATATACAGTGAAAAATGGGGGTAACATGCCAGGCAAGATGGTACTTTCCTACATGCTAGACACCCTACACACTAATAAGTGATAACTGGGCCTGGTGCAAGGTGCAAGTACCCCTTGGTACTCACTACAAGCCAGTCCAGCCTCCTACACCTATGAGCTGCAGCATTTATTTTGCCACCCATAGGGAGATCTGACAATTCTTACACAGGCCTGCCACTGCAGGTTATTTTAAAGCCATTTACCACTGCACTTAAGTAACTTATAAGTCACCTATATGTCTAACCTTCACCTGGTGAAGGTTGGGTGCAAAGTTACTTAGTGTGTGGGAACCCTGGCACTAGCCAAGGTGCACCCACATTGTTCAGGGCAAATTCCCCGGACTTTGTGAGTGCGGGGACACCATTACATGCGTGCACTATACATAGGTCACTACCTATGTAGAGCGTCACAATGGTAACTCCGAACATGGCCATGTAACATGTCTAAGATCATGGGATTGTCACCCCAATGCCATTCTGGCATTAGGGAGACAATTTCATGATCCCCCGGGTCTCTAGCACAAAACCCGGGTACTGCCAAACTGCCTTTCCGGGGTTTCCACTGCAGCTGCTGCTGCTGCCAACCCCTCAGACAGGTTTCTGCCCTCCTGGGGTCCAGGCAGCCCTGGCCCAGGAAGGCAGAACAAAGGATTTCTTCTGAGAGAGGGTGTAACACCCTCTCCCTTTGGAAATAGGTGTGAAGGCTGGGGAGGAGTAGCCTCCCCCAGCCTCTGGAAATGCCTTGATGGGCACAGATGCTGCCCATCTCTGCATAAGCCAGTCTACACCAGTTCAGGGATCCCCTAGCCCTGCTCTGGCACGAAACTGGACAAAGGAAAGGGGAGTGACCACTCCCCTGACCTGCACCTCCCAGGGGAGGTGCCCAGAGCTCCTCCAGTGTGCCCCAGACCTCTGCCATCTTGGAAACAGAGGTGTTTCTTGCACACTAGACTGCTCTGAGTGGCCAGTGCCAGCAGGTGACGTCAGAGACACCTTCTGATAGGCTCTTACCTCTCTTAGTAGCCAATCCAATCCTGCCGGCTTTCTCGACTGTTTCCAGGTGGTGCATGCTCTGGGGTAGCCTGCCTTCTTCTTGCACCAGGAGCTCTGAAGAAATCTCCTGTGGGTCGACGGAATCTTCCCCCTGCAACCGCAGGAAACAAAAGACTGCATCACCGGTCCTCTGGGTCCCCTCTCAGCACAACGAGCGTGGTCCTTGGAACTCAGCAACTCTGTCCAAGTGACTTTCACAGTCCATTTTGTACTTTTCATAAGAGAATAATATACAAAACAAGTTCAGTGTATGTACACCTAACCAAAAAGTTTTGCTTTTCTTCTCTTACACTTTCTGCTAAGTGCTGAAAAGTACTCCCAAACATCTAAAAGTTTCAAAAAGTTTGAAAAAGATTTTTTTTCTGTTCTTTAAAAAATCCTGAAACTTTTTCTCTCTTCTAACTGTCTCTAAACCTTCTTCTATCATGTCTGATGTAGGAACTTCTCTTAAAATGGTCAATACAACTTATGACAATTTAAACTTTAAGAGCCTAAGGAGTCTCTGCATTGATAGAGGTTTAGTGATAGGAAAGAATCCTTCAATATAATTTCTATTTAACCTGCTCATTGAGAATGATAAGTCCCTAGCTGGCACTTCAATAGATAAGTTAGTAGATAGCTCACACTCTGACTCAGGGGAACCCCTTGAGGGAGGTGTGGAGGGTTCTATTCCAAATCTGCCCCCTCAGCAGACCTCAGAGCAATGCAGGTAGTAATAGAAGCTCCCATCGTAGAAGGGATGTTTTTGTTCCTGGAGGCCAGGTTGTTAGAGTCCAAGCTGTTAGGGACAGATCTCCCTCTCTTGGTTCCAACATATCCTCAGTGTCCAAGCATTCCCAACCCACCCACCCTGAAGACAACATGTTAGAAAGGGAACTCAAAAAGTTGAGAGTGGCAGAGACCAGGCTGAAGCTTAAACAGCAACAGCTGGCTCTAGACAGGGAATCCCTTGACATGGAGAAGGAGAGACAGAGATTGGGGTTTGGACCCCATGGTGGCAGCAGCAGTATTCCTGATAGTAATCCTGTGAGAGAGCATGATTCCAGGAATCTGCACAAGATAGATTCCCCTTACAAGGAGGGGGATGACATTAACAATTGGTTTGCTGCACTTGAGAGGGCCAGTATGGTAGAGGGGGTCCCTCAAAGGCAGTAGGCTGCTATATTGTGGCTATCTTTCAATGGAAAGGGTAGGGATAGGCTCCTTACTGTTAGAGAAAGTGATGCTAACAATTTTGCAGTTTTGAAGGATGCACTCTTGGATGGATTTGGCTTAACTACGGAACAATACAGGATTACGTTCAGAGACACCAGAAAAGAGTCCTCACAAGACTGGATAGAGTTTGTTGACTGTTCAGTGAAGGCCTTGGAGGGGTGGTTACATGGCAGTAAAGTTTCTGACTATGAAAGCCTGTATAATCTTATTCTGAGAGATCACATTCTGAATAACTGTGTGTCTGACTTATTACACCAATATCTAGTGGACTCAGATATGACCTCTCCCCAAGAATTGGGAAAGAAGGCAGACAAATGGGTCAGAACAAGAGTGAACAGAAAAGTTCATACAGGGGGTGACAAGGATGGCAAGAAGAAGGATGGTAAGTCTTCAGACAAGGGTGGGGACAAATCTAAAAATGAGTCATCGTCAGGCCCACAAAAACACTCTGGTGGGGGTTGGAGGGTCCAAATCCTCTTCAAATCAAGGAAAAACGCCTTGGTGTTATTTATGTAAAGTAAAAGGCCATTGGACAACTGATGTCAGTTGTCCAAAGAAAAACACCAAACCTCCCACTACCACAACCCCTACTTCAAACTCTAGTGCCCCTAGCAATAGCAGTGGTGGTGGGAGCCAACCTACTAATAGCCAATCCAAGGGAGTAGCTGGGCTCACTTTTGGTAATTTAGTTGGGGTTGGTCTTGTTAGGGAGACCACAGAGGCTGTGCTAGTCTCTGAAGGTGCCATTGATTTGGACACCTTGGTTACTTGTCCCCTTAATATGGATAAGTACAAACAACTTCCCCTAATCAATGGTGTTGAGGTTCATGCCTAAAGGGACACAGGTGCCAGTGTTACCATGGTGATAGAGAAACTGGTACACCCTGAACAACACCTACTTGGTCACCTGTACCAAGTGACAGACGCTCATAACAACACTCTTAGCCACCCCATGGCTGTTGTGAATCTCAACTGGGATGGTGTTTGTAGGAGGCTGGACTGGCTTGTAGTGAGTACCAAGGGGTACTTACACCTTGCACCAGGCCCGGGTATCCCTTATTAGTGTATAGGGTGTCTAGCAGCTTAGGCTGATAGATAATGGTAGCTTAGCAGAGCAGCTTAGGCTGAACTAGGAGACGAGTGAAGCTCCTACAGTACCACCTAGTGTCACTTGCACAATATCATAAGAAAACACAATACACAGGTATACTAAAAATAAAGGTACTATATTTTTATAACAATATGCCAAAGTATCTCAGAGTGTACCCTCAGTATGAGGATAGCAAATATACACAAGATATATATACACAATACCAAAATATGCAGTAATAGTATTAGAAAACAGTGCAAACAATGTATAGTTACAATATGATGCAATGGGGACACATAGGGATAGGGGCAACACAAACCATATACTCCAAAAGTGGAATGCGAACCACGAATGGACCCCAAACCTATGTGACCTTGTAGAGGATCGCTGGGACTATTAGAAAATAGTAAGGGTTAGAAAAATAGTCCACCCCAAGACCCTGAAAAGTGAGTGCAAAGTGCACTAAAGTTCCCCAAAGGACATAGAAGTCGTGATAGGGGAATTCTGCAGGAAAGACACAAACCAGCAATGCAACAACAATGGATTTCCAGTCGAGGGTACCTGTGGAACAAGGGGACCAAGTCCAAAAGTCACAAGCAAGTCGGAGATGGGCAGATGCCCAGGAAATGCCAGCTGTGGGTGCAAAGAAGCTGCTACTGGACTGTAGAAGCTTAGGTTTCTGCAGGAACAACAAGGGCTAGAGACTTCCCCTTTGGAGGACGAGTCCCGCATGCCGGGGAGAGTCGTGCAGAAGTGTTTTCCTGCCGAAAGACCACCTACAAGCCTTGCTAGCTGCAAATCATGCGGTAAGGGTTTTTGGATGCTGCTGTGGCCCAGGAGGGACCAGGATGTTGCAAATTGCGTCAAGAGACAGAGGGGATGTCCAGCAAGACACGGAGCCCTCTCAGCAGCAGGTAGCACCCGGAGAAGTGCCAGAAACAGGCACTACGAAGATGCGTGAAATGGTGCTCACACGAAGTCGCACAAAGGAGTCCCACATCGCCGGAGAACAACTTAGGAGGTCGTACAATGCAGGTTAGAGTGCCGTGGACCCAGGCTGGACTGTGCACAAAGGATTTCCGCCGGAAGTGCACGGAGGCCGGAGTAGCTGCAAAAGTCGCGGTTCCCAGCAATGCAGTCTGGCGTGGGGAGGCAAGGACTTACCTCCACCAAACTTGGACTGAAGAGTCACTGGACTGTGGGAGTCACTTGGACAGAGTTGCTGGATTCAAGGGACCTCGCTCGTCGTGCTGAGAGGAGACCCAGGGTAACGGTGATGCAGTTCTTTGGTGCCTGCGGTTGCAGGGGGACGATTCCGTCGACCCACAGGAGATTTCTTTGGAGCTTCTAGTGCAGAGAGGAGGCAGACTACCCCCACAGCATGCACCACCAGGGAAACAGTCGAGAAGGCGGCAGGATCAGCGTTACAGAGTTGCAGTAGTCGTCTTCGCTACTATGTTGCAGTTTTGCAGGCTTCCAGCGCGGTCAGTAGTCGATTCCTTGGCAGAAGGTGAAGAGAGAGATGCAGAGGAACTCGGATGAGCTCTTCCATTCATTATCTAAAGTTTCCCCAGAGACAGAGACCCTAAATAGCCAGAAAAGAGGGTTTGGCTACCTAGGAGAGAGGATAGGCTAGCAACACCTGAAGGAGCCTATCAGAAGGAGTCTCTAACGTCACCTGGTGGCACTGGCCACCCAGAGCAGTCCAGTGTGCCAGCAGCACCTCTGTTTCCAAGATGGCAGAGGTCTGGAGCACACTGGAGGAGCTCTGGGCACCTCCCAGGGGAGGTACAGGTCAGGGGAGTGGTCACTCCCCTTTCCTTTGTCCAGTTTCGCGCCAGAGCAAGGCTAAGGGGTCCCTGAACCGGTGTAGACTGGCTTATGCAGAAATGGGCACCAAATGTGCCCATGAAAGCATTTCCAGAGGCTGGGGGAGGCTACTCCTCCCCTGCCTTCACACCATTTTCCAAAGGGAGAGGGTGTAACACCCTCTCTCAGAGGAAGTCCTTTGTTCTGCCATTCTGGGCCAGGCCTGGCTGTACCCCAGTAGGGCAGAAGCCTGTCTGAGGGGTTTGCAGCAGCAGCAGCTGCAGTCAAACCTCTGAAAAGGCAGTTTGACAGTACCAGGGTCTGTGCTACAGACCACTGGGATCATGGGATTGTGCCAACTATGCCAGGATGGCATAGAGGGGGCAATTCCATGATCATAGACATGTTACTTGGCCATATTCGGAGTTACCATTGTGAAGCTACATATAGGTAGTGACCTATATGTAGTGCACGCGTGTAATGGTGTCCCCGCACTCACAAAGTCCGGGGAATTGGCCCTGAACAATGTGGGGGCACCTTGGCTAGTGCCAGGGTGCCCTCACACTAAGTAACTTTGCACCTAACCTTTACCAGGTCAAGGTTAGACATATAGGTGACTTATAAGTTACTTAAGTGCAGTGTAAAATGGCTGTGAAATAACGTGGACGTTATTTCACTCAGGCTCCAGTGGCAGGCCTGTGTAAGAATTGTCAGAGCTCCCTATGGGTGGCAAAAGAAATGCTGCAGCCCATAGGGATCTCCTGGAACCCCAATACCCTGGGAACCTTAGTAACATATACTAGGGAATTATAAGGGTGTTCCAGTAAGCCAATGTTGTAGGAGGCTGGACTGGCTTGTAGTGAGTACCAAGGGGTACTTGCACCTTGCACCAGGCCCAGTTATCCCTTATTAGTGTATAGGGTGTCTAGCAGCTTAGGCTGATAGATAATGGTAGCTTAGCAGAGCAGCTTAGGCTGAACTAGGAGACGTGTGAAGCTACTACAGTACCACTTAGTGTCATATGCACAATATCATAAGAAAACACAATACACAGTTATACTAAAAATAAAGGTACTTTATTTTTTTTTGACAATATGCCAAAGTATCTTGGAGTGTACCCTCAGTGAGAGGATAGGAAATATACACAAGATATATATACACAATAGCAAAAATATGCAGTATAGTCTTAGAAAACAGTGCAAACAATGTATAGTTACAATAGGATGCAATGGGGAAACATAGGGATAGGGGCAACACAAACCATATACTCCAAAAGTGGAATGTGAACCACAAATGGACCCCAAACCTATGTGACCTTGTAGAGGGTCGCTGGGACTATTAGAAAATAGTGAGAGTTAGAAAAATAACCCTCCCCAAGACCCTGAAAAGTGAGTGCAAAGTGCACCAAAGTTCCCCTAAGGACAAAATAGTCGTGTTAGAGGGAAAATGCAAGGAAAACACAAATCAGCAATGCAACAACGATGGATTCCTGACTGAGGGTACCTGTGGAACAAGGGGACCAAGTCCAAAAGTCACAAGCAGCTCGGAGATGGGCAGATGCCCAAGAAATGCCAGCGGTTGGTGCAAAGAAGCTCTTACTAGGCTGAAGAACTGTGAATACTGCAGGAACGACAAGGCTAGAGACTTCCCCTTTGGAGGATGGATCCCCCACGCCTTGGAGAGTCGTGCAGAAGTGTTTTCCCGCCGGATGGACGCCAACAAGCCTTGCTACACGCAAATCGTGCGTTTGGCGTTTTTGGACGCTGCTGGGGCCCAGGAGGGACCAGGAAGTCGCAAATTGGACCTGCAGAGAGAGGGGACGTCGAGCAAGACAAAGAGCCCTCACTGAAGCAGGTAGCACCCGGAGAAGTGCCAGAAACAGGCACTACGAGGATGCGTGAAACGGTGCTCGCCGAAGTTGCACAAAGGAGTCCCACGTCGCCGGAGACCAACTTAGAAAGTCGTGCAATGCAGGTTAGAGTGCCGTGGACTCAGGCTTGGCTGTGCACACAGGATTTCCGCCGGAAGTGCACAGGGGCCGGAGAAGCTTGCAAAGTCGCGGTTCCCAGCAATGCAGCCCAGCGAGGTGAGGCAAGGACTTACCTCCACCAAACTTGGGCTGAAGAGTCACTGGACTGTGGGGGTCACTTGGACGGTGTTGCTGGATTCGAGGGACCTCGCTCGTCGTGCTGAGAGGAGACCCAAGGGACCGGAGATGCAGCTTTTTGGTGCCTGCGGTTGCAGGGGGAAGATTCCGTCGACCCACGGGAGATTTCTTCGGAGCTTCTGGTGCAGAGAGGAGGCAGACTACCCCCACAGCATGCACAAGCAGGAAAACAGTCGAGAAGGCGGCAGGATCAGCGTTACAGAGTTGCAGTAGTCGTCTTTGCTACTATGTTGCAGGTTTGCAGGCTTCCAGCGCGGTCAGCGGTCGATTCCTTATCAGAAGGTGAAGAGGGAGATGCAGAGGAACTCGGCTGAGCTCATGCATTCGTTATCTGAAGTTTCCCCAGAGACAGAGACCCTAAATAGCCAGAAAAGAGGGTTTGGCTACCTAGGAGAGAGGAAAGGCTACTAACACCTGAAGGAGCCTATCACAAGGAGTCTCTGACGTCACCTGGTGGCACTGGCCACTCAGAGCAGTCCAGTGTGCCAGCAGCACCTCTGTTTCCAAGATGGCAGAGGTCTGGAGCACACTGGAGGAGCTCTGGACACCTCCCAGGGGAGGTGCAGGTCAGGGGAGTGGTCACTCCCCTTTCCTTTGTCCAGTTTCGCGCCAGAGCAGGGGCTAAGGGGTCCCTGAACCGGTGTAGACTGGCTTATGCAGAATTGGGCACCTCTGTGCCCAACAAAGCATTTCCAGAGGCTGGGGGAGGCTACTCCTCCCCTGCCTTCACACCATTTTCCAAAGGGAGAGGGTGTCACACCCTCTCTCAGAGGAAGTTCTTTGTTCTGCCATCCTGGGCCAGGCCTGGCTGGACCCCAGGAGGGCAGATGCCTGTCTGAGGGGTTGGCAGCAGCAGCAGCTGCAGAGAAACCCCAGGAAGGGCAGTCTGGCAGTACCAGGGTCTGTGCTACAGACCACTGGGATCATGGAATTGTACCAACAATGCCAGGATGGCATAGAGGGGGCAATTCCATGATCATAGACATGTTACATGGCCATATTCGGAGTTACCATGGTGAAGCTACATATAGGTAGTGACCTATATGTAGTGCACGCGTGTAATGGTGTCCCCGCACTCACAAAGTTCAGTGAATTGGCTCTGAACAAGGTGGGGGCATCTTGGCTAGTGCCAGGGTGCCCTCACACTAAGTAACTTTGCACCTAACCTTTACCAGGTAAAGGTTAGACATATAGGTGACTTATAAGTTACTTAAGTGCAGTGTAAAATGGCTGTGAAATAACGTGGACGTTATTTCACTCAGGCTGCAGTGGCAGGCCTGTGTAAGAATTGTCAGAGCTCCCTATGGGTGGCAAAAGAAATGCTGCAGCCCATAGGGATCTCCTGGAACCCCAATACCCTGGGTACCTCAGTACCATATACTAGGGGATTATAAGGGTGTTCCAGTAAGCCAATGTAAATTGGTAAAAATGGTCACTAGCCTGTCAGTGACAATTTGGAAAGCAATGAGAGAGCATAACCACTGAGGTTCTGATTAGCAGAGCCTCAGTGAGACAGTTAGGCACCACACAGGGAACATATACATGCACACCTATGAGCACTGGGGCCCTGTGTGACAGGGTCCCAGTGACACATACATATAGGCCACAAACCTATGAGCACTGGGGTCCTGACCAGCAGGATCCCAGTGACACATAACAAACATACTGAAAACATAGTGTTTTCACTATGAGCACTGAGGCCTGGCTATCAGGATCCCAGTGAGACAGTGAAAACAGTGACAAACACCCTGACATACACTCACAAACAGGCCAAAAGTGGGGGTAACAAGGCTAGAAAGAGGCTACCTTCTCACACAACCCCCCCCCAAACGAAGGACAATAAGGCTAACCTTGGCCAGTTGAGACTTTATTGTCTAAGTGGTGATAAGTAGAGAGTAGCTCTGCAATAGAATGGTTACTCCCTTTATCATCCACTATATGGTTACTTCCCTGTGGGGATGTAAACCACCCTGTTTGAAGTTTTTTAGCTAACCAACAATGTGAAGATGTATTTTCAGAGTTTCTATCAGTAAGTTTTAGTTTAGAGCAGTGGGAATTATCCACTGAACCTATTTGTAATGATGGAAATGCCAGACAGGGATGCTGTCTCAGTAAAGCCATAGCTGGGCAAAAACTTTGTCCATTTGGCTGGAAGAGAGAACAGGGATGCTGTTTCTCTTGAGTTGGAGCAGGGCAGGGATGCTGTCCTATGAGCTCCACACTAGGGCAGGGATGCTGTCCTAAGTGTTGTGAGGTAGTGCAGGGTTTCTGCACTAAAGTTTCTCTGGGAGGGTTGGAGGGATGCTCCATGTTAACTAAAATGGTGCTCTTTTTGTCACCAATGTTAGTTATCCCACAGAGAGGTACTTCCACCTCAGGGAGTCCAGCTTTGCCAGCTGATGATTCCCTTGGAACAGGTGCCACCCCAGGAGAGGTTTCTCCCACCACAGGAATGGTATCCTGAATGGTAGGGTGGTTAGGGGATACTGTGATACCCTTTTTACCTGTTGATGGAGAGGGATCCTGAGTTTTCAGGCCTTCTCTCCTTTGCTTTTTCATTTCACTTGAAATGAGAGGGAACAATTCCTCAGGGATGCCCAGCATGGCTGCATGGGCATAAAACTCTACATCAGCCCAACCTGAGGTCTCTAGGTCATTACCTAAGAGACAGTCTACAGGTAAGCTAGGTGATACCACCACCTGCTTAGGGCCAGTAACTCCACCCCAACTAAACTGAATTATAGCTAAGGGAAGAAACTTAGTGGAGTTATGGACATCAATAATCTTATACTGTTGTCCAATGATGTGTTGTTCAGGAGGCACTAGGTTTTCAGTCACCAAAGTGAAACTGGCACCTGTGTCCCTGTAGGCCAAGGCCTCAACACCATTTATTGAAACTGTCTGCCTGTACTTATCCATTGTAAGGGGACAAGCAGCCAGTGTGGCAAGGCCAATGCCACTAGGTGTGACAGAAACTGTCTTGGGACTGATTACATCAGTTTCCACTATGGACCCATAAGTGAACCCAACTACACCCTTTGCTTGACTGTTGCCAGCAGTCCCACCACTAGTACCACTACTGCTAGGGGCACTAGAGCTTGATGTATTAGTGGTGGTAGGCTCAGGGGGTTTACCTGGACAGGACTTATCCCCTGGCCTATGGCCTCTATTTTTACACACAAAGCACCAAGGCTTTTTAATGTGTGCAGGTTGGGAAGAAGAGGAAGAATTTGTTTTATCCCCACCCTCTGAAGAGTGTTTAAGATTTGAAGTGGGATCTTTGGTTTTACCCTTATCCCCATGCTTATCTTGAGATTTTTCACCATCTTTCTTCTTATTGCCATCTTTGTCACCCCCTGTATGAACTTTTCTGTTCACCCTTGTTCTGACCCATTTGTCTGCCTTCTTTCCCAATTCTTGGGGAGAGGTCAGATCAGAGTCTACCAGGTACTGGTGCAACAAATCAGACACACAATTATTAAGTATATGCTCTCTCAGGATTGTGTTATACAGGCTTTCATAATCAGTAACTTTACTGCCATGTAACCACCCCTCCAAGGCCTTCACTGAATGGTCAATGAAATCAACCCAGTCTTGTGAAGACTCCTTTTTGGTCTCTCTGAACTTTATCCTGTACTGTTCAGTGGTTAAGCCATAACCATCCAGGAGTGCATTCTTAAGAACTTGGAAATTATTGGCATCATTTTCTTTCACTGTAAGGAGCCTATCCCTACCTTTTCCACTAAATGATAGCCATAGGATAGCAGCCCACTGCCTTTGAGGGACATCCTGTACAGCACAGGCCCTCTCAAGTGCAGCAAACCACTTGTTAATGTCATCCCCCTCCTTGTAAGGGGGAACTATCTTATGCAGATTCCTGGAATCATGCTCTTTTGCAGGATGACTATGGGGAATACTGCTGCTGCCACCATGGGTATCTAAACCCATTTTCTGTCTTTCCCTCTCTATTTCTAAAGACTGTCTATCCAAATCCAGCTGTTGCTTCTTGAGCTTCAGTCTGGTTTGCTCCACTCTCAATCTATTGAGCTCCCTTTCTAACAATCTGTCATCAGGGTGGGTGGGAGGGACATTTCTAGATACAGAGGTATGATGGGAATGAACAGAAGGAGACCTGTCCCTTACAAGGGGCACCCTAACAGCTTGGCTACCAGCATAATGTGAGAGCACATCATCAGTATGATGTGATTCAACCTCTGTACCAACTATGCTAGACTGTCTAGTAATGGGCAGGCCGAGAAGTTTCTTTCCTGAACCTTTTCCTGGGGGAGTCCCTGGATCAGATTGAGAACCATTAGCTACTTTTTCTACAGATTGGGCACTTATGGCCTTATCCTGTACTCTAAGCATATTAATTAACAGTTCTAAGGAAGGATTCTTCCCTACACTCAAACCTCTCTCTATGCAGAGACTCCTTGCTCCTTTCCAGCTAAGGTGATCATATGCAAGTTTGGACAGTTCAACTTTTTGGCCTGTGCCAGACATTTTTAGAGAGAGTTAAAGTGATAGACAAAGAGAAAAAAGTTTTCAGAACTTTTTGGAAAGACAGAAAAACTTTTTAAACTTTTATGAACTTTTTGAAAGTTTAGAAGTACTTTTCAGCACTTAGAAAAGAGTGAAAAGAGGAAATGCAAAACTTTTTGGCTATGTTTATATACACTGACCTTGTTTTGTATATTTTTCTCTTATGAAAAGTACAATGACAAGAGTGGTAAGTAGTCTCAAAGCACTTATCCCACCACTGCACAACCAATGTAGGAGGCTGGACTGGCTTGTAGTGAGTACCAAGGGGTACTTGCACCTTGCACCAGGCCCAGTTATCCCTTATTAGTGTATAGGGTGTCTAGCAGCTTAGGCTGATAGATAATGGTAGCTTAGCAGAGCAGCTTAGGCTGAACTAGGAGACGTGTGAAGCTACTACAGTACCACTTAGTGTCATATGCACAATATCATAAGAAAACACAATACACAGTTATACTAAAAATAAAGGTACTTTATTTTTTTTTGACAATATGCCAAAGTATCTTAGAGTGTACCCTCAGTGAGAGGATAGGAAATATACACAAGATATATATACACAATAGCAAAAATATGCAGTATAGTCTTAGAAAACAGTGCAAACAATGTATAGTTACAATAGGATGCAATGGGGAAACATTGGGATAGGGGCAACACAAACCATATACTCCAAAAGTGGAATGTGAACCACGAATGGACCCCAAACCTATGTGACCTTGTAGAGGGTCGCTGGGACTATTAGAAAATAGTGAGAGTTAGAAAAATAACCCTCCCCAAGACCCTGAAAAGTGAGTGCAAAGTGCACCAAAGTTCCCCTAAGGACAAAATAGTCGTGTTAGAGGGAAAATGCAAGGAAAACACAAATCAGCAATGCAACAACGATGGATTCCTGACTGAGGGTACCTGTGGAACAAGGGGACCAAGTCCAAAAGTCACAAGCAGCTCGGAGATGGGCAGATGCCCAAGAAATGCCAGCGGTTGGTGCAAAGAAGCTCTTACTAGGCTGAAGAACTGTGAATACTGCAGGAACGACAAGGGCTAGAGACTTCCCCTTTGGAGGATGGATCCCACACGCCTTGGAGAGTCGTGCAGAAGTGTTTTCCCGCCGGATGGACGCCAACAAGCCTTGCTACACGCAAATCGTGCGTTTGGCGTTTTTGGACGCTGCTGGGGCCCAGGAGGGACCAGGAGGTCGCAAATTGGACCTGCAGAGAGAGGGGACGTCGAGCAAGACAAAGAGCCCTCACTGAAGCAGGTAGCACCCGGAGAAGTGCCAGAAACAGGCACTACGAGGATGCGTGAAACGGTGCTCGCCGAAGTTGCACAAAGGAGTCCCACGTCGCCGGAGACCAACTTAGAAAGTCGTGCAATGCAGGTTAGAGTGCCGTGGACTCAGGCTTGGCTGTGCACACAGGATTTCCGCCGGAAGTGCACAGGGGCCGGAGAAGCTTGCAAAGTCGCGGTTCCCAGCAATGCAGCCCAGCGAGGTGAGGCAAGGACTTACCTCCACCAAACTTGGGCTGAAGAGTCACTGGACTGTGGGGGTCACTTGGACGGTGTCGCTGGATTCGAGGGACCTCGCTCGTCGTGCTGAGAGGAGACCCAAGGGACCGGAGATGCAGCTTTTTGGTGCCTGCGGTTGCAGGGGGAAGATTCCGTCGACCCACGGGAGATTTCTTCGGAGCTTCTGGTGCAGAGAGGAGGCAGACTACCCCCACAGCATGCACAAGCAGGAAAACAGTCGAGAAGGCGGCAGGATCAGCGTTACAGAGTTGCAGTAGTCGTCTTTGCTACTATGTTGCAGGTTTGCAGGCTTCCAGCGCGGTCAGCGGTCGATTCCTTATCAGAAGGTGAAGAGGGAGATGCAGAGGAACTCGGCTGAGCTCATGCATTCGTTATCTGAAGTTT
Organism: Pleurodeles waltl; assembly: GCF_031143425.1. Classification (NCBI taxonomy): domain Eukaryota; kingdom Metazoa; phylum Chordata; class Amphibia; order Caudata; family Salamandridae; genus Pleurodeles; species Pleurodeles waltl. The sequence goes on along the minus strand of NC_090440.1, from coordinate 597,437,361 downwards.
CCCCAGAGACAGAGACCCTAAATAGCCAGAAAAGAGGGTTTGGCTACCTAGGAGAGAGGAAAGGCTACTAACACCTGAAGGAGCCTATCACAAGGAGTCTCTGACGTCACCTGGTGGCACTGGCCACTCAGAGCAGTCCAGTGTGCCAGCAGCACCTCTGTTTCCAAGATGGCAGAGGTCTGGAGCACACTGGAGGAGCTCTGGACACCTCCCAGGGGAGGTGCAGGTCAGGGGAGTGGTAACTCCCCTTTCCTTTGTCCAGTTTCGCGCCAGAGCAGGGGCTAAGGGGTCCCTGAACCGGTGTAGACTGGCTTATGCAGAATTGGGCACATCTGTGCCCAACAAAGCATTTCCAGAGGCTGGGGGAGGCTACTCCTCCCCTGCCTTCACACCATTTTCCAAAGGGAGAGGGTGTCACACCCTCTCTCAGAGGAAGTTCTTTGTTCTGCCATCCTGGGCCAGGCCTGGCTGGACCCCAGGAGGGCAGATGCCTGTCTGAGGGGTTGGCAGCAGCAGCAGCTGCAGAGAAACCCCAGGAAGGGCAGTCTGGCAGTACCAGGGTCTGTGCTACAGACCACTGGGATCATGGAATTGTACCAACAATGCCAGGATGGCATAGAGGGGGCAATTCCATGATCATAGACATGTTACATGGCCATATTCGGAGTTACCATGGTGAAGCTACATATAGGTAGTGACCTATATGTAGTGCACGCGTGTAATGGTGTCCCCGCACTCACAAAGTTCAGTGAATTGGCTCTGAACAAGGTGGGGGCATCTTGGCTAGTGCCAGGGTGCCCTCACACTAAGTAACTTTGCACCTAACCTTTACCAGGTAAAGGTTAGACATATAGGTGACTTATAAGTTACTTAAGTGCAGTGTAAAATGGCTGTGAAATAACGTGGACGTTATTTCACTCAGGCTGCAGTGGCAGGCCTGTGTAAGAATTGTCAGAGCTCCCTATGGGTGGCAAAAGAAATGCTGCAGCCCATAGGGATCTCCTGGAACCCCAATACCCTGGGTACCTCAGTACCATATACTAGGGGATTATAAGGGTGTTCCAGTAAGCCAATGTAAATTGGTAAAAATGGTCACTAGCCTGTCAGTGACAATTTGGAAAGCAATGAGAGAGCATAACCACTGAGGTTCTGATTAGCAGAGCCTCAGTGAGACAGTTAGGCACCACACAGGGAACATATACATGCACACCTATGAGCACTGGGGCCCTGTGTGACAGGGTCCCAGTGACACATACATATAGGCCACAAACCTATGAGCACTGGGGTCCTGACCAGCAGGATCCCAGTGACACATAACAAACATACTGAAAACATAGTGTTTTCACTATGAGCACTGAGGCCTGGCTATCAGGATCCCAGTGAGACAGTGAAAACAGTGACAAACACCCTGACATACACTCACAAACAGGCCAAAAGTGGGGGTAACAAGGCTAGAAAGAGGCTACCTTCTCACAAATGTAAATTGGTAAAATTGGTCACTAGCCTGTTAGTGACAATTTGGAAAGAAATGAGAGAGCATAACCACTGAGGTTCTGGTTAGCAGAGCCTCAGTGAGACAGTTAGTCACTACACAGGTAACACATTCAGGCACACTTATGAGCACTGGGGCCCTGGCTGGCAGGGTCCCAGTGACACATACAACTAAAACAACATATATACAGTGAGAAATGGGGGTAACATGCCAAGCAAGATGGTACTGTCCTAGAGGCACCACACAGGGAACACATACATATAGGCCACAAACGTATGAGCACTGGGGTCATGACTAGCAGGGTCCCAGTGACACATAACAAACATACTGAAAACATAGGGTTTTCACTATGAGCACTGGGCCCTGGCTAGCAGGATCCCAGTGAGACAGTGAAAATACTCTGATATACACTCACAAACAGGCCAAAAGTTGGGGTAACAAGGCTAGAAAGAGGCTACTTTCTCACAGTGTTACTGGTCCAAAGAAAGTTGTGGTTGCTTCAGATTTACCTGTAGACTGTCTACTAGGAAATGATTTAGAGACATCAGCTTGGGCAGAAGTGTAGTTGAAGGCTCATGCAGCAACGCTGGGCATTCCTGGGAATATTTTTGTTTTGACAAGGGCTCAGGCCAAAAAGCAAAAAGGACAAGGTGACTTGGATCCTGGAACAATGGACCAAGTGCTCCCTAAAGCTAGGGGTAGCAAGGGTAAATCCCTACCCACTATCCCTCCCTCTACAGATGATTCTCCTTCTGAGGAAGAAGAATTTCCTCCCTGTGCAGAACCTTCACCAGATGAGCTGGCAGCAGACACTGCTGAGCTTTTGGGTGGAGGGGGGCCTGCCAGGGAAGATCTGAGTGTGGCACAGCAATCCTGTCCCACATTAGAGGGTCTCAGACAGCAAGCTGTCAAGCAGCAAAATGGGGATGTCAGTGTAGGAGGCTGGCCTGGCTTGTAGTGGGTACCAGAGGTACTTACACCTTGTGCCAGGTCCAGTTATCCCTTATTAGTGCAGAAGAGGTGTTTCTAGCAGCTTAGGCTGATAGAAGGAAGCTATAGCAGAGCAGCTTAGGCTGAACTAGGAGACATGCAAAGCTCCTACTATACCACTGGTGTCACATGCACAATATCAAAAGAAAACACAATACACAGATATACTAAAAATAAAGGTACTTTATTTTTATGACAATATGCCAAAAGTATCTCACTGAGTACCCTCAGTATGAGGATGACAAATATACACAAGATATATGTACACAATACCAAAAATATGCAGTAATGGCAAAAGGAAGTAATGCAAGCAGTGTAAAGTTACAATAGATTGCAATAGGAGCACATAGGTATAGGGGCAACACAAACCATAATACTCCAAAAGTGGAATGCGAACCACGAATGTACCCCAAACCTATGTGAGCTTGTAGAGGGTCGCTGGGGCTGTAAGAAAACAGTGAGGGTTAGAAAAGTAGCCCACCCCAAGACCCTGTAAGGTAGGTGTAAAGTGCACCTACAAATCCCAGAGAGCACAGAAGTCGTGATAGGGGGATTCTGCAAGGAAAACCAACACCAGCAAAGCAACAACAGTGGATTTCCGGACCTGAGTACCTGTAAGACAAGGGGACCAAGTCCAAGAGTCGCGACAGTGTCGAGAGTGGGCAGGAGCCCAGGAAATGCCAGCTGAGGGTGCAAGGAAGCTGCCACCGGATGGAAGAAGCTTGGTGTTTTGCAAGAACGAAGAGGACTAGGAACTTCCCCTTTGGAGGATGGATGTCTCACATCGTGAAGAAGCTTGCAGAGGTGTTCCCACGCAGAAAGACCGCAAACAAGCCTTGCTACCTACAAGGGTCGCGTATAGGGTTTTTGGATGCTGCTGTGGCCCAGGAGGAACCAGGATGTCACCACTTGGATGAGGAGACAGAGGGGGCGCCCAGCAAGTGAGGGAGTTCTCACAGAAGCAGACAGCACCCACAGAAGTACCGGATCAGGCACTTAGAAGAGGAGTGTGAGAAAGTACCCTCTTTCTAGCCTTGTTACCCCCACTTTTGGCCTGTTTGTGAGTGTATGTCAGGGTGTTTGTCACTGTTTTCACTGTCTCACTGGGATCCTGATAGCCAGGCCTCAGTGCTCATAGTGAAAACACTATGGCCCTCATCCTGACCTTGGCGGGCGGCGGAGGCCGCCCGCCAAAGTCCCGCCGTCAGGTTACCGTTCCGCGGTCGAAAGACCGCAGCGGTAATTCTGACATTCCCGCTGGGCTGGCGGGCGGCCGCCTTCAGGCCGCCCGCCAGCCCAGCGGGAAAGAGGCTTCCACGATGAAGCCGGCTCGGAATCGAGCCGGCGGAGTGGAAGCTGTGCGACGGGTGCAGTTGCACCCGTCGCGTATTTCACTGTCTGCGCAGCAGACAGTGAAATACATTTAGGGGCCCTCTTATGGGGGCCCCTGCAGTGCCCATGCCAGTGGCATGGGCACTGCAGGGGCCCCCAGGGGCCCCGCGACCCCCCCTACCGCCATCCGGTTCCCGGCGGGCGCACCGCCGGGAACTGGATGGCGGTAGGGGGGGTCGGAATCCCCTCGGCGGCGCAGCAAGCTGCGCCGCCTTGGAGGATTCCAAGGGGCAGCGGAAAACCGGCGGGAGACAGCCGGTTTTCCTGCACTGACCGCGGCCAAAGCGCCGCGGTCAGAATGCCCTGTGGGGCACCGCCGGTCTGTCGGCGGTGCTCCCGCCGACCCTGGCCCCGGCGGTCTAAGACCGCCGGGGTTAGAATCACCCCCTATGTTTTCAGTATGGTTGTTATGTGTCACTGGGATCCTGCTGGTCAGGACCCCAGTGCTCATAGGTTTGTGGCCTATATGTATGTGTCACTGGGACCCTGTCACACAGGGCCCCAGTGCTCATAGGTGTGCATGTATAGGTTCCCTGTGTGGTGCCTAACTGTCTCACTGAGGCTCTGCTAACCAGAACCTCAGTGGTTATGCTCTCTCATTACTTTCAAATTGTCACTAACAGGCTAGTGACCAATTTTACCAATTTACATTGGCTTACTGGAACACCCTTATAATTCCCTAGTATATGGTACTGAGGTACTCAGGGTATTGGGGTTCCAGGAGATCCCTATGGGCTGCAGCATTTCTTTTGCCACCCATAGGGAGCTCTGACAATTCTTACACAGGCCTGCCACTGCAGCCTGAGTGAAATAACGTCCACGTTATTTCACAGCCATTTTTACACTGCACTTAAGTAACTTATAAGTCACCTATATGTCTAAACTTTACCTGGTAAAGGTTAGGTGCAAAGTTACTTAGTGTGAGGGCACCCTGGCACTAGCCAAGGTTCCCCCACATTGTTCAGAGCCAATTCCCTGAACTTTGTGAGTGCGGGGACACCATTACACGCGTGCACTACATATAGGTCACTACCTATATGTAGCTTCACAATGGTAACTCCGAATATGGCCATGTAACATGTCTATGATCATGGAATTGCCCCCTCTATGCCATCCTGGCATTGTTGGTACAATTCCATGATCCCAGTGGTCTGTAGCACAGACCCTGGTACTGCCAAACTGCCCTTCCTGGGGTTTCATTGCAGCTGCTGCTGCTGCCAACCCCTCAGACAGGCATCTGCCCTCCTGGGGTCCAGCCAGGCCTGGCCCAGGATGGCAGAACAAAGAACTTCCTCTGAGAGAGGGTGTGACACCCTCTCCCTTTGGAAAATGGTGTGAAGGCAGGGGAGGAGTAGCCTCCCCCAGCCTCTGGAAATGCTTTGTTGGGCACAGAGGTGCCCAATTCTGCATAAGCCAGTCTACACCGGTTCAGGGACCCCTTAGCCCCTGCTCTGGCGCGAAACTGGACAAAGGAAAGGGGAGTGACCACTCCCCTGACCTGCACCTCCCTTGGGAGGTGTCCAGAGCTCCTCCAGTGTGCTCCAGACCTCTGCCATCTTGGAAACAGAGGTGCTGCTGGCACACTGGCCTGCTCTGAGTGGCCAGTGCCACCAGGTGACGTCAGAGACTCCTGCTGATAGGCTCCTTCAGGTGTTAGTAGCCTATCCTCTCTCCTAGGTAGCCAAACCCTCTTTTCTGGCTATTTAGGTTCTCTGTCTCTGGGGAAACTTTAGATAACGAATGCATGAGCTCAGCCGAGTTCCTCTGCATCTCTCTCTTCACCTTCTGATAAGGAATCGACTGCTGACCGCGCTGGAAGCCTGCAAACCTGCAACATAGTAGCAAAGACGACTACTGCAACTCTGTAACGCTGATCCTGCCACCTTCTCGACTGTTTTCCTGCTTGTGCATGCTGTGGGGGTAGCCTGCCTCCTCTCTGCACCAGAAGCTCCGAAGAAATCTCCCGTGGGTCGACGGAATCTTCCCCCTGCAACCGCAGGCACCAAAAAGCTGCATTACCGGTCCCTTGGGTCTCCTCTCAGCACGACGAGCGAGGTCCCTTGAATCCAGCGACTCTGTCCAAGTGACCCCCACAGTCCAGTGACTCTTCAGCCCAAGTTTGGTGGAGGTAAGTCCTTGCCTCACCTCGCTGGGCTGCATTGCTGGGAACCGCGACTTTGCAGCTACTCCGGCCCCTGTGCACTTCCGGCAGAAATCCTTTGTGCACAGCCAAGCCTGGGTCCACGGCACTCTAACCTGCATTGCACGACTTTCTAAGTTGGTCTCCGGCGACGTGGGACTCCTTTGTGCAACTTCGGCGAGCACGGTTTCACGCATCCTCGTAGTGCTTGTTTCTGGCACTTCTCTGGGCGCTACCTGCTTCAGTGAGGGCTGTTTGTCTTGCTCGACGTCCCCTCTCTCTTCAGGTCCAATTTGCGACCTTCTGGTCCCTCCTGGGCCCCAGCAGCGTCCAAAAACGCCAAACAAACGATTTGCGACTAGCAAGGCTTGTTGGCATCCTTCCGGCGGGAAAACATTTCTGCACGACTCTCCGAGGCGAGAGGGATCCGTCCACCAAAGGGGAAGTCTCTAGCCCTTTTTGTTCTTGCAGAAACCTCAGCTTCTTCTGTCCAGTCGAAGCTTCTTTGCACCCGCAGCTGGCATTTTCTGGGGATCTGCCCATCTCCGACTTGCTTGTGACTTTTGGACTTGGTCCCCTTGTTCCACAGGTACCCTAGATTGGAAATCCACAGTTGTTGCATTGCTGGTTTGTGTCTTTCCTGCATTATTCCTCTAACACATCTATTTTGTCCTTAGGGGAACTTTAGTGCACTTTGCACTCACTTTTCAGGGTGTTGGGGAGGGTTATTTTTCTAACTCTCACTATTTTCTAACAGTCCCAGCGACCCTCTACAAGGTCACATAGGTTTGGGGTCCATTCGTGGTTCGCATTCCACTTTTGGAGTATATGGTTTGTGTTGCCCCTATCCCTATGTTTCCCCATTGCATCCTATTGTAACTACACATTGTTTGCACTGTTTTCTAAGACTATACTGCATATTTTTGCTATTGTGTATATATATCTTGTGTATATTTCCTATCCTCTCACTGAGGGTACACTCTAAGATACTTTGGCATATTGTCATAAAAATAAAGTACCTTTATTTTTAGTATAACTGTGTATTGTGTTTTCTTATGATATTGTGCATATGACACTAAGTGGTACTGTAGTAGCTTCACACGTCTCCTAGTTCAGCCTAAGCTGCTCTGCTAAGCTACCATTATCTATCAGCCTAAGCTGCTAGACACCCTATACACTAATAAGGGATAACTGGGCCTGGTGCAAGGTGCAAGTACCCCTTGGTACTCACTACAAGCCAGTCCAGCCTCCTACATTGGTTGTGCAGTGGTGGGATAAGTGCTTGAGACTACTTACCACTCTTGTCATTGTACTTTTCATAAGAGAAAAATATACAAAACAAGGTCAGTGTATATACACATAGCCAAAAAGTTTTGCATTTCTCTTTTCACTCTTTTCTAAGTGCTGAAAAGTACTTCTAAACTTTCAAAAAGTTCTTAAAAGTTTAAAAAGTTTTTTTCTGTCTTTCCAAAAAGTTCTGAAAACTTTTTTCTCTTTTTCTATCACTTTAACTCTCTCTAAAAAATGTCTGGCACGGGCCAAAGTGTTGATCTGTCCAAACTTGCATATGACAACCTTAGCTGGAAAAGAGCAAGGAGTCTCTGTATAGAGAGAGGTTTGAGTGTAGGGAAGAATCCTTCCTTGGAACTGTTACTTAACATGCTTAGAGAACAGGATAAGGCCATAGGTGCCCCATCTGTTGAAAAAGTACCTAATAGTTCCCAATCTGATTCAGGGACTCCCCCAGGAAAAGATTCAGGAAAGAAACTTCCTAGCCTGCCCATTACTAGACAATCTAGCATAGATGGTAATGATGATGAGCCACACCATATAAATAGTGTTGTCTCACATCATAGCAAAAGCATTTATTCTCACCATACTGGTAGTAATGTTTCTGTAAACCAAGCTGTTAGGGTGGCTTCTGTAAGGGACAGGTCTCCTTCTGTTCATTCCCATCATAGCTCTGTTTCTAGAAATGTCCCTCCCACCAACCCTGATGACAGAATGTTAGAGAGGGAACTCAATAAGTTGAGGGTGGAACAAACCAGACTAAAGCTTAAAAAGCAACAGCTGGATTTGGATAGACAGTCTTTTGAATTAGAGAAGGAAAGACAGAGGTTGGGTTTAGAAACCCATGGTGGCAGCAGCAGTATTCCCCATAGTCATCCTGCAAAAGAGCATGATTCCAGGAATCTGCACAAGATAGTTCCCCCTTATAAGGAGGGGGATGACATTAACAAGTGGTTTGCTGCACTTGAGAGGGCCTGTGTTGTACAGGATGTCCCTCAAAGGCAGTGGGCTGCTATCCTATGGCTATCATTTAGTGGAAAAGGTAGGGATAGGCTCCTTACTGTGAAAGAAAGTGATGCCAATAATTTTACAGTTCTTAAGAATGCACTCCTGGATGGTTATGGCTTAACCACTGAACAATACAGGATAAAGTTCAGAGAGACCAAAAAGGAGTCTTCACAAGACTGGGTTGATTTCATTGACCATTCAGTGAAGGCCTTGGAGGGGTGGTTACATGGCAGTAAAGTTACTGATTATGAAAGCCTGTATAACACAATCCTGAGAGAGCATATACTTAATAATTGTGTGTCTGATTTGTTGCACCAGTACCTGGTAGACTCTGATCTGACCTCTCCCCAAGAATTGGGAAAGAAAGCAGACAAATGGGTCAGAACAAGGGTGAACAGAAAAGTTCATACAGGGGGTGACAAAGATGGCAATAAGAAGAAAGATGGTGAAAAATCTCAAGATAAGCATGGGGATAAGGGTAAAACCAAAGATCCCACTTCAAATCTTAAACACTCTTCAGAGGGTGGGGATAAAACAAATTCTTCCTCTTCTTCCCAACCTGCACACATTAAAAAGCCTTGGTGCTTTGTGTGTAAAAATAGAGGCCATAGGCCAGGGGATAAGTCCTGTCCAGGTAAACCCCCTGAGCCTACCACCACTAATACATCAAGCTCTAGTGCCCCTAGCAGTAGTGGTACTAGTGGTGGGACTGCTGGCAACAGTCAAGTTAAGGGTGTAGTTGGGTTCACTTTTGGGTCCATAGTAGAAACTGGGGTAGTCACTCCCAAGACAGTTTCTGTCACACCTAGTGGCATTGGCCTTGCCACACTGGCTGCTTGTCCCCTTACAATGGATAAGTACAGGCAGACAGTTTCAATAAATGGTGTTGAGGCCTTGGCCTACAGGGACACAGGTGCCAGTTTCACTTTGGTGACTGAAAACCTAGTGCACCCTGATCAACACATCATTGGACAACAGTATAAGATTATTGATGTCCATAACTCCACTAAGTTTCTTCCCTTAGCTATAATTCAGTTTAGTTGGGGTGGAGTTACTGGCCCTAAGCAGGTGGTGGTATCACCTAGCTTACCTGTAGACTGTCTCTTAGGTAATGACCTAGAGGCCTCAGGTTGGGCTGATGTAGAGTTTTATGCCCATGCAGCCATGCTGGGCATCCCTGAGGAATTGTTCCCTCTCATTTCTACTGAAATGAAAAAGCAAAGGAGAGAAGGCCTGAAAACTCAGGAACCCTCTCCATCAACAGGTAAAAAGGGTATCACAGTATCCCCTAACCACCCTACCATTCAGGATACCATTCCTGTGGTGGGAGAAACCTCTCCTGGGGTGGCACCTGTTCCAAGGGAATCATCAGTTGGCAAAACTGTACTCCCTGAGGTGGAAGTACCTCTCTGTGGGATAACTAACATTGGTGAGAAAAAGAGCACCATTTTAGTTAACATGGAGCATCCCTCCAACCCTCCCAGAGAAACTTTAGTGCAGAAACTCTGCACTGCCTCACAACACTTAGGACAGCATCCCTGCCCTAGTGTGGAGCTGATAGGACAGCATCCCTGCCCTGCTCCAACCCAAGAGAAACAGCATCCCTGTTCTCTCTTCCAGCCATATGGACAACGTTTTTGCCCAGCTATGGCTTTTCTGAGACAGCATCCCTGTCTGGCATTTCCATCACTACAAATAGGTTCAGTGGACAATTCCCACTGCTCTGAACTAAAACTTACTGATAGAAACTCTGAAAATACATCTTCACATTGTTGCTTAGCTAAAAAACTTCAAACAGGGTGGTTTACATCCCCACAGGGAAGTAACCATATAGTGGATGATAAAGGGAGTAACCAGTCTATTGCAGAGCTACTCTCTACTTATCACCACTTAGACAATAAAGTCTCAACTGGCCAAGGTTAGCCTTATTGTCCTTCGTTTGGGGGGGGGTTGTGTGAGAAAGTAGCCTCTTTCTAGCCTTGTTACCCCCACTTTTGGCCTGTTTGTGAGTGTATGTCAGGGTTTTTGTCACTGTTTTCACTGTCTCACTGGGATCCTGATAGCCAGGCCTCAGTGCTCATAGTGAAAACACTATGTTTTCAGTATGGTTGTTATGTGTCACTGGGATCCTGCTGGTCAGGACCCCAGTGCTCATAGGTTTGTGGCCTATATGTATGTGTCACTGGGACCCTGTCACACAGGGCCCCAGAGCTCATAGGTGTGCATGTATATGTTCCCTGTGTGGTGCCTAACTGTCTCACTGAGGCTCTGCTAACCAGAACCTCAGTGGTTATGCTCTCTCATTACTTTCAAATTGTCACTAACAGGCTAGTGACCAATTTTACCAATTTACATTGGCTTACTGGAACACCCTTATAATTCCCTAGTATATGGTACTGAGGTACCCAGGGTATTGGGGTTCCAGGAGATCCCTATGGGCTGCAGCATTTCTTTTGCCACCCATAGGGAGCTCTGACAATTCTTACACAGGCCTGCCACTGCAGCCTGAGTGAAATAACGTCCACGTTATTTCACAGCCATTTTTACACTGCACTTAAGTAACTTATAAGTCACCTATATGTCTAACCTTTCCCTGGTAAAGGTTAGGTGCAAAGTTACTTAGTGTGAGGGCACCCTGGCACTAGCCAAGGTGCCCCCACATTGTTCAGAGCCAATTCCCTGAACTTTGTGAGTGCGGGGACACCATTACACGCGTGCACTACTTATAGGTCACTACCTATATGTATCTTCACAATGGTAACTCCGAATATGGCCATGTAACATGTCTATGATCATGGAATTGCCCCCTCTATGCCATCCTGGCATTGTTGGTACAATTCCATGATCCCAGTGGTCTGTAGCACAGACCCTGGTACTGCCAAACTGCTCTTCCTGGGGTTTCACTGCAGCTGCTGCTGCTGCCAACCCCTCAGACAGGCATCTGCCCTCCTGGGGTCCAGCCAGGCCTGGCCCAGGATGGCAGAACAAAGAACTTCCTCTGAGAGAGGGTGTGACACCCTCTCCCTTTGGAAAATGGTGTGAAGGCAGGGGAGGAGTAGCCTCCCCCAGCCTCTGGAAATGCTTTGTTGGGCACAGAGGTGCCCAATTCTGCATAAGCCAGTCTACACCGGTTCAGGGACCCCTTAGCCCCTGCTCTGGCGCGAAACTGGACAAAGGAAAGGGGAGTGACCACTCCCCTGACCTGCACCTCCCCTGGGAGGTGTCCAGAGCTCCTCCAGTGTGCTCCAGACCTCTGCCATCTTGGAAACAGAGGTGCTGCTGGCACACTGGCCTGCTCTGAGTGGCCAGTGCCACCAGGTGACGTCAGAGACTCCTGCTGATAGGCTCCTTCAGGTGTTAGTAGCCTATCCTCTCTCCTAGGTAGCCAAACCCTCTTTTCTGGCTATTTAGGGTCTCTGTCTCTGGGGAAACTTTAGATAATGAATGCATGAGCTCAGCCGAGTTCCTCTGCATCTCTCTCTTCACCTTCTGATAAGGAATCGACTGCTGACCGCGCTGGAAGCCTGCAAACCTGCAACATAGTAGAAAAGACGACTACTGCAACTCTGTAACGCTGATCCTGCCGCCTTCTCGACTGTTTTCCTGCTTGTGCATGCTGTGGGGGTAGCCTGCCTCCTCTCTGCACCAGAAGCTCCGAAGAAATCTCCCGTGGGTCGACGGAATCTTCCCCCTGCAACCGCAGGCACCAAAAAGCTGCATTACCGGTCCCTTGGGTCTCCTCTCAGCACGACGAGCGAGGTCCCTCGAATCCACCGACTCTGTCCAAGTGACCCCCACAGTCCAGTGACTCTTCAGCCCAAGTTTGGTGGAGGTAAGTCCTTGCCTCACCTCGCTGGGCTGCATTGCTGGGAACCGCGACTTTGCAGCTACTCCGGCCCCTGTGCACTTCCGGCAGAAATCCTTTGTGCACAGCCAAGCCTGGGTCCACGGCACTCTAACCTGCATTGCACGACTTTCTAAGTTGGTCTCCGGCGACGTGGGACTCCTTTGTGCAACTTCGGCGAGCACGGTTTCACGCATCCTCGTAGTGCTTGTTTCTGGCACTTCTCTGGGCGCTACCTGCTTCAGTGAGGGCTGTTTGTCTTGCTCGACGTCCCCTCTCTCTTCAGGTCCAATTTGCGACCTTCTGGTCCCTCCTGGGCCCCAGCAGCGTCCAAAAACGCCAAACAAACGATTTGCGACTAGCAAGGCTTGTTGGCATCCTTCCGGCGGGAAAACATTTCTGCACGACTCTCCGAGGCGAGAGGGATCCGTCCACCAAAGGGGAAGTCTCTAGCCCTTTTTGTTCTTGCAGAAACCTCAGCTTCTTCTGTCCAGTCGAAGCTTCTTTGCACCCGCAGCTGGCATTTTCTGGGGATCTGCCCATCTCCGACTTGCTTGTGACTTTTGGACTTGGTCCCCTTGTTCCACAGGTACCCTAGATTGGAAATCCACAGTTGTTGCATTGCTGGTTTGTGTCTTTCCTGCATTATTCCTCTAACACATCTATTTTGTCCTTAGGGGAACTTTAGTGCACTTTGCACTCACTTTTCAGGGTGTTGGGGAGGGTTATTTTTCTAACTCTCACTATTTTCTAACAGTCCCAGCGACCCTCTACAAGGTCACATAGGTTTGGGGTCCATTCGTGGTTCGCATTCCACTTTTGGAGTATATGGTTTGTGTTGCCCCTATCCCTATGTTTCCCCATTGCATCCTATTGTAACTACACATTGTTTGCACTGTTTTCTAAGACTATACTGCATATTTTTGCTATTGTGTATATATATCTTGTGTATATTTCCTATCCTCTCACTGAGGGTACACTCTAAGATACTTTGGCATATTGTCATAAAAATAAAGTACCTTTATTTTTAGTATAACTGTGTATTGTGTTTTCTTATGATATTGTGCATATGACACTAAGTGGTACTGTAGTAGCTTCACACGTCTCCTAGTTCAGCCTAAGCTGCTCTGCTAAGCTACCATTATCTATCAGCCTAAGCTGCTAGACACCCTATACACTAATAAGGGATAACTGGGCCTGGTGCAAGGTGCAAGTACCCCTTGGTACTCACTACAAGCCAGTCCAGCCTCCTACATTGGTTGTGCAGTGGTGGGATAAGTGCTTGAGACTACTTACCACTCTTGTCATTGTACTTTTCATAAGAGAAAAATATACAAAACAAGGTCAGTGTATATACACATAGCCAAAAAGTTTTGCATTTCTCTTTTCACTCTTTTCTAAGTGCTGAAAAGTACTTCTAAACTTTCAAAAAGTTCTTAAAAGTTTAAAAAGTTTTTTTCTGTCTTTCCAAAAAGTTCTGAAAACTTTTTTCTCTTTTTCTATCACTTTAACTCTCTCTAAAAAATGTCTGGCACGGGCCAAAGTGTTGATCTGTCCAAACTTGCATATGACAACCTTAGCTGGAAAAGAGCAAGGAGTCTCTGTATAGAGAGAGGTTTGAGTGTAGGGAAGAATCCTTCCTTGGAACTGTTACTTAACATGCTTAGAGAACAGGATAAGGCCATAGGTGCCCCATCTGTTGAAAAAGTACCTAATAGTTCCCAATCTGATTCAGGGACTCCCCCAGGAAAAGATTCAGGAAAGAAACTTCCTAGCCTGCCCATTACTAGACAATCTAGCATAGATGGTAATGATGATGAGCCACACCATATAAATAGTGTTGTCTCACATCATAGCAAAAGCATTTATTCTCACCATACTGGTAGTAATGTTTCTGTAAACCAAGCTGTTAGGGTGGCTTCTGTAAGGGACAGGTCTCCTTCTGTTCATTCCCATCATAGCTCTGTTTCTAGAAATGTCCCTCCCACCAACCCTGATGACAGAATGTTAGAGAGGGAACTCAATAAGTTGAGGGTGGAACAAACCAGACTAAAGCTTAAAAAGCAACAGCTGGATTTGGATAGACAGTCTTTTGAATTAGAGAAGGAAAGACAGAGGTTGGGTTTAGAAACCCATGGTGGCAGCAGCAGTATTCCCCATAGTCATCCTGCAAAAGAGCATGATTCCAGGAATCTGCACAAGATAGTTCCCCCTTATAAGGAGGGGGATGACATTAACAAGTGGTTTGCTGCACTTGAGAGGGCCTGTGTTGTACAGGATGTCCCTCAAAGGCAGTGGGCTGCTATCCTATGGCTATCATTTAGTGGAAAAGGTAGGGATAGGCTCCTTACTGTGAAAGAAAGTGATGCCAATAATTTTACAGTTCTTAAGAATGCACTCCTGGATGGTTATGGCTTAACCACTGAACAATACAGGATAAAGTTCAGAGAGACCAAAAAGGAGTCTTCACAAGACTGGGTTGATTTCATTGACCATTCAGTGAAGGCCTTGGAGGGGTGGTTACATGGCAGTAAAGTTACTGATTATGAAAGCCTGTATAACACAATCCTGAGAGAGCATATACTTAATAATTGTGTGTCTGATTTGTTGCACCAGTACCTGGTAGACTCTGATCTGACCTCTCCCCAAGAATTGGGAAAGAAAGCAGACAAATGGGTCAGAACAAGGGTGAACAGAAAAGTTCATACAGGGGGTGACAAAGATGGCAATAAGAAGAAAGATGGTGAAAAATCTCAAGATAAGCATGGGGATAAGGGTAAAACCAAAGATCCCACTTCAAATCTTAAACACTCTTCAGAGGGTGGGGATAAAACAAATTCTTCCTCTTCTTCCCAACCTGCACACATTAAAAAGCCTTGGTGCTTTGTGTGTAAAAATAGAGGCCATAGGCCAGGGGATAAGTCCTGTCCAGGTAAACCCCCTGAGCCTACCACCACTAATACATCAAGCTCTAGTGCCCCTAGCAGTAGTGGTACTAGTGGTGGGACTGCTGGCAACAGTCAAGTTAAGGGTGTAGTTGGGTTCACTTTTGGGTCCATAGTAGAAACTGGGGTAGTCACTCCCAAGACAGTTTCTGTCACACCTAGTGGCATTGGCCTTGCCACACTGGCTGCTTGTCCCCTTACAATGGATAAGTACAGGCAGACAGTTTCAATAAATGGTGTTGAGGCCTTGGCCTACAGGGACACAGGTGCCAGTTTCACTTTGGTGACTGAAAACCTAGTGCACCCTGATCAACACATCATTGGACAACAGTATAAGATTATTGATGTCCATAACTCCACTAAGTTTCTTCCCTTAGCTATAATTCAGTTTAGTTGGGGTGGAGTTACTGGCCCTAAGCAGGTGGTGGTATCACCTAGCTTACCTGTAGACTGTCTCTTAGGTAATGACCTAGAGGCCTCAGGTTGGGCTGATGTAGAGTTTTATGCCCATGCAGCCATGCTGGGCATCCCTGAGGAATTGTTCCCTCTCATTTCTACTGAAATGAAAAAGCAAAGGAGAGAAGGCCTGAAAACTCAGGAACCCTCTCCATCAACAGGTAAAAAGGGTATCACAGTATCCCCTAACCACCCTACCATTCAGGATACCATTCCTGTGGTGGGAGAAACCTCTCCTGGGGTGGCACCTGTTCCAAGGGAATCATCAGTTGGCAAAACTGTACTCCCTGAGGTGGAAGTACCTCTCTGTGGGATAACTAACATTGGTGAGAAAAAGAGCACCATTTTAGTTAACATGGAGCATCCCTCCAACCCTCCCAGAGAAACTTTAGTGCAGAAACTCTGCACTGCCTCACAACACTTAGGACAGCATCCCTGCCCTAGTGTGGAGCTGATAGGACAGCATCCCTGCCCTGCTCCAACCCAAGAGAAACAGCATCCCTGTTCTCTCTTCCAGCCATATGGACAACGTTTTTGCCCAGCTATGGCTTTTCTGAGACAGCATCCCTGTCTGGCATTTCCATCACTACAAATAGGTTCAGTGGACAATTCCCACTGCTCTGAACTAAAACTTACTGATAGAAACTCTGAAAATACATCTTCACATTGTTGCTTAGCTAAAAAACTTCAAACAGGGTGGTTTACATCCCCACAGGGAAGTAACCATATAGTGGATGATAAAGGGAGTAACCAGTCTATTGCAGAGCTACTCTCTACTTATCACCACTTAGACAATAAAGTCTCAACTGGCCAAGGTTAGCCTTATTGTCCTTCGTTTGGGGGGGGGTTGTGTGAGAAAGTAGCCTCTTTCTAGCCTTGTTACCCCCACTTTTGGCCTGTTTGTGAGTGTATGTCAGGGTTTTTGTCACTGTTTTCACTGTCTCACTGGGATCCTGATAGCCAGGCCTCAGTGCTCATAGTGAAAACACTATGTTTTCAGTATGGTTGTTATGTGTCACTGGGATCCTGCTGGTCAGGACCCCAGTGCTCATAGGTTTGTGGCCTATATGTATGTGTCACTGGGACCCTGTCACACAGGGCCCCAGAGCTCATAGGTGTGCATGTATATGTTCCCTGTGTGGTGCCTAACTGTCTCACTGAGGCTCTGCTAACCAGAACCTCAGTGGTTATGCTCTCTCATTACTTTCAAATTGTCACTAACAGGCTAGTGACCAATTTTACCAATTTACATTGGCTTACTGGAACACCCTTATAATTCCCTAGTATATGGTACTGAGGTACCCAGGGTATTGGGGTTCCAGGAGATCCCTATGGGCTGCAGCATTTCTTTTGCCACCCATAGGGAGCTCTGACAATTCTTACACAGGCCTGCCACTGCAGCCTGAGTGAAATAACGTCCACGTTATTTCACAGCCATTTTTACACTGCACTTAAGTAACTTATAAGTCACCTATATGTCTAACCTTTCCCTGGTAAAGGTTAGGTGCAAAGTTACTTAGTGTGAGGGCACCCTGGCACTAGCCAAGGTGCCCCCACATTGTTCAGAGCCAATTCCCTGAACTTTGTGAGTGCGGGGACACCATTACACGCGTGCACTACTTATAGGTCACTACCTATATGTATCTTCACAATGGTAACTCCGAATATGGCCATGTAACATGTCTATGATCATGGAATTGCCCCCTCTATGCCATCCTGGCATTGTTGGTACAATTCCATGATCCCAGTGGTCTGTAGCACAGACCCTGGTACTGCCAAACTGCTCTTCCTGGGGTTTCACTGCAGCTGCTGCTGCTGCCAACCCCTCAGACAGGCATCTGCCCTCCTGGGGTCCAGCCAGGCCTGGCCCAGGATGGCAGAACAAAGAACTTCCTCTGAGAGAGGGTGTGACACCCTCTCCCTTTGGAAAATGGTGTGAAGGCAGGGGAGGAGTAGCCTCCCCCAGCCTCTGGAAATGCTTTGTTGGGCACAGAGGTGCCCAATTCTGCATAAGCCAGTCTACACCGGTTCAGGGACCCCTTAGCCCCTGCTCTGGCGCGAAACTGGACAAAGGAAAGGGGAGTGACCACTCCCCTGACCTGCACCTCCCCTGGGAGGTGTCCAGAGCTCCTCCAGTGTGCTCCAGACCTCTGCCATCTTGGAAACAGAGGTGCTGCTGGCACACTGGCCTGCTCTGAGTGGCCAGTGCCACCAGGTGACGTCAGAGACTCCTGCTGATAGGCTCCTTCAGGTGTTAGTAGCCTATCCTCTCTCCTAGGTAGCCAAACCCTCTTTTCTGGCTATTTAGGGTCTCTGTCTCTGGGGAAACTTTAGATAATGAATGCATGAGCTCAGCCGAGTTCCTCTGCATCTCTCTCTTCACCTTCTGATAAGGAATCGACTGCTGACCGCGCTGGAAGCCTGCAAACCTGCAACATAGTAGAAAAGACGACTACTGCAACTCTGTAACGCTGATCCTGCCGCCTTCTCGACTGTTTTCCTGCTTGTGCATGCTGTGGGGGTAGCCTGCCTCCTCTCTGCACCAGAAGCTCCGAAGAAATCTCCCGTGGGTCGACGGAATCTTCCCCCTGCAACCGCAGGCACCAAAAAGCTGCATTACCGGTCCCTTGGGTCTCCTCTCAGCACGACGAGCGAGGTCCCTCGAATCCACCGACTCTGTCCAAGTGACCCCCACAGTCCAGTGACTCTTCAGCCCAAGTTTGGTGGAGGTAAGTCCTTGCCTCACCTCGCTGGGCTGCATTGCTGGGAACCGCGACTTTGCAGCTACTCCGGCCCCTGTGCACTTCCGGCGGAAATCCTTTGTGCACAGCCAAGCCTGGGTCCACGGCACTCTAACCTGCATTGCACGACTTTCTAAGTTGGTCTCCGGCGACGTGGGACTCCTTTGTGCAACTTCGGCGAGCACCGTTTCACGCATCCTCGTAGTGCCTATTTCTGGCACTTTTCCGGGTGCTACCTGCTTCAGTGAGGGCTCTTTGTCTTGCTCGACGTCCCCTCTCTCTTCAGGTCCAATTTGCGACCTCCTGGTCCCTCCTGGGCCCCAGCAGCGTCCAAAAACGCTAAACGCACGATTTGCAACTAGCAAGGCTTGTTGGCGTCCTTCCGGCGGGAAAATACTTCTGCACGACTCTCCAAGGCGAGAGGGATCCGTCCACTAAAGGGGAAGTCTCTAGCCCTTTTTGTTCCTGCAGAAACCTCAGCTTCTTCTGTCCAGTCGAAGCTTCTTTGCACCCGCAGCTGGCATTTCCTGGGCATCTGCCCATGTCCGACTTGCTTGTGACTTTTGGACTTGGTCCCCTTGTTCCACAGGTACCCTAGATTGGAAATCCACAGTTGTTGCATTGCTGGTTTGTGTCTTTCCTGCATTATTCCTCTAACACGACTATTTTGTCCTTAGGGGAACTTTAGTGCACTTTGCACTCACTTTTCAGGGTCTTGGGGAGGGTTATTTTTCTAACTCTCACTATTTTCTAATAGTCCCAGCGACCCTCTACAAGGTCACATAGGTTTGGGGTCCATTCGTGGTTCGCATTCCACTTTTGGAGTATATGGTTTGTGTTGCCCCTATCCCTATGTTTCCCCATTGCATCCTATTGTAACTACACATTGTTTGCACTGTTTTCTAAGACTATACTGCATATTTTTGCTATTGTGTATATATATCTTGTGTATATTTCCTATCCTCTCACTGAGGGTACACTCTAAGATACTTTGGCATATTGTCATAAAAATAAAGTACCTTTATTTTTAGTATAACTGTGTATTGTGTTTTCTTATGATATTGTGCATATGACACTAAGTGGTACTGTAGTAGCTTCACACGTCTCCTAGTTCAGCCTAAGCTGCTCTGCTAAGCTACCATTATCTATCAGCCTAAGCTGCTAGACACCCTATACACTAATAAGGGATAACTGGGCCTGGTGCAAGGTGCAAGTACCCCTTGGTACTCACTACAAGCCAGTCCAGCCTCCTACAAGGAGTGAACCGGAGTCCACCCGAAGTCACAAAAGGGAGTCCCACGACGCCGGAGGACAACTCAGAAGGTTGTGCACTGCAGGTTAGAGTGTCGGGGACCCAGCCTTGGCTGGGCACGAAGGAAATCCTGGAAGAGTGCACAGGAGCCGGAGCAGCTGCAAATCACGTGGTACCCAGCAATGCAGTCTAGCGTGCATTGCTGGGTACCGCGTGCAAGGACCTACCTCAACCAAACTTGGACTGAAGAGTCACTGGACTGTGGGAGTCACTTGGACAGAGTTGCAGAGTTCCAGGGACCACGCTTGTCGTGCTGAGAGGGGACCCAGAGGACCGGTGATGCAGTCTTTTGTTGCGTGCGGTTGCAGAGGGAAGATTCCGTGGACCCACGGGAGATTTCTTCAGAGCTCCTGGTGCAAGAAGGAGGCAGGCTACCCACAGAGCATGCACCACCAGGAAACAGTCGAGAAAGCTAGCAGGATGAAGCGATACAAGGTTGCAGTAGTCGTCTTTGCTACTTTGTTACGGTTTTGCAGGCGTCCTGAGCAGTCAGCGATCGATCCTTTGGAAGAAGGTGAAGAGGGAGATGCAGAGGAACTCTGGTGAGCTCTTGCATTCGGTATCTGCAGAATTCCCCAAAGCGGAGACCCTAAATGGCCAGAAAAGGGGGTTTGGCTACCTAGGAAGGAGGATAGGCAAGTAAGAAAGGTAAGAGCCTATCAGAAGGAGTCTCTGACGTCACCTGATGGCACTGGCCACTCAGAGCAGTCCAGTGTGCCAGCAACACCTTTGTTTCCAAGATGGCAGAGGTGTAGAGCACACTGGAAGAGCTCTGGGCACCTCCCCTGGGAGGTGCAGGTCAGGGGAGTGGTCACTCCCCTTTCCTTTGTCCAGTTTTGCACCAGAGCAGGGCTGGGGGATCCCTAAACCGGTGTAGACTGGCTTATGCAGAAATGGGCACCATATGTGCCCATGAAAGCATTTCCAGAGGCTGGGGGAGGCTAATCCGCCCCAGCCATCACACCTATTTCCAAAGGGAGATGGTGTCTCACCCTCTCTCAGAGGAAATCCTTTGTTCTGCCCTCCTGGGCCAGGGCTGCCTGGACCCCAGGAGGGCAGAAACCTGCCTGAGGGGTAGGTAGCAGCAGCAGCTGCAGAGGAGACCCCGGAAAGGCAGTTTGGCAGTACCCGGGTTCTGTGCTAGAGACCCGGGGATCATGGAATTACCATTGGGAATTGGAAAAAGCTTTGAGTAGATTGGCTACTAGAGACAGTAAGGCTGCTATCCTATGGTTATCTTTCAATGGAACGGGTAGGGATAGGCTCCTTACTGTTAGAGAAAGTGATGCTAATAATTTAGCAGTTTTGAAGGATGCACTCTTGGATGGATTTGGTTTAACCACTGGACAATACAGGATTAAGTTCAGAGAAACCAGAAAAGAGTCCTCACAAGACTGGGTAGACTTTGTTGACTATTCAGTGAAGGCCTTGGAGAGTTGGTGGAGTCAGATGGACGCCCATCTGGGCGTCTGATGTCAGATTTCCGTATGGGTGGCAAAAGAAATGCTGCAGCTCCTAGGGATCTCCTGGAACCCCAATATCCTGGGTACCTGAAAATACACAGATACACAAAGCTTTTGCGCTTAAAGTGCTGATGTTGTCCCATATACCATTTTGATTTATCCCCACCCCCTGAAGAGTGTTTAGGATGTGAAGAAGGATCTTTGGTTTTACCCTTATCCCCATGCTTATCCTGAGAATTCTCACCATCTTTCTTCTTGCCATCCTTGTCACCCCTGTATGAACTTTTCTGTTCACTCTTGTTTTGACCCATTTGTCTGCCTTCTTTCCCAATTCTTATTTCCCAATTATATTTAAAAAATATAAAACTACATTGGATATATCTAATGGGGTTTTCTGCCTGAATTTAGCACATGAAAGTAGGGACCTAAGTGCATTTTCCTTTGGCTCTCAGAAACGCTTTTGTCGTTTACCATAAGGCTATAAAAACAGCCCAGGACTGTTTTCGGCTCGTGTAACATCAATCTTGCACGAGCTTGATTCCGATGCATTATCCTATGTGGATGATATCTATCTCACTGACGACACCCTCGACATTCATCTTGCAAGGGTCGATCGGATAATTTTGGGATTTGCAGCCTTCGGCTATAAATTAAATTTTTAGAAAAGCAAGATAGCCTTTCTTAGTGTATTGTTCCTGGGATATGAGCTATCAAACGACGGGAAGAGCCTGGCCCGCACTATGCATTCGGTATCTGAAGAATTCCACCAAAGCAGAGACCCGAAATCAGCACAACACCATTGGACAACAGATCCCAGTTGTCCAAAAAAATGTTCTTAGGCTTTTGATCACAGACAAGCTTCAAAGTCTCTGCCGCCTTCTCAACTGTTTTCCTGGTGGTGCATGCTGTGGGGGTAGTCTGCCTCCTCTCTTCACTAGAAGCTCTGAAGAAATCTCCCGTGGGTCGACGAAATCTTCCCCCTACTACCGCAGGCACCAAAGAACTGCATCACCGGTCCCCTGACTCCTTTATTTTTAGTATATCTGTGTATTGTGTTTTCTTTTGATATTGTGCATGTGACACCAGTAGTATAGTAGGAGCTTTGCATGTCTCCTAGTTCAGCCTAAGCTGCTCTGCTATAGCTTCCTTCTATCAGCCTAAGCTGCTAGAAACACCTCTTCTGTACTAATAAGGGATAACTGGACCTGGCACAAGGTGTAAGTACCTCTGGTACCCACTACAAGCCACTAGTAACAGGCTCCAAGACCCACACCTTCTGCCCTGGTTGGTACTGAACCAAAACAGCCTTCTGGTCATGCCATTGCTTCTGGAGCTCTTGGCTGGCCTGAAGGTTTTTACTGGCCTTTTTCATGTACTCAGCCATCCTTGATCTGAGGCCAAGTACATAGTCCACTATGTCTTGCTTTGGGGCTTTTAAAGGTTGTTTTTAGTATATCTGTGTATTGTGTTTTCTTATGATATTGTGCATATGACACCAGTGGTATAGTTGGAGCTTTGCATGTCTCCTAGTTCAGCCTAAGCTGCTCTGCTATGAGGAACCAGGAGAAAATGTTGCTGATTCTCTCTCAGCGGTGGAGGGACACCCTAAGTCCTCAGGGTATATAGTCATACATTACACAAACCAGACGGAGTCACCAAATGTAGGAGAAAAGATACGTTTTATTAGATGGTTTACTAGCCCGAGCCAGAACAGAGTCCCAGGACAGTCACAGAGACTTTCCTACGGAGGCTGCCCCTTCACTCCGGGGCACACAACCTTATATACACAAAAATAGCTTAGTCAGGGAGATAACTCCTCCCACGGTATGGTCAAGGTCCGGTCGTTGCCACATGTACGGTGTTCGGAATGTTTCAGTGACGCACGTATGTTGGGGCAAGGTATGGATGCAGCGGTCAGGATGTGGCAACGACTTGCACAAACACGCTCTGGTAGTTACTGATAAGCTCAGCAATTCTTGAAATTGCTGATGGGACGAACAGATTGCAGCGGTAAGCAGATTGCAGCCCAAGGCTGCGAGCACAAGGTCAATCACCAAAGTTCAGAAAGTTTGCCGAGCACATGGCAACATAACACAAAATGGATACAGCGAGTTTTGTCCATTTTCCTCAATCCCTCCTTTTGCCATTGTTATGCAAACTAGAAGGTCATTCAGTTGTCTATGTTGATGGACATAAGGTCCTTTATTTCCTGTTCAAGGGACAACATAGCCGTGTGGCGAGGAGTCTGGACGGTCTTGAGTGAAAGGGATGCCATACAGCACCCGCACAAAGCAGGGAGGAATTGTAAGCAGAGACAACAGGTGAGGAATACAGCAGTGAGCCCAGCTAGTAATATTAGAATCTTCCAGCCCCATTGGGAAATCAGGCCCCAGAACCAGCCAGTTAGAGACCAGGTGCCTTCATCTTGGTGTATTGTGGAGGCCATTGTATGCAACCTTTGAATGGCCTTATATACTGTAGGGGCATTGTCTGGTATATAAACGCAGCAGCTCGATCCGATCAAAGTACACACTTCACCACTGTCTGTTAGTATGATGTCAAGTACTATTCTATTTTGAAGAGTAACAAGGCGGTCAGCAGCGAGTTCTGCATTGATGTTGCTCAGGGCCCCAGCAGTCTCGTTAATTGTTGCCTCCACAACTCGTGTGAGATATCTGATATCCCTACTGTTCGTCTTAGGGCCCCAAAATGGAAGGACTCCTTTAAAGTAGTCTAATGCTTCTTGTGCTGAGGTATCTTCTGCGGATATCACCCCTCTTCGAGTTCTGTGGTGCTGAGGGCCAGCTGTGTAAGTTGGTGGTAGTAACCAAGCTATGTAACACATGCCAGTCCAGGTGGGCAGCAAGGAGGTGTAGGCATTATTACCACAAACAAAATACGTGTTTCGTGATGGTATCATGGTAGGCCAATCAGTTCCATTCAATATTATTGTAGCATTACAGTTGCTGACACCTACACTTCTATTACCATTTTTCTGAAAACAAAGTGGATGTAGGAAAGTACCATCTTGCCTGGCATGTTACCCCCATATTTCACTGTATATATGTTGCTTTAGTTGTATGTGTCACTGGGATCCTGTCAGCCAGGGCCCCAGTGCTCATAAGTGTGCCCTGTATGTGTTACCTGTGTTATGACTAACTGTCTCACTGAGGCTCTGCTATTCAGAACCTCAGGGGTTATGCTCTCTCATTCTCTTTCCAAATTGTCACTAACAGGCTAGTGACCAATTTCACCAATTTACATTGGCCTACTGGAACACCCTTATAATTACCTAGTATATGGTACTGAGGTACCCAGGGTATTGGGGTTCCAGGAGATCCCTATGGGCTGCAGCATTTCTTGTGCCACCCATAGGGAGATCTGACAATTCTTAAACAGGCCTGCCACTGCAGCCTGAGTGAAATAACGTCCACGTTATTTCACAGCCATTTACCACTGCACTTAAGTAACTTATAAGTCACCTATATGTCTAACCTTTACCTGGTAAAGGTTGGGTGCTAAGTTACTTAGTGTGTGGGCACTCTGGCACTAGCCAAGGTGCTCCCACATTGTTCAGGGCAAATTCCCCGGACTTTGTGAGTGCGGGGACACCATTACATGTGTGCACTATACATATGTCACAACATATGTATAGCGTCACAATGGTAACTCCGAACATGGCCATGTAACATGTCTAGGATCATGGAATTGTCACCCCAATG
The DNA here is from genome assembly GCF_031143425.1 of Pleurodeles waltl. NCBI lineage: Eukaryota > Metazoa > Chordata > Amphibia > Caudata > Salamandridae > Pleurodeles > Pleurodeles waltl. The sequence goes on along the minus strand of NC_090440.1, from coordinate 597,412,566 downwards.
CCATTCTGGCATTGGGGAGACAATTCCATGATCCCCCGAGTCTCTAGCTCAGACCCGGGTACTGCCAAACTACCTTTCCCGGGGTTTCACTGCAGCTGCTGCTGCTGCCAACCCCTCAGACAGGTTCCTGCCCTCCTGGGGTCCAGCCAAGCTTGGCCCAGGAAGGCAGAACAAAGGACTTCCTCAGAGAGAGGGTGTTACACCCTCTCCATTTGGAAAAAGGTGTCAGGGCTGGGGAGGAGTAGCCTCCCCAGCCTCTGGAAATGCTTTGATGGGCACAGATGGTGCCCATCTCTGCATAAGCCAGTCTGCACCGGTTCTGGGATCCCTCAGCCCTGCTCTGGCGCGAAACTGGACAAAGGAAAGGGGGAGTGACCACTCCCCTGACCTGCACCTCCCCTGGGAGGGGCCCAGAGCTCCTCCAGTGTGCTCCAGACCTCTGCCATCTTGGAAACAGAGGTGCTGCTGGCACACTGGACTGCTCTGAGTGGCCAGTGCCAGCAGGTGACGTCAGAGACTCCTTCTGATAGGCTCCTTCAGGTGTTGCTAGCCTATCCTCTCGCCTAAGTAGCCAAACCCTCTTTTCTGGCTATTTAGGGTCTCTGATTTGGGGAATTCCTTAGATAACGAATGCAAGAGCTCATCAGAGTTCCTCTGCATCTCTCTCTTCACCTTCTGCCAAGGAATCGACTGCTGACCGCGCTGGAAGCCTGCAAAACTGCAACAAAGTAGCAAAGACGACTACTGCGACCTTGTAACGCTGATCCTGCTGCCTTCTCGACTGTTTTCCTGGTGGTGCATGCTGTGGGGGTAGTCTGCCTCCTCTCTGCACTAGAAGCTCCGAAGAAATCTCCTGTGGGTCGACGGAATCTTCCCCCTGCAACCGCAGGCACCAAAGAACTGCATCACCGGTCCTCTGGGTCTCCTCTCAGCATGACGAGCGAGGTCCCTTGAACTCAGCAACTCTGTCCAAGTGACTCCCACATTCCAGTGACTCCTCAGTCCAAGTTTGGTGGAGGTAAGTCCTTGTCTCCCCATGCTAGACTGCATTGCTGGGAACCGCGTGTTTTGCAGCTACTCCCGCTCCTGTGCACTCTTCGAGGATTTCCTTTTTGCACAGCCAAGCCTGGGTCCACGGCACTCTAACCTGCATTGCACAACCTCCTGAGTTGTCCTCCGGCGTCGTGGGACTCTCTTGTGCAACTTCGGGTGAGCACTGATTCACTCCACTTTGTAGTGCCTGTTCCGGCACTTCTGCGGGAGATGCTTGCTTCTGAGTGGGGTCTTTTTCTTGCTGGACCTCCTGGGCCAGAGCAGCATCCAAAAACCCTAACCGCAAGCTTTGCAGCTAGCAAGGCTTGTTTGCGGTCTTTCTGCAGGAAAACACTTCTGCACGACTCTTCACGACGTGTGACATCCATCCTCCAAAGGGGAAGTTTCTAGCCCTTGTTGTTCTTGCAGAATCCTCAGCTTCTACCATCCAGTGGCAGCTTCTTTGCACCCACAGCTGGCATTTCCTGGGCATCTGCCCACTCCTGACTTGATCGTGACTTTTGGACTTGGTCCCCTTGTTCCACAGTTACTCTCATCTGGAAATCCATCGTTGTTGCATTGCTGGTGTTGGTCTTTCCTGCAGAATTCCCCTATCACGACTTCTGTGCTTTTTGGGGAACTTTGGTGCACTTTGCACCCATTTGTTAGGGTCTTGGGGTGGGCTATTTTTCTAACCCTCACTGTTTTCTTACAGTCCCAGCGAACCTCTACAAGGTCACATAGGTTTGGGGTCCATTCCTGGTTCGCATTCCACTTCTAGAGTATATGGTTTGTGTTGCCCCTATCCCTATGTGCCCCCATTGCATTCTATTGTGACTATACATTGTTTGCACTGTTTTCTATTACTATTACTGCATATTTTGGTATTGTGTACATATATCTTGTGTATATTTGCTATCCTCATACTGAGGGTACTCCCTGAGATACTTTGGCATATTGTCATAAAAATAAAGTACCTTTATTTTTAGTATATCTGTGTATTGTGTTTTCTTATGATATTGTGCATATGACACTAGTGGTACTGTAGGAGCTTCACTCGTCTCCTAGTTCAGCCTAAGCTGCTCTGCTAAGCTACCTTTTCTATCAGCCTAAGCTGCTAGACACCCCTCTACACTAATAAGGGATACCTGGGCCTGTTGCAAGGTGTAAGTACCCCTTGGTGCTCACTACAAGCCAGTCCAGCCTCCTACAGGTGTCCCAAAGAGAACCTCATATGGAGACTTTCCCCCCAAGGACCGTCTTGGCAGATTATTCAGTGCTCTCTGGACCCCATATAGGTGATGTAACCAACTGCGGCCTGAACCTAATACTCGAGCTGTTAAGGACTACTTTAGGTCACGATTCCGGCTCTCCACGACCAAATTTCCCTCAGGATGGTATGGTGAGGAGTAATGGAGTTCAACACCCATCGTTCTCATGGTGTTCCTGAAAGCTTTAGAGGCAAATGCAGGGCCCTGGTCCGAATGGAATGCTGCAACCCAGACGCTGCCTGGACAAAGCTGTTGAGCTTTGTTCGCATTGAGACCTCCAATGCGGAGGGCGTTTGATATTTGAGCCCACAGCAAAGGACATACTGTTTAGTCCGTCTGCATAGACCAGGCCACCAGTACCGTTGTTGTAGAATGGTGATAGTGGCCTGTAAACCAGCATGTGCAGAAGCGACACCCTCATGTGCGGCTGTAATCAGCTCTAATCTTTGGTCTTCATTGGGGATCACTCAATCACCTACCTCAGGAATTGTTGCAAAAGCAACATTCTGTGCACTGATATGATAAGTGTAGTTCGTAGGGTATCCTTTCGGAAGGGTCTTGCCTGCAGCCGAAGCTTTAACGGCAATCAGTATTTCATTATCCAACCTCGTCCAAGAACGAGTCACTGCAGCCACAGAAGCCGTAGCTACTGATGCTTTGGCTGCTTCTTCAGCCAATGTATTGCCAGCAACGTGTATTCCTACACGTTGGTGCCCTAATGTATGAACTACATGGACACATGGAAGCTTATCATTAAGATCAGCCACTCTTCCCCACAACATTTTGTGTTTAATGGTGTTCCCCCTATACACTAATAAGGGATACCTGGGCCTGGTGCAAGGTGTAAGTACCCATTGGTACTCACTACAAGCCAGGCCAGCCTCCTACATTGGTTGTGCAGCGGTGGGATAAGTACTTTGCAACTACTTACCACTTTTGTCACTGTACTTTTCATAAGAGAAAAATATACAAAAATATACAAAACAAGTTCAGTGTATGTACACCTAACCAAAAAGTTTTGCTTTTCTCCTTTCACTTCTTTGCTAAAGTGCCAACACCATTTGGAAGAAGTGTAACTGCTTTTTCAGAGCAGAGAGTTGAGCAGAGTTGTGCTTTGGAAAAAGCTTCCCCTGTTTTTTGGTGTTCCGTTTCTCTAAACAACTATGGCTAATACCATAGACATTCCTGCAAATGCTAGACATGCACTTACACAACATTTATTAGCGCATGGCCTTACAGAAGAGGGCGGGGATGTTACTCTGATTATAGAAGCGACTGAAGCCTACCAAACAGAAATGTTTTGCTGTTGGGTTGCCTTTCCTGAGGCTGACCAACGAACGCACACATTTCACACTTATGACATTGCGAACGTATCTGTAAGATACGAAGCATACCAGTATCATGAAATATCGCTCACATATCAAGAGCATCAGAACTGGTTTGAAGGCGCCCTACCGCATGTACTACGACGGGTGAGGCTAGGTCCTTTAAGTAATGAAGGGCCTACATGGCCCATGTTTGCCACATATACACCTCACCCAGGCATACAGACTATGCCGATCGCAGATTTACAAATATTATATAATGAATTAGTGGCATTATATAGACGATTGGTTCAGTTCGTAATGCGAACATTGAACACTACACCAGCGCGTCCAGCACCACCAGTACTTGGTGGATATCAATTGGCTACTGGAATTAATCCACAAACAGTGCATACTATTATGGGTAAAGTGCCCACGGAACGGGAAAAAAAACCGTTCTGGATTGCTCAGAAAACAAATCAGCTGGAAGCTGTGTTCCCCCATACGGGGCCACAGGAGAAACATAGATTGCTCACTATGTGCTTGCTGTTTCGGATGGTTCCCTCGGTGGATGAATGTGCCACTTGGGGTACAGTATTCGCTGCCGTTTATACTACCACACATGGTACCCCTACACTTGCCAATTTGCCGGAAGTGTTAAAACAAATACAAAATGAGCATGGGGCTGCACCGGCCCTGGATCTGGGGATGAAATTGATGCGTAACTTTGACGCTGTCTCCTCGATAATACTAAGTAATATTAAAGGGGAAGCGGTGGCACTGGCAATACGCCAGCGTCTCCGGGAAACTCCAAATATGGAACAGGAGAGACAGCTACCGAAAATAATCAACGATACCTATACTAGTATAGGACGGGATGGTTTGGGAGCCAAACCTAAAAAATTGGACATACCGAGTACCGCCCATAAGGAAGGTACAAAGCAAGCACAAGAGGGCTCTAAAAAGCGCTGGGACAAACAGAGAGATTTCAAAGACAAGAGAAATAGAAGAGCTGATTCTCCACATCCGGAGTATTCCGAAAGAAGGTATAATCTCAGGAATAGGGATAACATTAGAACTCCAGACAGATATACTGATTCACGTCCTTCTCCTTCCTTTCAGGACGCACCGGATAAACGTAGCGAGAGAGAGGGCCGTCATGCAGCTGTGGCCCAGGAGGGACCAGGATATCGCCACTTGGATGAGGAGACAGAGGGGGCGCCCAGCAAGTCAGGGAGCCCTCAAAGAAGCTGGCAGCACCCGCAGAAGTACCTGAACATGCACTTGGAAGAAGAGTGAACCGGAGTCCACGCGAAGTCACAAAAGGGAGTCCCACGATGCCGGAGGACAACTCAGAAGGTTGTGCACTGCAGGTTAGAGTGTCGGGGACCCAGCCTTGGCTGGGCACAAAGGAAATCCTGGAAGAGACCAGACATGCTCATGATCATTGCCCTGAACAATGTGGGGGCACCTTGGCTAGTGCCAGGGTGCCCACATACTTAGTAACTTTGCACCTAACCTTTACCAGGTAAAGGTTAGACATATAGGTGACTTATAAGTTACTTAAGTGCAGTAGTAAATGGCTGTGAAATAACGTGGACGTTATTTCACTCAGGCTGCAGTGGCAGGCCTGTGTAAGAATTGTCAGAGCTCCCTATGGGAGGCAAAAGAAATGCTGCAGCCCATAGTGATCTCCTAGAACCCCAATGCCCTGGGTACCTCATTACCATATACTAGGGAATTATAAGGGTGTTCCAGTAAGCCAATGGGAATTGGTGAAATTGGTCACTAGCCTGTTAGTGACAATTTGGAAAGAAATGAGAGAGCATAACCACTGAGGTTCTGGATAGCAGAGCCTCAGTGAGACAGTTAGTCATCACACAGGGAACACATACAGGGCAGTGCAGCCTGAGTGAAATAACATCCACGTTATTTCACAGCCATTTACCACTGCACTTAAGTAACTTATAAGTCACCTATATGTGTGGTGAAGGTTGGGTGCAAAGTTACTTAGTGTGTGGGCACCCTGGCACTAGCCAAGGTGCCCCCACATCGTTTAGGGCAAATTCCCCGGACTTTGTGAGTGCGGAGACAGCATTACACGCGTGCACTATACATAGGTCACTACCTATGTATAGCGTCACAATGGTAACTCCGAACATGGCCATGTAACATGTGTAAGATCATGGAATTGTCACCCCAATGCCATTCTGGCATTTGGGAGACAATTCCATGACCCCCCGGGTCTCTAGCACAGAACCCGGGTACTGCCAAACTGCCTTTCCGGGTTCTCCACTGCAGCTGCTGCTGCTGCCAAGCCCTCAGACAGGTTTCTGCCCTCCTGGGGTCCAGGCAGCCCTGGCCTAGGAAGGCAGAACAAAGGATTTCCTCTGAGCGAGGGTGTAACACCCTCCCCCTTTGGAAATAGGTGTGAAGGCTGGGGAGAAGTAGCCTCCCCCGCCTCTGGAAATCCTTTGATGGGCACAGATGCTGCCCATCTCTGCATAAGCCAGTCTACGCTGGTTTTGGGATCCCCCAGCCCTGCTCTGGCGCGAAACTGGACAAAGGAAAGGGGAGTGACCACTCACCTGACCTGCACCTCCCAGGGGAGGTGCCCAGAGCTCCTCCAGTGTGCCCCAGACCTCTGCCATCTTGGAAACAGAGGTGTTGCTGGCACACTGGACTGCTCTGAGTGGCCAGTGCCATCAGGTGACGTCAGAGATTCCTTCTGATAGGCTCTTACCTTTCTTACTAGCCTATCCTCCTTCCTAGGTAGCCAAACCTCCTTTTCTGGATATTTACAGTCTCTGCTTTGGGGAATTCTTCAGATACCGAATGCAAGAGCTCACCAGAGTTCCTCTGCATCTCCCTCTTCACCTTCTGCCAAAGGATCGATCGCTGACTGCTCAGGATGCCTGCAAAACCGTAACAAAGTAGCAAAGACGACTACTGCAACCTTGTATCGCTTCATCCTGCTAGCTTTCTCGACTGTTTCCTGGTGGTGCATGCTCTGGGGGTAGCCTGCCTCCTTCTTGCACCAGGAGCTCTGAAGAAATCTCCCGTGGGTCCACGGAATCTTCCCTCTGCAACCGCATGCAACAAAAGACTGCATCACCGGTCCTCTGGGTCCCCTCTCAGCACGACAAGCGTGGTCCCTGAAACTCAGCAACTCTGTCTAAGTGACCCGCACAGTCCAGTCACTCTTCAGTCCAAGTTTGGTGGAGGTAAGTCCTTGCCTCCCTACGCTAGACTGCATTGCTGAGTACCGCGTGATTTGCAGCTGCTCCGGCTCCTGTGCACTCTTCCAGGATTTCCTTCGTGCCCAGCCAAAGCTGGGTCCCCGACACTCTAACCTGCAGTGCACAACCTTCTGAGTTGTCCTCCGGCGTCGTGGGACTCCCTTTTGTGACTTCGGGTGGACTCCGGTTCACTCCTCTTCTAAGTGCCTGATCCGGTACTTCTGTGGGTGCTGTCTGCTTCTGTGAGAACTCCCTGACTTGCTGGGTGCCCCCTCTGTCTCCTCATCCAAGTGGTGACATCCTGGTTCCTCCTGGGCCACAGCAGCATCCAAAAACCCTATACGCGACCCTTGTAGGTAGCAAGGCTTGTTTGCGGTCTTTCTGCGTGGGAACACCTCTGCAAGCTTCTTCACGATGTGAGACATCCATCCTCCAAAGGGGAAGTTCCTAGTCCTCTTCGTTCTTGCAAAACACCAAGCTTCTTCCACCCAGTGGCAGCTTCCTTGCACCCTCAGCTGGCATTTCCTGGGCTCCTGCCCACTCTCGACACTGTCGCGACTCTTGGACTTGGTCCCCTGGTCTTACAGGTACTCAGGTCCGGAAATCCACTGTTGTTGCTTTGCTGGTGTTGGTTTTCCTTGCAGAATCCCCCTATCACGACTTCTGTGCTCTCTGGGGTTTGTAGGTGCACTTTACACCTACCTTACAGGGTCTTGGGGTGGGCTATTTTTCTAACCCTCACTGTTTTCTTACAGCCCCAGCGACCCTCTACAAGCTCACATAGGTTTGGGGTACATTCGTGGTTCGCATTCCACTTTTGGAGTATTATGGTTTGTGTTGCCCCTATACCTATGTGCTCCTATTGCAATCTATTGTAACTTTACACTGCTTGCATTACTTACTTTTGCTATTACTGCATATTTTTGGTATTGTGTACATATATCTTGTGTATATTTGTCATCCTCATACTGAGGGTACTCAGTGAGATACTTTTGGCATATTGTCATAAAAATAAAGTACCTTTATTTTTAGTATATCTGTGTATTGTGTTTTCTTTTGATATTGTGCATGTGACACCAGTGGTATAGTAGGAGCTTTGCATGTCTCCTAGTTCAGCCTAAGCTGCTCCGCTATAGCTTCCTTCTATCAGCCTAAGCTGCTAGAAACACCTCTTCTGCACTAATAAGGGATAACTGGACCTGGCACAAGGTGTAAGTACCTCTGGTACCCACTACAAGCCACTAGTAACAGGCTCCAAGACCCACACTTTCTGCCCTGGTTGGTACTGAACCAAAACAGCCTTCTGGTCATGCCATTGCTTCTGGAGCTCTTGGCTGGCCTGAAGGTTTTTACTGGCCTTTTTCATGTACTCAGCCATCCTTGATCTGAGGCCAAGTACATAGTCCACTATGTCTTGCTTTGGGGCTTTTAAAGGTTGTTCCCAACCCTCCTTAACAAGTGTTAGGGGACCTCTCACAGGGTGACCAAATAGGAGTTCAAAGGGGCTGAAGCCCACTCCTTTTTGGGGTACCTCCCTGTAAGTAAAAAGGAGGCATGGTAAAAGGATATCCCATCTCCTGCGGAGTTTTTCAGGGAGTCCCATAATCATGCCTTTGAGAGTTTTGTTAAATCTCTCCACCAAGCTCACAGACTTTGAGGCTTCGTGATGGGGAATTCTGCAAGGAAGACCAACACCAGCAAAGCAACCAAAGTGGATTTCGGGACGAGAGTACTGTGAAACAAGGGGACCAAGTCCAAGAGTCGCGACAAAGTCGAGAGTGGGCAGATGGCCAGGAAATGCCAACTGGGGTGCAAGGAAGCTGCCACCGGATGGTAGAAGCTGTGGATTCTGCAAGAACGAAGAGGACTAGGAACTTCCCCTTTGGAGCTCATATGACAGTAAGATACATAGTCCAAGAGCTCCAGAAGCAATGGCATGACCAGAAGGCTGTTTTGGTTCAGTACCAACCAGGGCAGAAAGTGTGGGTATTGGAGCCTGTGGCCCCAAGAGCACTCCAAGGGCTCCAGCAGACATGTTGATCATGAGCATGTTTCGATGGAAACAGATGGCCATTGCACTCACTTTTCAGGGTCTTGGGGTGGGCTATTTTTCTAACCCTCAATGTTTTCTTACAGTCCCAGCGACCCTCTACAAGGTCACATAGGTTTGATGATGGCATCATCCTGCATGCCCTCCCATGGCTATCCTCCTTCCTAGGTAGCCAAACCTCCTTTTCTGGCTCTTCTGCCAAGGACAGAGTTGCAGAAGGCCATTGGACAACAGATCCCAGTTGTCCAAAAAAAAGCACCAAGCCTCCTACCACTACAACCCCTGCTGCTACACCTTGTGCCCCTAGTAATAGCAGTGGTGGTGGGAACAAACCTACTAATAGCCAATCCAAGGGAGTAGCTGGACTCACTTTTGGTAACTTAGTTGGGGTTGGTCTGATTAGGGATACCACAGAGTTTGTGTTAGTCTCTGAGGGGGCTATTGATTTAGCCACCTTAGTTGCTTGTTGTAGGAAAGTACCATCTTGCCTGGCATGTTACCCCCATTTTTCACTGTATATATGTTGTTTTAGTTGTATGTGTCACTGGGACCCTGGTAACCCAGGGCCCCAGTGCTCATAAGTGTGCCTGAATGTGTTACCTGTGTAGTGACTAACTGTCTCACTGAGGCTCTGCTAATCAGAACCTCAGTGGTTATGCTCTCTCATTTCTTTCCAAATTGTCACTAACAGGCTAGTGACCGTTTTTACCAATTTACATTGGCTTACTGGAACACCCTTATAATTCCCTAGTATATGGTACTGAGGTTCCCAGGGTATTGGGGTTCCAGGAGATCCCTATGGGCTGCAGCATTTCTTTTGCCACCCATAGGGAGCTCTGACAATTCTTACACAGGCCTGCCACTGCAGCCTGAGTGAAATAACGTCCACGTTATTTCACAGCCATTTTACACTGCACTTAAGTAACTTATAAGTCACCTATATGTCTAACCTTTACCTGGTAAAGGTTAGGTGCAAAGTTACTTAGTGTGAGGGCACCCTGGCACTAGCCAAGGTGCCCCCACATTGTTCAGAGCCAATTCCCTGAACTTTGTGAGTGCGGGGACACCATTACACGTGTGCACTACATATAGGTCACTACCTATATGTAGCTTCACAATGGTAACTCCGAATATGGCCATGTAACATGTCTATGATCATGGAATTGCCCCCTCTATACCATCCTGGCATAGTTGGCACAATCCCATGATCCCAGTGGTCTGTAGCACAGACCCTGGTACTGCCAAACTGCCATTCCTGGGGTTTCACTGCAGCTGCTGCTGCTGCCAACCCCTCAGACAGGCATCTGCCCTCCTGGGGTCCAGCCAGGCCTGGCCCAGGATGGCAGAACAAAGAACTTCCTCTGAGAGAGGGTGTGACACCCTCTCCCTTTGGAAAATGGTGTGAAGGCAGGGGAGGAGTAGCCTCCCCCAGCCTCTGGAAATGCTTTGTTGGGCACATATGTGCCCAATTCTGCATAAGCCAGTCTACACCGGTTCAGGGGACCCCTTAGCCCTGCTCTGGCGCGAAACTGGACAAAGGAAAGGGGAGTGACCACTCCCCTGACCTGCACCTCCCCTGGGAGGTGTCCAGAGCTCCTCCAGTGTGCTCCAGACCTCTGCCATCTTGGAAACAGAGGTGCTGCTGGCACACTGGACTGCTCTGAGTGGCCAGTGCCACCAGGTGACGTCAGAGACTCTTGCTGATAGGCTCCTTCAGGTGTTAGTAGCCTATCCTCTCTCCTAGGTAGCCAAACCCTCTTTTCTGGCTATTTAGGGTCTCTGTCTCTGGGGAAACTTTAGATAACGAATGCAAGAGCTCATCCGAGTTCCTCTGCATCTCTCTCTTCACCTTCTGATGAGGAATCGACTGCTGACCGCGCTGGAAGCATGCAAACCTGCAACATAGTAGCAAAGACGACTACTGCAACTCTGTAACGCTGATCCTGCCGCCTTCTCGACTGTTTTCCTGCTTGTGCATGCTGTGGGGGTAGTCTGCCTCCTCTCTGCACCAGAAGCTCCGAAGAAATCTCCCGTGGGTCGACGGAATCTTCCCCCTGCAACCGCAGGAACCAAAAAGCTGCATTACCGGTCCCTTGGGTCTCCTCTCAGCACGACGAGCGAGGTCCCTCGAATCCAGCGACTCTGTCCAAGTGACCCCCACAGTCCAGTGACTCTTCAGTCCAAGTTTGGTGGAGGTAAGTCCTTGCCTCATCTCGCTGGGCTGCATTGCTGGGAACCATTACTTTTGCAGCTCCTCCGGCCCCTGTGCACTTCCGGCGGAAATCCTTTGTGCACAGCCAAGCCTGGGTCCACGGCACTCTAACCTGTATTGCACGACTTTCTAAGTTGGTCTCCGGCGACGTGGGACTCCTTTGTGCAACTTCGGCGAGCACCGTTTCACGCATCCTCGTAGTGCCTGTTCCTGGCACTTTTCCGGGTGCTACCGGCTTCAGAGAGGGTTCCTTGTCTTGCTCGATGTCCCCTCTCTCTGCTGGTCCAATTTGCGACCTCCTGGTCCCTCCTGGGCCTCAGCAGTGTCCAAAAACGCTAACCGCACGATTTGCAGCTAGCTAGGCTTGTTGGCGTTCTTTCGGCGAAAAAATACTTCTGCACGACTCTCCACGGCGAGGGGGATCCGTCCACCAAAGGGGAAGTCTCTATCCCTTTTCGTTCCTGCAGAAACCTCAGCTTCTTATGTTCAGTAGAAGCTTCTTTGCACCCGCAGCTGGTATTTCCTGGGCATCTGCCCATCTCCGACTTGCTTGTGACTTTTGGACTTGGTCCCCTTGTTCCACAGGTACCCTAGATTGGAAATCCACAGTTGTTGCATTGCTGGTGTGTGTCTTTCCTGCATTATTCCTCTAACACGACTTCTTTGTCCTTAGGGGATCTTTAGTGCACTTTGCACTCACTTTTCAGGGTCTTGGGGAGGGTTATTTTTCTAACTCTCACTATTTTCTAATAGTCCCAGCGACCCTCTACAAGGTCACATAGGTTTGGGGTCCATTCGTGGTTCGCATTCCACTTTTGGAGTATATGGTTTGTGTTGCCCCTATCCCTATGTTTCCCCATTGCATCCTATTGTAACTATACATTGTTTGCACTGTTTTCTAAGACTATACTGCATATTTTTGCTATTGTGTATATATATCTTGTGTATATGTCCTATCCTCTCACTGAGGGTACACTCTAAGATACTTTGGCATATTGTCATAAAAATAAAGTACCTTTATTTTTAGTATAACTGTGTATTGTGTTTTCTTGTGATATTGTGCATATGACACTAAGTGGTACTGTAGTAGCTTCACACGTCTCCTAGTTCAGCCTAAGCTGCTCTGCTAAGCTACCATTATCTATCAGCCTAAGCTGCTAGACACCCTATACACTAATAAGGGATAACTGGGCCTGGTGCAAGGTGCAAGTACCCCTTGGTACTCACTACAAGCCAGTCCAGCCTCCTACATTGGTTGTGCAGCGGTGGGATAAGTGCTTTGAGACTACTTACCACTCTTGTCATTGTACTTTTCATAAGAGAAAAATATACAAAACAAGGTCAGTGTATATACACATAGCCAAAAAGTTTTGCATTTCCTCTTTTCACTCTTTTCTAAGTGCTGAAAAGTACTTCTAACTTTCTAAAAAGTTCTAAAAAGTTTTAAAAGTTTTTTTTCTCTGTCTTTCTAAAAGCTCTGACAAACTTTTTATCTTTTACCATCACTTTAACTCTCTCTAAAAAATGTCTGGCACAGGCCAAAATGTTGATCTGTCCAAACTTGCATATGATCACCTTAGCTGGAAAGGAGCAAGGAATCTCTGCATAGAGAGAGGTTTGAGTGTAGGGAAGAATCCTTCCTTAGAACTGTTAATTAACATGCTTAGAGTACAGGATAAGGCCATAAGTTCCCAATCTGTAGAAAAAGTAGCTAATGGTTCTCAATCGGATCCAGGGACTCCCCCAGGAAAAGATTCAGGAAAGAAACTTCCTAGCCTGCCCATTACTAGACAGTCTAGCATAGTTGGTAATGATGATGAGCCACACCATATAAATAGTGTTGTCTCACATCATAGCAAAAGCATTTATTCTCACCATACTGGTAGTGATGTTTCTGTTAGCCAAGCTGTTAGGGTGGCTTCTGTAAGGGACAGGTCTCCTTCTGTCCATTCTCACCATACTTCTGTTTCAAGGCATGTCCCTCCCACCCACCCTGATGACAGATTGTTAGAAAGGGAGCTCAATAGATTGAGAGTGGAACAAACCAGACTGAAGCTCAAGAA